>NC_051312.1:154433888-155633888 GCF_015220235.1 Choloepus didactylus | reverse complement strand
ATATTATAATTAGTTCCTATCAGTGAGACCCTGCAATAATTGTCCTAATGTGTCTGGCTTATTTCACTCAGTATATTGCCCTCGAGGTTTTGCCATCAACCCATGTTTTTTTAATATGGTTTTGTTCACTCACCATACATTCCATCCCAAGTAAATAATCGATGGTTCTCTGTATGGTCATACATTTATGTGTTCACCACCTTCACCACTATCTATATAAGAGCATCTACATTTCTTCCACAAGGCAGGAGGGAGAGTCAAAGAAGGTAGAGAGGCAAAAGAAAAGAGGAAAAAAAAATGACAGCTAGGAAGCAGCAAAAGGAAAAATAACCTTAAATCAAAGCAGAATAAAGAATCAGACAATACCACCAATGTCAAATGTCTAACATGCCTCCCCTATCCCCCCCTCTTATCTGCATTCACCTTGGTATATCACCTTTGTTACACTAAAGGAAGCTTAATACAATGATTCTATTAGTTATAGTCTCTAGTTTATGCTGATTGCATCCCTCCCCCAATGCCTCCCCATTTTTAACACCTTGCAAGGTTGACATTTGCTTGTTCTCCCTCATAAAAGACCTTATTTGTACATTTTATCACAATTGTTGAATACTCTAGATTTCACCAAGTTACACAGTCCCAGTCTTTATCTTTCCTCCTTTCTTGTGGTGTCTCACATGCTCCCCACCTTCCTCTCTCAACCGTATTCATAGTTACCTTTGTTCAGTGTACTTACATTGTTGTGCTACCATCTCCCAAAGTTGTGTTCCAAACCATGCACTCCTGTCTTCTATCACTCTGCAGTGCTCCCTTTAGTATTTCCTGTAGGGCAGGTGTCTTGTTCACAAAGTCTCTCATTGTCTGTTTGTCAGAAAATATTTTGAGATCTCCCTCATATTTGAAGGACAGCTTTGCTGGATATAGGATTCTTGGCTGGCAGTTTTTCTCTTTCAGTATCTTAAATATATCACACCACTTCCTTCTTGCCTCCATGGTTTCTGCTGAGAGATCCGCACATAGTCTTATTAAGCTTCCTTTGTATGTAATGGATTGCTTTTCTCTTGCTGCTTTCAGGATTCTCTCTTTGTCTTTGACATTTGATAATCTGATTATTAAGTGTCTTGGAGTAGGCCTATTCATATCTCTTCTGTTTGGAGTATGCTGTGCTTCTTGGATCTGTAATTTTATGTCTTTCATAAGACATGGGAAATTTTCACTAATTATTTCCTCTATTGTTGCTTCTGCCCCCTTTCCCTTCTCTTCTTCTTCTGGGACACCAATGATATGTACATTATTGTACTTTGTTTCATCCTTGAGTTCCCGGAGACATTGCTCATATTTTTTCATTCTTTTCTCCATCTGCTCCTTTGCGTGTAGACTTTCAGGTGTTTTGTTCTCCAGTTCCTGAGTGTTTTCTTCTGCCTCTTGAGATCTGCTGTTGCATGTTTCCATTATGTCTTTCGTCTCTTGTGTTGTGCCTTTCATTTCCATAGATGATACTAGTTGTTTTTTTGAACTTTTGATTTCTGTCTTATATACGCCCAGTGATTCCTTTACAGCCTCTATCTCTTTTGCAATATCTTCTCTAAACCTTTTGAATTGATTTAGCATTAGTTGTTTAAATTCCTGTATCTCAGTTGAAGTGTACGTTTGTTCCTTTGACTGGGCCATAACTTTGTTTTTCTTAGTGTAGGTTGTAATTTTCTGTTGTCTAGGCATGGTTTCCTTGATTATCCAAATCAGGTTTTCCCAGACCAGAACAGGCTCAGGTCCCAGAGGGAAGAAATATTCAGTATCTGGTTTCCCTGTGGGTGTGTCTTAGAAAATTGCTCCACCCTTTGATGCCTCAGGTCACTGTGCTTTTCTGCCCAGCAGGTGATGCCTGTTAGCCTATAATTCTTGACTGGTGTGAGGAGGTATGGCAGTGTTCCCCCAGGCTCTGGGGTCTGGTTCTGAATGGAAAGGGCCCCACCCCTTTCCTCCTAGAGAAGACAGACCCCTCAGGTGGAGGTCATTAGCATTTCAATGGTCTCCCTCTCTGCTTGTGCTGTCTCCACCCTTCCCAGAGTCACAGCCCTGGAAACTGAAAATGACTGGGGCTTTCTCCACTGAGCCAAAAAAGAAACAGATAGGCCCCTTCAGACCCGGTCCAAGGCGACCCTCCGGCTCTCCCAGGTCAGTCATCAACCAAAGCCTCTGTCTGTTTTTTGGGGATGTGTACCTGTGGTGAGCAGTTCACACTCACTACTTAAAACCCCAGTTGGAGCTCAGCTGAGCTATATTCGCTTGCTGGAAGAGAGCTTCTCTCTGGCACCATGAGGCTTTGCAGCTCGGGCTATGGGGTAGGGGGTCTCACGACTTGGTTCCGCAGGTTTTACTTACAGATTTTATGCTGTGTTCTCGGGCATTCCTCCCAATTCAGGTTTGTGTAGGATGAGTGGATGGTCTCGTTTGTCCCCCCGCAGTTATTCTGGATTATTTACTAGTTGTTTCTGGTTTTTTGTAGTAGTTCCAGGGGGACTACTTAGCTTCCACTCCTCTCTATGCAGCCATCTTGCCCTCCTCTCCTTTGAATTTTTAATTTCATCCTTTGACTGGGCTATATTCCCATTTCTTAGTATGGCTTGTAATTTTTATGCCAATTTCTGTGCATCTGATTATTTGATGTGTTAACTCTGTTAACTCTGAAGGTCAGTTTCTCCCTTTTGTCTTGGGTTTTATTGTTGATTGGCTTGGTTAAGGCTTTTCCTTGATGCTCGGTCAGACTTATTCTGGAATTTTAGAGTAGCCTGTGTTTAAATGTTCAGATTTCCTCAGCTCTTTTGTACATGGTTATGCGGTGAAAGTTTTAAGATTGCAGTTTTGTGTAATTGTTTCACCTCCAGCAGAAATCTTCCTTTTTTCTATTCCTTATGCTAGAAACATATCTGCTCTGTCTGTTTTGGTGTAGAATTTTCCCCAAGCTCCTATGATTTGTTTAAATTCTCTCACTCACTCAGTGCCCCCTTTTCCTTACACTTCTCGGTTCTGGGATCCATCCTGTCTTACATTATTTCAATCCCCCCTTTATTCAATGAGGTTTTTGTGCCTCTTGCTTCTTCCCCATTATGTATCCCACTATGGGGCCCAGATGGGTTCAATCCAGAAAGGTCTATTTTGTTTTTAGGTTGTCCAGTGAACAGAGACTGGATTGAGTGTGTGCATCTCTCTCCATCAGTCCTGACATGGTCTTCTCTCTCTCTCTTTGTCTTAGGACACCTCTAAAGGTGGCACTCCTCAGGCCCTTGTGTTTCACCTGGTCTCTGCGGGCTTGGGTCCCTGTGATTGGCTATGCATGAGGTTCTAACTCACTGCTGTGAGTGGCTCCATGGGCTGCATCTGTTGTAGGAGGGACCCAGGCCATGTTGTCTATGTGAATCAACTAAGTTATGTGGGCCAGGATGAGGGGAGGGGTCCGGACTGGTAGATCTCCTAACTGATTTTAGTGTTTATTTTTCTTTTTCTTTAATTCAGCATTTGTGGAGTCCTTAACCAGTCTCTATTGTCCTCCAAAGGTACAAGCAAGTGAGATTTTTTCTTTTTTTAGTTTATTCTCTGGGGAGACTTTTCAAGGGGATATCTTATGTCACCATGTTGGTGACATCGCTCCTAAGTTATTTTTTATTGTTCTTTCCTTTCCCCTTCCCCATCCCCATTCTAGACAGGGAGTCAGGTCCTTGGCAGGAATTCAAAATAGTCTACAGTCAGGGACATTTTCTACCCATTATAAAAGCCCATGCCAATCACAGAAGTAAAGCTGAATGTCCAGGAGAGGAAGGATGGCAGAAGGTTTGAAAGAGCAAGAGGGAAGGAGAGAATTTCCCCAGAACTGAGGCTGGGGGAAAATGTGGAGCCCTGTGGTGGAGCTGGTCCCACCAGGAGCCCTGGCAGCACCCCAGTGTTGACATATGGTCATAAGCACTGTGTGAAGATGGGGGAGGCGACCCTCAGCACCAGGGGTCCCTACCCATTAAGGAATCCAAGCTGAGACATCTTATGTCTCCTCAGAGACCAGTGAAAATTGAAGTCTGGCAAATGACAGAATTTGGATTTTCCATGAGCATACTAGGATGTGGCTTATAGCCCAAAATAGATTTATAGAAACAAAGCTGAGTGCAGAGTTTATGACTCCTATATTAATATTTCCACCAGCACTTCATGCCACCATAGCATCATATTGTGCCACTCAAAAAACACTTTGACATTACCTCAGTTGATCCTACTTGACTAGCTTTTGGAGATTAAGACATACCTTAGCTTCCTGTGGCTGGTACAACAAAGTATAACAACACGGCTGCCTTCAAACAATAGAAACTTCTTCCTTCTCAGAGTTCTGGAGGCAAGAAGTCTGAAATCAAGGTGTCAGCAGAGCTGTGCTCTCTTTGAAGACTCCAAGGAATGTTTCTTCTTTGTCTCTTCCAGTTTCTGGTCGCTCCAGCAATCCTTGTCATTTCTTGGTTTGTGAAAGCATCATTATGATCTCTCTCTCTTCACATAGCCTTCTTCCCTCTGTGTGTCTCTCTGTGCATTCTTTCCTCTTCTTGTAAGAACACCAGGATGACCTCAACTTATCTAATTGTATCTACAAATTCCCTATTTCCAAATAAGATTAAGTTCTTGGGTTCTGGGGAAGCATCAATTTTGGGGGAACACTGTAGAACCTACTACAATGTGCTTGCGTATGTTCCCCCACAACTTTATTGGATGATATTGACAAGTCATATAACCTCTCTGGGCTGCAGCTTCCCCACATGTAAAATGCCAGAGTTGACCAGATGATCTTGCAGCCCTGACAGACTACAGTGCTGACTTCAGTGCACTGAGTTCCTGGAAACTCAAGGAGGTGATGGTGGTGACCCTACTGCTGTGGTCTCCTTGGAGTCAGGTTTCTGGGAGGTTTGAATATTCTTCCCACCAATCTATGGCCCATGCTACATGATCTTTGTGCTATTCAATCTCTGTAGATTTTCTGGCTGAATATAGAACAGTCATAATTGGGAACATCTTGACCCTGTCACATTAGCAAAAACACTTTCATTATTTTTCAGAATAATTGCAATTTAACAATTATAAAAGAAAAATAATAACTATAAGGAATGTTCAAAACTAAACATATTTTACTACCTGGTAAGGCAGGAATATCCAGGGCAGAATGGTGAAATCCTGCAGGATTGTATTCTCAGATTAACTGTCAAAGAATATTTCAGAAACAAATACTTTATAGCACTGAAAATTTAATCATTTATAGATATAGACAAGAGGCTATCTCTTAGACCAAAGGTAAAGCAGGGACTTATGCAGGCAAAACACAAACTATCACAAGGAAAAATGATTGTATATTTTTAAAGTTAAGTTCTTGCCAATTCTTCACTGATTGGTTGTAGAGAAGTGTCTTAGTTTCCTAGGGTTGTCATAGCAATGTACTACAACCTGAGTGGCTTAAAACAGCAGATATTTATTGTCTCACAGTTATGGAGACTAGATGTGTGAAATCAAGGTGTTTTCAGAGCCATGCTTCCTCTGAGGTCTGTAGAGAACAATCTGTCCCATGCCTCTCTCTTGGCTTCTGGCAGTGGCTTGCTGGCAATCCACGTTGTTCTATCTGTGTCTTCAAATGGCCTTCTCCCCTCACTGGTCTGGCTGTTTACAATTATCCTTTTCTTATAAGTTAGTACTCATCTTACCTAATAATATCTTCAGAAACCCTACATCCAAATAAGGTCATTCTCACAGGACTGGGGGTTAGGCCTTGAACACATCTTTATGGAAGACAATCCAACCTGTAACAAGGAGCTTACTGCAGCTTATCCCAGTCCACATCTATTTTATAGGTTTTGTGTTGACATAGGCCCATTGGATTGCATCAAAATATGGATCACAGAGGGTCCCAAGTTTGTAATCAAGATGTCCCCTTACTGTTTCTTATTCCTTTTTCTGTGGTCCTGACCACTTGTTATCTTAAAACCTCACAAATCCTCCAGGTGGGTAAGTCTGTCTGCACTAACTCAAGACTCAGAAAAATTTGCCTTTATCAATAAATCACTTATAATTATACTGTGATAATGATCATCATTGAAAGGCAGTTGAGAAGTGACGCAGTTGCCAGAGAAGTTCGTACATGGGTGATGCCCATTGCTCTGGTCAAACCCTTACCAGCTTCTTCTTTGCTCTTTTCAAGGGCCATAGATTTCTTCACTCAAAATGTTGTTGCTGCAACAGCATCTGCTTTACAGCTTCATAGATTTCTAAAAGGCTAGAAGCACACAGTTAGGACTCTTTTAGTGAGTCCTATTGATGTTTAGTAAGGAATGCAATGCATTGCTTTTCCTGCCCTCCCCCAGTCCAGGAAGAAGGGGAGAGAAGGGCAATGGCCCATGTAGAATGGGCAAGATGCCAAAGACCCTGGGCAGTTGTTTCCCCAGGGAAGCCTAGTGTTTTGAATCTTCATGGCCATCTTCACAGTCACTGAAACTCCACCCTTGATTACTGCCAAGATGAATCATGAAGCATTCAAAACACCTGAGCTCTATTCTGGTTACTGCCTCTAAGTCACCTGTGACCTGGGCAAGGTCTTACTTAGGAAATGGAGTGTGGCATGACAGTTTTCAAACATGTCCACATATTTTTCACCCTGCTTCCATTGTGAGATGACACCTATGTCCCTTCCACTTGAATTTTGGTAGATTTGTGACCGCTCTGAGCAAAAAAGTATAGTATAGCTTCTACTTGGTTCTCTTTGGATGGAAGTTCCAGGGGAAGCTGGATATCATGTAAGAATTTACATTAGCCTAAGATTACAATGTTGAATAGGTCACATGTTGGTGCTCTGGTTATTAGCCCAAGCTGAGCTCCCAGTCAACACCCAGCATCAATCCCAGCCAAGTGAGTGAAACGTCTTGTTCAGCCAGCCCAGTTGAGCCTCCCAAAGACTCCAGCAATAGGCGACATTTTCTGTAAGCCACATAAAAGACCCCAAGCAAGAAAGCCCCAGATTCCCAAATTCTTGACTCACAAAATTGTGAACAAAGTAAAATGGCTATTTTAAGCTCATAAATTGTGAGGATTTGTAGTGCAGCAATAGTAACTGAATCAGCAGTTAGTATCTGCAAGTGGAGTGCTGCCATATCAGAAATCTAAGATGTGTAGCTGTGGCTTTGGACCAAGTGATGTGTGGAATCTGGAAGGGCCTTTAGGAGACTGTTAGCAAAAGCCTAATGGTCTTTGGGCAGGTAAATGGCAGGTGAGGGATTCAAGGAAAGTGAGAAAAATATTATTTGAAGAAGGAGGAAAGAAGATTTTTTTTAATGTAGTAGTGAAAAGTTTAATAAAAATATTGCCTGTCATAATGTGGAAATAAAAAATATATGTGATGAACTGATAGATCAGAACAATATTTCCAAAATAATATTAAAAATTTAAACATTTCTTTTAGTAGCATATGATAAAATGCAGATGTAGAAAGATGAGCTATGGAAAAGATCAAGTAATAATTCATTTTCTAAATAAAATTTTGAGGAAATATGAAGGAGTTGAGATTTGCTGGGTTTGAAAATAAAGCTGTATCTTACTCCAGCCTCCCTGCACAGAAAATTTCAAAGAAAAGTCTCAGAGAAAAGACCTAATCTGGACTCTTCTAGGAAGGAGGAAGCTAAGTAAGTGACTGGAAGATCCTTTGTTAAAACCTCTCTTTCTTTAATGTGGGGCCTGATAGTCCCTTTCAAGCAGAGGAAAGACCTTTTAAGAATCTTAAGCACATGCCTCATGTTTCTCTGTTAAACAGCATGGCTTCTAAGAAATTTCAGGCATCGTCTCATAGCAGCATCACAGAGAACCCAAGATAAACAAGTGATGATTGCAAAGATATTTGAATGTGGCTTTGTTTAATGGAGTCACTTATAAATTGATGCTTAGGGATCCCAAAAAGCTTTTAAAAGAGATGTATCAGCTTGTACTGAAAGGGACAGGGGCAGAATGTTTTATTTTCATCTCATACCTGGGCACAATGAGGATGAGATGAAAGGAAAACTCCATAGAGAGATGATGGGGAGAGAGCAACAGGTAAGGGATCCTGCGGTCACTGTCATTTGAGACTAAGAGCAAACAAAGGAGTTGTGGCTGTTTAATCCGAGAGGAGCTACCCTGATTGTTAGACACTCCCTGGTGCCATCTGGGAACCCTCTTTTCTTTAATCACAACTTGTGCTCCAATCAGCTCTTTCCTGCCAACCCCAGATGCTTGCTCAGTAAAGTTGGCCAGATACTGATTTTTAATCTGCATGTCTTATCAATTCTTGAGATGAGTCTCCAAATCTTTAACTTTGGCTGTGAATTTGTCAATTTTTACTTTTAATTTTCTCAATTTTTCTTTCAGGTATTTTTGAAGCTATGCTATTGGTTTCTAAATTTTTAGGATTGCTATTTTTTCTTGAAAAATGTACCCTTTAACAATTTATCAATTGTTCCCCTGTATTTCTGGTGAAACTATTTGCTGTGAAATCTATTTTAATATTAATAGAGCCACAATGGTTTAGTTAGTTTATTATGACTGCTATTTCCAAGGAATATCTTTCCAATTCTTTTATTTCAACCTATCTACATCCTTATATTTAAAAGTAAGAAGTCTATTGTTGTTGGGGTTTCTTTGAAATTCAGTCCAACATTTTTTTTTCAATGGGTTGTCTGGTCCATTTACGTTTAATAGTATTACAGACAAAGGCTCATTTTAAGGCCTTGCTATTTGTTTTATACTTGGACCATCTGTTTCTTTCTCCCTGTTCCTACTTCCATACTGTATTTTGGATACATTAAATATTTTTCTTATCTTATTTTAATTTCCTCTATTTATATCATATTTCCTCTATTTACAATTATCATCTCATTTTTATTTCTTCTGTTTCCTCTATTTACACTTTTACTTCCCCTATTACTCTCACCCTTGGTAACTTTTTTAGAAGTTAATGAAGATATTTCTATATACATGATTAACTAGTCACAATCTACACTGCATTGATATTTCACTAGTTCATGTATAATGTAATTACATTACAGCAGTATAATTTCATTTATTCCTCTTAAACTTGATGCTATTGTCATATATTTTACTTCCTAGTGGTAATGGAACAGGTAGGGGATACATTTGTCCATGTATGTGTATGTAAGTATGTGTATGTGTGTGCTGGTTTGAAAGTATTGTGTCCCCCAAATGCCATTATCTTTGTGGTCTTGTGGGACAGACCTTTTGGTGCTGGTTAGATTTGCTTGGAATGTGCCCCACCCAGCTGTGGGTGGTGACTTCGGTGAGATACTCCTATGGAGGTGTGACCCCACCCATTCAGGGTGGGCCTTGATCAGTGGAGCCATATAAAACATGCTGACTCAAAGAGACTGAACGGAGTGCAGCTATGAGTGACGTTTTTAAGAGGAGCAAGCTTGCTAGAGAGGAACATCCCGGGAGAAAGCCATTTTGAAACCAGAACTTTGGAGCAGACGCCAGCCATGTGCCTTCCCAGCTAAGAGAGGTTTTCCGGACACCATTGGCCATCTCCAGTGAAGGTACCCGATTACTGATGTGTTACCTTGGATGTTTTGTGGCCTTAAGACTGTAACTGTGTAGTGAAATAAACCCCCATTTTATAAAAGCCTATCCATCTCTGGTGTTTTGCATTCTGCAGCATTAGCAAACTAGGACAATGTGTGTGTATAATTTGTCAATTTTTACTTTTAATTTTCTCAATTTTTGTTTCAGATATGTATGACATTAGCTTACATGACCATAAGTATTGGCAAATCTGAATTGTGTAGGGCATGCTGCAAGTTGGAAACTTGATGAAGGTGAAGTTGAATTCTCTAGGGGAAGCTGGTTGACTGGAGAAGAGGAAGAAATTTTTCTTTATGACTTCTAAAATCCTCAGTTCTCCTTTTAAGGCCTCCAACCAATTGGATGGGAGACTACTGTCATTGCTGAAGGCAATCCTTTTTGTTGCTTGTAGATGTAATCAGCTGTAGATGCAATCAACTGGCTAATGATTTAAATCCATCTATGTAATACCCTCACATTAACATCAGGCCAGAGCTTGCTTGACCAAACTAGACACCATAGCCTAGCCAAGTTGACATGATATTAACCATCACACTCATATACTAAAAATCTCACAGTGAATTATTTTTGCTTTGAAAGCACACATCTTTTAAATAAATTTTTAAGACTGATTTTATATTTACTTATATATTTACTCTTTCTCTGAAGACCGGGGCCTCCATATGAGATAATTTCCCTTAATCCAAAAAGAAATTCCTTTTGTATTTCATTTAGTACTGGTTTGCTATTGACAAATTCTCTCACTTTTTTTTTTTTAATGAAAATGTATTTATTTTGCCTTCATTTGAGAAGGTTTTTCCTTTTCTTTGCTGAGCACAAAATTCTAGATTAACAAATTTATTTTTCATTCAGCATTTTAAAGATATAAATAATGGAAGTCAGATGAAAAAATGACAAAAAGTCAGTCATCATTCTTACTGTTATTCCAATTAATGTAATGTGTCTTTAATATCTAGCTGTTATTAATATATTCTCTTCATCTATTTTCAGCAGATCGGTTATGATGTGTCTAGCTATTGGTTTCTTTGCATTCTCCTTATTGAGGTTTGCTGAGCTTGTTGGATCTCTTCAAATATTTCTTCTACTTCACTCTGTCCCTCCACTCCAGCTGGGACTCTACTTACACACATGGTGGACCATTTGATGTTTTCCCCTGAGGCTTTGTTTTGTTATTATTTTTATTTTACTCTTAGTGCTTCAATTTAGATAATTTCTATTCCCATATTTCAAGTTTATTGATCCTTTCTTTTGCTTTTCAAGTCTGTTGTTAAGCCAATTTCATTAATTATCAACTTCAGTTATTTTATCTTTAAGTTCTACAATTGCAGTGAGGAGGAAGTAATGAGTAGGAATTTAGCAGATGCTCTAATATAAGGCCCATTTTCTGCATGGAATAGAGTTTAGTTCAGGAAAACAAAAATTAGAGAACATTCAATTTTTGTACTCTTGTTTAAAAATGGCAGCTGGTTTAAAACAAAACAGAAAGAAAGAATCCTCAGAGCTTGTCTGCATCAGCTGGTTTTAAAACCACTCAATCCCGAATCTATGTGGAGATTGCATACAGCAAACCCTGTGTTCCCATCGGTAACTAAAACTGGACTTCAGAGGGTCTCAGTGAGTTTGGAGGTATCATGGACTAGCAGGAATTTTAGCTCCTGACCATATCCTTTACCCATGACACTTTTTATCTCTTCCTAGTGACGACAGGGACAAGTCCCCCATACCATGTCAACTAAGGATCTTTATATTCTCACCCCAATATGAGCTCCAGATTCACAGCTTTCCTCACCCTAAAATCAGTGAGGGTGAAATTTCTAGGCAGGGATGTAAGTTTGAGGATAAAAATACACAAAGCTTGTCTGCTTCTGCTTTCCATTTTTCTGATCTGCCATTGTCTTGGGTTGGGCATATTAGCCTTCCTGGTTTATCTTGGGGACCACGAAGTTCAATTTGTTTGGGGAGAGGTGGGACTGCTGAGAACCATGGTAGACACAGAGGATGCTGCCTAGAGCCCATTTCATAAAAATATTTGCTACTGGACTACAGTGAATTCTTATAGCTGCAAATAACAGCAAACCCACTCTTCAGTGACTTAAACAACAAAGGTACATGTTATCTCAGAAAATAATCAGAATTCTGGGTGCAAGATGGTTTTCCAGCAGCTAGATGTTAACACTGAGGTCTGCCTGCAGTGGGTCTGATGAGAAGGTAGCTGCCAGCTGCCAGCTCCATTAATGTCTATCTCAGCTTCAGAGAGATGTCTCATCTGATGTGATGTTATTATTTGTGGGCTACCAAGGTCTTTGATCCAACAGCATGTCATCCTACATAAAGTCACGACAAAGGAGGTATGCAAAGGAGGCATGCAAATAGACCAATGAGCCTGGGATCCATGGGCCACATCCTCCCCTGAGCTGCCAGGAAGCTGCCAACCTGATTGAGCACTGGAAGGGCCTGCTGAAAGCATTGCAGACACACCAGCTCCTAGGTGAGGTTCTGCAAGGACTCAGTGACACCCATTGGGATGCACTGTGTGCACTGGAGCACTGTGATCCCAACATGAAGAAACTATGGGCTCAAAGTCAAGGGCTTTAAGCAGGAGTGGCCCCACTCTCTCTCACACCCAGGGACCAACTGGGGTCTTTGTGCTTCCTTTCTGTACTACTCTGCATCTTGCAGAATTAGAAGGTCTGTTCCCCAAAGGTTCACAGTGTTACCAGGACACACAGAAAGAGTCTCATTATATTAGGAACTCTGGGGGCTGGGCACTCTGGGTACTTTGCCTCCAGTGGGTAAGAACAGAAGTCTCCATTGTGGCTGGAGTAATACTGACTCCCATCAGCAGCAGGAAGAGGGACTTCTATTAACAGTGGAGGTAGGGAAAAATCCAAGTGGAACCAAGTATTCCCTCTGATCCCTCCTGGAAGCATCTTGCTCAATTTGCCTGTGAATGGAAAAGTACAGCAACTCAGGCATGCCCATGGGCTCAGGCCAGTTGGGAATGAAAGTCTAGGTCACTCCAACAGGTAAACCATTCAGGTTAGCAGAGGTGGTGGCTGAAGGTGAGGGGAAGTGGAGGTAATGGAGGAGGCAGGTGGATGACCCACCAATCCAGCTAAGACCCCCTCTGGCTCCCAGCCTTTCCAGCATACCCTGCCACACCCTCCCCATGTGCTAGAACTGCCTACTGACTGTCCATATCCCCCACACTCCCAGTTGGTCATGGTTTGTCACATTCTAGCACCCAGCACAAGGCTTACTACAGCAGGGCCAGTCAGCATTCATGTCCTGTTGCCTCCAACTAACCACATTTCTTCATTGGTGTTACTCAGACTGACACGGATATGTTTTTGGCTCATCTGCTCCTCATCTGCCCAGTGCTGCTGTTTGGTAAGGATAACACTAGCCCACACCACCTTTATCACGCCTGACAGTTGGCTAAACAGAGAGAGACATGACTCAGAGTCCATGAAAGGGAGCAATGGATATGGAACCCTTGGCAGTGTTTCTGGAAAGACAGACAATGAAAAGTTGGGGTGACTTGGACTCACAGGATAAAACTCTCAGCCACACATAAGCTGTTCTCTTGTTCCCAAAAGTCTGTCTGTGCAGAGACAGAGAATGGGTCAGCTGCCTTGCCTTGTGGCAATAGTGGGGGTGGGGTGGCCAACAGCGGCTCTAGTTTAAAATGGTGACCCCTGGTAGGTCCAAGACTATTGATAAGAAGTGAGAAAATCTGGCAGGTGAAAGACAATAAAAGTAGCTGATGTTTATGGAGCTTCTCTGCCTCCTGAACAGGGCTGCTCAGTGTGAGTCTCACTCAGAGCTGGTCAATTCTTTGATGTGGAGCTCTCTTGTGCACTGTAGGATGTTTAGCAATGTCCCTTGCCTCCACCCACTAGAATTTCCCCTCTAGTTGTGAGAACCAAAAAGGTCTCCATGTATGGCCCCGTGTCCCCTGGGGTCAGGATGGCCCTGGGTGAGACCTGCTCTCCTAGAGTGTGGACTGGGGGCTCTGGTGGGATGACCACTGTCCATCTTTTTGGCCTTGAGCACTTGGGTTGAACAGCTACCTTGCACTGAGAAGCCATAGCTACTGGTGCGGCCTGCCTCCCCTTTCACTACATCCCTGCCTCCTCTTGCAGTTCCCCATATATCACCAGTCCTTCTAGGCTGGCTTTCCTCCTCCTCTGAAGCTTCAGCTAAGGGTCACTTGGAAAGCAAAGCAGGACTTGAACTTTGACAAGGCTCACCCTGTCTGCTATCACTACCTGCCAGTTCTCCCTCTAGTCTGGACTCTGCAGATGGCTCACTGCTGCAGGCTCGCCAGCTCAGCACACAGGTCCTTCACGAGGATGGTGAAACGACGGATACTCATGCAGAGAACATGAGCCCCCACAGGGTGCCTGCTTGGGGGTGGGGTTCCCCACAGGCCGGGAGGTCTGGACACTCTCAGCTCAGGGGTATGCACCACCCTGCTACTTTCTCCAGGGTTTGGTCCCTGTCCCTCTGCTGGGGGAGATGTCCCCTGGAGGAGCACTCTGCTGATGATCCTAGATCTCTCCCAGATGCAGCTGAGGTCTTTGCCCTTATTTGTACCCTATATTGTGTTTTATGCCTTGAGATACATCTAGTCCATGAGGTAGAGCCTGCCATAGAGAAGATACTACAATTATACTTTACCTGCATTTTATATGCCCTGAGACATGTTGTGGTGCAAGGTCAGGTTTTCCACAGAACCTGCTTGTCCTGTGTGAGACCAGCTGCTGCACCCAACAGCTCTCACCAGACGTTTCCAACAAGAAGTCACATTGCTCCTCTAGACCTCCTCTTCTTGCTCTGTCTCCTCCAGGCCTATCTCCCAAGCCTGACTCTCTGGTTCCTCAGGCCATGCTTCCCTGTCCCCCAAGCAATGCTCCCACGGCCCTGACTCCCCCAGCCCTGCTCCCTGGCTCTTTCTCCCAGCCCTGTCTACCTAGCCCTGTCCACTCAGAGCTGATGCTTCCAGCCCTGGTCTAGGGGCCTGTCTTTTGTTCAGCTTTCTCTCTTGTCTTCTCCCTGCTGCCTGGCAGTGGGAGTGGGAGGGGTCTTCTTTTCGGTCTTGAACTTCTAAAGATTTCCAAAATTAGAGAAATTAAATGTAAAATGTATAGTGTTATTTGGGATGTGCTAGAGAAGAGGGAGCGCACTTTTCTCAGTTTCCCAAAGGCATTTCCTCAGGACTGTCTGGGTATTTCTGGAAACAATGTTTGGGAGTTGTACAACTACGTGAGGCCCTCTTATGGTGGACATTTTAAGACAAGTGACAGGAGCGGGCAGCCCCAGGGAAAGAAACTGGGAGTGAGTGAGGACAGGGGATGGACTGAGGTAGGTGGGTCTGAAGTGCCTTTCAGGCAGTTCTGGGCATCATTCTATATGTGACCATAGTTTAGCATAATCCAGGAGCACCAGGGCTGGCCCATGCTTCACACACACTAGGTACCTAATATATGTACCCCATATGGTTATTGAGTGACCAGCCAAGAAGGGGTCCCCAGACCTGGGCACTTGGAGACACCAGAGCAGCAGGTGCCTGGGTCTCTTCTGTGAAGGCGGGGTTGGGGGGGGAGCGGGCACCAGGTGTTATCTGGCACTGGCTTCAGGTTGGGTTGGTTGGGGTCAGTAGCAGAATTGGAGAGGAGCTGATTTTGTTGTTATGGGCAGAGAGCAAGCAAGCTGTCTCCCTGCTTTTTAGGTCTGAACCATCCACTTTTCAGGCCCTGCCCAGCCCACATTGCTGCCAGGACACTTTCCTTTGAGTCCCAACCCTGTTTATCTTCTGCTCTCAGTGGGTATGGATGATGGACTTTCATCAAGCCTTCCCTTCATCCAGTCAACACCGTCTGCTAAAGACTTCTGGGCTCTGAGGACACAGAGCTGCACCAGCTATGGTCTTTGCCCTCCTAGAGTTCATCAAAGTAGCCAAATCCAATTTGCTTACCTCCACTTGGAAATCATTACAAACATCACCTTAAATTGCTCAGAGAACAAATCCACTGAAAAGGCTAAAATGGAAATGTCAGAGAGGGCTGAGGGACTGAAACCATGTTAGATGGGCATATTTTCTGGACATAGAATTGTAACACTCACAAAGAGGAAGGACACCCCAGTTCTGGGCAGGGGGTCAATGTGGAATGTCTCTGCTGACCCTGAGAAGTCTGTCCACTCTTACTGCTACTCAGAGCCAGATGGCTTTGGGGAAGGGTCTGCAACAGGACATCCTCTCCAAGTCTTATCTCCCCTGCCTCTGGTGCTAACTTCTGTTACAGATGCTCAGAAAATGGCCTGAACCAAGGTGTATGCCTGCTGCTGTCTTGCAATTGCCTGGCAAAGGATTTGCAGCATTGAGACTGCAGAGATTTATAAGGTAAATATGTTTTATTGAATATGTGTTCCCTGTAGCCCATTGATTTAATTTTGTTTTGAAGAAGCGGGCTTCCTGATATTTGCCACTGGAAAAGGAAAGGTCTTCATTTTTTTGCTTTATTTTATTTTGTTTTTTAAGTCACAAGAGGAAGTCCACTGTGCCTGGCAAATATAAGCATGGGGTGCAAACCCTGGCCCTGTCACCTTATAAAAACAAAGGGCTCTGTCAATGTATTTGCCAACATTACCCAGGTCCTTCCTGTGTGTTGAGCTCTCTGCTAGGTGAGCCAATACATCTCCTTTCTCAGATCCATAATGGTTACACTGAAGGAGAGATTGACAGCTCTGATCTCAGGAAACACGTCTGTGTTGGGGGGTGGGAGGTGGCCATTGCGGGGAGGCAGGTCCTGGGCCCATTTTCCCTCACACTTTTTGATATGCTAAGGACAATGAACCAGGGTGCCTTAGATAATGTCCCATTGACCCAGACCTGGGAGAGAATTCCACACACCAGACCCTGATAAGCTACTTAAGCTCTTTAGCCTGTGTTTTCTCATTTTAAAATTATAGTACCTATTTGATAGGGTTGTGCTAGTATTTATTGAAGTACTATCTGTAAAGGGCCCTGCATGGAGCCTTCTGGAATTTAGCTCTCGGTAATGTTAGCTCTTATTATTATCACCTACTCAGACTCTAGGAGCCCGAGGCTCCCCTGTACTTCTTACTTCTCAGATGCTTCCACATACCCCTCGGAGGTGTTGTTTCTAACTCTTCAATCCATGTACTAGAGCTTATTACATTGGCTGCCTGGATGTTCCTTCATCTTGTGGTAGCTTGTTTCCTCTTGCCACATCCAGATGGGATGTGGAATGGTAGAGCATCTTCCTTGCATTACGGCCCTGAAGTTCTTTGCCTTGGTAAGTGTGCTGACTCGCAGGCCCTGGTTTATGGGGCCTTCTGGACACATTCATTTGGAAATCTGCAGTGCCTATGCCAGAGCCAGCCAGCCATTTTTATCCTTCAGCTTCATCAGCAGACTCTATGGAGACAAGGTCTATGTGTGTTTCCCATGAACCTTAATTGAGCACTACTTTATAGTTTCTCAAAGTATTTTCAAGTATGATCATATATCTCTCTCTCACACACACATACACACAGTTACACACATACACATACCTTTCTACACATACTATACACACATACCTCAGACATCATAGAGCTAAACACGCCCAGTGACATTTTATAGCCCCCAGCCCTTGGAACCTCCAGTGGGGGTGAGAGATCAGATCAAATGGGTCCTGCAATACTAGGACAATTTAACAATATAACAATTGCAGTAGAAAATTTCGATATTATTCACTCAGTAGTTATAGAAAAGGAAATAAAATGTCAGTAAAGAAATTGAAGACTTGCACAACACTATCAATAAATTTGTACTAAGGGACATAAATGGAGAACTCTACCAAATAACAGCAGAATAGACACTTTTCAAGCACATAAACAGTTGCCATATTCTAGGATATACAGCAAGTTTGAATAAATTTGAAAGGATTGAAAGCCTACAAAATATGTTATCCAAACACAATAGAATTAAATTATAATTCAACAAGAGAAGATATCTGGGATATTG
Source organism: Choloepus didactylus (assembly GCF_015220235.1). Lineage (NCBI taxonomy): Eukaryota > Metazoa > Chordata > Mammalia > Pilosa > Megalonychidae > Choloepus > Choloepus didactylus. Next base: position 155,616,217 of record NC_051312.1, on the reverse strand, counting down.
CCAAATTTGTGGATATTAAACATATTTCTTTGTAACCCATGTATCAAAGAAGAATCACAAGGAGTGACTAAATTTCCATGGTTGCAGTTAAAACAATGCTAGAGGGAAATGTATAGCTTTAAATGCATACATTAGAAAAGAAGAAAAGTAAAAAAAAAACATTTATCTAAACCTCTACTTTAAGAAGTTACCAAAAAAGCAGAAAAGATAGAGTGGAAATCAATGACATCAAAAACAGACCAATCACAATAAAGAAAATCAGTGAAACCAAGAATTGGTTCTTGGAAGGATCAAGAAAAATGTCAAATCTAAAGCTAATTAAGAAAAAAAGACAGAAGACACGAATTACCAAAATCAACAATGAAAGAGGGGGCATCATGCAGACTCTACAGAAATCCAAAGAATCATAAGGGAATTTTTTCAAACAAATTTATGTCTACCAATTCAACAACATATTGAAGTGGTCAAATTGCAAGAAAGACAAAGATTATCAGAACCAACTCAAGAAGAAATGGAAGATGTTAACAGATCTATACCAAGTAAAGAATGGAATTATTATTTAAAAATATAAAATTTAAAAATCTAAAAGAGAAAAGTCCAGGCCCAGACGGATTCACTGGTGATGTGTATTGTAATACATTTAAAGAAGAAATCTCATTAATCCTGCACCAACACTTGAAATAAACAGACGAGGAAGCCACCCTGGCTGCCAGTGTCACTTGGTGCTAGTGCCAGGAAAGGAAATGCCAAGCACAACAACGCACTTCTGAACAACCCACAGATCAGAGAAGCAATGAAAAGTGAAATTAAAATTTATTTTGAGCTTAATAAAAATGAAGATGCACGTTATAAAAATTTGTGGGACGCAGTGCTTAGAGAAAAAAACTACAATAAATAAACAACTACATTAATAGAGAAGAAAGGTCTAAAGTCAGTGACTTTAGCTTTCAATTTAAGTAACTCAAAGAACAAACAAATTAAACCCACAGTTAAGAGAAGAAAATGAATTATAACCGTCAATGCTTTCCAACATTTTTCAGAGGACCCATAAATCATTTTAAACCATAGTAAGGGAATGATAACATGATATCAGCCTTAAAGTTCAACATAGGAAAATTTGGACTAACTAAGCACTTTTCAAAATACTTATTTTTTCTTGGTTGCACATTCCTGTGAATAGTAATTATTCTGTTTCTGTGTAGCAGACTTTTAAATCTCCTATTTGACAGGGGAAGAAATATTTGTAAGCCCAATGCATTCCTGAAATTACTTTGGAAATCATAAGCAGATATTTCTGTAGTAATGTCAATTGGTTGAACTCACCAGAAGAAAAGAGAAAAAGAAGCCAATCTATTGATGGGATTTCACATATGGACAGGGTTAGTTCAACATTCATCCTTTTTTAATCAATTAGCTGTCTTTATAGTCATTCACTCAAGGTTATATCCTCTGGATATGGTTTATAAATTGAAAGCCTGAGCATCTTCACTTTGGAAATTGGTGGAAATGAACATTATCCTTCTAGGAATTTCTCTTACAGACATACTTTCATAAGTATGTGTAAATATATGTACACAGATGTGCCTTGCAGTGCTGTTTGCAATAACAAAAGACTTGCAATAACCTCAATACACCTAAAAATTGGGTTCATAAATTAAGGGTCATTTATGCCACTGAATACAAATGTTAAAAAAGACAGAGGTATGTGTGCAGATAGGAAATAATCCCTAAAATATATTGTCAAGTAAAACAGAAAGGTGCAAAATGCTGTCCATAATGTGTTCCCATTAGTAAACAAATGGCATATACTTGTATACATAGACTCTTCTGGAAGAGCACACAAGAAATTAGTATTGGTAGCTTCCTACATCATCCCTCCCTCCCTCCTTCCATCCCTCCCCACTTCTTTCCTTCCTTCCTTCTTTCCTTCCTCTCCATGAAGATGGATTGCTATTACAATTAAAAGTACTTAATTAAAATATGTGTATTTCTCTACACATAAATATCAGGGAATCTGGGTAAAGGTACAAATTACCTTTCTACAATTCTTGAAACATATCAGTAAATTTGAAATTATTTCAAAACAAAAAGATGGAAAAAGAACCCACTATTCTCATAAACAGCTCTTTTAAACACTGAGCTTGCAGCTGTGCGTTTCTCCACCCCCAGCCTCGCTCATCTGTCTGTGCACCAGCTCTGCATCTTGGTCAGTGACCTGCCCTTGCTGAGCCTCAGTTTCTGCTTCCTGCAAGTGGGAAAGAGATGTGATCCACACTTACTGAGCATTCGGAAAACATCACTATGCCCTCCCCTCCCCATCTTTTCCAATATGCCCTTGTTTAGAGAAACCACAGAAACTGTCAGGAGGAGGGGCCACCGAGGGACCTACTCATTTTTCAAAGAAGAAGACAAAATAAGTATGAAATAGAGCTTATGTCTTTGGTGTTAAAACCACAAAGAACATCTCTGGGCTTGGCTGTCTCCTCCTTCCTGGGCTTTGGGTTTTGAAAATGTACCTTTCACTCTGAAGAACCAATTTCTTATGAACTCAGAAGTTTCTTGGCTCTGAAAATTTGCAATCTTGGCCTCAAGATGAGAAGTCTGAGCCAACTTAATATCTTCCTTTGAGAACATGCTGATTTTGATGCCAAGAGTGTCTCGGTGAGAAGCCAGCCAAGGAAGCCACGTTTGATCTGCTGTGGATGCAAGTTCAACCACATGAGTAGAAACCAGAACTCAGCAGAAATTAAGTTTAGATGTAAGAATTAACAAAGAGTGAAACAGTTTACCATGTTCTGTCAATTTTACTGATAATTAACTTTTCTAATTCTGGTGCTCCTCTTTTTTCACTCTGTCTCTGCCAAGGGGGGGGGCCTTCCTCATTTCTCACCTGACTACTGCACCCACGTCTCAGGTGCTTCCTGGCTTTGACCACACCTCCCTCTTCTCCATTCCTCAAGTACCTACCAGTGTAGTTGTTCTAGTTTGCTAATGCTGCTGGAATGCAAAACACCAGAAATGGATCGGCTTTTATAAAGAGGATTTATTTGGTTACACAGTTACAGTCTTAAGGCCATAAAGTGTCCAAGGTAACACATCAGCAATCGAGTACCTTCACTGGAGGATGGCCAATGGTGTCCAGAAAACCTCTGTTAGCTGGGAAGGCACGTGGCTGGTGTCTGCTCCAAAGTTCTGGTTTCAAAATGGCTTTCTCCTAGGACATTCCTCTCTAGGCTGCAGTTCCTCAAAAATGTCACTCTTAGTTGCACTTAGGGTATTTGTTCTCTCTCAGCTTCTCTGGAGCAAGGGTCTGCTTTCAAGGGCCATCTTCAAATTGCAGTTCCTCTCTCAGCTTCTGGGCATTCTTCAGTGTCCCTCTTGGCTGCAGCTCCTCTTCAAAATGTCACTCTCAGCTGCACTGGGTTCCTTCTGTTTGTCAGCTCATTTATATGGCTCCACTGATTTAATTTAGACCCACCCTGAATGGGTGGGGTAACACCTCCATGGAAATTATCCATCAGAGTAATCACCTACAGTTGGGTGGGGCACATCTCCACAGAAACACTCAAAGAATTACAATCTAATCAACACTGATAGGTCTGCCCACACAAGATTACAACAAAGATAATGGCATTTGGGGGGACATAATACTTTCAAACTGGCACAGTAGTCTTTCTTGAATGAAGTTACTCCTCTGAGAAAGCCCCTTGCTGACACTGCGTGACTGCAGAATCCCTTTCCATCTTCCAGCAGAATGCAGGCTTTTCCCAGCTCAGCCCCCACCCCCTCTGCTGCTGCCTCCAAGGTGCTCCACCCTGCACTGCTTGCACCTGCACAGGTCTGCCCCTCCTCTTCACATAAGTCTTGTGTGCTCAAGCTCATGAGGACCTGGGTTGCACCTGGTTTGAGGTTCTGGGGCTATGACTTGAATGTTCCAGGTGAGGTTCCTACCTTACCATCTGGGGCTGGTGACAACAAAAACAACAGTAGCAGCATCATACACATATCTATACCCCATATGTGTAAGTATTATAAGTCCAGAAAGTGCTAAGTGTAATGAACAAACCATGCCCAGTGATGGCATAGAGAATGAAAAGGAGAAATCTCGGAGAAGGGCCCATTTGAACTCAGACTTGAATGCTGGGAGGAGCCAGGAAGATTCAGGGAGAGAGGAGGTCCTGAGTGTGAGAATGGTTTGCCTCTTGGGTAAGGAGGATCACATTGTGTGAGGATGTGCTGGCAATGGTCCAAGGTTTGGTTTCAAACCTTAAGAAAGATGGTTGCCTTAACAGGGTCCTGGGCAAGAGGCGACGTGATCAGTTTTGCCTTGTGAAAAGACCTCTTTGGCTAAGGGGATGAGTGAGGGTGAGGGGGCCAGGACATGGGAACAGCTGTACCTGGGGCTTCCCAAGTACCCCTGGGTGGCCAGCACCAAAGACCTGTCTTTAATTAGTCACAACAAGGCCAGTGCAAAATGATCAGGGCATTCAACACAGTGTTCATTAACATGAGGAGGCTCCACCTGGAGATCTCTGCGGACAGTGCAGGCCAGCTGGAGGCAGGTTCTCAGGAGGCTCAGTCATCACATTGAGGAGGGTACCCCTTTAGCGGGGAGAATGGCAGGTCAGTATTGGTGTGGTGCAGCAGGGTGGGATCTGGGCTGGGGTGTGTCATGGGTATCTTGAGGGTCCCCTGTTTTCTCATCTCTAATATGAAGAACCTGATGTGGATCAGCGGTTCCCAAACACAGGTCCACAGGCAGCTGCTGAGCTAGGCAACAGAATCAGTGATGGCAAACAAAGATTCACTCTACCTCAAAGATGGTGATTTATGATTTAGTACGGATGCACTGGCCCAGACTCTGCATTTATATCAGCATTCCAGGTGATTCCATGATTCTGTTGCATGGTGCCATTGGGGAGTCACCACCCCAGGAGCCCCCAAGGCCCTTTCCTGCTCCAACCCCCTGTGCCTTCCAACTTTCTGCAAGGTTAGGGTATTAGATGTATCCTCCATGTGGCAGCTAACTATTGACCATGAGGTCTGGAGGGACCCTCTCATTTTCAGGTGAGACGGCAGAGGTTTGGGGTGGAAATGTGATTTGCCCAAGGCCACACACCAGGTGGGGGCAATTCTAGAGCTATGATCAGCTTCCTGGTCTCCCTGTGATCTGGAAGGTTATGCTGTCAAATGCCCAGTCCTGTCCCAGCATCTGCAGGTCCTCACTTTTTGGTAATCCTACCCACATTAGGCTTTGGACATCATGCATGTTTTTAAGGAGACGTTACCCCATGCTGTCTTTGGCTCCTTAATGAGCAGCTGAACTGCCTCTCTCTGAGTGGACAGAGAGGAGGCGATGGTGGGGGTGAGAGGTGGGGAGGCCGTGTGAGGGCCTCAGAGCTTTCTGGGCAGAAATAAGGAGTGTGGGGTGGCTGACAGCATCCAAGCCCCTATAGGAAGGATAACCCCTTTCCTTGACACCTCAGAATTCCCTCTTTTCTATACTCAACCCCTCAGTTTGCCTACAGGGACAGAATAAAGTAGACAGAAAAGACCATGGCCTGAAAGAGTTTGGATGGGGGAAAGTAGCTTTAATTGAACTTGCAAACCTTCCAGGGAGTCCCTCTGCCCTCTTCTCCTCCCACACTTTGCAGGAGTTTCTGAGACCTTCAAGTTCATAGTTCACCTTGGAGCACACCTTTCTGAAATGGCCCAGGCCCTTGGCTGGCTGACCCAGCCTCACTGGGCTGCACCCTCCCAGCCCCGTGTGGCTCCTCCCTGATGTGGTGTCCAAGGATCTGTGGCTCAGCCATGCCTGTGGCCTCTGGTTCTGGTTCTGAGAGGTGGAGAGTGGTGGGTGCCCCTGATACTGCAAGCACAGCTTTTTCCAGTAGAAAGGCCCTTCCAACCCAGCACTACAGAGGAGAAACATGTCTCTCAGTGAGAAGGTGATTTATTGTGAGTGCACTGGCAAGGAACTGAAAGAATCTTCCCAAAACCAGTTTGAAGTGGGATGTGTGTTAGGGTCTTTATAGGTAAAGGAAAGGCGGTAGTGGTCAAAAACTAAGTAATGGCTGCATGATTTATTCTTGGCAGGTCAGCAGTGATGCTGGAGCTTTGTGAGAAGGGCGTGAGCAATTTCTCAATCCTGCATTGACTCAAGCATGTCTTGTTGTTCCAGCTTCAGTGATTAGATTTAGATATTGTTATGCAAGCTCTTACATGCAGGGTCTTCATGACTCTTTTCAAACTTTTGTCTTCTGAGGAGGAACTCACTGATTCACTGGGCCACAGGGTGTTCTTGATGCTGTTCTGTTATCTTATGCCTGTAAGCAGAACTGAGAAGGTCTGCTTAATGTCCTTCTAGAAGCTAAGGACAAAAAGTAGACTGCCAGGCTTAGCTAGGGTAAGCATATTTTCCAGCTTTCACCCCCTCCCCAGTGACTGATGCTCAGGGTATGCTCTGGGGCTCAAGCAGTTCCTCCCTGCAGCCCTTGCACCCTGTTGGAGCCACCAGAGGCCACGGGGTGGAGTGGGGGTGAATAAGCTCTGTCCACGCTGTCTAACTGCACACTGAAGTTCCTCTCCAGGTTCCTCAAGGACAGATTGCTTCATACATTCTTAAGAGCAAGTTTGGAGCTAACAGCTCAATCATGATAATGTATTATTCAATCAGTTAGAAGAGTTTTGGAGAGAAAATCCTCCATGAATATATCTTCATTTTAAGGGCATCTGGTGTTTCTTGGAAGTGATTAGCTGTCACTAAATCATCAATTTCATTTTCTTTTGCAGCTAAGACTATTTGTTCCAATTAGACACCATGCATGAAGTTAAGCAATCTTGCCTCATTCTGAAGAAATGGGGCTTTCTGTTCTGCTGAGGTGACCAAATCCTAATACACTGGGTGAGCACTTCTCCATAATTTCCAGTTCTCAGAAGTGAGGGACAGGGACTTGAGGGCTATAGGATCCCAGCCCCCCTGCACCAGGACCCAGTCCAGGCTGAATCCCCACTGCCTGGGCACATCCTGATTCAGTCAGAGAGGATGGTCTTCAGGCAGAAGCCCCAACAGCTCCCAGTCCTGTTGCGCCTGCTCGCTCAGGCCTGCCCAAGGGGAGCTACAGCTTCCTGGATGGGTTCTCAGATTCTGGGCTGGTGAAGAAGCAGGAACTGTGGGAAACAAGGGCTGGAAAAGGGCGGCCCCTGAGACGGTGTTTCTTCCCTATGGCCTGCTTACCTGTGAGGTCCATTGTCTACCAACAGGCCTTCATCTTCCAGCTCCGGGGTACAGACAGGGGAAAGAGAGGGCTGGAAGACACAGTGGGAGTGGGATGGGCAAGTGGGAAGGAGGAGTTAGAAACCACCACTTAACAAGAGGCCCTTGCTGTATGGGCGGGGTGAGGGTGGGAGAGGAATTTAGAAGGAATCAGATAAGGATTGGTGATGATGAGCTGGGAACTGAGGGCTTTAAGGCTCTGTGGTCACATCCAATAAGAATAAAGGAAAATAAAACAGACAGGAATTTGTCCTTGTGGTGGCTTGGAGCTATGTACACCAGAAAAACAGGCTCATAAATTTAATCCATTCCTGTGGGCATGAACTCTTGTAGATAGAACATTTGGTGAGGTACTTCAGTTAAGGCGTGGCTCAGCTGACTCCGGATGGGTCTTTATGCTATTACTGAAGGCATTATAGGGGAGGTCACAGAGAGAAAAGCCAGAGGGAGCAGCCAGAAGCTTAAAGTCAACGGAACCCATAAGAGAAAGGAGAAGCCAGGAGAGGCCATCATGTGCATTGCCATGTGGCAGGAAAGCCAAAGACCAAGGGTCACCAGCAGCCAGCCCCAGAACACCAAGTCTTTGGGGAGAAAGCATCACCTTGAAGATGCCTTTATTTGGCCTTTTCCTAGCCTCAAAGCCATGAGGCAATAAATTCCCATTGTTTAAACCAACCCATTGCATGGCATTTGCTTTAGGAACCAGGAAATGAAAACAGTCCTTTACCCAGGGCAGGTCTGAAATTTAAGTTTTCACCTAAATGGTCCCAGCCCTGCCACCTCTTGGCATCTATGCTCTTTCCTACCTTTTACAGTCGTTCCTCTTCCTTAATGACCACTCACTTCTCAGGGTCCTAAGCTGACACCTCCTCCCCAATCACATTCCCCTTCAGGCCATTTCTTCTACAACTTGGAATTCACCCTAAGCCCCCTCTCCCCCATTTTGCTATTGGACTCTAAGCGGCTATACTAATTCCTCACCCTTCTCAGATAAACAGGACATTCCCTGACATGAGGGCTCAGTAGAATCAGAAGTCTTCTGAAGCAAAAGACCAGTAGTGAAATTTTAGGTGGCTCAGCAAAGGTTTGTATTTCAATTCAGAAGGGATTTCAGCACTTGCAAATTGTGAGTAAGAGAGAGAGAGACAGACAGACAGACAGACAGACAGACAGTGATAGCAAGATGCCAAGGCAGAGAGACAGAGAGACAGAGAGAGATTCTACCCTTGGGTTGATGATGTTCCAAGCAGCATAACCTTGGGCAGGTGGCTCATCTGTGAAATTGGAATAAAAATACCCACCTCAGGGGGCTGTAGTGAGGATGGAAGTAAAGAGTGTGTGCACAATTTCTGACTCAGCACCTTGTTTGGAATCTCCAATCCCTTTCTTCCTTGGTGCTGAAGTGGTGGGGGAGCCTAGGGGCACAAAATACACGTAAGGGAAGGTTCTGCAATTCCTCTTGCTTGTCTCCTATTGCTCGCTCAGAGAAAACATGTAACTCAGTTTGCATGCCCCTGCCAGGGCTGACCAGGGCCCCTAAGCCAGGGCATGTACTCAGGGTCCTGGAACCAGGTTGCCACCCCCACTGTGGGCCCTACCAAAGGAGACGGCCGAGCACAGCACAGTTGGCAGACTGGAGGCCTGGAGGCTGGGTGATGCCCAACAGAGCAGGCAGTTAATACCATGAGGTGGAGGCAGGGGAAGGGACTAAATTAAATCCCCCTTCCCCTCCAGCTGTGCTGACATGCAGAAACCCTAATAGCCACTGTGACACTATAAGGTGAGGTCAAACCTTCGGTGAAACATGTGCCCAAGGGGCAGCTGGCTAAGCATCGCCCCGTCCTGCCTCTCCCACTTTCACTTGTCATCCCTGTCTCCCCAAGGTCGCATTCCTCCATAAACTGGTAGCATCTAAGCTGTCTCTTCAGGCACCGTTTTTGCGGTAATCTGGACAAAGTCGTAGTCTAAAGCAGTGAATGGTCCCATGCTAACAGTAAGCAAACTCCTCCAGGAAGGCGGGGGCTGGTGCTGGGTGGGGCTGGGGCTCCGCAAGGCTGTGTTAGGGAGGGGTGATAGGATCTGGGGCCCTAAAGTTGGGGAAGATGGAAGAGGGGGTAGAAGAACAGGCTCTGAGCCTGGAGAAGCAGAGGTCGCAGAAACAAAAGGAATCAAGGGGTCAGGGTGGTAGTGGGGTGAGAGTGGAGAGTTTGGCTTACGAGGCAACGAGCACCACTGGGGCTTCTGGTCTGGCAGGTCTGTGGGCAGTTGGGGCTATTTGTGGGGTGCGCCCAGTGTGCCCCCCTTTTGACATCATTTATACCCAGGCCACCCACCCCACAGTCAGAGCAGACACCCCTCCCTCACCCTCCTGGCTGCCCTCGGCAGACAACCCTGCACTCCCAGGGCCCTGGGCTAACTCAACCTGGCCTTCCAGAGAAAGGCTTTACAAGAAAAGTGTGTATTACCCTGGGGTTTCCTCAGTTTTTATTAAATGCTTCTGAGCAAAACTCAGGGCTTAGCAAAGCAAACACCTTTCTCCTCTTGGCATCATTGGATAGTAATTCACACCATCTTGACCACCGTTCTAAGTTATTGCTCTATTTCCAGGTTCCTCGGCTCCCTGGCCATAGATGTCACTTCAATTCAGCAGAAGGAGCTCCTCTACTCCCTGGCTACCTGGAGGACTTTGGGATGGGATTTCGGATGACAGATGGGCCCAAGCTCCTGGGTCAGGACGTTCTCCCTGGTCCTGAGACCTCCCTGCCAAGACTTCCGCTGCCTGGGGTTACCCCAGTTCTCCCCGCACCGCAGCTCCTGGACTCCAGCAACCTCATCCCTGGATGAACTCCCCACACCTATACTGGGGCAAGGGAGAGTCTCACACAGAAGTTTGGAGGCCTGAAAATATAGAATTTAGTAAGTTGGAAGTCCCTTGAATTTATCTGATCCACCAAGATCTCTGGGGTGAGCGTGCTCATGTGCGTGGCGTGTGCTGTATTTCTCTTCGCCCTCTCTAGAATGCCATGGTAATTTGATGGGCCCAGCTTCCTTCCACCAGAGCCCCCACCATCCTCAGAGCCCTAGGGGCTCAGTGTGCCTCCCAGCAGGCCTCCAACAGGGGCTCTGCCCTCCACCCAGTTCTCCCTCTCAGATAAGGGCCTGCGTCTCCCCCAGCTCTCCTGTCACCCCTGGAACTGGAAGATCAGGAGGAATGTAGACCATCTCTTCAAACACCCGGACTCCGATGCTGCCCCCAGAGCAGACACCTCCTCAGATGAGAGGAGGAGGCTGGTTGCTCTCTGCAGTCCCCTCTGGGGCGACAGGTCCATCCTGATTTGAAAGAGTGCCGGCCACTATCAGTAACTGCTTATCTGGGACCAGAAAGCAGCAAGAGTAAAGGAGCCCACCCCACTGAGATCTGCCTGCTGCTCCTGGCACGTAGACAGAGAGAAAAGAGGGGAGGGAGTGGCGGCACAGCGCCATGAGCTTGCATAGCAGCCTCCTTGGAAAGGGGGGCAGGAGTTGTGTTTGGGAATTTTGTTCAGATTCTAATGCTTCTGAGGCAGGACAGAGAGGAGGTGCAGGCTGCCCACTGAGTCTGCACCAGAACCACTTAGCACTGGAGCCGGCTGTGAGTCCTTCAACTAAACCTTTCACATCTGAGGACATAGGGTGGCTGGGTGGCAGGGACCAGAGGGTGGGAGGCTTAGCCAAGCTGACCACAGTTGCTCCCAGGGCTGGAAGAGACAGCAGCAATGTAGAGCAGAGAGCAGGTCTGCAGAAGTTTGTCCTGTCGGAAGGCGGGTGCATCCTACAGTTGAGTAGCAAGTCTCTGGTGCTGGGCTGCAGTTATTGAACAGAGACCAGCATTTATGGAGAGTCTCTGATGTGCCAGGCACTGATCTGGAGCCAGGGAGAAAGTAGCCAGAGCACACACGGCAGCTCCCAAACCCTCAGGGTTCCACTCCTCAATGCCACTCACAGCTGACGCAGAGAGAACATGGGGTTTGGCTCCTGGGTGAGGGGCTGTCACCTGACACTGTTGGGAAGTGTGTGTCAGGCTGAAGCAGAGGCAGGGTTCTGTTTGCAGCAGCCTTGGTATAAGAGGAAGGCTTAACAACACTGCCATTTCCATGGCTGGGGGCAGGTCTTGTGTAGAAGCATCCGAAAGCAACCCCTGGCTTCCAAAGGGGAAAAGACCCCCCCCCCCTTCCTCACTCTGACGCTGAACCTTCAACTGAATCGGCTTCCTTGTGTACACTTTCTCAGAGCCAACTTTGCTGGGGGTTGGAAGGCACCTGGCCTTATGTGGCAGCCTGTAAAAGAGGCTGCCTGCTACTGCTCCTTTCCTGATCCTGAGGAGCAGAGGTCCTGAGGCAAGAAAACTCACAACCAGCAGCCTGAAGTGTAAATGGAGGAACACGTCCTGAGGTACTCTGAGGGGTGAGCTTTGCCACACTGGGTGTGATTCCCACAGTCCACACTGAAGCGGAGCACAAGCTGCCAGGAGCCAGGACCTGGGGCAGGACAGGTGTGACTGTGATTCTTAGTTCAGGTCACACTTCTCTCTTGTTCTTGCAGAGGTGTGTGTCTGTGTGTGCATTTGCAGGTGTGTGTGCATTTGTATGTGAGTGCATGTGTGTGTGAATGTGTTCATGCACATGTATGTGTTTGTGTGCACACACGTGTGTGTGCAGGTGTGCCTGAGTATCTGTGAGTGTGTATGGACATGTGCATCTGTTGATGTGTACATGGGTATACATGCATGTGTCCCTGTGAGATTGCACGTGTGTCCCTACATGTCTGTATGAGTGCACGTGTTGCGTTTCTGTGTGTGTGTATGCCAATATGCCTGTGCATGTAAGAGTGCATCTGCTGTGTGCATACATGTATTTGTGCACCTATGTGTGCATATGTGTGTGTGTGCACAAATCTGTGATTGTGTGCCTATGTGCATGTGTTCTGTGTTTCTCTGTGTGTCTGTTCCAACATGTGCATGCACGTCTGTGTCTGTGTGTGTGTTTGTGTTCACATTCTGCCATGTGTCCCCTTTTCCACATTTTGGCTGCACACACATGCCGTCTTGAGGGCCCCCAAATAATGGGTCTTCTCTTGTATCACCCTAGAGAGAACAGCCCTATGAAGCATGGCCCCCTCCATACTCACAGTTCCCTTTCTGTATTCCCAAACTGGTGTCAGAAGGATAAGCATTTGAAAACAAATCATCTCCCAGAAAGGGAGGTGGCCAGTTACCCTTTCTTTGTCTAAAGCAGCTGAAAATGTCTGAAACATTCCTCTTGGAGAACCTGTGGGGTGGGTCCAGACTCTTTAGGGGATCCAAGTGAGGCGCACCGGGGATGGGGAGAGAAAATGCTTTCAAACATAACATATTCAAACTCTTTCCTTTTGCCTCTCCTGTGGCCAAGTGATGTCTCACAGCTTATGGACTGGGAGCTATGAGCTCCTCCAAGCTATTAAGCAATCTGAGCTGTTGACTGTGGATGGGGGGTGGAGGCAGAGGGGAACGGGGTCCTCACTTCATGTTCAAGTTCCAGAAACAAAGGAAAACTTGTTACTGTCTGAGATGTTATGTGGATGCCTAAATTACATGAACTAGCTGTATCTTTTTCCTTATTTCCCTTCTTGCCTCCTCCCTTCCTTCTTTTCTTTTCACAAAGACCTACTGAGCACGCTGAGCTAGTTACTGGGATATGGTGGTGAGTGAGACGCATGCTGCTTAGAAGACTTCCAGGGCAGATCTAATAAATATTATGGGACAGGTGATGGAAAAGACCTAACCTCTCTGTGTAGGGTTTCGTTCATTCATTCATTGGTCATTGTTCCTTAAATATTTACCAAGTACCTATTACTTTAAGTGCTGGGAACCAAGGAGGAATCAAAACAAGTGAATTGCCATAGCCTCAAAGATATTATTGTTCAATGAGGAGAGACAGAGAATAAACAAAATAAATCATTACATGCCTTAGAACATTCTGGTGAGGTAAATCATCTAGAGAAGAGAGCAGGGCAAGTGTTGATATTTTGAACACATCTATAAAGAAGGCTTGGCTATAGACGCAAAGTATGAGAAAGACTAGACTCGGGTGTGGCAGTGACACCTGGGTGTCTGGAGAGAGGCATTCTGGCTGAGGGAAGAGCAGGTGCAGAGGCCCTGGGGCAGGAATGTGCCCTGGGGGCCCCAGTGTGGATGGACTGAGTGATCAGGGGTGTGTGGTGGAGAGAGTGGGGAGAACAGGACCGCAGATGGTGCAGGGCTGGGAAGACAGTGTCCACTGCTCTAGTGAGATGTGGAGCTGCTCGAGGGTGCAGGGCAGAGGGCGACATGATCTGTCTTCTCTGGCTGCCCTGTGGGGAGCTCACTGTAGGGGGTGAAGGACCAGCTGGCGAGGCCCCTGAGACAGGGTACCCATGTCACCTGGAGAATCATAAGGGAAAGGGGCCCAGAGGGGTGCTCTGTCGGCTTTCCCACACCCTTCCTGCCTCTGTCTTGGCTCAGGACTGGGAGAGGAGACTGTGGGCCCCTCTGGGTCCCACATCATGAGACCAAAGGACCCGGACAAATGCCCAGACCCATGAAGGCCCAGAGCTGAGCCAACGGGTGATGGGCTCTGGTCTCGAACCCGCAGATGGGGGATCACTTCATTAGTCATCAGCTGCATGACTTTATGCAAGGAGCTTAATCTTTCCAAACTGGGATTCCTCAATAATAAAAAGTAGATGAAAACACCCATCTCCTTTATCACCTTTGTAGTGAGGGTCGAATGAGGTGATACATGCAAAAGTGTTCTAGATAAGAATTTATAAAAAAATCTAAAATATTCTCATCCTCTTCCTTTGTCCCAGGCCTGAGGAGGGTCCTTCCTGGACCCCCTTGAAGCAGATAAAAATTTCTCTTGAAGTGGCATGCTGAGACTAGGGAGCCAGGATGGGGGACCCCTTATTGATGGTGATCTTAAGGGCTGCAGGGTGGAGAAGACACTCATCTCCTGATTTTAGTCTTCTGTGAGTCTGCAACTGGATGAAGAAAGCATAAATTGAAGCAAAATCGATTTGGTTTAGACAAAAAGAACATCTTAAATAAGAGCAGACCGAGGCCCTGGGGGGAGGTTATCAAGGCAGCTTGTGAAGTTGTCTTCCTGGGAGAAAAGCTCTAATAAGAGACAGACAATTCCCCTCGAGTCAGGGGGAGGTTTAACAGCCACCTCCTGCCCTCACCCTGGCCCCTGGTTCCCGAAGCAATGGAAACAGGCAAGCAGGAGAACCAGCACACTACTTAAAAAAAAAAAAAATCATTTTATTTGAAGTCTGTGGGCTGACTATTCAAAAGGAATTGAGTTGAGCTCACATTGGGAGGAAAGATGTAGGCATTGGAAGGAAAGACGTTTTGCCCACATAAATCCAAGCCTGGTTTTCCGGAACATAGAAGGATGCAGGGCTTGCTCAGCCTTGTCCTGGCAGGTCAGGTCCCAGCACACTAGGGCCATGAGATCCTCACCCCGCTAAGCCTGCAGAGGAGTCAGCTGAATCCAGGAAAGCAAGTGGAACTTGCTGTGGTGCCCAGAATTGTCCATATCTGCACTTTCCAATACACTAGTCCCTAGCCACATGTGACCGTGGAGCAATGGGCATGTGCTAGTGCAACGGAGGAATTCTAAGTTTTATGTAATTTTTAATTAAGTGTGTAAATGTAAATAGCCACTGTGACTACTGGCTGCCAAACTGGACAGTGTAGCAGTGCTAGAGGTCAAACATTATATATTTCCTTCCCTAAGACTGTGCTCGTTATGTGACCAGGTGATCTATGGCACTTGAGAGAGAGCAAGAGAGACTGAGGACTCTTGCAATTCGAACTAATTTTCTCCCAAGGTGTCTGCCCTGGGTCAGCTCCAGGACTTAATTCAGACCTCCTCCTTTCCACAGGGACTTTCACCCCCAGAAACTCTTCATCATGAAAGAGGTCCATGTTCCCCAGAAGGTTGGAAAATGGCTGGGCTGCGACATTGTAGAGATTAAAGTCTGTATGAAATTCTCAAGGTGGGGGGAGTGGGGCAAGAGGCTGGCGGGGTGAGAGAGAGGAAAAAAAGGACAAAGGATGTTGAAAATCTGAGCTCAGCTCTGATTTTTGCTCTCCCCACTCCTGGGTTCTTTGTCTGCAGCGTGGTATGTATAATGTTTTCTAATCCAATTAAACAGAGGTGAGGCTTTACAAAGGGTTTGGGTTTCACCCATTTCCGTCTCCAGACCCCTGTTAGAGTCCATTGTGGCCCTGTTCAGCCACAGTGCAGCATTCATCAAGGGTTCTGTAATGCAGAGGACATGCCTTTGACCAGCAGAGTTGGTCCCAGCTTCAGCAGGTCCAGCTGAGTCACCTTGTCTCCACAAGTAATGAAAATAATAATACCCCAACATCCTTCATTTGTGGGAGTTTACACTAACAGAAGCAGGCACTATGCTTTCTACCCATTATCTTATGTAGTCAGGACATTGACAATACAGGACTATTCCTATAAAGAGACAGTAACCAGCCCAAGATCACCAGCTAGTAAACGGAGGAGCAGAATTCAAACCCAATCTCTCCAACTCCCTGGCCAAGCTCTTAGTAACAATCCCCCATCATCTCAGGGATGACAATGGTGCCTCCTATGCCAAAGCATGTCAGCAAATGAGGGGAATACATGAGGAAAGGGCTTGCAGTTGTATATCCAGAAGAAGGAAATAAGTCCTGAGATATATGCTGTATACTTTCTCCCAGCCCCATCCTTTCCTGGGTGTAATTGGTCACTCTGTGTGTTGCTGACAGTGAGAATGATCTGTCATTTTCATGGGTTGGTCCTGTCCCTGTGGATACCTGTTTCCCCCACACTAACTGCTCAGACTTCATTGACATCACTTTTTTCTTTATATTTTAAAAAATGATCCTATTACCAGTAGTAAGGAGCTTAAAGGCAGAGGGTTTTGAAGTAAAAAGTCAAAACAACAAAAACCTCTGATCCAATACCACTGTCAAACTAGGAAATAGAAGCCTTTTAATAGCAAGCCAAATGTTTTCTATTGTGATTATTATAACTGGTATTTACAAGGCTTAATTTGAACCTCAAGCCTTCTTCTGGCCTTTGGGACCTGGCAGATTTAGGAGAACATGGAGTAATTGTCAGCGTGCCTAACTATTTAGAAAATGACTGAATGTCCACGTTGGATGGTGGAGCCATGTCTGCAGGGTGATACTGAGAGGGTGGGGTTCTGGACTGCACCAGCCAGGGGCCCCACTCTGCTAACACCTCACAGTGGAAAGGACGTGCCATGTGTTTTGGTTTGCTAAAGTTGCCAAAATGCAAAATACCAGAAATGGGTTGGCTTTTACAATGGTGATTTATTAACTTACAATTCACACTACTGAGGACATGAAAATGTCCAACTCAAGGCATCTCCCCACAGACTGGCTATGGGAAATCTGGGACTCCTCTGTCACATGTCTAGGCACCTGGTGACGTCTGCTGGTCTCTCCCTTCTCTCCCAGGTTTCACTGCTTTCAGCTTCTGGCTGCCCCTCTCCCAGCTTCTCTGTCTTTTCTCTCTCAGCTTCTGTGTGAGTCCTTCTCTCTCAGCTTTTTATAAAGGACTCCAGTAAGTGGATTAAGACCCACCTGGGGTATCCTTCAACTGAAATAACCTAATCACAAGATCCCACCCACAATAGGTCTACACCCACAGGAATGGGTTAGCTTTAAGAATGTGATCTTTTCTGGGGTCAATAAAACTTCCAAACCATTACACCGTGAAACTCATTCCAGTGGAATCAACATCTGTGAGGACTGGTTCCTTGTTCAGTGTTTTTACTTGCAAAGCATCTAACACCGTCTCTGATTAAAGACCTCCTCGGCACTCCCCACCATGCAGGCTCGTTTCCCTTCTCCAGGGGCTGCTGTGCATCTCCCACATGTGGCTTGTGTCACAGTTAAGGGCTTTTGTTTGTTTTTTCAGAACATAATAATAGTTTATTCTTTTTAAATTCCACAAATAAATGAGATGCTGGAAAAGCCCTTGTTGTTTCTGACAGAAAAGGAGAGCAGCTTTGTTTCAAGAATGACAGCACAATTAAAGCTAAAATAATTTAAAAATAGTCTGAAAAATCCCTTTTACTGTACACTCTCAAATAAAGCAAAAAAGATAACAGTTTCTTTTTCTGCTAGCAGAAAATATGTTTCTGTTCATTTGAACTTTGAGGTTCAGTGCACCCCACATCTGTGAGGATGTCTATAATCCCTTCATGTGGCAGCCCCTGGTCTTTTCATCTAGATTGTCCAAACTTTAAACTACTTAACCAATTAGAAAATTATTATGTCATATTGAACAAGTTTGCATAATCACTTCTTTAAAATGCTAGAAATGTTGACACATTTATTTGGCTTTTAAAGGACTGAAATATTACAAATAATCTAACTTTAAAAAAAAAAGAATGACTCTTAATAAATTGATTTTCTGAGTTCCAGAGCAAAAGTTCCTTTTAAAGAATGTCTGAAACTAACTTGAAGCAGGCTATCTTCTGATTTGGCAAAAAATAATATGTTGACTATTGTATATCATTTAAAACTTGAGGGGTAAATCTGTATATAAGGGGTCCTTTGTTGTTTACAGTAGTTTCAGCCAAAATTGCTATGAAGAGTCTGCTGAGGTACCTCCATGTGACCGGCAGAGGGCACTTTAAACACCTCTACATTGCTTGGGAGCAAACACAGATGCAGAAACACAGGTTTGACCCAGTATCAGGAAGAGTTCCACAGATCTCTTTGAAATTCACAAAATAATAGACAGTTTGGACTGTGCCATTGGGTTTAATTTGGAAAGTTATGAGTAGGTGTGGAGTCAGGTGGACAGGGTAGACGTATCATCTGTCTATTGAACTGATCTTCAGCTTTCCTCTCTTCTTACTTTCTTTCCCTTTCCCAGCTCAGGAACAGTCTGGAATGGAGCATTTTTGCAGACAGTACAGAATCCATGTTCATATCATTTGGTGCTGTCTCTATCTCTTCTATTCTTTATTTACTCTTCTGTACAAAACCTCGGGCAACTAAACAAAGGATAAAGCTTCTTTCTCATTTGGAAGTAGAAATTGCATTTTAACTGTTAGAAATGCTCTAGGATGGAGCTGTCCCTTTGGAAACTGGTCTGCAGTTTCAATCTGCCCAGGAGGAACCTGCCCTTTTTGGTTTGGGCAAACTCACTAGTCTGGGGCTACACAGTGAGGGGAAAAATACCAGTCTTTCTCTTTGTTGAAATATAGTTGTTTGCATCCATTTTCATAAAAGGTGATGTGCCAGTTTGGATATATTATGTCCCCCAGAAAATCCATATTCTTTAATTCAATCTTGTGGGGGCAGATTTATTAATCTTTCTGATTAGGGTGTGACCTCTTGATTGAATGTTTCCATGGAGAATTGACTCCACCCATTCAGGGTAGGTCTTTTCTTTATGTAATTTCATTGAGATATATTCACTTACCATACAATCATCCCAAGTGTGCAATCAGTTGTTCACAGTATCATCACATAGTTGTGCATTCATCACCATAACCAATTTTTTGAACATTTTCATTACTCAAAAAAATAAGAATAAAAATAAAAATAAAAGTAAAAAAGAACACTCAAAACATCTCATTTCCCCCCCTATTATTCATTTACTTTTTGTCGCCCTTTTTCCTACTCATTTGTCCATACACTTGACAAAGGGAGTGTGAGCCACAGGGTTTTCATAATCACACTGTCACACCATATAAGCTATATAGTTATATGATCATCTTCAAGAATCAAGGATATTAGATTGCAGTTCAAAAGTTTCAGGTATTTCCTACTAGAGATTCTAATACACTAAAAACTGAAAAGGAATACCTATATAATGCATAAGAATAACCTACAAAATGGCCTCTCAGCTCCATTTGGGATCTCTCAGCCACTGAAACTTTATTTTGTTTCATTTCTCTTCCCCCTTTTGGTCAGAAGGCTTTCTCAATCCCATGACACTGGGTCCAGGCTCATCCCCAGGAGTCATGTCCCATGTTATGAGGGAGATTTACACCCCTGGGAGTCATGCCAGGGTAGTTTATGGAGTCCTTTAAAGGGAGCTCACACAGAGAACAGACAAAGGAAAATGCCCTGGGATATCCTAAGCCAGGAGACCCAGATGCTTGCTGACTCTTTGAGATGCTAGCCCAGAGTTTGTTCTGGAGAAGCTAAGAGAGACAAGCCCAGAGACATTTTGGAGAAAGCCATTTTGAAATGCAACCCGGGAGCAAAGAAACAAGCAGACACCAGCCATGTGCCTTCCAAGCTGACAGGTGTTCTGGATGCTATCGGCCTTTCTTCAGTGAAGGTATCCTCTTGTTGATGCCTTAGTTTGGACACTTTTATGGCCTTGGAACTGTAAATTTGTAAATGAATAAACATCCCTTTATAAAAGCCAATCCATTTCTGGTATTTTGCTTAACAGAAGCAATAGCAAACCAGAACAGTTGATAAAGACATTTTTTCTCATGGGGCTATAGCTGACAACCTTTCTTAAAAAGCCTTTAATTTTTGTGAAACTTCATTTTTCCCATATGCACACCCTGTGTCTCTTTCATTTTTATCTTTTCCATTTGCTTCAGGTGAGTGTCAAAAACCATCAGAAAGGATTGTGAATATGTGCTTGCATGGTCTTCAAGTTAAATTCTTTCAGCTTTGGAGAAATATAGCACTCAATAAATGCATTTTTTTAATATTCATTTTATTGAGATATATTCACATATCATGCAGTCATACAAAACAAATTGTACATTCAATTGTTCACAGTACCATTACATAGTTGTGCATTCATCACCAAAATCAGTCCCTGACACCTTCATTACCACACACACAAAAATAGCAAGAATAATAATTAAAGTGAAAAAGAGCAATTAAAGTAAAAAAGAACACTGGTGCCTTTGTTTGTTTGTTTTTTTTTTTTGTTTGTTTGTTTGTTTCCTTCTCCCATTTTTCTACTCATCCATCCATAAACTAGACAAAGG
This sequence comes from Choloepus didactylus, assembly GCF_015220235.1. NCBI lineage: Eukaryota > Metazoa > Chordata > Mammalia > Pilosa > Megalonychidae > Choloepus > Choloepus didactylus. The sequence continues at coordinate 155,595,882 of NC_051312.1, read as the reverse complement.
GGAGTATGGTCCTTATGGCTTTCCCAATCTCATTGTCAGCCCTCATAAGCTACATTTTTATACAGTCGTCCTCAAGATTCATAGGTTCTGGGTTGTAGTTTGATAGTTTCAGGTATCTACCGCCAGCTACCCCAATTCATTAGAACCTAAAAAGGGTTGTCTATATTGTGCGTAAGAGTGCCCACCAGAGTGACCTCTCAGCTCCTTTTGGAATCTCTCTGCCACTGAAGCTTATTTCATTTCCTTTCATTTCCCCCTTTTGGTCAAGAAGATGTTCTCCATCCCATGATGCCGGGTCTAGATTCCTCCCCAGGAGTCATATTCCACATTGCCAGGGAGATTCACTCCCTTGGGTGCCTGATCCCACGTAGGGGGGAGGGCAGTGATTTCACCTTTCAAGTTGGCTTAGCTAGAGAGAGAGGGCCACATCTGAGCAACAAAGAGACAATCAGGAGGAGGCTCTTAGGCACAATTATAGGGAGGCCTAGCCTCTCCTTTGCAGCAACAGTCTTCCCAAGGGCAAGTCCTATGGTAGAGGACTCAACCCATCAAACCACAGTCCCCTATATCTGTGAGCAGATCAGCAACCATTGAGGTGGGGCAGGCCAGTACCCCTGCATTCTCCACCAGCTCCTCAAGGGGGCTTTGCATATTTTTTCATTTTTTTTTAATTAACTTTTTTTTTTAATCAACTGTATAAAAAATAAAAAAAAAATTTTAATTAAAAAAAGCATACAATAAAAGAACATTTCAAACAGACCATAACAAAGGAGTAAGAAAAAGACTACTAACCTAAGATAACTACTTTACTTCCAACATGTTCCTACCCTACCCCGAGAAAGTAGCCTAATATATCAACATTTCTGTGAACTTGTTAACGGACCATAGTCATTCCTGGGCATTCCCAGAACGTTAAATTTACCCACGATAGCTTATCTGTTCTTACTGGATTATCTTTCCTCCTTCTTTAACTGCTCTCTGTCACTAGTTCCCCTACATTCTACATTACAAACCGTTTGTTTTACATTTTTCAAAGTTCACATTAGTGGTAGCATATAATATTTCTCTTTTTGTGCCTGGCTTATTTCATTCAGCATTATGTCTTCAAAGGTCATCCATGTTGTCATATGTTTCGTGACATCGTTCCTTCTTACTGCTGCGTAGTATTCCATCGTGTGTATATACCACATTTTATTTATCCACTCATCTGTTGAAGGACATTTGGGTTGTTTCCATCTCTTGGCAATTGTGAATAATGCTGCTATGAAATTGACGTGCAGATATCTGTTCGTGTCACTGCTTTCTGATCTTCCGGGTATATATCGAGAAGTGCAAATCGCTGGATCGAAGGGTAACTCTATATCTAATTTTCTAAGGAACTGCCAGACTGACTTCCAGAGTGGCTGAACCATTATACAGTCCCACCAACAATGAATAAGAGTTCCAAATTCTCCACATCCCCTCCAGCATTTGTAGTTTCCTGTTTGTTTAATGGCAGCCATTCTAATTGGTGTGAGATGGTATCTCATTGTGGTCTTAATTTGCATCTCTCTAATAGCTAGTGAAGCTGAACATTTTTTCAAGTGTTTCTTGGCCATTTGTATTTCCTCTTCAGAGAACTGTCTTTTCATATCTTTTGTCCATTTTATAATTGGGCTGTCTCTGCTATTCTCATTGAGTTGTAGGATTTCTTTATATATGCAAGATATCAGTCTTTTGTCAGATACATGGTTTCCAAAAATTTTTTCCCATTGAGTTGGCTGCCTCTTTACCTTTTTGACAAATTCCTCTGAGGTACAGAAACTTCTAAGCTTGAGGAGTTCCCATTTATCTATTTTTTCTTTTGTTGCTTGTGCTTTGGGTGTAAAGTCTAGGAAATGGCTGCCTAATACAAGGTCTTGAAGATGTTTCCCTACATAATCTTCTAGGAGTTTTATGGTACTTTCTTTTATATTGAGATCTTTGATCCATTTTGAGTTAATTTTTGTGTAGGGTGTGAGGTAGGGGTCCTCTTTCATTCTTTTGGATATGAATATCCAACTCTCCCAGCCCCATTTGTTGAAAAGACCATAATGACCCAGTTCAGTGACTTTGGGGGCCTTATCAAAGATCAGTCGGCCATAGATCTGAGGGTCTATCTCTGAATTCTCAGTTCGATTCCATTGATCTATATGTCTATCTTTGTGCCAGTACCATGCTGTTTTGGCAACTGTGGCTTTATAATAAGCTTCAAAGTCAGGGAGTGTAAGTCCTCCCACTTTGATTTTCTTTTTTAGAGTGTCTTTAGCAATTCAAGGCATCTTCCCTTTCCAAATAAATTTGATTACTAGCTTTTCCAAGTCTGCAAAGTAGGTTCAATAAATGCATTTTTATATAATATTAGCAGCTTTGTTTGCCTTTGTTTCTCTCTCCCTCTGGCTCACTTTTGTTCTCATTTGTCCTGGAGTTGACAGAGAATTGGATCTTCCAGCAGCTGTCCTTTGAGAAGGAGGTGAACTCAGTGAGGCTCACCAGAAAAAGATCATAAACTTACTGTATTAGTTCAACCTAATTGCCCTAAGCTGCCTTGTGTTTTCTGTTTGCTTGTATGTTTTGCTTTCTTTTAGCTGCACCATATGTGATTCCTTGTGCCATTGTCTTTTGTCTATTATTTTCCATGATGACCCTGAGCTACACCTTCCTCCTCAATTTCAACATCATTCGGCCTTTCTTATTTTCATCATTTTGCTGATATAGACCTCAAAGAAGAAATGGCAGAAGAGCACAAAGTAGATGAGGTCCATGAGTGAGGGCCAGGAGATGTTTTGAAAGTGAGAGTGACACTGGTCTGGCTGCATCCAGGAGAAATCAGGGTAATTACACAGCCCATCACCATCTGTGTGATCTGGGAAAAGGTGATGAACATGCAAACTCCCAGGAAACTCAGGACCCTGCTGCCATCAAGGCATAGTAGAGTAGATACAGTTCATTGTCATGAACCAACCACCCCCAGTGACCACGTCTTTGTAGGAGTACCAAGACTACAGGAATACAGCAATACGGTGGTACCCATGCAGGAAGATCAGCTTCTGCTTCCTCAGAATAATGAATGTTGTGTTCCCTAGTTTGGGTACTTTGCTTAGCACAAATGCATACACCCAGAATTTGCTGAAAGGTCCATTGTAAAAACTCTGATCACAAACTGGCTGCTTCAAGCCTTTAGTCATCAAAATGTACACCAAATACACACCATTTGAAGAGCACTGAATACACTGAAGACTGCAAGGGTAAGAGACCAGAGCACTAACAGTTTCCAGAGTTCAAACTTTTCCCACTTGTTCATTAGGTGCCAACCACCAAATATAAAAGCAGCATACAGAGCAGGAAACAGGAACAAGTTCTTCCAGTTTTCCAGCATCCATTGCATGGCTTTATTCTCATTGGACTGGTTTTCCAATCCATATTCTTGTAAAGTCAACATCGATATGTTTATTGGGGATGATCTTCAGAGTCACTAAGAGTTCTCTGTGTCTCTGCTGTTCCCTTCCCCTAGGTCTGGGGCTTTTCTCCCAGTTTAGGGCTTTTGATATGTGTTTCTGACCATCAGACAGTGAGACTACTAAGGACAGGGATCTCTGGGTCTCCAGCTCTCAGCATGTAAACTTATATGCCAGGGAAGTCCCCCAAACTGTCCAACTTGAAGTACATGGACTAGAAATGGACTGCCATGCATAAGACACAGAAGAGGAACAGCACAGTTCAGGGAGATGTGGGTGGCATCTTCTGACTCAGGGATGGGTACTGAGCACCCATCCTAGCTCCATGAAACTCATGATACATCAGTGGGTTTCTATAGAGGTCTAGGACTCTAAATTCCTTGACCTCTTATGGAGGAGACCACTACTGGTTTCTCAAAGGTCATCGAAGTCTTGTGTTTGGGTCCTCCCTCATCTCATCTCCAGGAGGCTGTAGGGCAGTCTTGTATAGAAGCACATTCTTTCAGATTCCTCACCTCTCCAAATAGGGTTTCCTACTATCCCAGTGTTCTAGTTTGCTAATGCTGCTGGGATGCAAAACACCAGAAATGGACTGGCTTTCATAAAGGGGGTTTATTTGGTTACACAGTTACAGTCTTAAGGCCATGAAGTGTCCAAGGTAACACATCAGCAATCGGGTACCTTCACTGGAGGATGGCCAATGGTGTCTGGAAAACCTCTGTTAGCTGGGAAGGCACGTGGCTGGTGTCTGCTCCAAAGTTCTGGTTTCATAATGGCTTTCTCCCAGAATGTTCCTCTCTAGGCTGTGGTTCCTCAAAAATGTCACTCTCAGTTGCTCTTGGGGAGTTTTTCCTCTCTTAGCTTCTCCAGAGCAAAAGTCTGCTTTCAATGGCCATCTTCAAACTGTCTCTCATCTGCAGCTCCTGTGCTTTCTTCAAAGTGTCCCTCTTGGCTGTAGCAAGTTCACTCCTTCTGTCTGAGCTTATATAGTGCCCCAGTAATTTAATTCAGACCCACCCTGAATGGGCTGGCCAACACCTCCATGGAAAGTATCCAACCAAAGTCATTACCCACAGTTGGGTGGGGCACCTCTCCATGGAAACACTCAAAGAATTACAATCGAATCAACACTGATACATCTGCCCACACAAGATTACATCAAAGATAACGGTGTTTTGGGGGACTTAATACATTCAAACTGGCACACCCCAGTGTGATGGTTAAGTTTATGTATCAACTTGGCTAAGTTAAGGAGTCCAGTTATTTGGTCAAGCAAGCACTGGCCTGATTGTTACTGTGAGGCTATTTCATGGATTTAAATCATCAGGCAGTTGATTGCATCTATGGCTCATTATGTCTGCAGTCAACAAGGGAGAATGCCTGGAACAATGAGAGAGTCTCCACATCCAGTCAGTTGAAGGCCTTAAAAGGAGAGCTGATGATCTCATTAGTCCTTGACTACACACCGAATTTTCACAGAGTTTCACACTTCCCCATTGAGGAAGTTAAGAATCCAGCTAGGAAGCACATCAAGCATTTGTCAGACAGGAAGTACAATCGTGGCCACTGAGCAAGTTATAAAATTGTTCAGCAAGTGAATTATCTATCACTTGCTAAAATATATCTCCAGAAAGTTCTATACCTGGATCATCCCATTTAATGTTCTTATAGCATTGCCTTTTCTGGTTTGCGCCTCAATGATATATCTTCAACCTGCACTGGGAGATAGTCTACAGGAATAGCCCAGTGGGACCTGTGACTTCATTCCTCATGAGTTGTAGATAAGGACATGCCATGCCTCTTTAAGGGTGGCCACCAGAGAGACCTTGCTGACCTGCCATCCAGAAGAGATGGTGCCTCTTGCAGCAAAACCCAGGACCTAAGAGCCAATATGGGGCCCACTGATGATAATTCCATGGGGCCCAAACAGTAATTCCCAAATGTCTTGGTCTGGACACTTCTGTATACTAACCACATTCCTGACTTCCTTCTATCGTTCCTTTTTTGTTTTTGTTTCTTCTTTGTTTCTTTACGTACTTATTTTACATTTTACTTTAACTTGCTTGGTTCTATATAATCTTGTGAGTAACCTAAAATTCTGTCTGGCATGATCTGGGCATTGGTAAATAAATGCCTAATAGATTATGGCCTCATTGACAAGGATGTCACATGCTGCCTGCTCTTGATCCCCACAGTTGGGGGAAGCAAGCACCAATGGCATGCAGAGGACGGTGCTCTGCATTCACCCTGTGTGATCTTCCTTATTCTTCATAGCAACCCTGTGAGGTCATTGTCTCCACATGGCAGGTGTCAGAGTTTGGGCCATGAGAGGGTAAGCTGAGGAAGTGGGATCAGATTGAGATATCAAAATTTGACTTTGCCATTAATGAGCTTGATGACTTTGTGAGTATTTTAACTTTTAAGCGCTTCTGTTTCCTCACATGTGATATAGAGACAAAAACCTACTTCAAAGAGTTATTGTGAGCATTAGATTTCATGAGTGTGTAAAAGCAATATCAGTGCCTGGGTCCTAAATGAGAATGAATGAACACCATGTTCCCTCCCCACGTCAAGCTCAGTTGCTTGTAAGTGATGTGGTCAGCTCTGAACACACTCCATTGATGCAAAGCCTGGCCCTCACCCAACACCCTGCCATTCCAACATGACACTGGCAGCTCAGTAGACACAGAAATGCACACATCCATGCCACCTGGGGAATTGCTATGCATTGATTACAGCTGGGGCTCCCAAGGGGCAGAGACAGAATTGTTTCCCTTGGCCCAAAAATGAAGAGGTAGAATGCCCTGTTTAGGACTTTCCATTTTAGTCCAGAGGTGGCCCTGAATGAGAAGAACAAGCAAGAAGCATTTTGCTTCTTCCAGTCACTGTCTCATCCCCAAGAGAAAGGGCCCCACTGGTCATGAGGGCCAGAGGGTGCTGGGAGTCCTAACATCCCAGCACAGCATGACAAGGCAGCTTTCCCAACAGAGATGGACCTGGTGGTGCAGTAGAGACCTCTGCCTTTGGCAGCCCAGATGCAACACATTGAGAAAAGGCCTCTGCACCCAGCCCTGGAGGGAGAATCCATGTCAGAGAAAACACGGTGCAGGCTGGGAAGGAGAGAGGCCTCTCTGCAGAGCCGGTGAACCCCATTTCAAGGTAAATTTCCTCCTGTGATTGTATTTTATCTCAGGGTCATTAGGATAATATCGTTATTCTTTCCATGCCACTGGTATCTGTGCCTCATTTGCATGTTCTGCTGGTTCCTTTCCTCTTGGGCTGAAAAACAGCAGTGTCTGAAGGCCCAGGCTAAAAGGGACAGGCATAGAGCCATTGCCGAGGTCAGGCCTTGAACCCTTGGTTCATGGGGGCTCCCTCCTGGCATGAGGGCCATCCTGGGGGGCAGCCATTCCTCTCCACCTCTCAGGCACCACGGGGACGGACATCATGTCATGTCTTCGTGTGAGTAGGGAGAAGCTGCTGTCTCCATACTCCATGGGTGAAAGCAGAGTGCCAGTGAGTGCTGGGTTCCTGGGAGGAACCGTGGCCCGCTGGGTAGGTCCATGAGATCTGCAGGCCTGTGGCCAAGAGCTAGGCTTGGGAGAGGTCAGAGGGAGGCAGTGGTGCTCAATGTATGGAAGAGCCTGGCTTGTGGTCAGGGGTTAAAGGGAACTCGGTCCAAATCCCACCTCTGCCTCTTACAGCTTGGGCCATGTTGGAGTAGAGCTTAAAAATCCCCAGAGCAGGGTGATGATTCTGCAACGTCTGCTTTCAGGGTGGTTATAAGGATAAAATGAGCCACTGTAGGTGTAAGTGCTTCTAAAGCTCAACACGGAAGTCAACTGTGAAGCCCAGTAGCTGGGAATGGCGATATTGGAGTCTGGGTTTGAATCCCAGCTCAGTTACTGATTAGCCATGAGCTCTCCATGATTTAAATTGATGTCACTTTGGCTCAGTTTCCTCAAATGTAAAATTCAGGTAAACATAGTGTCATTGCAAAATTTTGTTTTAAGGCTTAAATGACTTCATGTATGTAAAGTTCTTAGATTAGTGCCTGGAACATAGTAAATAATAAGTGAGTGTTTGTTGATATTATTATTGCTGCTGTAGTTATTATTACTATTGCTATTTTTTTTAAATGCTATGGACCTGATGGCCCCATGCATGGGAAACTTGCAGCTCCCAGCAGCCGCCATAGGGTTGGAGTCCTGTTGGTGCCTCCTGTGGCATTAGCAGGAGAACAGGCTGTTGGAATTAGATGGGACCACTCTGTGGTGGCTCTCTGTTAAGGTGCAGCAGCTACAGCATTTTCTGTTCCCACCAGCAATGTATAAAGGCTCCAATTTTCAACATCCTCTCTAGCGGAGTATCATTATGGTTATGTTTTGCATTCCTCTAATGACTAACGATGTCAAGCATCTTTTTGTGTGCTTATTGACCACCAGTATATCTTCTGGGAGAAATGTCTATGCAAATCCTTTGTTCATTTTTAATTGGATTATTTATATTTTGATGGTCGAGTTGTAAGATTCCATTATACATTCTGAAAACCAGACCCTTACCAGATACATGATTTGCAAGTATTTTCTCCCATTCCATGAGTTGTCCTTTCACTTTATTGATATTATGCCACTTGTTCAAAATGCTACTTTCCCCATAAAATGATCTTGTAAATTTTTCCAAAACTTAATTGATGAAAACACATATGGATATTTTTCTGCCAATTCCATCCCATTGATCTCTATGTCTTTCGCTGATACCACACTGGCCTGATTAGTACAGCTTGGTACTATGTTTTGAAAGAGGAAAGTATAAGTCTTCCATCTTTGTTCTTCTTTTCTAAGGTTGTTCTGACTATTCGAGGTATCTTGAATTTCCATGTGCATTTTAAGATCAGCTTGTCCCTTTTGTAAAAAAAAAAAATAACAATAAAAGCAATTGGAATTTTGATAGGGATGGCATTGAATCTGCAGATCAATTTGGGAAATATTGCCATCTTAACTTAGTATTAAGTTTTCCAATCCGTGAAACAGGATATCTTACCATTTGATTAGTCTCATTTAATTTCTTTCAACAGTGTTTCTAGTTTTGAGTGTACAGACTTGCATTTCTTTGATTAAATTTATTTCTAAGAATTTTAGTCTTTTTATTCCTATTGTAAATTTATTTTTAAAAATTTCATCTTCAGAATGTTCATTGCTAGTGTATAGAAATAGAACTTACTTTTGTATTTTCAGCTTATATCCTAAAACCTTGCTGAATTTGTTTATTGGCTATAATAGATCTTGTACTTTCTTCTGGGTTATATATATAAATATAAACTCATTTTTACTTCTTATTTTCTAATCTGGATGCCTTTTACTTCATTTGCTTCTTCAATTACCCTACTCAAACCTCCAGTACAATCCTGAATAAAAGTGGTGAGAACAGAAATCTTTGTATTATTCCTAATCCTAGGGGAAAGCTTTCAATCTCTTGCTATTAAGTATGACATTGGATGATGTAGATTTTTCATAGATATTCTTTAATGGGTTGATGAACTTCCCTTCTATTCCTCATTTGTTGAGTGTTTTTATGCAAGATGTTGGGTTTTGTCAAATACTTCTGACAATATTGGGATGATTGCATGTTTTCTTGTCCTTTATTCTATTAATATGGTATATCCCATAAATTAACTTTAGTTTGTTGAACTAGTTTTACATACTTGGGAAAAATCCCACTTGTTCATGGTATATAATCCTTTTTCTGTGCTGCTGGATTCAGTTTGTCAGGATTTTGTTGAGGATTTTTACTTTGATATTTGCAGAAGAGATATTGTTCTGTAATTTTCTCTTCTTGCGATAATTTTTTGTTGGGTTTTGGTATCAAGGTACTACTGGCCTCATAAAATGATTTGGGGGATGTTCTCTCCTATTTTTTTGTAGAAGAGTCTGTGAAGGTTAGGGATTAATTCTTTAAATGTTTGAGAGAATTCACCAGTATAGCCATTTGTTCCTGGGCTTTTCTTTGTGGGAAGTTTTTTGATTATTAATTCAATCTCTTTACTTGTTACGTATTGATTAAGCATTTCTATTTCTTAAGTCAGTTTATACCCTTCTAGGAATTTTTTCACTTCACCTAAATTATCTATTTTGTTGGATACAATTTTTCATGTCTTCCCTTTTAATTTCTGTAAGATCAGTTGTAATTTCCCCCTTTTTATTTCTGATTTTAGTGTCTTGCTTATTCTATTTTTATTCTTGGTCAATCTAATTAAAAGGGTTTTTTTTTCTTAATTTTGTTAATTTTTTCAAAGAAACTACTTCTAGTTTAGTTGATTTTCTTTATTATTTTTCTATTCTCTATTTTGCTTATATTCAGTCTAGTCTTTATTATTTCTATCCTTCTGCTTGATTTAGATTTAGTTTGCATCTTTTTTTCTAGTTTAAGTGGAAGATTAGGTTATTGATTTGAGAGATTTCTTTTTTTTAATATAGGCATATATAGACATAATTTTCTCTCTGAGCACTGCTTTCACTGCATCCGTAAGGTATGATATGTTGTGCTTTTGTTTTCATTCATCTTAAAGTATTTTCTAATTTCCTTCTGATTCTTCTTTAACCCATTGATTATTTAGTAGGATCTTATTTAATTTTTGCATATTTGTTACTTTACCTATTTCCTTTGGTTATTGATTTTAATTCCATTGTAGTTGGAGAACAGCCTTTATATAATTTCAATCTCTTTAGATTTATTGAGGTTTGTTTTATGGCTTAACACATGGTCTCTCCAGGAATATGTCTGAGCACTTCAAAGCTCCTATGCACATCTCATATCATTCCTCAGATTTTTCTTTTAACCTTTTGTTTAATCTGTTTGTTCCAACTGTTATCCTTCACCTCATAAAGTCTCAAGGTAAACACTTGCCTGTAAATATTTTTGACAAATGCCCTCTCCCCCACTTTGAGGCTTTTAGCACTGGGCAGTTTTTTAAGTAAGGTGAAATGAAGACAAGCATTTTCATTGTGGTCTTCACAGAGCCATGAGGCAGGTCAATTAATGACAATTCTTTGGGAATGCAGTTTCGAAAGAAGTCCAGCTCCAATCTGCTACCCTATTACAGAGAATGCAAGCTCTTATTTTTCAAGACTACCACTGAGCTGGGGAAAGGAGCATACATCTATGGCATGTTAAAATCCCACAACACTTGCTGTTTGTATGGAGAGTCATCCACTTTTCTTAAATGAATGCTCCTAGGTTGCTGCATGTCTTTGTTTAATTTCCAAATTTATGAAAAAGTTGGTTCTGACAATTTTTCATTGCTTTTGCAGAGTGGCAAATTTTGGGAGGTCCTTATTTCACTGTTTTCACTATGTCACTGCGCACGAGTCATTTTAATAGAGATAATGTAATTTAAAACACCGTATTTAATGGGTCCCTAAAAGCAATGTACATAGATCCGTAGAGCTACTCTACATGGAGAAATAATGAGACATGACACCAGGAGGACATTCTAAAGTGTAAGGGTTAAGAGAAAAATAATTGATGCTCATGCTTAAGATTAGTGGGATCAGACATGCTCAGAGAGAGGGAGATACAATGAAATTTCAATGGCCCCATTCACTGGAGGGTTTGACGTTGATCCAAATGAGAAGTGAATGAGACAGAGAGAAAAGGAGTCATCTTAGAAAGGAGAAGCCATGGTTTCCAGATTGATTCTCTCAGGAGACCAGTAGTGTTTCCTCCTTGATGACTGATCACTGTTCAGTGGCACCCCAAGTGACCACCTCATGGAACACCTCGTCTTTCCAGCATCCCTGCTCCTTGGGGCCCAGGAGCACATGACACTTTCTGTTCCATTACACCTCGTGTCATCACTTCCCTCAACAGATGTCAGGGATGAGGGCTGCACAGGAAATGTGATTTAAGTCCTGGAGTATCAGTCCAAGAGGCAAAGGGACTCATGTGATAGGAGAGATGGAGTCAGTCCTGAATTTAATATATGGAATTCATTAAACAGGCATTGAAGACCCAAAAGTGGTAAAGGGAACACTGAGACCATAAAGAGAGCCTCAAATTTCTTTTTCCTAAAAGGGATATGGTTACTTTTCAGGAGCTTCATAAAAATTCAATGAGATTACAAGTAAAGAGTGCCAAGCAATGAGGTATACACAAAGAGTTACTAGTAAAGGATCATTTCCCCCACTTTTGCTCTGAGGATAGATTGCTACAGAAAGATTACTAATTGCTTGTAAATACATTATTTCAAATTAAAAACTCTTATTATGACTGTTGACCATTTTATCTTTTCTATTGTCATTCTCATATTTTCTTCATTCATAGATTTTAGATTTTCTGTATGCTTGGTTTTATTCTGCTATATTAGAGTCAGCTCTAACCAAGTTCTTCTCATTTATGGCTGATCTAGAGAGTTGGGAAAGGAAACAGATTCTGTGTTGGAATGTGTTCTCAGATGGGAGCCATGAATGAAGCTTTGCAACCCTTGGTTTCCATTTATACAGCTTAGAAACATATTTGAAGCTAAATCACAGGAATAAGGTCAACAATTAATATTGCCTCCTTATTGGTTTTCATACACATTCTGACAAACTTATTGTAAATATTTTATATTGCTATAAGACATATCTGAACCTTGTGTAGGAAGGGTATATCAGGACATACAGATATGTGAAAAATTCACATAGATTTTAATAATAAATCATAAATCACGAGTTAGTTCCAATCCCAATCCCTCTAAATGCTGTGGCATCCAATGTATGTGTGCAGAAAGGCACATATTACCTCCCGTGAACCCTGAGAAATGCTGTCAGACCAAACTCTGATGAGCATAGCGCCTGCCAAGGTCCTTTGCAAAGTGAAGACATGCACTACGGAAATAGGTAACAATAGCTTTGACTGCAGACATGGAAACAATTTCACAGGGGATTAAATGCACTTAGAGAAAGCAACCCAGTGGAAAAGCAATTCTGACACTACATTGGGGCTTGGTCAGCAGCTAGGAGAGAGCCCTGGAGACAAGGCCAGCTACAGTCTCCCAACAGCCTTCATTGGGTTATTGTTTTGAGGCAAGTGGGAGCTCTTCTGCATATTGTTGAGATTACCTTTCTGAGGTCAGGGCTGAGACTACCAGTAGGTAGGAGAGTGGAGCAAAGTATTGTCTGACTTTCCAAGATGATCCATGGAAAAATTGGAAGGTGTGAAATCTGCACAGACCATGGAGAAAATTAATGTCAGCCAAATAAAATATGGCAAAATCAAGGAGAACAGTAAAGAGTGCTCTTAGTTTATGTGAGGATGACAGAACTGAAAATGATGCATTCATAATAAAATGAGAAAAATCCTGTTGAATTTGTAGGAAAAGGAGACAAAAATGGGACCTTGATTTACCCTTCTTTCCTCTGAGTATCATTATGTTCACCTCCTTTCTACCGTGGGGAAGTTTGTACTCGCCTTTAGTCCTCCTGAGTTTCTTCCTTCCCACAGGCCTTGGAGATTTAGCCTAGGGCCATTGCCCAGGGCTGAAAGTGGATTGACTAAACTCTCATAAGTGAGCCCCACTTGCATGATTAGCTTCGGAAGATCAATTCAGTCCCAACACTTAGTTTCGCACTTTTTTTTTCTAATTTTTTAAGAATTAGAGACAATTGAATATTTAAAAATAATAATTCTTTAAAATTTGGGAAAAGAAAAGGCCATACAATTATTTAAACTCATTTCATGTTGAATAGTAGCCATTGTCATTGGATGAAAAAAAAGTTAAGTCTTAGCAAAAGGGACCAAAAACTAGATCTGAATGGGATACATCACAGTTAGCCAAAATGAAGGGTGATTTCTGCTCAATTGGTAGTGCCTCTGAACAAGAGAAGACCGTGGAAAACACAGTCTTTTTCCTGCATTTACCCTTCTCATCTTTACCCTGTCTTTATCCTTCTCATCTCCTATTCATGGCACTCAAGATATCTCATCCCTTGACTGTCTAAAATTTACCCACTAAAAATTTAGTTATTTTTTGTTTTCTAAATATTTTCCTAGAAAATAAGGTGAGCAGATTATTAGGATAGATGTTGCTACTGTACCTGAAGGTCCAAATACCTATTTCTCTCTTTCATCCACCCTAGGTGAAAAGCTATACTTCCTGTTGGAATGTTTCAGGGAAGGACGAGATTCTAAATTTTGCATTAAGAGCAGGTGGGAGGCAGTGTTGGCCTGATAAATGTGATGGAAAGGAGGAAGTAGGAGGTGGGTTTCATTAATGGAGGTGATAGAGGGAAAGAGGTGGGAGAAGAAGTTGGTTGATAGAGGCGGAGAGGAGGAGGTGAGAGACATGGTTGATTTGATCAAGGTGATGGAGGAAAGGAGGTGGTATGGGGAGGAGGCGGGAGACAGGGATGGTGTGTTGGAGGTGGTGGAGGGAAAGAGGTGGGAGGTGGGGCTGGTGTGATGGAGGTGGTTGTTCCAGTTTTCTATAGCTGCCATTATGCAAAATACCAGAAATGAATTGGCTTTTATGAAGTGGATTTATTAGGTTACAAATTTGCAGTTCTAAGGCCATGAAAGTGTCCAAATTAAGGCATCATCAAGAGAATACCTTCACTGAAGAAAGTCCAGAACACCTCTGTCAGCTTGGAGGGCATGACTGGTGTCTGCTGGTCCTTTGCTTCTGGGTTTTGGTTTCAAAATAGTTTTCTCCAAAATGTCCCTAGGCTTTGTCTCTCTTAGTTTCTCTCTCTCAGCTCCTGTGCACCCTTGCTTGTTCTCCCAGGGTGTTTCTCTCTAAGTGTCTGGGGGTCCTCTCTTAGCTTCTCCAGGGCAAACTCTGGGCTTAATCTCTTAGCATAGCATCTCCAGACATCTTTCTATCTGCATCTTCAAGCGTCTCCAAGCATCAGCTTCAGTGTTGACTCTTGAGCTCTTTTAAGTACTCCAATGAACTAATAAAGACCAACCCTGAGGGTTCCACACCTCCATGGAAATAATTTAATCAAAAGTCTCACCCACATTTGGTTGAGTCACCTCTCCTTGGAAACAATCAAAAATTTCCACCCCTTAAGGTTGGGTTAAAAGATCATGGCTCTCCCCCTGTCCCACCCCGAGGAGCTGGGGGAAGGTGCAGAAGAATTGGACTTTCTCACCTGGACTAGTGTTGATGTTGTCACAAACATCGGGACTGGCGGTTTGATGTGCCGAGCTCGATCATGAGACTTGCCCTTATGAAGCTTGTTACTGCAAAAGAGAGGCTAAACTTGCATATAATTGTGCCTAAGAGTCTCCCCCTGAGTACCTCTTTGTTGCTCAGATGTGGCCCTCTCTCTCTCTAACTGAGCCACCTCAGCAGGTGAACTCACTGCCCTCCCCCCTACTTGGGACCCAACTCCCAGGGGTGTAAATCTCCCTGGCAACGCAGGATATGACTCCCGGGGATGAATCTGGACCCAGCATCATGGGACTGAGAATATCTTCTTGACCAAAAGGGGGAAGCAAAATGAGACGAAATAGTTTCAGTGGCTGAGAGATTTCAAATGTAGTCGAGAGGTCACTCTGGTGGACATTCTTATGCACTATATAGATAACACCTGTTAGGTTTTAATGTATTGGAATAGCTAGAAGTAAATACCTGAAACTACCAAACTCCAACCCAGTAGTCTGGACTCCTGAAGATGATTATATAATAACATAGATTACAAAGGTTGACAGTGTGATTGTGAAAACCTTGTGGAACACACTCGCTTTATCTAGTGTATGGATGGATGAGTAGAAAAATGGGGATAAAAACTAAATGACAAATAGGGTGGAATGGGGGGGATGGTTTGGGTGTTCTTTTTTTACTTTTATTTTTTATTCTTATTCTGATTCTTTCTGGTGTAAGAAAAATGTTCAGAAATGGATTTTGGTGATGAATGCATAACTATATGATCGTACTGTAAACAGGTGATTGTATACCATGGATGACTGTATGGTATGTGAATATGTTTCAATAAAACTGAATTTAAAAAAAAAAAAAAAGATCATGGCTCTTCTGGGGTCCATAACAGTTTCAGACTGGCATAGTGGTGGAGGGGAGGAGGTGGGAGGCGGGGCTGGTGTGATGGAGGTGGTGGAGGGGAAAATGTAGGAGGCAGCACTGGTGTGTTACAGGGGAGGAGAAAGTTCCTGAGTGAAAGGTAAAAGTTGGTAGGAGGTGGAGTTGGTATGATGCAGAGGTGAGGGAAGGACTGTGCCTTTTTAAACCAAATTCTGTACTCTGCTTTTGGCAAAAACTACGCTCTGACATTTTAGCGTTGTCTCTGAAGTTATCCCTGCTCTTCTACAAAAGTATTTTCTCTCAAAGAAGACTCTGAACTTATATCAGGTGGCTGCAATCTCCTTGTCTGATTAATTTCTCCAGGAAAATTGCACTACATAGAGAATTAATAGATCCAGATTCTAGTATGAATTTGCTCATAGATTTCCAAGTCTTTTGTCCTCTGAATTCCCAGGCTATTTTACCTATCTCCTCCAACTCCACAGAATATTATTTTATATGCTGAAAGTAATTTAAAATGGAATCATATTAATAATATCATGAACTACCACACACTTCCACTGCATATTTCTCCACTGTGTCCTAGTTTAAAAACTAAATTTTCCCCAAATCATGGTCTCAAGTTTGTAGTTATAGCTACAAAATTTTATCCGCTTTTAAAGCAAGAGGAGGAACAGATGGGCACAGCAGCATCAATTCTTTCTCTTATTAAGGAATGCAAAATCCTTCCCCGAAGCCTTAACCGAGTTCATTTACATTTCAGAACTTTGCCATAATGCCGCATTAGGGGCAAGGGAAATAGGGTTCCAGCAGACATACTGAAATATCCATGACTGTAGTTTTATATATATCCTTTTTGCAGCAACCTACATCTATCATCCCACATCCACACAGTCTCAAATTGTGTGTTCTCTCCCTTCCCTCTAGCTATTTTTCCCATGGTAATAATTGGATTCCTACACCTTTCCCTGCTCCCACATGGGGAGAAGCCCCTCTGCCAGCTCAGTGGATAAAACTCCATAGGAGAGTGAGACCACTCCTCCCTGGGAGGGGGTGTGCACCTGCCTTTATGGGCATGTCACTGAGCTAGTGATGGGTTCTGGTCAAGGATGCTGCATTCCTGACCAGGGATGAGGAGAGTCCAGTCCAGCAGTCAAGGGCACTGTTGAGGGCTGCTCGGCCAACAAGCCCAGCCTAAGTTCACACACAAGCGTGAGGTTCTACAAACTCCAATGCGTCCCCAGGTAAATGGTCTTTGCTTCGTTTATGGAAGAGGATGGCCCATCAAGGAGAATGGGCAGACTTTAAATGCTCCTGAAGGATGAAATTCTTCAGCCTGGGCAGGTGGGTAGTGGTGAGGATGTTGAAAAAAGGGGAGGTTACAGCTGGTTGTAGCTAGTTAACAGGTGGAGCTGGATGAGACTGAAGCCATCGAGGAGAATTTCTCGATGATGGGCCAGGGCCTAGAGGGCAATAGGGTTTCCAATGACTTGCCTGGGTCTGTTCTCATGAAGAATTACTTGGGTGCCCAGGAGCACCTATCATCTTGTCCAAGGTTTCATTCAGGCATTTGCCCTATCACTTATGAGATCACTGCACCCTTCTTTCTCCCTCTTGGGCAACATGTGGCCCAAGGACCTGGGGGAGCGTGCCTCAATCCTGACACCTCGGCACAGATCAGTTGCTGAACAGGTGGGTTCCTGAGGGGATGTAGAGGCACAGATAGGCAACATGTGCTATGATTTAACCCACAGAAGCTCCAAAGCTGGTTAGGATACCGTGGCGATGGAAGTTCCAGTCAACAACCTGGGAACAAAATATTGCTAAATCTCAGAACTATAACTTTATACAACAAAGGATGCAAGAAAGTTTAAATGCTCTCAACGTGTTAAGCCTAAGGAGCAAAAATGAGCAAGCAAACACGTCAAGAACATACCATGAGTTTCTCCTGATGCATGAGGTCAGGCCTGAAGAGCCCAGAAGTGGAACTTTAGTATATTTATACAATTTGGGGATATGAGGATGCCCTATTTAAACCCTCTCATAGATAGTAGGAGGTCAAGCTCAGAGTCTAACGTCACGCAGCCAATTAGGGCCTATGCTAGGTTTAGAGACAAAATCTCCTGTATCTTGATCTATGGTTCCTTCTACCACACCATGGTGGGTGGGCTTCTATATAGCACAATTGGGATTTGTTCTTTCACTCAACTGTTTATTGAGCACCTTTGGTATACCAGGGACTTGGTCATTGTTGTGACAAACAAACAGTCACTTTCCCTCATTGGAAAGTGTTTAGTGTAGGAAAAAAAAACTGTAAATGAGTAGAAAATACATAATTGTAAATCAGAGGTGGCTGTGAGGAGCCAGGCAGAGGGTTGTAATGGGGCATTCCATGGGAGTTTACTTAGATCAGGTGGTCAGGAACTTCCTCTCTGCAGAGGTGACAATAAGTTTGGAATGTAGGAAGGAGACAGCCAGGTTAAGACAGCAGGAAGAGCATTCCTGGTGGAGGGAAAGGCCTGCATAGAAACCACGAGGTAGGAGAGGGCCATCAAAAGAGTGTCACTGTGGCTGCTCTGGGCAGCAGTGAGAGTGGGGCACGCAGGGCCTGAGGGAACTACAGGGCCTGGACATGTGGGGGCTTTCAGGACAGGAGATGGGGTTTAGATGAAATGCCCTGTCCACAGGTCACTACTGATGGGTCTTAAGCAGAAAAATAGCATTAAAGCACAGAAGAGGCATCGGGGTTGGAGAATGGATCTGGGAGCCCTCAGCACACAGAAGATCTAGATGCCATGGTGTGTCTGCTGGGCTGTACTGGAATGTTCTGCAGAGCCCTGAGCTTTTCCTTAGACAAGCTGGTGTCGCCTCTGATTCCTCAAACAGGATTATGCATTGTCTCAATGTCCCTTCCATCTCAGCTCTTGAGGGCCCAGGGAGCTGCTGCCCTGTTTCATTCTCCTGAACTGCAGGTAAGGGCCAGGCAAAGGGAAGGAATAAGCCTCACCTGGATGCAGCATCATTTTATTTTTTTTAAAAATTCACATTCTAGGGCTGTTTGAAGCATGCATGTAATCATTTTTTTCATATGGTGCTCCATTTCAGTTCATGTGAACTTGGGAATGCAGAGTGATTGATATTTATTTTATGGAAATTGCTGACTGAATAATTGCAAATTTAACAAAGTTCTGTGTCCTTGTTTGGAAATATATACTATTGCTGCATAGTAGCATTAGAGAAAATAAAACCATTATTATTTATGGAGAGAGATTAGACTTGGCATTGATATTGAGCTTTTCATGTTCAAAGCCCTTTGCTCACACTGCTTGGCTAATCATCATGCTGGCACTTTTCCGGAATAATCTCAAGCCTCCTCACCTGTTTTGTTCAGGATATTCCTGGTGACAGGCACCTTCCATACCTCCCTCCTCTCCTGCCTCTCCCTCTCTGCCCTCTTCCCTTACAGAGTCCAAATCTTATTTCCTTGGGTGTGTTTGGAACAAACTAGCTACCCTCCATCCACATTTAGCAGCTTATCCTATCATTCACATGCAGTTTTATGTATCAGAACAGAAAAATTTCCAATTTTACAATCAAACCATAGATTGAAAATTAAAATTTTTGCATCCTAAAATGTGGTTATTCTCTGTTGTGACTTTGTTTTCATTGCTCTGGTTATGGACTAACATGGCTCCATCACTGTGCAAGCGGTGTTATTTGCATTTCCAGCTCCTTTACTTTAGATCTTACAGAGTGGAAAAAAAAAAAAAAAACCATTTATTAAAGCACAAAATAAATCAATTCAGCTCAAAAAGCAAAACTGATGAGCATCCATACCAGCACAGAATCCGCCAGACTTGACTGACCAGATCCTATAGCTGAAGTGACACTGTTCCTACTGAAGTGTTGGTTTCAAAGAGGCTTCCACTGTTCTCTCTAAAATTGCCCTGAATATATGTTTTCTTCTATCAAGCTCAGGAGACTCTGAGAGATGCTGTTCAAAAATATATAAAATAGGAAAACAAACACCTCTGCCTGCATCACACGTAGTAAGTCATTTCATCTTGCCTTGGTTTCACCACTAATGACATGCGGAATTTTGTATAAAGCTCTAGGGCCCTATCTGCACCACCAGAAATTCTGATTCGTTGGGTGTTTTAGTTTTCTGGCTGCCAAAGCAAATACCATGCTATAGTTTGGTTTAAAAAATGGGACTTTGTTGGCTCACGGTTTTGAAGCTTGGAGAACTCCAAATCAAGGCATCATCAAAGTGATACTTTCTCCCGAAAGTCTGCGGCATTCTGGAGCTGGCTGCCAAAGATCTTGGTCCTTGGCTCCTCTGTCACATGGCAATGAACATGGAGGCCTCTCCTGGCTTCTCCTATCTCTTCTGGGTTCCATTGACTTTCAGCTTCTGGCTGCTTCCTCTGGCTTTCTCTCTCTCTCTGTGGCCTTCTGTATGTGGCCTTCAGTCATAGGATTAAGACCAATCCTGGTTCAACTGGCCACACATTATCTGAAGTAACCTCATCAAATGTGCTATTTACACATGTTCACACCCAAAGGAATGGATTAAGTATAAGAACATGTTTTTCTGGGGTATACAGCTCCAAAGAACCAGATGTCTATTTAAAAGCTCCATAATGATTGTGGTGCTACCTATATTGATTGGCTTTGGTCTAGTTCAGTACTTCTCAGACATTGATGTGCAGATTCCAGCTCAATATTCCAATGTGGAACCTGAGACTCTGCATTTTGGACAAGCTCCGAGAGCATGCCAACGCTGTGGGAACGCAGACCACACCATGAGCTCAAAGTTCTGGATGGATGGTTCTCCACATCCTAATCACCCAGGTGCCTCCCAATGGAGCTGTCAGCCAAGAATCCTCACCCTACCCAAGCTACAAGAATGTGACCCAAGCTGGCTGATGATTCAGATATTCTTTCTATGAAATTTGATTCTGGAGCTCAGTGACACGAAGACTAAAAAGGTGGCGCTCCTTCATTCTATATGACACTAATAATCCTGTCATTGGTCCCTGAGGCTCAGTTCACCAGAGCCTCTTGTTTCTTCTCCTTTTTGAGCTAGTTTTCAATTTTCCTTTTGGGAGATACTCCATACTATTACAAATAATTCCTTTTTTTTATTTTTTAGACAAATTATTTTTCTGTCTCCTACAACTAAACTATCTTAACAGTTATTCTCCCATAATTATGCTCAGTCTTCATTTTAGCATGTTTTTCCTTGCTTTAAACCACCTATATCTCCACCCATTCCTTGTGCTCCAAGGCTTGGGAACCATAGTGTCACCTACTCCTGCCTCATATTTGGGTCTGACTGCACATAAAGAAGCAATTAGGACAGGATATTAATTAAATCTCTTTACCAAAGAGATAAAAATTCCTGCCTAAACTGACTCTGCCTTCTTAGAAGACTGGCCAAGTCAAATTGTGCAGTGATCAGCTGCTTCCTTCCTCCCCTTTTTCATGTCTTGCTCACTGCTGATATCCCACATCTCCAACCTCCTCAACACTCCCCTGTTAGAGCTTATGGGTCCACCCTTCACCAACAGCAATTTATTCACCTTGATTATCTGCTATCCTCTTTCCTAAGACAGCAAATAGACAATTTGAATGATTAATGCCAGATTGGTGTCAATAACCAGTAACTGCTTAATAACTTACATGCTATAATCTAAAGAGGGAATCCTGACAGTGAGATTCAGGCATGTGAACCAGTATCACTGAATTGATGAGAAACTCAAGAAACTCTTTGCTTCTCTTCCCCTTTCCCCATCCTGTCCCCCTCCACCCATAAACATACGTTATTGCTCCACAAGGATTTGTCAGTGTGGCCAATATTTCCCAATAATGGCTGCACCAGTATTTCCCATTCTCTAATGGTCTTCTTACAACGTGACCTTGAGACCCCTCCCACCAAATGATGATGGCCCCCTCCCCTTGAATCTGGGTGGTGGATCTTCATGACTGCCTTGGCCATGAGTACAGTAACATGACATGGTTTGTCTTCTGAGGCTAGTGCATAAGATGATACTTCAGCTTGGTTCTCTTGTGATGCCCCCTTTGAAAAACAGCCACTGTGATGTGAAGAAGCCCCAGCAGCCACATGGAGAAGCCATAGGCAGGTATTTTAGCTGAGGTCCCAGCTGAGGTCCCAGCCAGCATCAACAACCTGGCATATGAGTGAGTGACTGAGCCTTCAGATGATTCAGACCCAGCTGGTGACTCACCTCCAGCCTTCAAGTCCTCCAAGCTGAGGAGGTGCTCATAAGCCACCACTATGGTGCTCTTCCTAAATCTCTAACCCACAAAATCCACTAGCATAATAAAATAGTTGCTAATTTACAGCAGCAAGTTTGGGGTAGTTTGAAAGGTGGCAATAATTGAACAGTCAAGGACTGGAAATTCCAAGCTCTAGGTCAATGATGAGCTATGCTGTCCACTGAGTCTTCAGAGAAAACAGATTGTCACAGCATATCTCTCTCCTGTACAACAACCAGGCTGTGGCTACTGCCCCCACGTTGGTTGCCTTTGCACCAGGCATTGCAGACAAATGTGGTCTCTTGTTCTGTGACTCCATTTCCTCTGGCTATGGTGGGCATTCTCAGGACTGCCTGGCAGTGGTCAGATCTGAGATCTGGTTGTTGGTGCCCAGAATCATACACTGCCCAGGCTTTGCTTCTCAGCTCTAAGCTGCCCTGTGCTACCCACAAAGAATTTCCCATTGAGTCCAACCTGGTTTACTGGACTTCTGATTTGGGGCTTGGAACCAAAGCTCCAATTCATAATGAAATGTTACTTTGCTTTCTTTTGCAAGGTTAATCTGTACATATATTTTCCTTAGAAATGTCACAGGGAGAAGAGGTGTGTAAAACAAGAAGTGATTTGAGCATTTCTGCACCTGCTGGCCAAAATACCATCATGGTGGCATCTCAGGAGAGCTCTCTGAGAGCATCAGTAGAGGAGATGCCTTTGAGAGAGGGGTTCCCAGCATTTCTTGAATCACACCACTGGGTTCCAGATGGGGTCTTCTTACATGTGAACCCAAGACCTGATAACTTCCTGGTAGGAACAGCAGGCTGACTCAGCTGTCCAGTGGAAGTCATTAGGTGATCTAATGAATGAGTAGGCCAGGGCTCCAGGGTGTAGCTTCCAGGGGTGTCTCAGACTTGTAAGAGAATTTAAACAAGACTTGAGCAGTCTCCCGCATCTCACATTGGTAGGGTCATTCACATTGCATTCAAAGGGTGATCATTCTCCTCTTAGATGTGCCCCTACACTGGTAAGGACAGTCATGCCACGATGGCAAGAGGCTGTGAGAGGTCAGAGGCATTAGTCACAAGGCAGAGTGGGAGTCCAGGCAGGGCAGTATGAAAGGAGGATCTAGCGCATCCCCTGGGGGCTTGGGAAAATGACAGCTGCAGAGGAGCTTGGGCGCCTGACAGTAACAAGCAGGGCTGAAACCAGCATTTCTTAGAGTATCTCATAGAATAAAATCTTTACTTAAGAGATGTCACAAAAGGAAGGTTCTGTGGTCAAATGAATTTGGGAATGAGGAAAATCAAATGTCCTTCCTCCAGGGATTTCTGGAGGACTTATCACATAGCATTTCTCAAACTTACTGGACCCCAGACTTTTATTCCCAGGGAATCTGTAACGAATCTAATAGCCTTGAGGTGTTAAGAATAATTATCTCTGAATGGTGGGATTCTAGCTGACTTGTATTTTCTTCCATTTGCTTAGCTATGTGTTACATATTTTGTATAATGAATATACGCAGCTTTTGGGGTGAGGAAAATATTTTTAATAAAACGAAATCTTCTTTCTGCCTCTGATCAGTGTGGATCCTGCGACCAGTCAAATGAGTTGAAGGAGGGAACTGAGGAACTCCTCCATGAGGTGGGGTCAAGAGCAGGGGCCAGAATAAGGCATAAGTGGGGTTTGAGCACAGATGCTTGTTCCCACTCCTCACTAAATTCCTCCCACCACCTTATATTCTGATTTCTTTCAGGGCAAGGAGTTCTGAAAAGTGATGGCTAAAAAAAAAGCTCAAGGCCTTTGACACACATCATCCCTTTTAGCCAAGGGACTTTTCTGATCCCAGGAGCTGAGCTTCTCAGACCTGCCCCTGCAGCTAATGCTGGCCCTGGGAATTTTTAATCCATTGCCAAGGACAACTAATACCAAACCAAATTTAGATAAATAAACAGGAACAGTCTATTTGTGTGTGTGCTTTTCAGGCTTGCCAACATTCATTTTTCCTCTCTAGTTTTGAAAAACATAATTAATAACAAAACACTTGGGATCAGGCAGCAAAGATACTTTATAGGAACATTTATTATGCAAAGAAGTAAATTAATTACATACATTTGCATCCTATTAAGTGTTGAAAAATAAAGCTGCTTTAATAGAATTGCATCTACTTCCACCCAGATAATCTTCCTGAGCTGGGAGGAAGGGTCAAAGATAAGGCCAACGGGGCTGGGATTTTCAAATCTTGCTTAGGTAGTTCTAAGGTTTTACAAAGTAAAATTTTTCTTACCTTTACACTGATTTTTTAAAAATCATAAAAGTGAAAGAAATTTTACCAGAAATCCCATGACCTCAACCTCCAAGTTCAATTTCCTAATGCATGCATACTGTCATTTCCAACATCCTTAAACTATGAATTTTTATAGATTTTTTAGAATACTAGGGCTTACAGAGATTATTAAAACAATATTGCTTACTTAAGATTTGTAAATTTTGTCTAAGATTTTTGTTTAAGAAAATCCCAAGATTTTCTCTAGTCCAGTAACAATTCCACTAGTTCAATGTGATGGCGATGTCTGCTGACATGCCCAGGTCTGCTGGAGCCTGGAGCTCCTGCCCAGGTCAAGCCCTGCTCAAGTAAAGGAGCAGATCTCAGGACTTCCCTCCTCAGGTGTTCATGGGTTGGGTACCTTTTGGGCTTGCAGGCGTTACAGGCTATCTGCTGGAGTCAGTCCCAGTACGGCTGATGAAGAGCACTCTCAGGGAGCACTCACAGGGAACACTCTTGGGGGCCATCTCTCAGCTAGTCTACCACCACCCCTCCCTACCCCACCCACTGCTCACACTTCCTCTCAAGGCTCTCTTTTTTCTCCTGCAGGGGATGGTTCAGGTAACTCCCATTCTCTTACCCCCTTCCCAGCTTTATGTCCTTCCCCCTTTATTCTATATAACAAGAGCAGTTCTCATCCCTTTTTCCTCAAAACCTTCTTGATGAAACCTTGGGAGGAACCTCCCTGCACTTTCAATTTGAAGTCTAACTTTAAATAACTAGCAATTGTTATGGATTGAATCATGTCCCCCCAGTGACACGTTCAAGTCCAAACCCCTGGCCCTGTGGGCGTGAACCCATTTGTAAATGGGACCTTTGAGGATGATATTACTAGCTGAGGTGGGGACTCATTTGTGCAAAGGATCTTTGATATCTTACTTAGATGAGGCTAACCTGAAACAGGGTGGGCTCACACATGACTGGAGTCCTTATAAGGATAGGAAATTCAGACACAGTGAGTCAGAAGAAGCCAGAAGTCAGTGGAAATCAGAGGAGCAGACAAGAAGAAAGAGGTCACCATGTGGTGGAGGATTGCTAGCACTTCCAGATTCTGGGAGTAAGCTAGCCCTGCCCTTCCCTTGTTGATAGACTTGTAATTTCCAAAGTCGTGAGATATTAAGTTCCTGTTTCTTAGGACAACCAGTACATGGTATTTGTCATAGCAGCCCTGGCAAATGAAGACAGGAACAGAAAGGAAAATACTTTCAATCCATCCTTTCAAATAGGTTATTTATTTTTTTCTTTATGGCAGTATACTTCAAATTAGCAGGGTTTGGAGACATAAACCTACCTTTGAGTCATGGTTCTACTTCTGGCTGCTCATCCCCTCTCTCCCTGACTCTGGACACATCATCACACCTCCCTGCGACCTGGAGCCTTCCTAGGTAAGTAAGAAGAATAACCTCATTGTGCTAGTTTGTATGTATTATGTCCCCCAGAAAAAGCCATGTTCTTTGGTGCAGTCTTGTGGGAGCAGACCTATTGGTGTTGATTAGGTTGGAACGTTTGGATTGGGTTGTTTCCATGGAGATGCGCCCCACCCAACTGTGGGTGATAACTCTAGTTGGATGGTTTCCATGGAGGTGTGTCCCTGCCCATTCAGCATGGGCCTTGATTAGTTTACTAGAGCACTATATAAGCTTAGACAGAAAGAGCAAGCTTGCAACATCCAAGAAGGACACTTTGAAGAATGCAGACATTTTGAAGACGGCTGTTGGAAGCTGATGCAGACATTTTGGAGAATGCCTTTTTGAAACACAACCTGGGATTGAGCAGACACCAGCCATGTGCCTTCCCAGCTACGAGAGGTTTTCCAGACACCATTGGCCGTTCTTCAGTGAAGGTACCCAATTGTTGATTCATTACCTTGTACACTTTATGGCTTTGAGACTGTAACTGTGTAACCAAATAAACCCCCTTTTATGAAAGCCAATCCGTTTCTGGTGTTTTGCATTCCAGCAGCATTAGCAAACCAGAACACTCATTAATCCAACTCAAAGAAGATATTTTTCAAAATTAAAATATATTGTCTTAACTGAAAACAATACTCAGCCTTAATTTTAAAAATATAGCAAATGCAGACAAGCAAAAATCAGGACTATAGTCAATATATGGAATGGCACAGCACAGGGCAAGTGCCTAATAAATATCAGATATTCCTGTTTAGGTTGTTATTGATTGATTGATTGATTTGTACATTCTTTTGAAAGACAGAATAGGTAGAAGGGTTATGTCAACAATCAGTAAATGAGAATGTCTTGCATCTTCAGGCATCAAACTGTTTGATTTGCAGCAGGGCCCCAAGGCCTGGGGTTGGCCAAGGTCCAGCCAAGTCATGGGGTCAGTGTCCCACCGATGACAGACCTATGCAGGTGCCAAGGGGCTCTGACCAGACAAGTGGGGTGCAGCAGCCCTCGTTCTGGCAGGGAAGGACCTTGTGACTCTGTTCAACAAAAGAGAAGTAGGGGCTGAGTTGCTTTGGGACCCGCCTGCTCCAGGAGAATCTGCCCAGCTAGGAGGAGAGGGCCCCTGATGCAGGCCTGGGATGGGGCTGGGCACTAGCCAGGCAGATGGCAGTGACTTGTGTGACTGAGAAGTGGCTGCTCGTCTCTTAACAGTGAGGATGACAGTAAGATAAGGTAGGGTGGGGTCTGTGTCTGGAGCGAGGCCAAAGGCAGTGCAATGCTGGTCCATGGGTGGGATTCAATGCACAGGTTCTCTTCCTCCAGTTTCTGTGTGATCCTTACCAGAATTTATGATAAACACAAAATCAGCTGGTAACTTTCTCTCTTTCCAGACCCTTCACCATATCTTCTCTTTCAAGGCCTTTTCCTTAATTCTTCTTGCTGTCTTTTCTCCATTTACTGTTTTCCTGCCCAGCCTTTACCCCTTTCTTCCTTTGAGGAACCAGCTCTGCCCACTCTCAGCTGAGTGGGTGTTGAGTGGGGCTGACCCCATCCCCACCCCCTACAACCCAATTACTTCACTTGTGGACCTGCCTGGCTGTGCCCTGAGTTTTCAGGTTTTTGGATCGATAATGCCCATTATTTTGCTTAAGCTAGTTGTGGTTTGGGTTTTGTCACTTACCCCTAAGGAGACCTAAATCTCCCAGTTTCCTTCATGGCCAGACCTGCCGACATCATTTCTTCCCAGGCCTTTGAGCGTCTGGGTGCTCCCTGGACATGGCTTCTTGTCTCCCCCACAGTGCTCGTCACATTTAAGGGAATGTGTGACACCCCCAGCCCCTCCATGTACACTCCCTCCCCAAGCTCTGCAGGGCCGGGTCCATGGCCATCTCTCTGTCTGATACACAGGGTTTTTCCCAGCTCCCAGCCAAGGGAATAAGTCTTCCTTTTACTTCTTCCCATTACTCCTCTCCCCCTTGATATTCTTCCCTCCGTCAACACACATATTATACCCCTTCCTCTTTCCCCTTGTCCCCTGGGCCATCTGGCCCCACCCAGGGTCTCAGGGACTCTGCCTGAGGTGCTGGGAAGGTGCAGTGAGTAGGCCGGAGCATCAGGGATCCACCACATGGAAGCTCTGTCTGTTGGAAGGAAAGATCAGCTGAGCCTGCAGGTTCCCTTGCAGCCTGGGAGGCCAGGTAGGAAGTAGCAAAAAGATACAGGGATGCCTTCACTGTGGCTCAAGGCCTCCTCACAAGCTGGGAAGAGAGACCCTTTCAGAATCAGAGTGGTATTTACCAAGCTATTTATGATCCTGTCCCTGTCCTCAAGGAGCTTCAAGTCCAGGTAGAAATAATGAGACAAGTGCAAAAAATGACAGAATTTAATTAAAGGGTGAGTCGTGCCGTGCTGCCTGCTGCAGGAGCTCAGAGAAGGGCTCCAGATGTGTGGGCAGCAGCAGGGAGAGCAGGGGAGAGGAAGACCTGGAGGCTGAGCACCACAGGATTGACGTGGGGGGCTGGCTTCCAGACTTACTTGCTGGGTGACCTTGGGCAAGTAATTTAATCTTTCTGAGCCCTCCTTTCCTCATTTGTAACAGGACATTGGACACACCAGTACCACCTCCAAGGATAAGAATTTCCACATGCTAATTTTTTTTTATTAAATTCAGTTTTATTGAAATACATTCACACACCATACAATCATCCATGGTATACAATCCACTGTCCACAGTATGATAACATAGTTATGTGTTCATCACCACAATCTATCTCTGAACATTTTCCTTACATCAGAAAGAACCAGAACAAGAATAAAAAAAAAAAAGTGAAAAAAGAACACCCATATCATCCCCCCCAACCCACCCCATTTGTCCTTTAGTTTTTATCCCCATTTTTCTACTCATCCATACGCTAGATAAAGGGGGTGTGATCCACAAGGTCTTCACAATCACACTGTCACCCCTTGTAATCTATATTATTATATAATTGTCTTCAGGAGTCCAGATTGCTGGGTTGGAGTTTGGTAGTTTCGGGTATTTGCTTCTAGCTATTCCAATACATTAAAACCTAAGACGTGTTATCTATACAGTGCATAAGAATGTCCACCAGAGTGACCTCTCGACTCCATTTGAAATCTCTCAGCCACTGAAACTATTTCGTCTCATTTTGCATCCCGCTTTTGGTCAAGAATATACTCTCAGTCCCATGATGCTGGGTCCACATTCATCCCCGGGTGTCATATTCTGCATTGCCAGGGAGATTTACAACCCTGGGAGTTTGGTCCCACGTAGGGGGGAGGTCAGCGAGTTCACCTGTCAAGATGGCTCAGTTAGGGAAAGAGAGGGCCACACCTGAGCAACAAAGAGGTACTCAGGGGGAGACTCCTAGGCACAATTACATGCAAGTTTAGCCTCTTCTTTGCAGTAACGAGCTTCATAAGGGCAAGTCCCACAATCGAAGGCTCAGCACATCAAACCACCAGTCCCAATGTTTGTGACAACATCAACACCAGTCCAGGTGAGGAAGTCCAACACATCCGCACCTTCCCCCAGATCCTCGGGGCTGGGGAGGGGGAGGCTGTAAATATATTTTTTATTATCTGCCCAAATTTCTCTGGGATGTGTCACTATTTCACTCCAGTCTATACTAACCTACCATATCTCACTTCCTATTCAAAGTTCCATGCAATTCCACATGCTAATTTGACAGCTATGAAGCCAGTAACTCCCCAATAAATCCTTTGCATAGTAAAGGATGGTAAATATGCTTTTTTTTCTCACTAGCCTCTGGCCCCCTTATTCTGAACTTGGCAATCCAACTCTACTTTCCAAACTATTTCAGTGACTCATCTCTGAACCCTTTCCCAGTCCCCCAGCTATTTTCTGAGATGGACCTCAGGACCTATGTAGGATTTCCACCAGCATTGCACCATGAGTGGGGGAGTGGGAGGGTGGCCGTGCAGCTCCTGGGCCTGAGCCCCTGCAGCTCAACAGGTGAGGGCACTGGACAGTGATTCTGGTCCTCTGCAGGTGGGTGACTTTTGCTTGGTGTCAAGGTTGCTGATGGGTTGGATCATGCCTTGGATGACCTCTGGCAGTTGTGGGCTGTTCATCCCAAGGAAGTTCAGAACAGGGGGTTCAGGGGCTCAGGAACAGAACATACCCACTGTGAGGGAAGGAAACTGAGGCTGTCCTTCATTATAACAATGCTTGCTCCGCTTGCAAGAGCCCTTATGCATAACTCCAGGTAGTCCATTCTGAGCTTGTCACAAATGATCTCTGGTTTCCACATTGACTGCACAAGGTAGGTACTTTTATCTTCATTTTGCAGATGTGAAAACTGAGGTTCTGGAAGATCACACCCCTCATGCATGTGAGAGTCAGGTTTCAAGTCTGGGTGGAACCTCAGCTTCTCTACCACACCCTCCACAAGAGACCCTGGCTCAAGGTCATTTTCTGAGAATGCTTGGTCTGGCTGGCCCTTCTCCCAGCCCTGCCCCCTACCCTGGCACTGGTTATTATGACAGAGGTGGAATGTGAACTGCACAGAACTTCCAAGTTCCTTAGCACAACTGCTGAGTTGATGAAGAGGCATCCCAGGGACCTGCAGTGATGGAGACAGCCACCCGGGGGGGTCACTTATTCAGCCATCCTCTGAAGGGCCTTTGAAAACACTCCTTTATGGCTTCTCACAGTTCAGAACAACTTGTTATGTAAATGAGGCCTCCAAGGGCTCCACGTTCTCTGTCTGAAATGTGTTTCATAAGATAAGATGATGCAGTTTTCTACAAATGGAATCAATCAATGCAAATCACAATAGAACTAGAAGGTTACCCATTACAAGAGGGGATGTGGTGAGCTTCTTAGTAAGGAGATGCTGAGAGGACCCTGCACTCAGCGAGTCTGTTGAAGAGATGTTCTTTTAACTTGCAAGTGGAGATTTACTTTCCTGTGATATTCTTTATGAATAGGGGCTGGTCAAGCAAGCCCAGGCCGAGAACTGAGAAAGGAAGTGCTGTGGAAGTAGACATGCAGCCTCAGGTTTCCCAGTTCGAGAAGACAGAGCAGGAATGAGGCCATTTACTAGATTTTCTCTTGACATGAACAAATCTGCATTTTGTGCACATAAAACACTTTCAAAACATGTATTTTTTCTACATAGAAGTGTCCCTAAAAGCACTTGCAATTTTGTATAAAGGCTAGAATGATTTGGAAAAATCTTTAAATGATTTCCTTTCAAATAACTCTATTATTAAACAAAACCATTTCTTCCCTACCATAGGACCCAAGAATTCTTTCTCTCTACACATTTCAGGCAAATATTTGATTTTTGAGATGAAGCTTAAAAAGGAATTATACAGTAGCTGTCATTAACCAATGGTTCTCCACTGGCGCCATTGAAAGAAGGTTGTAAGCAATTACCAAGGACATTAGCCAATAGGTGAACATCCAGGAAATTGACACAAACTAAGGTTTTTAGTGCTAATTATATGGATAATTGCCTTCATCTCCCTGCACCTGCACCTGTATGGACCGAACTACAGTGTGATAAATCCCATCTTTTTGCCTCTCTTTCCCACCAGCTGAGTGTGAGGAACCCATTCTGCTGTATCAAGCAGAGGATTCCACAGATCCTGCCTTCCAGGGCTGCCAAAGCCCAGGTGTGGAGGAAAGGACTGAACAGCAGAATGTGTGTGAGCTTCCTCTGGACACATTGCAGCAGC
The DNA here is from genome assembly GCF_015220235.1 of Choloepus didactylus. Classification (NCBI taxonomy): domain Eukaryota; kingdom Metazoa; phylum Chordata; class Mammalia; order Pilosa; family Megalonychidae; genus Choloepus; species Choloepus didactylus. The sequence goes on along the minus strand of NC_051312.1, from coordinate 155,564,652 downwards.
CCCAGCTAATACCTAGACATGCCCCCTAGCCCTGAACACATTGGTCCAGCCCCATCTCATACCTGGACACACTGCACTAGCTCCAGCTCACACCTGGGCACAATGCATCAGCCCCATCTCATATCTGTACCTACTTTACCAGCCCCAGCTCACATCTGGAAAACAAGGGATCCTACCTGTCCTTAGGCTCTGTTTGGCTGTCACTGGGTAATTGAGGCAGAAGCCATGGCAAACGGCCGGCCTTCCTGTAGTGAATTAACCAAGCCCTTGGCATCTTCCTAAAATCTTTTGGGCCAGTGCATGTCCTAGCACCCCAGACACAAGCTTGATTTACACCATGTCTGCCTGGCTCAGCAGAGAGTTTCTACAACTCTCTCTCTCTCTCTCTCTCTCTCTCTATCTCTATCTCTATCTCTCTCTCTATCTCTCTCTCTATCTCTCTCTCTCTCTCTCTCTCTCTCACACACACACACACACACACACTCTCTCTCCAGCTGCTGGTTTCTTTACTGGGAAATAATCCCAAGTGTGACACTAGCCCCTCCAGCAATCTAAGTCTCAGCACATCTCTGTAATATGATGGCTAATTTCCTTGCTCCCTCTGACAGAAGCTCCTGTTTGGTAGGACCTGTTCGGTGGTTCTTCCAGCTGGTGGGGCTGACCCTGCTAGTGACTCCCCCTTCTGACTCCACTACACTGACCCTCTTTTCTCAAAGGCAATAAAGGAAGCCAGGCAAATAAAGACAAACATGCCTGGGTGTGTTTAAATGACAAATGTATCTCTTGGAGTTTTTAATAGGACTCCAGGATGATAAGAATGACCAAGCTGGTATGAGCCAGGAGCCCAAATAAGATGGACACTCACAGTGAACACAGGGGATATAATCAGGAGCCAGGAATATGACTCATTCCCCATCCCCAACTTCTACTTTGATCCAACCATCTCCTCTTCTGAGGCAGCTCTTCCCCTCACCACATCCCACCCACCACCTAGTCAACTGGAACCAGATCCCAAGGATCCCATAGGAATCATAAACATTTTCTTAGCTCTGAGTCACAGTCTGCTGGAAGGAGAAGGAACAGGTCTTAGGAAAATTCATCAATCAGTGGAGCCTAGGGCGTATGTCTAGGCTGAAGATGTTCATTTGGGAGTCATCAGCAAAGTAAGCTAAAATATTACTAGGATCCCCAACAGATTTGCTCTTGGGGCTCTTGTCTTTGATGGGCCTGGGGTCCCAGCAGGTAGAGGAAACACTGGCACTGAAGCCCTCAGGCTCCCAGCCCCTAGACCATACCCTTTGCACCTCGTTATTGCACATGGAAGTTCTGGCCAAGGGCATCACTGTGCAGGTGCCTTCAGAGCACCTGCCCAGATTTTAGGGACAAGGACCAGGATGGAAGTGAGAGCAAGCATGGTCAGGGAAATGCTTTCATGGGCAGTTAGTACTGGCAGGATTTTGTCTAAGAAATCAAGTGTATCCAGAGCAGCAGTGAGCAGAATCAGAGCAGGAGACTTATCCATAGCATCGAGACAACCCTGGGTGAGAGGTTCCATCTTTCTGTGAGAACTGCCAGGCACCAAAGAGGCCTGCATGACCGGATGGCAGAGCACAGAAGGCAAGGGATCCAGCGAGGGCCATTTCAGGGCTGCAACCAGAACAGGGAGGACACCCTTCCTCATGCCAGCAGCAGAGAGGACCCTGTACATTCTCATCCCATAGCTGGTAGGCATCAGGGAGGGGGTGGTGTGTGACTGCTCTATTTTCCTTTGGCTTTAAAACTTTGCTCTGTTTTGACACCTCAGGAAGTACACCTATTTTCACAAATGAAGGTAGTTCAGTAGTCTAGGATCCACTCTCCTCCCCTTACCCCCACCAAATCCTTGCTGAAATAAGGCTCCAGGCTTAGTCTGGTTAATGAGAGCCTCTGTATGATTTCCTGGTCTCAGCCACCCCCCACTGGCCAACCCCCACCCGCCAACCCCCACCCACAGAGCCTCTCCTCATTTGTGATTCCATCTTTTTTTAATGCATTTTTATTGTGAACTTTAACGTATCTACATAACAGTGATAACTTTCAAAGTACGATTTCACAAGTAGCTAGAGAGAAAATTTCAGAGAATATCATGGATCACAGTTCCACAACCTCAGCTATTTCCATTATTGTAAAATACAACATACAAACAGAAAGGTGTTAATTTTCTATGTACAGCTCAACACGCAGTTATACAGGTACTTTCAAAAATTGTTATGGGTTATAGTTCCATAGTTTCAGTTCTTTACTTATTATGCAATATAGGGTATATAAGAAAAGTGAAGACTTTCAAAGCACAATTCAATGAGTAGCTATAGAGCAAATTTCAAAGAATGTTATAGGTTGCAGTTCCACCATGTCATTTACCTCCTTCCAGCTATTCCAACACTCCAGCATCTAATATATATATGTATAATACATGTAATAAACATTTATTTATTTATATAAAGTTTCAGTACCCATAGACCTTTGTTAAATCTTATCTTGTTTGTTGCTATCCCTTCCTCTCACTTAATCTCTCTCTCCATCTTCAGGGGTGTCCAGGCAGTGACCACCCTAACCTGTTCATATTGAAAAGGGGTATTGGCAGTATGGGGAAAGGGGCTGCATCTGATTGTTGTTCTTAAAGAGGCTGTTTCCTCTGGGTTTTAGAACTTGTCTGCCATAGGAACACTCTGGTGGATTTAAGTTTCTGAGAGAAAACTCTTAGTGAGTGAATCTTTTATAGAATCTCAGATATTTGGGGACTACTTTTGGTAAGGGCATAGCATACTATGGCCAATTGGGATGTCTAGCTGGAGCTTACATAAGAGAAACCTCCATGATAGTCTCTTGACTTGATTTGGGATCTCTCAGTCATGGTAACCTCAGCTTGTTACCTTTCTTTTTCCTTCTTTTGGTCAAATAGGCATTTTCAATCCCTTGGTGCCAGGGCCAGGCTCATTCCTGGGAGTCATTTCCCTCAGGGGGGAGGGTAATGAATTTATTTGCCAAGTTGGGCTTAGAGAGAAAAAGGCCACATCTGAGCAACCAAAGAGGTTCTCTGGAGGTGCCTCTGAGGCATAATTATCGTTCCTTGTGTCAGCCACCCCCACCCCCGGAGCACCTCCTCATTTGTGATTTCATCTCTTTTATCAACATCCATCAGCATGAGCATCTTCCCTGGTTGTTGGAGGTTGAGGATGTCAAACAGGAGCTGGCACAGAGACCCAGGGGGAGAGAGTGGCAGACCCAAGAAGGAGAATCAATCAGTTTAGCTCTTATATTTAGTCCTGCAATTGTTATTTTGTCTTCAAATTTTGCAACTTAAGATCAGCAGTGGACTGGAGCTGACAGCCTTGCAGATAGGAGCACACAGAGTTTCTAAAAAGCCCCTCCCACAATTATAACACACAGGCAGGTGGGAGAAAAAAGGAGGGTAGGAAAATATGCAGATGTCTTCACACCTCTCCCACCAACTTGTACTTCCCAACTTGTACCTCACCAATGTGCACCCACACAGAGCTCTCAGGAGTTGAAAGTGGGATTCTCGTAAGCCCAGCATATCCATTTTGCATTGCAGGCTGTTCTGCTGCTGCTACAATTTATTGATACTTTTAGAGATCTACGTGGAAAACAAAGACATGGCATGTGCCTTACCGAGGTTTATTTCCATTAACCCAGATAAGGCAGTGGATTCCCTGGCCTGCCGTTCCATGTGTCCTGGCCATCCAGGTCCTACAAGCTAATTCAGTCCTGCAACCCCAGAGCCTGCCCCTTATTCCTAAGAACCATGTGGCCAGCTCCCATCCTGTCTCTCATCCTGTCTCCTGTACACTGTGTCCTCAGACAGTGTCTAGTGCCTGTGGATCCCACTGTGCTTTCCTACTCCCGAATTTACCCTCTCTGAACAATACCACAAGCTCCAGACCCATCACACACTTCTGCAACAAGCACACTACACAGACAACTAAGACAACTGACAAGCTACCACATTTCACACCTACCATGGAATGTAAACTCAAGCAAGACAGCCTGCCTGAGCCTCAGTTTCGTCGTGTTTCAATGGAAACTGTAGTAGCACCTATTTCACAGGATTGGGTGAGCATTAAATGAGATGATGCAAGAAAAAATGAGCTTATCCTCCAGTGAGCACGGGCTATATGTCTTAGTTATTGTTGAAGGTTTTTATTCATGAGAGGCATCACTGACTACAAAGATCACTATGGCAGAGGCATTCCTGGTGGATTAGAAATGGCAAGAAGTGGAGGTCACCACCAGTTTCCAGAGGGTAAGGATGGCTTCTGGGAATATGGTTTCCTGGGCCATACAGGTCCTACAGATACAGATCCTACACACAGGCTGGAGGCTCAGCCACATGCAGCTTTTATTTATTCCTGTAGAAAGGGCCAGTGAAGCTATTGATCAAACCAAGGCCCCTTGAGCTACATTCATTTTTGGAGGGAACAACCAGAGTTCAAAACGCTCTGAGAAGTCTGAGAAATAACAAACTGGCTGGAGCCGAGAGAAACAGAAACCTGGAGTCCCAGCCCTACCCAGTAAGCTGCCTCCTACCTCCAGCAGGACCTTTGCCTGGTAGGGTTCACGGTGCCCTTATGTTTCTCAAAATCTCTCGCAGATACTGTGTTGGCTTTGGATCACCCTCCAAAGTAGAACCGAAGGAATACTGGGTTTCAAGCCTGCAGGCTGGTGTTCAAGGCACAGCATCTCTGGGGATGTCTTAATCTCCCCCTCATTTTGAAAGACAGTTTTGCCAGGGATACAGTTCTTGGTTGGCGACTATTTTCTTTCAGCATGTTAAGTATGTAGTCCTACCAAGTTTGTTCCTCCTCCATCTCTTATGAGAAATCAGCACTGAATACAGTATTTCCCTTTCTACAGTCAGCCAGACTGAGTTAAAATCCTGGCTCCGTTAACTTTTTCTGGCTACATTCTATGCGCTGGTTAGCAAACCTCTCCACACTTCAGTTTCTGCATTTCTAAAATAGGAGTATTTCAATATCTTAGAAGATTGTGTTGTAGGTCAAATATGAAACAAGGCCTTTCTTGTAAGTACTGTGTCATGATGCCCTAGACCCCTGGAGTGGAAAGATGACCATCGGCTGCTGTCCCTTCTACTCAGAGGCCTTGCTCTGAGTGCTTTGCAGAAACAAGATGTGACTCTTGGGCAAGTCATTTGACAAACGGCATCCCTTATTCTCGGCCTAAGTGTAATAGACTCTGGTGAGGGTGCTGACCTCCAAATTTCCACCTTGAGAAACACTGTCTGAAGCAAAACAGTGGCCATGAGAATTAGATACTATATTTCTAAAAACTTTCCCAGTGGGAAAATGCTTTCTTTGGTTGATTTAATTAGACACATGCTGGAGCTCCTATGTTATAAGGAACATTAGGATCTTTAAAATAATGAGACCATCCCTTTTCCTCGAAAAGGATTTGAGGCTGGGTAAATTCTCTTCCTTTGCTAATTGGAAGTTTGCTTCCAAACAATCAATAACAAAGTCATAAAGCTCAAATCTATTCAGCAAATTAATTGGCAATGCCTAGAAGAATTTAATCAGGAATGTTCAAGACACAGCACCTTTTTAACCTTGCAAGAACATACAAACAAGCTAAATATCAATGGAAAAATTATTTGTAAATGAGACACCAAGATGTATACATTTGCATTTTATTAATGGAAATTGTTTCCTGAAATTACCATGAAACTTGAATATTAAGGGCTGTAAACAGTCAAAACAGCAGCTGTGCCAGGCAGGCAGTGTTGGGGGTGTAGAGGGAGAGGAGACAGTTTTAACTGCTTTTCACAGAATGATGATTTTCCTCCTGTCTAGAAATACTGAATTTCAGAAATGTGTGAGCCAGCTGTGCTAGACCAGGCTTGAAATCAGAGAACTGATGAAGTAGAAAGAAAAACCTCTTCCATCCCTTAGGTTGATGTTTCTTGGTCCATGGCTGAGTGTGTGTATGTGTGTACATGTGCTTAATACCATCCCCCACCCCTCTTTTGTAAAGCCTCCTCCCCTTAGAGGATCTTTCCACCTACAGCCCTTTCCAGCTTCTGGTTGCTGTCATCTACCAACATCCCGGTCCCACTTCCCTGCTCCCTGAAAACTTTAGTCCCTGTTCACTTTCTTCTTCTGTATCCCCACCTCCTCCTGCTACCATTCTCAGGGGTTCACCACCTGCATGACTCCTCACCACCTGGGCTGGCAGTGACCCAACACCCACTTTGCCAATACCTTTTCGTCTAATCCATGGTGGCCCATGGTCATCCACTCCCACGTTCATAGGCAGGGTCTTGCCATTGCCTGGAACTCTCTCCCATGGTGAGCTCAGACAGCCCACTGTTGCCACAGACTCTCATCCTTCCACCTGCTTATCTCATAGCCCCATCAATCTTATCAACACCTCCCCTTGCTGAACTTATAAACATCTACATCTATATAGATTTTGGACTCTTTTATTAATCTCCTTCATTACCATTCTTAAATCTATAGTCTATCTTTATAATTACTTTGTTAAAATTAAGTTAAAACTGTGGGTCTAATGTTCACTCCATCATACTTACTAGACCCTAGCCCTAGACTATCTTAGCCACCCCATCTTCATGTTGACACTTGTGTAATTGAGCACTGCTGAAGAAAAATCACACGAAGGGGCAGAGCAGCTCCACTCATCACCACCTACCTTGACACTGGTTGCCAATCTTGCATGTTTCTCAAATAAGCTCATCCATCCATTTTCCTTAAGTAACTGTGTGAAGCATTCTTCACTTTATTCAAGCATACAACAGCCCCACTCTGTGCATTCATTAAAGCCTTCCCCTTACTGAGTTAATTGAGTCAGGAAACAGGAATTCCCTTTGTGTCCCAAGGTGCAGGGTATTCACTTTTCTACATTTCATCTATCTTTTCTTTTCCTTCTAACACAAGAGAGGAAGTATATATCTCCTATTGAAATAGCAAACACTAGCATACTGAAATTGAACAATTAAGTGAATTGATGGTGGATGGTGGGAGTGGGGGGATACAGAAGAACAAGGTGAGAAAGCTAGAATGATTCATGTGGCACTGGAATAGAATTGGAGACTTGAGTATGAAATCATGTTTGGCTTAATGTGGATACAGATGTTTTCATACAGAAATATTTATAGACAGTGGATATACTACAGATTAGTATACATGTGTTTCCTTGCTCAGACAGCTGAAAGGGTAAAGAAGCAATGACACCTGAGTAGTCAATGAGCTCATCTACTGCTTGGATCTTGGTTTCTAATACTGTTCTCTAATCAAAGGAACCAGAGCTTTTTGGAGAAATGGCTGATTATAGGGGTAAAGAAGAAGTATATGAGATGAGAGTAGAGCATCTTGTAATGCCAGAAAGTAAGAAACTTCCAAAAAGAGAGAAAAAAATCTACAATGATGGGTCTATGTCAAAGGGACACAGGAACCAGCTGAAACTCTCAATGGCCAAAGCTGGAAAATTTGGCTACAAAGGAGTCCAGGAGACATTAAAGAAAGAGAAGCAAGGAGCTGCCATGACTTGTGTGCTAAAGTCACAAAGATCAGAGGGCATATGCTTTATCCTCTCACTGTACCACGCAGGACACAGGCCCAGAGAGGTTGCAGGATTGCCCAAGTCTGCACCTTGTGAGCTCCAGGCCAGCCCCTGACATCTGACTTGCTAATCAGGCAAGGACTGGGGACATTTTCCTCTACCTCCTTGGGTCACAGTCTTTATTTGTTAACAAGGATTTAAGCCCTTTAGTGCTGCCAAGACCGATTCTCCAAAGAGTCCAAGGGATCTTCTTTGTTAAGAGTCTCCATTGAGATTGCAAAGCTGGGAAACCTGTGTCGATTCCCATCCGTACCAGGACAGCTCAGGGGTTGGAGGCAGAGGGGGAAATCCCATACAGGTGGGAAATCATGGCCATGTGAGCACAGCTGTGGGGTGTGGGATCCCCTCCCTGCAGCTCTGCACACACCTCTCCCCTCCTTCCCCTCTGCTCTCCACCCCCAGCAACTGCCAATCACCCTGTCATGGGCAAGGCAGCAGGGACTCCCAATGAGAGTTTTATATCCTAATGGAACTGACTGCCCCTCTGGACAGTGCACAATTTCTGCTGGCCCTATGGCCATGTGCCTAGTTATTCTCTCTCCCTCTGCCCAGGCCACAGGATGCAAATCCAGTCATTAAAGCATCAGCATATTAAGGGTGGCCTTGTCAGGAGGATTATCTGACAGTCAGACCTCACTGCTGTATCCACGCGAGTGGTGACCCCCAAGTCAAGGAAGCTGTTGGTCCTGGGCCTGCTCAGAGTACCTCTCAGGAACCTTTGGCAGCTGAGCAGTCCATGGTCTTGGACTGACTGTGAGAGTGGGTGCCCTGAAGCCCTTCTTCCACACTCACCACAGGTGGCTGGGTTTCAAACCCAATCTCTGCTCTCAGGAATATTCCCAGTAGCTATGGCCATGGCACAACTCCTATGAGTTACAGAAAGATCATGGTACAGTCCTCCTCCCCGTTTTTCCTGCTGACTGTACAGCAATCTCAGGATGGCTTTCCTGGATGCAGAAGGCATTTCTTCTTGCCCTGAGAACTTGGGTGCTCAGGGGGGCAGAAAAAGAGTATGCTAAGCCTGGAGACCTCTGAGCCTTGGTTTTTCCATCAGCAAAATGGTAATAACTATGTATTTGTTTACTTGCTTTTCAAACTTGCTGTGAGGATGATGTAAAAAATAAAATAAAATCAGATAAAATAAAGCCTATAGAAGTTCTTATAAGGCTCCCCAAAGTCTCCATCTCTTCAGAGGAAACATTTCAGAAATGAAAAGTATCCATATTAGTCCCTGGAGAAATGTTATCATCGTCATTCTCTCATTTCAGTTGTTTTGTTGGTGTGGGAGTTGGGTGAGTGAGTGCAGAGTAGAGGACAACTGGCAAAAGGAACCAGAATCCAGTGGTGAGCCAGAAATCTTTAATGCTCAAGATATATGGTATGTCTTACTCTTAGGAAAGGCCCCAAGAAACCTGTGGAGAGCACAATGATGAAGAAGGAGGAGAAGGAGAGAAGAAAGAGGAGGAAGAGGACAGAAAAAAGTGTCCTTCCCATAGCCTGTGTCCTACAGAACGGATTGTCAAATTGTGGTCTCTGGACCTCAGGGGTCTAGGAGACCCTATCAGGGGTTCCTGAAGGTCAAAGTTTTTTCATAATAATATGGTGCTGACATTTTCACTGTTGGTGTAAAAAGAAAGGTGGAGAAAATTTCTGTAACCATAGCACGATTCAAGGTACCCAACTGCAGTCGCTCTCTTCTTCTGTGACACACACTCAGAGCAAAAAGTGCCAGTTTCAATTAATAAGGTCTTTAATGAAGCAGCAAAAATTATTAAATTAATTGAATCTTGATCCTTGAGTACATATCTCTTTAAAATTCTGGGAAGCGGTACTGGGAGTACACCTCAGGCACCTGTGATGCATGAAAATATATAAGGGGTAATTTTGAGGAAAAGCACTTGGGCAGCTATTTAAGTTACAAACTGAACTGGCTGCTTTTCTCATGGAATGAATATTTTCTCAAAAATGAATAAAACTTCAAGGAATATTTTCTCAAAAATGAATGAAACTTCAAGGGAAACAGCCAAGAGGATGTATGTGTTGCCAATGACCAATTTGAGCTTTCTAAACGAGAAATTTTGAAACTTGTATCTGCCACCAGAGTTGGCATTTTTCAATACTTAAAGATGGAGTGCTTTTCTCTCAATTTTGCCTATTTTGAACTCCTACCCTCCTTTAAGACTCAGCTCCTTTGGTGTTCACTCAGCTGCCTTCCCAAACCCCTCTCCCTCCCTAGCTGGGGGATGTGTTCCTGGAGCAGCTCTTGTCAGCCTCCCCTGCTTTCCGCCATTGTCCTTATCCATTCCCTTGCTCAGGGTTCCAGTGGACAGAGATCTGTGGACAAGGACCCAGCCTTTCCCCTTTGAATGCCTCTGTCCTAGCCCAGTGAATGAAACAAAGCAAGCACTAAAACTGCTTGTGGGGGCTTCACACAGAGCTGAGCTATTGTTCTTAATTTGGCTTTTTATTTAGTGCACTCTCTAGGCTATGGACTAGGCTAAGAACTTTGGAGGGTAGAAACATGATTTCATAAGACAAGGTTTCTACCCTTTAATCGTACAACCCAGTGAGGAAAATAGACAGTTAAGAACAAACAAAAAAGCTGGCATACCAAGAGACAGAATGAAATAAGTTTTAATATGAAATGTTACTCACACATAAGCCTTTAGAGAAGATATTAGGGAAAGAGGGCAAGTAGCTTGTCTTGTCTGGTTTTACTCACTACTAGCACCAGAATCTTGCTAGTAATAGATAAGTTCAGCTAAGTACAAATTATGTGAGTGTGTACACATTTGTGTTTATTTGTGTATGTGTATGTATTCATATATACATATGCACATATACACATGAATATACATATTTATAAATTAGTTAAATTTTCTTTCCAATTGGGGGATTTCTTTTAACTAAGTATTTGATAATGGCATTCACATTATACAGGAACACAAAAGTATTCAATTTGTCGTATAAATCCATTAAATATTTTCTTTCAACATTCGGCTAAATATTCTCTACAATAGCTCAGGAATGTTAATTTCTAACTATTTCCCAGTCAATAATTCCTACTAACACTGCAAATTGAGAGCCAGAATGATAGTTTTTGAATTTGTTTGAATTCATTGTATTGGATATGTGGAAACACTGAAAGTGTCTGAGAAGGAAACACCACCAAACGCTTAGCACATTCTAAATGCTTAATTAGAACTGTTGGATATTCTCTACGGCCATCTCCTATTGACTTCTTCCTGCCTCCAGTGTTTCTTCTCAAACCCAACTCCAGATTAAACTTTGTGAAATGTTCTTTATATCATATCATCCCTACAATGGCAAAATTCCAATGACTTTTCATGACCTTGACTAGAAAGTAAAAATATCCCCTTCTGGTAAAGAAGGCAAGTGTTAGAAGAACATGCCTCCTATTAAGAATGACCAGAAAACCTCAGCCTAATATGGAAAATAATTTTTAAAGCACTGGAGAGCTCCAAGTCAAGGAAGAATTAAGGGGCCAAGATCCCAAGAGAGATGAAAAATGTGGGAGGTGAGCACAACATGTAGCACTGCTTTTCCCTGACATTTGTCATTTCCCAAATCGTGGCTGAATTCCTGAAAAACTGAGAATGGTGGGAAATGAGAAACTTGGAAAATAAGTCAAGCATCTGGAAGTCTTATGGGCATAAGTGAACCAAATGGGAGTTCATATTTCACCAGGGTAAAAAAGGTGCATTAAACATCTCAGGCATTACTTTAGGACCCTCCAAGAACTATGCACTTGGAGTAAGGGTGACTTAGAAAAGAAAGACCCTCAGCAAGTCTGTAGACCTGCTTTAAATTGTCTTAGGTCTGATTAGATTAAGGCTATCTACTCTACCCTAATTATATTCCAGAAGCAAATATATTTCTATCCTGAAGAAAAATAACATAATCCAGAGCTTAAATTATTTCCACAATTTTCCATAAACATGTTTCCTAGTCAATCAATACTTACTAGACATACCTGGAGACAGGATAATAGACAATATGACTGAGAGAAAAACAAACAAAAACTCACAGACCATGGAAACAGACCCTTAGGAGGAAAAGAGCCTGGTGTTTCTCAGACATGGAATTTAAAATAAATGTAACAAATATATTCAAATGATTAGATGAAAAGGTAGAGAAATATAATTTACAACAGAAATAGAAATTATAAAACTAAAAACGACTGCAATTAAGAATGTAATAAATTGGTTTCACAGCCAATTAGACACAATTGAGGGGATTAATGGCTAATGAATTCAGATATATTAAGAACAAAATGTTCAGATTCAAACATAAAGGGAAAATAATATAAATATAGAAAATAGCTTAGGAAATAATATGGGAAATGATGAAAAAATATCTATATGCACACATACATTCAGAAATATATGCAGGTTTGTTTGTGCATATACAAGTACACATATATACATTTTATATGTAGATACAGATATACATATATATACACAAACACATATACATACATACACATACTTAAAGAGAGGGAGAGGGAGAATGGGACACATGAATTTTCTAAAACTATTTAAAGACATTTATACCCTGATATGAAATGCATGAAGAACTCCAAGAAGCATATATAAAAAAGAAAGTCACTCAGTCACATCAAACCCAAATTATGGAAAGCTAAAAATAAAAATTCACTCTTAAAAGCACAACAGAAAAAGGAAACTTTCCTCCAAAAGCAGTGAAAATAATACAAATACCTAATGTTCAACAGAAACAATAGAAGTTGGGAAAAATGGAAGACCAACTTCAAAATATTAGAATAATTTTTCTTACTTAAAATATTTAAAAAATGGAGGTGAAGGCACTTTTAGACATAGATAAATTTAGAGAATTCATTACTGGAAGTCCACAGTAGTTGAGATACTTCAGGGGCTTTTTCAGCACAGGAATATGACTTCAGGAGGAAGTACAAAGATTATGGAATGAATGAGGAGCAACAGAAAGGATAAACATATATGTAAATTCAAATAAATATTAATTCTATAAAATAAAAATAAATTGTATATTTTCAAATATATGTAGGCTTAAGCACATAAAGAAAATAGGAAAAATATGGATGGAGTCAAATAGATTTTAAAGTTTTCTGAGGTCTCATTACCCAAGAAGCAGTAAAATTTCAAAATTTTAATAAAATCTCAAAACATGGAGCCTGGATTGAGCAATACTGTTTCCCATAATACTTTTTATTAAGCAGTCACTATATGCCTGACACTGTGCTAAATGCTTATACCAAAGAATTAGTAAAAATAATAATATTAATAATAAATATGCAGCTAGAAATTAATTAAATAGAGGCCATTATGGATTGAAACATTTTCCCATGTAGATGTGTTTGAAAACTGAGCTCCTGCTCCTGAGGATGCGAGCCCAGGTGTAGATAGGATTTAGGAAGTGAATCAAGATAGGCCTCATCCAATATGACTGGAATCCTTATAAGCAGAGGAAATTTGGACAAGGAGTATGAAGCAGAAGGAGACAAATGGCTGTGTGACAGGGGCAGAGACTTGGGAGAAAACATGATCCTGCAAACATCTTGATTAGGACTTTTGGCCTCCAAAACCGTGAGACAATAAACTCCTGTTATTTAAGACAACCAGCCTGTGGTCCTTCATTACAGCAGCCATAGCAAACAGAGACTGGTTTTGGTACTGAGTGTGGAGTGCTGCTTTAACCAATACCTACAAATGTGGAGCTGGCTAGGGAGTTGAGCGATGGGTAGAGGCTGGAAGAATGAGATGCTTGATCATAAAAGCCTAGATTGCTTTGAAGAGACTATGGGTAGAAATACAAACCTTAATGGTGCTTCCACTGAGGCTGTGCTGGTTTGGATGTATTATGTCCTCCAAAATGCCATGTTCTTTGATGCAATCTTGTGGGGCAGGTGTGTGAGCATTGATTAGGTTGGAATCCTTTGATTGAGTGCTTCCATGGAGATGTGATTCAATAAACTGTAGGTGAAACCAACCTTTGATTGAATTATTTCCATAGAGATGTGGGCCCCACCCATTCAGGGTGGGTCTTGGTTTAATCACTGCAGTCCTATAAAAGAGCTCACAAACAGAAGGACCTCAGAGCAGCTGAGAGTGACATTTTGGAGAGCATCTAGAGACACATTTTGGAGACAAATGTTGAAAGCAGACTTTTGCTGATGATTTGGAGATGCTAGCCCAGAGTTTGCTCTGGAGAAGCTAAAAGAGGATAAAGTGCCCCAAGAGCAACATTTTGAAGAATGCACAGGAGCTGGAATACAACCTGGGATCAGCAGATGCCAGCCACGTGCCTTTCCAGCTAACAGGAATGCCATTGGCCTTCCTTTGGTGAAGGTGTACTTGTGTTGATGCCTTAATTTGGACATTTTCATGGCCTTCAGACTCTAAATTTGTAAACAAATAAACCCCGTTTATATAAGCCAATCCATTTCTGGCATTTTGCAGAACGGCAGCATTAACGAACCAGAACAGAGGCCTTCAAAGGAAATGATGAGCATGATCTTGGAAACTGGAGGAAAAGCAATCTTTTTAATAAAGTGTCAGAGAACTTGGCTGAATTATGTCTGGGTGTTGGAAGGAAAGTGTAACTTCTAAGTGATGAACTTGGATGTTTAGCTGAGAATATTTTTAAGCAAAGAGTGGAAAGTGCAGCCTGGTTTCTTCTTGATACTGATAGTAAATTGTGAGGGGGAAGAGGTAAACTGAGGACTGAACTGTTAAGCCAGGGGGAGCAAACACTTGATGACTGGGAAAATTCTTAGCCTGTTCAGATGTTATGCTCTGAGATGAGAGCTGGAAGCAGCTCTAACAGGGCCCTCGTGAGCGCCTCAAAGGTGAGTTGCCTGGAACAGGTTTCCATGCAAAGATGTGGCTGAACAACTGTTTGCTAAAGAAATTAGGCATATGACTCACAGAGCCAATCTACCATTTCAGAGGAAGTCAGGAATAGAGATGCAAATGTCCAGGAGAGATCTGGGGAAGATCTTTTTGTCTGATGCTTTGGACTCCCTTGAATTGCATAGAAGACTGAGGGTTTTTTTGAGAATTTTATATCAGCAGACTGAAAGGGAAACAGATGGGGTGATATGAAGGAAAAATGACTTCAAGGGCAGAGTCATGGAAACGCAGTCTGGGCTTAGGCCAAGAGAGACAGTCAACCGTTCTGGTGTTTAGGGAAGGCAGACCCACTCCAGTGTTTGGAGAGGGTGACCCCACCCTAGTGACCTCTCTGCTCTGGTCTTCTGGGAGAGCATGGCTGACTCCCAGGTGTTCAAGAATTGTTCCCTGATGACTCTCAGACCTTGGAATCTAATGGAGTTTGCCCTGCTGGATTTTGGATTTGTTGGGACCCCTGACCCCCCTTTTCCTTCCAATTTCTCCCACTTATAATGGGAATGTCTACTCTAGGCCTGTCCTACCATTGTATTGCAAAATAAGATACCTCGTTTTCTAGGCTTCATAAGCCAACAGATGGAGAGGACTTTTGTCTCCGGATAGACGACACCCATGACTGATTCGGGTGGGATTTTGGACTTAAAGTTGTAATGGAAATGACTTAAGGCTCTTGAGATGTTGGGATGAGGTGAAAGTATTTTGCGTGTGGGAAGAACACGTCTTTGTTGGGGTCTAGAGAGAGGACACTTATGGATTGAATGATGTCCCTCAAAGACATCTTAATGTCCTAGCCCCTGATCCTGTGGATATAAACACATTTGCAAATAGGATCTTGATTCTGTTATTAGTTAAGGTGAGGACAAACTGAATCAGAGTTGGCCTTAATCCCATACGACCAGATGGAGGGAATTTGAACAAGATGATCAGAAAGGCAAGAAGAAACGCTGTCATGGCCATGTGACTGAGGCAGGCACTGTGTTAGGATCGCCAGAATGCCACCACCACAACGCTACAGACCCAGACAGAGCAAGTTCCAGCAGACACCTTGGTTTTGTTTCATCTCCAAAACTGCAAGACAATAAATTCCTGCTTATTTAAACCAATCAATGGGAGGTAATTTGTTACAACAGCTTTGACATGTTAAGACAGAAGCAAATGTTTGATAAAGGTAGTCTATAAAGTCAGAAGTTAGTTTCTAAAACATATGGATAAAATATGAATGAATAAAATATGAATAAAATAGATAAATCCCTGGAGAGGATGATTTTTTTAAAAAAAGGAAAAAAGCTAAAAAAACAATTTCCCAATTTCCTGCTACATGGATTGAAAACGGTGACATCAATATAGATCATACAGATTGTAAAATCTCTGAGAGAATATTTTAACAGCATGATGCCAGTAAATTCAAAAATTTAGATAATGTGGACAAATTTCTAGAAAAGCACAACCTACAACTTACACAGGAATAATAAGAAAAATCTGATTATACATATGATTTACAACCTTCACACACACAAATTCAGGTCTTGATGACTTCACCAGTGAATCCTATCAATCACTTAGGAAGAAGTAATTCAAAACTTACACAAATGCTTCCAAAAACAGGCTAAAAAATGTAAATTTTTAATATCCTGAAGCAAAATTCATGGTGACAGGTAGTTTGTGGTTAAGTCTCAAAGTGATTTGTTATAGGTAGAAATTCTGTAGCTGTCAGGATAGGCTAAACCACTCTAATCAGAAGACTTTAAACTGCTGTGGCTTGAGCACACTGGAAATTTATTTCTGGCATAGATGTTGTCAACGAGCAGGAGCTCTGGGTTGTGTAATGCTCTCCTTCCTTGCCCTGGAGAGCTACTCCTTGGCTCAGCCAAATTAGTCACTGTAAGCACAAGGGAGCAGTCAGAGGAATCAAATCTTCCATTTTGGGGACGGAAGCATCTTACATGCACCTGAACCATCCTACATCATTTGAGCAAGCCAACACAGTCAAATATATCTAAAACTGTTCACTGTGCAACACATTTCAGAGATGGCTTCTGTTCCCTGGGGTACCCCTTCCCACATCTAATTACAGGCAATATTTTTTATTTTCTTTAGGCCTCACCTCCCCCGAGGAAGCAACAGCACTAAAATTAGTAAGCTCTTTCCTGTTACAGCATCCCAGTACAATATGCATTATTCATGATCTCACAATCTCTTATTAACATGCCTCAAGTCTGGACAGTTATGGCGTTTGTGCATTTCTGTAACTGTTTTGTGAATTGGTCTTATTAAAAGGCAGTGCTGTGGTGGGGTAAACACAGACATTAAGGCATGTTTGGTCTTAATTCTGAGCAGGACTAAGTGATTTTGCCTCTCCCTTTGCTTACTGTAGTGTACATTTTGGCTAACAGCACATTCTTTTCATTTATCCAGTTAATCAGGTTGGTGCTGAGTGCCCAAAGACATGCACAGCAGGAGACAGAAAGATAAGCAATTGTCTTTGATATGAGGAGATAGATGCTGTAGCCACTGAGGAAGCTCAGGGAAAAGGCTGGGGAGATAAGAGGGGTGGGGAAAGCTCCATGGAAGAAGTGAAAACAGCAGAGGAGTTTTCCAAAATCAGAATATGAGCTGGAAAAGACCCGTTCAGTTGGAGAAATGCATTCTTTTCTTCTGTGACATTTTCCTGAGGATCTACCATGGATCTTGAGCTGCAGTGGGTGCTGGGGATGAAGATATGAATAAGACATCTTCCCTGCCTAAGGGAGACCCTTGGGAGGAGAGAGACACACAATGTTTGCAGTAAACTGTGTGGAGTGTTACAATGGGAAGAAACACAGACAAGGCTCCCTTGAGGAGGTAGCACTTGAGTGGAGTCTAGGTAACTGAGTTGCTCATCAGGTGAACAAGGGAATAAGGAATTCCCAGTCTGCAGGGCATGGAGTTCAGTTAAGGGGAGTGCAGAACAGCTTGGTGAGGAGGGCAGGGTGAGACAGGGAGGGGACAGGAAGGGAACAAGGGCCAAAATGAGTTTATTATGCATGGGAATAGAAAGTGATGGAGTTTCAGCAGGACAAGGCATGGCCAGATCTGCACTTGGGTTCAAAATAACAGCCAGTGTTTACTGAGCTTTGACTCTGCAAGGACTCCAGGCCAAGTGCTTTGATATCTCTTGTCTGCAGACTAGTGAGTTAACAAAAGGAGCAGGCCAGAGTCATAGAGAGGGTGAAAAGGCCACCGCAGGGAGGGGTTTGGGCTGTGAGACACAGGAAGGTAACATGTGTGAACCTTATTATCAGGGTTGTGAGGCATTCTGTGTCCTTATTTCCACAAAAGTGATTCATCTCCCTTCCCCTTACAAACTCCAGAAGGCGTTCTCTTGTCTGAAGGCCTTTACCTTTATTGCCAAGGAAAAAAGTGAGAATAAGGCAGTATATTCACTGATATGTTGTCTCATCCCACACAGTTTCAGTTGTGGCTTAGAGAAGTTACACAGTATCTATCCCTGAGCCTTAGATTCCTCATCTATAAACAATGGGGACAATAATCTGATTTACAGATATGTTGTGCCAATTAAATAAATATTTGCAACACACTGGCCCAGGGCTTGAAATGAAACTTAACAAATATCTTTTCCTTCCTCCTCCCCACAAGCTCATAATAGAGGCTGCCTCTTCCACACTGGCCCAGGACTTGACCCAGAGAGATTAACACATGTTGAATGCACTGGATTGAGCTTAAAAAAGAGACCACACCTGACCCTCAGGCATCAGCTCAGGGGACAAAAACATCACTGTCAGAATCCAAAGTTGAGATGAATTAGGCATAAACCTCATGCAGGTGGGGAGATGGGCCAAAATGGCATGGATGACACCTGCTTGGATAAAGGACAATACTCAGCGCTCAGCTCAATACCTGTGGCTCCTGGGCAGGGCACCCAAGGTGTTCAGCTGCTCTGGCAGGTGCCACACTGTGGTTTCGCACAATCCCTGGGATTCACTGAGCACATCGCCCTGTTCAATACCTGGGCTTTGATAGCTGCTGTTCTCTCCAGGTAGAATGATCCTTCCCTCCTCACTGCCTGGCCCACCAGGCTCAGCTCCAAAGTGCTCTTCTCCCCAAAGCCTCCCTCAGCCTTTCCCTCTTTCCTTGTGCTCTCACTGGTTCCCTAACATTCCTCCTCCCTGACACCAATCACATTGACCTTGTGCTTCACCTTGCACATCCTTGGAGACAGAACCCTACCATAAGGAAAGACAGGACTCTTCTTTGCTGCTGGAACTTCTGCCTCCCAGGGAAGAGGTTGTCCAAGTTTGAGTTTGGGGCACTGCTGTGGGAGGAGACCCAGGACCTGTCCCAGGGTGCAGAGTCTCTGTGTACAAGCAAAGCCCCTTTGTCATCACCATTGTAATGCCTGAATCATCATGCTTTAGTTTCCCAGCTGCTAAAACAAATTCATAACAACATAACAACAGGGCATAGCAACAGGAATTTATTCACTCATGGTTTGCTAGTCTAGAAGGCTAGAAGGCTTGATTCCTCCCAGGGTCAGTATCTTCTGACTGGCCAGCAATGTTTGGAGTTCCTTGGCTTTTCTGTCATGTGGCAATGCACAGGGCAGCATCTTTTCCTTTCTCTTCTGGGTTCCATTGACTTCCAGCTTTGTGGGTTCTCTTTCCATGTCAAATTTCCTTTGCTTATAAAGATGGTAGCCATACTGAATTAAGTCCCACCCCCTCAAATAGGTTCAGTTTGGGCATGCTTTAACTAATAACATCTTCAAAGGTCCTATGTACAAATGGGTTCACTCTCACAGGTTCACTCTCACAGGGCCAGGGATTGGAACCTGAACATGCCTTTTGATTCAATCCCCAAAACATAGATTAGAAACTAAGGCTCAGATGGGATAAATGATAAAATTAAATGCATAGTGCTGACAAGTGTTAGGACATTCATTCACATGTATGCCTTTTAACTCCAAGTCCAGAACCCTACAGAAAATTTGCCTCAATCTACCTCTGTTTTGTACCTCTGTTGTTTGTCAGAGATGCTATGACAAATAACATACACTGGTTGGCTTAACAGCAGGACTTACTTGGCTCATGGTTTCAGAGGCTAGAAGTCCAGAATTAAGTCATCAGCAAGGACGTGCTTTCTCTCCAAATTCTGTAGTGTTCTGGCACTGACTTGCTGAAATCCTTGGGATTCCTTGGCTTGCCTCTCTACCTCTCGTCACATGTCATATGTCGAGCCCTCCCTCCATGTGTTTTCTATTCCTGTTTCCTCTTTTTATAAAGTCTCTAGTAATGCAGATTAACACTCATCCTGACTCAGTTGGACACACCTAAATAGGACCTTGGTTGATCTATTTACAAATGAGTCCACATCCTAACTCACTTTAACATACTCAAAGATAGTATTTATAAATAGGTTCAAACCCACAGGACTGGATTAAGATTAAGCACATGTTTTTTGTATGAATCATGATTCAATCTACCACACTCTCTCTCCTCCTAACCTGCACTCCTGTCCACCCCAACCAACTCTTTGGCTTCCTTGGCATCTGGCAAGGAAACAAGAAACCATTTCCACAATTAAAGCAAAGCACCAAATGCTCCAGGCTATGATTGTGCCAAGCATATCCCAATCTCTTTAGGCCATAATCTGTAGCCCCACTGCACCAGCCCTCTGAGTCTGGGTCACCCAGTTACATGTGAACATTCTTGCCCTCATTTCCCTTCAGTAGACCTGGCATAGAGATGTTTAACAAGATTGTTCCTAAATACTAACACAGAACACATGTTGAAATGCTGGCCCGGTGCTTCTCGAAGTGGAGTCCCAGACCAGAAGCATCACTATCATTTGGGAACAGTTTAGAGATCCAAATCCCCAGCTTTACCCCGAACTGAAACAGAAACCCTGGGGCCTGGGAATCTGTCCAAACAGCTCTCCATTTTGAGAGCCACAATGCTGGAGAAAATATCAAGGGTTCAAAGACAACCAGGCAGCTCATGGAGGCTTGTGGGCTCACCATTACTCACCATGTACTCAGCCGTAGCCTGGTCTGTGGCACACCCTTTCTGAGAGTCCTGTCAGGTGACCTTGGTGGACTCCTCAGCTCTGTCCTTTCCCCCTCACTTTCCCAGGAAGAGAGGGGTTGGTATTAGATCACGGTCCTTCAGGAGAAGACATGGGCAGAAAGTGGGGCCAATAAACCATCCTTGAGACAACAATGAGACCCTCCCATCTCTTCAGATCCCCCTTAGCATGGAAAGAGAGTCAAGTCATTGAGCTATTTTTTATTTCTACCACCACAGATGGGCTTGAGGGCCAGTTCTTCATTTTAGCTTCATGTGCCCACTGTCAAAGAAAAACTGCACTGGATAATGTTAAACAGGCAAGGATGACATTATTCATAGTCCCAGAGTAGGGAGGCAAGAGTAGAACCCACTATGAGGAAGATAAGAGATGGCTAGTTTTATAGTCAGGGCAAGGACAGTGGAAAATACCAGTAGGCCATCTGACAAAACAGGGGAGGGGGAGGTCTGGGGTGAGATCGATAACCTGGAATAGCTAGTATATGAAGTTGTCTTTTGTCCTTTTTTATGTTTTTTTTTTTTTTTTTTTTTTTTGGCAGCCCTTGTTGTTTTTCTCTGCAGTCTCAGAGCTGCAAGATTAGTTTCAAGGAAGTCTTGGCAGGGGAAGGAGCAGGCAGTGGTGGAAGGAGTAAGGTGGCAGATTGGTCAAGAGAAATAAAAGCAAGCTTGGTCACCACTCTCAGTGCATTCACTCATGTGTGTTCCCACACCAAGGGTGACCCTCATTTATCTAAGTCCTGCCCCTATGCCTCCTCCTAGCAGAGGTCTCACCTCCTCCGTGGAGTCTTCCTGCAGGATCTCATCCTTGCTCTATATCTCCTTACCATTTGTATTCAGGGAAGCCCTCAGCAATTGGCATCTGCTACCCTATGTGGCTAATAATTCTTCTGTGCACAAGTTCTGTCTCCATCAATTGGATGACAAATTGCTTTTAGGCAGAGGTCACAGATTATAACTGCTTGTATTGCTCAGAGGGTTGAAGGGTCTTTTGCAGTATTTCTTAGCCCTGGCTGCAAATTAAATTCACCAAAAAGTGCTTTAAAAGATACTAACGCCTGAGCCTCAGCCTGAGGGCTACTTAGTCAATTGGCCTATGTTTGCTAAAACAAATACCATGTAATGGGTTGACTTAAACAATGGGAAATTATTGGCCCATCGTTTTGAGGCTAGAAGTCAAAATTCTGGTGTCAGCAAGGCAATGATTTCTCTCTGAAGTCGGGGGTGTTCCAGGGCTGACTGCTGGTGATCCTTGGTCCTTGGATTTTCCATCAAATGGCAGTGCACATAGCATTGTCTTCTTTCACCCTCAGGTTCTGTTGACCGCCAGTTTCTTGCTCTTCCCAAGAAAGAAGGAAGAAAGAAAATTGGACTTCTCACTCTGTGTCCAATTTTCTTTCCTTATAAGGACTTCAGCCATATTCATTTTCAGCACATCTTAACTAATAACATCCTCAATGGTTCTATTTACAAATGGGTTCACACCAACAGAACCAGGGGTTGGGACCTGAACATGCCTTTCATGGGGTACATGATTCAATCCCCAACAGCATTTGTATTCAGAAGCTCCCAGTGATCAAAGATACAGGTAGGGTAGAGATTCTCTGTCTGGCTTCCTAGGCACATAGTGGAGTATTGATAAGTATTTGCAGCAGCAACTTCTTAAGAAGTTGGAACCCACTAACATCAGACTCAGTCAATTGTCCAATGGGCTGTTTTGTTGGTACAGCCTTTAATAACTGATCTCTGTACCTTAAGCACTTGGTCCCAAGGCTTGGAATTAACCATTGGCTTAGTAGTTAAGGTTTCTGCTTTGGAAAAAATCTTCAGAAGAGAGATCAGTGTCCAGGGATTATTTGGCTTGTGAAGAAAAAGTGAGGAGATACATCTGATATGAGCCTTTTTGAAAATTGGGTCTGTGGTTTTTCTCATAGTGTCTTATGGAAAAACAAACAATAAATACACTATGGGTGCTCTGTAGTTTCCAAAACAGTTTCTAAGCAAGACTTTCATTTGATCCTCTAACAGTACTACACATCTTTGTGCCTGTTTTGGAGATGAATAACCTGAGGTTCAAAGTGAACTTAAGTTGGTCACAGAACTTGTAAATCTGTTAGCCCCAAGTTTGATCCTCTTTCCACTGTCTTTCCAATGCCTAACATGCTGTACCTGAAGGGCATTAAGCTACTCTGAGAGAAATGATATTTGGCTGCAAGTGATATGTTATGGAGAGAAGCTTCCTCTTTATATAACTTTTATAAAGCATGAATATGCTCCTATCTGGGGAAAAATAATTTTCTTTATAAAAGAAGCAACAGGCTGGACAGTATGAACTCCCAATCCCTCTTTGTCTTAGAGCACTGACTATTGCAGTTCTAAAAATGGATACTCCTCTCCATGGGCCTTGTCTGAGTGCCCACAAGCAGACAGGGAGTGATGCTAAAGTGAACAGTCTTAAGTTCTATGAATCCCTGACGTCCTGGGAAACTGTGCTAGAAAACAACTGCCAATTTTTTTGAGGTTCTTTCTCTCTTGATTGTCTGATTGCTTATGGTTATCCACTTAAAGCTAATAAAAAATATATTTACACCATGCAGAAGACACTAAAGATAAATTTCATGGCTGCAACTCCTTTCCCTTACCTTCTCTGACATGGCATTACTCAATTTAGAGACTATTAAAGGAACCAACTCAGTCACTGACATCAGACTTTTATAGCTACATAAACTGATTACCCCAATGTTTAGTTTAAAACTTGGCCTGACAATTGTCTAAGGTGATTTCCAGCTAAGCAGCTGAGACACCTCTTATCGCTCAAACACAACCACTCCCACTTGTCCCTTTTGCCCCCCCCCCCCCATCCTTTTCCTTTGCTGGGCATCCTCCACAAGCTGGTCTCCCTTCCTATTGTCCATTGAGCCCATCCAAGCCCTAATGCCAGATCAGTTTTCCTGATGCAGTGCTCTGCAGGCTCACCTCCTGATCAAGAATCTTGTGAAGCTGCCCATTGCTGTATCAGATGCATCAAGATCCTCAGTGTTTGACCCAGGTCTATTCCCAATGTGGGACAGGGACTGAAGATACAGCATTTGGAGCAGGACTGCCCAGGACTGAATTCCAGATCCCCCAATCTGCCACTCAGCAGCCCTGCAGCCTTAAGCATGGTACTCTATTGCGCCATACCTTCATTTACCCATCCATGCTATGGAAATAATCATGCTACCAACATTATGGGGTTGTTGTAAGGGTTACATGAGATGGATAGTGCGTAGTAGATAATAAGAACAAAATGAATAGTGGTTGTTATTATTACTACTTTTCCAACATAACCTCCCACTATGTGATGGTTAGGTTCATGTGTCAACTTGGCCAGGTGATGGTGCCCAGGTGTCTGGTCAAGCAAGCACTGGCCTAACCATTACTGCAAGGACATTTCTGGCTGGTTAATAAACTGGAAAGTTGGTTTATTAAATCATCAGTCAATTGACTTAATCTGAGGCTGATTACATCAATGAAGGGCATGTCTTCCACAATGAGAGAATTCAATCAGTGGATTTAACCCAATCAGTTGAAGACTTTTAAGAGAGAAGAGAGAGAACTTTCATTTCTGCTTCAGCAACCCAGCCTTTCCTTCATCGGAGAAGACCTTCATCGGAGTTGCCAGCTTGCTGCCTGCCCTGTGGAATTTGGACTCATGCATTCTACCCTACAGAATTTGAACTCGTGCATCCTCCCCTACAGAATTTGGACTTGTGCATCCCCACAGTTGTGTGAGACACTTTTATAAAAGCTCATATTTACATATTGCTCCTGTTGGTTCTGTTTCCCTAGAGAACCCTAACTAATCCACACAGCAATCTTAGCACACTCCTAATTCCAGTCAATCCTTCCCAGCCTTCCCAAAGCTGAACTGCCCCGCCCGGCACTGTGACTTTGCCCAGGCAATTTCTTACACCCGGCATGTCTTTTAGCCAAATCAAACTCAGAGAAGGAAGATTATGTTAGTTTTGTGTTGCAGCACCAATCAGCAGTGGCTGCCTGGTGGGATGGGTAAAGAAAGATTTAGTGGCTCTGTCCTGACTATAGGTGAATATGTGGTGAAGGAAGAGGAAGAAGGTGGCTGCAATCAATTGCTGTTGGAGGAGCAGAGTAAATGTGCAAGTATTTACCATTCTAGGCTTAGACTTTTAGAAGCTCTCATCTTCAAGGTCTACTTGGAAGGCTGTATTTCAGACAGAGTCTGGGCTGAACAACTATAATCACTGGCCTCATTTGATCCTGTCCCACTCTAAACATCTTCAGAACTTAATTTCTCCTTATTTAAGACACTGATAACTTTCTATTTTTTTCTTTTAGAGAGCATTTTATTGTGGTAAAATATAAGTAACATTATATCAGTTTAACAATTTTTAAATGCACAACTCAATGACATTAAGTACCTTTGCAATGTTGTGCAACCATCACCAGTAATTATTTCCAAAATTTTTCATCACCCAGAAAGAAATTCTGTACCTCTTAAACCATAACTCCCCATTTTTCCCTTTCCCCACCCTGTGGTAACTTGTAATATACCTCTTGTCTCTATGAACTTGCCTATACTAGATATTTCATACAAGTGGAACCATATAACATTTGTCCTTTTGTCTGGATTATTTCTCTTAGCATAATGGTTTCAAGATTCATCCATGTTGTAGTGCCTATCAGAAATGCATTCATTTTTATGGACCACATTGTGTTTATACCTTCATCTCTCCACCTTGTAGCTATTGTGAATAATGCTGCTATGAATAATGGATAAAAGTATCCATTTGAGTCTCTGTTTTCAATTCTTGGGGGTATATACCAAGCAGCGGAATTGCTGTATCATATGGTAATTTCATGTTTAAATTTTTGAGGAACTGCCAAACCATTTTCCACAGCAGCTGCCTCATTTTACATTTCCACCAGCAATGCATAAGGGGTCCAATTTCTCTGCCACCTCAAAACTTGTTATTTTCTATTTCTTGAGAATAGCTATCCTGCTGGGTGTGAGGTGGTATCTCATTGTGGTTTTGGTTTGCAATCCCCTGATGACCAATGATGTTGAGTATCTTTCCATGGGCTTATTGGCCATTTGTCTTTTGCTCTTTTATATAATTAGTTTGTTTGTCCTTTCCTTGTTGTGTTATAGGAGTTCTTTATACATTCCAGCTATTAAACGATTATCAGATATATGATTTGTAACAAATTTCCTTCATTCTGTAAGTTGTATTTTCACTTTGAACCAAATAAACCCCCTTTATAAAAGCCAATCCATTTCTGGTATTTTGCCTAATGGCAGCTTTAGCAAACTAGAACACTAATCAATATGTATTTAAGCTTCCTCCATGGTTTTATGTGGATTGATAGCTCATTTTTTAATTGCTGAATAATATTGAATAATTATTGAATAATATGGATACAACACAGTCTTTATCCATTCACTTGTGGGAAGGCATTGTTGGTATTGTATTTTTTGAAATATCATTTTATTATATAACTGATAGCTACTCTTCTATACTCTAACTTACTTTGGTCTAGGATTCATGGCCAGTAGCAAAGGTTGCTGTTTATTAAGTGTCTATTATGTGCCAAGAACCAGACTAAGTGCTGCACACTCAGTAAGTCTAGGTTTTCCAAGAACTTTGAAATGTAAATATTTAAACCACATTTTACAGTTGAGATTTCCTGGATAAAAATATTAGTGTGCTTAGGCTCACTTAGACAGTAAGTGATGGGGCTGGGATTTGATTCCTAGATGTTGTTTTCTCTCTAGCTCACTCCCTCCCATTGGATAAAAATATTAGTGTGCTTAGGCTCACTCAGATAGTAAGTGATGGGGCTGGGATTTGATTCCTAGATGTTGTTTTCTCTCTAGTTCACCCCCTCCCATGTGGATTTTTTTCTTCTCTGAATTTGTTTTTCATTGTTTCCGTAACACACTAGCAGAAAGTTAGTGACTCAAAGCAATGCCAATGTATTATCTTACAACTCTATAGGTCAAAAGTCTAACATGGCTAAAGTCAGGGGTTGGCAGGGCTGTGTTCTTTTCTGGAACCTCACTGGGAAAATCTGTTGCCTTGCCTTTTCCATATAGAGATCTCTCTCTGGTCTTTGCAGATGCAGACACAGCCACCGGACTTCAGATCCCTCTCATGCTGCCATCAATCTCTCTGGTCCAGCTGGGATAAATTCTCCACTTTTTAAGGACTAATGTGGTTAGAATTGGGCCCACCTGGATAATCCAGGCTACTCTCCCCATGTCAAGGTCCTTAACCACAACCACATCTGCAAATTTCCTTTGCCACTCAAAAGAGCATATGCACAGATTCCGAGGATTAGGCATCTTTGGGGGTACATTATTCTGCCTACCACACTCCTATAAAGTCATTTAGATAAGAATAAAATTGTATATAGTGCTATTTTAAGTGCTTTTGTGCATACTTTACTAAATCCTCTCAATAGCCCCAATGAGGTAGATACTATTATTACTATCCCCCTCTTATAACTGAGGAAAATAAGATTAAGTAATTTACCCAGAGTCTAGCAGTGAGGATTTGAGCTGGGTACACTGGCACCAGTCCATGCTCTTAACTGTCATGCTAAATGGCTGTTAAATAATTAATATCTGCTGAGCTGAGGCCACAGCTACAAAATTATTTTCAGGGAGCTTCAAATTCACATGGGCTTCTTACCATCTTTGAACAACCCTCTGAATGTTTATATGCATATACACAAACTCCATACACAATTAAATACATTATGACATGGCTCAGTTTATTCCAGATCCATGACTTATCAGCTCTTGCTGAATTTTATGGTTAGAACCTTCTAATTAATGTCAGTTTTTGAGGATCCATTGTTCTTGATGTCAGCCAAGGGACCATTGTAGATTTCATGTACTATTTTTCAAAGGGTTAGATATCCAAAGAACAAAGAGCTCTGAAATCCCCTGAGCACAACCTATTTAGACAAATGTACTAAACACTCCCCACAACTCTGAGAATCTTCTGCTGGCCTTGGTGCTGAAACCTTCATCTCAGGATTATGCCAGATTCATTGTAGTTGAATCAACCTAGGGCTCCATCTCCACCTCTACCTGCTTCATAGGAACATGAAAAATTTATAGCTTCATCTTCAGAGTAATAGGGAACCACTGAAAAGTTTTGAACAAGATAGGAAATATCAACAGATTTAAGCTTTGACTAAGTCACGTTGGCTGCAGATGGAGATACTGAGCATTA
This sequence comes from Choloepus didactylus, assembly GCF_015220235.1. Classification (NCBI taxonomy): domain Eukaryota; kingdom Metazoa; phylum Chordata; class Mammalia; order Pilosa; family Megalonychidae; genus Choloepus; species Choloepus didactylus. Next base: position 155,536,734 of record NC_051312.1, on the reverse strand, counting down.
GACCAAATGGAAGGCAATTTCAGCAGTTCAGGCAGAAGAAGATTATAGCTTGAATTAGAATTGTGATTGGCATGTTTAATTAGTAAAGAACCTCGTGATGAATTGGATATGGGGGTTAAAGAAGAAGAAGAAGTGGAGGGTGATGGCTGGGATTCGAGTCCCTCCATTCTATTGTTCTATTTTTCCTTTTTAGCACACAGTGACAGATGACCAGATTTGGGAAGTGTTTGGTGAATGGTCACAGCTCTGGATCTTCACATAATGAGGTTTATGTGTCTTTGAAACATCCAAGAAGAGACATCAAGGAGGCAACTGAGTGTACAGTTCTGGAGCTCAGAAGAAAGAGTGTTTACTGATGACATATGTGTATGATTACATATATAATATAACAACCTGAATGACATCCTCAAGCAAAGGGGTTTAGACATGAGAAAAAGAGGAGGCCTAAATCCCAGCTTTGAAGAACCCCAATCTAAAAAGTTTTAAGAAGAGGAGGGTGAGCCAACAAATATTGAAACCAGGTGTCCATCTCCGAAGTTGGGGAGTTACTTAACAACTCTTTTCCCCTAACTCACCCAAATCAGCAGTTTTACTTATGAAAATCACTATGCTGTCCATCTAGGAAAGTACGCTTTGCCCCCCAACTCTCCTACTGGGAATAGGGCCTTCCCCCACCACTCCACCATTATAGTTTGCAAAAAAGCTGTCATCCTTTTAACAGATCCAGCAACCTTAGACAGCCATTGGTCTAGAAGTAGGCTTTTGACAAGCTGGGCGGGTCAGAGACCTTCCCTTGTTTGTTTGCTTGTCTGTTTGTCAGTCTTGGTCCTTGATGATTAAATCTGTGTTGTGGACCTCCAGGGCCATGTATTCAGTCACGTGGAAGAAGACTGTCAGAGAGACAGAAGCCACACTGCAAGGAGCAGAAATGAAAAGACGAGATGGTCCTAGTGGTCTGTAATGGCCTGGATTAGTCATTCATGAAGTATAGCTGCACCCCACCTCCTACTCTAGTTTGCTTACATAAGGCAATAAAAGACATGGTTTGCATGAGGTACTATCTTGTTTTGGGTTCCAGGCACTTAGAACAAAAAGTGTCCTAACATATAACTATGTGCTAAGTAAATGACATGCTCTTGGCCTGAGGGCAGCTGCAGGTCCTGCGGAGGCCTTATTGAAGATGGGGACTTGGCTGTGGAGGGGAGGACGGCTCCCAGGAGGGGCTTTCTGCAGTCTAGGGCTGAGGAGCACTCTCTGTGGAAGCCTGTTCTGCACTGAGTGTGGGTGGCAGGGAATCAGCTCAGGGAGGGGCAGGTGTGAGGTGTTCCTGTGAATGATGTGAGTCATAATTGGGAATTCCCCAGTGGGATTTGGAGGTGCCAACATCACTTACAAAGTAGTGAAGTCATGAGAAGATACCGTTTTCTAAATCTGCTGATTTCTGTGGGTTCTGTTCAATTCACTCAAGTGGAAGGGACCAACCTGCTGCATCTTGAGGTGCAGAATATGAGCAAGAGTTGGAGGTGCATGATATTTCTTAACAAAAGTATTGTTTCCTCTTGATTATCTGAGCTGAATGAAGTATGATTTGCATGGTTGTTGTTCTGATCATCAGGTTCTTTATACACAGCAGTATTGAAAAAGTCTTTACAATTTTTCACCAATTATGTACCAGACAGGTTATTGTCACTGTCCATACATTGTCCTAAATCTTCACAATGAACCTGCTGGGTGTGCATCATCAACCCTACTGGCAAAAGGCAGGGTGTGGACTTGGGTTTTCTGATGCCAAATCTAGAGAGAACAGACCTCTGAATTCCCTGTAATTTCAGGTCTCAGTACTTCTAACCAAGGTTGTAGATGTGGGGGACAGAATAGCCCAGCCAGCATGCAATAGAGATATTCCATCTGCAAGCTCTAGCATTCCTTCTCTACCTTCTCCCTGGGCTATGTCTCCTTCCCAGCCCAGGAACTGGGTATTGGGGTGCTGTAGCCTGAATCCGATGACCTTGGCATCCCGGCCTCAAGTCTGGAGGCCTCCTATTCAGGTAGGTGCTGGCCCACACCACTGCAGTTCCAAGCCATGGTCCTCTTTTGGAAGCAGAAAGGCAGTGAGAACAGCCTCAGGTATATCCAAGCAGGAAAGTGCAGGCTTGACTAAAGGATATCATCAAGCTCTATCTCCACTTTGTCCATGAGTCTTTTCTCCCGGTGCTCCAGGGGTTCATGCTGAATCCCATTTTCTTTCTTTTTTTTTTTTTTTTTTTTGTAGATCTGTGGCTGTTAGTGTGCAGGCTTTCAGAACACATTGTTTCACCTGGTGCTACCAAATCCTCCCATGGGCCCTGGCTCTGAAAACAATGTCAGTGTGGCAGCCAACATCTTCCTACAAAGCTGAGCCCTTATCCCTATTAAAGCAGGCCAAGGGGAAAAATCCAAAGTCCACCCTTGCCCGGAAAAGTGCCTTCTTGCCCTTTCAGGTGCACTCACTAAGCCAGCATGCCCCAGCCCAGAGCCTCACTCCCAAGGGAGCCCCTGTCACCTCCAACTAGATGCTCCTCAAACCGTCAATTGATCTAGATGCAATCTGGTTTCAGGACGATGCTGCTTTCTCAGTCCTGGATGAGTCTTATGCAAAAGAATGTCAGAGCTGGAACCCCACCTCTGAATTCATTAATCTCATGACAATCTGCCCACTCAGAATGAAGCCTGGGTCTGCAGTCGGCAGCTGACACCAAGCCAGGAGTGGGAGGAATTTCCACCTCAACTTCTAACTCAGCCCTGGTGTTTCTGAGACGAGATAAATGTATAGGATATGAGAGAAAGAAGGGGGAGGGTTCAGTTGCCCCTGCCTCAGGCAGCACCACTCCATCCTGCCCAGATGACACCTGAGGGGCAGCTATCAGATATGACACTCTTTCCCTTTCCCTTTTGCACAGTCTCATTTTCCATCTCCATCTCTTGAGCCCAGTTTTCTTGCCTTCTGTTTTTTCTCTCCCTTCCCTCATTGGAACACTTTTGCATCCCCTTTCTTTTCCTGGTTCCCCTCCCCCTCCTCCACATGCATTTACTCTTTGGTCCTTTTCTTTCTTTCCCTTTTTCCTTTTACTATTCCATTTCATGCTCTCTTTCTTATTATATCCCCCTTCTCATCTCCATCTTCCGTGCTTATCTTCCTTCTCACTCTGTATTCTCTCTGTATCTACATCTTCCTGTTTCCATCTCCATCCTACATCCTCTCCTCCCTCCCCATCTGAACATCAGACTCTGCAAGGCACTTCAAGTCAGGTACCCACCTTGAATACCACCTGTACCAGCAATTAAATAAATTGCTGGATGAAGAGATTCACTCACATTCTAAAAATTAGCTGATTTATTCACCCGAATCCCTCAACCCTCACCCTCCTCACTCAATGTCTTAGAGGAGATCTGATTCCCTGCCAGAAAATAGAAATCAACACACTTGGAAACCACCAAACAAATGTTCCATGAGGCAGAATTTTGCAACTGCATGAAAGTGCTCAAGACCTGCTCCTCAGGATGCATCAAAGGTCATTGCCAGGATATTTTGTGAACAGGGAAGATAGTTGCCTTTTGTAGGGTTCCTGCAACATGGCTTGTGGGCTGGCATATTCACTTATTTATTTTTAATACATAATGCTTTTAAAAAAGTTTTATTCACATACCATACAACCCACCAAAAGTGTACAATCAATGGCTCTTGGTATAATTACAGAATTGTGTCTTCATCACCAAAGTCAATGTGAGAACATTCTTATTGCTCCAAAAAGAAAGATTCCATATCCCTTATACCTCCCTATAATTTACACTTAGCACCTTTGTTATAATTGAAGGGAGAATATTACAATACTACTGTTACCTATAGTTCACAGTTTACTTTAGTTGTATTTTTCCCGTAACCACCCTATTATTAACACTTTGGAATAGTGATGTACATTTATTCTAGTTCATGGAGGAAAATTCTTATATTTGTACTATTAACCACAGTCATCCACAACAGTGTTCACTATGTGATTCAGTCCCTAGTTTCCTCCTCTAGCTTTCCCTCCAGTGACATAAAAGACCCTACAATTCCCCTTTCAACCACAATCACACCCACAATCCAGGGCTGTTAATTACACACACAATAGTGTACTACCATCATCTCTATCCATTTCCAAACATTTACAATCAACTTTATTAAAATTATGCACAAATTTAGCATCAGCTCCATATTCTCTACGCTCATTATATCTCCTGGTAACCTATAGTCTAGAGTTTATCTCCCTGAGTTTTGCTCATTATAATTAGCCCATATTATTGAGATCATACAATATTTGTCCTTTTGTGTCTGGCTTATTTCACTCAATGTAATCTTCTCAAGGTTCATTCATATTGTCACATGCTTCAGAAAGAGGCTTGGCTTGCTGCACTTAGATTTAAATGTTTTAAAGCAGGGCAGTGGGATTTACGGAGTTTCTATGCCCTTCTTTTAATTATTCCCAATTATTAGATTTATTTCACTTAAAGCTGCGACCCAGAAAATTGGAAAAGGTCTTTGCTTTTTCCAGAGGCAGCCTTCTGCTGCCTTAGGGAAATTCCAGGGGTGACTTCTTTCTAATGTCCAGATTTGTTTACAGTAATTACAAAACTAAGGCTTTAAACCCTGATGCCCAGAGGTTTATGTTTTGTTTTGCTTTTTAACCTGCAGGTTTCTGGGTTTCTTGAGACAGTCTGCTGTTGCTAGCTGTACTGCACATAATGTCCAGCCCACTGCAGTGCAGTCAAGCACATGGGCAACCCCTCCCCACAATGAGGAAACAGTCCACCCTGGACTAGCTTCCCAGGACTCAGGCCCATTACATCTGGTGGCTCTTTGGTCCTCCTGCCTGGCACACAATTTGTTCCAACCTAGCTTAGTCCTAAGACCAAAAAACACACCAGGCATCGAAGTTGACATAGGTTTAATTGGTACTTATTGACAGGACATGATTGTCTCATGGTTGTGACCAGCCATGGAAAGTGAACTGCACAAAAAAGAGAGCTCTTTTTTCCTTTTAAATGTAGGCATTTAGGGCTATAAATTTTCTCCTCACCACTGTCTTCACTGCATCCAATAAGTTTTGATATACTGTGTACTCAGTTTCATTCATCTTGAGATGTTTTCTGATTTCTTTTGCAATTATTTCTTTGACCCACTGATTGTTTAAGAGCATGTTGTTTAACCTCCATATAGTTGTGAATTTTCCAGTTCTCCAGCTTTTATTAATTTCTAGCTTCATTCCATTATGTTGAGAGAAAGGACTTTGTATAATTTCAATCTTTGTAAATTTATTGAGACCTATTTTGTGACCCAACATGTGGTCTATCCTGGAAGAGAATGATCTGGAAGCACTTGTCTTCAGAGTTAAAACCCAGCAGTCTGAATTCACTACTCAAAAGTTGCAGTCAGAGGAGACAGGACAAGATGGTGGCCTAGGGAGTTGTGGAATTTAGTTAGTCCTCTAGAAAAGCTAGTAAATAGCCAGAAACTGTCTGGAACAACTGTTTGAGAGACATCTGTGACTGGGGCACACATTGCAAACCCATCTGGAATGGATGGAAGGGCCAAGATCACAGCATTGAACTGTAAGTAAAGCCCCCAAACTGTGGAGCTGGCACCTCTCCCCCAGTGTCATGAACACTTCCCTGTGGGAAGAAGAAGCAGTCTATACTAGGAGCAAGGGAAAGTAGTCAACCAAGCCCCAACTGCAGTTTTAATTAACAAATTTGGAGTACTGAGTACTAGCTACAAGCACAGATAAGCCAGGAGAAAGCAGGAAAGGAACCCTGAGTTCTCTCCCAGCAGAGATGAAGTGGGGCTGACAGAGAAAAATAATAAAATAAAATGCATAAGTAAAAAACAGGCTTTTGGATTTGGTCAAGCTCAAAATACTGGAAAAGGGCTGTGCCCCAAGAAAGGGGTACACAGAGTTGGATACCAATTCAGGCTCCTGACTGGCAAAACTTAGGGTCTAGGGACTGTCTCTGAAAAGGGGATTTCTTTTTTAAAACTGTCTAATTAGCTCATTAGAGAAAGCCCCAGACATTTTTAATTATCAGCACTGATCCAGGCAAGGGTGGATTTAAGATAGATCTGAAAGACAAAGTAAGGAGTCAAGTGAAGGAGATAATTCCCTAAAGGGTATATCTTCCCCCAAAAAAGGTGTGTGGGGATCACCTCAAGTTTTGACTCTCTTTCAGAGAATTCAGACCCCAGGAAAAAAAAAAAACAAACAGAAACAGCTTAATCTTGCCTTATACCTCTGCCTCTGTCTCAACCACACTCCTGGCAGGGACAGGATCTACTGAGAATAAAAGTCACCACACCCATTTTTTTAAAATTGTTTTTTATTATGAACTTTAACATATATACATAACAGTGATAACATTCAATGTACAATTTCACAAGTAGTTAGAGAGAAAAACTCAAAGAATGTCATGGGTCACAGAGGCACCACAACTCTTTGCACCAGCAGGGAGCTGCAGGCTGACAGGTGCCACCTGTTGGGCAGGATAGGGAAAGCACAGAGTCTAGAGGTCTCACAGGAAATCTTACAACCTGCTAAGTCTCATCCTCAGTGAAACTCAATACTGATTACACCCTCCTCCTGAGACCTGAACCTGTCTGGTCTGGGAAATTCTGATTGGGGTCGATCATATCTGGGTAAATCACTCTCAAAAAATAATATTCCATATAGGCACAAAAGAACTAGAATAACAAGAGCTGAAAAATTCTGATCAGTTAAACAGAAGCTATGTTAGAGGTCTAGAATAAGTTGAACTGAATGCTAAAGAACAGATAGAGAACAAAGTCAACCAAGAAGAAAACCCTAGGTAAAAGAGTGAAAACAGCCTCTAGAATAAACTAATCAAGGAAACCAGAAGCCTAGACACCAACAGCAAATCACAAGTCACACTAGGAAAAATGAACATATGGTGCAGTCAAAGGAAAAAACTAACATTTCAAGCATGATACAGGAGTTGAAACAACTAATTACACATGTTCAAATGAATATGCTAAATAAAATCAATGAGTTGAGGGAAGATATGGCAAAAGAAGATATTGGATGAACATAAGGGAGAACTGGAAAGTTTGAAAAAAATGGCAGAACTTATAGGAATGAAAGGCACAATAGAAGAGATGAAAAACACAATGGAGACTTACAACTGCAGATTTGAAGAGCAAAGAAAGGATTAGTGAACCAGAGGACAAGATATCTGAAATCCTACAAACAAACAAACAAAAAAAAAAACAGGGAAAAGAATGGAGAAATACACTAGGTTCTCAAGGAATTGAATGACAACATGAAGCACATAAATATATGTCATGGGTGTCCCAGGAGGAGAAGAGATGGGAAAAATGGCAGAAAGAATAATGAAGGAAATAATCTTGAAAATCTCTTTATGAAAGACATAAAATTACAGTTCCAAAAAGGACTGCATACCCAAAAAGGAATAGATCCAAATAGACCTAGCCCAAGACACTTACTAATCAGATTGTCAAATGTCAAAGACAAAGACAGAATTCTGGAAGCTGCAAGAGAAAAGTGATCCATCCCGATAAGACTATGTGTGGATTTCTCAGCAGAAAAACTTGAGATGAGAAGGCAGTGGTGTGATATATTTAAGATACTGAAAGAGAAAAACTGCCAACCAAGAATTCTATATCCAGCAAAACTACCCTTCAAAAATGAGGGAGAGTTTAAAATATTTTCAGACAGACACTGAGAGAGTTTGTGAAAAAGAGAACTGCTCTTCAAGAAATATTGAAGAGAGCACTACAAGCAGATAGGAAAGACCAGAGAGAGGTTTTGAAAAGAGTATAGAAATGAAGATTAACAGTACAGGTAAAAAGAAAGAGAGAGAAAATTAATACATGACAAATAAAATTCAAAAGACAAAATGGTAGATGGCAGCACAATATTGTAAGTACACTGAACAAAGCTGAGTCTGAAAAAGGAAGGCTAGGGGTATATATGACACCAGAAGGAAAGATAGAAGATAAAGACTGGGACTGTATAACTTAGTGAAATCTAGAGTGGACAGTGATGAAGATGAAATGTACAAATATAAGAATGTTTTTAATGAAGGAGAACAAATTAATGTCAACATTGCAAGGTTTTGAAAATGGGATGATTTATGGAAAAATACAATCAATGCAAATTAGAATCTACAGTTAACAGTAATATTACAATATACTGCCATGAAATGTAACAAAGGCAATACACAAAAGCTAAATATCAATAAGATGGAGATATAAGGGAGGGGTATTGGATTCTTGGTGTTATTGTTGCTGTTTCTCCTTTTAATTATATATATTATTCTTCATTTTATTCTTCTTTCTTTGTGGGAGAAACGGAAATGTCCTCATACAGATTCTGGTGGTGAATACATAATCATGTGATTATACAAGGAACCATTAATTGTTTACTTACATAATCATGTGATTATACAAGGAACCATTAATTGTTTACTTAGGATGGATTGTATGGTGTGTGAATAAAACTGTTTAAAAAATAAACAGAAAGATACAAGTGCTGGAGAAAATGTGGAGAGGGATGTATCTAATCACTGTTGTCGGGGAAGTAGAATGGTGCAGCCCATCTGGAGTACAGTGTAGTATAGGGTTGCCATATGATCCTGCAGCCCCGTTATTAGGTATATACTTGGAAGAACTGAAAGCAGGGACAGGAATGGACATTTGCACACTGATGTTTATGGTGGTAGTATTCACAATTCATAATGGATGGAGGTGGCCTTAGGGTACATCAACTGAAGAATGGAAGAGTGAACTGTGGCGCATACATTCAATGGAATATTGAGCAGCTGCAAAAAGGAATGAAGTTGTGAGATGTGCAACTACGGGAATGAATTTTGAGGAAAATATGTTGAGTGAAAAAAGTCAGAAACAAAAATACAAATATTATAATGCCTCACTAATATGGACTAACTATAATGTGCAAAAACTGCCAATTGAATTTGAGTGCATAGGTTATCAAGGGAAGGCTTTTTGTAAAGGTTCCTAGATTGTAAGCTCTTACAGCAGTCACATCTATTCCTGAACTGTTATGGCTATTTCTAAATTCTAAGATGCTGAGCTCTTTGTGTATAATCTGGCTATTCCCTGGAACTGCAGGTATCAATGTGTCACCTGAGACTCAAAGGTAGAATTCTGAAGCTATGAAAGTCAGCATTACCCCATAAAGAAACTGTTAAAAAAAAAAAACTGAAAAATAAATCAGACTTCAATTAGAGACATAAATGAAGCTGATCTGGTTAGGACTAAGGCAAATCAAACTAACAGGTAAAGGGTGATATTAACTGTTTTAAAACTCAGCAAGGTAAACTCACTGCCCTTCCCCCTACATGGGACATGACTCCCAGGGGTGTAAATCTCCCTGGCAATGTGGGACATGACTCCCAGTGATGAGCCTGGCCCTGGTATCATGGGACTGAGAAAGCCTTCCTGAACTAACATGGGGAAGAGAAATGAAACAAAAGAGTTTCAATGGCTAAGAGATTTCACATAGTGCCAAGAGGTCATTCTGGAGGGCATTTTTATGCACTATATAGATATCACTTTTTAGTTTTTAGTGTAGTAGAATAGCTAGAAGGAAATACCTGAAACTGTTGAACTGTAATCCAGTAGCCTTGATTCTTAAAGATGATTGTACAACTATATAGCTCTTAAGGTGTGACTGTATAATTGTGAAAACCTTATGACTGTACATCCTTTACCCAGTGTATGGACAGATGGGTAAGAAAATAAAAACAATAAATAAATAAATAATAGGGGGGATAAGGAATGTTTGGGGTGTTCTTTTTATTTTATTATTTTGGGAGTAATAAAAATGTTCAAAAATTGATAGTGATGATGAATACACAACTATATGATTACACAATGAACCAATGATTTTTCACTTTGGATGATTATTTGGTATGTCAATATAGCTCAATAAAATTGCATTTAAAAAAGTTTCAGTGGGTGCCTGGCCATGTCCCTCCACTGCTGTTCCTGGGAGAGAGGGCCTCTGTATCCAGCCATGGAGTGGGTCCTAAAGCAGTCTGCCATGCCAATGGGGGATGGGCACCAGCTTCGTCAGTGTGGAGAGATCTACTAACAGATCTTCACCTCACTTTTAGTCTCTCCCTTCTATTCTTCTCTTGATGGTGTTTTTTCTGGTTTCCAGAGCTCCCCAAAGAGTTGTTTCAGACAGCTCCTGGATTTTTACTAGATACCCTGAAGAAAAAACTGAATCTTAGTATCTCCCTATTCTGCTATCTTACCTTCCCATTCCTGTGACATATTTGTTTGGAATCATCACAAGATCCTCTTCTCCCCACCCTTGGCAGTGAGTCATGTGCCCAAACTTCTGCAAGATGCTTGGATAGGTTTTTCTCATTATCTTCTTGTCCTGGGTAGATCCCCAAGACTGGTGTGAAAATTGAAGGCTACTTTTATATCAAAAGCTAGTGAATCACAGCTACCCTGGCACTTAAAAAGAAAATCTCAGCAAGTAGGCAGCAAGTAAGGATGCAGGAAACGACTCCTTTCCCCAGGCTTGTGCTAAGGATGTGGCCACAATTGGACAGTGAAACTAGGTGACTTCTGCCACCTTCCCCAGAAGTCATTTTTACCTGAAAATTTCAATTTCACCTGGAAATTTCAGCAGCCTTTGTTTCTCAATACTGTCGTTTCTGTCCCAATGCAGATTTATATTCCCTGAGATACTCTAAGGTTTACAGACCACAACTCTGTTTCCCTTCAGAAAGAAAGTAAAGCCTCTATTTAGAGAACTGTTTTACTTCAAATGCATATCTCTTTGTCAGAAACATTACTTGAGCTAGAATTAATATAGGAGATGAAATAATGTCTTTCAGGATATGAAAGTCCCTCTTCCCCCTGCATCCACAGAGAGGCAATCATTTGGGTATGGCACTCCTGCCCCCTCAGCCTATATGGAGATGTGCCCAAGGACCTCGGCAGATACCCACCAGGGACACAGATGCCCAGAATGGACATAGCCTCCCCAGTCCAGATGTCCAGACTTTAGGAACATGTTTCTCCCTTGGTCATGGGGGGTAGGACTTGACTGATCTGGCACTCTAACAATATAATTGGAGGTAAAACCCAGACCCACTGTTACGGAGTTGACAGGCTGGAGGAAAGAAGGAGAGGCTATGGAAAGATTTTATTACCGAGTATACTGAGAAAAGGCAGGGTGTGGTGTGATGTGGTATGAAGTCATGCTGAGGGGCTGGAGAATGAATGCTCTGGGCTTACTCAAGGACTAAGTTCTTGAAAACTGGAGATGGGCCAGACAGAGAAATTTGGAAGACAGGATTTCTGATTGAAATAAAGACTATGGCCTCAGCCTACCTTGAAGAACTTGATTTCAGCCCCAGATAGATATGCATTCTATCTTGAAATAATTATTCCATGTCTACATGGCCATCGAAAAAGTCGAGTTTGCAGACTACAGCATTTTATTTGGGACACCAAAGTTTTGCTGCAGCAAAGGAAGCCAGATCACCTGCAAGAACAGGGTTCTAGGGATGGCAAACAACTTTATAGGAAGTTACCATGATTCCTATTGATTGGATGAAGGTTTATCTCTTTTACAGGAGTGGTTTAGGGCAGGGTTTTCTCTTGTATTAGGTAAAATCAATGAGCTAGGGACTTGACTGGGTATTTGAGTCAGCTGCCTTGGTGGGAATTTCAAATTTCAAAAAGCCATCAAGAGGAAATTCAAGAGGGAATTCAAAGAGGAAATAGGTCATTTTTTTTTTTTTTTTTTGACTTTGAGGGATCCCCAGGACTTTCTCTATGCAATTTTATCCATTTCCTCTCTTTTGGTCATTCCCCTGGTTATGAGGGCTTGACCAAAGATGTTAGTATCTCTTTAAACACTAAAAGTCTGTCATCACCAATTCATAGTCTATGTGAAGTTTGAGATTTCCATCATCCCATTCCTGCTGGTTTTGTATCCTCAGTTGTATCACTTGTTGAGTTAGTGGCTGCATAGCAGCAATTAAGAGTAGACAGACCAGACAATGAATGAGGGATATTATGAATGTGACTAAAAAGATAGAAAATGCCCCTCTTAGGACATCTCTGAGACAAGCTCTCCATGACCCTAGAAGCCAACCAAAAAAAAAAAAAAAAAAAAAAAGAAAGAAAAGAAAGAAAAAGAAACACTCAGACCAATCAGATATTCAGGGGGTGTGTAAACTGACTTGGCTGCTTCCCTAGCACGGGCTTCTGTGGCCACTGCCTCTTGGTAAACTTCTCTTGACTGTCATTTACAAATACACAGCACTGAGTCCCTACTAGTACACACAAATCCCTTTGGAAAGCCAGAATATACTCTCATGTTGGCCAATTTTGTAGAGTCATTTTGTGACATCCCAATACTTCATCAGCTAATGAGCTCATACCCTGTCCTAGGTGGGAGATATACTTCTCTAACTCTAAAGCAATGTTTTCTAATACCATCTGCAATCTTACAGTGAATCTTCCAACAAAGGAGATACCTGACCCAATGACAAGGGGAACAATACCAAGAAGATAACACCCCATGAATTTATCCTGGGTTGTAGGTTTTTCCATGATCCATTTAAAGCTGTTTCTAGTCTAGTAATGATCTCTTCACAAATTTCTGTAGTATGGGAAGAGGCAACAAGGGTCCTTATGCTTCTAATTTTCTCTTTGGGAAGCCTGTCCTAAATAGCCATTTGGAGAACAGAATAAGCTATATAATAGGGACTAATTCAATTTTGGGGGGTTTTCATATGCCTTATGACCACATACAAAATAAAGTCCTTGAAGAGCTTAATAAGGATATTAAAGAATGGAACACTGTCATGTCAAGCTAATTGGGTATAAATTCCAAAAGGAGAATCATAGCCATCATCATCTTCATGGTTATCTGATATCTTAGTCCCACTTCACATGCAATTTACCTTGTCTGAACTTTCGTCCAATCAGGAATTTGTGCTTTGAGTGGAATAATTTCTTATGCTATTAAAACCTTGGGGTGCTTGGAGAAAAATGGTATTTCTAACGGGGATCCTGGCTATGTCAAAGTAAAAGAAGTTTTGCCACATAGAAACTGAACATTTACTATGCCCTACAAAATAGCCATTTTTTTTAAAGAATAACTAAAATTATGTCCAATAACACTATACTGTTGTGTAATATCATGCAGATCAGTACCAGGATATATCATGAACAGCGAGAACACTGTCAGAAGTGTCTTTAGGGAAAAGACTTGATCAAAGAATGTCACCTGAACTTTGCACATAAGTCCAAAATTTTCCTTGATTCTTATACTATGAAATATCATAAATGGTATTTCTACTCTCCTTCCCACAGAGCCTGAAAACCAGCAGCTGTCCTGGAGATGGTGTGGCCCATGGCTAGGAGTCAACTGTGTCCTTCATCTCAGGGTTTCTTCAAGGAGAAAGGAATCAGCCCTTCCCTGGGCCCTGCATCCTCCTGCACCTGCAGCTGCTCTCAGTCCTCTCTGGGACATAATAGGTGGGAACCACAGCTGTGAGTGAGGAGTCTAAATTGGATAGTGACTAGAGGAGCCACAGAGGGAAGCTGAGGGATGCTCATCCATTACTCCAATTGGGCCTTCCTCCTGTTTTACATCTTCAGGGGCAGGGACCCTGGCCCTGGCATGAGGAACACACATCCTGCCTCCAGTGACTGAGGGAAACATATTCCTGGAGCCATGTACATCTGGACCAGGCAAGGCCATGTCCAGTCTGGTCTGCTGCATCCCTGTATGGTGGAACCTCTCCAATGTCCTTGGGCACATCATTCCCATTAACAGGCCACAGAGGACAAAAATAAATTCTGATCAACATATGGACAAAGAGGTCTTTGACTTTTTATTTTGTCCTCACCCCCAGAATTTTTTTTTGAAAATTTCTCTCTCTACTGGTCCCTTGAGCCTATTCACAATTTCAATTAATTAGAAGCTGACAGCTCCTAAACCATTCCACATGTTCAGAATCATCATCCATCTGGACTGGAGCTGAGCTGGAACCAGGAAAGCGGGGAGCTTGGTTATCCCAGGGCCAGTGGTTGATTGCCCAGCTCTTATGAGGAAGAGAGGCTCTGGATAAGTTTCGATCAAGATTTATTCCTAGATGCACTTCTGAATTGAGATTTCATGGTCCAGCTTCAATTGAGCTAAATGGATTAGTCTACTCTGGGTGATCAACCAATACTCCAAGAAGGAGGTAGAGAGATTTGCATTTAGTTGAGATCACATGCGATCCAATCTACTACATCACATATTTCTCATGTGCAGTACAAGCTGTCTTTGCAAGCCATGCAAAAGCATTTCCCTGGGAAACACTTTATCAGCTAGGACCTATCTCACTGCTGCTGCAGTGGAATTTTGTTGTTGGTTCTCCTTGTAAAAATTGACTAGATAAACAAGCAGGTGGGCATAGGTGCATGCGTCTATTTGTTTGCAAGCACAAACATACCCACACAATCTTTTTAATGTATATTCCTTAGAGTTTTACAAAACATATTGATTGTTGCTTAGGAAACCATAGTATCACTGGCACTGTCAACAATAGCAAAGGTTTAATTCTATAAAGGTCTATAAAAGTCTTGGCTTGCATTCAAGCTTCTTGAGAAAGACAAGTGGAGTCAGTGGTGAGTTAAAGACAGAGCAGGGCCATTGGGTGGCATGTGGTCATCATCAATGAGGAAATAGGGATGTGAAAGGAAGAGTTTGGGAGAGACCAGCCCTGGATCAAACACCAATGCCCACTGTCGAGTAGCAATGCCATTGTAATACAAAACTGGGCAGGTATGGTTCATTCCTACAATGAGTTTTAGAACTAATAGCAATGGTATCTAGGTGCACAGATAATGGTGTTCAAACCCAGATAGAATTTCACAGAAAGCCATATGTCTGGAATGGAAATCAGCAGAACTATCTCTGCTACATGCTAACCACAGAGGCTTGGTCAATTCATTTAGCTTTCAACGTTTCAGTTTTCTCATCTGTAAATTGAGGATAAGGATATAGAAATGGCTTCAAGGAGTTAACAAAAATTGCCTTTAAAGGGTTATGCAAATATAATTGCCAGTTATTAATACATTCTGCAGGGATCATAGGAAATGCCTAAGTGTGGAGAATGTAGCTGAGACAGGTCCTGAATTATAACAAGTCAGATTCCAGAAACAAACCATTGAGCAGGTATTACAGGAAAAGGGGATGACATGGAAAAACAGCCTGGAAGTTCTGCCTGCTTGGAGAATAGTCAATAGCAAAGTTATATAGGAGTGTGGGGGCATATGTGGGAGCAGAGGGGAGAAGAAGCTAGGAAGGAAGACATGGACCAGGTTTTGGAGGCTCTTGTGTGCCCAGCTGATATTTCCATATAGTACTTTGACGACATTGAGCAAAGGCATATTATTCAAAGCAGGGCCACAAACTGAAAGACCACAGGCTGAATTCAATGCAAAGATGCTTCATTTGTCTGGTGAGATGTATTTATTATTATTTAAAATTTAATTTATTCTCTATAGGTAAGGCCTGCACCAGTCTAATTTGCTATAAGATTCTCCTGCCCTATTTTTCATAACTAAAGATTTGCATATCTATGCTACCTTTCTACCCTTCGAAAGCTCATGAGGTTTTAATCCCCAATAAAGTAAAGCTTTGAGAAAAATTAGTCTGCTGCTAGGTTGAAGGATACAGAGAAGCCTGGAGGTATAGAAACACATTAGAAGGAGTGAGTGCCACACATCCACACCTTGAGTGCCCTGTAGCCTCCTTCTGGATGGAACCTGGCTGTGGCACTGGTGGCCTTGAGGCTGAAGTGTCCATGTATAAGGGATTCAAAGCTTGGACTTTGCTGAACCAACTACTCATTCATATAACAAACTGTTTTTCATCATCTACCATGGGCAAAGTTCTATATGGAACATGGGATCCTGAGATGTTTAAGGAAATATGTTTCCAGATCTGCAGCCCTAGCTCATGTTTCCTTGATAGACTCATATCAAATGAACACATATTTATTAAGATTTATTGGCCACTACTCTATGCAGGGTTTCAGTAGAATCATGAAGATACATACCACACAGTTCAGGCATGCAAGAAACTCATCATCTAGGTGAGAAACAGGGCAAACACACAGAGAAAAGTTGAAAAAATGGAAGGATTAAGTTACAATAGAAAGATGTCTCATAAAAGAGACACATTTATCAATCTTATTAATAATAATTTGTAAACTGAAGTTTATAATCTTTCCTGACTTAATGTTGTTTTAAGAACCAAATAAAATCACAAAAACAAAATTTTAGAGTGCAAGGGACCTAAATAATATCCAACCACACCTTCAATTACCAGAGAAAGGGAACTTAGGGCCAGAAAGTTTATAGGATATTTTCCAGCTTATAATAATGACTTTAATTATAAACTTATTATTTTGAAACAAATATTTGTAGAAAGTCTATGCTTAAGGTCCCCTGCCAGCTAAGGGCTTACAGTATCTTAAGTATCTTAAGTATCTTAAGACAGTGATTAAACACATAAGTACAAGTGGGATAGAGACACGATACAGGAAAGCCAGAGCTCTAGGAGACCACACAACCCAGAGGGCCCTGATTTACCTAAACATCCTCAAAAGAAAGTATACAAATGACAAATAAGCACATGAAAAGATGCTCAACATCACTAGTTATCAGGGAAATGCAAATCAAATCCACAATGAGACACCCCTTTACACATATGTGGATAGCTATAATAAAAATGCAGACAGTAATAAGGGTTGGCAAGGCAGTGGAGATATAGGAATCCTCATACATTACTGGTGGGAATGTAAAATGTTGTAGCTGTTTTGCAAAATAATCTGTCAGTTCTTCAAAGTGTTAAACATAGATTTGCCGTATGACCCAGTGTTAGTATCTACATAACTAGATATTTACATAACTAAGAGAAATGAAAATATTTGAACACACAAAAACCTGTGCATAAATGTTCTTAGAAATATTATTTATCATAACTAAAAACTTGAGAAAACTCAAATGCCTATCAACTGATTAATGGATAAGCAAAATGTGGTATATCTATACAATGAATTATTTTGCTTAGCAATAAAAAGTGATGAAGTACTGATACATGCCACAATATGGATGAACCTTGAACCTTGAATGGTAAACAAAAGACGCCATCACAAAAGGGCATATATTGTAAGACTCTATTTATGTAAATCTATTATAGACAAATCAAAGAAAATAGGTTAGCAGCTGCCAAGGGCTGGAGGGAGTAGGGTAGCAGGGAATAACTTCCAGTTAGTCAGGGGTATCTTTGTGGTGATATACATAATTTTAAAGAAAATAATGGTGAAGATTGCATAACTCTGTGAAACTACTGAAAAAAAAACAAAACACCGAGTTGTATACTTTAATAGAATGAATATTATGGTATGCCAATTATATTTCAATAAAGATATTACAAACAAATATAATATATAAAAGTAAAATATATAACAATAATAGCACAAAGGAAAATATGAGAAATAAAAGCATACTGTTATAGATTCCTGCATTTTACATATATTACTTCCTATTATTTGAAAATACTGTTACCTATAGTAAATACTAGAACAATTCTTAAATAATCAAAACAAAGTAGTATAGCTAAATAAGCCAACAGTGGAGCTAAAGTGGAATTATAAAAAATAAATAAAGTTTTAAAAGGTCAATAAAATGAAAAATACAACAAAGCACACATTGCACAGAAAGACAAACAGCAAGATGATAGTTCTAGCCCAAAATAATGTCAAATGCAAATGATCTAAACATTTCAGTAAAAATACACATTTGTCAGACTGGACTTAAAAAAAAAGGAATACAAGTGTATACTGTCTATAATAAAATAATTTTAAATATAAACATAGAAATCATAAAAGTCAAAGGATGACAAACGATTTATCATGGGAAAATTACACATAAGGAAAATTGGAATGATTACAATAATATCAGAAAAAGTAGACATAAGAAAGGCTTACTACCAGGGATAAAAAGAAATATTTTCTAATAATAAAAGGATACATAAATCAAGATGAAACAACAATTCTTAAAGTGGATGCACCCAAAACAGAGATTCAAACACATGAAGCGAGAAGTGACAAAACTGAAAGGATAAATAGACAAAGTTACAATTATATTTGGAGCTTGAAATACTCCTTTCCAAGTAATTGAGACAACAAGCAGACAGAAAATCAATAGGGATATAGAAGGCTTAAACAAAACTATCAACCAATGTGGCCCAATTGATATGTATAGAGCGTTCTGGATTCCAACAACTTCAGAAAACACATTTTCAAATACACATAGAATATTCACCAAGAAAGACAATATATTGGGTCATAAAATAAATCTCAATAAATTTAACTGGATTGAAGTCTTACAGCATGTTGCATACTGAATTATGTCTCCTGAAAAGACATGTGGAAGATAGTTCTAATCCATCGTCCTATGAAAGGGAACTTACTTTAAACATAAATAAGAGCATTGAAGATGTTATCAGTTAAGATGTGGCCAAACTGGATCAGAATGAGCCCTTATCCAGTAAGACAAGTACTTTTATAAGGAGAGGAAATTTGGACAGAGATCAACAACTGATGCAGAGATAGAGAGAAAAAGACAACCATGTGATGGAGGCAGAGATAGAGTTCTATCATGGACTACTGGAAAGCCACCACCAGAAACCTCCAGACTTCCTGGTCCTGAAGACACCTTGATTTTGGACTTCCAGCATCCAGAACTGTGAGAAAATATTTTCCAGTTGTTTAAGCCAACTAGTCTCTGGCACTTTGTTACAGCCCTGGCAAAAAAAGACATGGAGTTGTTATATTAGCATGATGGAATTACATTCAAAAAAATTAACAACAGGGGAGGATCTAAGATGGCAGCATAGAAAGGAGTGGAATCTAGTTAGCACCCTGGAACAACTAATAAACAACCAGGAACAACTAGTAAATAATCTGGAATAACTACAGGAGGCAAATGTGACCGTCCACTCATCATACACCAACCTGAATTGGGAGAAATGCCTGAGATTGCAGCATAAAATCTGTAAGTAAAAACTGTGGATTTGAGCTGGGAGCCGCCTCCCCCAAAAGCCTGAGCTACAAAGCCATATGGTGCTAGAGAGATGCTCTCACTGAGCAAGTGAATATAACTCAGCTGAGCTCCAACTGGGGTTTTAATTAACAAGCATGGACTGCTCACTATGAGCTATGAATCCCCAACAAGCAGACAGAGGTTTTGGGTGATGACTGACCTTGGCGAGCCAGAGGGTGGCCACAGACTGGCCCTGAAGGGGGCTTTCTGTCCCTGTTTTGGCTCAGTGGAAAAAGCCTCAACCATTTTCAGCTCCCAGTGCTCTGACCCAGACAAGGGTGGAGATAGCACAGGCAGAGTGTATTCAAATGCTAATGACCTCTCCCTAGGGGGGTTATCTTTTCTAAGAGGAAAGGGTTGGGACCCAGCTCTACTACCTGCCTTCCATTCAGAACCAGACCCCAGAGCCTGGGGGAAAACAGCCACAGGCCACATCTCCTTACACCAGTCTAGAATTAAGGGCTGACAGGCACCACCTGCTGGGCAGAAAAGCACAGAGACCTGAGGCATCACAGCATGTACCAATTTTCTAATACATACCCTCAGGGAAACTGGATACTGAATATTTCTTCCTTCTGGGACCAGAGCCCATTCTGGTCTGGGAAAACCTGATTGGGGTAACCAAGGAAACAATGCCTAGACAACAGAAAACTATAACCTACATTAAGAAAAATGAAGTTATGGCCCAGTCAAAGGAACAAACTTACACTTCAACTGAGATACAGGAATTGAAACAATTAATACTAAGTCAATTCAAAAAGTTTAGGGAAGATATGGCAAAAGAGGTGAAGCATATAATGAAAACACTGGGCGTACATAAAGTAGAAATTGAAAGTTCAAAAACCCAACTGGCAGAATCTATGGAAATGAAAGGCACAACACAAGAGATGAAAGACACAATGGAAACATACAACAGCAGATCTCAAGAGGCAGAAGAAAACACTCAGGAACTGGAGAAAAAGGTTCCTGAAAGCCTACACATAAAAGAACAGATAGAGAAAAGAATAGAAAAATATGAGCAACATCTCTGGGAATTTTGAGGACAAAATGAAAAGCAAGATGTATGTGTCATTTGTGTCCCAGAAGGAGAAGAGAAGGGAAAAGAAGCAGAAGCAATAATAGAGGAAATAATCAATGAAAATGTCCCATCTCTTATGAAAGACACAAAATTAGGATCCAAGAAGCACAGCCTACCCCAAACAGAATAGCTCTGAATAGGCCTGTGCCAAGGCACTTAATAATCAGATTATCAGAAGTCGAAGATAAAAAGAGAATCCTGAAAGCAGCAAGAGAAAAGCAATCCATCACATACAAAGGAAGCTTGATAAAACTATATGTAGATTTCTCAATAGAAACCATGGAGGCAAGATGGAAGTGGGGTGATATATTTCAGATACTGAAAGAAGAAAACCACCAACCAAGAATCTTACATCTGGCAAAACCATCCTTCAAATATGAGGGAGAGCTTAAAATATTCTCTGACAAACAGAGAATGACAGAGTTTGTGAACAAGACACCTGCTTTACAGGAAACACTGAAGGAAGCACTGCAGACAGAAATGAAAAGACAGGAGTGAGAGGTTTGGAAAAAAAATTTGAGAGATAGTAGAAGAACAATGTAAGTACACTGAACAAAGATGACTGTGAGTATGGTTGAAAGAACAAGGTTGGAACCATGTGGGACCCCAGAACAAAAGATGAAGGATAAAGACTGGGACTGTGTAACTCATGGAAACCTAGAGTGTTCAATGATTGTTATAAAAGATACAAACACATTTTTACATAAGGTAGAACAAATGAATGTCAACATTGCAAGATGTTAAAAATAGGGTGGGATTGGGGGAAAATGCAATCAATGCAAACTAGAGACTATAATTAATGGAAACATTGTATTATGCTTCCTTTAATATAACAAAGGCAATATGCCAAAGCCAAATGTATTTGGGGGTGGTGGGGAAAAGGGGAAGGGTATGAGACTCCTGGCATTGGTGATGTTGTCTGACTCTTTATTCTACTTCAAGTTAATGCTATCTTTCCTTTTGTCGCTTTCTAGCTGTCAAGTTTTGTTTGTTTGCTTTGTCTCTCTCTTTCTCTTTTTCTTTTGTCTTTGTCTTCTTTAACTCTTCCTCATTCTTTGTGGAAGAAATGGAGATGTACTTATATAGATAGTGGCAATGGTGCTGAATACATAAATACATGACTATACAGGGAACCAACAACTGTTTACTTAGGACAGAATGTATGGTGTGTGAACAAAACCATCTTGAAAGAAATGAGTTGATGAAAAATCTTTGAGGACACTATATTGAATGAAATAAGACAGACACATAACAGCAAATATTGCAGGGTCTCATTGATATGAACTAATTTTAATATGTAAACTCATAGACATGAAATATAAGTTACCAGGATATAGAATGAGGCTAAAGATTGGGGAGTGGTTGCTTATTATGAGCAGAATGTTCAACTAGGGTGAACTTAAATGTTTGGAAATGGACAGAGATGATGGAAGCACACTGTGAGAATAACTAAGAGTGCTGAAAAGTGTGTGAAGGTGGTGGAAAGAGTAAGCTCAGAGTCATGAATGTCACCAGAAGGAAAGCTGGAGGTTAAAAGATGGGAATGTATAAAACAGTGAATCTTGTGGAGGACAATGTCAGTGATTAACTATACAAATATTAGAAATCTCTCTCATGAACTAGAACAAATGTATGACACTATAACTAGAAGGTAATAATAGAGAGGCATATAGGGAAAAATATATACCTATTGCAAACTATATACTACGGTTAGTAGTATTTTAACATTCTTTCATCAACAGTAATAAATGTACTATACCAAAACTATGAATCAATAATGGAGAGAGGCATGGTTAGGGGTATGTGAGGATTTGAGTTTCCTTTTTTTTTCTTTATTTCTTTTCTGGAGTAATGAATATGTTCTAAACATTGAAAACAAATATGTTCTAAACATTGAAAACAAAGTAATTGTGTTGATGGATGCACAGCTGTATGATGGTACCATGGGCAATTGATTGCACAATTTGGATCTTTGGATATATTTTAAAAATCAACAAATATTTGGAAATGATATGCCATCCTATATAACCTATGAGTCAAAAAAATCAAGAAAAAAATAGAATATTTTGAACTATGTGAGAATAACAATACCACGTATCACAGTTTGTGGTATGCAACTAAGCCTTGATAAAACAGACATGTATAATGTTAGGTTTTTCAATCAAGAAGTGAAGAGATGAAAACTCCATCAAAAAGAGTTTTATTTTCCAGCCATGAGCAGGTTGGCTGAAGCCTAAGTAAATGGTGACAGCCCAAGTCAAGGGAACAGTAGGGCTTATAAAGGATGGTTGGTGGGAAGTGCTTTGTCCAGGGAAGGGGAGGCTGGCAGGTCTAGGTATGCAGTTTTTCAGTGGCTACTTTTGGGAAATGGGGTAGTTGGCAAGTTTTCATTGGCTAGTTTGAAAGAGGGGGCTTGGAAGTGGGAAAGTTTAAAATTTTAACATTAAGGATTCCTAAGGGTGGGGGCTGTGGCTCACTGCATATCTGCAGGTGAGGGGTGTGGCTCTATGGCAAAATTCCTAAGGGCAGGGGTGGGGTGAGGGCCCAGAGTCTGAACCTAACATTCCAGGCTTTTTCTTTTATTTTTCTAGGGATGCTGAAGGATGCAGATTGGGGCTTCAGTGTCTGCTTCTGGCTGGTGGTGGTCGTAGAGTTGTCCCTGCAGTCCATTGTGGGGTAGTGTTTGGTAAGTGTGTTTTTGTTAGAGGAATAGCCTGGTTTTTCATGGCTGGAACAGTTCTGTGAATAAACCTGGTTAGAAGTTGTAAGAAACAAGGTCCCAGAATGAACACAGAGGAGATGAGAAAGTAGGATAACACAGAGCTAAACTAGAATGTGTTGTCAGCTGCATTTTCTTTAGCTCATTTTATGATGTCTATATTCTCTTTTAAAGTTCAATTATTAAGCAAAATACAGGTTTTTCCAAATTTGGCAAGGAAGAGGTGGGGTAAAGGCTCGAGCTCAAGATTTTTATCTACTCCCACTATGGGACAGGTTTTAGAGGAGAGAGGGCTAGAGTGAGAGGTTAAGACAGAATATGTGGCTCCTGTATTAATTAAAAAATTAACTTTCTTACTCGCCATGTCAAGAGACACCGGGGGCTCGATGATCTTGATGTTCTTTGGTGATATTCAGGGAGTCCTTTGCCCTGGCCCCTGTTATTCTTGGTCAGGAGCAGCCGAAAGGGCTTTTGAGAGGTCTCGCTCCCCCTTGGGGGCTCAATGTACTCTCAGACCCAGTGTTCTGGCTTTCTGTTCTTGGAGCTCCTTTCATCCTTGGGGGCACTTTCATTTCCAGTGCCCTGTCTCTCTGCATTGAAGACAGGTTCCTGGTGTCTTCTGCCCCTGAGTGACCCTGAGCTGGCTGATTACAGCTTACAGCTAAAGCTATGAGCCTTAACTTATCCAGTCCCATCTTGCTCTCTCCTTCTCTGCAGTCCAGTCCCAATTATTAAAGACAGAAAGGGCAGTATTTATAATGTTATTCATAGGTATTTGAGGTCCCGAGGCTGACTGTCCTATAAAGTAGGTTTCTAACATGACTTGTTTTTACCTATTAGGCAAATAATTATATGGTTCTTTGTTTTCAGGTTTTATTGTCCCCTCTGATAGTTCTAGACAGGGTCTGTGCTAGGGACAGCTTCAATCCCAGCTGTTTGGGCTGTTTCCCTTGCAGTTTGTCTGCAAGTACTCAGGTTTCTGCCCAGATCCTCCACTTTTTCTAGGGAGTGAAGCAGGAGGAAAAAATAACTTGAATGTTTCCCTAAGTAAATTCATAAGTTAAGACTAGATTTTGAACTCCTTCATAAAATTTGGAGGGGTTGTCAGAAAATTTTCTTATTGTCTTTTACACTGTGCTAAGTTTGTCATAGAAAAAGGGACATGAATCATTTTAGTTTCCATATTCCCATTTGCTATAGGTCTGTTTGGCTCAGAGGATAGGTTTAGGGGATTTTTATTCCTGAGCCTTTTGATGCTTTAAGTTGCAGAGGATTGACTACCTTAGATAGAAGGATTTATTTCTTATTTTACCTTTAAGATAACATACTTTATAAGCCTCCATTATACTTTTAAGGTAGTATGCTTTACAAGTCCTGTCCTGAAAGAGGATTATAAATGGTTCGATATACAGAATATTAGACTATTTTCCTTTTTTCTTTTAATTGATGTATGGTGTTGGAGCAATGTGGAAATGGTTGGTACAGAGGGTGAGAAGTCATGTTGAGCAGATTATAAAGGTTTAAGACAAAGACATTCCTGAGGGTGGGAGAGCACAGACATGGGAACAGGGTCCCATGACATGGAGGTGATGCAGGAAGGAGAGGAGAATTATAGGATGGAGCTTTGTAGATAACCTCAAAAGTGATAACATGTGGGAGATAGGAAGCAGATGAACTAGCTTAACATTTGATGGTGGGAGGTCTGGGGAACATTTACATCTTGCTCTTTTGTGAGACCAAGAGTTTTTCAGTTTCTGCTTACTTCCTGTTTCATGTTTTAAAGTTACATTTTAAGGTTAATTTATTATTATCTCTTTACTGGCTTTCAAAGATGATAGGTTAAACATTAGCTGCTTAGGTCTTGCAGACTGCTGTGCCCTAAGGTCCGTAGGCCTTTCTGCTCAGGCCAGGGGCTGCCACAATTTACCCCCGCCAACAGTTTGCCTTGACCATAGGACAGACTTAGCATTTATAATTTATAACAAAAGTATAATAAACAACAGAGTACAAGTAACTAGATGGACAGCAATTATATTAATAAGTGGTGCTATAGCCAAGTTAATAAGTATTACTATTTAAACAAAGGATTATCAGATAAATGATTAATACTTTGTGATTTTGCATATGATTAAGAGTGTGGGTTTCATTTTGTGAATTATTAGGCACATAAACACAACATCGAATATTAATTAGAGCACAAGTACTGCTTTGGGTGGCAGTTAGAATATTTAAATGCTATTCTGTTTTGTAAAACTACTTAAGTTGTGAGATTTTATTATTAAGCAGTGATATTGCTAGTTTTTACCATTCTCTAACTTTGACCACAGAAATAAATTTCATTTCTTGTAAACTTTCTGCAACTTTCTGTATCCATTTTTAGGTTTCATTTATTTTTTAAATAAACTGCTTTCTTTTTCCTTTTAATAAAACATCTCTCATATTCTTTACATCTAAGTTATTAAAACAATCTTGGAAACTGCTTTCTTAAGCAATCATTTTATAACATACTATTACCATTAAAATTAAACTTGTTAGCCTAATGCTAAATACTTAAAACACTGTGGTTAAAGCATTATTGAAACAGAAATACATAATTTTTTTAAAAAAGAACTTTTAGCTTATGAGTGAGACATATTGGGATTATTAAGAAGGCATGAGAAAAAGTTATACTATGGAGGGCTTAAGGCAATGGAGGGGTTTCCGTCTATTCCCATAATAGAGACTGAGAAGCAAGTCAGTGGCCTGGAGAATTCAGGCTTAGCAGAGTAAGTAGCTTTTGTGTTTAAAAGGAACGAAACATTTTTATCTGCAACTGAGAGCAATAACCATGGTCCCACCAGCATGATGGTGGTGACTAGAGCCTTTTCGGTACCCAGTCATTTTCAGTTGTCCATGGCAAACCCCAGGAGATTGGGGAGCTGGGGCTGTAGATTGAATCGTCTCTGGGAGTTTGATGTTCTCTGTCTGGGAGGGCCCTGAGAGTGGTTTTGGTGTTTGCAACGCAGACAGGGCTTGGGGTTTTTTTTGTTTTTTGTTTTGTTTTGTTTTGTTTTGTTTTTTCTTTAAGGTTAGTAATTGACACATCTGTTTTTTAGAGTTAGCCTTGGCTTTTGTTAGTAATTATCACTTGCATATTTAGGCATAAGGTAGCCTCAGGTGTGTCAGGACAGAGCGTAGCATAGCACAGGAGGGAGTTTCTGGGACAGGAGAGAAAAAGGGCAGAGATTTCCGAGTATGAGTCTAGGTGCTGTTTAGTTTGGGAAAGGTCAGAAAGAGAGAGAAGGGAACATGGATGCAGATGTGCCCCTGCAGTCCAGTCACTTCTCTCAAGGAGAGGGTAGGCTGAGGTTGAGAGGAGGGGGTCCTTCCTGGGAAGGAAAGGAGCATTGAGACTCTGAGGTGGAAGTTGGAGATGGAGGGATGATTGCTTACTGGCCATGGTTTAACAGCAGTATCAGCTTTGCTAGGAGGGGCTGTGTAAGGAGGAAGACGAGGGGAAATGCGGTGGCTGAGGCTATGGCCCTGGTGGGGGGTTGGCCAGGGCAGCAGCAGTGGCCTGGAGCCCTGGCAGGGCTGGGTGTGTGCCAAGCACAGCGAAGGCTGGGGGATGAAGCTGAATGAGCTTGGTGAGCTCCTAAGTGAGGAGCTTGAGAAGAACTGAGAAGAAAGTTTTGGAAGGATTGAAGAAAGAGTTGGGAGGAGGAGGAGGAGAAGGATTTGACTAGTGTAACAAGTTTGGCAGGGAGAGGGTCAGAAAGAGAGAGAGGGAGGGAGGAGGGATGCCTCCGTAGGTTGAAAATGGCCTGGACATGTGGGACTTCACTCCACTTGCCAAGATGTTGACAGTAATTGGCAAGGTTAAAAGAATTTGGGGAACAAGGGTTCCATTTTCTGGCCAGATTGATATTGTGGCTGGTGGAATTACAATAGAAAATGAGCTTCTTAGGTTTTAGATCTATGCTGAGGTTTATACAGTAAGAAGAAATCCCAGCTCTCAAGCTCAGGAACACTCAAGGGGGCACCTCCTGTTGAGAGTCCCCAAGCTCCGGTGCAGGGATGGAGGAGTGGATAGTGGCGCCGCACCATCCTACTCACCCCTAGGGTCCAGGACCCAAATGAAGCAGCTCTCCCCTAGCACTAGGATTTCCATGAATGTTGTCCCAGACAACACAGAAAGAGAGTGCCAGAGATGATTTGCTGGTGTTGGATACCGAAGTTAGGCAAATGGGTTCTGACCCATCTGATGGAGGTTTCGTCTCTTTTCTGGATCCTGGTTTTCGGAACCAATATATGTTAGGTTTTTCAATTGAGAAGAGAAGAGATGAAAATTCATTCAAAAGGAGTTTTATTGTCTGGCCGTGCACAGGTGGTCTGAAGCCTAAGAAAATGGTGACATCCTTGAGCCAAGGATGGGCTTATAAAGGATGGTTGGGCTTATAAAGGATGGTTGGTGGGAAGTTCTTTGTACAGGGAAGGTGAGGCTGGCAGGTCTAGATATAGCAGTTTCTCAGTGGCTACTTTTGGGAAAGGAGGTAACTGGCAAGTTTCCATTGGCTGGTTTAAAAGCAGGGGCTTAGAAGTGGGAAAGTATAAAATTTTAACATTCAAGGCTCTTAAGGGTGGGGGTGGTGACTTACTGCAGACCCACCGGGTTCCTAGGGCTTACTACAGATCTGCAGGGTTCCTAGGGTGGGGTGAGGGGTGGTGGCTCTATGGCGAAATTCCTAAGGGCAGGGGTAGGGTGAGGGGCCACAGCCTGAATCTAACATATAGATTATATGCTAAATTTAGAACAAGAAAAAAATCTAAAATTAATTACCTAAGCTTCTATTTTAAAAGCCCAGATAAAGATCAAATCAAACCAAGCAGAATGAGGAATGAAGGTATAAAAATCTTAATTCCTAAACTTCCCTGACCACAGAGATAATAGATTAAAAACATTGAGAGATCTCAACAAATGCAAATCTCAATTTTATCCTCTCATGGCAGCTGATTTCAGGAAGGCACACATTTCACACTTCTTTGTTCAGAGTTGAAGTTCCGGTTCTTTATAGGAATAGCCAGTCACCAGCTTATGAAGAGCAAATATGTAGGCCCAGCCAGTACAGATCAGAGTGGTTCTACTCAAAACAGCATCCTATGCACCTTGGTGGATAGGAAGGGGAGAGGTAAACTAGAAAATGTCTTATGAAAGTTGATCTCCTAGAGAAGTCCTAGCCTAGGACTCTTGGTTCCAGGTTCTTCTTGTGGTAAGGAAACAAGTTCCTACCCTAGGACCCTGTCCATCAGATGTGGACCTAAATAAGATCTGGGAAGACTGTGAAATTCCATATTTCATCCTACCAATTCAGGTCAATATGACCAAGAATCAAAACTAGTACTAATTAATATTTTAATGTGATTTTCAGAGGCTTAAGCATATTTCAATTTTAAATTTTCTTTAATATTTAAAAATTCAGTTTGTAGTATTAGAGAATATAAAATGCATCAGAATCTCAGGACTGCACACTGGTTTCCCCAGATAATGACTGGTATGTACTACACTGCTTTCTAGAGTAGTCCAAGGGGACTTTGGAAAAGTGACATTTATTTACTGACCACAGGCACTTCAATATAAAGTATTTTGTTAAGTTGCATGCTGATCTGGAGAAATAATAATTTCTGAAGCCAGTTTATAGATGAATAAAGTGAGGATCACAGAGATCAGGAATGCACCAACACCTTGTTGACATGGACACTGCATGGGTGATGACATATCAGCTCTGACATCATCATTGTCATCATCATAAAAGCCTCCACTTTGTTGATCAATGTCCTTGTGCCCTCCTGTCAAGCCATAGGACCTTTTGCAGGCCATGCTGACTCCTTGGTCCAACCACTGGCCTCATAATTTCCTTGGAAGTCTCCAAGTACCCTTAAGCATGGTAGATTCTGACTGAGGAGCCTTCTGCCTTTTCCATGATGACTGGGGCAGAGGTGGTCAAATGACCATAGTCATAGCGCCAACCATGATAGGACAAAAATGATAAAGAAAATTTCAAGAGGACTTAATAATATATTGCTGCTGATTGTCCAAAGGATGCAAATCATTTCCAAAGGTAAATAAAATATATCAGTTTTCCTTGATACTGAGTAGAATATGCCAGTCTCCTTTAACAGGAAAAAGAAAAGAAAGCCAGCTATTAAAAGTGATAATTATTCATTAAAGTTTTCAAATGTTCCTAGGGACAAGTCATCTGCATATGAATTAGGCCGCCACTGAAATTATAATCATTCTATTAAATATGCCTATGAGTAAGGAGAATAGAATTTAAGAAGAATCAGCATGGCTGTCTCACAGAACTTGGAATGTGTTTGGGAAACAGAAAGGAGGAAAGAGGCTCCTGCAAGACCCAGGATTATCATAGGTAAATAACTCAGTTCAAGACCTTAGCTCTCCACTTGCTGAGGGAAAGCTTTTGCTGACTTCTCAGGTAGACCAGGTACTATGTAGAAATTGATGTGCAGTGTATGAGTTACGACTCTAGAGCTTGAAACGCAGTACAGACACTGAACGCCCATTGACAACACCAAATGATGGCAAGGGTGTAGCACTCACATCCATTGTTGGGTGGAAGTGTGAATGATACTTTAGGAAAGATTCTGTAATTTTCTAATGTAACTAAACATGCACCTAACCCATGACCTAGCAAGTATGTATCTGCCTGGGCATACGCCTAAGAAAAATGAAATAGGTATTGATCAAAAGAAGGAGTAATTCAGGTGCTGATGTAGGTGGCATTGAATGGGAAAGGATGCGAAGTGAAATTTTCTGAGTTGATGACAATATCTTGATAGAGATTTGCACTACATAAGTGTATTCATTTGTCAAAACTCACCAAATATTCATGTAAGGTTTGTACATTTCATTGGATGTAACTTTCACCTGAACCCAAAAATATACATACACAAATAAATAAATAAATAAATAAATATTGAATTCTAATAAATAATAATTTGTGCTTAAATATTAGTGGAAGTACACTGATGTCTGCATATTTTTAACACATTTATTGCGGTTTATTTTACATAAAATAAAATGCACATATTTAAAGTATACAACTTGGTAAGTTTTGACATAGGTATACACTAATGAAACATCACTAAATCAAGAAAATGAGCTTATCCATCACCCCTGAAAGTTTCTTTCTTCCCCTTTATAATCCCTGCTTCCCCCCCCCATCCCACACCCTACTCCCCTAGCAACAAATGATTGGCTTTCTATCACTCAGAGATACAGAACAATAGTTTAGAATTTTATGTAATTGATTTTTAAATTAGGCCAAATTTTATATAAATGGAATCATATATGATGTAATCTTTTCTCTGACTACTTTTACTCAGCAAAATTATTTTGAGATTCAACCATGTTGCAGCATGCGTCAATAGTTCTTTTCTTCTTTTATTTATTAGAGAAGTTGTGGGTTTACAGAACAATCATGCATAAAATCAAAGATTCCCATATACCACTCTTTTATTAACACCTTGCATTGTGGTGGAATGTTGTTACTATTGATGAAAGCACATTGTTATAATCATACTATTAACTATAGTCCATGGTTTAAATTAGGGTTCATTGTTCGTCTAGTGCAGTTGTTTATTCTTTTACAAAGTTGTTTTGATTATTTTACAAAGTTGTTTACGTTCTTTTCATATCCATATAATTTTCAGAATCATGTTGGCAATTTCTAAAATATGGCTTCAGGGATTTTGATTAGATTGCATTGAATCTATAGATCAATTTAGGGAGAATTAATATCTTAACAATACTAAAGCTTCCAAGCTATGAACACAGTATATCTCTCATTTATTTAGTTTTCTTTAACCTCTCTCAACAATATTCTGTAGTTTACAGGTCTTAAGGATCTTTTGGCAGACTTATCCATAAGTATTTCCTATCTTATGCCATTTTACAAGGTATTTAAATTTTAAAAAAAATTTTTATTGTTTTCTGGTAGTACCTAGTAATTTAATTTGTTTTCTTTGTATTGATACTCTATCCTACACCCTTTTTAAATTTATTTATTCCAATAGCATTTGAGGTGTATTTTATTGGACTATCATGACATCTGAGAATAAAGATAATTTTAATCCTTTCCATTCTGGAGGGCTTTCCTTTCCTTTTCTAGCCTTATTGCACTGGCTAAGACTCCACTATGATATTGAGTAGGATGGTGAGAGCAGATGTCTTTACTTTGTTTCTGATCTTAGGGAGAAATCATTCAGTTTTTCACCTTTAAGTATGGTGTTAGTGGTAGGCTTTATTGTAGATGCTCTTTATCAGTTTAAGAAGTTCCCTTCTATTAGTAATATGCTGAAAAATTTTATCAGGAATAGATGTTGAATTTTGTCAAGGGTTTTTCTGCATCTATTGACATACTTATATAGTTTTATTCTTTATTTTGTTAAGATAGTGAACTACAATGATTGATTTTCTAATGTTAAACAAAATTTGAATTCCTAGGGTAATACCCACTTATCACCTTGGTGGGCTTATTACCTCTTTGTTTTGCTATTTTTGTGGTTGCTTTAGGGTTGACAGTAAAAATGTTTAATTTATCACAGACTGTTTTTAAGTGACATCATAGCATTTCACATGTAATATAAGAACCACACATTGTTGCCTGGAAGCTCTCAAGGCAGTAACTGGGTCAATCCTAAGGGCTCACCTCATTTGTTCCACACCTCTCAGAGAAAGTTGTTATTTGCTATCTGATGTAAAGTGTCTTAAAGGCCTTTATTTCATATCATAAATTTTGCCCAGCATTTTATTGTTTCAGTCAGGAGGGTAATCCCAGTCCCTGTTACTCCATCTTTGTCAGAAGGGCAAGTTCTTGATGGCTGCAATGAATTTGAAATGCAACTGCAGGATGATTTGATAGATAGAGAAATGGGAGAAAAATGGATAGAAAGGTGGTAGAATACATAAAACAAAATATTAAAGTAGGATTTGTGTGTTGGGTATATGCTGTTCATTGTAAATTTCTTTGAACTTTTCTGTATGCTTGAATATTTTTTTTTAAAGTTGAAACAAATGTATGCTGTATATTTGTATGGCTCTGTGCTACTCACTGTGTTATCTTGAGAGGTCACTTATACAAATCATTTTTCATTTGAGCCTATCTTCTGGATAGGCATTAGTGGAGGGCTAAGCAGATGGGCTCCAGCATTTTTCTACCTCTTTCCTAAGGGCAAAGGCCTTAGAGGAAAAGGTAAGTGTCTCCTCAGTCCTTCTTCACCTCCATTCCCACCAGCTCCTGTTTGCACGGCCCACATGGAGCCCAGATGCACCTCATCTCATTGGCCAGCTGGCCCATCACCTCACAAGGGTGAGAAAGGAAGTGGGGTCAGGGAAGAGGAAAACTAAAAAGCTGGCAAAGCAGAGAGCATAGCTTAGAAGTCATTTGTAAAGAAGAGCTGGTAGGGCTAAATTGCCATCTGAACTCTCCTGATAGAAAATTACAATACATCTGGCTCCTCAATGCTTGGGGCTGAGTTTTATTTCCTTTTTCATTGTAAGTTGCTTATGAATGGATTGAGGGGAACCATTAAATACTTCCAATGGAGGCTCTGGAAATGATTTTTGGGGACTTAGTCAAATCCAATGTTCCCTTAAAAAATAATGCAATCTCTGTGCTCTCCTTAATGGCTTGGTGAATGAGGGAAATAAGAAGACAAGAGTAAGGAGGCAGCAGTGCCTTTGGCAGCCATGTGACAATCAGCATGAGCTGGTCTGAGCCCCACTGATCTTATAACTGTTCACTTTAATGAGCATATGGTCCTGGTGCTCATTTGGCCACTCAACTAATGGGCCTGCAAACAAATATATCAGTTCCTTTATCTTAAATTGGAATTCCTGAAGAGAGAGGAGACAAGAGAGCTCAAAGCCAGGGCCATCATTCCAAATTAAACTACAAATTCAAAGCAATCCCAATTACATTCTCAGCAGTTGTGTGTGTGTGTGTGTGTAAAACTGTAAAGCTAATTCTAAAATATGCATGGAAACACAAAGGACTAAAAATAGTCAAGGTAATCTTGAAGAAGATCAAAACTGTATGCCTTACTCTTGTAGATATCAAGGTCTATTATAAAGCAATACTAATTAAAATAGTATGCTGTTGGTTCCAGGGCAATTTGACCAAGAAACAACAGAGTAAAGAATGAGATGTGTGTATATATGGCCACCTGATTTATGATGAATTAATCACTGTAATAATGCAGGGGAAGTGCAGTCTTTTCAACACATGGTACTGATACATAGAAGCTATATGGAAAAAAATATGTCTGATACCTACCTGTCACCATAAACAACAAAAACACAAAAGTCAATTCTGGATAGATTGCAGATCTGAATGTGAAAGGTCAACAACTAAAGCATTTGGAGACAAACAGACTATCTTCATGACCTCAGAATAAAGAGAGATTTCCTAAAAATTACACAAGATTTTTTAAAATGGAGAAAAAGTGAAAAAGATGGTAATTTCAATTATATTAAAATTGATAACTTCTGTTTATCTAAAAGAATACTGTTAAGAATGTGAAAAGACAATCCAGAAGTAAAATCTACATATTTGGAAAGGGACTCATATCTAGAATATCCATAAGGAGAAATACAGATGATCCTAAAGAAATGGGCAAAAATTAATGCAAAAATACTTCACAAAGACAATATTCAATGGCTGATAAACATAAGAAAGTATTCATACTCATCAGTCATCAGAAAAATGTGAAATTAATCCATAGTGAGACATTACTACATACCTATCAGAATGGCTAAAATGGAATAAATACATACAATACCAAGGATAGGAAGCAACCTTTTCTGGGACAGACTTGAGAATCAGAAACCTGGAGCAGAATCCCATACAAGGGGAGCCTCACTGCTTCTCTAGAGTTTCTAGGGACATCCTGGGCTTGTGAGGAGTTGCTGCCCAGGCTACAACTCACCCTCCTCCAAGGCTCCTCTTGCAGGAGTGCCGTGCAGTCCAAAATCACCTCCATGCTGTCAAGGGCATCGCTTCACCAGGCCATCCATATGCCACACACCAGGACTTTGACATTCTATTGTGGACAGTCTCCCATGGGGGAACCGATACTTCCCCAGTCGGTGTGCAGGGAGCATTCAATAAGCTGTTAGCCCCTTGTGTGCCAGGTACCAGATCCCCTCTGTATCTAAGTCCATGGAGATGTTTCTGGGTGTTCAGACTGATTTTCCCCAGTGGGGCATCCTCTCTAACCCCTCCTCTCAGTGATCAAGTTGGTCAATCCATTGCCTAACTCAGTATAACTTAATACGTACTATCAAACACCCCATAATCATGATCACTCTGCTAAGAGGGTGTGGGGGGAAGGCAGTAGGGAGAAGTGGGCCTCCTGAGGAAGGATAGCAAATGCTCCAAGCAAGGGAGCTTCCAGTCTAGAGAGTGAATTGGACAAATGGAGCAGACATCAGGTAAATAATCCAAATCAGACTACAATTTACATTGAAATAAATGGCTCATAAAATAATGATATAGGAATCCAGAGAAGTATGTAATCAATGAATGGTCATGATCAGCTTTCTCATCAGCTGTGAAAATCTGTCCAGTGCTGTGGTTACAGCATTTTGTCTCTGGACAGCCTTCACAACCTCCATCCATTTGGCCCACGTGCTCCTGCTCATTCCTCAACACTTCAGCGAATTCCCAAGGATCAGTTTCCCATGGTTTCTGCCCCTCTGATTTCCAACTCCTACAGAATACCACCTGCTCTGTTTTTCTGCATTTCAAATGTCTTTGCTGCTTTCTGCCCTCTGAATCCTGAACATGAAATATAGCCCCTTTCCTTGCTTTCTCCCAAACACCACCAATACAAGTGTGTAGAGAATTTCACTGAGTCTCAGTTAATAAAGCAGAGTATTCCCTCTGGTAGGACTGCATCCCTGGTCCTAATAATCCAACATGAATTTCATACTGGCCATTTTATTTTAAACCCCACTCTCCTCCCACCTTCTTAAGCTTTCTCAAATTCTTCACTTAAAATAAAAAATTCATCATGGATGACTTACATTTCCAACTCAAAAATTAAAAAATAACTAGTAATATAAATTAAAGCAAAGGAAATATTGAAAACAAAATCAGAAATTAAAGAGGCTAAGGAAAACAAAAGAGGAAAAAATAATAGTTCTAATTAGTATCAGACAAGCCATTGACCAAGTGATCAAGAGAAAGGGTAGGGTAGAAGCACATAATAAGTAACAATTGACTAGGGAGAAAAAAAACACTAAAACAAAGAAAATTTTTTAAAATTACTATTTGTACACATCTATAAAGTGAATTTGGAAACTATGTAATATGGATAAGAAAATTGCTCTTTGCAGAGATAAGCTTAAACAGATCAATTCAAATAAAGAAATAGAGAAAGTTTTCAAGGTCCTAACCCACACACAAAAAAGCACCAGGCCCAAAGGGATTCACTGGTAAATTCCACCACAGTTTTAAAGATCAGAGAGCCCCAATGAGACATAGATTATGACAGACCAACGAAAATGAAGGGAATAGTCAAATTATTTTTATAAAGCAAGTGTGACACCAAAATATTCAAATTGCTTTTACAGAGCACATTGACTGAAATCTAAAAAAAAATAAAACATAGTGAAAGAAAACGATAAACTAATACTACTTACAAATATTGATTCAAAATTCCTAAATAAAATATTAGTGAACTGTTGTGGTCCATGAGGGCTTTGCCAGTCCAGAGGCCAAAGAAGAGATCAGGCATTTTCTGATACATGAACTTTTATTCAGGGCTTACCAACAGGTGAGAAGTCATGAAGAGATCTCTCTGACACCAGGCAGGCATCACATTTGCAGGAAAGCTGACTGTGCAATTAAGCTAGCTGGTCAAGCAAGTTATAAGGGTTTAAGACAAAGACATTCCTGAGGGTGGGAGAGCACAGACGTGGGAACAGGGTCCTGTGACATGGGGGTGATGCAGGAAGGAGAGGAGAATTATAGGTTATAGCTTTGCAGATAACCACAAGAGTGGAGCCAGGAAGCAGGTAGCCTAGATTAACATTTGATGACAGGAGGTCTGGGGTATATTTATATCTTGCTCTTTTGTGAGACCAAGAGTTTCTCATCTCCTGCTTGCTTCCCATTTCATATTTTAAAGTTACATTTTAATGTTAATTTACCTTTTTCTCTTTACTGGCTTACAAAGATGATAGGTTAAACATTAGCGGCCTATGTCACACAGACAGCTATGTGCCAAGGTCTGCAGGCCTGTTCTTTTCAGGCCAGGGGCTGCCACATGAACAATATATAAAACCACCATTTGTTCCAAAAATTGAACAAAAATTGAACATTTTACATAAGAACAGATTTAATAAGTGAATTTTAAATTTTAATTTAATTATTATTGAATTACAACATTAAATAACACAATATTTTATTATTTGTAAAATACATTTTATTAGTGTATGTATGCATATATAATTTTGACAATGACATAACTAAAGATGGTATGATTTAAAGACAGATTTATAAATAGCAAATCTAATGTATCCTCCCCCTTTCTCTCTTTCTCTTCTTTTTGATTTTGTTGCAGGAGAGTCAAGCAAAGTAGTTAACAATGTGGTCTCCAGATCCTGAATCTCTGGGTTCCTAGTGCTTACAATCTACAAGCTCTGTGACTTTAGAAATTTGAGTTAATGTTTGGATGCCTCCTTTTTCTTATCTGCTAAAGTGGGGTAACAGCAGGATGAACCTCCCAGGATTGCTGTGAGGAGTGAATAAATCAATGTATAGAAAGCACACAGAACAGAGCTTGCCCTGCCTGGTAGTAAGAACTTGGTAAGTGCTGGCTGTTGTTCTGTTATCAGTCACAACTGATTGCAGTCTAGAGTGTCAAGCCTTGGCTTCTGGTGCAATGTGCCCCCCAGCCACCCTCCCTTCTTGTTTTAATTTGCCATGAAGTCTATGAAGGCACTAAATCTCTCCTGAAGCTTCAGTTCCAGGGCCCCATAACAGCTTGGTATCAAACACAGCAAGTTTCCCGTAACCCAAAGACACTGCAGCTTGAGGGAGTCGTATGTGTGTGGTTGTTGCTGTGGCTGCCTTCTCACAGACCCTGCTCTCACCAACCAGAAAAGCCCCTGCAACCAGGTCTCCTGGTTCCCAGCTTTGATGATAGGAAAACTTGTGTTAACCTTTGTAAAAGCACCTGTAATTAAGTTCCCTAGTCCCCAGCAGAGGAGTTGACGCTATACTGTTGTCGTGAACCTGTCCCAGCTACAC
This sequence comes from Choloepus didactylus, assembly GCF_015220235.1. Taxonomy (NCBI): domain Eukaryota; kingdom Metazoa; phylum Chordata; class Mammalia; order Pilosa; family Megalonychidae; genus Choloepus; species Choloepus didactylus. The sequence goes on along the minus strand of NC_051312.1, from coordinate 155,499,412 downwards.
TGAACTTTCTGACAAAGGAAGGATCCCTCAACTTGAACAGTATACAGATTTCCAGGCCTCAAGCAAAGGTGCTCTGACCAAATATTTACCCCTGTATGTCTCAGTTGCATTTTAGCAAACCCAGATAGGAAACTAAATTGCCCTCCCTAAACTTTTGATTGCACCTCCCTAACTTTTCTCATTTCCCAGAGAATCCCTAAATGTAATCTCCCTAATTTTCCTTTGTTTCTCCCCAAATCCTCTTTGATCCAAATATTGCATATCAGTCTGGTTCTTGGGGGAGGCAGGTCTTAAACTGTGAGGTCCCTGACTCCACTGGCTATTAAATCACTTACCTTTATGACCAAACCAGTGTGACCTGTCAATTCTGCTGCTCCCGGGCAAGGACCAAAGGCCCGTAGGTTCCCTTTCATGTCCTTCCATATGGAGAAGGAGAGGAAAAAAGCCTATGTAAGGGCAGACATGCTGATGATGAAAACCAACCATTTTGAGTAATTTTCTTCCTTATTGGGAAAATATGTCTTCTCCATAATTAAAGAAGAAAATAATTGCTGCTCTTGAAAAGAGGAAATTGGATATTTAAATGCAATGTCCCTCTCCCCTTAGAAATGGCTAGAAACTTCACAAACTGTCCCTGTCTAATTCCTGTCTTAAAAAATCTAAGCCTTAATGGAAACAGAGCATTTTGGACCACAATTTCTAGAATCATTTTCTGATGTAAATTTAAATGTTTCAAGAGTCATTGCTAGGATTCCAATCACCTTTATTTTTAGAACCAAAGTGAGGCAGAGGGCTTCTCTTGTGTTTTCATCATTTAACCTTGTGTTCTGGCCTTCCCCTCCCTGGCCTTTGAAGGGGTCTGACTTTCCCACATGACATTTACCTTTGAACTTCCCTGGCTTCATGAAAATTAGAGATCTTCCCATCATCCTTCCTGATGTGCTCTTAAATAACCTGAAAGGAGGAAACAGCCTCTTGCCCAGCAGTTCTCTCTGGACTGGGGAGAAAGAGGTCTTTCTGAGATATGCTACCAGGTTCAAGACACAAACACGAGCCCCCAGGGCATCTGCCTGCCCATATGTGGCTCCTGCAGGGCCCCCTCTTCCTGCCCCCTTTCAGTGGCCCAGTCCTAAGGAGACTACCTACCTTATTCCCTTGTTCCTCCCCTCCTCCCTGCAGCTCCACCAACCAATGTCCTTGGCCTGTGATGATGGCCAAAGAGACTCCAGCCCCACAAAAGGGGAAAAAACAGAAATGGAAAACCTTCATTCCCTTCAACTGGCTCCGCTACTATGAATGAGCAAATGAATAACTTTGATCAACAGTATTCTCTTCATGGGAAATTTTCACACACTTTGTTCAATTTGACCCCATAAGCCCTGAGAGGTAGACAGGGGAGGGGCTACTATTCACATATAACAGAGGAGGAAAGTGAGACTTAGAGATAATAGGGATTGCCTAAGTTTACCCAATAAATTACTTACAGAGCTGGAATCAAGGAACTAGGAATTTTAACTTAAAAATAAAATTTAAACTATCTCATTCTAGTACTCCACACCCAAAGGTCTGAGATGCCTTTTAGGCTTACTGAATTTTTGCTACTGCTTGGGTGATTCTTGCAATCAGAAATTTCATTAGTCCACAGTGGGAACTAGACTCTGCTGCCTTCCAGGGGAAGGCGGGAGTAACCCTGGCGGGAACTGTTGGACACTCTTCCTTCTGGCATCCTGAGGTCATGCCCAACCTGACATACATGGATTTGTCTGGAACTATTTATACCTGTCACCCCTGGGGAAAATTTAATAGCTCCCCCACTTTTCTTTTTTTTTACTTTTTATTTTAAAGATTAATATTCAGTTTATTAAAGTTACAATATCAAAATGCTTACCTTAGAGTTTGGGGGGCAGCTTGCAAATCTTATTTTTCATTTTTGACGTACATCAAATTTTTAGCAATCACTTTTCAGGGAACTTTGAATTGACTAAGTTAAACACCTTCACAGCATTCCTTTTTTTTTTTTTTTCTTAACAGATTTATTCCATTCAATCCATCCAAAGTGTACAATCAATGGCTCTCAGTATAATTACATAGCTGATTATAAAATACTTTCCCACAGCAGTGAATAAGTGTTCCTATTTCTCCATGTCCTCTCTAACACTTGCAATTTTCTGTTTGTTTCATACTGGCCATTCTAGTAGGTGTGAAATTATATCTCATTTTGGTTTTGATTTGCATTTCCCTAATACCTAGTAAAGTTGAGCATCTATTCATGTGCTTTTTTTAAGCCATTTGTATTTCTTCTTTGGAAAAATGTCTATTCATGTATTTTGCCCATTGTTAAATTGGGTTGTTTGCCTTTCAGTTTTAGGATTTCTTTATGCATTCTGGATATTAAACTATTATTGGATATGTGGTTTCCAAATATTTCCTCCTATTGAGTAGGCTGCATCTTCACCTTCTTGACAAAGTCCTTTGAAGCAAAAAAATATTCAATTTTGAGGAGTCCCATTTATCTAATTCTTCTTTCATTGCATGTGCCTTGGGTATAAGGTCTAAGAAACCGCCACCTACCACAAGATCCTGAATATGCTTCCTTACATTTTCTTCTAGAAGTTTTATGGTACTGGTTCTTGTATTTAGGTCTTTGACCCATGTCGAGCTCAGTTTTGTATAAGTGGTGAGATAGGGGTCCTTTTTTAGTCTTTTAGATATGGATATTCAGTTCACCCAGCATCATTTGTTGAAGAGACTATTCTGTCCCAGTTGAGTGGATTTGGCAGCCTTGTGACCATAGATGTGAGGGTCTATTTCTGAATTCTCAACTCCATTCCATTGATTAATATGCTTATCTTTGTATCAGTACCATGTTGTTTTGACACTAGCTTTTTAATATGCTTTAATGTCAGGAAGTGTGAGTCCTACAAATTTCTTATTTTTCAAGATGTTTTTTACTTATTTGAGGCCCCTTACCCTTCCAAATAAATTTGATAATTGGCTTTTGCATTTCTGCAAGTTTGGCTATTGGAATTCTGATAGGGACTGCAATGAATTTGTAAAACAATTTGGGTAGAGTTTACATCTTGAGGACATTTTGCCTTCCAACCCATGAACACATAAAGTCCTTCCATTTATTTAGATCTTCTTTGATTTCTTTTAATAATGTCATTTACTTTCTGAATATAGGTCCCTTCATATCCTTGGTTACGTTTATTCCTAGATATTTCATTATTTTGGTTTCTATAGTAAATGGAATTTTCTTCCTGATTTTCGTCTTGGACGTCTCATTGCTAAAGTACATGAATGTTGAATGTTGATCTTCTATCCTGCCACTTTGTTGAGTTCATTTATTAGATCTAGCAACTTTGTCACAGATTTCTGGTGACTTTCTAAATATAGTAACATGTCTGCAAATACTGAATGTTTTACTTCTTCCTTTCTAATTTGGATGCCTTTTATTTCTTGTTTCTTGCATAATTGCTCTAGCTAAAACTTCTAGTATCCTTGATTTCTTCCCAATATTATAGGGAAAGATTTCAGTCTCTCAGAACTGAATACAATGTTAGCTGTGGGTTTTTCATATATGTCCCTTTATCATGTTCAGAAAGTTTTCTTCTGTTCTTATCTTTGAATTGTTTTTATCAAGAAAGAATGCTGGATTTTGTCAAATGCCTTTTCTGTGTCAATAAAGATGATCATGTAGTATTTCCCCTTCAATTTGTTAATATGGTATGTTACATTAATTTATTTCCTTGTGTTGCCCCATCCTTGCTTCCCTGGTATAAAACCCACTTGATCATTGTGTATAATTCCTTATATATGCTGTTGGATTCAATTTGATAGCATTTTGTTGAGGACTTTTTGCATCTATATTCTTTAGAGAGATTTGTCTGGAATTTTCTTTTCTTGTAGTCTTTATCTGGCATTAGGGTTGGCTTCATAGAAGGAGTTAGGAAGTGTTCCCTCCTCTTCAATTTTTTGGAAGACTTTCAGCAGGATTGATATTAATTCTTCTTGGAATGATTGGTAGAGTTCACCTGTAAAGCCATCTGGTCCTGGGGTTTTATTTTTTGGGAAGTTTTTAATGACTGAATCAATCTCTTCACTTGTGATTGGTTTGTTGAGGTCATCTATTTCTTCTTGAGTTAGTGTAGTTTTTTGTGTTTCTAGGAAATTGTCTATTTCATCTAAGTTATCTAGTTTGTTAGTCTACAGTTGTTCATATATCCTTTTATGATTGTTTTATTTCTATGGGGTCAGTGGTAATGAGTCCCCTCACATTTCTGATTTTATTTATTTGCATCCTCTCTCTGCTATTCTTTGTCAGTCCAGCTATAAATTTCTCTATTTTATTGATTTTCTCAAAGAACAAATCTTTTTGTTTCATTGATCCTCTCTACTGTTTTATTTCTCAATTTCATTTATTTCTGCCCTAATCTTTGTTATTTATTTCTTTCTAGTTGCTTTGGGATGAGCTTCCTGTTCTTTTTCTAATTCCTCCAGGTGTTCAGTTAAGTCTTGGATTTTAGCTCTTCCTTCCTTTTCAATGTAGGCACTTAGGGCTATAAATTTTCCTCTCAGCACTGCCTTCACTGCCTCCCATTAGTTTTGATATATTGTGTTCTCATTTTTATTCAATGTGAGATATTTAAGTATTAATCTTGCAGTTTTTTCTTTGACCAGCTAATTGTTTCAGGGTATGTTGTTTAGCCTACATTTATTTATGAATTTTCCATTTCTTTTCCTATTATTGATTTCTAGCTTCATTTCATAATAATCAGAGAAAGTGTTTTGTATAATTTCAATATTTTAAATTTTATTGAGACCAATTTTGTGACCCAACACGTAGTCTGGCTTTGAGAATGATCCATGAGCACTTGAGAAGAATGTATATCCTGCTGTTTTGGGGTGCAATGTTCTGTATATGTCTGTTAGATCTAGTACAGTTTATCATAGTATTCAGGTTCTCTGTCTCCTTATTGATTGTCTGTCTAGATATTCTATCTGTTGATGAGAGTGGTGTATTGAATTATTCAACTATTTTTGTAGAGGTATTTCTCTCTTCAGTTTTACCAATGTTTGCCTCATTTTTGGGGGGCACTTTGATTTAGTTTCAAAGATATTTTTGATTGTTGATTCTTCTTGATGAATTTTCCCCTTTGTTAATATGTAATTTAAAGTCTATTTTTCCCATATTAGCATAGTTATCCCAGCTCTTTTTTGGTTACTGCTTCATGGAATATATATTTCTAGCCTTTCAGTTTCAACCTATTTGTATCTTTTGGTCTAAAATTAGTCTCTTGTAGACAGCATTTAGATGGATCATATTTTTTATCCATTCTTCCAGTCTGTGTCTTTTGTTTGGGGAATTTATTTCATAAGCATTCAATGTTATTACTGTAAGGCAGTACTTACTTCAACAATTTTATTCTCTGGTTTTTATTGGTCACATCTTATTTTTTCTTTCTTTTTTTTCTCCTTTTAGTCATCCTTGCTGACAGTCTTTATTTCTACTTTCTTCTCAAAGTCTTTCTCTCCTGACTTTTCTTTTCACTATGCAGAAGTCCTTTTAGAAGTCCTTCCTGTAGGGTAGATCTGTCATTAACAAACTCTCCCAGCTTTGGCTCCACAGACATCTACTGGTCCCCAAAACAAGGCCCCTGGGTTCCTTCTCCTAGTCTTCAAGAGACTAGGAGTGTCTTGACCAACAACTCAAAGTCTCACACTCCCCCAGCTTCAAGCATGAAAGGCTCCTTGCCTTGGATCTGACAACATGGCCATCATTCTGTTTCTGAGCCCCAATCCCCAGCCTGGCTCTGACTCTCATGGCTGCATTTCTGCTCTGGTGCTCATTCTATTGACAATGCCCCATTGTTCCCTTGGGGCTGATGTCCTACCTTGCTATCAAGCCTTTTGAGAAACAAGCCTCAGTTTAAGACTGATATCTGGATTCCTGTTGCATGTTGAAAGAACTCCTGATGTCAACTGCCTGTAGTTCCAAATCCCTTCCACATTGTATGCAAGATCACTCTTTGCTATGTAATCTTCGGCTCTGCTTCTCTTGACTTCTTTCTACCTGGTCCATCATTTCTATATTCACCTGGACATCGTTCTTGCTCAGCCAGGTGAAAACGTCCATCTTTATCAGCAGCTGATCATTACTTACCTGAGTGGGAGAGTATGGTCATAATATCTTAGTGCCTCCCATCACACCCAGACCTGCTCTAAATAGTCAATCTTGATGAATCCTAAGATAAGATCTAATCAAATGAGATAAAAAAATAAAGTGCACCTGCCTCACCAAGTATGACACCAGGGATCCTGGCATGCCCCAGTCCTGCACTGACCTTAAAGACATTCTGCTTTTTCGTCTATGGAGACTTGAGAGGAGAAGCTGCTCAGAGGCATGATGTTGGCCTGGATTTTTCTGTTAGATCCAAGTCCTTGCATTTCTCCTTGTTCTGCACCTTCAGAGTCGTATATTTACTCTCAGAGAAGCCGGTGGGCTCATTGTTCTTCCCCATAAGAAACATGACCATGAATAATGAATAAAAAATCCAGGATTCAGGTGAATGACAGAAGACATATAATTATCAATGTATGACCACACTCAAATGACAACTCTGAAAACACGTCATCAGAATTGGCATATTTTTTATACATATTGTAAATTACCCAATGGGGGGAAGTCTTGGATGAATTAATTACTACATAAAAAACAATTTCACACAAGAATAAACAAAGGGAGATAAAAATGACACATTCTTTATACCATCCATTCTTAGCTTGGGTCTTGATATTTAAAAAATACAATTAATTTCATCAATGATTTCAACCCATCCTGTTTAGCAAAACTACAGAAAGAGGTCTGTTAGTGGAAAGCAGAAAGCCAGTTCTGATGAACGACACCCTGAGATGACAAATGTCTAATGTGATGCTTTGCTCAGCCGCAGGCTTCCAACAGACAAATACCAACCAACTTGGTTAAGCTCTGTGAGCAGAGAAAAGAGAAAAACCACAAGAGAACATTATAAGAAGGAAAGATATATTATCCACCAGGGGGTGATTGCAAAATATAGAAGGAAAACAGTTATTTTTCAAAGAAAATATCCCATTTTCTCTACAGAATTGTTAGCCTCTTGCTTTAGAATTCTGTGTAGCATCTTGAAAGGCATAGGGCTTTTAGGATCAAAGCAAGAGGCAGGAAAAGGTGCTTATTTCTACAAAAATGAAGCTGGGCTGCTTCTAATTTCTCACTGCTGGATGTTTGTACTCCCTGCATTCATGCTAAATTACTCAAGAGACAAAAATAAAACACTTTTATCTCAGGTGATTGAATTTTTATCACTTTAGACCCATGGTGGGAAAAGTAAAAACCTCTTGACCACTCAAAATTGAAGTTATATTGACTGAACAGAACACTGATTATTCTCAAGTGGTGACATTATAACTAGGAACAGTGGGAGCTTGGCAAATGATATTCTGGGCAGTGAAGGGTTTTATAATGAGCCAGGTTGTCCTCACTGTGTAAGTGCCCTGCAGAGATGGTGAATACAGAGCAGAAGCACTGTGGATGCACGGCCTCCTGGTGTACCAAGGATTCCTTAGGAAGCTCATGACTCCTTGATACACTTTGAAGTCTGTAGCTCTCTACTGTGTTGTCATCTAATGATCTTATCTATTTGCTTCCAAAGATATGGCAGAGAACTGCTTGAAGAATCAATGATGTGTTTAGTCACTGCCAAGGGTATATTTGAGTACACATTTCCCAGATATTCCAGGTGATTTTGAGTATGGCAAACTGCTGTTCTCATTCACAACACACACATTTCTAATGAGTGGGAAATGACATTCACTAATTCAGAGAAAGTAATTTTTTGTTGACAAATGGTATTCAAGTGGTTTTTGTTCATTTATTTAAGCTAGATTCAGAGTCTAAATTATAGGGGGAGCAGAGTACTCATGAGTCTTACCAGGGAATGCAACCCTGAGGGCAGGTCCTCAGTAAATATGAATATTACCTCCTCCTAACATGGGCATGATGAATGGATAAACATGCATTAATATAAAAGCTTTTATTCATTAATATAAAAGCTATCTATTTTTCTTGCCATCTCTTTCATGCCAAATGCTGAACAACCAGGAAAAGTTCATAGAACCCAGATTAAAACTTCTTTCAAAGGACTTTGGGTCAGTGAATACAAATCAAATCTAGCCATTATGAGTGGCATGGATTTTGGGTGGGGTATCCTGTTTCCATCAAAACTGAGGAAAGGCGAGGTGCTTTCTAGGGGACAGTTCCAGCTGCAGAAAGCTGACAAGGAATTGGAATAACTATGATTAATATGCTAAAGACACTTAATAATAATGATAGTCAACATGCAAGATCAGAGAGGTAATTTCAGGGAAAAAAAGGAATCTATAATAAAGAATCATATGAAAGTGCTATAACAGAAATTAAAAATGTCTTCAACAAGTCCATCAGAAGACTTGGTGCATCTGAAGAAAGAATCAGTGACATGAAGTTAGGTCAATAGAAATTACCCAGACTGAAGCACAAAGAGAAAAATTGTGGGAAGAAAAGGAGCTAAACATACTAGACCTGTGGAACAATATTAAAGAGACTAATGTATGTATACTTGGTATCATATATGGAAAAGAGGGAGTAGATAGGGCAGAAGAATTACTTAAAGGAAGAATAGCTGAGAATTTACCAAAATTAATGGAAGACACCAGACCACACAGCAAAAAAAACTCAGAGAACACCAAAGCAGGGCAAATACATAAACAAAAACAAACAAACATTTAAAAAAGCCCCAGAACTTGCCCTATTATATGCAAACTTATGAAAACAAAAGACAAATATAAAATCTTAAAGAAAGTCCAGACAGAGATAGGGGAACACATTACAAACAGAAGGGAAAATATAATTACAACAGAATTTTCTTCAGAAAATAGACTACATGGCAATATAGTGTATAGACAAATGAGTAAAAAAATTGGGGACAAAAAGTAAATGACTAATGGAGCAGGGGGATGTGGGACATTTTGAGCACTCTTTCAACTTATACTTTTCTTCTTATTTTTATTTTTTGAAGTAATGAAAATGTTCAAAAATTGACTGTGGTGAAGCATACACAACTATATGATGATACTGTGAATAATTGTTTTACACTCTGGATGATTGTATGGTATGTGAATATATCTCAATTAAAAATAAGTAAATGAGGGGGGAGGAGGGGTATTGGATGCTTTGAGTGCTCTCTTTTATTTTTATTCTTATTTTCATTTTTATTTTTTGGAGTGATAAAAATGTTTAAAATTAATTGTGATGTTTAATAAACAACTATATGATGAAACTGTAAACAATTGTACATTTTGGATGATTGTATGGTATGTGAATATATTTCAATAAAATTACATTAAAAAATAAAAGATTGGGAAAAGATATATTATACAACCCTAATCAGGAAAAGCTAGAGTAGCTATACTCATATCAGACAAAGTAGTATTCCAGCAAGAAAGGGATAAAGATATTGCATAGTGATGAATGGATCAATTTGCCAAGAAAACATAAAAATACTAAATATGTATAAATGTAGAAATAGAGCTTTGAAATACATGAACCTAATGTTGATGGAACTAAAAGGAGAAATAGACACTTCCACAATTATATTTAGAAACTTCATTTGTCTTTCAGTAATTGATAGAATAAGTAGGCAAAATATCAGTAAGGATATAGACCTCTTGAGTAATACCATCACCCAACAAGACATAATTGACATTTATAGGACTTTCTATCCAACAGCAGCCAAATACACATTCTTCTCAAATGTACATGGGACAAGATAGACCACATTCTGCAGCACAAAATAAATGATAACATATTTAAAAGGACAGGAATCACAAAATGTGTGTTATCAGAACATAACGGAATTAAACTAGAAATCAATATTAGAAAGACGTCTGGAAAATCTCCAAATAAATAAATGCTGGAGAAGGAAGAAATATTCCTTACAAAATAATTCCAAATCATGAATGTAGAAAGAATGAGGGAAATGAAACTTACATTAGAAAAACACAGTAATAATTGCTGCAGGCAAGATCAATTGAATGCTAAAATTAGTTGGTGAAAGTTTAAAGGGAAACAGTATTTGCATAACCTTGAAAGTCTCCCTCCTAAATATAGCTTCTTATTAAGGGGAAAATAGTTATTTTACCATGGATAAACCTGGAAGATATCACTATAACCAGACTTCCAGGTTACCATTACCAGTAAAAGGACATATTGCTGCCATGTGCTCCCTGATGTATTGCACTAAGGACACATCATCTTTGTGGTGTTCTTTTCCAAAAAATCCACTACCTCAATCTAAACATAAGAAAACATCAGATGAACCCAAATTGAGAGATATTTTACAAGGTACCTGATCAAAATATGCTTGTCATAAAAGACAAGTAAAGATGAAGGAACTGTCACATATTGGAGAAAATTAAAGACAAATGACAACTAAATTCAACGTGAAACCCTGGATTAAGTCCTGGAGTAGAAAAAGACATTAGTGAATATAGTGAAATCTGAATAAGATCTGTTTAGTTTTAAGTATGGTACAAATATCAATTTCTTAGCTTAGATAACCATGCAATGATTACATGGGATGTTAGTATTGGCAGAAGTGAGGTGAGGAGTTTGCAGAATATGTCTGATTTTCTTTTGAAAGCCACTGTATGTCTAAAATAATTTCAAAATTAAAGCTATAAAAGGTCAGAAAAAAAGAGTAAAAGAAAACAAACAAATTAAAAAAACCCATATGTAACACATAGCAAATAGATAGCATATGGGATACATAAACCTAAACAAAGTAAAAATTGTGTTTAGTATGAGTGATTAATTGTTTAAATTATAATGATCAATTAAAAGAAAGAGATTATTTTATTATACATAAAAAGCAAGACCCAACTGAATGCTGCCATGAGGAAATGCATGCTAAATGTAATGGTGCAGATAGATTAACAATAAAATAACGGGAAAAGATATTCCCTGCAAAAAATAGTCCTAAAAAAAGTAGTGGAAATATTGATACCAGGCAGAGTAGACTTATGGAGAAGGAATTTTAGCAGAGAAAAGTTGGATATTTCATAAAGATAGAAAGGTAAATTCATCAAGAAGACATAATGATTAAAGATACCTATGCACCTAATCAGAAATCTTAAAAATTCATGAAGCAAAAAAGTCATAACTAAAAGGGTATACAGACAAATACACGATTATTAAATACTTCAACACTCTCAGTTACAGAAAAAGTAGATGGGAAATCAATAATTATATAGATAACTTGAAGAATGCTATCAACAAACCTGACCTAATGGAATTTATAAAACTTTGACTTAACAATGAAAAAAAAAGACATTCTGTTCAGATGCATAGGGAATATTCACTTTGATAACCCATATGCCCCATCCTAGAAATAAAATAAATCATACTGAGAATATTTGCTGACCATAAGAGAACTGAAATAGAAATGGATAGCAAAAATATAACTCAAAATAGAAAATACATGGAAATTAAACAACATATGTCTAGCTAATCCATGGGTCAAAGAAGCAAATTGAAGAGTAACTAGAAAATATTTTAATTGAATGAAAATGAAAACAAATATATGAAAATGTGTGTACATGGTAAAAATAATGTTACATGGGAATTTGTATCTTTCCATGCTTATTTTAGAAAAGAAGATAGGTCTAAAATTCAATGAGCTAAACTTCTAAGGTAGAAAAAGAAGAGCGAAATAAACCCAAAGAACATATAAGGAAGGAATAAAGCTAAGAGTGGAAATCCTCCAGATCGTGTAGACATTATATTAAAAACGGATGATTATAAACAACTTTATGCCAGTAAGTTTACCAATTTGAGTGAAATAGATGACTTATTAGGACACAAATTCTGAAGACTGAATCAAAGCAAAGTATAAAATTTGAGTAGTCTATGCCTGATAAAAATTTAAATTTGTAATTAAAATTTTCCACACCAAGGAAACTTCAGATGCAGATGGTTTCATTGACTAATTTTGTAAACATTGAAGTAAGAAATAAAACCAAACTGCTCAATTTTTTTCATAATGAATTCTCCAAATTCATTGTATGGGAGCAGCATTACCATGAGACCAAAACCAAATAAAGTTACTGTCAGAAAACTACAGAATGTTCTCCTTTATGAAATGGATGCAAAATTCTTTAACAAAATATTACTAAATGGAATACAGCAAATATAAATGAACAAATACACGTAAAAATGCATGTCATGTCAAATTTGGATTTATCCAAGCAATGTTAAGCTGGCTTAACATTAATCAATTTATCAGTATAATTCATTTATATGAACCAAGTAGATTTTCACATTCATTCATTATAAAACTCTCAGACAACCAGAAATAGAAGGGAAATTTCCTGAATTCATAAAGGGAGTAACAAACAAGCAGAAAAAGCCTGCATCTCATATCCCACTTGATTGTGAAAGACTACCATCAGGAATAAGGCAAGAATGTGTCTTTTCACCTCTTCTATTTAACACTCTACTTGCCTGTCCATTCAGGCAAGAAAGAGAAATACATGATATACATATTAGAAAGTAGAATGCTCTTTATCTAAAGGTGATTTTTGTGCTTTAATAGGGAGGGGAGGAGGCAGGGCAAGATGGCAGATTGGTGAGCTGTATGTTTTAGTTACTCCTCCAGGAAAGTAGGTAGAAAGCCAAGAACTGTGTGGACTGGACACCACAGAGCAATTTGACTTTGGGCATACTTCATACAACACTCATGAACATGTCGAACTGCTGAGATCAACGAAATCTGTAAGTTTTTGCGGCCAGAGGACCTGCGCCCCTCCCTGCCAGGCTCAGTCCCATGAGAGGAGGACCCATCAGTGCTGGGAAGCAGAAGGGAGAACTGCAGTGGCAGCTCTTATTGGAAACTCATTCTACTGATCCAAATTCCAACCATAGATAGACTGAGACCAGACAACAGAGAATCTGAGAGCAGCCAGCCCAGAGAGAGGAGACAGGCATAGCAAAAAACAGCAAAGAAAAACTCCAAAATAAAAGCGGAGGATTTTTGGAGTTCTGGTGAATATAGAAAGGGGAAGGGCAGAGCTCAGGCCCTGAGGCTCATATGCAAATCCCGAAGAAAAACTGATCTCTCTGCTCCCTGCATCTTTCCTTAATGGTCCTAATTGCTTTGCCTCTTAGCATTTCAATAACCCATTAGATCTGTGAGGAGGCCTTTTTTTTTTTTTACCCTTTTTTTTTTTTTTTTCTGTTTCTAAAAGAATTACTCTAAGAAGCCCAATACAGAAAGCCTCAAAGACTTGCAGTTTGGGCAGGTCAAGACAAGAGCAGAACTAAGAGAGCTCTGAGACAAAAGGCAATAATCCAGTGGCTGAGAAAATTCACTAAACACCACAACTTCCCAAGAAAAGGAGGGTGTCTGCTCACAGCCATCATCCTGGTGGACAGGAAACACTCCTGCCCATTGCCAGCCCCATAGCCCAGAGCTGCCCCAAACAACCCAGTATGACGGAAGTGCTTCAAATAACATGCACACACCATAAAACTGGGTGTGGACATTAGCCTTCCCTGCACCCTCAGCTGGTTGTCCCAGAGTTGGGAAGGTGGAGCAGTGTGAATTAACAAAGCCCCATTCAGCCATCATTTCAGCAGACTGGGAGCCTCCCTACACAGCCCAGCAGCCCAGAACCACCCTGGGGGGATGGCACTCACCTGTGACATAGCACAATCATCCCTCAACAGAGGACCAGGGGGTGCACGGCCTGGAAGAGGGACCCACTCGTGAGTCTCAGGAGCCATACACCAAAACCAAGGACTTGTGGGTCAGTGTCAGAGACAAACTGTGGCAGGACTGAACTGAAGGATTAGACTATTGCAGCAGCTTTAAAACTCCAGGAACACCAGGGAGATTTGATTGTTAGAGCCACCCCCCCACCGACTGCCCAGACACATGCCCCATATACAGGGCAGGCAACACCAACTACACACGCAAGCTTGGTACACCAATTGGACCCCACAAGACTCACTCCCCCACTCACCACAAAGGCAAAGCAGGGGAGAAATGGCTTATGGAGAACAGGTGGCTCGTGGACACCACTTGCTGGTTAGTTAGAGAAAGTGTACTCCACGAAGCTGTAGATCTGATAAATTAGAGATAAGGACTTCAATTGGTCTACAATCCTAAAAGAACTCTATCAAGTTCAGCAAATGCCACGAGGCCAAAAACAACAGAAAATTATTAAGCATATGAAAAAACCAGACGATATGGATAACCCAAGCCCAAGCACCCAAATCAAAAGATCAGAAGAGACACAATACTTAGAGCAACTAATCAAAGAACTAAAGATGAAAAATGAGACCATAGTATGGGATACAAAGGATATCAAGAAGACCCTAGAAGAGCATAAAGAAGACATTGCAAGACTAAATAAAAAACTAGATGATCTTATGGAAATTAAAGAAACTGTTGACCAAATTAAAAAGATTCTGGATACTCATAGTACAAGACTAGAGGAAGTTGAACAATGAATCAGTGACCTGGAAGATGACAGAATGGAAAATGAAAGCACAAAAGAAAGAATGGGGAAAAAAATCGAAAAAATCCAAACGGACCTCAGGGATATGATAGATAATATAAAGCGTCCGAATATAAGACTCATTGGTGTTGCAGAAGGGGAAGAAAAGGGTAAAGGTCTAGGAAGAGTATTCAAAGAAATTGTTGGGGAAAACTTCCCAAATCTTCTAAACAACATAAATACACAAATCATAAATGCCCAGCAAACTCCAAATAGAATAAATCCAAACAAACCCACTCCAAGACATATTCTGATCACACTGTCAAACACGGAAGAGAAGGAGCAAGTTCTGAAAGCAGCAAGAGAAAAGCAATTCACCACACATAAAGGAAACAGCATAAGACTAAGTAGTGACTACTTAGCAGCCACCATGGAGGTGAGAAGGCAGTGGCACGATATATTTAAAATTCTGAGTGAGAAAAATTTCCAACCAAGAATACTTTATCCAGCAAAGCTCTCCTTCAAATTTGAGGGAGAGCTTAAATTTTTCACAGACAAACAAATGCTGAGAGAATTTGCTAACAAGAGACCTGCCCTACTTCAAATACTAAAGGGAGCCCTACAGACAGAGAAACAAAGAAAGGAGAGAGAGACTTGGAGAAAGGTTCAGTACTAAAGAGATTCGGTATGGGTACATTAAAGGATATTAATAGAGAGAGGGGGAAAATATATATGACAAACATAAACCAAAGGATAAGATGGCTGATTCAAGAAATGCCTTCACGGTTATAATGTTGAATGTAAATGGATTAAACTCCCCAATTAAAAGATACAGATTCACAGAATGGATTAAAAAAAATGAACCATCAATATGTTGCATACAAGAGACTCATCTTAGACACAGGTACACAAAGAAATTGAAAGTGAAAGGATGGAAAAAAATATTTCATGCAAGCTACAGCCAAAAGAAAGCAGGTATAGCAATATTAATCTCAAATAAAATAGACTTTAAATGCAGGGATGTTTTGAGAGTCAAAGAAGGCCACTACATAATAATAAAAGGGGCAATTAAACAAGAAGAAATAACAATCATAAATTTCTATGCACCCAATCAAGGGGCCACAAAATACATGAGAGAAACACTGGCAAAACTAAAGGAAGCAATTGATGTTTCCAAAATAATTGTGGGAGACTTCAACACATCACTCTCTCCTATAGATAGATCAACCAGACAGAAGACCAATAAGGAAATTGAAAACCTAAACAATCTGATAAATGAATTCAATTTAACAGACATATATAGAACATTACATCCCAAATCACCAGGATACAAATACTTCTCTAGTACTCACGGAACTTTCTCCAGAATCGATCATATGCTGGGACATAAAACAAGCCTCAATAAATTTAAAAAGATTGAAATTATTCAAAGCACATTCTCTGACCACAATGGAATACAATTAGAAGTCAATAACCATCAGAGACTTAGAAAATTCACAAATACCTGGAGGTTAAACAACACACTCCTAAACAATCAACGGGTTAAAGAAGAAATAGCAAGAGAAATTGCTAAATACATAGAGATGAATGAAAATGAGAACACAACATACCAAAACCTATGGGATGCAGCAAAAGCAGTACTGAGGGGGAAATTTATAGCACTAAACACATATATTAAAAAGGAAGAAAGAGCCAAAATCAAAGAACTGATGGATCAACTGAAGAAGCTAGTAAATGAACAGCAAACCAATCCTAAACCAAGTAGAAGAAAAGAAATAACAAGGATTAAAGCAGAAATAAATGACATAGAGAACAAAAAAACAATAGAGAGGATAAATATCACCAAAAGTTTGTTCTTTGAGAATATCAACAAGATTGACAAGCGCCTAACTAGAATGACAAAATCAAAAAGAGAGAAGTCCCATATAAACAAATAATGAATGAAAAAGGTGACATAACTGCAGATCCCGAAGAAATTTAAAAAATTATAAGAGGATACCATGAACAACTGTATGGCAACAAACTGGATAATGTAGAGGAAATGGACAATTTTCTGGAAACATATGAACAACCTAGACTGACCAGAGAAGAAATAGAAGACCTCAACCAACCCATCACAAGGAAAGAGATCCAAGCAGTCATCAAAAAGCTTCCCACAAATAAATGCCAGGGCCAGATGGCTTCACAGGGGAATTCTACCAAACTTTCCAGAAAGAACTGACACCAATCTTACTCAAACTCTTTCAAAACATTGAAGAAAATGGAGCACTAACTAACTCATTTTATGAAGCTAACATCAATCTAATACCAAAACCAGGCAAAGATGCTACAAAAAAGGAAAACTACTGGCCAATCTCCCTAATGAATATAGATGCAAAAATCCTCAAGAAAATACTTGCAAATCGAATCCAAAGACACATTAAAAAAATCATACACCATGACTAAGTGGGGTTCATTCCAGGCATGCAAGGATGATTCAACATAAGAAAATCAATCAATGTATTACAACACATTAACAATTTGAAAGGGAAAAACCAAATGATCATCTCAATAGATGTTGAAAAAGCATTTGACAAAATCCAACATCCATTTTTGATAAAAACACTTCAAAAGGTAGGAATTGAAGGAAACTTCCTCAATATGATAAAGAGCATATATGAAAAACTCACAGCCAGCATAGCACTCAATGGTGAGAGACCGAAAGCCTTCCCTCTAAGATCAGGAACAAGACAAGGATGCCCGCTATCACCACTGTTATTCAACATTGTGCCGGAAGTGCTAGCCAGGGCAATCCAGCAAGACAAAGAAATCAAAGGCATCCAAATTGGAAAAGAAGAAGTTAAACTGTCATTGTTTGCAGATGATATGATCTTCTATCTGGAAAACCCTGAGAAATTGACGATACAGCTACTAGAGCTAATAAACAAATTTAGCAAAGTAGCGAGATACAAGATTAATGCACATAAATCAGTAATGTTTCTATATGCTAGAAATGAACAAACTGAAGAGACACTCAAGAAAAAGATACCATTTTCAATAGCAACTAAAAAAATCAAGTACCTAGGAATAAACTTAACCAAAGATGTAAAAGACCTATACAAAGAAAACTACAAAACTCTACTAAAAGAAATAGAAGTGGACCTTAAAAGATGGAAAAATATCCATGTTCATGGATAGGAAGGCTAAATGTCATTAAGATGTCAATCCTACCCAAACTCATCTACAGATTCAATGCAATCCCAATCAAAATTCCAACAACCTACTTTGCAGACTTGGGAAAGCTAGCTATCAAATTTATTTGGAAAGGGAAGATGCCTCGAATTGCTAAAGACACTCAAAAAAGAAAAACGAAGTGGTTGGACTTACACTCCCTGACTTTGAAGCTTATTATAAAGCCACAGTTGTCAAAACAGCATGGTACTGGCACAAAGATAGACATATAGATCAATGGAATCGAATTGAGAATTCAGAGATAGACCCCCAGATCTATGGTCGACTGATCTTTGAAAAGGCCCCCAAAGTCACTGAACTGGGTCATAATGGTCTTTTCAACAAATGGGGTGGGAGACTTGGATATCCATATCCAAAAGAATGAAAGAGGACCCCTACCTCACACCCTACACAAAAATGAACTCAAAATGGACCAAAGATCTCAATATAAAAGAAAGCACCATAAAACTCCTAGAAGATAATGTAGGAAAACATCTTCAAGACCTTGTATTAGGCGGACACTTCCTAGACTTTACACCCAAAGCACAAGCAACAAAAGAAAAAGTAGATAAATGGGACCTCCTCAAGCTTAGAAGTTTCTGTACCTCAAAGGAATTTCTCAAAAAAGGTAAAGAGGCAGCCAACTCAATGGGAAAAAAAATTTGGAAACCATGTATCTGACAAAAGACTGATATCTTGCATATACAAAGAAATCCTACAACTCAACGACAGTAGCACAGACAGCCCAATTATAAAATAGGCAAAAGATATGAAAAGACAGTTCTCTGAAGAGGAAATACAAATGGCCAAGAAACACATGAAAAAATGTTCAGCTTCACTAGCTATTAGAGAGATGCAAATTAAGACTACAATGAGATACCATCTCACACCGATTAGAATGGCTGCCATTAAACAAACAGGAAACTACAAATGCTGGAGAGGATGTTATTCATTGTTGGTGGGACTGTATAATGGTTAAGCCACTCTGGAAGTCAGTCTGGCAGTTCCTAGAAAACTAGATATAGAGTTACTGTTCGACCCAGCGATTGCACTTCTCAGTATACACCCGGAAGATCGGAAAGCAGTGACATGAACAGATATCTGCATGCCAATGCTCATAGCAGCATTATACACAATTGCCAAGAGATGGAAACAACCCAAATGTCCTTCAACAGATGAGTAGATAAATAAAATGTGATATATACACACGATGGAATACAACACGGCAGTAAGAAGGAACGATCTCATGAAACATGACAACATGGATGAACCTTGAAGACATAATGCTGAGCAAAATAAGCCAGGCACAAAAAGAGAAATATTATATGCTACCACTAATGTGAACTTTGAAAAATGTAAAACAAATGGTTTATAATGTAGAATGTAGGGGAACTAGCGATAGAGAGCAATTAAGGAAGGGGGAACAATAATCCAAGAAGAACAGATAAGCTATCATGGGTAAATTTAATGTTCTGGGAATGCCCAGGAATGACTATGGTCTGTTAATTTCTGATGAGTATAGTAGGAACAAGTTCACAGAAATGTTGCTATATTAGGTAAGTTTCTTGGGGTAGAGTAGGAACATGTTGAAAGTAAAGTAGTTATCTTAGGTTAGTTGTCTTTTTCTTTCTCCCTTGTTATGGTCTCTTTGAAATGTTCTTTCATTGTATTTTTTTTAATTATTTTTTTTTATTTTTCATACAGTTGATTTAAAAAAAAAGTTTAAAAAAAAAAAAAAAACAAGGGGAAAAAATATGTAGAGCCCCCTTGAGGAGCCTGTGGAGAATGCAGGGGTATTGGCCTACCCCATCTCGATGGTTGCTAACATGACCACAGACATAGGGGACTGGTGGTTTGATGGGTTGAGCCCTCTACTATAGATTTTACCCTTGGGAAGATGGTTGCTGCAAAGGAGAGGCTAGGCCTCCCTATAATTGTGCCTAAGAGCCTCCTCCCGAATGCCTCTTTGTTGCTCAGATGTGGCCCTCTCTCTCTGGCTAAGCCAACTTGAAAGGTGAAATCACTGCCCTCCCCCCTACATGGGATCAGACACCCAAGGGAGTGAATCTCCTTGGCAACGTGAAGTGTGACTCCCAGGGAGGAATGTAGACCCGGCATCATGGGATGGAGAACATCTTCTTGACCAAAAGGGGGATGTGAAAGGAAATGAAATAAGCTTCAGTGGCAGAGAGATTCCAAAAGGAGCCGAGAAGTCACTCTGGTGGGCCCTCTTACGCACAATATAGACAACCCTTTTTAGGTTCTAATGAATTGGGGTAGCTGGTGGTAGATACCTGAAACTATCAAACTACTACCCAGAACCTATGAATCTTGAAGACGACTGTATAAAAATGTAGCTTATGGGGGTGACAATGAGATTGGGAAAGCCATAAGGACCACACTCCCCTTTGTCTAGTTTATGGATGGATGAGTAGAAAAATAGGGGAAGGAAACAAACAAACAGACAGACAAGGGTACCCAGTGTTCTTTTTTACTTTAATTGCTCTTTTTCACTTTAATTATTATTCTTGTTTTGTGTGTGTGTGTGTGCTAATGAAGGTGTCGGGGATTGATTTAGGTGATGAATGTACAACTATGTAATGGTACCATGAACAATCGAATGTACGATTTGTTTTGTATGACTGCATGGTATGTGAATATATCTCAATAAAATGAAGATTTAAAAAAAAATAAATAATAGGGAGGGGAATCTATGAAAAAGTTAGTAGAATTTAGAATTAAAAAGTCCCAAGAGACTTATATCTCTAATATCAGTAACAGTGTAATTTATTCCAGGAATGCAAAATTTGTTTAACATTGAAAAACCAATGCAGTTCACCACATTAATGAACTACTTTTTATTAGAGAACTTGTGGGTTTACTGCAAACTAAAATTTTAAAAATCATATGATTATCTCAATGGATGCAGGAAAAAAAAACATACAAAATCTATTCTAATAAAAACTCTCATTTATCTAGGAATAAAAAGCACTTCCTCAATCTAGTAAAAGGAATCTGTGATAAACCTACAGGTAACATCATACATAATAGGGAAAGACTTAATACTTCAACCCTAAAATTAGTAACAGGAATAGGATGTATGGTACTTATAGTCACCATTGTTTTGGAACATCTAAACAGTTAAATAAGCAAGAAAGTGAAATAAAAACACTGTCTTTCTTCATAGTTGGCATACTTATCTAAGGGAAAAAAAGAAACTACAAAAGACAAAAATACTACAAATAATAAATGTATTTAGCAAGTTTTCAAGATAAAAACTCATTATATACAAACCAATTGTATCTAGCCTCCAGATCTTGCTTTCTAACACTATTCTCCAATAAAAGGAACAGGGCTTTCTGGAGAAATGGCTGATTCTAAGACAGGGAAGGAAATAGACAGCATGTGCCTGGAGCATCTTGTGCCAGAAATTAAAGAAGTGCTAAAAAAGAAAACAACAACAACAAAAAAAAACAGTACATCCATGTTGATAGGGGAGTGTCAAGGATACATGAGCCAATTGAAAGAACTCCCAATAGCCAAAACTAGAACCATTTGAACAAAAAATAAAATAAAACAGTGTTTGATTATTACACAAAATATAAAATAAACATCCATGATTCCGTACTGACATAAATAAGTGATTGAATAAAGAAATAAATGGGGCAGACAAGATAAATCTCCCTTGCAGAAGAATTCCAAACAATTTATGTAGATGTTTTGCCCTCAAGGCATGGGAGTATAACTCCCCATTCCTTAAGTGTGGATTGTACATGGTGAGTTTCTTCCAAAGAATATTGTATAGAAAGGTGGAAAAGGAGAAAAAAAGGAGGAACTTTACAGTGGAGAAAACTCACAAACTACCAGTACATCAGCTAAGTGATCACAGTCGACACCAACAGTATACCTTGATATGATATGGGTGAGTAGGGTGTTTTACCTCTGTGGTTTCCCTCCCCCAAACCCATATCCCTGTCTAACCATGAAAGAGCATTAGACAAATCCCAACTGAGGGACATTAAACAAAAAGCACCTGACATCAAAAGTGTCAAGGTCAGCAGAACAAGGAAAGTCTAAGATACTGTCATAGGCAAGAGGAAGCCAAAGAGAGATGACAACTAAATGTACTGAGGTATCCTGATGGGATCCTGGAGGAGGAAAAGGATATTAGAGGAAAACAAAGGATTTTCAAATAAACTATGTACTTTGGTTAATGATCTATACTGGTTTGTTAATTGTAGCAAATCTACCATGTTAATGTTAGATATTAATAATAGGAGAAGCTGGGTGGGTCTCTGAAATATCTTATCAATTTCTTGGTAAATCTAAAACTGTTCTAAAAAAATAAAGTCTATTTAAAAAATACATATTCAAGTCAAAAAATGCATTTCATAATAGTTGCAAAGAATATTTAGGACTTAAAATTTTTAAAATACTATTTAGAATAAGATAAAATATATGGAATATTTAGCAATAAAACTGGCAAAAGATGTGCAATGTCTGTACACTAAAAGCTACAAAACATTGCTGAGAGAAATTAAAAAGACCTACATAAAGGGAGAACTAAATATACATGTCCATGGATCAGAAGACTAAATACTTTTAACAATTATTCACAAATTAATCTATAGGTTCAGTACAATCCCAATCAAAATCCCAGCAAAATAATTTTAGAAATTGACAAAATAGGTTTAAAATTCATAAGGAAGTGCAAAGGACTTAGAATATCCCAAATAACTTTGAAAAAATAAAGTTGCAGGCCTACCACCACTTGACCCAAGACTTATTATAAAGCTACAGTAATCAAGACAGTGCAGTAATGGCATAAATATAGAAAAATAGATCCATGGAAGTGAATGGACCCATACATGTATACAGAACTGATTCCTGTAATGAGTGCAATAACAATTAAGTGGAGAAAAGAATGGCTTTTCAATAAGTGGTGCTAGAACAATTGAATAACCATATTTTTAAAAAAATGTACAATTGCTTTTCAGCCTTTTGGCTAAGATCAAGTGTAGTATCTGTTCTTATCAATTTAATATCAGATATGTCCTCTATCAGATGACAACACATTAAATGGATTTTTGGAGCAGGGAGATGGAACAGGAGCTTGCTTCATCCACTCCACACATCACCCTGGTATTGCAGTATCTCCCAGAATGGTACAGCCCCATGGTGGGGAGGGAGGATAATTAATTAATTAAAAATGTGCAGAACTTGGTCACACCATATTTAAAACCTCATTCAAAATGTATCATAGAAATAAATGTAAAACTGAAAACTATAAAACTTTGGGAAGAAAAGATAGGAGAAAACTTTTGTGACCTTGGACTACGCAAGGTTCTCGACTCTGGAGCAAAAATACTGCTCCTTTGGGTAGGCTTGAATAAGGCCCTCCTTGGAGCTGAGTCCTTTTCCTTTTCCTATGGAAATGCCTCCTTTGCAGTCAGAGGAGGGGTTTGTGATCCTTTAATAGCTACCAAGGGATTTAACTCAGAGCAAATGAGTCATTAGCACAGAGCAGAGCTGCAGAATCAGTTTTATATGTTTGTACTTCAGGCTTCTCCTTTTCAAGCAAAAACAATTTCTATTTTTCATCTAAACAAGTGCAATATCAGTTCCTCTGGTGCCTCTTAATGCTCAGCCAAGGATGAAATGCAGCTTCTCTCAGCCCCAGGGCTCTACATTGTCTAGGAAAAGGGCAAGGAGAACTTCATCCAGCCCTGGCACCTGAGACATGGCATCCGAGGGTCTGGGCTGCTACTCAGCTCTCAGCTCCCCGGGGCTCCTTTCCATGAACGTCAGCTCTGCGTCACCATGTTTACAGTCCGAGCATTTGCAGGGCACCAGGCAGGACCACCCCATGTCACCAGCCCTGACTAGCATCTCTGTATCTTCACCCACGTCTGAGGAAGGCACAGAGCACCTGGATTAGCGCCCCCTCCATCCCCTCAGAGCGCACTGCGTGAGAGTGGATTCTCATTGAAGGCGCTGAGACAACTCTGGCTCCAGATATTATCAGACCTTTAGGGACCTCTTGCCAAGACAATCCTTAGCATAAAGACAATTCTCAGCACAGAGATCAAATAACTCATAAATGCCTGAAACTACAATCCTCTAAAGGTTCTTATTTAACACCTATTTTATATAAAACAACAGAGGCACAGAGAGATTCAAGAACATAAAAAGTGCCACACAGACCATCAGTGACAGAGCCAGGATAAGAATTCAGATGTCTCCAAATCTAACAAACAATTAGGCGTTTTCTTTGTTTGTTAGGATTTTGTAAAACTTTTTATTCTGTTACAATATAGCATTTCCTCTTTTTATCACATTCAGATATATATTTCAGTGCTCTTAATTGCATTCACAATGTTGTGTTACCATCACCACCATCTATTGTCAAAACATTTCCATCATTCCAGATAAGAACCCTGTACATCTTAAGCCTTAACTTCCCATATCCCCACCTTATCCCTAGTAACCTGATTATAAATTCTGACGTGATGAGTTTGCTTATTCTTATTGTTTCAAATCAGTAAGCTCATGTAATCTTTGTCCTTTTGTGTAGGGCTAATTTCACTCAACATGATGTCTTCAAGGTTCATTCCATATGTTTGCACGAATTAGAGCTTCATTCCATTTTACAGCTGGATAATATTACATTGTATGTAGATACCACATTTTATTTATCCAATTATTAGTTGATGGATTCTTGGGTTGCTTCCATTTTTGGGAATTGTGAATAATGCTGCTAAGAACATCAGAATATCAGTGTGCAAATATCTATTCCAATCCCTGCTTTCAATTCACTTTGATATATACTGAGTAGTGAGATTGCTGGGTCATATGATAGTTATATACTTAGCTTTCTGAGGAACTGCTAAACTGTCTTCCACAGTGGCTGCACCATTTTGCATTGCCACCATCAATGAATGAGTGTTCCTATTTCTGTGAAACCTCTCCAACACTTGTATTTTCTGTTTTTTAAATAGCAGTCATTGTAATGGGTGTGAAATGGTATCTCATTGTAGTTTTGATTTGCATTTCCCTGATGACTAATGATGTTGAGCATCCTTTTATGTGCTTTCTGGCCATATGTATACATTCTTTGGAGAAATGTCTGTTCAAGTTTTTGTCCATTTTTCAATTGAGTTATTTGTCTTTTGGTTGTTAAGTTGAAGGATTTTTTAGATATTTTGTATATTAATCCAATATCGGATGTGTGGTTTCCAAATGTTTTCTCCCATTGTGTAGGTTGTTATTTTACTTTCATGATGAAGTCCTTTGAGGCATAGAAGTTTTTAATTTTCATGAAGTCCTATTTATCTAATTTTTCTTTTGTTGTTTGTGCTTTGGATGTAAAGGCTAAGAAACTATAACTTAACACAATGTCCTGAAGATGCTTCCCTGCATTTTCTTCTAGGAGTTTGATAGCTCTAGCTCTCACATTAAAGTTTTTGATCCATTTTGAGTTAATTTTTGCATATGGTGTGAGGGAGGGGTCCAGATCAATATGAATAAAAATGAAGAAAAAAGCCATTTACAACAGCAACAAAAAGAATCAAATATCTAGGAATAAATCTAACCAATGATAAAAGGACTTTTATACAGAAAGTACAAAACATTACTAAAAGAAATCGAAGAAAATATATATAAATGGAAGGATATTCTGTATTCATGGACTGGAAGACTATATATTGTTAAGACATCAATTCTACTCAAAATCATTATAGATTCAACACAATCTTAATCAAAATTCCAACAACCATCTTTGAAGAAATGGAAAAGCCAGTCATCAAATTTATATGAACAGCCAAAGCCATTTTGATAAAGAAGCTTGAGTTGGAGAATGCACACTTACCGATCTTAAATTTATTACACTCAAAACAGCATGGCACTGGCAAAAGGACAGACCAATGGAATAGACTTAAGAGCACAGAAATCAACCCTGACATTTATGGCCAACTGATTTTTGAAAAGGTGGCAAAGACCATCTGTTGGGAAAGAACAGTCTCTTTAACAAATGTTGCTGGGAAAACTGGATCTCCATTTACAGAAGAATGAAAGAGGACCCTTACCTCATAGCATACACAAAAATCAACTCCAAATGGATTGAAGACCTAAATATAATTGCCATGACTATCAAACTCCTAGAAGAAAATATAGGAAAGCATTTTCTGGACCTGTTTCTAGGCAATGGTTTCTTAGACTTTATACCAAAAGCACAAGCAACAAAAGAAAAATATAGATAAATGAGATCTTATCATATTTAAAAACTTTTGGACCACAAAGAACTTTATCATGAAAGCAAAGTGACAACAGACACAATGGGAGAAAATATTTGGAAACCACATATCTCATAAGGATTTAATATCCAGAATATATAAAGAAATCCTTCAACTCAATAACAAAGGACACACAGCCCAATTTAAAAATAGGTAAAACATTTTTATGGACATTTTTCCAAAGAAGATGTACAAATAGCCAAAAATGAAAAATATTCAACACCATTAGCCAGTAGGAAAATGCAAATCAAAACCACAATCAGATACCATTTCACATCCAATAGGATGGCTACTATTACACAATCAGAAAATTATGTTGGAAAGGATGTGGAGAAATAGGAATTTTCATTCATTGCTTTTTTCCTTCATGTGGCTTTGATCTGGTAAAAGTAAGACCCACATAAAATCTGGGACATACATTGTATTAGTTAGGGTTCTCTAGGGAAACAGAATCAATAAGAGATATCTATAAATATAAGATTTATAAAAGTGTCTCACACAACTGTGGGTATGCATGAGTCCAAATTCCATAGGGCAGGCAGCAAACTGGCAACTCCAATGAAGATGTTCAATGAACTCCTCAGGCCATGAACTGGCAACTTCGATGAGTGTGTTCGATGAACTCCTCAGGAAACAAACTGGCAATTTCAACGAACTCCTCAGGAAACACTTTGCTGGTCAGCCAAAGAAGAAGTCAAGTTCCTCTATCCGTCTTGCTTAAAAGACTTCAACTGATTGGATTAAATCCAGCTGACTGCGTTCTCTCATTGTGGAAGACGCAACCTTTATTGACATCGTCAGTCACAGCTGCAGTCAATTTACTGATAATTTAACAAACCAGCCTTCTGGTTTATTAAGCAGCCACAAACATCCTCACAGCAATGGTTAGGTCAGTGCTTGCTTGACCAGACAGCTGGGTACCATCACCTGGCCAAGGTGACACATGAACCTAACCACCACATACATATACTAAAAGATTATTTCTTCTTTATTTGTAATTCAAATTTAACTGGGTGTTATGTATTTTATCTGGCAGCCCAGAAGATGTAA
This sequence comes from Choloepus didactylus, assembly GCF_015220235.1. Taxonomy (NCBI): domain Eukaryota; kingdom Metazoa; phylum Chordata; class Mammalia; order Pilosa; family Megalonychidae; genus Choloepus; species Choloepus didactylus. The sequence continues at coordinate 155,472,287 of NC_051312.1, read as the reverse complement.
GAGGAGAGATTAAAATACATTTCTCCAGGGTGTGGCAGACTCCCCTCTCCACCTGTCCAGTAAACAATGTCACTTCAGCAAAATTCACTCTAAAGGCTGAGCTTCTTGGGAATTAATTTCAGGCAAGGTCTCAAAAGAGATATGTGGCCTGGGTTTGGGGTATTTTTTTGTTAGTTTCCCTGTTTTGTTAAAATGTGCCTTTTACTCTTTTGAGTAAAAATATCATTTATAGTATTTAGTATTATAAAAATAATATATATTTGTCATGTAAAAATTAGAAATATCATTTAGAAAATTAAATATTAGATAGAATGAAGATTTTGAAAATATGGGTGAATAATTGTAAACTTTAAGAACTGGGGAAATCTTTTTAAGTGTGCCATTAAAATAAAATAATTAGAGGAAAGAAGGATTTTTTTTTTAGTAGAAACTCAGCCATTGTGCCCTGCAGTGAGGCCATGGTGGCAGCGGGATCCTCTCCCTTAGAGAGACAGTGACAGCATGTGTAGCAGCTCCTCTCATGCTGAGGGGTCCCTGCTGCCCACCCCTCAGCTCTCTCCTGCTCCTCTGAGGCCCCACTGATGCCCCATGTCTTGAACTGGCAACATGTCTTCATGACCCTGTGTGATGGACAGCATCTCTGAAGTGCCTGAGGAACTGGGGGGTGGGTTGGAGATGAGGATAAGGAAACTCCAGGATGAAGCCACATCTCAGAAATATCAGGTGCCAACAAGTCCTCTCTGCTCCAGGGTATCCCAGGGCTGGTGGGGCTCTCAGTCACTCCCGGAAAGGCTGAAGGGAAGTGGTGGGAAGACAGGAGGACAGATGAAGTTTCTCTCTCTGGGCCAGCCTGGGGTCCCATCTCCTGGGGACTGGGTGCAAGCCTGAACACAGGATGGGCTGAGGAAAACACTTCTCCAGGCAAGAGTTGAAGGGAAGAGGGGAGCAGCTCGATGGTGCATTGGGACCTGGGGAGAAATCTTTGTTCTCTGTCCTCTAGGACACAAGAGTGGTTGGGTTGGGGGAATTCAGCACAGTCTGCTGAGAAGCTAATAGTATTGGTTGAGCCCCTACGACTGCAGGACTCACTGGGACCCACCAGATGCCTTGGGGTGGGAGCCTGCCCCTCCAGTGGAACCCCTATGGCCTCTCAAGTAGCAGCCCAGGCAGGCCAGGAGGGGCAAGGACACTGGAGGGCTTCCTGGGGGTTTGTACACAGCTTCCCATGCTGATGTCCTCAGTCCTCTCCCCAGGCAGTCATTATCCTGAACCCGGCTAGGGTGAGGCCATTGAGTTCTCTGTGCAGGGTCTGCAGGTGTGATGGTATCAACCTCATCTCACCTCACCCCTCTCTCTTCACCATCTTTGGCAAGCTTGTATCAATTGACAGGTTTGGTGTTTACTCCAGGAAGCATCATTAAGACCAGAGAAGCAATAAGTGACATATCAAGAGCGACGAAGCACAAGGAAAAAACCTCTCACTCCCATCATTTAGGGTCAGCAAGGGGGATGAAAAGAATTTGTTTTTCATTGAGTATCACAGAGAGTTTCCACACAGGTGAACTGAGCTACATTAGCTGCTGCCTAGAGAGCTTAAATGGTACTTTATGGAGACACCGTCTCTTCCTCCCTCTCACCAAAGATCAGCATCCCTCCTTAAATGTTTTACAGTTTACAAAGCCTTTCATGTGTGTCATCTCATTTCCTTTCTTCAACAGCACAGCTTTACATTTCATGATGAAGAGGGGTCTTGGGAGGGGCAGGCTGCCTGCCCAAAGTCACATACCAGCAGGTGGTAGGGCTGGGATTCAAACCCTGCATGTTTCCCACACCCAGTACTTACCCACTACCACAGACTGGAAGCCTCTGCCCCAGCATCCAGGGCTCCAGAGGCCCTGTCCCTAGAGAGCCGAGGAATCCCTGACTACACACCGTGCAGAATCCCAGGTGACCACAGGGTGAGGTCATGGGTTAGTGTGCTGCAGGCGTCAGGCCCGAATGGGCAAGGAGGAGCCAGCCCTGTGAGCTCCGCTTGGTGAGCCTGGTGCATGGGGCTGAATCTGCCAAGAGAACAAACCTTTCCCCATCCTTCCAATGCGCTTCAGTGTAGACAGTGAGGTTTCTGATACGGGTCCCTGTCCCCTGGTAATTGACAGCCTTGTGGGTCAAAGTCAAATGATCCTCTGAGAGCCATCAGTTTTATCTGTCTGCCTGGACTCTGCAAGGTTAGGCCTCAAGTGCAGCCCCATTCACAGCTTGGGAAGAGGAGTGAGGGAGGTGGAGCCTGGAAGGGCTCCTGCAAACGTGGGAGTTGGTGGGGGTGACTACCAAGCTTGGTGACCACCCTGTGCCCACTCTCAGCATTTTTCCTTCCCCTCTGGGCACACACACCTGTGGAAGACAGACCAAGGGCACGCCAAGGCTTGCACCCTGACAAGCAGCACTCCCAATTCAGATCCACAAATTTCCTGAGGAACTGCTCTGCCAGACCCCATCCCAAATGTTTAACCCCCTTCCCAGGGTCCAAATCTTCTCTGGAGTCAGGAGTGCCTGGAAAGAAAGCTCTGATGTCAAATGAAGTTGGATGGATCCATGGCCCATCTGCCCAGTCATTGCGACCAGACCAGGGCCTGCTGCCCTCTCCCTGCCCTGGAGTGATGAAATCCCCCAGGCCTCAGCATCTCTTAGCTCCACGTGGGAAACCCTGGCTCTGTTCACATTCTGTGCTGAGCTGGGGACTGGGAACCAGCATTACCCATTACAACTTCAGAGCCACCAATCCCCCAGCCAGGAACCAGGGCTGGGACCAGTTCCCAAAGGCAGCCAACTTCTATAAAACAGTGCTTGAGACAAGAAGTCTCAGGAACCAAAGGCTCAGTCCCCTAAGTTTGAGGGGTTTGACGAGGGGGATTAAGATGGGTTCAGGGAGGAATAAGGGAGATGGTCCTATGAGCTAGTAGTTTGGGGCAGGGGCTCAGGCTCACACTCCAACAAAGGTGGGAAGCAGTCTGCAAAAGACACTTTCTCTACTGTGGTTTCCAACTTTCCTTCCCTCCAATTCCTCTCCCCATACCCTCCCAATAAACACACAACCTTCTTTCAGATAACTGGGGTCTCTTCCTTTCTGTGGCTGAAATCTGCTTTTAGGAGAAGGTCTATATTAGTAACACAAACTCATATGAATGAGTTTTAGTCAAAACATCATTGCTCTTTTCCGGCTCTGCACCAGGACATGCTCCCTTGGGGAGACGGTTGTGGACCTGGCCCATAGCAGCACCCAGAGAACTGCCTTGGATAAAGGGAACATTGAAGAGGCCAAGGCTGTGGGGCTGAGTGTGGAGCCCAAGCAGGCCTATAGGTCCTCCTGGCAAAGAAGGGGTGTGAGCACCCCACCTCCCCTCAGCAGGAGGTGGAGGAAGAGAAGGCCTGTTTGGTGGGCTTCCAGAAGCTGGGAAGACCTCACACCCTAACACATGCCCATGAAGCTGGTGGAAAAAAAAGCCCATCTGTTTCCTGTAAAGGTAAACATAGATCTGTCCTATAACCAAGCACTCCTAAGTTTCTACCCATGAGAAAATGAAAATATGTCTACAAAATACTTGTGCAAGAATGTTTGTAGCAGCTTAATTTATAATAGTGCCAAACTGAAAAGAACCCAAATCTCTATCAGCTGATGAATAAACACATTGTGGTATAGCCATACAATGGAAATTACTTAGCAATAAAAAGTAAAAATCTACTAATACCTAAATCGGACAATCACCAAGAGAATCCCATAGCAACCTACCGAGCAGAAGGAAGTTTACAAAAATACACACTGTATGGTCCCATTTATATGAAGGCCTGGAACATGCAACATCAATCCAAAGGATTATAAAGTGAGAAAAATAGTTGTCTCTGGGAGAGTTTTATTGCCTGGTAAGGGACAGAAGAGAATTTTCTAGAGAGAAGTAAGCGTTCTCTATCTTAGAATTGGTGTGGGTTATGTGGTATATGCATTTTTCCAAAGTCATTCACTCATACCATTAAGATTCGTGCATTTCACTGCCTGTACATTTTCCCCTAAAATAGTTCATTCTGTATGATTTCATTTCAATAAAGTCTGAAAGCAGTCAATGCTAATCTAGGCTGTTAGAAATCAGAACCACAGTTACCCATGTGTTGTGCAGTGATCGGGACACAAAGGGTCCTTCTGTGTAGCCTAACATTTTCTTTGATCTGGATGATCCATGTGCTCTGTGCAAATTTTGCAAATGGTATTTATATTTTGTGCACTTTTCTATATGCATGTGACCCTTCTATTAAATGCTTATATTAAAATATTTAATGTATATAGATGGTTTTATTTTATTTCCACCCTCATCTTTCTTGACTTTGGGGAGTATGCTCCCCTTTGAGAATTTGGATAGAGATACTGTCAGAGTGGGCTTTTAGAAGATGTTGAGGCCATTCCAGGGCTCTCTCCCTATGAGCCATGGGGGGTTGAGAGGCTCGCTAGGCACCCCAGGGTGGCCTCAATGAAGGCCTCTCTCTCCTTGCTGGAGGGGGGACCACCTAGAGGGGCTGGGCCTGCTCTGACCCTTGGCGGTGACTGGAACAGGCTGGGGGAAGGCCTTGCTGCTGAACCTCAGGTCAAACCTCCACTGAGCAAGGACAGAACCGGAGAAGGTGCTGTAAGGGCTGAGTTACCTCCTCATTGTGGTTGTCTTCATTCTGAGTTGCTTCACGGGCTCCTCAGAGGCACAGGCTTTTCCAGGTTCTAGGTCTGAGCCACATCTAGGCTGAGGACTGGAAGGAGCATGGAGGGAGTACCACATCAGAGAAGGAAGCCTCTCTAATTCCTTGGCCCCTGGAGAGCACTGCCAGCCTCCTTTTCCATAAGAGTGACCTCCTGTTAGAAGGGACTCACATCATGGTTTGACTCATAAGCATTGATGGTTCGACTTTCACAACAAGTTAGGCATGAAGTCTTAGACCTCTTCACACGGCTCTGCAAGGTCACCCAGGCCGGAGCTACAATCTGTGGGCTCCTGACTTCATATTCCTGGTCTTGCTGCCCTTTGCCCCTCTGCTGTTCCTGTACTGCCCTCGCCTAGGGGGCTCCTGGTGCCTGTGGCCCAGGTGCTGGGCACCCTCCCCTCCCCTTCCTTTCCAGAACCATTGGGGGGAATGAGGAGCCAGCCCCCAGCCTGAGGGGACTCTGACCCTGTGTCCTCCCCACCCAAATAGCACACCTCTGTCCAGGCCGATGCCTGCCGCACTCATGGGATGAGATAAGAATCATTCACTCAGTTGGTCAATTAGGAAGCCAATGAAAATTCCCTGTAGCCTAAGCTCTATCCTACTTCGTGGCACCCCAAACCCTCAGCCCAACCCTGGGAGCATCAGCTTTCCTTTTTCCTTCCCACGAACAATGAGAAAAGGGAGACTAACAGTAATCCAAAACAAACAACAAAATCCCTCCCCAGCATCACTTTCTTTGGTCTATAGGGTCTTATAATAATCAAAAAATAATTAAAAGGCTAACCTTCTGGCCAGTTTGAGTTTAGCTACCCTGCAACAAACAAATCCACAATCCCTCATTGCATATTTACATCTCATTAGCAAAAGTCAAATGCATCAAAAGCATTAAAATTAAGAAATTAGGCACAATTATCCTGTCAGCCACAGTTGGGGGAAGTTGTCAAGGGCTGGTTTATTCATTAGTTTGCACAGAATTTCAGCAGCTCCCTAACTGTGTGCTGCTATATTTTACCCCCTTCCTCTCTTGCTTTAAAAAATAAAAATCCTTTAAGGTTACTCTGCAATGCAGCAGACTGCCAGCAAATGTTGGAGAGGCCAGGCCCAGGGGAGGCCTTGAAGGGTCACCTCCTCTCTAGACTCCAAGCTGTCAGGGGCCCTGGCTGAGCCAGGGGTGGCCTGGCCATAAGAGGCTTGGGGACCACGGGTGGGGCCTCCCAGGAGCAGCTGCATCTCACCAGCTGTCACCAGGCTCAGCTCCCTGCCTGTTTCCCAGTGGGCCCCCACAGAGCATCTGTCGGGTGAATGAATGAAGATGTGCTTGGCTCTGGGGGAGAGTTCATCAGGTCTCAGTGCAGGTTCAGTGCACGGCCATGAGCTCTGAGGGGGCACCGGGCACTGGCCAGCTTCAAAGAGGGGCTGTGGCTGGAGATTCTTCCACTGTGAAGCTCCTTCCTGCTCGCTCGCTGGCCCTGCTTGCCCTCCACCCTGGGGCTCTGCCTCCTTCCTCTCTCCTCCCTAAGTCTGATGGAAGCTTCACTTTACTGTGACTGTCAAAGTACCTCTGGCTCAAGGTCAGGCATGCTCCAGGTTCTAGGCTTTTTTGACATTCCCCAAAACACACTGCCCTCCCCAGTAGTGTCATAGGCCATGGGGTGCAGTGGAAAGGCCCTGGGTTCTAGGAGACCTGGGTTCTGGCTTTTGTATCTAGTGACACTCTGGTCTCCCTGGGCATTGAGTTTCCCATCTGTGAAATGAGGCTCACAATACCTGTCATAGGTCCTGCCAACCCCGAGTCATCGTGGAGCTCGGGCGGTCCAAGGCCACAAAGATTCTCTGCCAACTGTGAAATGCTCTGAAGACACATTGGGCTTATTATCATTGTTCATTCTTCTTGAGCTTGTTGAAAGCATCTTTCCTTCTCGGAGGCACAGAGACCAGCACTGAATGGAAAGTTACCAGCGCTCTCCAGGAGATTTTCCTTCCTTTTGGAATTGAGAGAAAATTCAAGGGCTGCCAAACAATCGGGTCATAGGTTTTCCCAACATGTCTTCCTGTAGTCAGACCAAGGTGTCCATATTATAGTTGCCGTAAATGCTCCATTTTTGTACTTTGTGTAATAAACCAGTGGAGGATCTTACCCTCACTTCTCCATGCGTACACATGCATCTTTCAAATGCAACTGGCACTCAACAATATCACCAAATTCAACATCAATCCAGTTTTTTTGATAGAAACTGGCAGATGTGATTTTCCCTCTGGAAACTGCCTGGCCTTCGCATAGAATCCACTTTGAGTAGCTGAAGACAAGGGAGACTCCTCCACCAGCATTTGTCTCAGTTGTGGCTTCCCTATGCAAACTCAACCTGGACACGCACCCCTTAATTCACTCATCCAGAAGTAATTGGTCATCTCTGTTTCTCAACACTGTATTCACGAGGGACAAAAAGTGTTTCAATTTTAAAACATCACAGACTAGTGGCCAATAAAACAATTACAATGTAGCAATGGTTTTCAATTGGTGATATTTTTGCTTCCAAAGGACATTAGGCAACATCTGGAAACATTGTGTGGTTGTCACAACTCAGGGGAGGCATCAGACATGTAGTAGGTAGAGACCAGGGATGCTGCTAACATCCTACAATGCACAGGATGGCTGCCTCAACAGAGCCTTGAACAAGGTGTGAGTTTGCAGAGGTTAAGAACCCTGCAATAGTATGGTAAGTTCTGCAGTGGAGGTGAGTGAAGGGTGCTAGTGTACTAAGACAAAGAACAGACATACAATTTCATCGGAAGGGTAGGGGTGTGCTTCCCAGAAGGAGCAGCCTAAACTGGGACCTCTCTCCCTATCCTCTAGGAAGGCATGAGCCACTCAACGATGTCCTGCAGTGTCCTCTGTATCCTGGTATGACTTTATTTGTTCTTTTGAAAATCAGACAAAACCCAGGGACCTCAGGACAAATCTCTTCCAATAGAGGGGACACTGACCTGTTGCGCTCTCACTCAGCGTTTGCCTCTTCTTTGTTCTCTCCCTCTTACTGCTTTTCACTCTTCTCCCCAGAGTTGTGTCCTGTGCCCCTCTGGACTCGCCCCAGCCTATCCTCCTGGCCTGTTTTGAAGGCCCATTGCTTCCACCTCCATGTCTAGATGGACCCTTCTGATCACCTGTATGGTCAGCAGTGTTCATAGGTTCATAGGGGCATAGACCCTGTGGCCAGATCAGGCCATGGTGAAAGAGCCTTCCCAACCACACTTGCCCCATAACCAGTGAGGCTTCCAGCTAAAATCACAAGTGCTGGCTCCCAGCCAGAGCAGACACTTCCTTCCTTGCCTCTCACTATCTCTCGTCACATCATAGTTTTTTTTCCTTTTCTTTCCCTTCTTTTTTTTTTTATTTACGTACTAGATAATCATCCAAACTGTACAATCAGTGGCTCATGGTATCATCATATAGTTGTGCATTCATCACTACAATTAATGTTTTAACATTTTCATTGTGCCAAAAAATTAAAATAAGGAAAATAAAAATATAGAAAGAACACCCAAAACATCCCTCACCCTTTATCCCTCACCCCCACCCCACCCCCATTATTCATCTATTTTTTGTCTTTATTTCCCTACTCATCTGTCCATACACTGGATAAAGGGAGTGTCAGTCACAAGCTTTTTACAATATCATAGTCATATCATAAAAGTTATATAGTTAAACAATCATCCTCAAGAATCAAGGCTACTGGATTACAGTTCAACAGTTTCAGGTATTTCCTTCTGGCTATTCTACTACACTAAAAAGTACAAAGGGGTATCTATAAAAATGCATTAAGAATACATTCCCGAATGACCTCTCAACTCCATTTGAAATCTCTCAGACACTGAAACTTTATTTTGTTTCATTTCTCTTCCCTCTTTTGTCAAGAAGACTTTCTCAGTCCCATGGTGTCAGAGCCAAGCTCATCCCAGGGATTCATGTCCCACACTGCAGGTAGATCCACATCCCTGGGAGTCATGTCCCATGTGGGGGGAGGGCAGTGAGTCCACCTGCTGAGGTGGCTTAGAGAGGCCACATCTGAGCAACAATAGAGGTTCTCTAGGGGTGATTCTTAGGCATAATTACAAGTAGGCTTTGTTTCTTCTTTGTAGGAATGAGTTTCACAAGGGCTAGCCCCAAGATCAAGAGCTTGGCCTACTAAATTGATAGTCCCCAATGCTTATGAGAATATCAGGAATTCCCCTGGTGGGGAAGTTTAGTATTTCTATATTTTTCCCCAGTCCCTCAAGGGGGCTTTACAAATATTTTTTATTCTCTGTCCAAATTACTCTGGGAGGCATCAGGGAATCACACCAACCTGTACAAACCAACAAGGTATCACTCTCTATTCAAGGTTCCATGTAATTATGGTGTTCAAATAAACTGACCATAAAAGTTAAATTACATAGTGTGCTACAGAAAATATAAATTTTGCACCAAATAAACATCTCTTCCTTTTGTCTCACACGGAAGTTGAAGTTTAGAAACACTGTCAATACCATCCTTTACCCTTTAGTCTGATTTGCCTTAGCCCTAATCAGATCAGCTTCATTCATATCTCTAACTGAAGTCTGATCTCTTTTTCAGCTTTTTTTAACAGTTGCTGTATGGGGTAATGCTGACTTTCATAGCTGCAGAACTCTAGCTCTGAGTCTCAGGTGTCACACAGACACCTGAAGTTCCAGGGAAGGACCAGATTATACACAAAGAGCTCAGCATCTTAGAATTTAGAAATAACAGTAACAACTCAGGAATAGATGTGACTGCTTTAAGACCTCACAATCTAAAAATCTTGACAATAAGCCTTCCTCTATTAATACGCTCTTAAACTCAACCCTCAGAGTTTTCACATTTTATTTAGTCCACATTAGTGAGGCATTATAATATTTGTCTTTTTGTTTCTGTCTTATTTCATACAACATACTGTCCTCAAGTTTCACTCACCTAGTTGCATGCCTCACAACTTAATTCTTTCTTGCAGCCACACAACATTTCATTGTATGTATACACCACAGTTCACCCTACCATTTGGGCAACCTCCATCAATTGCGAATTGTGAATACTGCCACCATAAACATCAGTGTGCAAATGTCCATTTGTGGCCCTGCTTTCAGTTGCTCCAAGCATATACCCAAAAACAAGATTGCAGGATCATTTGGCAACCCTATACTTAGCCTCCTGTGAAACCACCACACTGCCTTCCAGATGATTCATTGTATTTTAAGGCAGGTTGTGTTTCCATACCTGTCCATCCCTCTGGAATGTGAGCTTCTTGAGGTCAAGGACTATGTCTTATTTCTCCCTGTGTCCATAGTAGAGAGCCAGACACACAGGATTGTTCAACAAACATAATGAATACGTTGAAAGGGGGGAAGACAAGGAAGGAGGGAAGGAGAGAAGGATGGAAGGACGAATGAATTTTAGTCCTACCTGCAAGATCAGCTGAGAAGTCCTGGTAACATAGAGGATTTTGCTAGGACATCCCAGCCCTGCTGCCCTGGTAATCCCAGAGCACTTTCTGCCATGGACTGAGGGTGGTTCTGGCTCCTTGCATTTGACCTCCTGAACCTCCTTGACCTGCTTCGCCCTCCATTCCCATCATTGATTTGGCCCTATCTTCTGCTCTGCCTGCATCTCCACTGCCCCATGTAGAGCTTCTCTGTTACCAGATCACGACGTACCTGCTGACACACCTGCTTTCCTCCTGGAAGGTGAGCTCCATTAGAGCAAGGACCAAGTCTGCTCCACTCAGAACCTCCAGAGACCAGCCCACAGCAGTCCTCAAGGGAATGGATGGGTTAAAGGGAAAAATAAATGCTGATGCTCAACCCAGACCTGAGCATATCCCCACTCAGTCCCAAAGGCTAAACAAGTCAGGCTGCACTCTGTTCATAACTGATCACTGAACCCATGCCATATGCCATCCCATCTGGAAGACATCCATGGGGGTATGGAAGAAGAAAGGCATGTAAAATAATCATAGCCAGAAGTGAGAGCATTGGTTCACAGTGGATCCTGATACTGGCTGTGGAACTGCACAGAGTCTGAGCAACTTATATACTCCAGTCTCAGTTGTTTTATCTGTAAAGTGGGAATGTTTTTTTTTGCTTCTCAGTAGACATGGATGAAGGAAGGGAAGGCTGGGGAGACCAAGGTGGGAGCCCCCATATAATGACCCTCCAGCATGCACTTGTGGAAGCAAGTTGCAGGGTGTCAGGAGGGAGCCTAGGACAATGGGTGCTGTACCAGCTCAAAGACACAGAATTCTCCCAGGTACCTTCTGGGGCTGGGACAGCCTGGCAATGGGATTTTGTGCCCAGGATTCTGATCCTAAACTCTCTTTCTTCCCCATGCCAGGCCCTCTGTCTTCTGGGCCAGGTCACAGGAATGGAAAAGGTCCCATCCTACCTGGGGACCACAGCCTGGAAAGTGTGGGGTTTTGAGGGAGAAGTCTTGGGTTTAAGTCTCACTTCCTCCATTTTCTGGGGCCTGGCACTTGCCATGAATTTCTCTAAGCCTCAGTTTCCTCATTTGTGAAATGGAGAAAATAGAATTGTGCAGCTCTCAGAGTTGTTGCAGGTAGTGAATGCAATAGTGTTCAAGGAAGGTGGTTTGCAAACTGCAGCCCTGTGCAGTTGGCTGTCATGTTCCTCTTGCATGACTCGTGGCCATTACTGACATTCCTTAGACCAATAGCTGCAAGAGCCAGACAAAGCTGCTTCCTTCCTCCTTTTAGAGTAAAACCAGTAAAAGACTTCTTCTGGATCCACATGGCATTACCATGCCACATCTTTCAGGTCTGGAAATTGTCAACAGGTAACACCCTGCAGCCTAGCAGGGTTTCTAGGGGCTGGAACCTGACCTGAACCCAGGGAGATTCATTCTGGGCCCTGATTTGCCCCAACAGAGATTTGCCTGATGCCCTGTGGTCCTGGACCCTGCAGGGGGTTCTGGGCTCCTGCTTAGGGCAGTGGTTTTCACCCCTGCCACCACCACAGAAAAAGGGAGAGTGGGTCTGCCCATCACACATGGAGTGAGCCTCAGAGATTCAAGTGATGAATCAGAACCAAACAGAGCATTTTGCTCTAGCAATCCAGCCCCTTTGCTAGTTTGTGGATAGTATAATCTGCCCAACTTCACCTGAAGCTGGGGACTATTTTCAGAGTTTCGTGTTGGGTTCATTTGTAGGACATGGCTGAATGGGGCGAGAGGCAGCCGGGAAGTTTTCCCTCCAACCCTGGATCCATCCTCCCCAAGCTGTGCAGGAGAAAGTGTCCTATGGAAGGCTGCGAGGTTCAAGCAGCCAGGCAGTGGCTGCTCCTGAATTATTTGGACCTGATGCAGGCTCCAGGTCTGTGAGGCTCAGGCCAGATGCCAACAGGGCAGACCACCAACCTTGTGGGGTCTGGAGCTAGAAAAGCCCCCGTCCTCTTCGCTGTCTGACCTGGGGCTGATGTCCTGGCTGGACCCATGCATCACTGCTTCCTGCATAGGTCACGGTGAGGTGGGGCATGGGGAACAGCCTTTGCACCCCACCTGGACCCTTCCCTCCACAGCTCTGTCCACCTTCCAACAAGGTCCAGGTGGTCACTCAGGCAACCCACACTAGAATGGCAGGATTGTTTGTTAAAATGGTGCAGCACTTCATTTGTTAAATAGCTGCTATCCTGAGCATGCCCCCCATGACTAACCAGCCCACCACTCTCTGGACCCACAGATCTACTGTTCTTCAGAAGTAACCCCATGGAAATGGGGTTCAGTTCTGCAGGACCAAGCTCCAAGGCTGCCTAGGTTCTGGTTGGTCAGCTGAACCCTGTGCCCAGGCCCGCCCTGGTGCAAGGTGCATAATGGAAGAAGAAAGGAAGGGAAGTGCCTGGAGCCATTGGTAGCAGAAAATTGGAGCCTCTTAGCTCTCTGTGCCACCCTCACCAGTACCCTTTAGAGATACTGACTCTCATGCAAAGGACAGCATCACTCTACAACTGAAAAAACTGAGTGCCAAGCCCTCACCCCCACTGCCCAAGCCAGCCTGATCCCCAGGGCAGACCCTCTCCTCTGATGCGGGGATGCGGGGCCTGCATTCCTGTCTCCTACCTTGTGACCTGGCCCAGGGCATGTAGCCTCCTTTCTTACAGGAGATTCTGGAAGTCTCCTGCCCCATCACCTCAGTACCATTAGTGCAGAACCCAGACGGCCCATGCCAGGGAGCACCTCAGAGCCCTCTCCCCAGTGTTCACTCCCAGTTAGCACACAGGTCAATGTGCTTCCATAAAGTGTGTGCTTGTTTGTTTGGAAGAAAGATGACTGACACAGGCATGAAGCTGAATACGGCACCTAACTGGGAATGCAAAACAGGCCTCTACCCCAGGCGCTGTCGGTTCAGAGACAGACACAAACATGCAGACAGGTAATGGGAATTCAGCTGGCTCAGCGTGCTGAGGAGGGCAGAACTCCTCAGGGCAGAGGATGTGTCACAGAGGCAGAGATGCCTCACACCTGGGATCACCTGCACTGAGAAGAGCAAAGCGTGGAGCTCCACAGGTGAATCTGGGAGTCTGCACAGGTGAATCCTGGAGGCACCTGTGCTCCACCAAGGCATCCACTGTGGACGCAGCAGCCCGGCTTGGGCTGTCCTGCTTCTGGGATGGTATCAGTGATGTCATCTGAGTTCTCTGAGCCTGTGACCGGCCAGTCACATGACTGACCCAGGAGACCATGGACAGTTTACTCAGACTGTCTGCACCTCGGTTTCCCCATCTGCAATAATGCATGCCTAAAGGACAGCTAAGAGATTTACCTAGGGTCATTCATGCCAAGTCCTCAGCACAGTGCCTGCCATGTGGACATCTCCATAGAAGCACCCAGTTCTTGCTGCTTCTGTTATTATTACTATTATTATATTACACTGACAATTGTCCTATGAGGTGGGCAGGAAGGGATTGTCCTCCCCATTTTACAGACTTAAAAGACAACTGGGAGTTGAGTTTGCAGACTGCAGCATTTCACTGGGGACATCAACGTTTTGTTGTAGCAAAGGAAGCTGGGATGAAAGTAGCTTTGGGGTTCCAGGGATGGCAAAGGATCTTTATAGACATAGAAAGGAAATTAGTTTGACTCCTACTGATTGGACCAGGGTTTGAATTACAGGATCAGGTTTAGGGCAGGTGGGCTTTATTTTGTGTTGGGTCAAAGGTATTTAACTGGGGGCTTGATTGGCTATGAAGGTCAGCTGCCTTGGTGGGGATTTCAGATTTCCCAAGACCGTGTTTTCTCGTTTGTTTTGTTTTGTTTGACTCCGAGGGGCCCCCAGGGATTTCTCCACACTATGTTATCACAAATGTAGAAGATGAATCTTATGATTAAAACGACTTGCCCAAGATCACCCCATGTACAAATAGCTGAGATTCCACCCAGGACTCAGTCCTCATATGGGAACTGACAAATAAATTATGACCCATCCATAGAATGGTTTGTTCTATTTGGATTAAAAAGAATGAGGTAAATACCTCATTGCAAACACCCTGTCAACTGAGAAATAATAAACTAAGCTGCAAATCAATAAAGGCATTTACTTAGGGTCTTAGAATTGCAACTGATGGAGCACAGATGCAGGTAGCAACCCAAATTATGTTCCATCTTGAACATTCCAGGCAAGGGCTTTTAAAGGAAAAGAGGAAGATTAGACAAGTGGTTTGTGGTTGGTGGATATTTGGGGTACTCTAATTGTCCCTCAGGTTAGAGAGTTAACTGAGTTCTTTATCTTGTGGTTTATGGTGTCCGGATGTCCTTGGGGTTTTGAGGAGCACTGTTGCTTGAGGCTTTGCTTACCTTGGTGGTTTGTGATATCTGGTTGAGACCTGCCTAAAAGAAACTTCTGGAATGACCTGCCAACTCCACTGTTAATCTCTTAGCCATAGTAAACTCTGTTTTGTTCTATTTCTTTTAACAGCCCCAACAGCCAAGATAGTCATGTGAGAAGTGCTTCTGGTGTGATCGTAACCCAGCTCCCACGATGTGGCTCACCTGTGGCCAGCCCAGCCTTTGGGATGAACAGGACATTGTGTGGGTCCCGGACCCCAAGACCCGTCTCCACCCATGGATCCAGCTGAGGGACCCTAGCAGATGGGGCAGTCTCCTCAGCTGGCAGGTAAGGATCCCAACAAATTAAAACTCATGTGATTATTAAAATATTGATTAAACCAATGTGATGTATTAATGCAATGCTGCCCTTTCTGCAAAGAAAAATGCCTAGACAAGTGGGATTGTGACAGAAGGGGACTCAGCAGGCAGACAGACCCAGCTGGGGGCCCACATGGCTCTCACTTCTGTATGCACAGTCAGTCATTGATCTGGGGAGACCATGCAGGGGGAAAGGAGCGGAATTCTGAGACCTTGTCATGCTGCGGGCTTTGTGCTAATCTCACTCACCCTTTCTGTGTTTCTCTCTGTTTTCTCTTCAAATAAAAATGATCATTTACATTTGCCTAGCATTTTAACATTCAATCAAACCTTTATATATATGTGTGTATGTGTATATATATGTGTATATATATAATCTTTTTTAATCTTTATAATAACACTGTAGTTGAGAAAATAAAACAAAACAAAATACTAGGCTTTTAGACCTTTCCATTGGGTCAGCATTTTTATATTTTAAGGCATTTTAAATATACCGTCTTAACTGACACTCAGATCATCCCTGTGAAGTTAATAAAGCAGACAGTCCTCACCTTGTTTGGTATTTGAGAGCAGGAGGTACAGGCAGTTGGAGTGCCCTGCCCAAAGTATCTTGTCATTTTTCCACCATTCAGTATTGTACAGACCAGTTTCACTGCCCTAAAAATGCCCTGTGCTCCACCTATGCCTTCCTTCACTCCTCCCTGTCTCCTGAACTCCTGGCAACCAGTGATCTTTTTTACTGTATCTATAGTTTCGCTTTTCCAGAATGTCATATATTTGGAATCATACACTATGTCACCTTTTCAGCTTGGTTTGTTTCACTCAGTAAAAGGTCCCTCCATGTCTGTCTTTTTGCCTTTAAGATCCCTCCATGTCCTTTTGTAGCTTTATAACTCATTTCTTTTTATCACTAAAAACTGCTCCTTTGTACGGATGTACCAGTTTGTTTATCCATTCACCTTTTGAAGGATATCTTGCTTCTGATTTTTGGTAATTATGAATAAAGCTGCTACCAACATTTGTGTGCAGGATTTTGGGTGGGCCTAGGTTTTCAACTCATTTGAGTAAAGGCCTAGAAGGACAACTGCTGGATCATATGTTGAGTCTGTAATTAACTTAAGAAACTGCCAACCTTCTTCCACAGTGTCTGTACCATTTTGCATTCCCACTGGCAATGAATGAGCTTTTCTGTTTCTCAAAATACTCATTTGGTGATGTCAGTGTTTGGGATTTTAGCCATCTAATAGGTATGTAGTAGTATCTCATTGTTTTAAATTGCAATTCTCTAATAACCTATAATATGGGGCATCTTTTCATATGCTTATTTACCATCTGTATACCTTCTTTGGTGAGATGTCTGTTCAGATCTTTTGCCCACTTTTTAGTTAGTTTTTTGTTGTTGTTGTTATTGTTTTAAGAGTTCTTTGAATATTTTGAGTACAAGTATTTAAGATGTATTTTGCAATTTTTTTTCCCAGTCTGTGCTTTGTCACCTACATTCTCTCCTATGTTATATTCTACAAGTTTTGTAGTTTTGTGGTTTCCATTTAGGTCTGTGATCCATTGTGAGTTAATTTTTGTGAAAGGTATAAGGGCAGTGTCTAGATTCATTATTTTCCATGTGGATGTCCAGTTATTCCATTGCCATTTGTTGAAAAGACTACACTTTCTCCACTGATTACCTTTGTTCCTTTGTCAAAGATTAGTGAACTGTATTTGTATTGATCTGTTTTGGGGCTCCTGTTCCTTTCCATTGATCTATTTGTCTATTCTTTTCATTAATATCTCTTGACCACCATTGGCTAGCATCACACCTTTGACTTTGTTCTCCTTCAGTATTGTGTTGGATATTCTGGGACCTCTGCCTTTCCATGTGAACTTTAAAATCAGTACTATTTTGACTGGGATTGTGTTGAATATAGAGATCAAGTTGGGAAGAATCTTAACAAAAATTGAATCTTCTTTTACATATACATACATATCTTTTCATTTATTTATATTTTATTTGACTTCTTTCATCAAAGCTTTGCAGTTTTCATCATATAGATCTTGTACATATTTTGTTAGGTTTATATCTAAGTATTTCTCTTTTGTTAATGCTGATGTATATAGTGGTTTTCCTTTATCTCAAATTCCAAATGTTCAATGCTGGCATATTGGAAAATAATTGACTTTGGGATAACAATCTAGTACCCTGCAACCTTGTTATAATCACTTATTAGTTCCAGGAGTTTTTTTGTTGATGTCAATTTGGGGTGGGGGCAGGGGGGGTTTCTACATTGACAATCATGTCATTTGAAATAGACAGTTTTATTTTTTTCCTTCCTAATCCATATAACTGTTATTTCCTTTTCTTGTCTTATTTCATTAGCAAAGACTTCGGTATGATGCTGAATAGAAGAGGTAAGGGGACATCCTGGCTTTGTTCCTGATCTTAGGGGAAAAACATCTAGTTTCTCACCATTAAGTAACATGTTAGCTGTAGATTTCTTGTAGATGTTCTTTACCAAATTGAGGAAGCTCCCCCTATTCTTAGTTTGTTGAGATTTTTTTCTAATCATGATTCCGTGTTGGATTTTGTGAAATGATTTTACCACGTCTATGATTTGATTACTGAAATAATATTTTGTATTATACTAATTGATTTCGGAGTGTTGAACCAACCTTACATAACAGGAATTAATCCCATTTGTTCATGGTGTATGATTCTTTTTAGGTACTGTTGGATTTGATTGCTAAGAATCTATTGATTTTTGCGTGTATGTTAATGAGAGGTATTGATCTGCAATTTTTCTACCTACTAATGTCTTTGCCTGGTTTAGGTATTATGGTAGTGCTGGACTCAGAATGGGTTGCAAAGTGTTTCCTCTGCTTTTAAGTTCTGGAAGAGATTGTAGAGAATTGGTAGAATTTATGCTTTAAGTATTTCAAGGAACTCACCAGGGAAATCACCTGGGTCTGATGCTTTCTGATTTGGAGATTTAATAATTGTTGATTCAGTTTCTTTAATAGATACAGGCCTACTCAGACGTTCTATTTCTCTTTGTGTGAATTTTGGTAGATTGCATCTTTTGAAGAATTTGCCCATTTCATCTAGGTTATCCAATTTATGTGCATAGAGTTGTTCATAATATTCCTTTATTCTCCTTTTAATGTCAATGGGCTCAGTAATGATGGTCCCTCTTTCATTTATGATATTATTAATTTGTGTCTTCTTTTTTTATGGTTAGCTAGGATAGATGTTTATAAAATTTACTGATCTTTTCAAAGAACAAGCATTTGGCATTTCTGATTTTCTCTGTCAATTTCCTGTTTTCAGTTTCATTGGTTTCTGCCATAACTTTTATTTCTTTACTTGGGAAGCTTATTTTGGATTTACTATGCTCTTTGTTTTCTAGTTGCCTAAAGTGTAAGCTTAGATTATTGATTTTAGATCTTTCTTCTTTTCTAATATTTACATTCAATTCTTTAACTTTCCTCTACGCACCAGTTTAGCTGCCTCCCATTAATTTTGTTAAATTGCATCTTCATTATCTTTTTCTTCAAAATATTTTTTTAATTTCTCCACAGGCTTCTTCTTTGACCCATGTGTTATTTAGAAATGTATTGTTTAATCTTCAAATATTTGGGGATACTCACTATGTTTCTGCTATTGATTTCTAACTTAATTCCACTGTGGTCTGAGAGCATACTTTGAATGATTTCTGTTCTTTTAAATCCATTAAGTTATATTTCATGACCCAGTATGTGATCTATCTTGGATAATTTCCATGTAAACTTGAGAAGAATGTATACTCTGTTGTTGAATGAAGAATTCTCTAAATGTCAAATACATCCAGTTGCTTGACAGCACTGTTCAGTTCAACTATATAACCTTACCGATTTTCTGTCTGCTGGATCTGCCAATTACTGGCAGACGTAGGTTGAAGTCTGCAACTGTAATAGTGGATTTATCTATTTTCCTTGCAGTTCTATTGATACTCCATTGTTAGGGACATACATGTTAAGGGCTGTTATCTCTTCTTGGAGAACTGGCCCCTTTTTCATTATGTAATTCCCTTCTTTATCCCTGATAATTTTCCTTGCTTTAAGGTCTGGTTTGCCTGAGATTAATATAGCTATTTCATCTTTCTTTTGATTAGTGTTAGCATGATATATCTTTCTTGATCCATTTTCCTTTAATCTGTCTGTGTCTTTATATTTAAAGTTGATTTCTTGTAGGCAAAATTTAGTTGGGTCTTTTTTTATCCACAATTTATGTCTTTTAATTGGTATATTTAGACCACTCACATTTAAAGTTATTATTGATATAACTGAATTAATTACCCTATGTGTATCTATTTTCTTTTAGTTGCCCTTGTTCTTTGCTTCTTTTTTGTCTCCCACTCTTTTTCTGCTTTCTCTTGTTTTAATTAAGCATGTTATATGATTCCATTTTCTCTCTTCTCTTAGCATATCGATTATACTTCTTTTTAAAGTTTTTTAGTGGTTGCCCTTGAGTTTACAATATACATGTACAATTAATGTACACGAGATCATGTCACTAGATAGTGCAGGTAACTTAGAATATTCCAAATCCCTCCCTCTTATTCCTTATTATATTACTGTCATTTCAATTATTCACAAGCTATAATCACTGAATACATTGTTGCTATTATTAGTTTAAACCAACCATTAGCTGTTAGAAAGATTAAGAATAAGAATTTAATATACTTTATTTTACCTTTCTCATTCCCTCTCAAACACTCTTTCTTTCTTTATACCAATCAGAATTTCTGACCTTTATCATTTTCCTTGCCTCCAAAAAACTTCTATTATTTCTTGCAAAGCAGAACTATTGGGGAGCAGTTCTATCAATTTTTGTTTTTCTGATAAAGTCTTTGTTTCTCCTTCATTTTGATGAAATTTTGCTGAATAAGGAATTCTAATGTTTTGTCTATTATTTTTTCTTTCAACTCTTTAAATATTCCACTCCAGTCTCTTCTTGCTTGCATGGTTTCAGAGAAGTCAGAAGTAATTATTATCCTTGTTCCTCTATAGTTAAGATGTTTTTCCCTTCTGGATTCTTGCAAGATTTTGTCTTTGTCTTTGATTTTCTGCAATTTTAATATGATGTACACAGGTGTAGCTTTTTGTTATTTAGCCTACTTGGTATCCTCTGAACTTCCTGGATCTCTTTGTTGTCATTCACCAATTTTGGCAAATTGCCAGCCATTAGTACTTCCAATATTTCTTCTGGTCCTTTCTCTATTTCTTTTTTTTGGTATTCCCATTACATCTATGTTACACCTTTTGTAATTGTCCCTCTGTACTTGGATACTCTGTTCCATTTTTTGCATTATTTTTATTTTTTTAATTTTTTATTTTTTTAGTTGAGGAAGTTTCTATTGACATATTTTGAAGATCACTGATTTTTTCCTTGGCTATGTTCAGTATACTGATCAGAACATCAAAAACATTGTTCATTTCTGTTAGTGTTTTTGATTTTTAGCATTCCTTTTTTGTTTTTTCTTAGAATTTCCATCTCTGTACTTACATTACCCATCTGTTCTTGCATGTTGTTCACTTTCTCTATTAGAGCCTGTAATGCTTCATTTCAAGTGTCAACTTGACTAGGTTATAGTCTCCAGCTGTTTGGGCAAGCAAGCACTGGTCTGATTGTTACTATGAGAGTATTTTGTGGATTCAAATCTTTGGTCAGTTAATTGCATCTATGGCTGATTACATCTATAAGCAACAAAGGAGATAGTTTTCAGCAAAGAAAGAAATGTCTCATCCAATCTGAAGGACTTAAAGGGAAAACTAATGATATCAGCAGTGAGAAAGCAGAATTTCTCTCTCTAATTCAGCCAGCCAGCATCTCCTGGGGAACTGATCATCACTCTCAATGGAATTCTCAGCTTGTGGTTTCTCCTGGGGAATTCAACATCATCATCATATTTTCAATTTTTGGCCTTCTCTATGTATTATATAATCCTATAATAAATACTATAATATATATACACACATTGTCGATTCTGTATCTCTGGAGAACCTTGCTGTTACAGTATCATCAGCACATTTAATCAATAATGATTATTTTAAGTTCCCAGTCTGGCCAAAAGATGAAAGCAATCCAAGTGTCCATTGACTGGTGAATGGATAAAAAGGTGGTGTGTATATATATATACATACACACACACACACACAATGGAATATTATTCAGCTATAAAAAGGAATGAAGTTCTGATATATTTGAGTACATGGATGAACCTTGGAGACATCATGTT
The DNA here is from genome assembly GCF_015220235.1 of Choloepus didactylus. Taxonomy (NCBI): domain Eukaryota; kingdom Metazoa; phylum Chordata; class Mammalia; order Pilosa; family Megalonychidae; genus Choloepus; species Choloepus didactylus. The sequence goes on along the minus strand of NC_051312.1, from coordinate 155,451,071 downwards.
GAGTGAAATAAGCCAGACACAAAAAGGGAAATTATTTTATAACCTCACTGATAGGAAATAATTAGTATAGGTAAAGTCATAGAATCAGAAACTAGAATATAGGATACCAGGGGCCAGGGTAGGGGTACGAATTTAATGCTTAAATTGTAGAGTTTCAGTTTGGGTTGATGGAAAAGTTTGGAAAATGGATGGCGGTGATGGCAGCAAAGCATTATGAATGTAATTAATAGCACTGAATTATGTATTTGAATGTAGTTAAAAGGGGAAATTTTAGGTGGTAAATATGTTAATAGAATAAAAATTTAAAAAAATGGACAACAAATAGGGTGGTACAACAAAAACACTTAACCCTAATGTAAGCCATGGAAGTTTTAGTTCCTTGGCTGCTCAAGCAAATACCATGCAAGGGTTGGCTAAAACAATAGGAATTTATTAGCTCACAACTTTGATGCTAAGAAAAGTCCAATTCAAGGCATCATCAATGTGATACTTTCTTTCCATAGACAGGATTTGGGGCTGGCGGCTGGTGATCCCTGGTCTTGGGTTCCTCTGCACATGGCAATGCACATGGCGGCCTCTCCTGGCCTCTCTTGGTTCCACTGGTTTCAGATTCTGGCTGCTCCTCTGTGGTTTTCTCTATATATATCTCTGAAGTTCATTCAGCTTATGAAGAACTCCAATAATAGGATTAAAACTCATCCTGATTAAGTTGGGCCACATCTTAACTAAAATAACCTCATCAACTGTTCCTACTTATGAGATTATAGTCTCAGGAATGGAGCAAGTTTAGGAACGTATATTTTCTGGGGTGCATAGCTCCAAGCTACCACAATGGACTATCATTAATAGCACAATTATAAACATTTTCTTTCATCAGTTATAACCAATGTACCACACTAATGCAAGGTGTTAATAATACCATAATATAGGGGAACTCTATTTTATATGTGATTTTTCAGTAAACCTACAATTTCTCTAATAAAAAAATTCCAGTCTGTAATTACAAAATCTCTGCATATCAGAGTCTGGTTCTGATACTTGCTTTGTCTCTTCACATTGTGCTTTTTGCCTTTTAGCATGTTTTGTAGTTTTTTGTTGAAAGCCAGACATGATGTATCAGGTAAAAGGAACTGAAGTACATAGGCTTTTAGTGTGAGGTGTTATGTTTATGTGGCTAAGAGTTAGATGGTGTTTAATGTTTTCTGTAGCTGTGGTGTCAGAGGTTAAAATTTCCTCTTGAATCCTTGTTTTATTCTCCTTTGTTTTCTTTGGGGTTCCCTGGAGATTTCTTTTTAAATAGAGATTAGGCCTTGTAGTTCTGTCATCTGGAATCCCCTGTAAAGGGATTCTACTTTAATCCACTTTAAAAACACACTATGCTGGTAAAGCATGGGGGGAGGGGAAGCATTCTCCAATCCTATGATTAGGGCCTCAGCTTTTTAATGAGCTTGTGTTCCCAGCCTACGACCTTCACAAGTACTTCTCACCTGTCCCCCTACCCCCCCCCCTTAGGTGAGACAGGAGGGCTAGAGGGGGATGGTGTTAAACAGTTCCTTTCCTAAGGTCTGTGAGGTTAAATGTAATGGAGAACTGAGTCCTCCATGCTCATTATAAAATGGTTACTTTCCGTTTTATCTTCCACATCCATCAGAACCTAGAGGAGCTCCTGTAAGTAAAACTCATCGAAGTATAGGGGCCCCTAAATCTGGGCCCCCAGTTTTTATTTTAATATCTCAACCTAGTCCACACACTTATTCTCTAACAACTAGGCAATTGCCCTTAAATAAATTTATTTGCTCCAGTGGTGGTTTCTCTTCCCAGTAAGCTGTGGTTCTCTGGATCTGCCTTTCTCTCCATTTGGAGGACATTGGTGTTGTGGGTTGCCATATGTACCCAGTAAAGAAAAAACAAACAAACATATTTTTAATCTTAACCCTTTCCTGTGTGTGTGAACCCATTTTAAATAGCACTTGTTGAAGATGTGTTTAAATTAAGTGTGGATCAACTGAATGAGGTTGGGCTTTAATCCTATTACTGGAGACTTTAATGAAGAGAAAACCACATAGAGGAAAAGAATCTGGAAGTCCTCAGAACCCAGAGAAGAAAGGAGAGGACATCACCACATATATGATGGGCAAACCAAGGACCCAAGGATTGCTGGAGCTAGGCTCAGAACACCACAGTCTTCAGGGAGAATGCATCACCATGCTGATGCCTCAGTTTTGAACTCCTCCTAGTCTCAAAACCATGAGCCATTCCCATTGTTATACCAACCAATTTTATGATATTTGTTTTAACAGCCAGGAGACTAAAAGAGTTGGTTTTCCCTTTGATCTCAATACTCTGATGGATCTAAAAATGATGATTTTAAGTTCATTCTGATTTTTCCTGTTGTGATGATGGGAGTGATGGCTTTCAAGTCAGACAAGTAGTCAATTTCTTTTTGGAATCAACCTAGTGTTACAGGAAAACTATGAGATTAGTAATCAGCAGACCTGGATTTTCATGCCACGTCTTCAATTCATTCCCTACTTGTAAGACTTCAGTATTAAAAATTATCTGTCATGTTTGACTACCATGAATCACGTGGTAAAAGCATGCAATGTTATTTAACCCTCAAAGCAACAAAGGCAATTGTCATCATTATGCCAATTTTACAATTGACAAAACTGAGCTAATGCAATTTTCTCAAAACCACAAGCTAGTAAGTGTCAGGTCTGAGAAAAATCATGTGTCATCCCCCTCTGACTCCCCACCCAGGCCCCGTGGTCCTCATCTATACCTACACTGGCAAGCTTACAAACCCTGCGGGTTGTTTTGAGGTCTAATATTCTTAATATCTAGTCTTCTTTTGTTTTCCCTTGTTCCCTGACCCCGACAGGAAGCTGAGAGAAATTACCACAAAGAGTTAGCAAGCTTCTATTTCACATTTGATAGATGGCAGTGAAGAAAGTATGCATAAGGATCAGGCTTTGAAGGGAAAACTTGGATCATGGTTGGACTACAGGTGGCTTGCTAAGTCTTCTAAGGTTATTGTATTGGGGACCCTGAAAGTAAGGTGACAGTCTCTCTTTCCCTCCTCAAGCAGATTAAGCATCATCCATTGTGCAGGCAGGGGCATTCTTGGATTGTGTGGACCCCCACAAACTTGGGGCTTTTAACTTGGAACCACACCCTAATAGACCCAACAGTAGCCTTAGAGGCCATGTTGCTCAACAACCTTAACTTACAAATGAGTAAACTGAGGCTCAGAGATTCTAATTACTTACCCAAGGTCAAGCATTGTGCCGGTTTGTATATTTATGTCCCCCAGAAAAAGTCATATTCTTTAATGCATTCTTGTGGGGGCAGATGTATTAGTGTGGACTGGGTTGGAACCTATTGGTTCAGTGTCCATGGAGATGTGACCCACCCAACTGTAGGTGATAACTCTGATTGGATAATCTCCATGGAGCATGGCCCCGCCCATTCAGTGTGGGCCTTGTTTGGTTTACTGGAGCACTATAAAAGCTCAGACAGAAGGAGCTCATAGCTAGCGGGAGCTGAGACAGGCATTTTGAAGATGGCCATTGGAAGCTGAGGCAGACGTTTTGGAGAACGCCATTTTGAAATGCAGCCTGAGATCAAGCAGATGCCAGCCATGTGCCTTCCCAGCTAACAGAGATTTTCTGGACACCATCGGCCATCCTCCAGTGAAGGTACCCTTTGTTGATGGACACTTTATGGCCTTAAGACTATAATTGTGTTACCAAATAAACCCCCTTTTATAAAAGCCAGTCCATTTCTGGTGTTTTGCATTCCAGTAGCATTAGGAAACTAGAGCAAGCATTAAGTTAATAGCAGACAAGAAGATCCAGATACAGATCTTAGGTGTCCTTACATTGTCCCAGAGGTGTCTACATTACCCACTCTTCCAAACACTTCCCTGGATCTCCCCTCCCTTCTCTGGATCATTTAACTTCTAAAGGTAAGGGAGAAGCAATAAAAGTTTTATAAAATTTCTATGTAAAGCAGAGGTGTTTAACATGGTGTGTGTGTATGGAAATCAGGGATATAACTCTCATTACCTTCTCTGAGGCAAACTGCAGGAAGAAAAGATTTGTGGATGGTCTCTGCCATCCTACAAGCATCCACATGTCCCTCTCTTCTAGAAACAAGAAGTGTTTACAGACCTGAAAGAATCACACTGATGAAGAGGTCCTGCTTTCACTCTGGGACTAGCTGTAGTCCATGTCAGTAGGATGCCCATCTTTGAACATGGAGAAAAGAGGAGCTATCCCCCAGGATCAGAGAAGCATTATATTTGCTATATATACAAGTGTTTTATTTTCCCAGCTTCTAAAACAAATTCCATTTAATGGGTTAACTTCACAAAAGGAATGTGTTGGCTCATGGTTTCAAAGACTACAATGTTGGATTCCCCCAGGGTCAGTATCCTCATCCTCTGGCTATTTGGCAATATTTGGGTTCCTTGGTTTTTTTTTTTTTTTTTTTTGACATTGAACTCAATTACCTTGGTTTTTTCACTGCATCTTATCCTTTCACTACTAGGTTCTGTATTAACTTCGAGCTTCTTACTGCTCCCCATGGATTCTCTCTCTTTCAAACTTCTCTCTGCTTATAATGGACTCCAGTAATCGAGATTAAAGCCCAACCTGATTCACTGGGGCCAAACCATAACTGAAGTAACATCTTGACGAGATCTTATTTACAGTGGGACCACATGCACCAGAATGCCAACCAAGATGAAGAACATGCCCAAACTGTAGTACAAAATTTAATCCACCACAATAGGATTTTGGAATCTGTTAGAATTCATTAACTGAATTATTTTCCTTTTTCTCCATATGGTGTTTTTATTACTCAGCATGTTATCTGATTTTAATCTCTATTTTGTCATTATGTTCTTTCCAACTTTTAACACAGTTGTCATGCCTTTCACTCACAATCTTTCTTCCAGATGCAAATGTCAATTATGCTTCAAGGGATGATTTAATGGATATTTAATGATATAATTCAGCTTTCCTAGCCCTGACTTTCCCCCAGTTGCTTCCCTTTGAAGTCTATGAGAAAAGGAAACCCCTCCCCTGAGAGTCTCTTACCTCTCTCCAGGGGTTGGAAGTTCACAGGTGAGGAAGTCAGGATGAATCTTGTCTTAATTTGCAGGGCTGCTATAACAAACACCACAAACTGGTTGGATTATGCAATAGGCATTTATTGTCTTGCAGTTTTGGAAAATAGAACTCCAAAATCAAGGTGTTGATAGACCATGCATTCTCTGAAATCTGTTGCATTGTGGTGGTGGCTTCCTGGCAATCAAGCTCTGCCTCCATCACATGGAGATCTATTTCCTTCCTCCTCCTCTATTCGTAGTACTTCTGCTTATTTCTTCTGCTTATAAAGACACCAACCATAGTGAATCAAGGCCCACCCTGATTCAATTTGGCCTAATCTTAGTAGGATCTTTGAAGATCCTATTAACAAATGAGTTCACACTCACATGACAGGGGCTTAGACTTGACCATGTCTTGTTGGGGACCTGTATTGTGGGGGATTCAATTCCCAACAGTCTTGTATTCTTCCTTTATAAAGTAATCGCTTTTCTTCTGAAGGTTGGAGAACTTGTGGAGTGAAGAATGTAGTATTAGAAGGAACAGGAGGATAGAAGGTTGGTAGGCTTGGAGTGGGGATGACTGCATAGATTAGATGTAATTATACATTCTCAAGTCAACAGATATTGCACTGAATGAACCACATCTACTTTGATAGTGGCTTAGAAAAGTGGGTGCTATATTTTTCTAATCAAAAGAAGAATGTGTGGTCTGACAAGTTCTGGCATATAAAGATACAGGACATTTTCAGAAAATCCAGGATGTGCAGTTACTATTTTAAGGCAGACATTTAGGAATCAAAGTGGAGGAACTATGGAGCAGAGAAAAGAGGAATGTATAGAGAACTGTGTAGTGTCCGTTCTATACTTGCTCTGTCACTTTTACAGTATTATTGAGGTATAATAGACATACAATGAACTGCACCTATTTAAATTGTACAATCTGATGTGTTTTGACATCTATATATATTCATGAAACCATCACCACAATCAAGATAGTAAATGTAACCATTATCCCAACACATTCCTCATTCACCTCCTTAAGCCTTTCTCACCTCACCTTAGGACAAAGAAACCACTGTCCATGGCATGGATGTAACAAAATTTGTTTACTTAGTCACCAATTGATAGACATTTGGGACATTTGGGTTGTTTCCAGCTTTTGGCTATTACAAACTAAACTTCCAAGAAAATTTGTTTACAAGCCTTTGTGTGGACATATGCTTTCAATTCTCTTGCATTAATACATGAGGTAGAATGGTTGGATTAAACGGTAGGTATCTATTTAACTTTTTAAGAAACTGCCAATTTTCCAAAGCAGTTTACATTTCCACCATCTATATATATGCATCCCAGTTGCTTCACATCCTCACCAAAACTTTTAATTTAGCCATTGTGATTTTAATTTGCATTCCACTAATGACTAACGATGTTGAGCATCTTTTCAAGTGCTCATTTGCCAAAAGTGTGTCTTTTCTGGTGAAATATCTTTTGCCCATCTTTCACTAAACCATTTTTATTCTTATAATAAAATTGTAAGAAATTTTAAAAATATATTTTGATACTAGTTCTTTATCAGATGCTTATTTTGTAAATATTTTCTTCCAGTATGTACCTTATGTTTTCATTTACTCAAAAGTGTCTTTTCGAAGAGCAAAAGTTTAATTTTGATGAAATCCATTTTATTGGATTTTTTTTTCCTTTTATAAATTATGCTTTATGTGACCTATCCAAGAAAACTTGACAAACCTAAAGTCACTAAGATTTTCTCTTTTGTTCTCTTCTGGAAGTGTTATAGTTTTATCTCTTACATTTAGACCTGTGATCCATTTTGAGTTAGTATTTGTATACAGTGTGAATAAATGTAAAGGTTCATTTTTAAATCTATGCCTATTCAATTATTTCATCTTTCTGGTTGTTGTTTTTTTTTCCCCACCACCACCAACCTCAGTTATCTTCTTCAAAAACTCGAAACCATTCAGTAGTCAGCTGAAGACTCGAGGAGAACCTCTGTAGCTCTCCAAAGCACCCTCCCTTGTGAATCTCTCTCCTTCTGTCCCTCTTTCTCTGTCTATATTTCCTTCTCTCCATCTCTCTCTGACACTCTATCCTACTGGCTCCTGTCACATGGCTTCCCTGATTCTCAGTTCCTTCTCCTCAGTTCAGGGAGCCCACAATCTTCTCCTTGGGTCCCCTCCTCCCTGGGCTGCATCCTGGGAGTGTTCCGCGAGCAGTAGCTGGAAAAATCATTGAGTCCTCTCATTTGTTTTCCTTCCCTCAGGACCACAGTCCTGTGCTGCCTCTTATTCAATGTCAGAAAATAAATTTGGCATGTATTTTGTCCAATTTTTAAAATGATTTAAGAGTAAAGATAAAGCTCGTCCCTGGAAGCTGGAAGTTAGTTTCCATTTTTATGCTGTGATTTTAGGTAAGTCACTTACATTTTATGAACCTCAGTTTGCCATCTTTAATTGTGCATTAACATCTGATAGTAGTGGTGAAAGGATCACATGTTCTAACCTTCAGGTGATCCTCACTAACCAAACTCTCACCACCCATATTCTCACAATCTGAAAATAGGAACTGAATACTTTTTCATTTACAGAATAAGTCCCTCGCTATCATAAATCTCAATACTCAGTATCTGGAATTCAGGAACAAAACAACATTCAGATAGTATAGTATCACTAACATCCTAACTTTCGTTCTCTAAACTAAAAATAATCAAATAGATTCAGATTGAAGGATATTTATTTATCAAAGTGTTTTGTGAATTCAAATCTGATAAACAAAATTTTTCATTTATTAGGTAATTCCCCACATGTATTCATTGAAGTATAATTTACAGATGATAAAAGGTTCAGATTTTAAGAGTGAAGTTCAACATGATTTAACCACAATCAAGATAAAGGATATTTCTACTATGCCAAAATACTCCTTTCCAGGTGATTCCATCTATTCCTCAATGACAAATTTTTTTCTGATTTCTAACACTTTTGTTTGATTTTGTCAGTCCTAGAAATTCATATAAATAGAATAAGAATGCATGTACTGTTTAGTGTTTGGGGATCGTTCACTCAATGTTTTTTTAAGATTACTTTGTGTTGTTGGGTTTACCTATGTTTCATTTCCTTTGATTGCTAAGTAAAATTTCTTTTATTAATATAACACAGTTTGTCTGTTCACCCATTGGGGGAAATTTGGTTTGTTCCTAGTTTAGGACTATTACAAATAAAGCTGCCATGAGCATTCTTTCATAGGTCTTCTTTGTGGAAATATATTTTCATTTCTATTGGGTGAATATCTAGGAGAGGAATTACTGGACAGTAGGGTAAGCATATGTTTAATTATTTACAAAAATGCCAAATTGTTTTAAAAAGTGGTTGTGTATTTTACTAAAAGATTGTGAGAGTACCAGTTGCCCTATAACCTCTCAATACTAGTATGCTGGTTTGAAACTGTTATGGACCCCAGAAGAGCCATGATCTTTTAATTCAATCTTATTGGGTGGAAACTTTGATTGATTGTTTCCATGGAGATGTGACTCACCCAACTGTGGGCGAGATCTTTGATTAGATCATTTCTATGGAGGTGTGGACCCTGCCCATTCCGTGTGGGTCTTTAAGTACTGGAGTACTTACTAGAGCTCAAGAGCTGACAGAGATGCTGGTGATTGGAGATGCTTGGAGATGCAGTCAGAAAGATGCTTGGAAATGCTAAGCTAGGCTATGAAGCCCAGAGTTTGCCCCAGAGAAGCAAAGAGAAGACCTCCAGATGCTTAGAGAGAAACACCCCAGGAGAAACAAGCAGAGAGCTGAGAGAAGCTAAGAGACACAGAAGCCCAGAGACATTTTGGAGAAAGCCATTTTGAAACACAACCTGGGAGCAAAGGACCAGCAGATGCCAGCCATGTGCCTTCCAGGCTGACAGAGGTGTTCTAGATGCCATTGAAATGAAGGTATCCTCTTGTTGATGCCTTAGTTTGGTCACTTTTATGGCCTTACAACTGTAAATTTGTGAACCATTAAATCCCCTTTATAAAAGTCAATCCATTTCAGTATTTTGCATAATGCTTTGCTTTGCTTCAGCAAACTGGAGCAAATAGTTATTTCATTCTTTTGCATTTTAGTCCTTCTAGTAAGTTTAAGGTTATATCTCATTTTTATATCAACTTTCATTTCCCTGATAACTAATTATATCAAATTGCCTTTTAATATACTAATGGATATTAACATCTTTTCTGTTAATGTTGTTATATAAATCTTTTGCTTTTTTATTTAAAATGTTTCTGTCAACTTTATTGTTGTGTTGGTAGAAGGTTTTCTTTTCTATAATCTGGATAAAAGTATTTTGTCAAACATACACATATGAAATATTTTCTCCCACAGTGTAGCTTATTTTTTCATTTTCTTAACAGTATCTTTTGAAGAGCAGAAGTTATAATTTTGATCAAGTCCACATAATGGTTATTTTTTGTTTTATGATTAATCATTTTTGTGTTCTGTGATTGGAAATAAAACATTTGTCTATCCAAAGTTCTCCAAGATATTTTCCTGTATTTTATTCTAGATGGTTTGTGGAATTACCTTTTATATTTAGGCATGTGTTCCACCTCAAATTATTAGTTTTATATTAGTGTGAGGTAGAAAGAGAAGTCTACATTTTCCCTATATGAATCTCCATTTCATCCAGTACCATTTGTTGGAAAGATTATTCTTTCTCCATTGAATGACTTTGGCACCTTTCTTGAAAGTCAACTGACCATTTATGTGTGCGTCTGTCTGTATACTCACTCTTCTGTTCCAGTGAGCCATTTATCTATTTGAATTCCACTTTCTCAGTTGTTGTAATGTTGTAACATGTCTTAAAATCAAGTAGTGTAATTCAGCCAACTTGATCCTTCTGTCATGCTTTGTCCATCCTGGACCTTTTGCATTTCTTTATAATTTAAGAATAATTGTTTCTATTTTTTATATCAAAACAACCCACTTTTCTTTGATTGAGATGACCCTGAAATTGATTGATTTAGGGAGAATTGGATTCATAGCAAAATTGATTTTTCCAGCTCAGAAGCATGTTATCTCCACATTTTTCTCTTTAATTTCTCTCAGCAAAGTTTATAGCTTTAGTGTAAAGATCTTGCATATTAAAATAAAATTTATTTATAAGAATTTTAAGTTTTATGCTATTACAAATGGAATTGCAAAAATATCACTTTCATTTTTTCTAATATTTAGAAACATAATAGCTTGTATTGCAACTTTTCCAAATTCACTAATTAGTTCTAGTTGTTTGTAGATTCTTAAAGATTATCTGCACTAACAAATATGATATCTGTGAGTAAGTACCTTTTTACTCTTCATTTAAAATTTTAAGCCTTTATTTCTTGCCAGTTGCATTGCACAAACCTGGAAAAAGGAGGAAATGAGCAAGTCTGATCACTCAAAGGAGATTTATATGACTCAGGATAGAAAATGGTACACATTGCTTCTGTTCATTTTTGATCATACTGTTGAGTTCATTTAATATGCATGGAATACTGGGAATTTTAGTCTTGGTCTATGTCTAGAATAAAGCAGCCCCTGACTTAATGAGCAACCAGTAAATTTACAGAATAGTTTTAGTTTAATTGTGTGTGCAAAGAAGAAAATGAACAAAGTGTCTTCATGAGGTCTTATTTGATTCTGTGCCTATGTGTGCAAAATCTTTGTGTGTGGACTTAGAAAATCCCGAGTCCATAATTGAGTCCTGGTGTTTTCCATGTGACTGTGTGTTAGGATTCTCCTGACTCCTGGACAGTGGATTTTCCACTTACTTCTTGATGAATCAGGAGACAGGGTTCTATACCTGCAGGATCCAATGAAACACTAGAAATATTCCTATACCCATGAAGGTGAGATTGTCTTCTGTAGTATAGGATATGAAGGTTTCTTTGAGAACTGGTCTCTTTACTGAGAGTGATGAGATTTGCTTCAGTCAGGAATTCAGTCTTGTTACTAGGTATAGATAGGTTTATAATTTTTATATCTTTATGATGACTGACCCTATTTTCATTATAAAATGTCCCTCTTTAACTCTAATAACATTTTTTGCTTTATAGTCATTTTGTCTGGTATTGGTATAGCCACTCTTTGCATGATACATATTTTCCCCATACTTTTACTTTCAATCTGTTTGTGTCTTTGCATCTAAAGCATGTCTTCTGTAGACAGCATAATATTTGGGTAATATTTTTATACAATCTGGCAATCTCTGCCTTTTGACTGGGTTGTTTTAATCCATTCACTTTGAACATTATAACTGATAGAGCTGAAGTTACATCTCCTATTTAGATTTTTGTTTCCTGTCTCATTTCATTTTTGTTTTTCTATTCCTTCTTTATTGCTTTCTTTTTAATTAAGTTAATATTTTGTAATATAACATTTAATTTTATTTGATGATATTACACTCTACTTTTTGAGTTTCTTAAAAAATTTAATTGTTGCTTTGTGGTATACCATTTTATCTTAATATAACAGAATCAGCTTCAGATTTATACTATCTTGATTTCACTGATAAAATGAAATATTTCTCTTATATAAGTCCATTCCCTTTTCTCATTATTGAGGTATTATTGTTATTCATATTATATTTCTAATGTTACAAATTCAGAAAGGCATTGTAGTAATTATTACTTTACTATCTGTATCATTTCTTTATTCCATTACAGCTTTAGCCACACCCACCTCCATTTTGCTGTTGTTGGCAAAGATATTATATTGTATATTACATGTATAATGTATAACAAATATATTATATAGATATTATTTTATGCACTTGCTATTAAAATAAGTGAGAAAAGGAGAATATGTGTATTTAAAGTGTCTTTTGTGATTACATTATAACCTTTACTAATGTTGTTCCTTTGTTTGTGTGGATTTGAATTACCATCTGGGTTCACTTGCTCTCAGCCTGAAAAGTTTCTTCGATAGTGTGCCAGTTTGAATGTATTATGTCACCCAAAAAGCCATTATCTTTGATGCAGTCTTGTGTGGGCAGACGTATTAGTGTTGATTAGATTGTAATTATTTGATTGAATGTTTCCATGGAGATGCGACCCACCCAACTGTGGGTGATAACTCTGAATGGATAATTTCCATGGAGGTGTGGCCCTGCCCATTCAGCATGGGCCTTGATTAGTTTACTAGAGCACTATAGAAGCTCAGACAGAAGGAGCAAGCTTGCTACAGCCAAGAGGGACACGTTGAAGAATGCACAGGAGCTGAGAGAGGAGCTGCAGATGAGAGACAGTTTGAAGATGGCCACTGAAAGCAAACTTGCTCCAGAGAAGCTAAGAGAGGACAAACGCCCCAAGAGCAACTAAGAGTGACATTTTGGAGAGAAGCTGAAGCCTAGAGAGGAATATCCTGGAAGAAAGCCATTTCAAAACCAGAACTCTGGACCAAAATAATAGATTTCATATTGTTGAGTGAGCTTTAGTAATTTGCACTTTTTGAGAAATTGGCCCACTTCAAATAAATTGTCAAATTACGTGTGTAGAGTTGTTTATAATATTTCCTTATTATTCATCTTATATCTGCAACATCTGCAGGGATATCCCATTTCTTTCCTGATATCAGTAATTTGTGTCTTTTCTCCCTTGCTCCTTCCCCCTCATCCACTTCCCTCACTCCTTCCCCCCAACTAGAAGTTTGTCAAAATTACTTATCTTGTAAAAGAACATTCTCTTTGTTTCATTGACTTTCTATATTGTTTGTACTGTTTTCAATTAAAAAAAAATCTATTCTTATCTGTAGTATTTCCTGCCTTCTGTTTTCTTAGGATTTATTTGTCTCTTCTTCTTCCAGGTTCTAGTGGTGGGGGCTTAGATTTTTTATTGCATAATTTCCCTAATTTCTATATTATTCATTTAGAGATATAAATTTCTCTTTCAAAAAAATTTAGCTGCCCCCAAAATTTTTAATATGTTGTGTTTTCATTTTAATTCAGTTCAATATATACTTTTATTTCTTTGAGACTTCCTCTTTGACCAGCATTTCTTTTGAAGTGTGTTATTTAGTTTTCAAGTATTGGAGACTTTCTGTTATATTTCTGTGATGTTATTGATTTCTAGTTCGATTCCACTGTGGCAGGAGAACACAGTTTGTAAGACTTCAATTATTTGAAATTTTTTGAGGTTTCTTTTATGGCCCAAGATGTTTTCTATTTTGGCATTTGTTTTTGGGGGGTGGGCATGAAATGAATGTGCTCTTTGGTGTTTTTGAATGTTCTATATAATGTACAGTGTTCTATAAAGGTTGATTAGATCTTGTTGAATGATGGTGTTGTTGGGTTCTTTATCTCTGGTGATTTTCTGACTAGTTGTTCTATCAGTTATTAATAGAGAGGTATTAAAGCCTCCAACTATAACTGTGGTTTTGTCTTTTCTCCTTTTGGTTCTATCAATTATTTCTTCACATAGTTTCAGCTCTGTTCTTTGTGTATACACATTTAGGGTTGCAAAGAATTCTTGGTGGATTGACTCTTCTTCATTATACAGTGTTCCTCCTCATATCTGATATTTTAATTTTTTCTGAAGTCTACTTTATATAATAGTAATATGTCCACTCCTGGGTTTTTGTGATTAATATTTGCATGATACATCATTTTCCATTCTTTTACCTTTTGTTTTGTTTTGTTTAATTTTATTTTGAAATAAATTCAAAGTTATAGGAACAGTTGCAAAAACAATACTAACCCCATACAAAGAGTTCCATCATACCCTGACCCCCCTCCCCCGATAGCTCAATCCACCAACCTTAACATGTTGTCACATCACTATTTCTTTCCCTCCCTCCCTATCTATCATCCGTCATCTATTGCTCTGTCTTCTGAACATATGAGAGCTAGCTGCACACATCCTTGAACATACACTATAATTCACGTATACACTTCCCAAGAACAAGAACATTCTTTTATGCAATCCCATTAAGCGCAGCTAAGAAGTATAACAGGTTCAACAATGATACAAAGCTTACATTCTATATTTCCTTTACCTTATGTCTCAACGGTGTCCCTTTGAGCCACCTGTCCTCTATCCTCTAATTCCATCCAAGTTCATCCTTGGCATTCAATCATCTATTTAGACTGTCTTTTTTTTTTTTTTTTTAGTTGTGGGAACATATATACAGCCTAAATCTTCCCATTCCACCCCGTCCCTAGCCTTCCCTTAGTGGTATTAATCACCTTTAGAATGTTGTAATGCTCTTTCCCACCATCCATTACTAGAAATTTCCCTTCACCTCAAACAGAAACTCCATCCTCATTTCTTAACTCCCCATTGCCCCTTCCCCCATTTCTCTTAACCCAAACTCTACAATTCATCTCTATGGTTACATTCTCTGATAGTTTCTTTGTGTTTGCTGTGGGGGGTTAAAATTAACCTCTTAAATCCATATCAATCTTGTTTTTCTTTGATACCACCTCCACTTCAATAGGACACATAAACTATGTTCCTATACTCCTCCTTTCCCCTACCTTTATATAGTTGTCTAAAATTACATATTTTACATTGAGTTCAAAACCACTGATTTGTCATTAGGGTTTGTGTAATTTAGATCATGTAGGAAGTAAATAGTGGAGTTACAGTTCAAAAATTATTGACTTCTATTTGTATTCCACTGTGGCCAGAGAATGTGCCCTGAGTATATTCAATTTTTTTTTTTTTTTTTTTTTTTTTTTTTTACGTTTCTTGAGGCTTGTTTTATGTCCCAGCTTATGGTCCCTTCTGGAGAAAGATCCATGATCGCTAGAGAAAAATGAGTGTCCTGGTGCTTTGGGATGTAAGGTACTATATATTTCTGTAAAAATTCTCTATATCTCTTTCTTCTTTCTGTTGTTTCTCTGTTGGTAGGGTTCCCTTTAGAATCTGAAGTAGGGCAGGTCTTTTATTGGCAAAGTGTCTCAGGATTTGTTTGTCTGTGAAAAATTTAAGCTCTCCCTCGAATTTGAAGGAGTGTTTTGCTGGATAAAGTATTCTTGGTTGGAAATTTTTCTCTCTCAGTATTTTAAATATGTCATGCCACTACCTTCTCGCCTCCATGGTGGCCGCTGAGTAGTCACAACTTGGTCTTATGTTGTTTCCTTTGTATGTGGTGAATTGCTTTTCTCTTGCTGCTTTCAGAACTTGCTCCTTCTCTTCAGTATTTGAGAGTCTGATCAGAATATGTCTCAGGGTGGGTTTATTTGGATTTATTCTATTTGGAGTTCACTGGGCATTTATGCTTTGTGTATTTATATTGTGTAGAAGGTTGGGGAAGTTTTCCCCAACAATTTCTTTGAATACTCTTTCTAGACCTTTACCCTTCTCTTCCCCTCTGGGACACCAGTAAGTCTTAAGTTTGGACTTTTTATTTTATCTATCGTTTCCCTGAGATCCATTTCGATTTTTTTTTATTTTTTTCTCCATTCTTTCTTTTGTCCTTTAATTTTCTGTTCTGTGGACTTCTAGGACACTAAGATGTTGTTCAGCTTCCTCTAGTCTTGTATTGTGATTATCCAGAGTCTTTTTATTTCCATAAGATCTTCTATTTTTTTATTTACTCCTGCAATGTCTTCTTTATGCTCTTCTAGGGTCTTCTTTATGTAGCTTATATCCTGGGCCATGGTCTTCTTGATGTCCTTTAAATCCTTTGCCATGCTTTCGTTCCTCAATTGTATTTCTTTAATTAATTCTGCAAGGAACTTTGTTTCTTCAGATAACTTGATTTGTGTGTTTGGAGTTGGATTCTCCATATCGTCTGGTTTTATCGTATGCATTGAGATTTTCTGTTGTTTTTGGCCTCATAGCATTTGCTCTGCTCAACAGGGTTCTTTTAATTTGTAAAAAAAAAAAAAAAAAAAAAACCTACCTGATTTTTCAGAAACACTGTTTGGTGACATACACTTTCTCTAACCAGCAGATGGCGTCTGTGAGTCACCTATACCTCTCAAGTCAGTTCTCCACCTTGTCACCACCATGAGTGGGGAAATGATTCTTGTGGGCTCCAGCCGGAGAACTCAGCCTGGGTGTGTTGCTGGAGCTGTCCGCCCTGAATGCGGGGCGCTTGTACGGGTGGTCAGGGAGGAAGGACAGCCTCAATATTCAAATGCCCCTGGTTCCCGGAGATTCAAGGCCACCGCAAGAGTCCAAGCCTTCATTTCATTTCAGCCCCAGCCCCTGCCCCTCTCTGTCGATGTCCCACAAACCACCTGACATGGCGTAGTGTCTCTGGGATCTCTGAGCAGGTCCCCCTGCCCAGCCGTGCTCTTCCAGGACCACTGCTGAGAAAATGCCACGCTACTTCATCAGCACATGTCGTCCCTCAAGGGAAGCCCCGGGCCGCCAGGCAGAGCTGGCTTGCTTTCAGCCTTATGCAAAAATGGCCAAACGGGGCGTCTCCACACCCTCCTCCTCTCACAGTTCCTCCTTCCCAGCTCCGGGACAACTGGCGGGGCTCTGGGCTGTGGGCACGGCCCCAGGCAGGAGTTTATCCAGCCCTCCCGGGAGTGACCTGCTAACCGCGGGGATTCTTTCGGCTTCTGGCTCTCCACTCCATTCCCCCGGCCCCAGGGATATCTGCAGTGGTCTATCTTCTAGGCCAGTCACCGAGAGGCCGGCCCAGCCCCCTCTTGCTGTGTTTTACTGCGTGTTTCCCACGATCGCACCTGCAGCTGCTCGCACCTGCAGCCGCTCCTGGGTTTTCCCCTTTTTTCTTTTTTTTCCCAGACACCAAACCCTGGCTTCCCCAGATCGCCGCGCGGCTGCAGGACTTCCAGCCGACTTACTCGCTCATTTCAGAATGCAGACTCTCAGTTTCACCAAGTATACAGCCCCTGGCAACTAGCAGATCTCATCCAGCTGGCACATCGCTGTAACTGGTATTCTGGGTCACTCTCTCGTCCTTATCTAGTGTTTTCCACAGAGGTGTTCCTTAGCCCTGTCTCACCTAGCCGCCATCTTGGTTTCTTCTCCCATCCTTTTACTTTTAATCTGCCTATGTCATTATGTTTGAAGCGAATTCCTTGTTAGATAGCACATAGCTGGGTCATGTGTTTCAATCCACTTTGGCAATTTCTGTGGTTTAATTGGAATATTTAAACTACTTACATTTAATTTAGTTATTGATTTGTTATGGCTTAACTCTTGGTCATTGTTCTGGTTTGCTAATGCTGCTGGAATGCAAAACACCGGAAATGGACAGGCTTTTATAAAAGGGGGTTTATTGGTTACAAAGTTACAGTCTTAAGGCCATAAAGTGTCCATCAACAAAGGGTAACTTCACTGGAGAATGACAAATGCTGTCTGGAAAACCTCTGTTAGCTGGGAAGGCACATGGTCAGTGTCTGCTCCAGAGTTCTGGTTTCAAAATGGCTTTTTCCCAGGACCTTCCTCCCTAGGCTGCAGTTCCTCAAAAATGTCACTCTTAGTTGTACTTGGGGTATTTGTCTTCTCTTAGCTTCTCTGGAGCAAAAGTCTGCTGTCAAAGGCTGTCTCTCTAAACTGCAGTTCCTCTCTCTGCTCCTGTGCATTCTTCAAAGTGTCCCTCTTGGCTGTAGCAAGCTCGCTCCTTCTGTCTGAGCCTATGCAGTGCTCCAGCAAACTAATCAAGGCCCATGATGAATGGGCGGAGCCACACCTCTATGGAAGTTATCCAATCAGAATTATCACCCACAGTTGGGTGGGTCGCATCTCCATGGAAACACTCAAACAATTGCAATCTATTCAACACTGATACATCTGCCCACACAAGATTACATAAAAGATAATGGTGTTTTGGGGGACATAATACATTGAAACTGGCACAATCATTTTATTTTTGTTTTCTGTTTGTTATATTTTTCATTTCTTTATTTTCTTTTTCCTGGCTTCCCATGAGTTACTAGATTTTTTTAGAATTTAATTTTGACTTATTTATATTATTTTTAGTATATTTTTGTATCTCTAAGTGATTTATATCTCTGTATGTTTTAGTGATTGCTCTGTGTATTACAATATAAATAAATTTCCTTTCACAGTCTTCTGATGTCTTCATTTTACTTCTTTTGAGTTTAGTGTGGAAATCTTATTTCCCTTTATCTTCCTTTACTCTACCTCAGTTAAAATATAATTCTTAAATGTTTCCTCTACAGGAATTTAGAATCACATCAGACAGTGTTATAATTTTTGCTTCCACTATCAAACATAAGTTGGAAAACTCAAGAAGGGAAAGGAAGTATATGTACCCATATTTGTTGTTACCATGTTTATTTTTCCATCATGATGTTCTAAGGTTCCTTCTTTTATCATTACCTTTCTGTTCAGAGAACTTCCTTTAGCCTTTCTTTTTACTTTCTCTGTGGGAAACTAATTATCTATTTTCCATCAACTGAAAATGTCTTACTTTCCCCTTCATATCTGAAGGATATGTCCACTGTATATAGGAACATTCACATTCCTCACAATTATTTTCTTTCAGTGATTGAGAACTGCTGTGCCACTTCCTCCTGGCCTCCATGTTTTCTGGTGAGAAATCCACTGTCATTCAACTTGTTTCCCCCTTATAGGAAATTCATCATTTCTCTCTGGCTGCTTTTAGGAATTTCTCTTTATCTCTAGTTTTCAGAAATTTGACAATGATACATCTTTATGTGGATTTCTTTGGATTTGTCCCATTTTTGATTCTCTGAACTTCTTCAATGTGTTTTGCTAATTTGGGAAGATTCAAGTCATTATACCTTTGAGTATGTTTATGACTCTACCCTCTTTCTCCTCTCCTTCTGGGACTCCAATGATACAAATGTTAAACCGACCTTTTATTATAGTCTCCAAGGTCCCTGAGACACGTGTGTTTTTTTTTTTTCCAGTGTATTTTTGTTCTTTTGTTTAAATTCAGTAATTTCTATTGTTCTATCTGCAGGCTTTGTGATTCTTTCCTCCATTATGCTGTTGAGATTTTACAGTTGAATTTTGCAGTTCTAAAATTTCCATTTGGATGTTATTTATTCTTTGCTGCATCTTTCTATTTATTTGCAGGACATTCTATTTTATCATGTCTTTCAAGCATTTTCATCATTGCTTATTGAAATAATCTTATGAAGATAGCTTTAAAAATTTTGTCAGATAATTCTAACATCTGTATCATTTCTGTGGTTTCATCTTTTCATTTCCTCTGTCTCTCTCTGTGTGTGTGTGTGTGTGTGTGTGTGTGTGTGTGTGTGTTTTATTTAGTTTGAGATCTTCCTGGCTTTTAGAATAAAGAATGATTTTTGTTCAAAGCTGGGCATTTTGATAGTGTGCTCTGAGATTCTGGATCCCATTTAAACCTTCTATTTAGCTGCCTTCCTCTGAAACCACTCCAGCATGGGAGGGTGAGAACTGCTTCATTTTGCCAGGTAAGGATAGAAGCCAAGGTCCCCTATTTGGCCACCTTTCAACACTCAGGGGGTGTCCACTCATTACTGCTGAACAGGTGGTATTTCTTGCTCCCTTCTAGGCTCCTTTGATTTGCCCTGGCCATGAGGAGTAGGAATGAGTTACTGTTCCCTCTACTGGCACCATATTGGGAGGTGGTGGCCCCATTACAGCTGGGTGATGGTGAATGTCATGACCCCTGACTAGTTCACCTCTGACACCACCCCAGTAGAAAAAGGGAGGGTGCCTCATTATTGCTGGTTGGAGGCTAAATCCTGGCTCCCTGCATGGCCTCCAATCACAAGGCAGTGGTAGGTGGTGGGTGAGCTCATTAGCACCAGGCAGGGGAAGAAGCCCGGGCTCCCTGGTCAGCCTTTTCTGACACCATCCTCGTAGGGTTAGTGAGTGAGAGCACTGGGGTCATATTGCAGCCTGGTAAGGGTGGAAGCCTAGACTCCCTAGTTCGCCATTTCTGGAATTGGTTGAGTGTGACACAGCTTTTAGCTGTGGAGTTTGGCTGGAAAAGAGCAATTATTGTCCAACAGTTTTCTGTTTGGCTAGTCTTGCTCCCTCGGTTCTTGGCTAGAGAGAGCAGGATTTTTTTCTTTCCTTTTTTTGTCTATGCTCTTTGGCATTTCCAGTTTTCTGGATTCCTCAGCTTCAAGTCTGGGATATATGAGGCAAAAATAAAACTTAAACTTCCCAATATGTCTTTCCTTGTGTATTGAGGTCCTCAGTCATCTTCCTTCTTCTATTCATCTCTAAGAGTCTACTTATATTTATTTTATACAATATATATATAATATATAATATATATATTTTATTTGCAGGAATATATATATATATTTTCAGAGTTTACAATTGCACTTAGTGAGAAGAAAAAGAAAATATGTCTACTCTAAACTACTTATAAGTGGAAGAGTTCCCCCTGGGTATTTTTAATTTTTCATTTTATATTGAACAAATGTTCCTTTTTGTACCCTATGCCTCATGCCTCATAAGAGCTATTTATGTCCAGTCCATTTCTGGAAAAAAACCAACTAAAACATTTTCTTTGTGGTTGGCTAACATTCTAAGTATTTTACAGGAATGCCAACAGAACTCATGTTCTCCTTCAGTCCTCAGGAAGCCCAGGTATACTGCCTAATTTTATGCAGTCTTTAGATCTATGCCTGTATTTAGTTCTGTGACTTTTAACAATCCACTTAACATCTAAGCCTTAGTTCTAAGATCTGTACCATGGAGAAAGTTGGGATTTGGGGTACATTAAATGAGATACTGTAAGGGAATATACAGTAACATGTAGGTCATGATATAAATGGTTGATACTATTATTGTTTTGGAGAGAGAAGAGAAAGAAGAACAATCTTTAAGTGACTCAATAGGTGAAGGGAAAACAAAGATTTTAAATGTGCCTAAGGAAACTCTTATACAGACAAAAGCAAGTTAACAATACACTGTTTTAGGAGCATAGTGGTGAATGATACAGGCAGAATTCCTCATTTTATTGAAGGAATATTATTCCTGAGGTGATAATATCTTCCCTGCTTCTCTTATCCCCTCTAATCATGTACTCTTCTCTTCAGCTTCACATTTCTTCCAGCTATAAGCAGCAATATGGGTTGTCCATTTATTATTAGAGGTAGGAGTAAGAATTCACCAGCTGAAAGTATCCAGAAATTAGAATTTAAGTGAAAAATAAAATTCACTATCCGTGAAAAGTGACAGTAAGTGATGCCTTTCATTTTCTTTACATCTCCTTACATCTCTTTGAAGGAAATACACAATTAGTATGTAAACAAACAATGAAAATAGATTATTATTGACTAAGTGCTGTCAGAGTAGAAATAAGATTAATGAAAGTGAGGGCAGAAGAGCCACTTTACATGAGATACAAGAAGAGGTGACACTTGTACTGAGTCAGAATAGCTCAGGGAACTGTTACATCATCAGTGGGAACAGCAAGTGCAGAGTTTCAGAAAGAGTAAAGGATTTCTTCCTTGAGTCAAGACACTGTTGTTGAAGACCTCAAATGATTTAGCTTGACCTGCCAGGAGAAAATCTGAGGTTGGAAATTGAATTGTGGATCTGAAAATTGAGAGCTAGAAGCTAAAAACTATTGAAATATTATTCCTGAGGTGATAATATCTTCCCTACTTCTCTTATCCCCTCTAATCATGTACTCTTCTCTTCATCTTCACATTTATTCCAGCTATAAGCAGCAATATGGGTTGTCCATTTATCATTAGAGGTAGAAGTAAGACTTCACCAGCTGAAAGTATCCAGAAATTAGAATTTAAGTGAAAAATAAAATTCACTATCCGTGAAAAGTGACAGTAAGTGATGCCTTTCATTTTCTTTACACTCAAGTGATTCCATATACCCACGCCATATTCATGCAGGCATGGCTTTCATAATCTATAAAGAATATTTAGTGGAATTAATTCTGGGGAGGTGGAATTGAGAACAGAGGATCCAGAACTTTGAAGTCAGAAGCATAGTTGGAAACTTTAGTTGCAGATTCTTTTTCTGCAGGTAACTTAGGAATTATTTCAGTTTAGTCTTCTTCCATCTCCAAATGGTTTCCAACTTAATTTTCCTTAGGCTTGAAAATGAAATAATGATATTTAAGAAGACAATATTGGTTCTAAAATATATGGCCAAGTCAATCCCTTTAGCTCTACACTGGGAATAGCAAATACTTCTAGCCCATACCCCACCCCCTGCTGCAAGCATGGTGGACAGTAGCACAAAATGATCCTTGCCATTTTTTCCTCCTATATAATTACAAGACTCGGGAAAGCCATTGCCAAATGATTAGTGTTAAAATTTCCTGTGATTTATTTGTTACAGTTACTTTATTCTAAACTTTGTTTAAATTCTCTCAGCCACCCTTCTTAAATATCTTCCATAATAAATATGTTAAAGCCACACTATGGAAGAAGTTTGTATTCCTGAATGGCCCTTTGTGAAAGTCCAATTCCTTTGGAATGATGTATAAGAAACTAATAACTTTAATTGTATTAAGGGTAAAACAAAATGGAAACAAAAAGCCGTAGGTAGAAGGATATCTCTTTAACGACTTAGATGCATTAACAGGCTTACTCCATTTCCACTGGCTGATGAGGAAGTTGAAACTTTTCAGGATATGCTCCTTATTGTGCCAGACTGAGACTCTAACCTTAGGGTCCATGAGTGAGGTTCTTTGAACTGTGTCCCTGGGCTGTTAATTTTCAAAGGGAGTTAACTTTGAAAACGGGAGATTCCAAGCTAGGAAGGGTTGATTCCTGAGAATGAGGTGGATGTAACATCAGGAAAAGCAATTCCAATACCAACTTACTTTTGTCTTTCCTTAAAGTTTTACTTTGCAATATTTCAAACTTAAAGAAACACTTGAAAAAATACTGCAAAACACATACAAAGAACACCAACATTCACCTCCCCAGATAACCAGCTCAACACATTTTAACAATCTGACACATTTGCTATTCCAATACTGACTTTGTCTCTGAGTACAACTTGGAAAAATAGTATGGTCGATTGGTGGGACCATGGAGACAGTTGTCTCAGGGACAGCAATAAAGACAGAGAGATGCCTGCGGGTTCAAAGCATTCTGAAGCTGGCTCTTCTCACTCCCTGGTGGGTGGTCTGAGCTCAGACTCAGAGAAGGACAAAGGATGAAAGAAGAAAGGGGTTATACTTTGTTGACTTTGTGACCCTCCTTCTAGCCACTGTGTCTTCATCTCTACTACTATATTATAGGCTTATGGCACCCTGTTCCCTTTGAACAGAAAATGTGAAAGACACTTCTGACAAAATCCACCCCCTCTATACCCCTTGGCTTCCACATACAGAAGTACCATCCTGGTCAGTGGTTCAATACTTCCCACCACTGGAGGGATAATGCATTGCACAGTGAGTGGGTCTCTGGAAAACAGGACCTTTCTCTCTCAGGAGGTTTAATGCTTGTATGTATATTGGCTTCCATTTTGATTCAGCATCTCCAAATAAGAAGCATTGAACCATATAGTCAGGTCTGAGTGCAACATTCAGATTTGTATGCAGGATTCCAATCCCAGATTTCCTAATGTTCTTTAGGCTCCTCAGGCTGTGCAAGTATCAACTGGTTGCCAGAACCAGGCCTGAGTTCACTCAGAATGCTCATGACCATCTTAGGTCAGGGTCAGAAAACATTGGGAAGGGCTGAGCCAGCTGCTTTCTTTTTCACTCTTTAGGTATAGGGCTGGGGAATCCAGGCAGGTGTCCCTGGGAATGGGAACCACAAGAAGAGGGAGGGAGAGCTCCCTGAAAATGAGTTTCCTATATTGTAAATAGCCTTAGAAATTGCCAAAGGAGCAGTCTTTATTATCAACTAATACCTTAGCCATCAGTTAATAGTTCCTCAGTACTAGAAGAAATAGGGCAAAGGGAATGGGGATGAGGGTGGGGATCCTATATGTAGGACTGGGCAAAAGGATGTATTTATGGGAATTGTAAAATGAGAACCTGAAAATAACTACATATGAGTATTTCCTTCAGAATTTATACTTTTGCCTGGAGCCAACCCTGGGTCTATGACTGTCTCTCTAGATGCCTGTTTGTGCCTAACAAAAATCAATGATCTCTTGATTCTCTAGATCACTCTCTAGTGGAAGAAGTTAGATTTTCCCCAGGGGATCCTGCTGTATGGTTTAATATGCTTTTCTCTCTAATACTATGTTTGATTTTCAGCCTGACCTGTATTCTTTAATGCTGACTTGGTTCATTTCCTCTGAGAATGGACATAAGTATAGTGCTGGAAATAATCCATTACATTTCAATGCTGATGATTTAGGTATTGGAGTCAGAAAGCTGCAGTTTGAGGTCTGACTTTGCTATCTATATGTGTCATCTGTAAATAAAAATAACACCTGTTCTGTATGGTTGTTAGAGTCTCAGATAAAATTATGCTTATGAAAGTAATCTATCATCTCAATATCCTAAATCAAATGGGGAGTATTTCCATTATTACTGTGATTTTGACCTTTTCTAAGTGTTCTCTCAAGTATGGAGTACATATCACTACAACCGAAATCATTTTTAGGGGGCATCTCTGCAGAGGTCCTGCTCCCTTGTCATTTGTTTAATGCCTTCTGAGTACACGGGCATTGGCAGACAGTGCTCCAGCTATTTTTAAGCCTGCTGGGTCCAGAGGGAAGGGAAACATTCCCAATTTATTCACTTTGTGTGTGTAACATTGCAACCAGTAGAGTCCAAACAAATGCAGAGATTTGTTGGACTCTGAATCAAGCGATATTGAGGAAAACAAGCACATCAGAAAGCAGAACATACATAAAAGTCAAGCAGTGTTTTCATAATGCCACGTGACTTTAGGGCACATATCTCTCAGCAGCTGAACAGCGCTTTGACTGTGAAATGCATGGTGTCTGCCATACTTGTGTTCCATATCCAGCCCATTTTCCTTTTTGCTAGGCATTGCTACTGTGCATTTGCCCCACCAGATCCACTCTTCACCCTTCCTCCTTTTGCTCTGTACCCTGGGAGGCTGACCTGTATAAGCTGAGTCAATGTGAAGCTTACCCTCTGGCTTGCAACCAGATTCCACAAATCCAATGGGATTCTTCTCCCTGGCTGAACATCAGAGGAGAGGAGGGAGACGAGGACAGGACACTTACTCTCTAGACCCCTCCAGGTGTATTTTTGCAGACAAGCTGTTTTCATCTATCAAGAGGTATAGTTCACACAAGGCAGTCCTCTCCTCATTCCTCTCTGCCTCCAGCAACAGCCCCCTTCTCCTGGCCCTTCAAGCCCAGGTGTGCTGAGTTAGGTACTAAAGCCCGTCTCTTACTAAACCCGGGGTATTGTATTCTTTCTGGGGGATGCGAGAGTCTAGACTGCTTCAGATGTTAAAAATAGTCCCTCTGTTAAATTCTCCTCAAATTCCTAAATTGAATGTGACATGTCTTTCCTGCCTGAGCCCTAAAGAGGACCTCTTTTGAAGGTGGCACTGTAGAGGTCACTGTGACTGTGGACTGAGAGCAGGGTCACTGCTAGGAGAGGGAAGGGGGAGATCATAGTGTGTGTGGCTCTGCCAGTCCACTTCCCCCTAAATTCCACTGACATTTGCATCCAAGTGAAATATGTAATAAATAAATCTAAGGACAGCTTTGGAACATGCAGAGAGACCTCCAATAGCTAAAGGAAGGGCAAGTAGGGAGTGGAAGGTGGAGAGGCAGTATCATTCTTTGCCTTAATTTAGGTTGGGTTGGTATGTATAGCCCCTCTTTTAAGGCTCCATTTACCAGTTAAGTAAACGAGACAAATCATTTAACTTCTTTGTGACTTAATTTTGTCATTGGAAAAAATGCATAATACTTGTGTCTATCTCATAAGATTTGGAATTCATTGAATTAATTCTTGGTAAAGTGCTTCAAAATATTTGATATATATTTGGAGCTCAAGAAATCTCAGTTATTTGTTATTTCTTCTCTCTTCTTATTTCCCCTCGCTCCCTTACTCACCCCTCCTCCTCTCCCTTTCTCTTCTTCCTTCTTATTATAGTTATTTTGCCCCAATCTGGTGTTTTCCTTTGCTATTGACCATCTATCAGTCATTTTCCAGGGAAGCTGGGGATTCCAATCATGGGATTTGGCAAGATTGGTTCTAGAAGTTCTGAGTCCTAGTCATGACTTTCTCTCCGTCTTCTGGTAACCCGAAGAGGGTTTTCATATTTCCCAGGCTTGTTTCCCTTATTGCCCCCCGAATCATAAAGCAAAGCTCATTTCAATGGTAATGAAATTAGTGGGGGTTGAAACACAGACATGACCATCCTGAATTATCACAGACATTAAAGAAACTACACGTCTTTTTATTGCAAGCTGAATTCTCACTGCTGCAGTTTATCTATTTACCAAAGCTTTATCATCAATTGAGGTTGGGATATGTCATTTGCTTTCCTTTTGTTTGTGGGGACAGTAATTACTGGAATACTCTGTTGTTGGCTCAGTGGAAAGCTGGTTTGCCTCTGATGTTCCTCGATCATGACAAACATTTTCCCACCTGGTTTTATCTCAGCACAGGTGCTGACATGGAAAACTCTTACTTCATTCAGATGTCCTTCTCAAAAAGACCTTTTAGAGGCCTTGAGCTGCAGAACCCTTGTAACTTTCCATACTCTTCCTTTACCTCATTTTAGGTTTTCTGTATAATATATATCTTCTTACAAGGCTTTACATTTTATGCTTAATTGTTCTTTGTTTAGAATATAAGACACCAGAATATAAGTCCCTTGAGAAAAAAGATTTTGATAATTTTGTTGACTGCTATATCCTTGGCTCCTAGACATGCCGGACACATTAAATCGTTCCCTTAAGATCTACCTTCATGCCTTATGTGAATATCAGAAGTTGACCCATATCAATGGATCAGTTGGTCCCTTTGAGGATGGGTTTCACTTATCATTACCTCTGGCAGGATGTGGAAGAGTGGATGGAGGAGAGAAAAAGCACCTATTTTGTATCTCTTTCCTAAGAAGGAGTATAGCCTCCTCCCTCCCCCATCATATCACTCTCCCCAGGATATTGCACTAACTCTTATCAATAGGCATAAATTATACCAATATCATTGCAAAAGAATCCTTTCAGTATCTCCTCAAATTACTCGTTTATTTTCTGCATGGACCCTGACTGATAGATTTTGAATTTGATAAATGTGAAACATATTTTGAATGTTCTCAAATAAGTATAAGCCAGGAAGTCTTACTTTATTGCTTATATAAGGCAATGAAGAGAATGTTCTTAAAGCGAGAAAGATTATCTTGGATAATACTAACTTGTTGTCTTGCAATAAACTCTAAAGGTCTTTCAAAAATTTACAAGTAAGTTATTTTTAAACTGACAAAAAAAATTGTAGTATAAGTTATAGATGAAGTTCATCAACAATGTCTCAGATATAATCTTCTTTTTGGTGCTTTATCTGTTATCATTATTATTTTTTGTTTTATTCCATAATCTATACCTCCAAAACACAAAAGCTCTCATCCAGGTTCTTGAGAGTTGAGGTAATACCTTATTTCAATTACTATATTAAACCTTATCTGTAGCATGAAAAGTCATTACATACTCTGGGACTCTTTGATGTTAACTTCTTGGTTGACAGCTAGCTATGTTTTGTAAGCTCATTGCTTGGTCTTTCACTGAAATTCATTTTTACTTACAAGGCCCAGCCTCTTAAGTTGGGATTTCCAATCAGTATATAATCAAGCCAACTGCCACGGTCAATCCTTTCTGGGGATAGAGGTGGCTTAGAAATGTCAGTGGATAAAGAGAGCATAGCAGACAGAAAGCATCTTCCTTAGAATTCATTTTGGGGATCTTACAGTTAGCCTCAGCCAAATTATAAAAATTTGAAGAAGTGAAAATTTAATCCTCCTTGGAGACTTCTGCAAAGATGATGATAACCATGGTATAATTTTGAATCTACTTGGATCTGCTCATAAAACCAAAAAGAATATGTAGGATAGAAAAAATGAAAATCATGGACGTACTCAAGAAGTCAAATGACAGTGTCTCCCTAAGTATTCCAAATTATAAGCAGGTGGGGACCAATAGCTGACAGTGAAAAGAACCGTGCAGTACCAACATTTATAGGAGAGGAAACAGAAGAAATCATGAAATATTTGATAAAATTGAGAAAAGTAGATTCTCAAAACAGCCAAAAGATGCTTATTGGAAACCACTGAGAATCATCTGAGCATAGCAACTGATGCTTGGAGGTGGTGGTGTGTGTTGACAGGGGGATGTTTGCTGCTTCAATTTGTGGGTTATTGCAAGAAGACTGCGGAACGGTCTATAGAATTTGAAACACTCTGGTCCTATGAACTCTTAAAACTAACAAGCTGTGTATCTATTCCAGGACACAACCAAATTGACCTGGTGATAGGTAACAAATTGAGCTAGACAGGCAAAATAAGGGAAAATACAATTAAAGATTTGCACAAAATAAAGGAATGAGAATTGCACCAGAAATTCACAGGATGTATAGCTTTATGTTTTTCAACAACAGCAATAGCAAAAGAGGGAAAATTTCTGATTTTGGCTACCATGGAGTAAATGGCATGGGATTTGCCTCCTTAATAAGCTAGACCCAATGTATGAGGGAAGTAGTTTTAGACATTGAACAACAGACATCCAGGACTGTTGTCCTTGAGAGAAGGAAACCACATGAGGTGAACCAAAAAGTCAGCCTTAGTTAAAGCACATGAGGAAGATTAGTTTCATGTTGAGCTCAGGAGGTAGTGATTGGAATTCCAGGAGGCAGAACTGGCAGGAAATGGTGAAGTGGGGTACTAAAAAGAGGGTGCTGTATAGAGGTTGGATATCAGATATCTGCACAGAGAGTCACTGTAGATATCTGGGCAAGGGAAGGAGCACACAAGTAAGGGAGGGCACTCTGTCAGGACTATCGGAGATAAATTAAGAAACTGAAAGCCAAAGGAGAAGCTATTTGTCATTAGGGATCAGAAAGGCTTAAATTCTGGGCTTGTCTGAGTTGTGGAACCTTGAAGAGTACCTTGGACATTCAACTAAGATCTTGGAAAAGCCCAGCTTTATAGCTAAGGACCTATAGAAAACTACAGAAAGGGCTACACAGTAGGACTAAGTCAAAAACTAAAACAGACTTTCCCTATAAAGAATAAAACTACATCTACCAGAACAAATAGGATCTGATGCTTAGTTAATGACCTGCCAGGACAAAATTCAACACCACTTAAAGTGAGACAACATAAACCAGATCCCTTTAAATATAACACTAATGTTCAGCGTATAATTAAAGGCTATTAGATATGCAAAACAGAAGGAAAATGTGGCCCATAATCAAAGGGAAAAAAAGTAGTCAATAGGAACAGATGCAAAGATAAGTCAAAGTTGGAATTAACTAAAAAGGACTTTAAAACAGCCTATTGTAAATATGTTCAATGAATTAAAAGACAAATTATCACAAAAAGTAAACAAATGAGGGATCTCAGCAGAAAAATTGAAACAATAGAAAATTTCAAATGGAAATTCCAAAACTGAAAAATATAATATACGAAATAAACACATGGTATTGGTTTGTGGAACAGACTGGAGACTGCAGAAGATACTATTAGCAAACTTAGAACAACAGAAATGATCCAATTTGAAAAGCAGGGGGGCAAGTTGTAAAGGAAAAAGAAAATACCCTTAAGTATTTGTGGGACAATATTAATCAGTGTAATTTATTTGAAGGAGATGAAAGAGAATAGTGCAGAAAAGATATTTTCCTACTATACTGTGAATGATCAATTAACAAATACAAAAATCTAAGGGAACCACTAGCAGGATAAATACAAAGAAGATTACTCGTAAGCATAACACAAACTACTACAAACAAGAACGAGAGAAAATATTAGAAGAGGCCAAAGGATAAAAATATGTTATATGCAGGGAAACAAAAATGGGTTCTTTCTCATCAGAAATGATGGAGACCAGCTGAAAAATTGAACAGCCTCTTTAAAGCACTCGCCTGACAACCGTATTAGATAAGTAAGAAGGAATATCTGAGTGGAGGGGGAAGGGGCAAGGGCAAAGTGAACAACATATTCCACAACTCCAAAGAGCTTGCAATAAAATATATAACAATTGTTTAATTTGCAGTTTATTTTCCATACTATAATCTTTCTAAGAGCTCCTTGGGAATGCAATTTTGTCCACTATTTTCTCTGAATACTATCTCCCATCCCATAGGTGCCAAGAACAGAGGTCAGAATGAATAAGCCCATTAAATATTATCTGGGTCAAACCAGGTAATTTTCCTTGAGCCTTTGGGAGGGGCTGGGCATGAGTCAAGTTCTGAGTATCTGCTCAGATCTGTCTGTGTGTACACAGGGGCTGAGCATGAGGTTTATTTTGTTTTGTTTGAAATATAGCATATCAAGAAAAAGTAAACACGTCTTAACTATATACCTAGATTAACTTTGGCAAAATTAGCACACTCCTGTAACCATCCCCCAGATCAAGAAACAGTACTTGGCAGCAAAGCAAAAGTCATTTGTTTTGATACATTTTCAGTCACACAACCCAGGATTCAGCAATCACAGATCGTCTGTTTCTGTTTGCCTATTTCTGAATTTTATATAACGCAGTGTGTGCAATTTGTATTTGGCTTTCCTTTTCCCTATGATGATCTTTGACAGATTACCCCATGTTTATGTGGGTAATTCATTCATGCTCACTGATACCTGGTATTCTGTTATATGAGGATGTCACAACTATCTATCAGTTCCTCTGCTGATAGGCTTTGGGTTTCTTTCAAGCTTTGGGCTATTACTAAAAATGCTGCTGATAACGTTCTTGTGCATGTTATTCAGCACACGTAGATAAGCATTTTCGTTGCTTATGGGGTTAGATAGGGAATTGATGCTCATGACAGTATATTGTAGGTTTACCTTTAAAAGATAATGCTAAATGTTTTTGCAGAATGTCTTTAGAAAGACATGAGCAGCGTATGAATGTTTCAATTGTGCTTCATAATCAAAACCATTGTTGATATTGCTGTTTCATCTTAGCCATTTTGATTGATGTGTAGCAGTACCTTATTGTGATTTTTAACTGATATTTCCCTTCTGACTAAGAAATTTGAGTACCTTTTCATGGGCTTATTAACTATTTGGATACCTTATGAAATGCCTATTCAAGTCTTGAGCCTATTTTTTTCTATTATATTTTCTTCTTTTTACTTAATGATTTATAGAAGATCTTTACATATTATCTGTAAGCCCTTTGTTGTATATGCAAATATTTCTTCCCTCTCTGTCAAAAATTCACTTGCACTTTTACTCTTAACAGTATCTTTGGTTAGCAGCAATTCTGAATTTCAGGTCCTCCCACTCCTATTATACGTAGTAGTAGTATTTGGGGTCTTGTCTAAGAAATCTCATCCTACACTAAGGTCATGAATATACTATCCCATGTTTAACTCTTAAGAGCTTTACTGTTTTTCCTTTTATATTTAAATCTAAAAACTGAATGGAATTTAGTTTTAGCATGATAATGAGGTAAAGGTCAAGATTCAGAATTTTCCATATGAATACGCAAATGCTCCAGAACTATTTATTGAAAAGACACTACAGTGTCCCTTTGGTCATGATTCAGTGTTCAGTGACCATATATGTATGGATCTGTTTCCGGACTTTGTTACACTCTACTGGCTTATTTGTCTATTCTTGGCCAATATCGTACTCTCTTAGTTATTATAGCTTTATAATATTTTGAAATATCTGGAGAATTCCACCAGCTTTGCTCTTCTCTGACAACATTGCATTTCTATTCTTGGCCCTTGTATTTTCATGGCAATTATGGAATAACTGTTCCAATATACACAAACGCACATACACCCACACACACAGCTGGGGTTTGATTGGATTGCATCAAATATACAGATCTGTATGGGAGAACTAATATGTTAGAAATATCAAAACTTTCAAGCTCTGATAGTAAGACAGCTCACCATTTATTTGTGTGCTGCAATTTTTGTTACTAATGCTTTAAAGTTTTTTGCACATATTTTTCAGCTTTACTCCTAAAAATTTGGTTTTTTTTTATGTAATTGTCAAATAATTAATTAAATTTTTGTTTCTAACCTGTTTTGTGCTGGAATATAAAAATATATGTGATTTCCCTATGCTGCCTTCCTATCCAAAAGTTTGCTAAATTCATTAATTTTCAAAGTTTGCCTACAGATTATTCTGGATTTTCTATGAT
The DNA here is from genome assembly GCF_015220235.1 of Choloepus didactylus. Taxonomy (NCBI): domain Eukaryota; kingdom Metazoa; phylum Chordata; class Mammalia; order Pilosa; family Megalonychidae; genus Choloepus; species Choloepus didactylus. Next base: position 155,418,768 of record NC_051312.1, on the reverse strand, counting down.
TAAAAAGGTCTGTATTAAGTTTCTAGTGCTGCTACAACAAATCACCACAAATTGGGTCACTTACAACAGCAGAAATTTATTTTCCCATCGTTCTGGAGGCTGGAAGTCCAAAATCGAAGTGTAGGCAAGGCCACACCCTCCGGAGGCTCTAGGGGAGAGCCCGTGCCTGCCTCTCCCAGCCTCTGGTGGCTCCTGGCAGCAGCAACCTTTGGCAACCTCTGTCTCATAGCCACATCACTCCAATGTCTGCCTCTGCTTTCACATCACCTTCTCTGTGTGTGTCCTTCTCCTCTTCTGCCAGTCTCAATCTCAAATCTCCTCTGTCTTTCTCTTATAAGAATACTTATCATTGGATTTAGGACCTACCCAGATAATCCAGGAATCAAATGCTGTCTCCTAATTGCAACACATGACTTCCTGTTTCAAAAAAATTACTTCTTTTACCAGGCCCCACTGTATTTTGTTTGTAACACTTTTGTGGAACTGTCCTTTCTGGTAGTGTACTATTGCCATCTGAGTACATATATTATTCCCCATAATACTGTAAACCACCCAAGCATAAGGCTTATGCTTTACTCATCTCTTCAGCTGCCAGAACTACATGCACTATTCATCCCCAGAGCACACCATAGTGCCTGGCACTTAACAGACGCTTAGTAAGTGTTTATTGAAGACTAACATATGGAATAGAGGAAAGTGAATTCCACAGAGTTTAACAAGGAATAAATGCTATAGGACCATCCCAAGATAGTTGCTGCTAAGCATCTGGGATGCTGAAGGTTTTCCATCTGTGAATAACATGAAAATGGTTGAAAGGCAGAACAACAAACTATCACCAACCCCAGACTGCCCCTGCCTTGTGTGGTCACACATGTGCACACACACACTGCACATGCACACATCTGCTCTCTTGATTCACTCCTTCTTATAGAAAGACTCTGTAAAGGGAGAGACAAGAATAAAGACAAAGCAGAGCAAGCTTTCTTTGGTTAACACCAAAGAAGATGGCTGGGTACAGCTCAGACCCAGCCTCCTCCTACTACCTGTGGATCAAGGTATTAAAAATTTATCTTTTCCAGTCAAAAAGCAATTCTATGTAAATTCAAGAATTCTGGGCTCTGACAGTTTGATATCTTGGCATGGAGATGAAAAATCTGAGCCAATTCAATACCTTCCTTCAAATATATACCCATTTTGGTGCCAAGAGTGTTTCAACAGATGTCTGCAGTTCCAGTGAGAAGTGATGCACAGGTACCACCTTTGAACTGCTGCACCCCATAAAAAGCATGTTCTTTTAATCCAGTCTTGTGTGGGCCGACCTATTGTGGGAGGAGGGGGAGCTTTTGTTTAGGTTGTTTCCATGGAGATGTGAGCTTTTGATTAGATTATTTCCACAGAGATGTGACCCCGCCCATTCAAGGTGGGTCTTAATTAGTTTATGGGAGTCCTTAAGAAACCAAAGAGCTGACACAGACCCAAATGCTTGGAGAAGCAGACAGGAAGATGTTTGGAGATGTTAAGCTAATAGATGAGGCCCAGATTTTGCCCAGAGAAGCTATGTAAGAACCCACAGATGCTTAAGCCACTAGAATCAGAATCTGAAAACAATGCAACCTGGGAGCAAAGGACCAGCAGACGCCAGCCACGTGCCTTCCCAGCTGACAGAGGTGTTCCGGATGCCATAGGCATTTTCCTCAGAGAAGGTTTCTATCTTTTGATGCCTTAATTTGGATATTTTCATGACTTTAAAACTGTAAATTTGTAAGCAAATAACCTCCCATTGTAAAAGCCAATTCATTTCTGATACTTTGCAGTCTGGTAGCTTTAACAAACTGGAACAATAATTGTCAAGTTGTTAGTCATATAGCCCCTTCTTACCATCTGCTCGCCTGAGGAACCCAAGACACCATTCACAGGCACACATTGTTGAGACCCTAGGGGTTTCTTACTTGTTTGCCTTGGGTTTGTTGATTTCAGGGGTCAGGAACCCTTTTCTGCACTGGTCCAGATAGAAAACAGTGTTGGCTTTGTAGGACATATAATCTATATTCTACTTTGCCTTTATAGCATGGAAGCATCTATAGACAATACAAAAATAAATGGCATGATTGTGATCCAATGAAATCTTATTTACAGACACAAGAGGTAGGTGAGTTCCAGCCCAAGGGCAGTAATTTGCAGAACTCAGGTCAATATCAAAGCATCAACCCCTCCTGGAAAAATTTCTGGTTCCTTTATAAAGTTTCATTAAAATTCTTACTCTTGTACTTTGTTGGTAAATGGCCAAAAAAGACTAGTGCAATAGTGTTCATTTTGGCAAGACATGGAAATGTCAATATTGACAAAGTAATATTTTTACAAGGTGTTAGAAATTAGGAATCCAAACACTAAATATTCAATAGTCAGTTTCTTTATTGGTATGCTAAGGTCTCAAAATTCAAACTCCAAGATAGTCTCTTAAAAATGCTATAACCTTGTGAAACTCATCCTCACTACATCTTTCTATAGAATTCAGGATTTTGTTAGTTTCTTTTTGTTCTGGTCTACAGTTCAATGAATTGTTAGTCCCTCAAATGAATATGATGGAAAAGATGTGAATAATCATGTGTGTAATTTTTAACAAAAAAAAACTTATTTAAACAATAAAAATAGAAAATATATTACTCTGTTATAGAATAATGTCCGCACCATGTCCTAATCCAAGAAGCTTTGAACATGTTATGTTCCCTGTGGGAATTAAGGTTGCAAACGGAATTAAGTTTTCTAATCATATCACCTTAAACAATGGAGATGATACTGGATTCTCCAAGTGAGATCAATGAAATCACAGAAGGCAGAAGAAGAGTCAGCATCAGAATGATGCAATGTGAAAAAGACTTGGACTGAAGCTGCCTGATTTGGAGATGGAGGAAGAGGGCCACAAGCCAAGGGGTGAGCAGCCTCCAGAAGGTGGTCAGGGTAAGGAAATTATCCCTACAGCCACGAGAAAGCAATGCAGACCTGTCAGCACCTTGATTTAGCCCATTGAGACCCATTTTGAACTTCTGAACTATAGAATTATAAGAGAATAAGTTTGCATTGTTTTAAGCCACTATTTTCTACAGCAGCCACAGAAAATTAATATAACTATATAAGGCAATCAGAAAGGCAAATTAAACAAAGTACCAAATTGCAAACTAAAGATAAATTTATGCTTCAGAAAATGTTTGAACAGAATTCTCCAGTTGACTCCACAGTTGAAGTGAAGAGAGCCTTGTTCTCTTTTCATAAATGGGCCACTGAATCAGATTTAATTAAAAATAAATTGAAATTGAATGATGATGTCATCTAAACAGCAATCTAAGAATCCCCTGAAAACAACATCCCCAGAGATTCGGTGAATAAAAGGATAAATCCTACAGAACTCGGGAAAATGGTACAGAGTAGGAAAAGACTCCACAAATGCTGAATCAAAGAAAGAGAAAAATATCAGGTAGGAAACTTCTGTTCTGGGCCTGTCAGTCCTCTTCCCTCCCCCTCACTCAGTCCCACACACCTTGGAGGTCACACAGAGACAGTGGCCCAGAGCCCTCCCACCTCCCACCAGGGACGCAGAACATAACAGCAGTGAGTTAGAACCCCATGCATATCCAGACACACGGAACAGAGACCACAGAGACCCAGGCAGAATACAAGCTGCTGATAAGTGCCACAGAAAGGCCCCAAGGTGGGGAAAAGAGAGAGAGAAAGAGACCATGGTAGAATGGCAGCTGCCGAATGGTGCACTTACTCAATCCAGTTTCTGTTGGCTGCACCACCTAAATGCAAAACTGACTTTTCTGGAGTGACCACTTTTATGGATTGATCCCATCTGGCTCCTAGGGCAGGATACCCTAATGGGGAAGAAACCAGTAGCAGAAAAGTCTCACAGAAGGAAAAAGAGTAGGATTTAAACTGAACTTTGGTAAGATATGAGTGTCCCCAAACTGAAAAGTATAAGGAAAACAGGGCACTGAATGGGGGAGAGAATTTAAACAAATCATGGTAACTGGGGAGAAAGTTCTGCACAAAAATAGATTCCCAGAGAAGGAACAGAGGAAAAGAAGCTTTTTCATCGAAGTGAAACGATTACATAAAAAGTGAAATCTTAAATATTGTGCCACATATGCAGGGCAAGAATCAGATGAAGAAGTGATGAGAAAATTGGACCAGTTAAAATTGGACTATTCTAAAGGTCCAGAATAAGCTGGGCCAAGTGTCAAAGAAGAGCCTTAATACAAATCAAATCAAGAATAATACCCTAGACAAGAGAGAAAAACTAACAATCAGAGTTAATTCATCAAGATAATCAGATGCCAAGATATCAGCAAAAATTTGTAAGTATTCTAAGAAACAGAAATGTATGGCTTAGTCAAGGGAACAAATTAAAACTTCAGGGGAGACATGGAATTTGGAACAACTAATCAAAGAAGTTCAAACAAATCTCCTAAAGCAATTCAAGGAGATGAAGGAAAATATTTATAATGATATAAAGGATATTAAGAAGACAATGAGTGAGGATAAAGACGGATTTGAGAGTATAAAAAGAAACATAACAGAAATTATGGGGATGAAAGGCAAAACAGTAGAGATTAAAAATATGCTAGAGACATACAATAGCTTCTAGTGAACAAGCAGAAGAAAGAATCAGCTAATTAGAAGACAGAACTATCAAAATCATACAGTCAGAATAACAGATAGAGAAAAGAATAGGAAAAAAATGAGCAGTAACTCAGGGATTTGAATGATAGCACAAAGCATGTCATGAGTATCCCAGATGGACAAGAGACGGTAAAAGAGGAAGAAAGAATGTTTGAGGAAATATGGCCCAAAATTTCCTAACTCTTATGAAAGACATAAATATACATGTCCAAGGATTGCAACATGCTCCAAGCAGAATAAATCCTAATAGGCCTACTCTGAGACACATTCTAATCAGAAAGTCAAATGTCAAAGATAAATAGAGAATCCTGAGAGCAGCAAGAGAAAAGCGATTCATCACATACAAGGGATCCACAATAAGAATAGTTCTGATTTCTCACTAGAAATCATGAGGTGAGAAGTTAGTGGTATGACATATTTAAGGTATTGAAAGAGAAAAATTGCCAGCCACAAATTCTTTATCTAGCAAAACTATCCTTCGAAAATGAGGGAGAGTTTAAAATATTCACAGATAAACAGAAGCTGAGAGAGATCATCAACAGAAGACCTGCCCTACAAGAACTACTAAAGGGAATTCTGTGGGTTGAAAGGAAAAGAGAGGAGAGAGTGGCTTGGTGTAGTCTGAAGAAATGAAGACCATCAAGCAAAGCCCAATAATACTATCCTCAGTGTATAAATCTACTCTTTAATTCCTATAAGAGACAGAATACCAATGAACAAGGAAAAAAGGCATATTTCCTGAAAATGGACATGCAAAATATAAAGTGGTAAAGTGGGACAAAAACAACATAAAGAGGGGAAACAGAGAGGCCCAAGAATGTATAAGCTATTGAAGCTAAGTTGCTGTCTTTTCAAATTAGCTGATTATAGATGTAGGTGTATAATATAAAATCCAGGTTAAACACAAAGAAAGCATTTTAAAAATATAGAGAAGCAGTAATGAGAAAGGGATCAGTCATATACATCACAACAGATCAGCTATATAGAAAAAGAGGTTGCAATAAAGGAAAGGAGGGTAAAATAAGACATGATATATGAAAACCAAAGGACAAAATGGCTGAAGTAAGTACTGCTTTTACAATAATAACACTGAATGTTGATGGATTGAACTCCCCAGTAAAAAGACACAGATTGGCAGAATGGATAAAAGTATAATCCAAATTCGTGTTGTTTACAAGAGACTCAACTTAGACCCAAAGGCACAAATAGTTTGAAAGTGAAAGGCTGGGAAAAGATATTCCATGCAATTAGTAATAAAAAAGAGATGGGGTAGCTATATGAATATCAGACAAAATAGACTTTAAGTCAAAAGCTGTTATAAGAGACAGAGGGACACTATATATGAATAAAAGGGGCAATATGCCAAAATGAAATAACAATCATAAATATTTATGCACCTAACAATGGTGTTCCAAAATACATAAGGCAAACACTGGCAAAACTGAAGGGGGAAATACATGTCTCTATTTAAAAAGTTGGAGAATTTAATACACCACTCTCCTCAATAGAATGTCTAGACAGACAGTCAATAAGAAAACAGAGAACTTGAATATTAGGATAAATGAGCTAGACCTAGCAGACATATACAGAACATTCCGCTCCAAAAAAGAAGGATGTGTGTTCTTCTCAAGTGCTCATGGACCATTCTCTAAATCACATGTTGTGTCACAAAACAAGTCTCAAAAATATAACACTTTTGAAATTATACAAATTATCTACTATGACTGTAATGGTATGAAGCTGAAAATCAATAACAGGTAGAGAACTGGAAAATCCACAAATATATGAAAGTTAAACAACACACAGTTAAACAACCAGTGGGTCAAAGAAAAAATTTCAAGGAAAATCAGTAAATATCTTGAGATGAATGAAAACAAGAACGCAATGTATCAAAACTTACAGGATGCAGCCAAGGCAGTGCTGAGAATGAAATTTATATCCCTCTTTCTGAAGTATTTATGTCCCCCCTTCCATTTATGATTTTATTTATTTGCATCCTCTCTCTTTTTTTGTCATCCTAGCTAAGGGTCCATCAGTTTTACTGATTTTCTCAAAGAATCCACCTCTGGTTTGTTGATTCTATTGTTTTCATGTTCTCAATTTCACTTATTTCTTTCTGCTCTAATTTTTGTGATTTCTTTCCTTCTGTTTGCTTTGGGGTTAGTATTTGTTCTTTCTCTAGTTCCTTGAGGTGAGCAGTTAAGTCCTTGATTTTTTGCTCTTTCTTCTTTTTTAACATAGGTGTTCAGGGCAATAAGTTTCCCTTTCAGCTCTACCTTTGCTGCTTCCCATAAGTTTTGATATATTGTGTCCTCAGCTTCTTTGCCTCAAGATTTACTGATTCCTCTTGTAATTTCTTCTTTGACCCACTGGTTGTTTAAGAGTATGTTGTTTAGCCTCTATATATTTGTGAATTTTCCAGCTTCTGCCTGTTATTGATTTCTAACTTCATTCCATTATGATCTGAGAAAGTGTTTTGTATAATTTTTATCTTCTTAAATTTATTGAGAGCTGTGTTGTGACCCAACTTGTGACCTATTCAGGAAAATGATCCATGAGAACCTGAGAAAAATGTATATCCTGCTGTTGTTGGGTGCAATGTTCTATAAATGTCTAAGTCTAGTTCATTTATCCTATGATTCAAAATCTCTGTTTCCTTATTGATCTTCTGTCTAGATGTTCTATCCATTGACGAGAGCAGTGTATTGAAGTCTCCAACTCTTATTGAAGAATAACTGTTATTAGTGTTGTCAGTATTTGCCTCATATTTTGGGGCACTCTGTCACAGTGCATAGATATTTATGATAGTTATGTCTTCTTGATGGATTGTCCCTTTTATAAATGCATAGTGTCCTTTTTTGCCTCTTTTAATTGTTTTACATTTGAAGTCTACTGTGTCTGATATTAGTATAGCTACACCCACTCTTTTGTGGTTGTTGTTTGCATGACATATGTTTTTCCAACCTTTCACTTTCAAAATGTTTTTGTTGGTGGGTCTAAAGTGAGTCTCTTGTAGACAGCATATAGATGGATTCTATTTTTTTTTATCCATTTTGCCAATCTATGTCTTTTGATTGGGGAGTTAAATCCATTACCATTTAAGGTGATTACAGTAAAAGTAGTAGTTATTCAACCATTTTTTTTTCTTTTGGATTTTATATGTCATATCTTATGTTTTTCTTTATTTTTACCATTTTAGTTACCCTTACTGTTAATCTTCATTTCTATACTCTTCTCCAAATCTCGCTCTCCTGTCTTTTCCTATCTGCTTGTAGCCCTCTCCTTAGCATTTCTTGCAAAGCAGGTCTCTTGCTCACAAACTCACTCAGTGTCTGTTTGTCTAAAAATTTTTAAAACTCTCCCTCATATATCATAGCACTGCCTTCTTGCCTCCATGGTCTCTGCTGAGAGATCCACACTTAGTCTTATCAAGCTTCCCTTGTATGTTATGGTTCAATTTTCTCTTGCTACCTTTAGAATTATCTCTTTATCTTTGACATTTGATAATCTGATTAGTAAGTGTCTTGGTGTAGGTTTATTTGGATCTATTGTATTTGGGGGAAATATATAGCCCTAATTGCATATATCAAAAAATAACAAAGACCTAATATCAGTGATTTCACTGCACACATGAAGGAACTAGTAAAAGAACAGCAAAGAAACCAAAGCAAACAGAAGGAAAAAATAACAAAGATTAGAGAAGAAATAAGTGAAATTGAGAATAAAAAAACAATAAAGAGAATTATCAAAGTGAACCAAAAGTTGGTTTCTTGAAAAGATCAATAAAATTGACAAACCCTTAGCTAAACTTATAAAGAATAAAAGGAAGAAGATGCAAATAAATAAAACCAGAATTGAGAGGGGGACATCACTAACGACCACACAGAAATAAAAAGGATCATAAAAGGATACAGTGATCAACTGTATGTCAACAAATTACACAATCTAGGTAAAATGGACAAATTTCTAGAAACACATGAACAACGTACACTGACTCTGGAAGAAATACCTCAACAGATCAATCACAAGTAAAGGGATTGAATCAGTCATCAAAAACCTTTAAGAAAGAGAAGCCCAGGACCTGATGACTTCACAGGTCAATTCTACCAATCATTCCAAGAAGAATTAATACCAACCCTGCTCAAACACTTCCAAAAACTTGAACAGGAGAGAACACTACTTAACTCATTCAATGAGGCCAACATCACCCTAATACCAAAGCCAAGTAAATATACTTCAAGAAAAGAAAACTACAGACCAATTTCTCTCATGAATATTGATAGAACAAATCTTCAACAAAATACTTGCAAATCAAATCCAAAAGCACATTAAAGAAATATACACTATGATCAAATGAGTTTTATTCCAGATATGCAAGGGTGATTCAACATAAAATCAATTAATGTAATATAGTGCATTAACAAAACAAAGGGGGAAAACCAAATGATTATCTCCAATGGTGCAGAAAAGGCATTTGACAAAATCCAGCATCCTTTCTTGATAAAAACACTTAGGAAAACAGGAATAGAAAGAACCTCCGTCAACATGATAAAAGGCACCTATGAAAATTCCACAGGTAACATTGTACTCAGTGGTGAGACTGAAAGCTTTCCCTCCAAGATCTGGAACAAGACAAGGTTGCCCACTGTCACCTCTCTCACTCAACATTGTGCTATAAGTTCTAACTAGAGCAGTAAGATAAGAAAAAGGAATAAAAGCATCCAAATTGGGTAAGAAGAAGTAAAACTTTTACCATTTTCAGGGAACATGATCTTATATACAGATAGAAAGTCTGGGAAAAAAAACAAAGTTATTAGAGTTATTAGAGATAATAAACAAATGCATCAAAGCGTCAAGATACAAGATCGACATTGAAAAATCAGTAATGTGTCTATACCCTAGTAATTTGCAAGCTGAGGAGGAAATCGAGAATAAAAATTCCATTTACATTATTAACTAAAAGATCAAATATCTAGGAATAAATTTAACCAAGGATATAAAGGACTTCTACATAGAAAACTATGAAACATTGTGAAAAGAAACCAAATAAGACCTTAATAAATGGAAAAATATTCTGTATTCATGGATTGGAAGACTAAATATCATTATGATATCAATTCTATGCAAAAATGATTTACAGATTCAACACAATACCAATCAAAACTCCAATAGACTGGTCTCCAAAACTGGAAAAGCCAATTATCAAATTTGTTTGGAAGGATTAAAGGAGCCCCCAAGTAGCCAAAAACATCATGAAAAGAAGAATGTACTTTGGAAGACTTACACTTCCTGACTTTAAAGGATATTACACAGCTTCAGTGGTCAAAACATCATGGTACTGGAACAAGAATACACATACTAACCAATGGAATCAAATTGAGAGTTAATATATGGACCCTCACATCTATGGTCTATTGGATTTTGACAAGGCTGCCAGGTCCACTATTTTTGCCAAAGAATAGAAGAGGAGCCCTATCTCATACCATATATAAAAATTAACTCAAGATGGACCAAAAAAAGAAATATAAGAACCAGGAACATAAAATTCGTAGAAGAAAATGTAGGGAAGCATCTTCAGAATCTTGTGTTAGGCAATGCTTACTTAGACTTACATCCAAAGCATAATTCATAAAAGAAAAAAATTGACAAATGGGACCTCCTCAAAATTCAAAACCTTGCACATCAAAACACTTTGTCACAAGACTGAAAAGATAACCTACTGAATGGGAGAAAAGACTTGGAAACCACAAGTCCAATAAGGGTTTAATATCCAGAATCTATAAAGAAATCCTGCAACTCAACAATAAAAAGACAGTCTATTTAAAAATTGACAAAAGTCTTGAATAGACGTCTCTCCAAAGAGAATATACAAATTGCTAAATAGTGCATGAAAAGATGCTCAACTTCGTTAGCTATTAGAGAACTGCAAATCAAAACCTCAATGAGATATCATTTCAGACCCACTAGAATGGCTCCTATTAGGAAAACAGTAAGCCATAGGTGTTGGAGAGGATGTGTAGAAATACGAATAGTCGTTCAGTGCTGGGAATGTAAAATGTTGCAGTGTCTGCAGAAGACAGTTTGACAGTTCCACAGGAAGCTAACTATAGAATTACCATATAAACAGGCAGTCCTGCTACTAGGTGTATACCCAGAAGAATTGAAAGCAGGGTATTAAACAGATATTTGCACACCAGTGTTCATAGTGGCATTATTCACAAATTGCCAAAAGATGGAAGCAACCCAAGAGTCCATCAACAAAAGAATGGATAAACAAAATGTGGCATATACATTCAATGTAATATTATTCAGCCATGCAAAGAAATGAAGTCCTGATGCATGTGACAGCATGGGTAAAACGTGAAGACATCATATTGCATGAAATAACCCCTACACAAAAGGACAAATATTGTATGATCTCACTGATAGGAAGTAATTATAATAAACAAGCTCAGAGAATTATAATCTACAATATATGTTACCAGGGAATAGATTTTGTTTAGAGAAGGTGGAGTGGAGCTTAATTTGTGCAGAATTTCTATTTAGGTTTATTGTAAAGATTTGGAAGTGGATGGTGGTGATGGTAGCATGTTATTGTGAGTGTAAATAACAGCCCTGAATTTTATAGGTGAATGTGGTTTAAAGAGGAAAATTTGGTTTGCATATGTTACTAGAAAAAATTAAAAGATAAAATATAGGGCTATATAGTATAGTGAAGCCTATTGTAGGTGATGGACTATAGTTAATAGTACAACTAGAAGAATGTTCTTTCACGAATAATAAATGCTCAACATTAATACAAGTGCCCAATAATAGGGTGATAGATGGAAAAGTATACACCTATTATAAACTATGGGATAGTTAATACTACTATTTTAATAATCTTTCATCAATTGTAACAAAGGTAACTACTGTTAAGAAAAATCGTACAATAACAAAAAATGCTATCATCAGTTGTAGCAAATGTTCCACACCAGTGCAAGGTGTTGGTGGTAGGGTGGTATATAGGAATCATGTATTTTATGCATGATTATTCTGTAAACTCAGAACTTCTCTAATAAAATATTTAATTATAAATAAATGAATAAATAAATAAATAAATACATAAATACATAAATAAATTGAAATGTGACCTTTTCAATTAAGAAAATATCTAAAATGTGGCCGGACATTTCCAAGTAGCCTTAAAAATAAACAAGGTGGAAACTAGTTGAACTCATGGCTCTCCAGCTAAAACAAATGGAAGAATATGTGTTCTTTAAGATATGGGAGCTGATAAATAAGGATACCTACAAATACTGTAGGTAGAAGTCCATTGAAAAATATCTCTCTTTGGTTAATAAACTGAAGAACAACTATTTAAAATGTGTCCAGTGATGTTTCTCCAAGAGAGATATTTGCACCCTACAGTCCTCTGTACTTCCTCAAGTCAGCATAGAGATATTGTTTGTAATTATATACAAACATTAATGCAGCTTTCCTGTTTGTGTTTCATTATATTGACAGTTAATCCCATGGATTATAGTATATCAGATCCTTCAGATTAAAGTCATCTAGAAAGTAAAAAAACAGTGCAAACAGAGTTCAATAAGTTCTCTGAAAAGAAGAGAAAAATATTGTCTTAAAGCAAAAATGGCTGTGCCAGATGGTTTAAGAAAAAAATAATAAAAGAAAAATTTGAGGATGTAAATTGTAAATGACTTGAAAGAAAATGAACGTTATCTGCCTTGGCTTAATGGAACCACTCAAGTAGCAGAAATCTTTAATAATCCTCTATCCCAATTGGTAACTGATATTATGGGATCATTATAAGAAGAATAAAATTGAGAAGAATATAAATTTGATGGTAGGATCTATTTCCAGATAAAATGTACTGGAGCTCCAACACATTATCAGATTACAGTTGACCTATATAAAAGAATATCTACTTTTATGTCTAATCAAGAAATCATCAGAATTCCTAGGCTATAGTCTCTGCATACATAAGCAGATTGATTGAAGAAGAACCCATATGATTCTAGACTGATTCTTCCTAGGATATAATAAATTTTATATATACATTTTGTACAAACATGAGTCTATTAGGCCATGCTCTAGGGCTGTGCTGTCCAGTATGGTAGTCATAGCATCAAGTGGCAATTGAGCACTGCTGAATAAATATGTGCTGTAATTGTAAAATACATACAGGATTTGAAAACTGTTAAGAAAGAAAAGGATGTAGAATATCTCTTTATTATTTTTATATTGAATATACATAGAAATGAGAGCATTTTGTATATACTGTTTTAATAAAATATAATACTAAAATTAATTTCATTTGTTTCTTATTTTTTTAATGCAAACAAGAGCATTTAACATTACATATGGCTTGCAATCTATTTCTTTTAGACAGTGCTGCTCTGGGGCTATTACCTCAACAATATGCCAACAACTAATGGAACCACATGTAGTAAATCTCTATTGCCAGTGGAAACGACCCAACATTTTTCTACTACATGAATTATTAAATAAGAATTAGTGTTACTTTTTCCTTTTCATGTTACTGCACACTGATACAACTCTCTTAATCCAACAACTCTATAATTCTATAACCCAATAAAAGTGTTTACATAAATAAATAGTATCCATGAACAGAGAAGAACTTTTGAACACTCCAATACAAATCTTCATTTCATATTGTTTGTTGATGGCTTTTGTGTTCAAAAGAAAATGTGATAATACGAGGTTTGATGTACATTAAGTAACCCACTCTTTCTTATAATATCTAGTTCCTCATAAAAAGACAAATGGATAAAATAACTGAACTGTGACCCTCTCTAGGTCATATACAATTGCTAAAATAAAAGAGGAAATATATAAACTAAAAGCTAACATGTTTCTTTTTTTTTTAATTCACTTCTTAGAAATGCTATAGAAACAAAGTTCCTCAATATCTTGTAAAAATAAACAGATATACTAATCATCTGATGCCTTAATGCTGCCTAAAATACTTGCTGTCTTTAAGGTGGAGACAAATTAAAAACAATAATATAGAATCTAGTAACTTATGTTGCAGATAATTTAGAAATATTATTGAAATATGATAGAAATACTTTTAAGATCATCATGTTTAACAGACTGTCTGACTAAAGTATTTATAAAACAGCCTCGTAAAACAACACTAAAAATAAGGATAACAAAAGGACAGAGAACTTTTAAAGCATTCCATCATGGATACACTTAATCTGAATCATGCAAATTCTGAACAGAAACTCTGATGATCAGGTTGTCAGATTTATGAGGAGGATCTGGAAAAACCACAATGTCCACCTGATAGCAACAAATAAAACCTCAAGGGAACACAGGGTAAAATTCTCCATGAAACAACTCCTTCCAAAAGGATAAAACTGGTCACAATATTAAATTCTGAAGGGGAAATTTTTCTAAGATTGCAGAGGATGTGACCACATCATACTTTGTACTTTGTACTTTGTACCTGTAACCAAATCTGGAAAAAAATGCAAAGTTGAGACATGGACTCAAATATCTCTGGACATCTCCAAATGTACTTTATACAATTGAGTGATAAACTTATACTAATGCTAGTGCACTTACTTTCTAGGTGAGTTGAAGATTTTCTATGTTGAAAACTCACAACACCTACAATGGCTAAAAGACTATTAGATTTGTTTAGAAAACCTGGCATTTTCCAAGTCATCAATCCAGTGACATAGGACCACAAGCTGAAACAATCATTCATGAATTTGAATTTTTCAAGATTTTGCCTTTTACTAAGGGATATTTATGTTTTCATCACTCCAGATCATTTGAAAAAACAAAGGGAGTAAACTTTAATAAAACTAAAAAATATCGATTTTGTATTCTAAACTGAAGTTCTTCAGAGAACTTCCAGAAACAGACAGTCTGTAGAAGTTGACTGCTAATCCAGGATGCTTGGAACAAACTGATGGCCACACTTTGTTTCCAAGGCCATCAGAAAAAGATTCTTCTGTATGTCACACTCTCTTTGCTTGTTCTTGTTTATAATCAAATTGGTCATACTTTGCCTCAATATTGTTTAAGATTATACAATTTCTTACTTAGCTTATCATTATTCTTCTTAGTATTAGTAATAATTTGTGTAGGTCTAGGCTACATCCCAAAGGTAGAATTCAGTTTTCTCAATCTACCGTTAGTAGAGCCAATTTGATAAATGATATGAAGGTGTGTTACACCAATCCTCTCAATAATCATACTCTTTGTAGTCAATACATGATTTCTTTTAAATGTCCTTACCCTGGAAGGCTGTAATGTACAATGATTATTTGTCGCAACACCACCCAGAGAAAGTACATCTACATCTCATGAAAATTTGAGGGCATCTCTTGTGTAGTTCCTAGATTCTAATTATGTGGGAATCGTACTGTTCAATCCGAACCCAAAACCAAGATAGTTCTATGAGCTCTAAGGACTATAAATCCTTATAAAGAGCCCAAAGGAATAAAACTCTTTCTGGGGAAAGTGCCTAAGGATAGGGGCCTCCTAGTTAAGGGTTAAATAACTTGATGTGGTGCTCAAATCTTTTTCTTCACATTAACTGCCATAGTAAATAATACAACCTGTGCCCTTGGTCCCACAAAAAAAGATTAAATTCTCAAGTAGTAAGATTTTCTTTGACCAACAGGGGAGGAATCTGTGCCAATGCTAACACTGCGTGTTGTACCTGGATTAAACCTACAGATGGGGAAACAATATATATGCTAAGAGATAAAAAGGCAACTTGACTATGTAAGACAGAAGTTTATTGGGACTTGTTTTCTTGATGAAGCCTGGAATATTGTGGGTCAAGGTTGTTTAATCCCTTCTTACAAATCTTCTAATTGTGCTTGTTTGTCTCATAGTTGCTCAGTGTCTGCTGTCCAAGATAGACAAAATTTTTCCTATGCAGTTGGTGTCCTGAGATGATTCAAACACAGAATCAGGATGGAATTGCACTGATCAGTACCCAAAACTGAAAATCTGATTTTCACAGATGAGAACTCATCTCCAGGGAGAATCAACAATAGCAGTGAATCTCTGGACAATCCTTGATGGTCCAAATGAGGATAGAAAGAGGGGACTGATAGTGAAACAAAATTTCCCATAAACTTAGGGAAAGACCCATTATTCCATAGCCATGGTAACAAGTATCCAACAGAACCAGTTTAAAACCTGTTCAATCAACAAAACTTGCTTCACTGAACAAAGCTTTGCAAGCCAACCAAGGAATGCCAAGGCTTTATTCAGAAATTCAGTCATCGGGATTGAAACCACTCCAACCCAGCTGAAATGGGGGATTGGGGAAGCTCTAATCCTGTTGAAGTGGGGGACTCTAATTCTGTTGACATGAGGGGACTTCAATCTGGTTCACATGAGGAAGGGGACTCCAATCCTGTTGAAATGGGGGGATTCTGATTCTGTTGAAGTGATGGGGGCTCCAATCCAGTTGAAATAGGTTGGTCTGGGGCCTGGGTACAGCCAAGTGGGGCAGGAAAAAGGAGCCTGGAACAGCTGTTCTGCCCCTGGGCTTCCCAAGCACCACTATTTGGCCAGCACTAAGCACCTGCCTTTAATTAGTCACAACTAGGTCAGCACAGAATGAACCAGGTGTTCAGAACAGTGTTTCATAATGAGCTTCCACCTGAGAAATTTCTCAAGACAGTGGAGCTCAGCTGAGCAGCCAGGGCATGTGCTGCTAGGCAGAGAGCTCAGTCACTGCTGGGAGAAGGGGGCCCCTCTTGTTGGGCAGAAGGGGCAGGTAGGCTTCTCTTAGATGCCCCAGGGTGGCTCTTGGCTGGCAGTGGTGAGATTTGGTTCTTATGGGGCCACTGATTTCTTAGGAAGCTGCAATTACATGCTATGGCCTGCTTCAGAACCACACCAGAGGCCCCCTTCATGCTTTAATAGCCCATGACTTCAGTTGACTGCTGTGTTTGGGGTTGGTTGGTAATGTGGTGTACAATCTAAAATAGCAGCTAATCATAGACAGGTAGGAGTAGGAGGAACCTGAGAGCAACTGTGGGCCTTGGGAACTTGGGGAGCAATGACCCATGTCCACACAGCCAGGCAGCAGCAACACTGGGAGTAGAACAAGCCTCTGATTCCCCAGGACCTGGGGTGGGGGGTGACACTGGGCAGTGCCCACTCTGTGCCTGGCACCTGGCAGGCCCTCAGTAATGGGCCTGTGCTCTTTCTTTTACACCTAAAACCCAACCAGGTCATTTTGGGATTCTGCCATGATATGATTACTTGAATAAACTGCAACCCATACTGACATGGGGCCCAGGGAAGGTGAGCTGCTCCCCCTGGGCAGACACAGAGGAGACTGCCATATGTGTGTGGGGGGAGCGGTGGGTCAGGGGAAGCTGGAGGAAAGGGTTTCAGGGAGCTTTCCGGAGAAAACTGTGGTAATCTGCAACCTGACTAGTGCAATGCCCTTACAGAGAACTGAGCCCCATTCCTCAGGATGCTGAGTTTCTGATTCTGCAGCACTACACTTCTTCCCTCCCTGATGTTGTGGAAAGCCGCCTCCCGAATCGGGCCTAGCGTATGCGCTGCAGCCTGCTCTAGAGTTACCCCCGCCCATCGAGTGAGCCAAGATGGCGCCTGCATCCTGTTTCCGCATAGTGACGCATGTATCCGCCACCCGCTCCTACCAATCGAAATCCTGTATACGCGATACTAGCCTAGAAGCTTATTGGTTGTTAATTGTGTATAAAAGGTCTTACCCGGACGGGGTAGGGTGAGACAGCCCACAAGGAGCCGTGCCTGACGGCCACATCGAGGCTGCTCTCCCACGAGGCGCCGTGCCCCGTGTGGGAACCAGTAACACAGAATGTTCATCTAGCTGTAGTAAAGGGCTTGCTTTCACAACTGCCGTGTGGTTCGAGTCGTGATTCATGACCAGGTTAGTTCGCGCAGTCTGCATCTCTCTCTCTCCTTCCCTGTTTCCCCTCGCCGGCCGGGAACCGGGGACCGAGCGGGGCAGCGCCGGACACGTGGTGGCCCGTACGGGGAAGCTCCTCCTCCTGCCTCGCTCTCGACAGTCCCTCTGTGAGGAGAGCAGCGCTGCGCGTCGAGCTTACGGCGGACTTCCCGCGCCTGATCAACGCGAGAAGGTGAGTGCGTCTTATTACATGATAGTTAGGGCCCGTGGGTTTTCAGGTGACCCCGGGGGACTCGGAAGAGCTCTCCGAGTGACTGAAGTATAGTGCCGACTGCAATCATGGGGCAGTCCGGAAGTTCACCTCTCTTAGCTCCCTTAAAGAACCTTTTGAAACAACGGGGTATCTCGGTCAGGAAAAGCTCCCTTCAGCGTTTTCTTGATGATGTTGATACTTTTGCCCCTTGGTTTGCCTGCACCGGCAGCCTTAGCCTACCCTCTTGGATGAAGCTCGGTCGCGACATAGACCGAGCGCGCCAGACGGGCGTGTGTATGGACCCGATTCTGGTGCCCATATGGGAGACCGTCCGTGCGGTCCTTGAACTAGAATCGGCTACCGGCCTAAGCCCGTCCTCTGTCTTGCAAGAAGCACGGTGCGCGCTCCAAGAAACCCAGTCAGTTTCGTCAGCGGACGGCTCCTGTAAGGGCAAACCGCCGGAGTCCAGTGACTCTGACTCAGAGTCAGATAGCGATACTGACGAGAAGGCGGAAGCATCCCCGCTAATTGAGTGGGAGGAGCCTCCCGCCACACCCGTGCGGCCTTCCGCCCCGCCAATGTCTACTGCTGCACCCCCAGGGACACCCCAGCTCCCAACTGACGCCTTGGGCGGTCCCACCAAAGGACCTTGCCGAGAGCTCCCTCTAGTGGCCATGCCCAGTAAATGTAATTATCCTTTGCTGCCAGACCCGGAAACCCCGATGGGTCGGTCAGGGGAGGGGCAACCTTTGCCGTACCCCCCGCCCGAGTATACAGGCCCTCAGGACCCTTTGCCATTAGGTAGTGGTGGGAGACATTTCTGGAGATGGAACCCTTTCACAACATTTAGACCTTTTGGCATGCTGGGTGGCTACCAGCCACTTGAGCCGCAGCCAGTCTCAGAAATGTACCCGGTTATTATCAATCCCCAAGGTGGCAATCGGCACGAATCATATGATTACAAACTATTGAGGGAATTGAGGCAGGCCGTCCATCAGTATGGCCCCAATGCCCCTTATACCTTGAACATGATCGAGAACCTCTCTGCTCTAAATCATACACCCGCAGATATTTTTCAGCTAGCCCGTGCTTGCTTGCCGTCAGGCCGATTCATAGATTGGAAAGCATGGTTTGAGGAGTTAGCTGAAGAGCAGGCCGCAAGGAATGCGGCGGGGAGACGTGGCGGGTGGAATGCTGACATGCTGTTGGGGAGAGGCGCCCATGCCCAGAACCAAACGGGTTTCCCACAAGAGGTCTATGCCCAGATCTTCCGCTGTTTTGTGGGTGCCTGGAAAAAGCTAACAGGTGAGGGAGAGGCTCAGGCCTCACTCAGCAATATACACCAAGGCCCCACAGAACCATTTGCGGATTTTGTAGCCAGGATGCAAACCGCAGCTGAGAGAATCTTCTCAGATCCAGGAGTAGCAGAGACTGTGGTTAAGCAAATGATTTTTGAGCAGTGCAACAAGGAGTGCAAAGTTATCCTGGCACAAAACAGAGCAAAAAATTTGACAGAGTGGGTCAGGCTCTGTAGAGTTGCTGGCAGCCCTTTAACTAATGCAGGTCTAGCTGCCATGCTAGCCAGCTCCCTACAGGTGGCTACAAAAAGCCCGAGAACCTTAGGGGCAAAGTCTAACGGGTGCTATGGCTGTGGCCAATCAGGGCACTTTAAGAGAGATTGTCCCAATAGACGTCAACCCCCTGCCACTCAACGGTTTGGCGAACCAGGTGCAGCAACCAGGCCGTGTGGCCGTTGCCACAAAGGCCCCCACCGCGCAGAAGACTGTAAATCGGTTTTCGATGCGCAGGGTAGACGCCTCTCTGGCCGCCCCGAGCAGATTCCAAAAAACGGGAAGAGGGGGTCCGCCCTTTCGACGGACCCCCTTGCATGCCATTCGACAACACAGGATCCGATCAAATTCGTGCGTCCCCCGGCTCAGCAGGACTGGACCTCTGTGCCACCTCCAGACTCGTACTAACCCCCTCCATGGGTGTCCAGTTAGTAGGGACCTCCTTCAAGGGGCCCTTACCGGCTGGTACTGTAGGGCTCATATTGGGAAGAGCATCCACGGCCCTGAAAGGATTAACAGTTATACCAGGACTTGTAGATTCAGATTTCACAGGCCGTGCCCAAGTTATGGTTCAATCTCAGCGGGGCACCTTAGTCATTGCAGAAGGTGATAAGCTGGCGCAGCTCCTGCTCTTACCCAGCTTACATGCAGTCTTTCCAAGCAGAATCAGACAGAGAGGGGAAAAAGGGTTCGGATCCAGTGGAGCGATTTTTGAGGGACTCCATATGTCCCTGGAGTCTCGACCTATGCTAACCATTAAGGTGCAAGGCAGATCTTTCTTGGGCCTGCTCGATACAGGGGCCGATCGGTCTATCATAAGACAACAAGAATGGCCCCCCACCTGGCCAACGAGCAGGGCGGAAGAGCCCATTAGAGGAATAGGCCAAATTTCAGCGCCCATGCTCAGTGCAGCTGCCCTTCATTGGGCCGATGAAGAAGGACACCAAGGCAGTTTCCAGCCTTATGTATTAGCCCTGCCTGTGTCTTTGTGGGGAAGAGACATTCTGACCCAAATGGACGTTACTTTAATTAGCGGCTACTCCCCAACCTCTAAGCGACTGCTAAAAGAAATGGGGTATACCCCCGGCAAGGGTTTAGGAGCTTCACTGCACGGACGTGCGGAGCCTATACAAGCTGCCCCCAAGTCTGACAGACGAGGCTTGGGTTTTTCATAGGGGCCACTGAGGAGAGATTCCCACCCACACCTATAAAACTAAAATGGAAAACCGAGGCTCCGGTGTGGGTGCCTCAGTGGCCCTTGCCACAGGAAAAACTTGCAGCGTTGCACGCCCTAGTATCAGAACAACTAGAAAAGGGCCATATCGCCCCTTCCACGTCACCGTGGAACACCCCTATATTCGTAATAAAAAAGAAATCTGGTAAATGGAGACTGCTACATGATCTAAGAGCTATTAACGATTGCATGGAGCCTTTAGGGCCCGTTCAGATGGGACTGCCCCTCCTCTCGGCATTACCGGAGCACTGGTCGATTTTCATCATAGATCTGAAAGATTGCTTCTTTTCTATTCCGCTCCACCCTGAAGACACCCCTAAGTTTGCCTTTACTGTGCCCTCTAGTAATCAAGAGGAGCCCTGTCAACGCTTTGAATGGACAGTCCTGCCCCAAGGCATGGCTAATAGTCCTACCATGTGCCAGCTGTATGTCGCTGCGAAGCTAGCTAGCACTCGGCAGCAGTTCCCTCAAGTGAAAATCATCCATTATATGGATGACATTCTCTTAGCCCATAGAGACACAGATCTTCTTAAAACAGTTTTGTCACATTTAGTCCTTAGTCTTAGAGAAGCTAACCTAGAGATTGCCCCTGAAAAAATCCAAATGACTGACATTACCACTTTCCTGGGGGCGAAAGTCGCACCCACTCATGTTTCCCCCCAAAAGGTGTCTCTCAGGCTAGACAATATACACACTCTCAATGATCTACAAAAACTCATGGGGGATATCAATTGGATCCGTCCATACCTAAAAATACCCAATGTCAAACTAACACCTTTGTTCGACCTGTTGAAGGGGGATTCTAATATAAACTCACCTCGAAGCTTCACTCCAGAGGCAAGGCGAGCACTATGCCAGGTGGAACAGGCGCTCAGTGGCGCTGCATTGAAGAGAATAGACCCTGATGAGCCTTTTGAAGCCTGCGTGCTGCCGACAGAATTACAGCCCACTGCGGTACTGTGGCAGCGGGGGCCGCTGCTCTGGGTCCACCCTGGAGTTTCCCCCAAAAAAGTCCTAGAGCACTATCCTACAGCGGTTGCAGACTTGGCCCTAGAATGCATTAAAAGGGCTGTGCAGCATTTCGGTCAGCAGCCCAAAAATCTCAGGGTGCCTTATTCTTCCCAGCAGCTTGAGATACTCACCGGATGCATAGATCAATGGGCCATTCTCCGGTGTACATTTCTTGGTCCCATTAACAATCAGTTCCCTAAGGCTCCTCTCTTGCAGTTTGTCACCCGGCACCCAGTGATTTTTCCCAAAGTAACCTCTCCTAGGCCACTAGCAGGCGCCCCCACCGTATACACGGACGGCTCCAGCTCTGGAACAGGGGCGTATTGTGTGGAGGGGGACACTCCTAAAACAGTGCTCTTCCAACCACAAAAGCCTCAATGGGTAGAACTGCAGGTTATCATTGCAGTCCTGGAAAGCCTTTCCGAGCCCTTAAATGTCGTCTCGGATTCTGCTTATGTTGTGAACTCTGTACAAATTTTAGAAACGGTGGGCATTGTTAAACATTCCTCTACAGTAAGGACGTTCTTTGCCAAACTACAGGAGGTTATATGGACCAGGCAACACCCTTTTTACATAACCCATATTAGAGCCCACACAGGTTTGCCTGGCCCTATGGCCCAGGGGAACCATAGCGCAGATGTAGCCACTCGACAGCTGCACATCTTTCCGACGCTGGTACCGTATCAACAAGCCCGAGAATTCCATGCCAAGTTTCACATCAATGCAGGTACCCTAGCTAAGCGGTTCAGCATACCACGTGCAGCTGCTCGAGATATTGTCCGAGCCTGCAACAATTGTGCAGAGCAGAGAGCAGTCCCCTCGGTTGGGGTCAACCCTAGGGGTCTCACCCCAGGGGATACTTGGCAGATGGATGTCACTCATCATTCAGAGTATGGTAAGATCAAGTACTTACATGTGTCGGTGGACACATGCTCCCAAGTTTTATTTGCCTCTGCTGAACCAGGAGAAAGAGTCTCCCACGTCATTGCACACTGCCTTGCTGCATGGGCAGCTTGGGGTAAGCCAAAGACGTTAAAGACGGATAACGGGCCTGCCTACACTAGTAAATCCTTCCAAAAATTTTGTGACAACATGGATGTCCAATTAAAACATGGCATCCCCTATAACCCTCAGGGGCAAGGAATCATTGAAAGAGCGCACAGATCTCTCAAAGACTTGCTTAAAAAACAGAAAGAGGGTATAGGCCACGGCCTGTCCCCAAAAGCTCGACTGTCTGTAGCCTTGCTCACATATAATTTTTTAAACGAAAATTCACAAGGAATGACACCTGCCCTGCAACACACCACCCCGAGTCCTCCGCATAGAGGTCTAGTCCATTGGAAGGATGTCCTGTCGGGGCAGTGGAAAGGCCCTGACCCGGTGCTCAGCTGGGCCAGAGGCTCTGTTTGTGTTTTTCCCCAGGAACCAGGACGTCAACCAGTGTGGGTTCCGGAAAGACTGGTGAGAACCGTGACATCACCTGAAGAAGCCAAGGAACAGCTGTCAGAAACGCCAACGAATATACAACCTGAACCATTAGACCAAGCCTCCAACCCTGCTGATGATGGCGACGACCGACAAGACGATAATAGTAGGACTGACCACCCCGCGGTTGCCCAAAAAGAGGATCGGTAACTCTGTTCTTTGCTCTCCTATAGCAATCCTTCTAATCTGCCTTTTTCTTTTTAGTGGAACTATATTTCCTCCACAAGCTTCAACGAGTCCTTCCCCCTCACCAATGACACACTGATCCTCTCTTTTGCTAACCTCTCTGTCAAGGTTGTCAACACCACAGTTGCGGCGAATGCTACTTGTGAAACTGGTAATGGCGAGTTAAGTAAGGGAGTCTTGCTTGAATTTCTTAACGTTACAGGGAAGAGCCGCCAGTCTTGTGAAGGGATCTTGAGTAAAAAGGAGACTCAAAGGTGCCTTTTCCTTCCAGGGCTTGCTCCTACAGTCTGCAACCGTTCCAAAGACCCGGATGCCTCGCCGCCCCGCTATCCTAGTGTATCGCCCAAGTTATGTCTGGCTCCCCGTCAAGGCAACCGACTGGGTTGGCCCTGTTTCTCAAGTTGTTTCACTTAACAATATCCCCTTCTCTAAGTCTAGGCGTCCAAGAGGCATAAAAGAATGGCTATCGAATGCTGCCAGTGTAGCTTCCTCTTTGTTTGTCCCAACGATCGGGCAGGCTGTGCTACAAGCATGGACAGATCGGCAGCTCGCCATAACGATGGAAACGGTAAATGGCTTGGTCAACCTTACCCGAGACGTGCTACGCCGCCACAATCAGATGCTGAACTTAAATTTCCAGGCCATTCAGAAACTCCAAGCGGAGATAGATGAACTTGGACTGGAAATAGATGGACTCTGGAGAGTGCTTCAGCAAACATGTGACACCCGGTGGCTTACGGTTAAACTGTGTCACTCCTGTCAGGGCCAACGTGACCGGAAGCATTTCCAGAGTCTCTGATTGGCTGAAAAGGTCATATTTTCCTGAATTTGTTAATCTCTCCCAACAGGTGGAATCTAGTTTAGACACAATTGGGGGGATCAAGTTAAAACCCGTTAAAGTCGATCTCTCCGGGTTAGGCGAGGTTCTACAGAAACTATTGCACAGTGTTTCTTCCTGGTTCTCTTGGCCCAATTTAACTAATTGGATCCTCATTGCAGTGGGATTATTGGTGGGATTAGTCGTTGTTAAATGTTTGCTAGAACGCCTGTTTCAAGCGCAGCAGCAATTGCGTGTTACCACTATGATGGCTATGACTCCCACCTCTGTTACCCCCGATAGTGACCGATTTATTAACCATACCCCTTCCTGGTCGCCTCAGGTGGGGCGCTTTGGAGCAAAATTTGTAGCGAATCGCATGGCTGTTTCTCGGGTGTAAAAGGCGACACCAGTAGTCATAATTTTGTCTCAGGTGGGTCTCTAGGGCAGAGTCCTAGTTGTGGCCAGACTGGACCCTAGCCATTGCACAGAGACACCTAGTGACACCCCCGACTCTGGTTACTGCTGTTCCTGCCCCCGTCGTTGTTCCCCAGTTGCCAGGCAAAGCACTGCAGGGAGAGTCACGTTGCTTCCAGCTTACGGACTCTCCGGTCTCCATATGACGTGAGCATTCTGGTTGGTGCTAGAGGCTCCGCCGCTGGATGGCTGAGGCCTAGTCCAGACTCCCCAAAGCACCAAAGAGGTTGTGAACCATTTGGGTTCACGGGAGCACGCTCATCACTGGAGACACTGGGTCAAAAATAAATAAGAAAGGGGGAGATGTGGAAAGCCGCCTCCCGAATCGGGCCTAGCGTATGCGCTGCAGCCTGCTCTAGAGTTACCCCCGCCCATCGAGTGAGCCAAGATGGCGCCTGCATCCTGTTTCCGCATAGTGACGCATGTATCCGCCACCCGCTCCTACCAATCGAAATCCTGTATACGCGATACTAGCCTAGAAGCTTATTGGTTGTTAATTGTGTATAAAAGGTCTTACCCGGACGGGGTAGGGTGAGACAGCCCACAAGGAGCCGTGCCTGACGGCCACATCGAGGCTGCTCTCCCACGAGGCGCCGTGCCCCGTGTGGGAACCAGTAACACAGAATGTTCATCTAGCTGTAGTAAAGGGCTTGCTTTCACAACTGCCGTGTGGTTCGAGTCGTGATTCATGACCAGGTTAGTTCGCGCAGTCTGCATCTCTCTCTCTCTCCTTCCCTGTTTCCCCTCGCCGGCCGGGAACCGGGGACCGAGCGGGGCAGCGCCGGACATGATGTCTCAATTTGCTTTTAGGGATTGAACCATCTGTGAAGGCAGGACCTCATCTGATCAGCTTTGGGGGTCTGAGGTGTTAAATTCCATCCTTCTGTGCCCCAGGCCCCCAGCACATACACACATGTACACATATGCATACACACATATGGACACACGCATGCACTCACAAATGTGTGCACATACATATGCATGCATACCCACACACTAAATCATACATGAACATATATACACATGGGCATGCATGTGAATGCACATGTGCACACACTTGTGTACACACATGGACACATGCATGCTTGCACATGGATGCACACACACACACACACACACACACACACACATGCATATGTAGTTCCTGGTCCTTACAGGCCTTCTGGAGTCCTGTAGTGTGGACTTTACCTCGGGGCAGATCCTCGCTAACACAGTCCAGGCCCTGGTCACAGACCCCTCAGCTGGTCAGCTGACCTCAAAAGACCTCCCCCACACCCCAGAATGTGGACTCTTCCCTGAGGGAGTCCAAGGCTCCACACTGCAGCCTGTGTCTGTGCCCTCTGGTTCTGGCCTAGGAAGGTGGGGGGCAGTGGGGACCTCCACTACACTAAGCCACCTGTCACCAACATGATGAATATTTAGTCACCATTCAGGGGTTGAGTCCATCATCCTTATGCCTTCTCCCCAGTTCTCCAACCTCAAAGGCCCTTCTCCACTTGAACCACCTGCAGCCCCTGATGGTGACAAGCCTCTGCCCACTTCTATCTTAACTACAGCATTCAAGTACCTCCCTGGACTCCTCAGAAGACTGACTGCTTTATAAATTCTTAAAAGCACGTGGAGAAATATCAGAGTGATTATTACTACATTATTCTGTCAGTTAAGAGTGCTTGGGGAGAAGTAACCTGAAACATATCTTCATTGTAAGGGCATCTTTCATTTCTTGCAAGTGATTTGCTGTCACTGAATCATCAGTTTCATTTTCTTGTGTGGCTGAGACTAATTTTTCTAATTAATGACCATGCATGAAATTAAACCGATCTTGTCCCACTCTGTAGAAACGGGGCTTTCAGTCCTGCTGAAATCCGTTACCAAATCCTAAATGTGCTAGTTGAGCCCTTTCTCCATGAGGCCCACCTCTCAGGGTTGAGGAACGGGAATTGAGCGATGTGGGATCCCAGCCCTGCCCCTGTAAGAGTGTACCAGCCCACCAGGACCAATGAAGCCAGCACAGCCTGAACCCAGCCAGGATCCAGTACCTCAGGTCCCCTCCACCCACCATGGGTTCTCAGATCCCAGAGAAGGCAGGAAGCTGAAACAGGGAAACAAGGGCTGAGAACAGGGAACCCTGAGACAGTGTTCTTTCCCTCAGCCTGTCTCCTGTAAGGTCCATTGTCCACCAACAGGCCCTCATTTCTCAGCTCTGGGGTACAGATGGGGGTGGTGTGTGCTGGCGGAAACAATGGGGAGAAGGTAGTTAGGGACCATAACTTATGGGCCCTGAACAGGGAAAGGAATTTGGAAAGAATCACATAGCGGGGAGGTGATAAACTGAGAACTAAGGGCTTTATGGCTCTGTGGCCACATCTAGCAAGAATGATTGGAAATAAAAAAAACATAAATGGATTTGTCCTTTACCGAGTTCTGGCCAGAAATTGCAGTCTTCCCCTAAAAGGAAGGTCTCGGTCCAGTCTTCCCTCTGGCTCCAGGGTCAGTTCTTTGCTTTCTGGTCTCCTCTTCCCAGTGATGACCCCATCCCCCCACCCCACCACTGCCCCTGCACTGGTCTCTGCTCTGGGTGTCCCTCCACGCCACAGCCCTCCTCCCAGTGTGCTCTGTCCTCCCCAAGGCCCACCTCTGCTGCCAAAACCAGGCAAGGACCCCTAGAGGCAGGGGTCCCTGGGTCCACGAGAAGCACCTGCGATTCACCCTGCAGCACAGCCTCCAGGCACTGCCCCCTTCCCTTCCTCTCAACTTCTGCCTCCCTGAGGTTGTGCTCCCCAAGGACCAGCTTTCCAGGGAATCAGGGATAAGACATAACCCAAACTGTGCTGTGCTGTGCAAGAAGTGCCAGGGAGTGTAAGGGGGTGGGAGAACAGGCCCTTTATTTGAGAGAGAACATTTCATCTGAGGCCTGGCAGCCCCGTGAGATTAAGGTGGGGTGGGGGGGGAGCTCAGAGCCCCCAGAGTCAAGGGAGGCTGGAGCACAGGGGCAGGGAAAGAAAATACACTAGGGGCTTTCCATAGTGTCTGCTGCCCCCACACCTCCCCGCTTTGTTAGTAACTGGGGGCTCCGCCCTGTCCTGCTTCCCCCACATCTCTGACTCTGTCATCAGGTCCCTTGGTGACCACCCCTGACACCTGCTTTTATAAGATAACCAGCTTCTCCCTCTCCTCCCTGGGTCCTACCTGGGTTTACACCCTGCCAGAGTCAATCAGAAACCCCATCCCCACTCTTGCTTGACCAACCGCATGGCTGCACCCTATAACACTATAAGGCACAGCCCCAGGTCCACTGCAGCCTTTTGCCCTCTGCCTGCTGGGTTGAACCCTCGCTCCTGAGGTGCTTCCCCGTGTGACCCCATGAGGCCTGAGGCTCCTCTCTGCTCCAGGACCCGTGAGTATTAATGAACTTCTTTTTCGTGCATCTCTAGTGCCACCTGTGCTTGCCACACCTAACTATCCATATAAACACCCTTACATCTCAAGAGGCAGCCTGGGGGCCATGTGGGGGTCACAGAAGGAGGGGGTGTTATCGCCTGCAGGCTGGGCGTGGGGTGCCCTGTGGCGGGCAGCCTGCAGGGGCAAGCCTGGGAGCCGTGGGCAGCCAGGGGCAGTGTGGGGCGGGCACAGAGCCGTCAGCCCATGCAGCCAGGCACACTCCCCCTCACAGGACCCACCTGCACTGCCATGACCCAGCCCCTCTGATGGCACAACTTAAAAGAAAAACAAAACAAACAAACAAAAACATGACTATGTTCCACTGGCTTTTATTACGAGCCTCGGGGCAAACCGCAGGACTGAATAAAGTGGCCACATTTTTCCATCTCCAGTGCTTTGGGTGAAAATTCAGTCTGTTTTGGTGACTGTAAAACACTGCTGTGCTTTCAGGCTCCCAGAACCCCAGACTGTAGAAACGACCTCAGTGTGAGTAGAATGAACCCTTTTCCTCCCTGGCTGCTGAAAAGTCTCAGGACTGCAGTTCCTGGGGTTGCTCTCCTTGGCCCTGTGACTGCAGCCAAGCGCGGCTCTCTGGCCTCCCTGCCAGGGTTACCCCAGCCCTCCCCCAGTGCCAGCTCATGGGCTCCCAAGACCCTCCTCTGGCTGAGGCCTCCTCCATTTCTATGCTTGGAACACCCAGAACATGAAGCTTGGGTACCTGAAAACCGAGACCTTAGTACTCAAAGACTAGGGGCTGACAGGTGACTTGCCTTTCCATGATTCTCCAGGGTGTGTGTGTGTTTGCAGGTGTGCACACATGTGCATTTAACTGGCTCCTTCCTGTAAAAGGCAATTATAATTTGATTTCACCCTGCTACATCCCTTCCATTCTCTGTTCCCATTAAAGTGTGACTTAGACCACTGGATTAAAAAAAAAATGCACGTTGTGACATTTGCAGACTTCACTGCATACTCTGGTTAAAAGAAATACTGCACACTCTCTGGCTAAAAGAAATGCCTACTCAGTGCATATATTGAAATCTGACCCTGCAGAGCAGAAAAATACCCTCTGTCTTTCAGGGAGCAAGAGAATCAGGCTGAGCTCAGGCCACTTCTGGGCCTTGAGGTTGCTCTGCAGTGAGGAGGAGGAGGCTGATCTCTCTCCATGGGACCCTTGAGCCATCCTCAGCACCTGCTTATCTGGGGACCAGAAAGCAGTCAGGAACAAAGCTGCCCACCCCACTGAGACCCACCTGCTGCCTCTGAGAGGTAGATGCAGGGGCTGGGGGGAGGTTGGGGAAAGGATGGGAGACCAGGAAAACTGTTGCATAGATAATACTTCCGGCTTGCGTAACAGCCTCAATGAAAGTGGCAAGGGAGCCAAATTTGAGTGTGTATACCCAATGATACTGTCTTCCTGGCTGTCAGGAGGAGGTATCAGCTGCCTGCTCAGACTGCTGGGCCAGAGTCACTTAGTGCTGGAGCCAGGAGATATCCAGTCCTTCAGCAAACACTCCAGGCTGGGGATGGAGAGGAGCTGTGTTTTGCAGGGGTTTTTCAGAGTGGTAGCCAGCAAGCCCTCCTTTGCTTCTCTGAAGGCTGGAGAGGAAGCAAGCGGTGGCACTATTTTACCTTGCTAGTTCTGTGGGAAAGGGCTAGGGCTGCCAGATTTTCCAATAAAAATACACGGTGCTCAGTTATATTTGAATATCAGATAAACAATGGATACATCTTTTGTATTGTAAGTATATCTCATTCAATATGTGGGACATATTCATACTAAAAAGGTATTCATTGTTTATCTAAAATTCAGATTTTCCTGGGCACCCTGCATTCTATGTGACAACCCTAGAAAGGGAAAGTGATGACCATTGGTATTGGGATAGTCACTGTTGATTTGGAGCAGACGGGCATTTGTTGAGCGTCTATTATGTGGTAGGTGCCCACTTGGGCACAAAGAGAAAATGCAGAGATGACAACCAGAACCCTGGCTCCTCCCCGTTCACCACCTTCGCTCACAGTCATACATGAATCACATTGATCAGATTTAGGGGGTGTTAGGTGTTAAGGCAGAAGAAAAAACAATGCGTGGAACTCTGGAGGAAAAGGAGAGAGTATTTCTAAAGAGGGGTTAGAGAAGCTTTTTAGAGGAGGTGAGACTAGACTGGGGTGGGGTGGGGAGAAGTGGACATTCAGGATTCAGGGACTAATTTGGGTGAGGTGTATAAGGCTAAAGAATTCTGTTTGCAACACTACAGCACCCTTTTCACAATGAGCCCAATTGCAAGGGAACAGCCTTGTTTATGAGCAGGGAAAGGCGTTTTGGAAAAGCTTCCAAAAGAAAGCATTGGTCTGTGGTTGTTGGGCAGCTCTGGTTCCCTGACCTCCCAATCCGTCGTGGCTCTGGCTCACGGCTTTTATTCAAATTGACCATGTGAACCCTCTTGGCATCACTGGTTCACCTAGAGCAGTAAGAGCACTGGGTCCACTTTGGCAAACCAGTAAAGAGGCTTCCTGCCAATGTTTTCCAAGAAAGGAGGGCTCTGGGGGCCCTCAGTCCCTGAATCAGGTGAGAAGGGTTGTTTTGTTTTGTTTTGTTTTGTTTTAAATCAGCACAGTGAACCCAGCAGTAACACATTCTGAGCCACCGTGAAGGGGTCAGTCTTCGCCAAGACTACAAGAGTCCTGCAGGATGCACCTCAGGGTCTACTGGCCCTGCCTCCCTCGGTTCTGATCCATCTGTCCTTGCATTGGGAGTGTGCATGCACCTACCTGTGTGCATGTGTGTGCATATGCATATGGATTTGTATATACATATGTGTCTGTGCATGTTTGCATGCAAGTGGCATGCCTTGTACAGATGTGTGTATGTATTTAAGTGTATATTTGGGGGATGGATATGTATGTGGGTGAATGTGTATCTTTGTGTATTTGTGTGTAATCCTTGTGTATATACACATGCAGGTGTATGGATGCATGCATGCTTATGCTTATGTATGTGTGTATACACACGTGCTTACATGCATATATGTGCATGCATGCACTTGTGTGTATGTGCATTTGTGCCTAGGCATGTGTGTTTACACAGGCACTCCCACAGCCCTGGCACTCTGCAATGCCAGCCTCGTTTACTGTATCTTTGACTGCACACATTGACTATTTCAAGGATGTTGCTTTTTATCACATCAGGTGAACAGCCCTGAGAAATTTAATGTGAGACTGTCACCTGCCCCCTACAAACACAAATTCACTCTCCTTTATCTAAAATTGGTATTTAAGGGATGAATCTTTTAAATGAAGCTGGACTTAGGAATAGGAAGGGGTGGTTGCCCTTTGTCCCGGCTGTGGCAGCTGGAGCTGGAAACAGATGGGCTAGAGGAGCCTGAGGGAGAATGGAGGATCATGAGGAGCACATGCTGGAATCCATAAGATAAATGTCACATGCAGCACCTTTAGAGTGTTTCCTCTTTCTTTTCCTTTGCCCAGCTCATTGCACCACTTATAGCCTCAGGAGCTAAGAATGCCTTCAGGGACGTAAACTGTCAACTCCGGTGTTCTAGTTTGCTAATGTTGCCAGAATGCAAAACACCAGAGATAGATTGGCTTTGATAAAAGGGGGTTTATTTGGTTACACAGTTACAGTCTTAAGGCCATAAAGTGTCCAAGGTAACACATCAGCAATCGGGTACCTTTACTGGAGGATGGCCAATGGTGTCCGGAAAACCTCTGTTAGCTGGGAAGGCACGTGGCTGGCATCTCCTCCAAAGTTCTGGTTTCAAAATGGCTTTCTCCCAGGATGTTCCTCTCTAGGCTGCAGTTCCTCACAAATGTCACTCTTAGTTTCACTTGGGGTATTTGTCCTCTCTCAGCTTCTCTGGAGCAAAAGTCTGCTTTCAGCAGCCATCTTCAAACTGTCTCTCATCTGCAGCTCCTGTGCTTTCCTCAAAGTGTCCCTCTTGGCTGTAGCTCCTCTTCAAAATGTCACTCACAGCTGCACTGAACTGAGTTCCTTCTATTTGTCAGCCCATTTATATGGCTCCACTGATCAAGGCCCACCCTGAGTGGGCGGGGCCACACCTCCATGGAAATATCTCATCAGAGTTATCACCCACAGTTGGGTGGGGCACATTCCCATGCAAACAACCTAATCCAAACGTTCCAACTTAATCCCCACTAATGTCTGCCCCACAAGATTGCATCAAAGAATAAGGCTTTTTCTGGGGGACATAATACATTCAAACCAGCACATCTGGTGTGTGTGTTTGTGTATATATGTATACACATGTGCATGCCTGTGTGTGTAGATGCACCCCCAGCACATGGGGCTAACTTTCCTGAGAAACAAATTGTTACTGTCTAAAATATAATAAAGTACATAAAAGCAGCCACACATTTTCTTGCTATTTTTTCTCTTCCTTCTCTTTCTTTATCTCTGCCGGAGCAGTGGGGATAGTTGAGAATAAGAGAGAGAAACTGCCCTCAGGGAGTTCACACTCTGGTGGGGAAAAAAATAAAACAGACATACATAATTTAATTTCATAGCATCTGTGTTGATGTAGAACTGGGCACCATGAGAGAGAAGCACAGGGTAGACCTTAGTTTACCTTTTCTTAAGAGTGGGAGAGCTTTTAGAGAAGGACCTCTCTAAGGAGGTAGAATTCACTCACTCTAATCGATATTTAACAAGCATTTATTTATCATCTATCTGTTACATGCTGGTATATAGAAGTCACCTAAACATATTAAATCCCTTATCCTCAACTAGGGAACATTTCTGTGAGGAGAGACAGAAAATAAAATAGATGGTGGCAGTGACAATGGAAAGAATCCTGTGGAGCCAAGGGGTGGAGATTGTTGGGGGGCTGTACTGGTTTGGATATATTATGTCCTCCAAAATGCCATTATCTTTGTTGCAGTCTTGTGTGGGCAGGAAACATATTGGTGTTGATTGGGTTGGAGACTTCTGATTGGATGTTTCCGTGAAGATGTGATCACTCAACTGTGGGTGAGATCTTTCATTGGATAATTTCCATGGAGGTGTGTCCCCACCCATTCAGCATGGGCCTTGATTAGTTTACTGGGGCACTACATAAGCTCAGACAAAAGGAGCAAGCTTAATATAGCCAAGAGGGACACTTTGAAGAACGCACAGGAGCTGAGAGAGAAGCTGCAGCTTACAGAGCAACATTTTGGAGATGGCTTTTGAAAGCAGACTTTTGCTCTAAAGAAACTGAGAGGAATGTCCTGAGAGAAAGCCATTTTGAAACCAGAACTCTGGAGCAGATGCCAGCCACCTGCTTTCCCAGCTAACAGAGGTTTTCCGGACACCACTGGCCATCCTCCAGTGAAGGTACCCGATTGTTGATGACTTACCTTGGACACTTTATGGCCTTAATACTATAATTTTGTAACCAAATAAACCATCTTTATAGAAGCTGATCCATTTCTGGTGTTTTGCATTCCAACAGCATTAGCAAACTAGAACAGGGGCAGTTAAAGAAGGTGATGTGTGGGGGCTGTGCCGCATTGTCCAGGCCCCTCTGCAGGAGGGATCACTGCCACAGACTTCCTCTCCCTCTCAGCATCGGCTGCAGCTGCCGCACAGCCACGCCCATGGATGGCCTTGAAATAGGGTGGTGTGTGGACATCCTCCTGCAGAGCTTCAGGGACCCAGTCATCACTTTGGGCCAACAGACAAGTGGCCAGCAGCCAGATCTGTATGAGTATGTGGACAATGGTGAAAGACTGGATGTTTGAGGACAAGGCGGTTTGGGGTCAAGGCAGGTGGATGGACATGTGGGCATGTTTGCTTGGAAGATCTTCTCACCACTTCGTGCCCAGGAGAGAGCTTCTCCATAGAGGAGGGAAGACAGAGTGACCAGGCCTCGGTCACTGGTCACCTGGAACAAAGCAGTCATGGGGCAGGTTGGGAGGCGAGTCATGGGCTCAGTCTCAGTGGTTCCCACTTACCAAGGTTGCTCTATCTGGTGCCACTGCCAAATGCCCAACGTGCCAGCAAGTGAGACCAACATTGAGTGTGACCTACCAGCAGCAAAGGGGCGACTCTATGGGACCCTGTCCTCCCTGGGCAAGCCAGCAAGTTCATTCTGGTGGATAGACTCATATTCAGGTGTGGCTTTGCCTTTCCTGCATGTGGGGACCTGGAGCAGCATTATCCGAGCACATAGGGAGCGGCAGATCAACAGGCCTACGGTGCATCATGCCAAGATACTTACTTTCTATGGAGGAGATGTGGGAGTGGACCCACCGCCATGGAATCCACTGGCCGTATCACATACCAACCACCCAGAGTCTACCAGGCAAACACAGTGCTGCAAAGGCCATTTGAGGGCACAGCTTCAGTGGTCACTCAGAATCAATGTTTTTAGGAAGACAGGGTCCTCTGAGATGCAGTGTGCACTTCACATCAAAGGCTTTGTATGTCTCCAATGGGTGGGATAAATTGGTCCAGGAACCAAAAGATGCATGCAACAGTGGGCATGCTTACACTCGCGACGACCACTTCCTACCCCCGAAACTTGTGAGTTTAGCTGTCATTGTCCCCACAGGGTAAAGTCTTTTGCCAGCGACACAGCAAGAATCTCACTGAACTAGAAGTTAGGGCTGCCACCTGGCCCCTTGAGCTCCTTGCTTTAAGGGACCAACAGGCAGGAAGAGCAGCCACCTCTTGGCAGGGTGATTGGTGGTGACCAGCATGAGTAGGCAGACACTGCTATCACAGAGTGAGGACAGGAAGGAATATGTTGGCCTGAGAATGGGATGGGCTTAGTGCTCCTTTGCCAAGTTTTGATGGTAAATGGACAAATGCAGCCACCCTGGCCTGTAAATGAACAGAGTCCAGGTGCTCAAACCCCTCATGGATGAGTGTCTGTGTCATGCTCCCAGGTTAGAAGACTTAGCACTTGCTAAGGGATAGGAGAGTCTAAAATGAGTGAGACAAGTGGAAAGTGATGAGTGTGCTATGGCCCTAATGCCAGCTGCAGCAGTGGGGGCCATAGCTCTTCCCATTTGCTCTCCTGTTTTAAGTTTCTCCTGTAAGAGAAGCTCACAGGAACCCCCGAGGAGCTTCTCCCAGAACTTATATGGGGAAGTTGATCTTAACAGCACAAGTGGTCTTGGTGAGGCTCTTTCCAGATCACCTCACCAGGAACAGAGCTTCCTTACCCAGCTCCTGGGATGCTGCCAGCAGCTGCCAGCCCTCTCTGGGGACAAACTCAGCACTTTGTTCAAAGCTGTACCCTTTCAGGGATGGTCCACAAGCAATGGCTGATCAGTGGGGAAAATATAAAGACCTGACCCTGTTGCCCAACTCAGGACAGCTAAGAAGGATCATCCTGTTCTCAGAATTCCTCACAGATTTGACTAAGGTTTCTGTCGAGACTGCATCCCAGCTCAACCTCTCCCTTTCTCCATCCTGTTTCCTTCATTTCCCTTCCACGGATGTTGGTGCCAAGAGCAGTCCCCACATGCTCATCTCTGAAACAGAGTTTCCTTTACGGGGACCCCAACCAGCAACAGGTAGCATGAGAAACATCGTAAAACATTGTAAAAAAGGGTCAAGTCCTGTAGTTATCTTTCAAAAGAGCATGGTAGGCTGAGGGACCAGAATGTGCAAAGGCCCTGAGGCAGGATGTATCTGATGTGGTTTGGGAACACCGAGGAGTCTGGTGTGGCTGAAGCAGAGTGAGATAGGGCGAGGCGAGAAAGGAAGCTGCAGATGTCACAGGTGGTGGAGGGCCTTGGAAGCCGCAGTTAGTGAAAGCTCAGCGTTTGCTCTCTGAGGAAGAGAAGGTGCCATTGGAGCAGAGCCGTGACACACGTGGCAGGATTTTCCTGGTTTCTCTGTGAGGAGTGCAGTGAAGGGAGGCAAGAGCAGAGGCAGACAGACCTGAGGACAGCTGAGGTAGAAGGCAGAACTGTAAGGGCGGGACACCGGGAGCAGTTCTCACTATTCCTTGGCTTCCTTCCTTGCCCCTGCCTATATCCATGGTGACTGGGAATGGAGAAAGAGGATGCCCCCTGCAGCCACGTGGTGAGTGGCTGAGGACTCTGCATGTGCAGAATCTGAGGGTCTTACATCCACACACAGGGTGGCCTTTTAGGGCACAGGAGAGACTGGCTTTGGAACCAGAGCACCCGGAATCAAATCCCAGCTCCACTGATGCCAGCTGGGTGACTTTGGACAATAACTTAGTCTCTCTGAGCACTGGGTTTCTCAAGTTGTAACGTTCTAAAATATTCTCTTTGTCTTCCTAGTCCCAGGCCCTAGAGACTTTAAATTTGAAAACCCTTGGAAGTTTCTCCCTTGAACCTCCTTGAACCAGGGAGGAAAGAAATAAATAAAAATGTTCTAGTGCAAATCTGGGAGAGATTGAGAATGACGGATGAGGTTTAAGCATATCAAAGAGGATTAGAAGGTTCCAGTAGGAAATAAGAACTCTTGGTGTTGTGTTGGTTTTCGTTTTTTAAATTTCACCTGGTATATACTGGAGAAAACAAATTTAAATTGCAACAAGAAAAACTTAGGGTTTAAAACCAAAAAAAAAAAAAAAAAAAAAGATTATTTATATAAGAGGAGAGAGAGGCCCTAGGGAAGATTAGCAAGTCAGTTTGTAAAGTTTCCTTCTGGACGAACAGCCATAAAATGATTTTTAAAAAGTAATTTTCCTGAAGGTCAGAGGAAGAATAAATGACCATGTGCTGTCCACACCTGGGGGAAGGATTTCAGAAGCAAAGGAAGAAAACAAAGATAAAAAGAAGAATGCTTAACTATTTGAAGAGATTAATTTATTTTTCTAAGGTCCCTACTTTACCTCTGCAAAAGAACTTGAAGTAATTTATAGATTAAAGCCAACTTCTAGGTTGGACTCATATTGATAGGAAAGATGCAAGTTGAATCGGCTTCTGTCCCAATACATCCATGGCCTGTGCTCCTTCTCAGGCTGCAGAAGGGTCAGTCTTTCCCCCAGAGGCCCCGTCCCTACAGGCCTGGTCCCAGGACCACAGGCCAGTGAGCTCCGTGACTTGCTCAGTTCTTTCTCCTCCTGCTGATTCTTCCCTTCTGTTCCAGTTTGCTAATGCTGCCCTTTTGCAAAACACCAGAAATGGACTGGCTTTTATAAAGGGGGTTTATTTGGTTACAAAGTTACAGTCTTAAGGCCTTAAAATGTTCAAGGTAAGGCATCAACAATCAAGTACCTTCACTGGACAATGGCCAATGGTGTCCAGAAAACCTCTGTTAGCTGGGAAGGCAAATGGCTGGTGTCTGCTCCAGAGTTCTGGTTTCAAAATAGCTTTCTCCCAGGACATTTCTCTCTAGGCTGCAGCCCCTCAAAAATGTCACTCTTAGTTGCTCTTGGTGTGTTTGTCCTCTCTTAGCTTCTCCCGTGCAAAAGTCTGCTTTCAAAGGCCATCTCCAAATGTTGCTCTGTAAGCTGCAGCTTCTCTCTCAGCTCCTGTGCATTCTTCAAAGTGTTCCTCTTGGCTGTAGCAAGCTTGCTCCTTCTGTCTGAGCTTATATAGTGCTCCAGTAAACTAATCAAGGCCCATGTTGAATGGGTGGGGCCACACCTCCATGGAAATTATCCAATGAAAGATCTCACCCACAGCTGAGTGATCACATCTCCACAGAAACATCCAATCAAAAGTCTCCAACCCAATCAACACCAATATGTTTCCTGCCCACACAAGACTGCATCAAATGTAATGGCATTTTGGGAGACATACTACATCCAAACCAACACACCTTCTTGGGAGCAGAGCAGCAGAATAGGAGCTCAGGCTAAACATTTTCATAGTGTTTCTATGGAAACCATTGGCTCCTTGACAGATTCTCCAAAGGCTCCTGAGCCAAGGAAGTTCTCCTTACTTGTTATTTTTGTACACCTCAGAACCCTGCCCCTGGATGCATGGGGCTCCCTGTGAATAGTTTCCTGGGTGACTGTAATTTCCTCTCTATAAAATAAGACAAGCATTGTACAGCCTGGCTTGGCTCACAATCTCTGCTGTGCCCGAGTTCTAGGAGAGGATCTGCAGGGTGTACATTTGACCCAAATTGAGCAGACAGGTCAATTTTAAGTTCCTTCCTGAAGGCAATATGTTCCCAGGAAAAACAGCCAATAAACGTAAAGGATGGAGGCTGGCAGGTTCTGATTCACAAGGCCAATGATGGAGGCTAAAAATTCTACTGAAGAGTCTATGATTGGTTCTCAAGAGAGACAGAAATTGCTGCTAATCAAATAGTTCAATGTGTACAATTAAAAATGGGAGGTGGAAAGCAAATTGAAGGAGATACATGTAGATAGCATCCAGGGAAAGCAAACTTGGAGGAGGCTACCAAAAATGACTTTTAGGATTTCTTAGACCCTTGAGATTCTGTGACTGCATGTTTTATCCCTAAAGGGGTGTGCTGGTTTGGAGCTGTTACATGCCCTGCAAAAGACCATTTTCTTTTAATCCATCCCTTTGGGGACAGGCCTGTTGTTAGTGGCACCTTCTGCTTAGGTTGTTTCCATGGAGACATGACCCACCGAATTCAAAGTGGGTCTTAATCCCCTCGCTAGAATCTTTTATGAGAGGATAAAAGACAGATGAAACTCAGAAGACTCAGAGACACTTAGAGAAAAAATGCCCAGAGACATTTTGGAAAAAGCCATTTTGAGACCAGAATCCAGGAGAAGAAGGAACAGCAGACACTGGCCATGTACCTTCCCATGTGACAGAGGAAACCTGGATGCCATCAGCCTTTCCTCAGAGAAGCTATCTACCTCTTGATCTCTTAATTTTGACATTTTCTTTGCCTTAAAACTGTAAATTTGAAACCTAATAAATCCCCATTGAAAAAGCCAATCCATTTCTGGTATATTGCATTCCAGCAGCTTTAGCAAACAGAAGTAAGGGGCATATACTGAAGGAAGTGATTCACATTTCATATATCCTGGGTTCTGCCCTTATCCAAAAAGCACTGAGCACATAAAAGGAAAATTATGAAACACACAATGCCTTCAGATATCAGCCAGTCCACTGTCTTCCAGGAAGAAGCAGAAATATAGCTCAGTACCCTTTATTTTAAAAAAGACTGTGCCAGTTTGAATGTATTGTGTCCCCCAAATGCCATTATCTTTGATGTAGTCTTGTCGGGCAGACGTTTTGGTGCTGATTAGATTTGCTTGGAATGTGCCCCACCCAGCTGTGGGTGATGACTCTGATGAGATACTCCCATGGAGGCATGGCCCCAGAGATTCATGGTGGGCCTTGATCAGTGGAGCCATATAAATGAGCTGACTCAAAGAGAAGGAACTCAGTGCAGCTGTGAGTGACATTTTGAAGAGGAGCAAGCTTGCTAGAGAGGAACGTCCTGGGAGAAAGCCATTTTGAAACCAGAACTTTGGAGTAGACGCCAGCCACGTGCCTTCCCAGCTAACAGAGGTTTTCCGACTCCATTTGCCATCCTCCAGTGAAGGTACCTGATTACTGATGTGTTACCTTGGACACTTTATGGCCTTAAGATTGTAACTGTATAGCCAAATAAACCCCCTTTTTATAAAAGCCAAGCCATCTCTGGTGTTTTGCATTCCACAGCATTAGCAAACTAGAACAATGATTCAGTGAGGCTACTGCATATCTTGGTGCACTTTGCATTGATACACAATCTTAATTTCAATAAAATTTTCCAATGATCTATTCTGGTGGTTTTTAATCTTGGATGCAGCAAAATCAATGATGGATTGATCCAGATTTCCCAGATGGAGCCAAAAAATATTAAATGTATAACACTTCAAAGGTGACCCTGACACATGGCTAAGACTGAGAGCCCTGGAACTCATCTAAATTCCTCCTTCTGCACATTGCACAGTGACTTGTTTTCTTTCCTTGGCGAACATGGAGCTAAACTCCAGATTCCCCATTGTGCAAGACATTTCCTTGACATCATGGCCTGACTCCACTCCCCCATGCCTAACTGGCTCTAGAGCTCACACACGAATGGCTACATCCCTATAGCTGATAGGATGGAGGGCTGAGAATAGGGGGCATGAGTGGTATAGCAAGGGACACTCCAGAGGGGCCAAGGAACACTCAGATGGGGTATAGACCAAGAAACATTCAGGATGTAGCTATCTTTGAGGGTTGCATATTGTTTTCTTCAAAACATTTCTGATGAAAAATCAGGTACCCCTTCAAAGCAGGCTTGGATTGAATTGATTTGCCAAATTCAGTAAAAAAAAAAAGTCCATGATTTCTTCTTAATGTTATACATTTAGTAGCCGAGGGAAGACCCTGTATTTGTAGAGAGGAAATTTCTCCTTTCTGCAAAGTACTGTTATGGCATCATGGGTAGGAAGGACGGTAGAGAGACAGCTAAAAAATTCCTGGAGCAGAAAGCCAGTTTTCACTTATGCAAATGAAAGTCCAAGTCCTAGAGGGTGGAGGGTACTGCCAGAAAAGCTAACTGAAGGAGCTGAGAAAGCAGCTTGATGTGTCCTCTCTGAGAAGCTGAAGGCACATAATTTAAGGTCACTTCAGAAATGACAGAGCAAAATGTCTTATGAAGGCTCTTTACATCCAGCCCTCTGAAGTTTTAAATCAATCAACCTGGGGCTCTATGTATGTTTCAAAGGCTGCTAAGTCCAAAATGGTAATTGC
The DNA here is from genome assembly GCF_015220235.1 of Choloepus didactylus. Lineage (NCBI taxonomy): Eukaryota > Metazoa > Chordata > Mammalia > Pilosa > Megalonychidae > Choloepus > Choloepus didactylus. Next base: position 155,378,046 of record NC_051312.1, on the reverse strand, counting down.
AGAAGAGTTTGTACTTTCTCCTATTATGAAAATCAGACTCCAGTTGGTAACAATTCAAGATTGTGGGAAATCAGTTTACCATGCCTAGGATTTTGCATTTATTTTCATCTTGTTCCCATAATTACAAAAAAAGTAATTATAAAATAGTGGTTAGCCCATTTTTATTAATAGTTTGTTGTTGTAGAAAAAGTACAACTTTATTGAGATTATGTGCTACATAACATTAAAATTGACTTTCTATCCTCCCCAAATCCTAAAATTAGAGTGGCAGTTCTTGGGATGCTCACATGGCATTTGCAAATAAATTGAAACACTCCTGGGTGGTAGAGTCACCAAATTCAAGTAGCAGCTTGAAAGGAAACCTCTAGGACCCTGGCATATGGCTGTACACGTGTGCAATGCCCTACCTAGGGGCTCCATTCCCAACACCTGAGACAAAGGTCATGTGCTAGACTTGTCAGGACATTGAGGAAAGGCTGGTGGCAACATGGCAAGAGACTAGCTAAGACTCTGGCCCATCCCTTCCCTGGGCTTCAAGGAAGCTCAGCTGGTATCTGAGTGAGCCATAAAAGGCAGGGGTCACTTGGGCAGCTCACTGTTGGTGCTGGGGAACTCTTTCTCACCTCTTCTCCACCTCACCTGCATCCGCCTGCCCTCCCCGTGCAGTCCTGCTGAGGCACCTGTGGGAGAAAGAACATCAGTGCAATCCAGGAATTCAGAACACCTCGTTAAATTGGCATAAAACGTAAGCACACAAACCAGGAGAAGGTCAAGAATCCATCACAGAAATACTCTGGGAAATGCAGGTGAATTCACGTCCCAAGTGGCAACTCAACATTGAAGGAACATCACAAAAAATACCTTTAAATAAGAAGCATTTGCTTTTAAACTGTTAGGATTTGGGGATATTTTATTTTTGGTGGTGGTGGGTGATGTTTTACTTTAATTTTGTGTCAGGGACACATTTAGGCATTCACATATTTGCCTAGTCAGTGATGACTGAAAAGAGACAGTTTTCTTACTACTATTTTCTACCTCTTTGGGCCGAAAAGTGATAAGGTCACAAACTGTTGGTGAAGAGTGGGATGTCTCTAGCAGAAGAGACTCCAGTGATGCAGAACTGACTTCTTTGTCCTTGTCAGGACCTTACCTGAAAATGTCAGGGAGCCTGACCCTTCTGGGCACATACTTCCAAGAAAAGGGTGCCATCTCTGCTCCAAGGGTGAGCCCCCGCCCCAAGAATGCGGAGGTCGTCTTAGAACTGCTGCCTCATGCTCCTCTGCTAAGGACAGGAATGGGGGACTGGGAACCTGATCAGGGTGGTGTCTCCAGACCGGTGCTTGCTGCTGGGAGCTGAGGACACCACCAAAGGCAACTCAGCTTCCTATTTATGTGACATCCAAGGCCATTCCCCACTGCCCCAAAGATAACCCTCTCTCCTTTTACCCTCATGGAAGGAACATGTGCTACTTGGAGATGGCAGGTGGGGACCCACGGCCAGTTCCTTGGTGGTCTTGATGCAGGAATGCAATCTGACTTACAGAAGAGGAAGAGGGAAGACAGACAGTGGTGATTTGGTTGTGAGCTGCTTCCAAGTCCTAGGCCAGGAACCATGGGGCAGTGGCTTTGGCCCTGGGCTCCAACCCTTGTGTGGATGTCTCAGAGACACACACTGATGCTCCTCAGGTTCGAGCAGGAGGGACTAGGAGAGCATCTCCTCTCCACACACTGAATGGAGGTTAGTGCCTCTAGCATGAAGTCCACACATTTTAGAAGTGCAGAAAATCCAAACTGAACCACCCACCCCTTCCTTTACCACTGCCTGGACCTCCACCATCTCAGGTTTCTCCCCTAAACCCAGGGAAAGGTCAAGCACTGTAAGGGGAAGTTGTTGATGGGGAAGGAGGAGAGAAGAAAGCTGTTATGAAAAGCTGGTAATATTCAATACCTTCTATGGAGAAGCACCTGAAAACTTCTTTGACCTGTACAACTACAGCATCCACTTCACAGAAAGGGAAACTGAGGCCTAGGGCAGTAAGTTTCTCAAGACCACACAGTTTGTAAGAGCACTGTAGTTCAAAATTACACTTTTCATCTCTAAGCCACATGATTTTTTCATCCTTGCCCTGAGATCCCTGGTAGCCGAAGGTGGGAGGGGATGGGACGCCTCTTGTTCGGAGCTGTTTCCTCGCAATGCATCTGCACTAAGCCAAAGCCCCAGGCCTTCAGCCTCATTTCTGACCCTCTCATGCCCCCAAGGACTTTTAAAATGGGAAACACTTTGCCATGGAAAATTGCCATTTCTCCCAAAAGAAGAGCTCTGGGCAGAGCCATGTTAGTGAGCAATAACTTTATATCAAAATCTGAAGTGGGTGAAAGGGCAGGGTGTATTTGTAAGGTAAGAGAGAAGTGGATCAAGGGATTTGCTGAAAATCTGAGGCTGTTCCTGAAAATATCAAATCTGCTGAGAATTTCCCTTGCATTGCCTTTTGCTGCTCGGGTTAATTCTAATGTTCTTTGACTCCAAACTCTAGCTGCAGATAGAAACACACTTTAAAATCTGATTGTAGGTAGCAGAGACTTCACATCGGGCCTCTGACACTACCTTTTCCCATCTCCAAACCTTTGTTTGAGAAGTTTAACAAGTCCTCCCCCTACCCTAGAGTTCTCAGAACTTTATGGAGTGTCTTCTAATGTAGAAAACCAGCCTTGTGTCAGGGGATCTGGGTTCAGACCTGGCGCAGCCACTGCACAGGTGAGAAATACTGAAAGACAAATCCTGCTCTAAGCCATGGTTCTCTAGAGAAATGGAATATGTAGGATATCTATATCTATGTCTATATCTATATTTATATCATCTATATACATATCTATAGATGAATAGATAGATTGGATAGATGATAGATAGATAGATAGATAGGTGGATGGATATAAAGAGATTTATTATACGTGTGGCTCACACAGCCATGGGGATTGACAAGTCCAAATTCTGTAGGACTGAAAGCTGAAAACCCCATGAAGGTGAAGTTGAATTCCCCAGGAGTCGTCAACTGGCGGAAGAAACAGCAGAAATTCTTCTTTCTGATTTCTGAAATCCTCAGTTCTGGCTTTAATACCTCTAACCAAATGAGTGAGAAAAATCCCCTTATTACTGAAGCAATCTCTTTTGTTGATTATAGATGCAATCAGTCAAAGATGCAATCAACTGACTAATGATATAAATCCGTCTACTAAATGCCCTCACAAGTAACTATCAAACCAGTGCTTGCTTGACCAAAGCCTAGCCAAGTTGACACACAAAGTTAACAGTGACTAGCTACAATTGGTTCAGATGGCAACAGCAACAACTACCAACCCATGCGTTGAGAGAGCAACCAGCTGCTCGGCTTTATGTCCGCTTTCTCACTTATCTTTCGACAATGCACTTCTCGAGAGGAAACAAGCTTAAGTGTTCCCAAAGTTTGACCAAGGAAGCTCAGCTAGCAATTGGAAGAGATGAGTCCATATCTAGCCTGGCTACCTTCCCATCATTACCTCCCCTGCCTCCAACGGCTGATGATAACCCTCCCTGAGGTTATCACAAAGGTCATGGAGATAGTGGGTGATGGGTTAGCTTTAATTTGGTCCTTCAGCTGGAAGTGTTGCACTAGAAGGTCCTAGTGGAAAGCTTTGCCTCTCTGAGGACTGGTCACTTGATCAGACAGACCATGTAGGCTTGGGCCCCACACTAGGAATTGCCTAGTTCTTCAAGCCCCATTAAGATTTAATTTAATCATTGCCACTTTGTGCCTATGAGCCAATGAGCCTATGCACCTCTGAGCACATTAGCAGAAGTTGAAGGCTTGTAAAACAGAGGCTTTTGAAATAACAAAAAAGTACATTTGGCCCCAATGAGTATGATATCATGATTCTTGTGAGTGCCAGTGTTTACTTGGGCCTCAATCTGTGCCTCAGGCCTGAGTGAGGAGGGTCCAGCTTGTCTCATCCCAGCCAGGTGTGATCCTTGGAGTGATCCTGGAAATCATCCTGAAGTTAACTGAAGAATTTCCAGGGAGTCAGACAGAATTTCTAGGATTGAAAGCTCAGGTCATAAGTACCCTGCCTACTTCACCTTGTTCCTACAAAAGGTTGAAATGATTCTTGCCATCTCATAGAGCCAGTGGGACCCATTCTACTTTGGTCATGGGGAATAGTCATCTCACATGCTCACATAATTATGTGGAGTCATAAGCACATACTAAGAGGAAAGCTCAGATACAAAGATGTCCAAAATTCAGTCCCTTTCCTTAAGAGATTTAAAATCAAGAAAACATAAGATGTGTGTCCACACCATCAAAGGGGATGAGTCAGAGAAGGGGTGGGCAGGAAAAAGACCATGTGTGGGGTGGGTATGGGCCATACCTGGGACACAGACAGTCAGAGAGAGGACAGAGGGGTGACCCTAGAGTTCAGACGGAGCTTTGGCGGGGGTCTGGGGAGGTGGGGTTCACATTCCTCCCACATTCCCCTGATGTAAATGGCCATTGGTTGAGTCTTTGGCGGCTCAGGGGGCTGTAACACAGAATTACTGGCTTCATCCTCCTCTTTGAGGGCCTCCCATCTCCTCCCCACAGGGACAGCCCCAGGAGGCTTCCAGGCTCATTGTGCTCATTGTGCCCATTACTGCTGAGGTCAGTCCTCAACTGACTTCTATTCCCCCAAAGGGAATTGGCTTCAGATCACAAGATACGATCTGTGGAGGGACACATAGGTGGTTGAGGGCCTAAGTTTGGGTTCCAAATCCAGGTCCCTACTAACTAGCTAAGCATCCCCGGTTAGAAATAGAAAGCCATATCTCACCTACGTCTAGCAGCTTTGTTTCACTGTGGACATGTGTAACTCGGGGTGTCTGTGACTGTATCTGAGTAAGTCCTGTACACCATATTCTGTGAAACTCCATGTTTGTAGTACATGGGTTATGCATGTGGGCCACTGTTCCATGTCCATGTGTGCAACTGAGTTTACTTTCTGTTTCTGAGGGTGTGCCTGGGCCTGTGTGTGTCACCAGGCCAGGTGGGCTGTACTGCAAACGTGGGCCATCTGTGGCCTCTGTGTAGGTTACTGATGCTCTACCATGTGGCTGTGCATGCTGGATACAACTCTGCACAGGGTGTTTCTGTTCATTGGGGATGGAATCTTGTCTCCACAAAGAACAGAACAAGTCTTAATCCATGTTCCTGTGGGTGTGGACCTATTTGTAAATAGAACCTTAGAAGATGTTATTATTAGTTAAGATGAGGACTCATTTGATCATATTAGAAGATCCTATTTAGATGAGGCCAAATTGAATCAGGATGGGCCTTAATCCACATGGCCAAAGTCCTTATAAGGAGAGGAAATCTAGAAAGAAACACAGGTGACTGAGCAGGAGAAGTAGAATTGAGAAGGAGAAGCCATGTATGTGATGGAGCAGGGATGCAGGCCAAGGAACCTCAAGAATTGTGGCAAGCCAGCACCAGAGCACAACAGATTCAGGGAGAAAGCATGGCCTGTTGGGACCTTGATTTTGGATTTCTGGCCTCTGAAACCTTGACACAAAAAATTCTTGTTGTTGAAACCAACCCATTGTGTGGTATTTGTCATAGCAGCTGTTCTGGTTTGCTAATGCTGCCAGAATGCAAAACACCAGAAATGGATTGGCTTTTATAAAGGGGGTTTATTTGGTTACAAAGTTACAGTCTTACGGCCATAAAGTGTCCAAGGTAAGTCATCAACAATCAGATACCTTCACTGGAGAATGGCCTATGGTGTCTGGAAAACCTCTTTAGCTGGGAAGGCACGTGGCTGGTCTCTAGTTTCAAAATGGCTTTCTCCCAGGATGTTCCTCTCTAGGCTGCAGTTCCTCAAAAATGTCACTCTTAGTTGCTTTGGGGGCATTTTTCCTCTCTTAGTGTCTTCAGAGCAAAAGTCTGCTTTCAACAGCCGTCTTCAAACTGTCTTTCATCTGCAGCTCCTCTCGCAGCTCCTGTGTGTTCTTCAAAGTGTCCCTCTTGGCTGTAGCAAGCCCATTCCTTCTGTCTGAGCTTATATAGTGCCCCAGTAAACTAATCAAGGCCCACGCTGAATGGGTAGAGCCACACCTCCATGGAAACTATCCAATCAGAGTCATCACCCACAGTTGGGTGGGTTGCATCTCCATGGAAACACTCAAAGAATTACAATCTAATCAACACTGATACGTCTGCCCACACAAGATTACATCAAATATAATGGCGTTTGGGGGGACATAATACATTCAAAGTGGCACAGCAGCCCTGGAAAACTCAAACACTGTTGTACTTGGCATTGTTGTGCTCTGACTCAGAAGGCACTGGGTGGTCAGGCCCTGATAGGTGTGTGTGCTTCTCAGTGGTGCCAGGGTTTGCAGGCCTAGGGCTGATGCAGACAGAGGGTGTCCTTGGGCCTCTCGTGACAGTGGGACAGTGCTCTCAGCCAGAGGGAGCCCACTGCTGCCATGTCTCTGGCCAGCAGTGACAGGCTTCTGACCCAAGTCGAGTAATTTCTTCCTGCACTGACACCCCTAGCCCAGAGATAAGAGTCCAGTCAGGGTTCAGTGGAGGAGAGAGGATCTCAGGATAGAACCTCAGGGCCAGCTCTAAGGCTGACCAACTGCCTCATTTGCTGTGGTTAGTTAATGACAATGGTGATGCCACAGGGCTAGGGAGAGCCTGGCAGCCCTGAAGCTAACATGTCCCAGCCAGCAGGGATAGTGGGGGAGCTAAAATTCCTCAGACACTGCACCCCCACTTTCAGATGACCATGCATACTCTCTCATCACATACCCTTAGGGGGTAGGCTTCTATTCGTTGTGACATCTCTGTCTTGAGCTTGGAAATCTTGACAGAAGCCTGGCCTATGGGGGCACCTGCACCACATGCTGGCATCAGGAATGGGGGCAAGGCAGATCAGGAACTCAGGAACATCTGCACCCGGAGTTGGGGCATTCCGGACATGGGTTCATGCCTGTGGTCAAGTTGTTGCTGGTGGTAGAGCGTAGGGTGGTCCTTCATCTTCCTTATGGGGTGTGAGTGTCATCAGCTGGGATGGGTTGAAGACAGGAGTGTGGACCTTAGACATGAAGTGCCACTAGAATATTTCTTTCTATGTCTTTCACTCTCTACTCTCCATCTGCACCACTTTCTCCAAGAACCTCGGTGTGGGAAGAGCTCACTGCATTGAATAAAATTCTAACAGTTCTTTAAACTGCAAAAGGGGCTGTAGTGTACATAAACAACTAAAGAGGCCCAAGGAGAGGAGGGAATTGACTGTGAGTGTGTGTGCGCGCGCACGCGTATTAGAGAAGGGGATCAAAGCGGAGAAGTTGCTCGGCTCAGAAACCTGTGGACATCTAGTTCTACATCAGTGGGCCTGGAAGCAGCCTCCTGCCCCCTCTGGGTGAGCATCTTCTCTCTGCTATGCACGATGTCACATCCAGATCTCAGAAGAGGTCAGAGATGGCCAGGGTGCAGACACAAGACGGACCCACACATGAGGGCCAGTGCACCTTAGAAAGCTTCTGTGTGAGGACCTGTTTGCTGAGAGGAAGTAAAGGCCAAGCCCCTCACACGGGAACCTTTGGTTCCACGAGGAGACAGACCAGCCAGCAACACCCAGCCCTGCAAGGTGGTGGAGGGAGCCTGAGTGGCTGAAGATGAAACTAGAAATATTCGTTGGGCTGCAAATGTGAAGAGGCTAAATGGCTTGCATAGTATTTTTGCAATTTAGGTTCTAGGCTATGAGGTTCACTTGGAGTGACCTCAGTGCTGAAAGTGGGCATTTTCTCTTTAGACTGTGTGCTCCTTATTGATGGAGCCATTTCCCAGCACAGAGAGGAGCTCACCGCAGAATGTGTGAATGAGGCCCTGCCAGGTCATGGGATCAAATGACCATAGCTGTTGTTTCAAGGACCAGAGGGACTAGGAGTCCCAAAGTTTCTCACATGGATGACAAGGCAGCTTTCCTGATGCAGATGGACCCTCTCAGAGCAGATGACCAGGAGCCAAGATCACTGCCCAGGCAGCCTAGAGAGGAGTGTTAGGAAAGGCCCTGTGCCCAGTCTCTGGGGAAAAAGGTGGAACAGGAGCCCTGGGCATGGCCGGGAAGGGGTGAGGCTTCCCTGTAGATTTGATCATCAGACTACAGGGTACGTTTCCTCCTGCTATTGTATTTTTCCTCAGAGCTGTTAGGCTAATCCTGCTATTCTTTCCACGCCCTGGATCTCTGCCTCATTCACACATTCTGCGGCGAGCTACTCTCTGTGCAGGGAAATGGTTCCATCAGTAAAGGCATCTGCACAAAGCCTTTTGCCAGAGTCAGACTGGAGCTGCCTGGTTCCTCCTCCCTGTTCTCCAAGACCCTCCCCTTCTGCCTCCTCCCCTGGCAGGAGCCCCTCCTGGGAAAGCACTTATCAGTCTGGCCACCTGGGGATTGTTCCATGTAGAACAAACACTACCATTGCACTCAAACAAAGAATCACAAAGAGGACTGTAGCTGGGCAGCTGGGTGTTTGGGCGGCCTGGGAGAGATCATTGGCTTGGGAGAAATTGCTCAGGCTTGGTGTCAGGTGTCAGACAAAAATGAGTTCAAATCCCATGAAACTCTCTAATCCAAAGTGTCCTCATCTATAAAGCACAGTGATAATTCCATCCCCTAGGTTTTGCAGAATTCTAAGCATCAAATGAGAGAAAGCAGAGCAGAGTAATTTGCAAATTCTAAACCACATTCAAATACCGATTGCCAAGCCGCAGAGTAGTGCAGTGAATTTGAGCATAAACTTTGGAGGTAGGCTGTGACTGTTTGAATACTGGATCTACCGCTGGTGAATTGTGTAATCCTGGGTGAGTTGCTCAGCATCTTTGTACCGCAGTTTTCTACTTGTAAAATGCAGATTAACAGTGCTAGTACAGAAGATTTTGTTGGGATTAAATGCATCATATTTGTGGTGCTTGACTCATACTAAGTAGTTTGTAAGTGCTTGCTGTTTCCATTTTGTTTCTCCTGTTTCTATTATCATGGTCCTTAATAGAGCAATTCCCCCATGGTACCATGGTGGCCTAGAGTGCCAAAGCCCCCACAGATGTAGGATTCTACACCTGTCCTTTCTGGCATGTTGATAGCATCCTAGGATGCTGGAAGTGAAGGGGCTGTAGCTAGCTCCTATGCTGCACCAGCTCTGTAAGAGGCTGTCTACATGATTGCTAAACCTCCCAGTGATCCTTAGATGCTAGTTATCATTAACTCTGTTTTACAAATGAAGCAACAGCTCACAAGGTTCAAGTGACTGCACCATAGCCAATCATGTGCTGGATGGCAGTGCGGGAATGTGAGCCAGTCAAGGAACAGAAATGATATGAGTTCTGTGACCAGAAATAATTTAAAATTAAAAAAAAAAAAAAATGGCTAAGCATAATGGCAGATTGAAAATGAAATTCAATTAAAATGATAAAAAAATTAAGAACACTAACATAGCAAAGAAACAATAGCTGTAGGAAACAGCTACTCTATCTGGTGCTGGGGATAAAAAGAAAAGTCCATAGACCTAGAAGGGTGAGAGAGGTGACTTTCAGAGCTGGCTGGGGCTCAGCCCTCTTAGGCAAGGCTGGACCCTGGAGCACAGAGGACCTCTGAAAGTTGAGGCTTGTTTCTGAGGAGGGTCGGCAGCTTGCCTGTGGGAGGGTGGGCAGCTTGCTTCTGAGGAGGTGTGAAGAATGTGGCCCTAGGAGAGCTGAAAGGAGCTGAAGGCCTTAGCCAATGACTGCAGAACCATTGCTTCTAGGACAACTGCCCCTACTGGAGAGAAGCAGCATCACTGGGCAAAGTTGTCAGGTGCCTAGAGCAAACAGGAAGGAGGAAATTGGCTCTCTCTTGTCCTTCCTGACATTTCCCCCTGGTTCCCCCATTACTAGAACCTCATCAGAAGTCACGCGACAAAGGAGGGAGGTCATGTGCCGAGTTCCAGCCCCAGAATCCAAAGCAGCGTGTGGGAAGGTGGTGTAAAGCTGACAGTTAATGGCTTACAAACTGTTCCAGTCCACCCGTGGCTACTTAGCAACCACACACATCCACGTCACCATGTTGAAATTTGATGCAATAACATCTTGAGGTACTCCCCTAACAAGATGCAAAAGTCCTTTAAAAACTGAAGATGTATTGATTCTCACCCAAAAATGGATTTAAAAGATTCCAATAATTATTTTGTCCATACAGGTAACAGCTAAGTCATCCAACACTAGGTGATGTTAATTATTCTCAAATTTAGCCACAGCCCTACCTGAATAGCCTCTAATCTTGAGATTAAACTATGAAAGTTAACTTCTACCCAAAAGCTTTACTTAAAATAATATAGGGATGGAAGAGAATGGGATAGAAAATTAGTAAATATTTGTGAGTGTTAATGGTTCTTTGATAGTTATTAACTTCTAGTTGTATTCCATTGTGGTCAGAGAATGTATTTTGAATTATTTTAATATTTTTAAATTTGTTGAGGCTTGTTTTATGCCCCAGCATATGATATATATCTATCCTGGAGAAAGTTCCATGTGCACTAGAGAAGAATGTATATCCTGGTAATTTGGGATATAATGTTCTATGTATGTCTGTTAAGTCTAATTCATTTATTACTTTGTTTAGGTTCTCAATTTCCTTATTGGTCTTCTGTCTAGTTGGTCTATCTATAGGAGAGAGTGTCATATTGAAGTCTCCCACAATTATTGTGGGAACATCTATTGCTTCCTTCAGTTTTCCCAATATTTGCCTCACATACTTTGGAGAGCCTTGATTGGTGCATAAACGTTTATGATAGTTATTTCTTCTGGGTGAATTATCCCTTTTATTAGAATACAGTGTCCTTCTTTGTCTCGTATAAAGCCTATTTTATTTAAAATTAGTATTGCTACCCCTGCTTTCTTTTGACTGTAGTTTACATGGAATATTTTTTTCCACCCTTTCACTTTCAATTTCTTTGTGTCACTAGGTCTATGATGAGTCTCTTGTAAACAACATATTGATGGTTCAAATTTTTTAATCCATTCTGTCAATCTATATATTTTAATTGGAGAGTTTAATCCATCCACATTCAATGTTATTACTGTGAAGGAATGAGGTCATGAAGCATATGACAACATGGATTAAACTTGAAGACATGATGTTGAGTGAAATAAGTCAGACACAAAAGGAGAGACATTCTATATAACCAGTAATGTGAAATCTTGTTGTAGAATATAGGGGACCTAGAGATAGCAGTTAGTGAAGGGGGAACTATAATCTAATAAGAACAGATAAGAGATTGAGGGCAATCTTAATAATATGGGAATGTTCAGGAATGACTATGGTTTGTTAATTTTTTTTGTGGTATGTTAGGAGCATATTGGAAGCAATGAAGTTATATCAGGATATTTGTTTTTCTTGTTCCTTTGTTTTATTTTATCTGGAAATTTTTTTTATTTTTTTTTATTTTTTGATAAATAAAGTTAATACAATAAAAGAAAATTAGTAAATAAATACAAATCACACATATACATACATATATACACATTACTCAAATGAAGTTTACATTTTTCCATATTTTTCAAAAAGATTCACCAAGAGCATGCTGATATATCTACATATATACATCTATATATGCATGCATATATATATGTATCTTGGTAAAGTGCTATAGACTGGATGACTTAAAACAACATAAATTCATTGTCTCACACTTCTGGAGGCTACATGTCCAAAATCAAAGTGTCAGCAGGGCCAACAGGGGTCTTTCTAAGAGAAAGACAGAGGGAGATCTGAGACACAGGGGAGATGGGACATGAAAATGGAGGCAGAGATTGTGGAGATGTGGCCACTGGACGGGAAACCAAGGATCATCCACAACCTGCAGAGCTGGAAGAGGGAAGAGTCTGCCCAGGGCCTTCAAGGGAGCACTCCCTGAAGTTCTGGCCTAGAGATCTGTGAGGGAATAAATTTCTGTTGTTTTGAGCCACCCAGTTGGTGGTTATTTTTATCAGCAGCCCCGGGAAACCAATAAACATGCCATTAAAAAACTAAGCCGTATAAACTGGAAAGAGTTTCTCTCCCACCCTAACCTTAAGAAAAAGCTGACAAACTTATAAAATCATAATTTTTTAAACCCATCTGAAATTCAGAGTTTGGGGACACAAATTAATCTGAAATTCAAAGGAGAAGAGCCCACCCCCAAAGAAAGGCAGGGAAAAGACCCAGTGTGTGAGGAAGGGGTGGTTAGCTCTACAGCAGTTAAAGAATTGAATTTGTAGTTAAAAAGCTTCCTACTAAGAAAGTCCCAGATTCAAAAGTCTTCCCTGGTAAAACCTCCCAAACCTATAAGAAAAAAATAAAGTAAATTCTACTCAGATTCTTCCAGAAAATACAATAGTAAGAAATAATTGCCAGCTCATTTTATGGGGCTATCATTACTTTGGGGGGAAAACCCAAAGACATTACAATAAAACAAAATTATGGACTAATAGTTCACATGAACATAGATGTGAAAATTCTGAACAAAATATTAGCAAATTGAATCCAACAATATATTAAAACAGATAATACATCATGGCTAAGTGAACTTTATTCCAGGGATGCAAGGTTATTTCAACATTTTTAAATCCTTCACTGAAATTAACCATATTAACAGAATAAAATAAGAAAAACATGCACTTGTCTCATAGTTGCAAAAAAAAGAAAAACATTGACAGATTCAACATCCATTATGTTGAAGAAAAAAAGAACTCTTAGCAAACTGGAAATAGAAGGGAACTTTCTCAGCCAAATAAAGGGCACATATGATTTAAAAAAAAAAAAAAAACTATCAGTTGACATCATCTTTAAAAGACTGAATCTTTTTTGCCTAACATTGGGATGAGGCAAGGATGTTTGCTTTCACTATTCCCATTTGACATTTCACAGGAAGCCCTAGCCAATGCACTATGGCAAGAAAAATAAACCAAATAAATACATATTGGAAAGGGTGAAAATTCCCTTTATTCACAGTTATTTTGATTTTCTACATAGAAAACTCTAAGGAATCTACAAAAAAAAAAAATAAGCTACACTAATAATAGTACTTGGCAATAAAATGGAATAGGCTAGTGATATATGAAACAACCTGTATAAATATCAAAATAATTGTGTTGACTTTAGCTAGGCAAAGCAAGTGCATACTGTTTGATTCCATTCCTATAAAATTCTATAAAATCCACACTAATCAATAGTGGCAGAAATCAGATCAGTGCTTGCCTGGAATGGGTGGGGAAGACAGGTGCATTTCAAAGTATCACAAGAAAACTTTTGGTGGTGCTAGACAAGTTCATTATTCTAATGTTGTAATGGTTTCATAGGTACATGCAAATGTCAAAACCCATCAAATTTAATGCAGAAAATGTCACTTATTGAATGTCAATTTACCTCAATAAAGCTAAGAAACATCCTGCCTCTGCCACTTGCTATCTGTTGGAACTTCAGCAGGTTATTTACTGTCTTCAAGCCTCAGTTTTCCTTTTCATAAAATGGAGCAACTACTTCTTAAGATTGCTATGATGATCCAACAATATGTAACATATAAAGATGCCTTACATGTTGTCATTCTCACCATCTAGCTCAATGATTTACAGATTGCTAATTTGAAGCTAGTGGCAGGGTTAATAATCCATCAAGATTTTCTTAGAAATTCTCTAACCTCATGCATTTCAAGCTCTTTAATAGTCTTGATTTGATTCTGTCCTAACCAAGCTGTTTTATTCATTGCTGAACGTCAGTGAGTAAAGAGAGCAGGTATTCCATGTTGAAATGCCCAAAGCTGCCCCATTCCACTTGACTGCAAGCTTCCCACATAAGGGTGCCTTATGGAGCCTTGTTTCATTTGGTTCTAACTAGGAAATTTAGAGATCTAGTTGACATTCAGTAGCAAAAATGATGTGCTCGTTAGTTGATGTAGTGAGTGATATTTGCTGCTTCTTTATTTCTGATTCTATTCTATCAACTGTATTGAAATTGTTGTTCGTTTTATTTTCTTATGTTGCCTCTGTTCCTTTGAGGGAGGTGGGACATGAACTTACTGAACACTATCAATAAAATATCCAGTGATGACTAAGCCATACAGAGCCCTAGGCTCAATCCCTTAAAATGCTATGGCATCTTAGATGCATAGACACAAGGTCACCCAAGCGTCCTCTTGCTGCTATCCCCAGAACTCCACTTAATAGCATCGGACAAGACACTGATTTGTCAGGGACTGCCAAGGTCCTTTGCAGAGCATAAATAACACATTTTGTCAGCAGTTACAATAACTTTAACCAAAGTCATGAAAACAATTTTGCATCATGTTAACCACACTTAAAAAAGAGGATCCCAGAGTAAAAGCCATCGGAAAAGTTTAAATTAAGGGGTAATCAGCAACAAGCAGAGAAAACTGACAGCAAAATCACCCCCACTGCCTTACCTGGGCCATTGCCCACAGCTGAATGGGTGGGCTTCTCTAGTCTGATAAAATTCTGTGCCAAAGAGGAGTGCTGTGATTACAGCTACATGTCAGAGCTGGAGGAAATAAAGATCATGAAATCCATACAGGAAATCTAAACTTAATGTCAGACCACAGGAAAATGTCAAATGTGAAAATGTCAACTCAGAGTTCTCTTATTATATGGTGGTGACAAGGAAGTGGAGGAGATGGGGTTTTAGAGGAATTAGTAGCAAAAGAGAATGAGGAAAAGGGGGTGCATTGAGTATCTCCTATAAGTTAGTCTTTGCTAAGCTCAATAGAGAAATAAGGCACACACAAAAGGACAGATATTATATGATCTCACGTATATGAAATAATTAACATATGCAAATTCACAGACACGGAAACAGATTACCAAGGGCCTGATTTTTGTCTTAACACAGTGTATATATTTATTAAAAGTCATCAAAATACAAGTTAATGTATATAAATTATAACTTAATTATGTAGATAATAAAACAAAAAAATAAGCTTTCTTTCTTTCTTCCTTACTCTGTTTTTTTTTTAATTTATTAGAGAAGTTGTAGGTTTACAGAGCATCATGCATAAAATACAGGATTCTCATACACCACTATTTTATTACCACTTTTCACTGGTGTGGAATATTTGTTAGAATTGTTGTTAGCACAGTTTTATAATTGTTCTATTAATTTTGGTATGTTTAACTTATGATTCACTGTTTTATATAGTGAAATTCTATGTTTTTTTAAGTTGTTCTTTTGCTATATATTCAATCTAACATTTCCCCCTTTAATCACATTAGATATATATTTCAGTGCTGTTAATTACATTCACAATGTTGTTCTACCATCACCACTGTCTATTATCAAAACATTTCCATGATTCCAAATAAGAACCCTATACATTTGAAGCCTCAACTTCCCTTTCCATTTTCCCATCCTGTTCCTTGGTAACCTACATTCTAGACTCTGGCTCTATGAGTTTGCTTATCCTAATTATTTCAAATCAGTGAGATCATACAATATTTGTCCTTTTGTGTCTGGATTATTTCACTCAACATGATGTCTTCAAGGTTCATCCTTGTTGTTGTATATATCAGGACTTCATTCCTTTTTATGGCTGAATAATATTCCATCATATGTATATATCACAATTTATTTATCCGTTCATCAGCTGATGGACACTTGGGTTGCTTCCATCTTTTGGCTATTGTGAATAATGCTGCTAAAAACAGAGGTGTGCAAATATCTGTTCAAGTCCCTGCTTTCAATTCTTTAGATATACACCTTGTAGTGGGATTGTGAGTCATATGGTAGTTCTGCACTTAACTTTCTGAAGAACTGCTAAACTGTCTTCCAGAATAGCTTCACCATTTTTCATTGCCACAAGAAACGGAATAGAATTGAGAGCTCAGAAATCAACCCTCAAACTTATGGCCAATTGATTTTTGACAAGGGGTCAAAGAGCACTGAATTAGAAAAAAACATCTCTTGAACAAATGGTTCTGAGAATACTTGATCTCCATTTGAAACAAAAAAAGGAGGACCCCTACCGCACAAATCAAATCAAAATGCATCAAAGACCTAAATATAAGAGCCAGAAATATAAAATTCTTAGAAGAAAATGCAGGGAAGCATCTTCAGGGCATTGTGTCAGGCAATGGTTTCTTAGGCTTTACACCCAAAGCAAAAGCAACCAAAGATAAAATAAATAGAACCTCACCACAATTAAAAAAAAAAAAAAAAAACACTTTTGTGCCTCAAAGGGCTTTATCATGAAAGTAAAATGGCAACCTACACATTGGGAGAAAAATTGGAAACTACATAGCTGATAAAGTTATAATATACAGAATATATATAGAAATCCTTCAACTTAACAACAAAAAGACAAACAACCTAATTTTTAAAATGGGCAAAAGACTTGAATATACATCTCTCCAAAGAAGATATACAAATGGCCAGAAAGCACATGAAAAGATGTTCAGTATCATTAGCCATCAGGAAAATGCAAATCAAAACCACAATGAGATACGGTTTCACACCCATTAGAATGGCTACAATTAGGAAAAAAAACAGAAAATAGCAAATCTTGGAGAGATGGAGAAATCGAACATTCCCACTCTTTTTCAGGCCTCTTACCAGTGGACTCTTTGAAGGATAAAAGTTTTCTAACTGAGTGAATGAAACTGAGTGAGACCAGAGATTTACGTTTCTTGCTTGGAGGCCTTGTTCAGAATTCATGTTTGTGTCAATGAGCAGTTCTAATTATCTGGGTCCTGTCAAGGGCGGCTTCTTTTCTAGTAATGAGTAAAGCTACTTCTTATCTAGATGTCAGGGGATACACCAAAGTCTTCTTTGGTAAACAGGTTCAGATTAACTTCACATCAGAAGGAAGTAATAGGAAACTTCTGTTGTTTATTCTGTTGAATGTCTTTCTTTTGTTTTTAGAAGGAGTTGAGCTATAAATGGTGGTAGATGAACTTGGAACATCTCTCAGGAGGGGCGTGTCCTCAGCCTTAGGGGCAGTCTGGGAAAGGTGATGAGTGAAAAGGCAAAAACAGTCTCTTCATCATCTCTGGTTTCCTTTGCCATCCCTATGTCCAGACTGCTGTTCTTCCTTAGGTAGGACTGGAAAGCTGTGAAACTCTATTCTCAACAACATGAAAATGGGCACTGATTCTGGAATTTTTTGGTATCCAGGAACTCACTAGCCTAGTCTCCTTAATGTATAATTTTGAGAAAAAACAGCTTATGCTCTACTGTCCAAGTACAATCAGATGTTCCTTGTGGTAAGATAATCTAAGACCTCCTTACTCTTCCTGGATGGAATGAGAAAGGGGCTTGTGAAATAAAGATAGAGGGAAATCCTATGACCTGAGGATCTGGAAACTGTGTTACATGGCCTGATACCCGGGAAAATGACCCCACTCTGGTTATAGCCTAGATTTTTCTTTTAGAGAAGTTATAGGCTGACTTAAAAATAATGCATAAAATATGGAATTCCCAAATACCACCCTATTACTAACACCTTGTGTTAGTGTGGTACATTTGTTACAATTCATGACATATAAAAAATAACATTTTTATAATTGAACTACTAGCTACAGTCCATGGTTTAACTTAGGTTTCACTGCGTTGTACAGTCTTATGATATTTGTGTGTGTTTTTTTTAAATTTATTCTAGTAGCATATATACCACCTAAAATTTGCCCTTGAGCCACATTGAAATATATAATTCAGCACTGTTAATTATTCACAATATTGTGCTACCATCACCACCATCTATTACCAAAATTTCCATCAATCCAAATAGAAACTCTGTACAGTTTAACCATTAACTAACTCCCAATTCCCTACACCCACCCAGCCCTTGGTAACCTGTATTATAGTGCCCGACACTACAGCTTTGTTTATTCTTATTATTTCACATCAGTGAGTTCATACTATGTTTGCCCTTTTGTGTCTGGCTTATTTCACTCAACATGATGTCTTCAAGCTTCAACCATGTTGTCACATGTACCAGAACTCCATTCCTTTGTAAAGCTGAATAATAGTCCATTGTATGTATTTACCACATTTTGTTTATCCGTTCACCAGATGATGGACTCTTAGGTTGCATACGTCTTTTGACAATTATGAATAATGCTGTTATAAATATCATTGTGCAAAAATCTGTTCAAGGCCCTGCTTTCAAATCTTTTGGGTGTATTCTTTTGGAT
Organism: Choloepus didactylus; assembly: GCF_015220235.1. NCBI lineage: Eukaryota > Metazoa > Chordata > Mammalia > Pilosa > Megalonychidae > Choloepus > Choloepus didactylus. Next base: position 155,359,822 of record NC_051312.1, on the reverse strand, counting down.
TGTGGGTCATATGGTTGTTTTATACTTAGCTTTCTGAAGAACTGTCAAACTGTCTTATACAGTGACTGAACCATTTTACATTCCCATCAAAAATGAATGAGGATTCCTATTTCTCAATCCTCTCCAACAGTTGTACTTTTCTTTCTTTCTTTTTAATAGTACCCATTCTAGCAGGTGTGAAATGGTATCTCATTGTAGTTTTGATTTGCATTTCCCTAATAGCTAATGAGGTTGAACACCTTTTCATGTTTATTTTTTTGTCATTTGTATATTTTCTTTGGAGAAATGTCCATTCAAACCTTTTGCTCATTTTAAATCAGGTTGTTTGTCTTTGTATTTGTGATTTCTTTCTGTATTCTGGATATTAAACCTTTATCAGATATGTGGATTCCAAATATTTTCTCACATTGAATAGGTTGTCTTTTTACTTTCATGATAAAATCTTATGATGCACAATAGTTTTTAATTTTGATGAGGTCCCATTTACCTATATTTTTTTTGTTGCTTGTTCTTTGGGTACAAAGTCTAAGAAACCATTGCCTAACATGAGTTCCTGAAAGTTTTTTTTGATCCAAATTGAGTTGAGTTTTTGTATATGGTATGAGGTAGGGGTCTGCATTCATTCTTTTGCATATGGACATCCAGTTTTTCCACTACCATTTGTTGAAAAGAGCATTTCTTCCCAATTGAGTGGACTTGGTACCCTTGTCAAAAATCAATTGGCCATAATTGTGAGGATTGGTTTCCGAACTCTCAATTCAATTCTTTTGGTCTATATGCCTGTTCTTGTACCAGTACCATGTTCTTTTGATTACTGTGGCTTTGTAATAAGTTTTAAGATAGGAAATGTAAGTCTTCAAACTTCATATTTGTTTTTCAAGATGGCTTTGACTATTTGAGGTCCCTTACCTTTGCATATAAATGTGATGATTGGCTTTTCCATTTCTTCAAAGAAGGCTATTGGAATTTTTATTGGAATTGCCTTGAATCTGTAAATCACTTTGGGTAGAACCGCCATCTTAACAATGTTTAGTTTTCCAATCCATGAACACAGAATGTCCTTCCAGTTCTTTAGATCTTGTTTCATTACTTTTAGCAACATTTTGCAGTTTTCGGTGTACAAGTCATTTACATCCTTAGTTAGATTTATTCCTAGATATTTTATTCTTCAAAGATGTTTCTATCAATACTTTGTCCTCCTAATTTTGATCCTTAGAGCAACTCCACCCATGCAATCATAAACATTGCATCTGAAGATTCTCAGAATCACCTTTCAAGAGACCATCTGAGTCCAGAAACATACCTACTTATTTGCTCTTCCCCAGTATAGGAAAAGATTGACTTATTCTGAGTACCCGCTAAAAAGAGAATACTACATCAAGGGTTCTAGATTTTCAGCAAAGATGAGACAGTATATATATGTGAGGGTTGAGAAACCTATTAGGGATTCATTAAGGGGAATCACATAAAGATCCTGAAGCTATTTTATACACTAAGAACTCCTATTTACTATTTGGGAGTTGAGAAGACAGGAGGAAAATTACTGTACCTCCATTCGTAGCATGTACAAATGGAGAACTCTAGGTCATGTCCACAGGTCCCCAAGGCACATCTTTGTGGCCAGGTTGGGAGTAAGGACCCCTGGTCACTAGTTATGCCTTGGAAGTCAACATTACTATAAGTGAAAAATGGAGAAAGCCACCTTCTTTGGAAACTACAGTGCCTCCCTTTCTTCTGTCTACCCTTTCCATGACTTGTTTCTTTTCTCCTTCTCCTTAGGCTCCCTATACTGCATCACTTATAGCTGCTTCAGTCCATATTTGGGTGAGAGCCACTCAATGTTAACCAGGCTCAAGTTTCTTTGGCTTTACCAGAAGAGGCACATCTGTGGCTGGTAATCTGGAAGGTAAACTGAGATGCAGGTCCATTCAGCTGTCATCAACCATGAGCCAACTCCCTAAGTACTTGGGGATGTAGAAAAAAATGATAGCATCAAGAAGAGCTGAGCCTATGTGGCAAAGGCACGTGAATAAATTATTTTGTAACATTAATGATTTTGATAAATTCAATAATAAAAATATTTTAAATAACACTTGTGGAAAAAAATCACTATAGACAGTGTAGGCATCAAAAATAATAAGAGAATTCTGCACACATATATTTGAAAATTAGATGAAATGGACCAATTCCTCACAAAGCAAAAAGTACCACAACTTGCCCAATATGAAATAGATAATTTGAAAAGCCCTATAAATATTTAGGAAATTGAATTTGTTATAAAATCCTCACCATAAAAAGAAATCTTCAAGGCCCAGATGGTTTCTGTGGAAAATTCTACCAAATGCTTTAAGAATTAATAGCATTTCTACAAAATCTCTTCCAAAAAATAGAGGAGAAGGGAACATTCTGTGATTCATAATATTAAGCCAATATTACCCTGATACAAAAGCCAGGTAAAAGCAGTACAAAAAAAAAAAAAAAAGAAAGAAAGAAAAAGAAAAAAGAAAAGAGAACTGAAAACCAATATACTTTATAAAGACTCAAAAATCCTGAACAAAATACTAGCAAAGAAAATCCAGCTGTGGATTTATACACACAAATAATTATATACCATAGCCATAACATGAAAGACTGGCTCTGCAGTACAACAGGCTAAAGAATAAAAATAACATGATCATATCAATTGATGTATAAAACTCATTTGACCATATTTAAAGCCAATTCATGGTTAAAATGCTCAGAAAAGTAGGAATAGAGGGAACTATCTCAACTTGATAGAGATCATCTACAAATGACCAATAGCTAATATTTTACTTAATGGTGAAAGATTGAGTACTTTACCCTAAGATGAGAAACAAGGCAAGGATCTACACTCTTATAACCCTTATTCAACATAGTGCTGGAAATTAAAGTCAGTGCAATTAGGCAAGAAAAAGAAATAACAGGTATACATATCAGAAAGGACGAAATAAAACTGTCCCTATTTGCAGATAACATTATTGACTCAATAGAAAATCCCAGAGAATCAAAAACAAAACCAAAACCTCCTAGAATTAACAGATGGATTTTGCAGAGTTGGAGGGTACAAAATCAACTTACAAAAATAAACTTCACTTCTATACAGTAGCAATGAACATAGGAAACCCAAATTTAAAATACAATACTATTTGTGATCACCAAAAAATGATATTTCTTAAGTAGAAATCCAATGAAACATATAAAGGATTTGTATGCTGAAAAATAAAATATGTTGATGAAGGAAATTGACAAAGACCTAGGCAAATGGAGACATAAATGTTCATGGATTGAAAGACTTAACATAGTAAAGGTGTCAATTCTCCTCAAATTGGTATATAGATATAATGCAATTATTATCAAAATCTCACAGAGATATTTTGTAGATGTAGACAAGATTATTTGAAAATGTATATGGAAATGCAAAGAAACTAGAATAGCTAAAACAATTTAGAAATAGGTGAATAAAATGAGAGGGCTTTCTCTACCTGATAGAGAATTGAATGCCAAAGAAATTGAATCCCAGATAACTGAAAATGTAGGTCTACACTAAAAGCTGTAAATGATTGTTTGTGGTAGATTTATTTGTATAGCCAGAAACTGAAAACAACCAAATGCCCTACACAATAAGTGGATTGCTAAATGATTTGTGGTACACCCATACCATGCAATTACTAGCCAGGAATAAAAAGGACAAACTGGATCTCAAGGATATTATTCTGAATTAATAAAAGCTAATCTCTAAAAGTCGTATACTATATGATTACATTTACATAACATAGTCAAAATGGAAAAAAATTATAGAGATGGTTGAAATTATAAAGATGGTTGACAAGGGCTAGGGATATTGGAGGAGGGGGCTAGGTGAGACTATAAAGAAGTAACATGAAAGAAAGCTTTGTGATGATGAAATAGGTCTGTATTTTAATTGTGGAATAATTACACAAATCTACACATGTGATAAATTGACATAGTACTGTGCACACACATCCCCATATCAAATTTCATATAGTTGTGCAAAATGTAACCTTTTGGGGAAACTTGATGAAGGGGTACATCTTTGCTACTTTGTCTTTGCTACTTTCTATAAAACTGTAAATATTTTTTTTCAAAATTAAAAATTAACAAAATAATTCTCTGTGGATTGTATTATTCCATGAATCAAAGAGTGAGCCTTCCTAGTCTTAATATATTAAAAGCCTCATGGAATGGCATGTCATATGAGTAGCAGGAGATAGACCGCCTGCAAAATGCCCTTATAACACCCTTCAGTTGAGGAATAATATATTCTAGACACAGAAGAATTAAGTATGATAGTCATGCACCGTGGAGGAACATAATACAGCACACCTGCCAGACCTTGAAGAAGCTGTGTTATTGTCAAAGAATGAGCATGCTGGAGCTTGTGGAATTGGGGAGCTGTCCAATGTGCTTATACTGAGGATGATTGAAAAGTCTTGGATTAGGGTATTTTATACGAAATGGAGATTTTGTTCAGCTTGAACATACAAATGAGCAACAGAGTCTGAGAAAGTATTTTCATCGGAAGCAAATGTCTTGCAAATGCACATAGGGAGACAGAGATAGTTTTCCCCAGACCTGGATGTCTCTGTGTATTTATAGCATGATAATGAATTCATTAAATCCTTATTGTGTGTATACAGCTTGTGAATTTTTCAATCTCTGATATGCTGTCATTGATTTTATTTGCTTACAATATGCCATTTTGAAAGCATACAAATCATGTGCTGTAGATGAGAGCTCCTCTCTTTTCTTTCCCTCAGTGCCCCCTCTACCTCCCATGTTCATCATTTTCTTTCTCATCCTACTTTCTCTCTCTCTACTGCATTCCATTCCTCATGCATTCCCTTTCCCCTTCTCTCTCTCTCCCTCCTCCTCTGCCTCTTTCCTCACTTGATGGCTTACTCGAATTCTTGTGCTCTCACTCTCTTGACCTTCTTCTGTCTGTCCAGGCAGTGCAGATGCTATTAGTCCTCATGTATCTCTATCACATTTCAAATTTGCGTTTGAGGCTGATGAGAACAGAGACAGCTTGAAATGCTTCAAGGGTATGAGAAGGTTAGGAAAAAACAAAACAAGAGATTGCTTCTAATAAGACTTTCTGGAATTCTCCAGTCAGGCATATTCATTACCTTAAGAAATGATAACTGATTGCACCTGAAGGGGAAGAAAAGCTAGTGATTTACATCCATTACTTGCCAGAATGCAACAAACAAGGCGCATTAGGGGAGGGGATGAAGCAAAGTCTCTGCTGCCACTGGTGGTTTTCCGGTTTGCCACTTTGTCTGCTTTGCTGATGTGCACATTCTCATTTAGGAAACCAAAAAGAGGTTGAAGGCTAACATCTGTGTTTTTCTATTTTCTTAATGTGGCTCCTGTTACTGTTTTGACTTCCTGTGCCCACAGACCTTGTTCAGATGCCTAAGGCCACCATGGATAAAGAGCAAGCATTTTTCACTTCTGCAGCTGCTCCAGTGAGGCACTTTTGTCCCTGCTCCTGATTGCTCTGAATTTGGTGAAATCCACTCTCATGGAAATCTAAGTGGTCTTCCTCACCAAAGGCCACAGGCATTCCCACGGCTGCCAGATCAAGTACCTGCTGCCTACTTGCTGAATTCCCCATTCATCTTAGGAAAGCAGACACGATCAGTGGAAACACTTCTCTCTCACTCACTCCCATCAGATCAAATGTTCACAAATACATAAGGGTAATTTTAGATGGTCCCTTCTGACTCTGAGGAGAAGCTTAGTCATGGGTAGATCTTATAATTAAAATTTTAATCCACAAAGACCTAGCCTGACAAAGGTAACCAAGAAGGCACCACCAGGGGCCCTTGTATACATAATACACGTCAACACAGAGGATGTCAGGAATTGAGCGTTTCTTATTATTATGATATTCAGAGCCATAAAGTAGGCAATTTCAATTATCTCATAAACAGGCAAGGGAACTCAGCCCCAGAGAAGCACAGGGATTTGCCCAAAAGCACAAGGTGAGTGAATATTAGGCTAGGAGTGTCCCAAATCTCCTGAATTTTGGCCCAGGCTTCTTTCCACCACCAGGTGGGAGATTTACTCTATGAAAGTGATGGTGCTTATACATTCATCTAAAAAATATGCAGATCCACTGTGTACAGGTTAGGATGTGAGGTCATAGTGAAGAATGTGAGATGGTGGTCCTTGTCCTCGTGTAGTGTGGTGAATGATGGAAACTGAAAACACGTGAGCATACATAATTATAATGTGTGGGAGGTGATCTGAAGAATAGAATCCAGATGCTGCAGGAGAGAACAACAGAGTGATTAGGGTGGTTAGGAATGGCCTCCTTGAGGAGGTGACTGGCCACCTGAGTTCTGAATGGTGAGAAGGGACAACCAGGGGAAGAGAAGGAAAAGGAGCATTTCCAGATGAGGGGATGGCTCATCTTCCAGAAGCTAAGAGGTCACTGTGGCTGGAAAGTGGGGTGGGTGATGATGGCCAAGGTGGTTCCGTGTCTACTAGACAGGGACTTTTGTGTGAAAGGCAGCAAGAAGCTTCTGCAAGTCTTCATCAGAGTAGTAGACTGTATCTGCTAGTCACACTGGATTTCATGTGGGGACTGGATTGGAGGGTGGCACTGTAGTCAAGAGGTCATCTCAATACCTAGGTGAGAGATGGCTAGGCTCAGTTCTGGGGGTGGCTGTGAAGATAGAGATGTGGAAGAATCAGAAATGTATTGTGGAGGGAGAAAGGGCAGGAATTACATACGGGCAGGAAGTGAAGAGAAAGGGAAATGTGATGTTGCTGCAGGTTGAATCATGTTCCCCTCAAAGAAATGCCCATGTTCTAACCCCTTGTGCTGGAGGAATGAGCTCATCTGTAAATGGGACCTTTGAAGATCTGTTGAGATGAGACTAAACTGAATCAGAGTGGACTTGATAAGCAGAGGGAACTCAGATGCAATAGGAGCAGTGCAGAGGATACACGGGAGAGAGATGGCCATGTGATGGGGGTAGAGGTTGAGTTATGGATTTCTGGCAAATCATCACTAGAATGCTACAGATGTCATAGAGAGCATGACCTGCCCACACCTTTATGTTGGCCCTCTAGCCTCCAAAACTATAGGACAATAAATTCCTGTTGTGTAAACCAACCTGTCTGCCATGTTTGTAACAGCAGCCCTAGCATTCAGGTTATCTGAGTGTGGTGAGCTATTCAAGTGAAGTGGTCAGGTGAAGGGACTGCAGCTCACAAGGTCAAGGCTGGAGGTGTAGGTTTTAGCAGCATCAACACAGAGATGTCTAGATGCTGTGGTGGTGAGATCACTAGGTCTGGACTGTGAGGCTTGGTGTGGGCTGCAGCTGCTGGGGCTATTCTCCTGGAATGTTCTTCAGAGCCCTGAGCTTTTCTTTAGACAAGGAGGTGCCCCCTCTGATTCCTCAAACAGCATGTCAATTACTTATCAGGTTAGCTTTGGTCTCAGGTCGAGAGCTCACCTAGTAGGAACTCACTGATCTGTCTCACCCTTTCAATCTATAGAAGGGTAAGGCATCAGGAAACAGGAAAGGAGATGATTCCTTATCAATGCTAATGGCCCACACCCAGATGCATCAATCATTTTATTAAAAAATCTAATAACCTCACATTTCAGAGCAGCTCAGTGCTCGGATGTGTTAATGGCATTTGCATATTGTACTCGGCTTCCAATCACTTGAACGTAATAAATCAGAGCAATCCATATTTATGATTTGAAAATTGCTATCTGAATAATTACACATTAAGTAACTTCTGTTTCCTTGTACATTATTGTTTCTAATTAGCAGTGAGGAAAATAAAGCCATCATTATTTATGGATACAATTTAGACTTGGCATTTATACTGGGCTTTCCTATTTTCAAACCAGTTTCCTGCCACTTCCCGTCACTCCTTGTGGCATCTTGGGCTGTCGACTGATAGCAGATGGGCCCCATACCTCCGACTCCTCCTGCTGCTCCTCCTCTGGCCTTCTCCCCAGGGGTTTGCTCAGACAGACTATCCTACCCAATGCTTCGTCTTTATATCCTTCATGAGTAGAGTCTCCTGTGACATTAAAGAAGAATATCCTGATTCTGAAATCATTAATATGCTGAAATGCTGTTACATGAAATTCGTGCTTTTCATAATGGATTATTCAATGTTTGAATCCTTTTGTGTTTGTTGTTTTTATGATGGGCAAACATTGTTGAAACATTTTCCAGCTCCTGACCTTTAGATCCATCCACACATAATAAACAACAAATATCATTTAATGCAGAGAATTTATTTATTTAACAGAATAAAGGAGAACCAAGGGGAATCAGCCCAATAGATATGGCTCCAAACATAACTGAACAATTCCTATGTGAAAGCAATACACCCTGTCTGGTCCACTTTCCTTTCTGTGTTTGCCACTGGTTATTTGGCCTCCTCTTTCAAGCTAAACAAACTCAAAGGTATATGGATGAACAAAATTACATAAGAAAATTCAAAGACTTCTGCTTCTTTCACTCTGTAACCAACTTGTTCTTGACCTTGTATAAGATATTTTCCCTTTCTGACTCTCTGTTTTCACTTAAATAAAATAAAGAATTTGGTTTGAATCACTGAGTCTTAACCAGGCATTTGCATCAGACTTGCCTGACTGACATTTAAAAAAAAAAAAACACCAGTGTCCTGGCCCCATCTCCAGAAGTTGTGGTTTGGTGACTCTCAAGTGGGTCCTCTGTTAAGATCATTAAAAGGCTCTAGGGGTGATTCTGGTACTCACTAAGGTTGAGAAACTTTGAAAGTCTAGATGGTTCTCAAGCTTGGCTTCTGGGTAGAATTGCTAGGAGGCCTGGCTGTACCACAGATCCATTAAACAGAATTTCTGGGCACAGAATCTGGGCAGCACTGTTTTTTTTTAAAGCTCCCCAGTTAATTTCAATAATCAGTCAATGTTTAGAACTACCGGTCTACTGCAGAAGATCTCTAAAATCCTATATAATTCTCTGATTCTTAGAGAACAATCCAAATGGATATTTTAAACATCCCCAAATAACAAGTACACCAGAAGTGAGTCTGACTGGCAGTAAGATCTGAGGTCTCATAAGAAGGTTATCCAGGTTTAGTTCCAGTCTAAGCTCCCCCAGCTAGAAAATAAGCATTCCCTGTGGGTTCCATCCTAGATCAAGGAAGCTTGCAAGCAAATCTCTGGCTAATAGTAAAATGTCAATTTGATGTCTGCTGTTACTATTGCCCTGTGCATTAGCATTCTTTAGGAATCTCATAGGGAGAAAAGGTAGGTAAAATGAGAGGTTTGTGTGTTCCTATGGGTCCTGGCCAAAATACCATCTTAACACCATCTCCTCTCCCCTGCACTTCCAATAGCAGTAGAGAAGATACGTAGAGGTGAGGAGCTTCCTGGTGGTGACAGAACCACACACCTGTGTCCTGTGTGGGACCTTTGTGCAGGTGGCCCCAGCCCTAGGTTTCGTGGAGCTTGCTACCACCTGATGGAGACAGGGAGGGGCAGCCTCAGAGCTGTCCAGTAAAAAGATAACGTCATGAATAGCAGGTCAAGGTATATAATGTTCGGACAAAGTGGCTATGCTTTTCATATTCTATTCAAAGAATAAAAATATTCCTCTAATAAACATGTGCCCAGACCCAGGGAAGAACATCACATGCCCTAAGACAAGAGGCAGCTGAGAAACTTTAGAGGAGGCAGCCAGGTGACTGAGCCAGAGAGGCAGGGCAGGCTCTAGTGGCCTGGTGTCTGCACACTGCATGTTCCCAGAAGGCCATACTCATGCCAGGTCCCCAGGCTCCTTGCACCTGACCTTCAGATATGAGTGATTGTGTTACTTAATCATTGAGGTGTCTTTTCTAATAAAATGCACATTCATTCTGCTGAATCGGCTTGTAGCCCATGAATGGTTTAAGGGGGTGCTGAAGGAGAGGCAAGTGCCTGTGCCCTTCCCCTGAGCTGATGGGAGCTCTGCCTTATAAAGTCCAGGTCTCACCTGGCTGGGAGACAACACCGACATGTGCCCTGGAGAAATGGACTAACTTTTCCCTCTGAAAAGTTCAACAACAAGGAAATACCTTGGGTCATATTCCTGATATCCAAAGTTGTTCTGCTTCTGCCCTGAAACTCAGAGAAGCCAAGGTGAGCAGAGACACACTCAGGGAGTTACTAATAACTCAGTAATTGTTATTAGTAAATGGGAATTCTGGATACTGGAAATCAAAAGATCTGAAGAACCCAGATTTCCATGTTAATGATAAAGATGAAACAACTTTGGGCACAAGAATGCTTGGCTGGCGACTCTCAGTACAGGTGGGTATCTCCCCAGTCCAGGGCTGGATAAAAGAGATAGTCCATGAGACCTGCTTCCTTATCTGGCAGAGGGAAAAGCCGTTAATTTCTCCCAGTGGAGGGTTCACAGCCTCCTCTTTAAGAATCTGAACAGTGCAAACTCCCCATTCCTGCTCCCCAGGCTCCTTATATTTCAAGCCCCAAACTGATCAGTCCTTGCAAACAGAAAGGCCATGTTGGAACTCAGGCAATGTCCATAGCATTGCATTGAATTTGCTTAAAGGTAAAGTTCTGGAGTCATTTTTGCTGTGTTGTATATTGCTTGTCTGCCAGTCTAAAATGCACCTGCCTAAGATGGAATGTCAGATACACATGAGGTATGAGCAGGGCTTTGTGTCAGGAAGGATTAGAGATGTGTCATGTGTTTATAAGGAGGCCAGTTCTCAAACCAACCCCAGGTCACATGTGCATGTGCTCACATAGGGAGAACACTCTAGAGCATTTGCATTAGGAATGGAATTTGATGTTATACCAGGAAGCAGCCTCAGAGATCTCCTAGTCCAATCTGATCATTTGATAAATGAATCAAGCTATAACCCAAAGAAGATAGTGGCTCACCTAAGGCCATGCGGCCAAACCAAGGTTAAAAATCAGATGGCTGGGTGCTCTGCTTACACCACAAAACCCAGCTAGGGGCAGCAGTGACCTTACAATCTTCTAATCCAAGCTCCACACTGTATGCAGGGTTCCATACTGTCTTACACTGCAAAAATTTTAGAGACATAAAATGAGAAGGAGCAGAAGGTGGTCATGGAAATGATCAAGAAACCAGGAAGGAGATAGAGTGAAGGAAATGAAAGGAGGTGGTATTTGGGGGTGAGTGGTGAACTGGTTGCAGCAGAGCTGGATGAGCTCTGCATGAAGGGGAGGAACCTCCATCTCTGTTCCTGGCTGCTGGAGAATTGGGGTGGGGTGGGGGGAGATTCAAGGTGAGAAGAATTCCCTGAGTGCAGAGAAAGAACTTGCACAGCAGAAGGTGAGCATCAGTCCAGGGAACTGGGTTGTGCAATTATCAACAAAAGTAGCTCAGATGGGTAGATTAGAAACCTAATGCTTCTCAAGGTAAGCCAATGGTTGCTTTGCTATCGGCTTCCTTCTGGAAAGACCATTCCTCAGTGGTAGGAGGCATTGCCAGGAGAGAGTGGGCGGCAGTCACCCACTGGCTCAGGGGCCTCTCTTCCACTCTCCTCCTTCCCCACCCAAAGTGTCTCAGCAGACCCTGTCCTGGCAGGGGATGGACAGCTCCAGGCTTTAGCCATGGAGAAGAGGTAGTTCCTCCCACAGGAAGTAACTGGCCTTGAAGGAGAGATTCATTGGCTTGGCTTGGTTCTCTTGAACCTACATTTTGAAGAGTCCAGACTTCCTTGAGGATATACCCAGAGTTGTTCTCACTCAATTAAATGGTAGAGAGGGGACCCTGGGGAAAAGAGTAAATCTTCTACGTGAAACAGGCCTTTACTCACCCTGTGCATTTCCATTTTATTTTCTCCGAGCCTTTAGGTAAGAATATGTCCCAGCAGTTTCTTACTGGTTTGAGCTTAATCAATGGACGGAAACATTCCTAAAGCAATGTGGCAACAGCAACAATAGGTGATAAATCCTTACAAGAAGGTGAATTCAGGGGTAAGGAGGAGGCTTGTAAGTTGCAACTGTTCTCACTGGCAGAATCTTCCTCCAGGGCCCATTTTGGGCCATCTGGGCTCTGATCTTGCTAGTGTCTATTCCCCCACAGCCAGCAGAGGGAACCTCCACTACTGTGAGTGAGCTCCCACAAACCTGGGATTCTCAGGACAATGGGCATAAGTCTGCCCACAGGTAACCCTGGCACAGGTGGCCTCCCCCAGGAGCAACTGGGCGCCCGCAGGTAAGGCTGCACAGCCTGGCTTGCCACTTCCTGGGTACCTCTGTCCAGCCCTTCCCAGGCACACTCCACCAGGCCTTTTCATGAACAGTCTATCAGAGTGAGGGTCTGGGCCCTACAGCAGAAGGGACAGAGGAGGGGACAGAACAAGCCACGTAACTGGGATCGCGTGGGTGGTGAAGATGCTGGAAGAACAGGTGAGATGCCAATATGTTGGCTCTTTTATTTTGTTTTTTAGACATTGGATATCTTTAATCCAAAATATATAGGAAATGTAAAGCGATATATGTGGCTATGTATGGAGGTGCATTTGGGAGGGATTTAGACATAGCTATAGGAGTTGGTACAGACCCACAAATACACACAGATGACAACATTCAGGCATTGCTTAAAGCATAACACACAGAACTCAAGTAAACAGTCTTGCAAGGGGAATAATGACCTCTGGAGTCAATGAGTTTGGGAAATAAAGTAAACCAACTGTCTTCACTGCAGAGCCCCCAAACCCATATCATGTAGTGTTGGAAACATTTACTTGGCCACAAGCTGTTTGTCTTCATGGCAACATACTGAGCAAAGCTGGTAAATAACACATTAAGAATGATTATCTAGGTGTCGGGTCATGGGTGAGTTATACTTTCTTCCATTTGCTTATCTCCATCTCATTTATTTTCTATAGGAATATACAGTACTTGTGTAATGACAATTAAAAGTTATTTTAACAAATTAAGATACCTCCCCACCTCAGCTCAGGCTGGAACCTGGGAGCAGTGGAAGGCCGGATCCCAAGGGGAGGATAGAGTCAACACATGAATCCCAGGAAGGAGGAAGGCTGCAGAGGCAGAACTAGGCAGGCTGGGTGCCTAGGTCAGATCTTGGATTCCAGACAGTAAGACCTGATAGAACACAGCAGCTTGGCCTCAACTCCACCTTCTGAGGTTCCATTATCCTTCAGGCCATACTGGCCAAGGAAGAGCCCAACGACTATCCCCACCATCCCTGTTAGCCAAGCATCTTTGCTTGAGCTCAGGAGCAAACTTCTCAGACAGGCCCTGTAATTGATGTTGACACTGAGAATTTTAATCCATCACTAAGGACTAAGAATCCCATCTCAACCCAGAGAAAGAAACAGGCTGATGTTTTGTTTTGCTTTGTTTTGCAAACTTCCCAATTTTGTTTTCGTTTTTTTTTTTTTCTTCTGTGTTACAAAACAATTGGGATTATATGAAAAGAATCTTTACAGAAATATTCATTATGCAAAAAACTAAATGAATTTCATACATTGGTATCCACAAAAGTATTGTCTAGCCTATTAGCTTTGAAGGGATGTGATGTCCACTCAGGATATTCAGATGGAGAAAGCAAAGCACAGAGGTGGGCTAGAAGAGACACTAAAGACCACATTACATAGGCAAGGGGAGGTTAAACCCTTTTCTGGAACTCTGGGATTTTAACAAGCAAGCTCAACGTAGTTGTTTTTAGAAATAAGAGAATTCATTTTCTATTATTTTCTTATTTATTATCCCAAAATTATTAAATACCTAAAACAATGCTTTTTTTTTTCTTGTAGACAAGAAATCAATACTTGTTGAACTGAGTAGAAAATAAATAAAAAGCAATTTGGGATAGGACTTTCCCGCCTAGGGAAAGCTTGCTGAGGATGCACAGCCGCCCATGCCCCCTCCACCCACCAGGCTCTGTGCATTCAGCAGCAAAGAGACTGCTGAGAGGGTTGGGAGCAGGGGTCAGGGGAGCGGGGGACCTTCTGCTCTGTCCCCCTGCTAGAGCCTGCTAGAGGGGGCTGTGTGATTCAAGGGGAGCTTCCTTTCCTGCCTGAGTGACCTTGTTTTCCTTACATCAGCCTTATGAGGTTAGGGTTGTTTCTATCACCTCCATATAAAAGATGGCAAGACACAGGCTACACTTGCCTAAATGGATGTCTAATCTGGGGGGGGTACTGAGATGTCTCATGAATACAGGTCTCTCTTACTCCAGCGTCCTTGCTTTTTACCCCCTTGGTGTACTGTCTCTCATGGCCTGAACACCAATTTCCTAGTTGGGAATATCACCAGCTAGTGGAAACCTAGCATGTTCTAATGGCCTAAGTAGTCAATTGGAGATATTTTTGGAGCTCTCACCCTGCATTTCTTTATAACATCCTCCCCAATACAAACAGGGTTTACTAATTCCAGAATTAATCCAGAAACAAAATAACACCTGCATAAGATAATGACATTTTTTTGAAGTCATGAAACACTGCAGCGCAGAAATCCTGATAACTCCAGGATCCAGCAGGACAAATTAAAGCCGAGTCATCCAAATGATGGTGAGTTTCCTAGGAGGTGCTGGACAGTGGGATCACAGAACATAGATAACTATGAACTTGTTAAGCAAAGACTATTAATGGGGAATAAAACAGTAACTCAATTCAAAGTTAGCTTTGCTTATATATCTAAGCAGAATATATCTTTCAAATATCCATAATGTGGACATTCCACATGAAAGACTCAACAGATCTTTTTTTTCAGGTGTCATTACAAAGTGTTTAATTACCTCTCCTCATTTGATAGTGCTCTTACAGAAGACTGAAACGATCCATATGTGTCACTTGTGAAGACAGGCATAGATGGAAACTTGATAAATGAGTTTGAAAATATCTGCCTTTCCCTACATTCCCCATCGTGCTATCTCCAGGAAGAAAAGCTGCTCCAGAGGAACTGAAGTCACCAGCAGCACCAACCATTGCTATTGTTGCTTTGGCGCTTTTATTACTAATTATCCCCACTGCCCCCACAAAGTGCTGCATTAGACATGCCCCAATGCCAAATCACAGAAGGCTAACCCATGTTAACAGTTGTGTTAATTCACCAGGGCCACTGCAACAAACACCACACCCTGGTGGGCTTGAACAACAGGAATGTATTGCCTTACAGTTTGGGAGGCTAGAAGTCAAAAATCAAGATGTCTGCAGTATCATGCTTTCTTTGAAGTCTGTAGAGTTCTGGGGGTGGCTTGCCCTAATCAATAACCAAGTCTCTGCCTTTGTCACATGGCCATCTGACTCTTTCTGTCTCCTCCACACTCCTACAACTGTTCCAATTTCCTCTGCTTATAAGGACTCCAATCATATAAGAAGAAGGCCCACCCTGACTTGGCTTGACCTCATCTTCAGCGGATCTTTAAAGATCCCATTTACAAATGAGTCCATACCCACAGGACCAGGGGTTAAGACTTGGAGACACAATTCAATCCACAATAATAATAAAGCAGGTGGGATCAACACAGAGCGGATGGGGATCTGATACCTCCAGAGGCAACCCAAGACCCAAATCAGTGCATAAGGAATAAACGCCTCTGCCCCTACAGAGATGTGCCCACTGTCTATGGCAGCCATCTTTATGACACCCCCTTTACTAGCCTTTTAAAATCACCTTTATTGCAGCATCATTTAAATCAAATTAAATTCTCCCATTTTACATGTGCAGTTCAATGGGTATGGCTAATATACACCCCTGTGTACCCATGTGTATCCCGTGTAAACATCACCCAATACAGAACATTTTATCCCCCTAAAAAGTCCCCTCATGGCCCTCTGTCCATCTCTGTCCTCCCCATCTCCACCCCAGACAACCACTGATTTGTTTTCTCACATTATAAATCAATTTTTAAATTCTAGAATGTCACATAAATAAATCATACAGCATGAAATCTTTAGCCCAGTATACTTTTTTGAGATTTATCCATGTTGTTTTGTATATAAGTTTGACCCTTTTAATTGCCTACTAGTATTTCTTTGTACAAATAAATCACATTTTAAAACCCATTTACCTGCTATTGGACATTTGGGTTATTTCCTAGTCTGGCTATCCCAAATAAAGCTGCTATGAAGAGTCTTGTTTTTGTGGACATGTGTTTCCTTTTCTCTTGGGAAATGCCCTTGAGTGGGATCCTTCTCTGTCCTTCTGCCTCTGCTTCCTCACTCCTTCTTCTTAGGGTCACCTGCCAAATGGACCCTCTGAATCCAAGGCTTCATCTCAGGCTCTGATTATAGGAAAATTCAAAATAAAATACCAATAGCCTTGAGTTATTCAGAATAAAATACCAATAGCTCTCTCCCTTTCCCTGATAAGAGGATTAACTCCCTGCAAAGCCTTCCCTTCCTTGTTCTTTATGCCAGTCACCAGCTTCCTGTCACCACAAGGCTCAGGGCCTGTGATTCTTTGTCATCTCAACATGTTCTCCAATCATTTCTTACACATGGATCTCCTCAACCTGATTATGAATGTTCAGGGGCAAAAAATATTTATCCTAGTTATGCTGTATTCCCTCACAGCAACTTTAACAGTCCTGGGATCTTAATTATCTAGCATTAAGTAAAATAAAATGGCTCCAGCATTGGACAAGTGACCCTTTTCTGGGAAGGGATTTTCCAGAAGACAAAACAATTAAGCTGCATGGACTTTCCAAGAAGAGAGAACAATGGGATACACCCTACAGAATTGCTGTTATAAGCAACACCTTGTGATAGCCAGTTTTGGTCCGGTAGAGAGAGCTTGTAAGAATGGACAAGCATACCTTACTAATGAATATATATTTGCTCCCCACTTTGTGAGGTTGCCTGTGTAATAAGCAACTTCACTGTTGGATGGTCATTGGAATCCTCCATTTGGAAATTCCCTAAGTGCCCTTATAAGCAACTGTGACCTGAAGGCTACTGAGACTTTCACTCCTATCCTTACTCATGTGCACTTTTTCTCCCTTAATAAACTCTTTTAATGTTTTAATTTATACATGGTAAACTGTTTCTTTTGACCGCAGCTATGTGATCTCGGCTAAATGGGTTAACATCTAACTTCATATTTTTTGTCTATTAAAACTATTAGATAATTTTAATAATTGCATTTCAGAATTATTATAAAGATCAAACAAAATTATATACCCCTTCTGGTCTCTGAATGCATTTTTCCACAAAAAGGAATGAGGAATCCTTTGAGGAATGAGTGATTCCAGGCCTGAGGCAGGAAATACACAAGAAAACTCTGGGACATAGTATTGTGCCTGAAGACAGAAAAATATACGAGATTTCTGCATCACTTCAAAAAGGCCCAGGCATGATTTACATTTTTTCTAAATAAAATGTTAGAAAGCAAAAAGACACAGCCATTTGCTAAAGAGTCTGCTACTGGCCTAAGCTGTGACAACTTGGGCATAAAATGAATAATATATGGAAGAGATTGAAACACATCAAATGATCAAATATATGCAAATCCACAAATTCTTAATGAAATTCAAAATCATTGGTCAAAAGATATTTCAAATGTCATTATGAAATCAACTCTAATATACAATTTGATAAGTAAAGGGAAATAACCAAACTTTATTCTGCCTTACCTATACAAGCTGTATAAAAAGTACCCAAATACTTGATCAGGAAACATTCTTCTTTTTGAAGAAATTCAGTTTATATTTGTATATAGTGAAAAGCAAAATTGATATTTTGCAATTTGAAAATAAAATATTGGGTCTAGGCAATGATCATTGATGTGTGCTAAAACCATTAGCAGAAAAATTGATGTGAATTTTATAATGGAGGAATCAGAACGACCCCACATGAACTTACTGATCAGTTTTTTCTCTGACATGATCACCTTCAGGTGAGTGAAAGTGGGACAAGCAGACATTATGTGCCTTATGACGTGATGAGAAAGGAAGTTCTAGCCCCACCAATACGATGTTCTCACCCTAAAGCCTGGAGCCTGAGTCTAACCAGTCTAGCTATCATTATCAGCTTAGGTTAACTGTGGGGGCTGGAGACTGCACAGGAAAGCAATCTACCAAATCCAGGATGTGTGATCAGCTACACAGAAAATGACCACACTTTACCACAAACCAGCAGCATAATAAAAGTAGGGAGGGCAGGGGACTGCCGCAGCAGGAAAGAGATATGAGACGTAACAGTCGAATGTAATCTGTGGATTCTGACTGGAATAAACCAACTTTTTAACAAGACATTTCTGAGACAATCAAGGAAGTTTGTCTGCAGACCAGGAATTAAATGCTTTATAGATTAATATGTCATTTGTTATAGTGGTAAACAGTTTATGGGAGAAATGTCTTTACTAGTTACAGATATGTGATGAAATATTTACCAAATAAATAAGATGTTTAGTGATTTGCTTTCAAATACTCCAAAAAAAAAAAAAAAAAAAAAAAAAAAAGAAAATACAGGAACTGATGAAACAGGATTGGTAAATATGTAGATAATTTTAAAGCTGGATGATAGTTACGGGTATTTCATTATTCAGTTCTCTCTACTTTTGTGTATTTTTGAAATTTTACATAATACAAAGTATAAAATAAAATAATTAATGCACCTAACAAAGTGTGACAGTGAATGGGCTTTCAATAAATGGAAATTATTATTTAAATTATTAGATAGCTGAGAAGGGGGGAGGTTTGCCCTTAGCAACACCTCCCCCCACCAAACAGAACCAGGTTCGTGGACCTTAATCCAGAAGAATTTCATCTGCCTTCCCCAACATCTAACTCTATGCTGGGATCTCCAAGCTCTCTGCTCCTTACACAAGTAATCATCCCAATTTGGGGATAATGGTTCTGTGCTAGTGTGATGGTTTTTGAGCTCCAGAGTTTGACTACAGCAGTGATTTGGGGATATATTTAGCCCAGGACTATGAAAAGCAATCACTAGTAGCCACAGAGATTGGTCTTATTGAAGTCCTTCTAACCCATGACTATTTTCTCCTACTGCCCCATACCACAGGATAAGCAGAAGAAAAAGGCTGCCTGTATCCCATGCCATCCTCTTCCTCCTGGGGGAAACCGACGTGATCTTGTCATTTGGAAGGAGAGCCCTAATTGCTGTCCAAGGTTTAGATACTTAGCCCATGCCCCAGAATTTGTGATTACAGATGAAGGGTGGATTATTTACTGCACCTTGTTACTTTTTTACTCCCATCAGCATCACTTCAAGAACAACCCTGGGAAGCAACAGGAATTAAAGTACTGACCAATCTACTCAGGTTCTCCTGTGAATCTACCCAGTGCCAGTGAAGGGCTCTTGACAGAAGATGGTCAAGTGCTTGGAGCATGGGCTTTGCACTTTATCATGCAGTTAGACCAGGTGTCAGGAGAGCTAAGTTTACAGCAGACCTACAAAATGCGGCTGGTCAGCTTCTGACCCCATCTCTCTCTCTTGTGCTGGTAATTTCCAGGAACCCCAGCTCATGGACCCATCATCCCTGAGATACTGAAACATCTTCCAGAAGGTTGGATCCAGCTCTGTGGCTGCTCCCTGCTACCAGAGCCCAGCAGGGTTGTCATTAGGATTGTGTAGGGTATGTAAGGAAGGACTTGGGTAGGCCATTGGTGGTTGCACATGACTTCCCAGACAGGATGGTCTGTGAGACCCTGATGTAAAATATAAGAGGAGTTGGGAGATTGTCCCAGCTGGAGATCTCTCTGAAGAAGAAAGCTCTGAAACAGACTGTGAGAGAATTCTTCATTCTAAAGAAGACCTGAAGTGGCTCTTCTCCTCTGAAAATGTAACTGGACTCCCAGAACCCCAAACCTCTCATCCTTGGAGAAGTTGCAGGCACCTCTAGCCCTGTAGTCACTGCTCCCACAAGCTCACTTATGTGTGTGTGTGTGTGTGTGTGTGTGTGTGATGTTAGCACACACTCATAAACTCTTTATTATTTTATCATTTTACTATGGAAAGTTCTACAGATATATAAAAGGGAGGGAATAGGATAAAAAACTCCAATGTTCCATAAACCCAGCTCCAATAATTATTAGCTCATGACTCATCTTGTTTCAACTACGTACTCATGCATCCCCAGATTATTTTGAAGCAAATTGCATCATTTTATTTGAAAGTATTTTATTTCTTTAAAAGATAGTGATATTTTCCTCCCAAGAATTATTTTAAAAATTCAAACATACCAACAAATATAATTTTTCTGAAACTTAGGACAATTTACCCCTAAAATGTAAGCAGCCAGCTCATAAAAACAAAGGTGTTCTCCTGCATAACCACATGATAATGATCTCATTAAGGAAAGTTAACACTGACATTTATATATTATCCATATTCAGTTTTCTCCATTTGTAATGAAAATGTCAATACGGACTCTTTCTACAAACATAGTCACGATATCATTACCACATCTAAAAATTGTTAATAATTCCTTAAAATCATCAAATATGTAGTCAGTTTCATATTTTCCATATTACATTCTCTCTCTCCCTCTCTTTCTCTCTATTTATTGAAGAAATAAGATAATTGGTCCTATAAAGTTTCCCAAAGTAGAGACTTCGTTGTGGGTATACCAGCAGTGTATTTTAAATTATATTCCCCTAGCTCTACATTTTCTATATATTGTTAAGTATACCTAGAGGCTTGAAAAAAAATTAGATTTTTCAGTAGCCCTACTTCACAGACTGTGCTACTTCTATCGGGGGCACCTAATGTCTGTCTGTTCTTCATTTGGTATCTTACCAGCCATTACCTAGATCCACTCATTTGTTAGGTGCTGCAAAACGGTGATATTCTACATACATCTTTCCTTATTAATCTATTAGCTATAAAATTATAAATGTAACTTGTTCTCATTATCTATTATTATACTGTGATTGTACAGAAAAAGCTGGTTCTTATATAAAAAAGGTTATATATGAGGTTGTTTGATTCTTACCAGTTTTCAAAATAATTAGTTTGTTCAGAAATGTCCTCCACTGGTGACTAATTAGTTTTCTTACTTTTGCTTTTCTTTTTTAAACATTTCATTATGAAATCATGGATTTAAATTTCTTTACTGTGGTTCATTCACTGCAGTTATTAGACTTACAAGTGCTCACATTGCCCCATCTTTGGTTAGTGGGAACCTCTTACCATTGCCTCCTGAGTTTTTTTGACATGGTCTTATTATCCTGTGACAGCTTCCTTGCTTTCTAGTAAGACAAAGTGTTCCAGGCTCAAATTGCACATTTTCAGTGACAGACCTATAATCAGCCATTTTCACAAGGAGCCTTTGCTCATTATAGTGACAAATGATATTTAATGACCACAATTTGGGTGCTACAGGTTTTTATCGCTACTGAACTGTCCATTGTTCCTAAGCCTTTCAGTGGTTAGAGCTAGATAATACATATTCATAAATTATAGGGGTTTTACTTAACCTCATCAATCTTACATCTTTTTCTCCTTTATCCATGGTTCTCTATGATACCACTTTAATTAATCATTTGCTGTCTATCACAATCCGTCACAAAGGAATCACACCACAGTCTTGAATTAACAGCACTAGCATTAGGAGAAAAATATGATTACTGACTATAGGTGAGTTTTTTTTCCAGTTCTTGCTTTCTTATGCTTTTCCCATTAGAGATCCATGGTAGAAATGCCATGCCTCAAAGTTACTAACTCAATTATGCCACTTTCTTACATGCACGCATACTTGCCTCTCCCACCAGCAGACTCAAAGCTGGTAAAGGGAGCTCCCTAGAGGACAATATCTGCCTCCCCTTCCCCCAGTGAAAATCACCAAGGGAAAGGTGACCCTCTCTGTTCCTTCCACGAACATCAGTGCTGAGCTAATGAGACTAGGAGTTGCTCATCAGCTACAAACCTTCAGAGGCCCCAACTCTGGAGGGATGGCAGCCCCACAGACATCAGAGCACCTGACCATCTCTGAGCCACATTGGATATAGAAAGCACTCCAAATATTTCTTAGTTAATATAATTGAGTATTTTTGTTCAGGCAAGTATGTTGGTTTGGAACTACATACCCCAGAAGAACATGTTCTTAAACTTCATCCATGCCTGTGGGTGTGAACCCATTGTAAATAGGACTTTTTGATGAGGTCACTTCCGTTAAGGTGCTGCCCAATTCAATCAGGATGGGCCTTAAATTCTACTACAGGAGTTTTTTTTTATATGGGGAATGAAATTCAGACAGCGTGAGAGAGAAAGCCATGGGAAGCAAGAAGCTGAAGGTCAGCGGAAACTGGATGAGAAGAGAGAGGCCAGGAGAGGCCGCATGTGCATTGCCATGTGACAGAGGAGCCCAGAACCAAGGATTGCCAGCAGCCAGCCCCAGAACTTCAGTCTTTGGGAAGAAAACATCATCTTAATTATGCCTTGGTTTTGACTTCTATTTGAAACTGGAAACTAATAAATTCTCTTTGTTTAAGCCAACCCATTTCATGTATTTACTTGAATAGCCAAGAAGACTCAAACAGTCAAGTATCATGAAAAATAGATGATTTTGGAAGAAGCAAGTGGTAAATTGTAGGAGGCAACAAACAAGAACATTTGCTTTTCTGCAGGAGGTGAGGACCAGATTCCTGTCTTTGGCCAAGTAAACATGGCCAAAGCTTAGTGACTCAGATGAGTGTGGAGCTCACCATTCTGAATAGGTTTTTGTCACTACCTTCTTCGGTCCTCAAAGTCCAAGAGCTGGAGATCCAGGAAAGGAGCCTAAGAAAAGGCTGGGGTCACAGGGACTATTTAGAGAACAGCAGAATGGGCCAGAGACAAGCATGAAGACCCCAGTGTAGATGCCCTGGGCACCGTCCTGATGTGGGGAGGAGGGGAGTGGAGTAGGAAGGAAGCAAGGGAAGGGCATGTGCTTCATGTTCTGCCCATGCCCATTTGGGAAGACCTGTGAGTAACCTTCTTGCAATGTGGAAAGCTTTTGATGGTGATGGTTAAAACTGAGGAGCTTTCAAAATTGACAGGAGGGAAATGGTCTGGTGACATCTAAAGGCATCAGGGTGATGTGTGGGGGCAAGGATGGGGCAGGGATAAGGTACAGGAGGAAGGCCCTAACTTGCCTTCCAATGAGGACTCCCATATAATACCGGCTTCCCAAGCATGCAGTGAAATCAACTGTTATCTCAGGAGGGCGTGCTCTTCTCCTCAGGGCATCCATTAACCCTAGCACTAAGCTGAGGCTGAACCAAACCCAGCTCTTCACTCACTGCCTCAGGAAGTGCCAGAATGAAAACATTTACCACGTCCTGATCTCAAGAGCCTGTTCCAATCTTGGAGTGATCAACTGACTAGCACTGATCACTAATTGGATAATTAGAAGGAAATTAACAAGCCTGTGGCCCTGCAACAGTCTGAATCAGATGTTCAGAGATATAGGGCAGATGATGCAACCTCTCCCTCCAGGCAGAGCTGTCCCCAGCATGCAAGCAAGGAAAAGGGTGCAGGGGAGTTGAGATATTCCCTCTTTCTCAACTCGCTCACACTATGCAGTTTTGTCTTTGATCACCCCCAAAAAACACCATTTTTAAGTTTGTAGGGCTAAGACCAATCCTAACTTCTTCCCTCTGCCACTTTACAACTGTGTTCATGAGCACATGAGTTGATCTCCCTTTGCCAGAATGAGGATAATTATAATACCCACTCAGGAGTCATCTTCAGTATGAAATATGAGTGGCTTTAAAGGACTAATGCCCTGCACATAACAAATGCATAATGAATTGTAGCTCTTATTATAATTACTGTCTTAGATACGAGATTTGCAAAGGCTAGAAAAACACCACCATTCCCTTCCCTCGGGAGCCTGCAGTTTATTTATTTGTACAAGGCAAGAGGTGACACTCAGGCCAGGATCTTTGACAAATTTGGCTTCATATTTACAGCCTAACTGTAATAAGACACATTTAGAGTCCCAGGCCGCCCTGCAAAGGTGGCAATTCAAGAGTGGCCATGAGAATTGGACCATGGTGATCTATAGATCTTCCCACTGGGAAACACTCCCTTCAATTGACCCAATAAGCCTCATGTTGGAACTCAGTTCTGTTTTAGCTGCAAAGGATCCACAATCCTTTAGAAAACCAAACTCACTCCCCTTTAATCTAAGAGGAGTTTTGAGATGGGAAAATTCTGATCCTTTAGAATTTGGAAGTTTACTTTCAAACAATCAATTAAAATAGTCACAAAGCTCAAATCTTTTCAAGGAATTAATTGTAACTGCTTAGAAGAAATTAAAATGAATGTTCAAGAAATGTTTTATTTTAGACTGCAAGAATTTTAAGACACTGGGATTTCAATGGAAATAATTTTCAATGGGACAGTAATTTTCAATAGGAAAATTTTATTAGTAAATAAGAGAGCATGTTGAATACATTTGCATTTGATGAATGGGAAGTGTTTCCTGAAAGCATCATAAAACTTGAAATTCTAAGCAAAATAAACACGTAGTCAAACAGAGTTTGAGCAGGGAAGGCAGAGGCTAGAGAAGTAGTGGGGAGGAAGGAGTCATAGCTCTTATTAATAACACATTTATTTCCCTCTTTGTCTGGTAATGCTGAAAGTCAGGCTGGTTGCAAGCCATCCAGTTAAGCTGAGCTAGGTAGGCCTAGGCTGTTAATACATGAAGTGAGCTAATAAAGTGGAAATCAAGAATTCTCCCCTGCCCCTGATGCTTGATTTTATTGTATGGTTGTGGGGAGAAGGAGAAAAGGCATATTACTCAAGCTCACTCATTGATTCAATAGCTGTAAATATCTAAAGCCCATATCAGTTGCCATCCCTTTCTCTCCATCTGTTAAGACCCTACCTCAGCCCCTTCCTCCTCATTGCTATAATCCACACATGCCCTGTTCCCTCTGCCCTGTTTGCTGAAGTCTTCAGCACCTGCTCACTGCCCTCTCCCCAGTTCAAGTCCAGGAGTTCTCCTCTGGGCTTCCCCATCCACATAAAGCATGAACTCCCATACCCTTTGTATCTTCCTTCCACTCCTCAGGCCACCCACTCCCATTGTCAGAGCCTAGACATTCCATCTCAAGGACTGTTCTCCTGGACCCACAGCTGCTTAAACTCTGGCCCACTTACTTATGTAACTGGCTACAACAATTCTTCAACCTGGTCAAAATCAATAGACCACAACATCCCTTCTAAATGCTCTGCTCTCTAGAGTTTATTTCCTTCATTATCTATCTTAAATCCATCATCAGCATTATGATTTCTTCCTTAAAATTAAGCTCAATTTTCTCATCCCACTCTTGGTCCATTATAGTTATATTGTTAAACCCAAAATCCTGGAAGAAGCCAACCTTTTACCTTCTTCATGGCTGCATTGGTGCAACTGATTGTTGCTAGAGAGAAAAAAGTCTCCAACAGACCCAAATCACTGGAAATTCATTCTCACCTAACTCAAAATGGTCTGGCCCCTACAATGTTTATTGCCCATGTTCTTTCTGGTCCCTTCAATAACTGGTCCATACACTCTCCACTTACTTTCCAGTTCCCCTCTCCCAGTATTAGTTGATACTGCTGACTCCAAACTCTTGGAAAAATAAAATTGATCAGTCAGGAATTCCCTCAGCATCCCAAAGGAGAAAAAAGTGTATAAACCTTTAAAGATTTCTTACTTTTAATAAAATAGAGGAAGCATTATTCCTCATACTAAAAGTAGCTAACATTGCTGTGCTAGGCTTATTTCAGAGCTTGATTTATTTTTTACATTAAATTGTCATAAGAGTAGGTAGTCACTTTTAATATTACTTTTATTTTTAACTCCAGAACAAAACATGACACAATAAAGCTAAATAGTTTGCCCAGACCAAATACTTGCAATGTTCTTGTTAGATACACAGATATATAGATATAGAGATAGAGATAAAGATAGAGTTAGAGAAAGAGCTAGAGATAGAGATGTGCGGGTGACTGAGCTTGTACCTCGGCTTACCAGGCCTGGGCCAGGGGACCTGATATCACCCCCTGGGGAGGGTAGTAGGTACGGGCGTTAGTGCCCTCTGCAGCCCCCCCGAGCCTGGGGAGCGAGGTCAAGGCAGCTCCCTTTTCCTCACCCAAAATGCCACTGGCAGGGGAGGCTTGCCGGAGGAAACCGCCTTTCTCCCAACCGCCCTTTCCCCACTTCCTTATCTTACCCGCACACTCCCCTGTGCCAAGGCAACTCCTGCCACCACCAGCGCGCATGCACCGTGGCCAGAACAACTCCCGCCCGCTGCAACGGCTCCTGCGTCCTCTCAGAACCAATCCTAGCCCCTCTCCCTTCAGTATTGCCATTTAAGGCTACTTCACCTCTTTTCCAGCCCTGCCCTTCTTACCAGCCTATATAACCTGTAATCACCCCTGAATAAATCCTTCTCCTTGGCGCATACTCCTACTGGATGAAGAGTGTCTTGTCCTTATCGCCGCCCTCCACACCTTGCACGCCTCCCGCCAAGGACCCGGCCAAGTCCTCCGCCTCGCCCTCGCCTCCGGGAAAGAGCCCCCGCCGCCGGTACCCTTTAAGCAGCCCCGAGAGCTGAGGGCTCCGCTACCGGCCGCCACTCCCCCCAGAAGCAGTAACCGCGACCGCAACTGGTGCCCCGTGTGAGGAGCGTCTCCACACAACAGTTCGGCAGGTCGCCCGCTCGCCCGGACGCCTCTCCAGCTTCCCGTTTCCTCGCCTGCAAGGTAAGGGCCGCCTCTCCTTCGCCGCTTCCGGAGCTGTGGGAGGTTCACTGCTCCGAAGCCGCTCCTCCCTTCCCCCACGCTCTCTTCGTCCGGTGGGAGTGTGCGCCAAGGAGAGCTCTCTTCGTCCTCTTGTATGCGCACTTCTATGACCCCCGTTCCTCCTAACGCTCTCCCTCTTCCCCTCCATTACTTTGCTGTGGTTCTTTGTATCTTTGTTTCCTCATTTGGCGCTGTGTGCCTCTTTGCAACCGCCCCCCCCCGACTACTCCCGTTGCCAAAGGGCACTGCTTTCCGCTCTCGCCGTCTCCTCCGGCCTCGCGGCCACGGTTTATCTCATTCTCTCTGCTCGGTAAACAACCCCCCCTCCTCCCCCCTCAGCTATGGGTAATCGTCTGTCTACATGCCAGGCACCTCAAGTTCGTGCTCTAGCGGGTCTCCTAGACACTCATCGCTACAAAGTGTCTGTTCGGCAGCTGCAAGTATACTGGGACCTCCTGCTGCCCTTTAACCCATGGCTCACCACTTGCCATCTTTGGGACCCTGTTACTTATGATCGTCTTATTGATCAAGTCACTAACGCCATGGAACATGAGAGCAAGCGCTTCCCTCCCGGCTTGCTCCCCACCTTGATAACCATCCGCTCCTGCCTTCAAGGCTCCCTCCCCCCTGATCGAGGCCCCATTAAATCCAAGGAGGCCCTATCAACCCAGCCAACAGATTCAGATAGCGATATTAATTCAAATCATGACTCGGACACGGAGTCCTTAGTCGAGCAGATTAACAACGCGCTCGAGGTGACTCCCAAAAAGCAAAATAACACTGCGCCACGCCAAGATGGCGAACTTCCTCCTTCTTTTTCCATCGAGGGGAGGAAATGCTCCGGCGATGACATCAGCCCTAAGCTGGGCCGGAAACCGCGTACGCTTTACCCCGCCCTTTCACAGGGCGGAGTTAGTCCGCCATCTTATGCCTTGGGCCCCGCCCTTTCACAGGGCGGGGCTGATCCACCATCTTGTGTCTTAGCCACGCCCACCGCGCCGCCATCTTGCGACGCTTGGGGCCTCCCACTTCCGCCTCCCCCTTCGGCGAGCTCCCCCTCGGAGCCACTACCGGCAGCTGCCGCCGCTCCTCCCACCCTGCCGACTAACAACCCCTGGCTGCCTTCTACACCTCAAGGCAACCCTTGGGGCAATGCTCCCCCTACCCCCACTCCCGCGCCAAGTCCTCTGCAAGCGCGTCCTCCTTTCTCTCATGCTTTTCGCTGCTTTCCTCTTAACCTTGCCCCCACCCCACAAAAACCGTATGACTAGTATCCCATTGACTCAGATACTATCAAGCAGCTTCGCAGGGCCGTCAAGGAGGACGGGTTAGGTAGCCCATACGCTTCCCAAATACTGCAGGATCTCGGCATGGACTTTTGCATCCCCCAAGACTGGGCCTCGCTTGCCCGTTCCATTCTTAACCCCGGTCAGTTTGTTGACTGGCGTGCTCACTTCCAGGCGGAAGCAGCTAAGCAAAGTGAGCAAGACGCAGCCCTTGGAGTCTATCATCCCCCCGAAACCTACTTGGGCACGGGAGCGTTTATAAACGCATCTGCCTATATTAATGCGCCTGCCGCCTTTTGGCCTATCCTTTGGGGAATCGCCTTACGAGCATTTGCCAACTGCTCTGCCTGTCGGCCTAATAAATTCACCAAGCTCTTCCAGGAGCCGAGTAAGCCTTTCGCCACCTTTGTCTCCAGAGTCGAAGAAACCTGCGCTCAAAAGGTAAGTGATCCCCAGGCCCAATATTACATGTGCCCATCCTCAAATCCTGGAAAATCGTACTGTAATTCCCCCAATGAGTACTACTGTGCATACTGGGGGTGTGAAACACTAACCACTAATTTAAAGCCTCCTGTTCCTGATCATTACCTTACCCTAAAGTGGGCCCCTACAGGGTGCAAACTCCCTACTGTTAACTGGCTCGGCCAAGAAAGTGAGGGATCCTGCACACATCTTAATCTTACAGTGCAGCTCCCCACTGATCCCTCCTGGTTACTCGGTCAAATTTGGGGCTTCAGAATCTATGAGAAAGGAACCGACCGAGGATCACTTATTCTAATAAAGAAGGAGGCTGTAAACCAACCAGGCCAAAATACTGCATTAAGAACACCCTCTGGCATAGGTCCCAACCAAGTCATTAACCCCCTTTTTCCACAGCTCTCCAGCCGCACCTCAACTCCAACCAGCCGCACCTCAGCTGCAAACAACGCATCGCCAACCCCACCACCCCAGCTTCCTCTGCCCCCTTCTCGTTATTCCTCTCCCCTCCTCAGCCTCATCCAAGCCGCCTTTGCCTCAGTGAACTCCTCCAACCCCAATTTTACCTCATCCTGCTGGCTCTGCCTCTCTACCTCTTCCTCACTGTACGAGCCCGTTGCCTCCAACCTCTCCTTTTCAGAAAGCACAGAAAACAGCCCCTTGGAATGCAATTGGAATACCTCTGCCGTCCCCCTGACCTTTCATTCAGTCTCCTATACGGGAAAGTGCGTCCGCCCTCGCTCCATTAACTCTCCCAACCTCACTGCCTGTGCCAGCTACTCATCTCCCAGCAGCTCGGCAAAATTTCTCATTCCTCATAACTCCTCCCAATGGCTCTGCTCCTCTACAGGACTTACCCCCTGTCTCAGCACGAATATCATCAGTGAATATAAAGAAACTTGCCTCCTAATTGTCCTTATCCCTAGGGTCTTATACCACAGCGAAGAAGACTTCTTCCTCCGTCTGGAAAAAACTGCAGCTCCTGCCCTTCTGCAAAAGCGAGAGCCCATCACCGTCCTCACAATTGCCTCCCTCCTAGATCTTGCCGGCACTGGCACCGGAATCGCTGCACTAGCCAGTCAAGGCTCCGCCCTAACTCACCTCAGGGCGGCTGTTGACGAAAACATTCATCACTTACAAAACGCTATTTACCATCTAAAAAAATTCTGTCAATTCCCTCTCTGAGGTAGTGCTCCAAAACCGCCGAGGTCTTGACCTTCTCCTCCTCAAAGAAGGAGGCCTCTGCGCCGCCCTAGAAGAAGAGTGCTGTGTATATGCCAATTCCACAGGTCTCGTCGAGGACAGCCTGAAAAGGGTCCGAGAGGGACTGGAAAAGCGTAAAAGAGATCGTGAAGCCACCAGTTATTGGTCCAGTTTTTTCACTCCCATCCTCCCATACATCCTTCCTTTTCTTGGCCCCCTATTAATAATTATTCTAGCTCTCATCTTAGGACCCTGCCTCATCCACAAAATTGTCCAGCTTGTAAGGAAACAAACAGATGCCATTTTTTCCTCGTTCGTGCAAATCCAGTATCAGCGACTCGCCACCTCTGACGCCCCCCACTCCAAGATGACAGCCAACCCTCCGCGATCTCAACACCACCGGTCGACTCGCCAACCGCGAGGCCCTTCTCAATCACCTGAACATCGCTCTCACCTCGAGTTCCAGCTTCTCTGAACCCCTGAACTTTAAACCCCTCACCTTCACCCAGCCCGCTGCAGCGAAGCCATTGTCAAGCGCCCGGACACCACTCCAACACTGAGCTCCAGCCTCGCTGAGCCACCGTCAACCCCTTTTTCCCTTCCCTGACCTCCCCCTTCCCTCACCCTTAGCGGGCCTCTCTGGTAAAGCCTCTTCCTCTAATTAGAAAAGAAAGGGGAATTGCGGGTGACTGAGCTTGTACCTCGGCTTACCAGGCCTGGGCCAGGGGACCTGATATCACCCCCTGGGGAGGGTAGTAGGTACGGGCGTTAGTGCCCTCTGCAGCCCCCCTGAGCCTGGGGAGCGAGGTCAAGGCAGCTCCCTTTTCCTCACCCAAAATGCCACTGGCAGGGGAGGCTTGCCGGAGGAAACCGCCTTTCTCCCAACCGCCCTTTCCCCACTTCCTTATCTTACCCGCACACTCCCCTGTGCCAAGGCAACTCCTGCCACCGCCAGCGCGCATGCACCGTGGCCAGAACAACTCCCGCCCGCTGCAACGGCTCCTGCGTCCTCTCAGAACCAATCCTAGCCCCTCTCCCTTCAGTATTGCCATTTAAGGCTACTTCACCTCTTTTCCAGCCCTGCCCTTCTTACCAGCCTATATAACCTGTAATCACCCCTGAATAAATCCTTCTCCTTGGCGCATACTCCTACTGGATGAAGAGTGTCTTGTCCTTATCGCCGCCCTCCACACCTTGCACGCCTCCCGCCGAGGACCCGGCCAAGTCCTCCGCCTCGCCCTCGCCTCCGGGAAAGAGCCCCCGCCGCCGGTACCCTTTAAGCAGCCCCGAGAGCTGAGGGCTCCGCTACCGGCCACCACTCCCCCCAGAAGCAGTAACCGCGACCGCAGAGATGTAGAGATATAGATATCCTCTATGTATTAGCTCTAGACAATAATGTTTACTCTAGGCAGTTGCTTCACTTTGTCACAAAGAGGATGACTACAGTAATAAATGCAGATGATGGTCCAGCCCAAACCCATCCCCATTGCAGGAAACAGTTTTCAAAGAGCATGTCCTACTCAGGGGTAACACAACCCTTGATTATATGAGCCCTCCCTGAACCTTGGGGAGTGACTATGAAGAAAGCAAGAAGCAAATGCTTAGCTGCAAAATATTTTTCTAGAGAAAATAAAATTGCTGCCTTAATTCTAAGGATTTCCACAAACTCTCAAAGCCTAGAGGGATTTCAAGAGTTCTGACCATAAACAAGGGCTAGACTGTGAATTGTCTCCTGGGGATGGATGGAGCAGGACGGATGGCCCTGACTGCCATTCACAGGCCCAGCCTCGTTGCCCACTCAGCCTGAGGCAGAGCTTCCCATAAGGTACCAAGTGGGGGAAATCAAGCTGCCCTTCTCTGTGCCCAGTTCATACTGATTAAAGATGTAGACCAAAGGAAGATAGGAGGTATTGACAATGAGAAATGGGAAAACCAGAACCATAGCTTTGTAGTTGGAAGACTCCCAAGAGGTGTTGCCTGCACCCCTGCCATCTTCTCCTAAAGAAAGTGGAGTCGAGAGAGGGTGAGGATGGTCCAAGGTTGTACAGCACACATGCTGGGCCAGTGCCCGAACCCAGGTCCCTAGCCAAGCACTGGCAACCCCCTGGTCACCTACACACCCTACGACAGGTTTTTCTTAAGAGCTCTACTGTGTCTCAGTCTTACTGTCTTCTCCCCTACAGAAACAAAACTTGCTCCATGTAAATGGAGATGCAAACACCAGCAATTGGGTAAGTTTACTCTTGATTTTGTTGCTGCTATTCCCTGGAAAATTTATCCCTGAGAAACAAAAGTGACTTTCCAAAAAGATGTACAGTGCCCAGGATCCAGACAATAATCTTTTCCCACACTGAATAGAGTTGTTTGTTGTGGTTGTTGCTGTTGTTTTTCAAATAGAAAGAGATAGTCGACAAGAATAATCTGCCACTCAAGGCTCACTAGGATAGATTATCTAGGGACTCCAGGGAATTTGCTTCCCTTAGACCATCATTGAGAATGAGACATTGCCCTCTACTCCTACCTCTACCAGGACAAAGACAGGGTGTTGGAAGTATAGGGATAGATCTTACAAATTTGGAAAGTCAAAGCACCCTGTTGACAAGTGGAGTCAGCTAGGAAAGCTTTCCTGAAGGGAGCACTGCTGAGTGAGCACTGCTGGACCTGCCATGAGAGACGGCACTGGCTGGCTCCCACCCCACAGCTCTGCACACACCTCTCTCCCCCAGCACCCTCAATCACCTTGCCATCTCCAACACCGAGGAGCTGCTGACTCCCCACGAGAGATTTATATTCTACTTGACCCAGCTGCCCCTTGGATCCTCTATGTTATGTCTCGGTCCCTTTGGCAGTCCATCTAATCATCCGCTCATCTGCTCTCCGCTGGCATCAGACCACAAATCTGGGCATGCTCGTTAAAGTGTCACTGCCCCGAGGAGCCTCTTGTCCATTGACAGATGCAGGGCACTGCTGTCACCACTTGAATGGTGAATTACACCAGCAGAGGGGCTGTTTATCCAGAGACCACTTAGGCTCTTTCTTCGGGAAAATTTGGCAGCTGAGCTGGTCAGGGTTGTGGCCTGGCTGTGCACACTGAGGAGGAGGAAAGAGAAGGACCCAAAGCAGACCGCACCACCACTCAGGTGCCCAGTAACCTCTGTGGTCTCTGCTGTCCCCACTGGGTGGTAGCTAAAGCCCTAACCACTACGTACTGTTGTTAAAAGCCTCCCAAGAGTTTGCTCTGTATAGAATCCTTGCCCACTTCCCACTGAGTTCACACTGGTTTTAAGATGATTTCTCTGGTATTGTGTGTTTGCAGACAGGAGAGCAATTAAGCCTAGGTGGGTTACATTCTTATGTGACCTCAGTGGCCCTGACCCTTGGTTGACTCTTCATCAATGGGGCCAATAGCCTTCCCCCACCTACTTTGTAACCTTGATGTGAGAAACAGGTGAACATGTATAAGAAAAGATTTGAAAAATCCTCTAAATTCTTCATTCTGAGCAAAAGGAACTAGTGAAAAAAAAGATCTACTTCTGTTCTTAAGGCAATTTTTATCATTGTCATTTCCATTTGTCTTTGATTTGTCCAGGTGTGAGAGTGAAATGAGTCAGTACAGAGCAGAGGACAAATGAAATTAGGAGACAGGGCCAAGTGGCCAGCCAGAAACTCTCAGCACTGTGGTGATTCTCAACACTAATGGTGTGTAAATTACCTGGGGATCTTGTTAAAAGGCAAAACATGATTTGGTAGTTCTAGGGTGGGGACTCATTTTCTGAATTTCTAGCTAGCTCACAGATATTGCAGATGCTGCTGACCAAGGTACCTGGCTAATGGTAGTAAGTATATGGAAGTCTGGTTTGGGAAATGTCCTAGACTTGCCTGCTATTCAAAGGAAATCCAAAGAAGGAGAAGAGAAAAATGAAGGGGAATAGGAGGGGGGAGGAGGAGGAGGAGGAGGAGGAGAAGGAGGAAGAGGAGGGAGGAGGAGGAGGAGAAGGAGCGGCGGGGAGAAGAAGAAACTGCTACCACACATTGTTTACTGAGCTTCAGGGAAGATTCCATGCAATTTCTCAATTAACCTCCAACAAACCCACAAAGTTGAAATATTATTAATATTTTTAGGTGAAATTCACGTAACAAAATTAACTGTTTTAAAGTGAACAATTCACCGTAATTTGCTACATTCACGATATCATGCAACCACAGACTATTTAATTCCAAACTATTTTCATCACCCCATACCCATATCCGTTAGGCAGTTGCTGCCATGGCTCTCTTCCCCCATATCCTGGCAGTTACCAATCTGCATTCTGTCTCTATGGATTTAACTATTCTGGATAATTCATAGAAATGGAATCACACAATATGTGACAAATTATAGTTGGCTCTTTCATTTACCACATTTTCCAGGTTCATCCACATTGTAGTATATATCTGCACTTCACTGATTCTTATGGCTGAATAAGAAATATCCCATTGCATGTGTATACCACAATTGTCCATTCATTTCTTGATGGACATTTGGCAGTTTCAACCTTTGGCTATGAACATGCATGAACATATACTTATTTGTATCACTGTTTTCACTTCCTTTGGGTATATCCACTAGGAGTGGAATTTCTGGGTCATGTGGTAATTCTATGTTTAACCTCTTGAGGGACCACAAACTGTTTTCCACAGCAGAACCATTTTAGATTCCTATAAGAAATGTATGAGAGATCAAATTTTCTATACCCTAGGCAACATTTCTTATTTCTGTGTGAAAATAAAATAATAAAAATAGAAAGTAAAGAGCTTTTGGTGATTTTACTGCTCCAAATGTGAAAAACATACTTTCTACACACAGTGCTACCAGCTAATTTTTCGACCTGGTACTTTTCAGCTAAAAGCAAAGAAGGCATTAAGTCTTAAGCCTGATTGGGCCAAAATTAACCATTGCCCAAAATATGAGAACTTCTAGTCACCTGATACCTTATAACTTTCACATCCGTATGTTGTTCTCATACTTTCCCCATCCTACATCTGCTGCCATCCCTCCCACTTCTACTGTTGGCCATGGAAACTTTTTCCTATCATCTAAAAGCCAAACCATCCAAAACAAAGAAACCTACACTATTTTCATATTTTCTTCACCAAGTGCTTCCTTGAACTACTTTCCTTTTCTGAAATCTGTGTCTCCATTGTGGACACTGCTTCCCTTCCATCCGTCTTCATAAAATAATGTCCATCCTCCTACACTCCATTTCCTACAGACCAAAGCAGTTCCCACAGCCAGAAATCTTACTCTTCTTGAAAAATGAGTCTTTGTTTACTGTGTGTGTGGCAACCTGGCTGCTATCACCAGAATGCAATTGAAACTGCCCTTATCAACATCACAAATTTAGTTCTATTTGCCAAACATTTTTATATTCTGCTAAGACTATCCAAGGATGAAACAGCTAACTACATTCTCTTTGAAAGCTTAACTCCTTCTGGTCTTTCTTCCTCTGTGAGTCACTCTCCTTGATTTTTACCTTGCTTCATGTGACTTCTTTTCAGCATCTCTTGCAGACGCTTCTCCTCCCTCCTATCTCTTAAATGTTGTAGGATACCAGGGATTCATCTCAGGCCTCTTTCCTTCCCCCTCTGCACTCTCCCTTGATGATTGGATCCAAACCCATGGGGTTCTGTTTCTACTAATGCACTGTTGACTGTGGAGTCTGAACCTCAAGCTCCAAACTCTCCCTTGACCATTAGATTTTTATATACAGTGGCTAACTGGACATTTCAAAACAGATATTGAACTAGACATCAATACCAAATACCCATGTCTGAACTCATTGTATTTCTTCATTTCCTACCCCACATCCCATTCACTAGCTCTATGCCCCTCCCTCTTTCTGTTTTCTCTCTCCCTCACAGTAAACAAATATCAAGTTTGCAATAATCTCTCAAGTGTGTTTCATCATCTCCATTCCCACCATCACTGAGTTCAACTCTCATTATTTCTCAGCTATATTAATCCATGTCCTCCAGTATGATCCTGAAACATGCTGCAGAGTGAATACGTTAATAAAACTTTCATCTGTTCATGTCCATCCCCTGCTCAAAGTCTTGTCATGGTTCCCTGTTTCCCTAACATAAAATGCTTGGGGTGACATGCAAATCCCTAGTTTACTCAGAATTATTTCCTGCCAATTTCCCAAAATAGTATTTGTTCCAGCTATACTGAATCATTTTCAGTCCCTTGAATACAAATTTCCCCTTATCCTTCTCTGATCTTGCCTATAATATTCTGTCCCTTGTGAATTCTCTTCTCCCTATTTTTAAATCTTTCTAACACCTACTCACCCTTCATGATTCAGCTCCTTTTACCTCCTCTTGGAAAACTTACCCAAGTTCTTTACTTTCCCACAGATTTGTTTAAATGCCACTTGAGCGGAACTCACCACACAGTTGTCTTTATTTACTTCCTTGTTTCTCCTCCTAAAGATTATGACCTCCTGGCATACTGAGTCTTTCACCTGAGAATTCCCACATTCTAGCTTAATGTTTAGAATGTTAGAAGGACAAAATGTTCCTGTGTAGTAAATGAACAAAGACCTGGGTTCTGATTATAAGTTGGTCATTTATTTAGCCTCCACCTTAGGGCAGGGGCAATGCTAAGAGTTTAGGAGGCTACAAACATGATTAATGCAGAGTTCTTCCTTTGAAGAGTTTATATTCCCCTAAGGATTATAGATAGATAAGAAATAGATACAGCGTGAGTCAGGATGAACTAAGTGTTATGGAGAAACATGGCACAAACATAAGCCTTTATACATATATTAGAGGGAAGGGGATAGTGGCTAGTCCAGTTTTGCACACTTTAACCCATAATCTTATCTTACCTAATATGTGGTTTCAACTCAGTGCAAACCTCTGTAATGTTTCTATTTTTTTCTATCTGGTTGGATTTCTTTTTGGAAATGCAGTTTTATTTCTGAACACTTTTTGCTTTTATTATACTTTTTAATACCTTTCCTCTTTAAATTTTTTTTTTATTTTTAAGACAAATATTCCCCTTCCCCCTCTCCCCTATGACATCATACAGTTTTTGTTATGCTTCTTTCACTGAGGATAATGTTTTCAATGTTCCAGCATGTTGCATAACTTCATTTTTTTCTTATGTCCAATTAATATCCCATTGTGTGTATATACCACATTTAATCCATTCATTTGTTGATGGACAGTTCAATTGTTTCCAACTTTTGGCTACTGTGAGTAATGCTATTATAAATAGTTGTATACAAGTATGTGTTTGCAATCCTATTTTCACTGTCTTTGGGTATATTCCTAGAAGTGGAATTTCTGTATCAAATGGTAATTTCTTTTTAATATTCATTTTATTGAGATATACTCACATACCATGTAGTCATACACAACAAATCGTACATTCAGTTGTTCACAGTACCATTACATAGCTGTGCATTCATCACCAAAATCAATCCCTGACACCTTCATTGCCACACACACAAAAATAAAAAGAATAATGATTAAAGTGAAAAAGAGCAATTAAAGTAAAAAAGAATACTGGATGCCTTTGTTTGTTTGTTTGTTTGTTTGTTTCCCCCATTTTTCTACTCATCCATCCATAAACTAGACAAAGGGGAGTGTGGTCCTTATGACTTTCCCAATCCCATTGTCACCCCTCATAAGCTACATTTTTATACAATTGTCTTCAAGATTCATGGGTTCTGGGTTGTAGTTTCATAGTTTCAGGTATCTACCACCACCTACCGCAATTCACTAGAACCTAAAAAGGGCTGTCTATATTGTGCGTAAGAGTGCCCACCAGAGTGACCTCTCAGCTCCTTTTGGAATCTCTCTGCCACTGAAGCGTATTTCATTTCCTTTCATTTCCCCCTTTTGGTCAAGAAGATGTTCTCCATTCCACAATGCCAGGTCTACATTCCTCCCCAGGAGTCATATTCCACGTTGCCAGGGAGATTCACTCCCCTGGGTGTCTGATCCCACATAGGGGGGAATGGCAATGATTTCACCTGCCAAGTTGGCTTAGCTAGAGAGAAAGGGCCACATCTGAGCAACAAAGAGACATTCAGGAGGAGGCTCTTAGGCACAATTATAGGGAGGCCCAGCCTCTGCTTTGAAGCAACAGTCTTCCCAAGGGCAAGTCCTGTGGTAGAGGTCTCAGCCCATCAAACCACCAGTCCCCTATGTCTCTGAGCACATTAGCAACCATCGAATACCCCTGCATTCTCCACCAGCTCCTCAAGGGGGCTCTGCATATATTTTTCCTTGTTTTTTCTTTTTTTTTTAACTTTTTTTTTAAAACAATTGTATAAAAAATAAAAAAAACATAAAAAAATTTTTTTTAAATGTACAACAAAAGAACATTTCAAACAGACCATAACAAGGGAGTAAGAAAAAGACAACTAACCTAAGATAACTACTTTACTTCTAAAATGTTCCTACTCTACCCCAAGGAAGTAACCTAATATAGCAACATTTCTGTGAACTTGTTCCTACTATACCCATCAGAAATTAACAGGCCATAGTCATTCCTGGGCATTCTCAGAACATTAAATTTACCCACAATAGCTTATCTGTTCTTATTGGATTATCTTTCTCCCTTCCTTAATTGCTCTCTATTGCTAGTTCCCCTACATTCTAATTTTTATTCAACTTTTTAAGGAACTGCCATATTGCTTTCCATAGTGGCTGCACCATTTTACATTCCCACCAACAATGCACTAGAGTTCCAATTTCTCTGCATTCTCTCCAACATGTGCTGTTTTCTGTGGGGTTTTTTTGTTTTTTTTTAATAATAACTATCCTTGTGGGTGTGAAGTGGTATTCATTGTGATTTAAATTTGCATTTCCCTAATGGATAATGATGTTGAGAATCTTCATGTATTTATTGGCTATTTGTATATCTTCTTTGGAAAAATACTCAATACTTTGCCCATTTTTAAATTGGGTTGTTTGTATTTTTGTAGCTACATTGTAAAAGTTCTTTATATATTCTTGATATTAAATATTTATCCAACTTATGGTTTGAAACTATTTTCTCACATTCTGTATGTTGTCTTATTCATTTTCTTGATAATTTCCTTTAACGCACAAAAGTTTTCAATTTTGATGAACTGTTTCTTGTATTTCTTGTACTTTTGGTGTCATATCTAATCATCTATTGTTGAATTTCTAGTCATGAAGACTTGCCCCTGTGTTATCATCTAAGTGTTTTATGGACTTGTCTCTTATATTTAGGTCCTTAATCCATTTCGAGTTGGGTTTTTTTTTCTATATGGTGTGAGGTAGGAGTCTACCTTCTTCTGCATATGGATATCCAGGTTTGCTGACAATATTTGTTGGGAAATTTATTCCCCACATCATGTACTTAACACCTGTTCCAGTTTGCTAATGCTGCCAGAATGCAATATACCAGAAATGGATTGGATTTTTAAAAGGGGGATTTATTAGGTTACAAATTTACAGTTCCAAGACTATAAAGGTGTCCAAACTAAAGCATCAATAAGAGGATACCTTCACTGAAGAAAGGATGATGGCATCAGGAACACCTGTCAGCTGGGAAGGCACGTGACTGGCATCTGCTGGTCCTTTGCTCCCAGGTTGCATTGCTTTCAGCTTCTGATTCCAGTGGATTTCTCTTTAAGCATCCATGGGTTCTCACTTAGCTTCTCTGGGGGCAAACTGTGGGATTCATCTCTTAGCTTTGCATCTCCAAACGTCTTTCTGTCTGCATCTCCAAGCATCTGGGTCTGTGCCAGCCCGAATGGGTGGGCCACATCTCCATGGAAACAATCTAATCAAAAGATCCCACTCACAATAGGTCTGCCCCCACAAGATTGGATTAAAAGAACATAGCTTTTCTGGGGTACATAATGGATTCAAGCCAGCACAACACCCTTGTCAAAAATCAATTGGACATAGATGTGTGCATCTATGTTTGGACTTTCAATTCTGTTCCAATGATCTATTTTCCCATCTTTGTGCCAGTATCACACTGTTTTGATTACTGTCACTTAGTAATACAATTTGATAAGTGTGAGTCCTCCAACCCCTTTCTTTTTCAAGATTGTTTTGGCTATGTAGGACATTTGCCATTCCACATAAATTTGAGGACTTGTTTTTCCATTTCTTCAATAAAGACTGCAGGTATTCTAATAGGGACTACATTGAATTTGCATATTGCTTTGGGTGATTTTGACATATTAATAATATTTAACTCTTTCTATCCATAAACATGGAATATCTTGCCATTTACTTAGGTCTTCCTTAATTTCTTTCAGCACTGTTTTGTAGTTTTTACTATACAAGACTTTGGTGTCCTTAGCTAAATTCATTCCCAAATATTTTATTCTTTTTGATGCCCTTGTAAATGAAATTGTTTTCTTAATTTCCTCTTCTTTCTAGTTTATAGGAACACAAGTTTTGTGTGTGTGTTGTTCATGTACCCTACCTCTATACTGAATATATTTATTTACTCTAATAGTTTTCTGGTGAATTCCTTTGGATTTTCTGTATATAAGATCATACCATCTGCAAATAGAGATAGTTTTACATCTTTCTTTCAAATTTGGATACATTTTGTTGCTTTTTCTTGCATAGATGCTCTGGCAAAAACTTCTAGTACAATATTGAATAGCAGTTGTAAAAGTGGACATCCTTATTTCATTCCTGTTCTTAGGAAGAAAGCTTTAAGTCTTTCACCATTGAGTATGATGTTAGCTTGTTAGCTGCAGGTTTTTCATAAGTGGCATTTATCCTCTTTAGAAAGTTCCCTTATATTCTTACACTTTTGAGTGTTTTTATCAAGAGTGGGAATCAGATTTCGTTGAATGCCTTTTCTGCATCTATTGAGATAATCACATGCTTTAATTCCTCCATTCATTGAAATTGCATTCCTCAGCTTAATCCCACTTGGTCATGGTATGGTGTATAACTTTTTAGGGCTCACATTAATCCAGTTTGGCCTCATCTTAACCAATAACATCTTCAAAGATTCTATTTCCAAATAGGGTCACATTAACAGATGTCTATAATTTTTAATATGCCATTGTGTCAGTTTGCTGGCATTTTGTTAAGGATTTTTGCATCTACATCTATAAGGAAAATTTCTGTGATGTCTTTACCAGGCTTTAGTATCAGCATAATGCTGGTCTTGAATTCTCTGAAATAGTTTAGGAATGATTGCTATTAATTCTTTTTCAAATGTTTGATAGAATTTACCAGTGAAGCCATCTGTCCCAGACTTTCATTTGGCAGAAGGCCTTGGATTATTGATTGATGCTGCACTTGCTATAGGTTTCTTGATGTATTCTATTTGTACTTGAGTCAAGTTGGGAAATTGATGTCTTTTTAGGATTTGTTCCATTTCTTCTAGATTACCAGTTTGTTGGCAAACAATTGTTCATACTCTTCCCTCATAATCCTTTTTATTTCTCTAAAGTAAGTAGTAATACCACCACGTTCCTTTCTTGTATTAGTTATTTGCATCTTTCTCTTTTTTTCCTTAGTCAGTCTAGCTAAATATTTGTCAATTTTAATGTTTATTTGCAAAGAACCACCATTTTTGCTTATTCTTTCAATTGTTTTTCTATTCTCTATTTCATTTATCTTACTCTAATCTTAATTATTTCCTTTCTTCTGCTAACTTTAGGTTTACTTTGCTCTTGTTTTTATTTTTTTTAGTTCCTCAAGATGTAAAGTTAGGTTATTAATTTGAGATTTCTCTTTTTTTAATATATGGATTTATAGCTATAAATTTCCCTCTGAACACCACTTTCACTGCCCCCTGTAAGTTTTGTTACACTGTGTCTTTTCTTTCATTTGTCTCTACGTGTTTTCTAATTTCCCTTGTAATTTCTTCTTTAACCCATAAATTGTTTAAGAGTATATGTTTAAAACTATTTCCACATATTTGTAAATGTTTTAGTTTTTCTTCTGTTATTGATTTATAATTTCAGTATTTTAAAATTTATTGATATTTTTGGAATGCCAATAACATGGTCTATCCTGGAGAATTATCCATGTGCACTTGAAAAGAATGTTTATTCTGATGTTATTGGGTGAAGTGTTCTATGTATGTAAGTTAGATCTAGTACATTCATATTGTTGTTCAGGTCCTCTATTTACTTACTTAATTTCTGTTTAGATGTTTATGCAGAATTAAAAGTGGTGTATTGAAATCTCAAAGCATTATTGTAGAATTATTTCTTACTTCAATTTTGTGAATGCTTGCTTCATATATTTTGGCACCCTGCTGTTAGGTGCCTACATGTTTATAATTGTTAAATCTTCTTGTTTAATTGACCCTTTTATCAATTTGTAATGTGCTTCTTTGTCTCTTGTAACAATTTTTAACTTAGAGCCTATTTTCTCTGATATTAACATCGCTACTTCCA
Source organism: Choloepus didactylus (assembly GCF_015220235.1). Lineage (NCBI taxonomy): Eukaryota > Metazoa > Chordata > Mammalia > Pilosa > Megalonychidae > Choloepus > Choloepus didactylus. The sequence goes on along the minus strand of NC_051312.1, from coordinate 155,317,698 downwards.
CTATCTTTTAATAACTATTAGCATGAAATATTTTTCCATCCTTTTACTTTCTACTTTTTTGCATCCATTTTGGATCTAAGATGGGTCTCTTGTAAATATCATATATGTGGGACATGTTTCTTTATCAAGTCTCCCAATCTTTGCCTTTTGATTAGAGAGTTTAATCGTTTAATCCATTGACACTTCAGGGAATTCCTGATAAGGCAAGATTTATTTCTGCCATTTTGCTAATTGTGTGGTGGTGGTGGTGGTGGTTGTTAAGTCTTAAACTTTCTGTCCCTTCTTTTCTCCATTATTGTCTTCCTTTTTGTTTAGATCATCTTTTATAATGAGTTATTCTGAATCACTTATCCTTTCCTTTTGTGTAGATTTTTAGATATTTTCTTTAAGGTTACCATGGGGATTATGTTTAGTATCCTAAATCTTTTAAATTTAGTTGACTTTAACAGCCTGCACATATTTTGTACCTATATTCCTTTAACTCTTCTTTTTATGTTGTTCTTTTCACAAATTACATCTTTATTCATTGTTTGCCAAGTAAAAAAAATTTACAATTGCTTTTTGTGCATTTGAGTTTTAAGCCCTATAGAAAGTAAAAGACAGTAAATGACAAATGAAAAACAAAACAATATTGGCCTTTATATTTGCCCATATATTACAACATGGGTCTTTATTTCTTCATCCAGCATTGAGATACTGTGTGTCCTTTCCTTTCAACATGGAGGACTCCCTTTAGTAATTCCTGTATGGCAGGGTTAGTGGTAATGAAGCCCCTCAGTTTTTGTCTGGAAATATCTTAATTTTTCCATCATCATTGAAGGACAACTTTGGTGGGTTTATTATTCTTGGGTAACAGTTTTTCTTTTTTTCTTTCAGCACTTGAAATATGTTCTCCCACTGCCTTCTGGCCTCTGTGATTTTTATTGAGAAATCAGATGTTAATCTTACTGAGGATCCTTTGTGTGTGACACGTGGCTTCTCTCTTGCTGCTTTGAAGACTCTGTCTTTGTCCATGGATTTGAAAGTCTGATCACACTATATCCTGGTATAGATCAGTTTGGGTTCATCTTGCTTGGCATTTGTTGAGAATCTTGGATTTGTATACTAATGTTGTTTTTCAAAAATGGGAAGTTTTTAACCATTATTTCTTCAAATATTTTTCCTGGCACTTTATCTCTCTCTTTTCCTTCTGGAGCTGATATGAGGCATATATTGGTACTCATGATGGTGTTCCATGGGATACTTGCTCTCTGTTCATTTTTCTTTTTCATTTTTTTTCTCTTTGTGCTCCCCAATCTGTATACAATTGTCTTGTCTTTGAATTTGCTGATTCTTTCTTCTGCATCCTCCAATATGCTCTTAAATCCCTCTATTGAAATTTTCACTTCAATTTTTGTACTTTTGAGTTCCAGAATTTCCTTTTGGTTCTTTTTAATAATTTCTATTCTCATTTTGTTCATCCATTGTTTCCCTGATTTTCTTTACCTCTTTTTCCACATTTTCCTTTAGTTCATAGATCCTCTTTATAAGAGTTTTTCTAAGACCTTCTATTAGTATTCCAGAGATGGCACTTCCTCCAAAATATTTTCTGTCAAATTCTTTTTTCCTATAACAGGGGCATATCTTACTGTCCCCTTGTATATTTTGTAATTTTTTTTGTTTAGAACTAGACTTTGAGCATTATGTTGTAGTCATTCTCAAAATCTAGTTTTCACACTCTTCAGTCCTCCAGAGTAGAACAAGAAAAACAAAACAAATAAAAAAGAGGAAGGAAACAAAGAGAGGGAAAAAAGAAAGAAAATGCTAACAAACAGATAACACCAACCAAAAAAGCAAGAAAAATAAAGGAAAATAGTAATGATGTGCACTGCCTCTTCAAGTCTCTTGTTATGTGATTTTGGGAAGACAGAAACTGCTGCTTTAAAGGCAAAGCCTAGGCCAACATCCCTACTCATACCACAGGGACCTAACAGACACAAAATTATAAAACAGACAAGGGGAAAAAAAAACTAACAAAATCAAAAAGAAAAGAAAAAGAGGTGCACTGACTTTTTAAGTCCCTATAGATGCTGGTGTAAGGCCAGAAGATGTTGCTTCTAAGAGAATTAAAGTCTAGCATCTTTGCTGGGCTCTCAGAGATCCACCAGAATAAACAACACAGGAAAGAAAAAGAAGAAACCCAACCAAAGAAAAGTGCACTAGGTCTTTATGTCCTGGAAGATGCTGGTGTAAGGCCAGAAGCCACTGCTTCTGATGAGAGGACTGAACCCAGGCTGTCAACAGTGTCCTCAGGGATCTCCCAGACCAGGAAACACCCATACACTCAAAGAAAAAAAATAGCAACAGCAGAAGGCTCACTAGCTCTTTACTTCCAGGTGGGTAGTGCTGGGAGACTGGAAGTTCTGCTGCCCAGAGGACCTTTGATGATTAGGCTCATGTGTCAACTTGGCCAGATGATGGGGCCCAGGTGCCTGGTCAAGCAAGCACTGGCCTAACCATTACAGCAAGGACATTTGTGGCTGCTTAATAAACCAGAAGGCTGGTTTATTAAATCATCAGTCAACTGATTGCATTTGTAGCTGATATCAACAAAGGGAGTGTCTCTGCAATGACAGAATTCAATCAGCTGGATTTAACCCAATCAGTTGAAGACTTTTAAGGGAGAAGAGGAGAACTTTCACTTCTTCTTCAACCAGCCAGCCTTTCCTGGGGAGTTCATCAAAGACCTTCATTGGAGTTGCCAGCTCGCTACCTGTCCTATGGAATTGGACTTGTGCATCCTCCCTTATGGAATTTGGACTTGTGCATCCTGCCCTATGGAATTTGGACTCATGCATCCCCACAGTTGCATGAGATACTCTTATAAAATCTCTCATTTACAGGTATTTCCTGTTGGTTTTGTTTCCCTAGAGAACACCAACTAATACAGGACCAAAACTGAGGCCAGCTTTTTCATGCATCTCCCAGTCCCACCTCAACACTCAACCCCAACTTTTAGGTTTCCTCTGCCAGCCCCACATCATGGCACTCTCAGAATCCAGACAACATTGCCATGGCTGCTTCCATTTCTGCAGCCGCTGCCACTGGGCTGAGCAATGGAGGGCTGATCACTGGCTCCTGCTTTCACTTCCAGAACATGAACTCCTGGCATCTTCTCCCTTTCTTTTGCAATGCTGCAGTTATTCTAAAAGTCTGTTCTGGTTCAAGGGTTACCACATGGTTAATTCCAGCCACTTTCTTCAGCTCTTTCATTTTTCTAGAGAAGGGAGAAATTTGTAAAATTGCCTGCTCCACCATTTTGCACCTCCTGGTGGAAAGTTCTTTTAACTCAGATTTTGTAAAGTCATAAAAATGGGGATAAATATAGGAGCCATAGCATTTCCTGTGTATATCCATTAAACACCATCTTACTAGTTGCAATAGCTCAGAGGTATTAGGTCTTAGCCACACCACAACCAATACTGAGTAACTCATACTACATGCAAGGCACAAGACCATGTGAGAGTGCCAGGCTAGTAGTGTGGCACTGATAATTTTGTGCCATTGAGCAGACGCTACATTCTGAACACTTTATAAGAATTTTTGGTTGTTCCATTAGAGTGTTTGTCTATATTTACCTTATTTTCATACTCATAGCCATACCTTACTAAGGTGTTTTTAACCTCAATATCCCTTTTCAAACCTATCTCCATACTACCAGAAAATTAAACTTTCTGGCATACTCTTTTTTTGTTATAGTAACACCATTTCCCCAATTTCCAATTAATAGTCACAGCTTAGCCTAGCAGATAAGATTTCTGCTTTTGATAATAGCAGCTTATGTTGTAACCTACATGTCCAGAATGGCTGGAAAATCTTGTTAAAATACATAAAACAGCTTCCTGAATACATTGGAGAGCTATGGTGGTAGCAGAGACTTGAAGGACAGGGTCCTGGAAAGACCAGAGTCCAATATGTAGCACTGGATTGCTCCTGAAGATATTTGCCAGTTCTCAAATTCTCTTACTCGAGAAGAGGAGTCTTAGAAAGACAAAAGCTAAGAAAAGATTCTTGCAATCTTCTGGGCTTAGGAGGATAAAATTGGAAAGCAAAATCTACAAACAGGAAAAGACCCTGATAAAAGTCCAGTCATTCTGATTGAGCCCAGGAAGTTCTACACACAATAAATGAAACCTGTAAATGAGACAGCCTGCAGAAAATCTGGAGCCCAGGTGTGAGACTCCTTGGTCCCTGATTGGATTAAGGTGATCTGCCTTACCTTAAATGACTGCCAGAAGCAAACACCAGTCCTCTCTAAAGGAAAGCAATATCATCCAGAAACTTCTGTCTCTGTATTTCGTACTCAATGCCTTGCATTCAATCCAAACTTGCCATGCACCAGAAGACAGATAAAATGACTAAAAATCAAGAGAAATAAAACAGACTAATAGAAACAGGTTAATAGAAAACAGAGATATTGGCATTATCCAAATGAACTTTAAATAATTGTGATACATATATTCAAAAATTAAATTATAGTGTGGAAAATTTCAATGGAGAAAAAATATTTTTTAAAAAACTAGTTAAAATTGTGGAACAGGAAAAAATAACTGAATTTAAAATTTAATATAAGATAAGCACTGCTGAATAGAGAATTAATGAACTAAAAGATGATAAATAGACTAACACATGGAGAAAAAACAATGGCTGCTTAGAAGACACGTGGAGCATGATGAAAAGATTAATCCACATGTAATTGGAGTCCTGGGAGAGGAAGAGAGAGAGAGTTAGGTGTTTTAGGTTGGGTTCTCTAGAAGCAAAGTCTGAGATGTGCATTCTTGTTTGATATACAGAGAGGGTGCTCTGAGGAAAAGAAAAGTTAAGGTATATAGTGCAGGGCAAGGATCAACATCTAAGCAAAATTATGGTCTCATCTGGAGACGACCCTCAGACTTACCCCATCACTAACCTCTAGAGAATGACTTTGTACCGCAGAATTGGTTCCACCCAGAGGCAATGTGGCCTGCCTTTTGTACTTACGAGTCTGATATTAGCTACAGTCTAATAATAGCTTACTCTTGGGTAGGGCAAATCTCATTTGTGAAGGGCCAATTCTCGAGAGAAGGGTCAACTATGAATTGTTATCAACATTCAGTCATAGCAGCTGAGGAGTGATGTACCATTTAGGTGATGTTTTCTGAGGCATTTCCAAGGTATTTGTACTTGGAGAGAGTCAAGTTACCAATTTTTATTAATTTTGATAATTCATAGTCTAAATTAGCTCCTTAATGCTATTGAAAATTTAAAAGTTATATTTTATGACCACTTGTATTATGAGTTAGGCAATGAAGCAGGAGCCTGAATATTCTATTTTTCTTTTTAATCCACAACACATCTTCATGAGTAAATATTATTACTCCCAACTTAACAGCTGAGGAAACTGAGTGTTGGTGACCATAAGTAATTTGCCCAAGATCACAACTGGCATAATTGGATTTATAATCCAGACTGAACCTTAGCTGCATCCATGCTCTTAACCATTACTCCATCAATAAGGCAGGCGATTGAGGAAGAACAGGACAGGCAGGGAGCTCTGCATGAACAAAGGCACAGAGGCAATGTGCAATAGTGACCAGCATCCACTAATCACTCACTACGTGCTAAACATGTGTCTAAAGTAGGTCACTGCCAGTGTACCCAGGTAGAAGGTAACTCACCCCAAGACCCACAGCTAAAAAGCCAAAAGCCAGCCTCAAACCTTGGCAGGTGGCCTCAGTTCCTATGCAATTCACTCCAGAGTGTGCTTGAGGAAAGTAAATAAGTTCTGTAATAACACTTCAAAAAAGTTAAAGGAGTCACTGATGGAGGTTGAAATTAAAAATGAAAGCATTTTTATAACAGACTTCATAAAGTCAAATATCTATTACTATCTATAGGTTTATCATGAAAGCAATAGTAAAATCATTTCAACCAACAAGCTAGCAAAGGTAGAGAGCATATAAAAATAAACTAATGTATAAGACTGACACATAAAAGGCAAAGAAGTATAGACAAAGGAACACTGAACAGGCAGAACAAATAGGCAAACTTCATAATGCAAGGAATTTCATTAAGTATAAGCAGACTAATTTCTCCATATAAAATAGAATTATTTAATTGTCAAACATAATTTTAAAAAATTAAAGGACCAGAATGAATTCTGCTTACATGAGGTACAAATTAGAAAATAATAGAAAATTTCTGAAATAAATGACTGAAAAGTATATACCATGCAATGCAGAGATAAAGAAAGCAAATACAGCTATACCAGTTTCACACAAGTAAGTTTTATGTCAAGAGCATTACTAAGAATAAAACATACCTTTATTATTAAATAAGTTCCATTAAGAACATATAAAAATTTTAGTGTTGTGTCACCTAATAATATAGCTTCAAAATGTATAAAAATGTGATAGAAATAAAAGAAGTAGAAATATCCATATTTTTAGTGGAAAATATTAGCATACATCTTCAGTAATTGATAGACCAAGGAGCTAAAAAGCCTTAAGGATATAGAAGATGTAACAATATATTAACAAATTTGACCTAATGGAATTTATGTATAATACTGGACCTAATAATGCAAAACATGCTTTCTTTTCAACCTGCACTGAGAGCAGTTTCCAAAATTGATAATGTGCTGAGACATAAAGCAAGTTAAAATAAATTTAAAAAGACTGAATTCAGAGTATGTTTTCTGACCTCCAAAGAATTAGGCTAGAAATGAATACTAGAAACACAATTAGAAAATCCATGAAATATTTTGAAATTGATACTTTGCTAAGTAATCTAATGGTCAAAGAAGAAATCACAATAGAAATTATAAAATATTTTGAGCAAAATGATAAAATTTTTATATCAAAATGTGTGCAAGTTGGCTGTTCTTATCTTAAGTGAATTTATTTGGAAAAAAACCTTCAAGTTAAGGATCTATCTATTGATCTCAAGTTAGGAAAACTGCAAATGAATCTCAAAAATTAGAAGAAAGGTTATAACAAATGAGATTATTGAAATAGAAAACATATATCAATAGTGATAATCAGCTATGCCAAAAACTGATTCTTTGAAAAGACTACTAGAAATGATAAACCAATGGTAAGAATTAACAAAAACAAACAAAAGAGTAAAAATCACTCAGACTGGAAAAAAAAAGATATCACCATAGATCATACATTTCATAAAAATGATTATACAAAGACATATTACAATGTTATGCCACTAAATTTAAAAAATAAAGGAACAGATTTCTAGAAAAGACACAATATCCCAAAATGGATATAAAAATAAATAGAGCATGTGAATAGTTCTAATAATTATTACAGGAATTGAATTTGTAATTTAAAATATTTTACATAAAGAACTTTTAGCCCAAATGGGTTTACTAGTCAATCCTTCCAAATATGTTAAAGAAGAAATAGAACAAAACTTCGTCCAAAGAACAGACAAGGATAAAGTGCAAGTTCTGTCTTAAATACTGAAGGGTATAGAAAAAAGTGTATTTCTTGGTCCTGATCCAAAGGCTTTGGTTGGAAATATCACACTCACTCATGTATTCATGCACACACACATAATCAGATAACGGGGCAGTGTCATCTGACATGAAGTCACAGAATGAACACTTTATGCACAAAGAACATATTATTGGGGTTAAACTCTATAATCAGCAGATTCAAAATTTTAATAGATCAAACTCAACAGGACTTTTTCTTCTTGCTCAGGCAGTGGAGAAGAACAGATAATCCAGATTGGCAGGAGTCTCTTCTCCACCTACCTTGGTGCAGGGCTGAGGTGTAGAATATTAGAAATCACATTAATCACTGTGAGCTCCAGGGGGTTAAAAGACTAAAGGCTTTAGGGGTGAGAACAGCCTTAAGGACTCTCCTAGGCTTGAACAAGCTACATAGTTAAATATTCAGACATCACTTCCACTGTATACATTTATTTTCACAAAAGTCTCCTCTTCCATGGGAAACCCTGCCAAAATTTAATTAAGCTCACAACATTCCACTTTTCTTAAAATTTCACTTTCAGCCAGGATGTGATGGAATTGAAATGTGTTGTATTCCCCTCCTCCAACATCCTGGCATAATGATGCATTATTCATATACTCACATTCTCTTACTTAGCGTGTGTTAGTCCTATTTCTGCTGTTGAAAGGAAACCTCAAAATGGAGATAATTATGGCACTTGTGAAATTCCATAATTCTTTCTTATCTCTTCCTAGTTAACCGTCAGGCCTGGTGGCTGTGCAAACACTGGCATTAGAGGTGTTTGGTTTCAATTCTTAACAAAAAGGGATATTCCATCCCCTTATGTTTATAGTAGGTGACATTTTGGCCACCAGTATAAATTTTCTTCATTTATTAAATCGATGGTTCACTTACTCAGTAAATTCACTGAATCCTTGCCTACCCCTTGCTAAGATCTATCCTAAAATGAATCCATCCATCCCTACCCCTCGGAGGCTCCCAGTGGCACAGGACTTAAGCGCACGCAATAGGCAATAATGTAAGACGCAGGCTGAAGCAGCAGGAGGGACCGGGGACTAAGGAGTTAAGGAAAGGAGGGAAGGTCAAGAACACGGCGGGAAAAGCGAAAACAGGCCTAGACCTTGTAGGAGTTTGTGAAGGAAGCAAAGGAGGAGGGAAGGGCCTTAGAGGAGGGCTGTGCCTTCACCTGGCAAACACTGCGTGAGAGACACCGTGCGCTCTGAGCCGCGATACGCGCGGGAACACAAACACAATTTTGACGTTGTTCCTGTGAGAGCGCAATCTACTAGGAGACACAACCGCATAGAAGTGCTGTGGGGTGGGAGGGGGGAACTGGAGCTGTTTTCAGAGAACCAGGAGGAGGGACGCGGCCCGGAGCGGCAGGGCAGGCCTTGGATGTCTGGGCTGAGTCCTGGTAAAGGAGAAGGTGCTGGCAGGATGGGCGACGGGGAGGGTATTCCCAACCGCAGGAGCACAGTGTGGACGCCCCGAGGCGCAGAGGAGTGCGGTCTGCGTGCGGCCCGCCAAAGGTCCAGAGTGATGGAGGGGAGTGGGAAGAGGCTGGGTAGACGTGCAGGGGAAGGAATATTGTGGACTCTTCCTGGAGGCACCGGGGACACCAGAAGGAGTGTGAGCAAGGACATGGCAAGTCAGATTTGCATTTGTAACAATGTTGATTAACCACCATGATGATGATGATGATGACTACGATGATGACAGAACACTACAGTTGCTCTAAGATCCTCCTTGCTACAGTGTAGAGAATGTGCTGAAGAGAATAAGCCAAGGTCAGCATCACCAGCAAGAAGGCAGCTGCAGGAATGGATTGAAGTCCTGGTGCTGGGAGGAAGGACTGTGCTTGTGAGCCAAAGCACTGTAGAACCCAGAGAGCCTCACCATGGAGATAGCCAGGATGGCTTTGGATTTCCAGCTTGGGCCACCGAAGGGACAGTTGTGGGGACGCTGGGTGGGGATGACAGAAAAAGGGGGACTTTGGGAAGCAAGGAGATGAACTCTGGGCATGGGACATTTGAGGGGCCTGAGGGACATCCAGTTGCTGGTGTGGAAGGTGTAGCTCAATGTGCACTTCATGTACCACATCTCATTGGACACCTCTAAGAACCCTTCTGACACACACCTGACCTGCTGGGGAGGGGCCAAACTTGGAAACAGCCATGGTGGAGGGGTTGGGCGAAAATCTGGCAAAACCCTGTCTGCTGCATCATGTTTGCATTTGCTAAGCCCCTGCCCTAGAACATTCTTCCCAAGAATTTTGAAAAAGCTGACATCCTTCTGTCATCATCTCTGCAGAGTCCCTTCCCAACTGAGCTATCACACATCTCCAGAGCTCTTCCTGACAGTTTCTCTCTTCTCTCTCCCTCCCTCTCTCTCTCTCTCTCTCTCTCTCTCTCTCTCTCTGTTCTCACTCTCATCAGTTTTATTTCTTTCATGACAATTAGCAAAAGCTGTATTATGGTATCCCACCTGGGAACTTTCTCAACTTCCCCTAAAACACCATACATTTCTGTGCCTTTTGTACTGAGACTGTTTTTTTCCTTTGACTAGAATGCTTCCCTCTCTTCTCCTATCCATGCCTTGATCGTTCAGTTCAATTATCACTTCACTTCCCTGACTCTGTCAGGCAGGTAGAGCATCTCCTGGCTGTGGCTCCCACAGCACTTTTGGTGTGTCCATTAGAGCCTTCACTGTCATGTTTCTGAACCATCTATTTCTACCTTTATTTTCTCCAATAGACTGTGAGCTCTTCCCCTGGAGGCAGATGAATCTCATCCATAGTGTAGCTCTAGAACTATCATGATTCCCAGCACTCAGGGTGCCCTCCAACTGCACGTGTTGAAATAATAAACAAATAAATGACTGCTGAATTAAATTTTGTTGACTTCAGCCATTGTTTCTAAATTGACTTTCAGTTCTTATGTTTTTCTAAGTCTTTGTTTAGCCAATATATTGTTACTCCTTACATGCCACCCACAAATTAAATATATATGTTTTTTCCATATTCATCAAGAGGTCATTTTCAAAAGGTGGCTGAGAGTGTCCTAAACTGACTACAGGTGAAGGAGGAGTTCTGAGGAGGGAGGGAAGAGGTCAGGGGAGCCTTGAGGGAAGGTGAGCCTCCTTGCAGGGAACAGAAGGGTTAGGGCATGCAGGTGTGGAAAGTGGCACGAGCAAAGACCAGGAGGGGAGGGACTTGGCCATCAAATGAGGTGGGCCTAAGAGAGTTAGGGGACGAAGTAGAGCCTTTCCTGCAACAAGATGTGTTTGTACCCTTGCCACCACCCATCTCCTCCTCCTCACACACCCACCCTTCGAGACACAGCCCCTTGTTCCCGTTCCATGGTAGAATGCTCTGCTCTTCCGCAGAGACCTCCCTCCCCTTAGAAGCCCTCAAATACTTCATCTCTATCTTTTGCCACTCACTCATTTATTCAACAAACACTTATTTAGCATACTAAATAGTTTGGTTTTCGTTCTGGACACTGAGGCACACAGAAAACAAGACATGGAAAGGGACTCACCTTCAGTGTCTTCCTTTTTAACTTGGGCTACCCCATGCTCAGTCCTTGTCCATGTGGTATGGACAAGTTATGCTACATTCTGAGACTTTGCATCCTTGCCCAGGAAAATGGGGATTGTAATAACTGCTTTAAAAAGCTGTCAAGTTAAATTAAATAATATTTGTTGATCACTGAGCACAGAGGTTGATGTATAGTAGTTGCCAGTTGTATGTAGTTGTACAGTTGTCTTCTCCATGTCCACGAGATTATAAAATGGACACTGCTTGGAAGTCTTCTCTCTTTGCTGCAGCACCCAGCACAGTGATTGAACCACCGGATTATTAACACACATTCACTACACTGATTTAATAAAGAGACAGGGATGCCAGCCCGTCAAATAATACCCTGTCTTTGCAGACCAAGAGTCCACCTCTAGCCTTCAGGCCTAGACAGCTCAGCTGTGTGCTGCCTAATATCTGCAGGACCCACTTTGTGAGGTGTGACCCAGGCCACTCTTGTGGAAGGTCCCGTGAGTAATTGTTGCAAAGATCATGGCCTGGCCCCATCTCAGTCATCCTGAATGTGGTACCTCTGTGCTAGAGGGACCCACGTTTCAGATCTTTCCAGGTGAAATGGGGTGAGGCAGAAAGATATCAAAAGTCTTTTTCATGAATTATAGAGTTTTAAACTCATTCCCACAAGATGGTTCATGAGAACTTCCCAGGGGCAGACTGGAACTCCACTTTGAGGGGACTGTGGTATTCCGTGACGTCACCAAACACACAATTCCTGATCTTTGTCATCTTCCCTTTTTCCAGGTCTCCCACATCACCCTCTCCTTTCTATTTTTAACTGTCTCCTCCATCCTTTATGTATTTGTTTCCTGCTGCTGCTATAACAGATTACCATAAAGTTAGTGGCTGAAAACAACTTGTGTTTATGCTTTGACAGTTCAGGAGGTCATAAGTCTAAAATGGGTTTGCAGGATGGTGTTCCTTCTGGAGACTTTAAAGGAGAATGCATCTCTTTGTCTTGTCCGTGTTCTAGAGTCCACCCTCATTCCTTGGCTTGCGCACCCTTCCTCCATCTTCAAATTCAAATCTCTCTCTTTCTCTGTCTCATACACACACACACACACACGCAAACGCACACGCACACGCATGCATGCACACCTCTGCTTCCATCCATGGCTTCTCCTTTTCTGACTGACCTTCCTGCCTCCTTCTAATAAGGCCCCTTGTGCTCACTTTGGGCTCACCTGGATAATCCAGCATAATCTCCCCATCCCAAAGCCCTTAACTTAATCCCATCTGCAAAATCCCTGTTGTCATGGAGTTAACTTAGCCTCAAGTTCTGGGAATTAGGACATAGACCTCGTTGGGAGGCACCATGATTCTGTCTTCCACACCCTGCCATGTCCCCTTTCCTTCCTTTTCTGCCTTTACCCCATTCCCTGGTCCTCCTGCTCATCATCCACCTTGTTCCCATCATAATCCCTCCTGCCCCTTTTCTTATTCCTTTGTTTGTGAGCATATTTGCCATTACATAATTATTCAAAATTATAAAAGCTGCTTTCATATAATTATCTGATAGTTCAAGCATCATTGATATTTGGTAGCCTTTTCTCTGAGAAAGAGTCACATTCTCCTGGTTCTTTAGAGGTTAATTAATTTTTAATTATATCCTGAACATTGTAAATGTTATGTTATGGAGACTTGGGATTCTTTTTTATTTCTGTGACAAACAATGGTATTTTTATTTTGTTAGGCAATTAACTTTGATGGCCTCAGCCAACTCTGTTTCCTAAGTGGCTGTGTACAGACCTGGTTCAGGGCTCACCTAGAGATTTAACCAGAGCTTATACATATATTTGGGAGTCCCTCTTCTCTCACTCCCTCCTTCCTGGTGTTTTCTCTATCATTTTCCAGTGACTGTGGTTCCCCAAATTCTGTCCTCTGGTTTTTCAGGCCAAGAAGGCTTTGGAGTTTCCATTGGGGTTTTGGCCACATGTGATTTCCCTGGATAAGTGTCATAAGTGAAGGAAACTCACAGCATGCCATTCCTTTCTTCCAAATGTCAACCCTCTTCCAGCATCTGCCTGCTTTTTTTTTCACTCTCCAATACCTTAGGTAGTTGTTGTCATATTTTGTACAGAGCTTGTAGCTGTCCTCTTTGAGAGGGTTGATCCAGTGGGAGCTCACTCAGCCATGATGGAAGCAGAAACTTCATTTCTCCACATTCACTCTTTGTCCATCTTCTGTCATAGGGGGCAGAAGGTCCAGCAGATCAGAATGCTGCCATCTTCCCCCATTCCTGTTGGTGAGAGGTTCAACATCCTTTCCCCAGGAAGGGTGTGTTCATGTACCTTAGGGTTCTCAAGGACAAACAGGATCATCAGTCAACATGCCCAGGTGAAGGGCCCCCTCAGAGTCTCCTGGAAGGTGTGTAGATTAAGGCGTTGTGTTTGGTGCCTTTGACACAACCTCCATTCCTCTATAGCCATTCATTCATTCACTCTATTTATCAATCATAAAACTCCTGCTGTGTCCTAGGAACTGGGCTCAGTCCTGGGTATTCAAAGTAAAAGACCTGGTCCCTACACTCAAGGAATTCAGTCTAGTAGGAGAGAAGGAGGATAAAATTCTGAAATATTCAGAGTGATCAAGATTGAAATTAAAGTGAGGGAAGGGTCTGGGAAGGCACAAAGGAGACAGAGGTAAGGGATCTTTTCATGAAAGTAACTCTGAAGCTGAGTCTTGACATGACAGGCAGATAGGGGAAAGGGCTCTGTAGAAGGAAAAAACAGCATGTGGAAAGTCATGGAGAAACAAAATGCTATAGGATGCTCAAGATACTTCCAATAGTTTGATGAGCAAAATAAGTGATTTTGTTGAGAGAAGACAGTGTTTTGAGACAGCTGAGACATAGGGTATTTGAAGAGATGGGAAGCCAAGCCCTGTCATTCTTTCTTTACCTAAGCTGGCCGTGTTCCTACCACGCTAATATCTTCTTTCTGGTCCTGTCCTTCCATGAGGGATTTGCCCTGTACCACTCAGCTTTAGCCAGAACAGGCCAGGCTAGGTCGGATTCCTCTTTTGGTTATGATTCTGCTTCAACTTCCTCTTTCCTTCTCCAGACTCCCAGCTGCTGATGAGGCTCTGTGATTTCCAAGAACTTTCCTCCAGGCAGGAAAGCCTCCGCCCAGCTCCTGAGGACAGCACTGACAAAATCTCACCCCCATGCTCTCATTCAGAATCACTGTGAACTTGTAGTGAAAGAATTACATATATTTGGAGTTAATGCAATGCCTTCACAGATTATCTGGCTGTTTAAACAAAATTGAGAACATTCTTTTGTTTCTGGCAGGATGTAGTGGAGGTGAAAAAAAGTCAGGCATCTCAATTTGCAGAGCTATCTTTTAGCACTGCAGAAAGATAGAAAGCATGTATGCTATATGTGCCAACAGATTTAATATGAGTTATGAATGATTTGTATCAAATCCAAGACTTAGCAGTAAATTTTTTTGTAATTTATTTAATTAAGAAGCTTTTTACTTGCATTATACTTATTTATATCGAATGCAGTGACATTAGCAGAGGAGCAGCACTGTAATATGAGACAGATTTTTTTTATATGGTCCTAACGACATCTCAAGAGATAGCAGGGATGGAAAGAGGGAAAGACAGAAGATGGGAAAGGAACGGAAGGGAAAGAAGATTAGGGGATGGCAGAGAGGCTGAAATTGATTTGGTTAAATGGGAAGAGGGGGAGAGAAATTTGCAGGAGGACTGTAAGCCTTCCAAGATCAGGGACAAGCCTGTCTTCTATGTTTGTTCTGCAGATTGTTCTGCACAGGGTGAGGTACATTGTTTGTGCTAAGTTAGTATTTTTGGACTGCCCTGAGAAAATGGTTGGGGGCAGAGGAGAGACTGAAGGAGAACCAGAGGTGGTGTCAGGCAGGGAGGAGAAGGGACCCAGGTGGAGTCAGAGTGGTAGGGGACTAGAGAGCCAATATGCAAATAAGGGAGGGAGGCAAGCAAACATGGCAGAGGGAAGGAAGGAGAAATGGGGAAAGGTGGGACTGCTGGGCCAGGTCAGGGTGGGTAGAGATGTCACTCCCAGAGTAGCCCCACCCCACCCCCCTACTAAGACTGAGTCTTCCAGCAAGCCCAGGACAGCCCACATAGGCCATCTCTAAGAAAGTCTTATGACCCTCAGGAAGGCTTTGATCCCCACCCATTCCTTTACCTGCCCAGGTGAGATCAGTCCCAACCTGATCTAAGCCCACTTAGGGATATTCACATTGAAAATGCTCTGAGAGGGGCAGACAGACTGCAAGGAGATCCTGCCCATGGCTGGTGCTCATCCCCGAGCTGGTGCCTGAAACCAGGTGCCGCTTGGCACAACTCAACTCAGCCCAGTAAACAGGTGCAAATCTCCTGTGGGTCATACTGTGCTCAGTGCAACAGGGAGAGAGGAGACAACTGGCATGGCCCTCTTAGACCGCTGCCACGTACAAGCCCTGTGCTAGGTGCTTCGTGGTAACCAACTGCAAAACCACATAAAACAAGTAAGATTGTCCTTATTTGCTAGATAAGTAATAAAGGCTCTGAGATTCTTCATAACTTGCCCCAAACCACCAGTTATAGAGAGTGGATTAAGACAAGAACATGAATGTATATGATACAAATAAATCCCTACTCTGGTCTCATTCTGCTTTGTGACCCAATGTCCAGAACAGGGCCTGCAACACTGAAATAATTCTTAATTAATATTTATTGGTAAGTGAATAAAGTTAGGCAAGTGCCTAAAGAATTCTAAGGTGAAGGGAGATCACATTTTCTTCTGGAGGACTAAGGAGATGTCATGGCATTGAGACAAATGGGTGTTCTTTAAAGGACATCTAAGACCTTGGGATGAGCAAGGATGCTGAGAGGGCAGGGAGGAAACTGAGGTAGGAGAAAGGTCTAAGTTTATCTCCAAGATAAGTCCCTCTGCCAACCCCTGATTTTAGCCTGGCCATTTTCATTTGTCTTCCCAAACAATATAACCAATGACATTTATCAGCCCTGTTCTGTGCCACATATTTTAAACCGATAACATGGATGAATACAGAGTGCACACTGATTTAATTGTGGGTGACACAGCCTGCTTGGGTCACTAAAAGATCAGATCATAAATTAAGGATTCAAGCATAATTCAGAAATGATGGGCTGAAGAAAATAAAACTGACATTTACAGAGATAAATGTGAAGTCACTTATTCAATAAACGTGGATGGCGGGCACCCAGGTCTCAGGACCCACGCTAGTTCCTAGGGGTCGCAAGGAGATGGTATTTGAGCTGACTGTCATTTGTCAGATGGAGCAGATGGGGAGCTGTGAACAGAGTCACAGAGGCTCAAAGAGCATGATGCGGGGGGATGGGGAGGCCAAGGGAAGCTGAACAGTTTACTTACCCGTTTATAATTGTGTGTTGAGTGCCAGCAATACACCAGGCTAGGTGAGGTGCTGGTAATACAGTGCTGGGCAAGACAGAGCAAGTTCCTGGCCTCACAGAGCTCAAATTTTGGGGATCAGCAATAAATAAATCAGTTAACAAAACCACCTTAGCTGTGTTGATTGCTAGAAAGCAAAATACCAGAGTAACAGTGAAATACCTGTGAGAGAAGAGCAGTATGGATAGGGCTTATGTTAGGGAAAGATGGGGGAACAAAGAGGGTCACCAACATCCCAGGCCAGGTTTAACACTGAAAGTCCTGACTCCCGGGAGCTCCCTGTCCTGGGCAGACCCGGCCAGCTGGTCACCCAGGAGACAAGGCTTCTCAGGGGAGATGAAAATCCAACTGAGGCCTGAGGGAGGAGAAAAGTCAGCTCTCCCAAAAGCTGGGGATAGCTGTATGGGATGCCGGCAAGTGCAAGGCCTCTGCAAATAGTCAGACAGGGAAGACATACAGGCGGGCCAGATACGTGGATTTGATCATGATGGAACAGAGGGCTGGGGAAGGGGCTTAAACACAGATATGTCTGGTCTGAGAGTTTTGTTAACCATGAGGAGGAGGATAGCAACCAGGAGCTGTGGAGCCAATGCATGTGGAGTAGACAGAGCTGGCTCTGGGCATCTCTCTAGAGGTCCACAGCACCCTCCCCCCAATATTACACGTCCAACTGGAGCTTACCCCCCCCGACACACATTGTTTCCTTCTCTTAGGTTTCCCACCTCCATGACTCAGGGCCATCCCAGCACCTCTTCCTCATTTTCCCTACAACCAGTGGAGAGGTTCAGTGAATTCTACTGCATTAGGGGCTCATGAATCCTCTCTTCACTGTCTCCCTCAAGTGCACTCTCTATGCTGCAGAAGGTGGGGCCTGATGCAGAGAAACAGCTCCACAGCTCTTGGTTGCTATCCTCCTCCTCATGGTTAACAAAACTCTCAGACCAGACATATCTGTGTTTAAGCCCCTTCCCCAGCCCTCTGCTCCATCATGATCAAATCCACATATCTGGCCCACCTGCATGTCTTCCCTCTCTGTCTGACACTTTGCAGTCCACATGCAAGAATCCTTCTCAGTAACCCCACATCTTTAGTATCTTGCTACTCATGCGGGGAAACTCCCTCTGCCATCCTTCTCCTGACAACTCTTCCTCCTCTGTCAGCCTGGGCCCCACCATCCCCTCCTGATCTGCCTGCCTGGGTGGGTCTGGTGTAGTGCTGGTAGCCCAAGTCTTCCCAGGAGAGGGCACCCTCCACACCTTCTTTACATTTGTCTAGCTTTGAGTCCAGCTCATAGCCCCAGGCGGATGCTTGGGAAATGCTCCCCAAATTAAGAAGGATGCTTTTCCCTGGCTGAGACGCTTATTTCCTCCCCACTTGCTTCCTTTAGCACTTTCTTCCTTCCTGCTCTCCCACATCCAGACCTCAAGGCCTCTTCCAAGAATGTTTGATCATGCCCCTCCCCAGCCTCCTCAGTCCTGGCTCCTTCCCTGCAGCACTTGTCCCCTCTCCTGGTATATTTGCTACCTTCAAGCCGCACTGTGAGCTCCTGCAGGGGAGGGGTGGACTTGTCCATCTTTGTGGGCTCAGCACTTTGACACTCAGTGATGATTTGCCTAATGATTGATTCGGTAATGGGAAGTGTTTCTCTGCTGGGCATCAAAACACCACCCATTCCAAGCATAAGGAGAGGAGCAGCCCTTCCTTTTGTTCAGAATGAAGACAAGCACTCCCAACCACTGCATGCACAGCCTGTGGTACTAACTATTAGGCAGGCACAGGGGTTAAGGAAATCCACTGATGCCGTAATTATTCCCAATCTTAGATTCTCTTTCACTGCAAAAACAATGAGCACACGGCAAAAAAAAAATATAAGTTTTCAAATACTGAAGCACTAACTCTGGATGCAGAGGGAGGTGGAGAAGAGAAACAAATGTCAGTGTGTCCACTCCCTGGCTGGACATGAGGCCTTAGGAAGACAGTGCATGTCCCTAATTAGAGTGGAGACTTCTATGACAGTTGGTGCATACTGTAGAAGAAATGCCATGTGTCACTCTGCAGGCTAATCCAGAGACAAGAAAGCCAAGAGGAGTGCTCTAGGGGGCCCTGCCTTGGAGGCTGAAAGCTTGGCTCTACTCTTCACCACTTTGAGTGCACGGTGGATTGATGTGACTGAGGCACAATGAATAAACACCTTGGGATTTGGCTTCTGAATATCCAGAGGACAAGGTCTATGAGGAAAGACTTAATTATAACTCCCCACTCCAGCCTTGACTCCTTTCTTCAGGTTTATTTCCAAATCTCTACTTTGTGGCTCTAACAGGAAAGTCCTTACATTCAGTGTCTGTGTTCTGGAACTCTGCCCTCCACCCTCAAGGAGAACCTTGTACATGGGGCTGTCTCAGGATTCCATGCAGGGAAATCGATTATAGAGACTTTGTCCCAGATTTGGTCTTGTGCCATCCTCTATGACTCCTTGCCAAGGAAGCAGCAGGGACACAGAGCCGGCTCTCTCCTATGCACCACTGACCACGTGGCTTTGCACGGCCACTCCCTGACCACAGTCGCCTCAACTGCAAAGCCACAGGACCATTCTCTGATCTTGCAGAGGTCCTCTCAGCATGGATGCCTGTGCACGGGGTATCTGGAGGGAGACACAGAGCCCCTGGGAAGGCCTACTGAAGCAATACAATAAGAGCTGTTGAGAAATCACCAAGCACCAGGCACTCAGCTAGGCAAGTGAACTGCATTTAACCCTCAGAACCACTCCACCAAGTATGCACTATTATTTGCCTTACTTCCATAGGAGGAGACTGGAGCTCAGAGAAGCTCTGCAGCTTGCACAGCATGATGTAGTTAGTAGGTGATGGGCTGGGTGGGGTGCGAGCTTGTCTGGCACCAAAGCCCATGCAGCCAACCCTGTCCACACATGGCTTGCTGAGAAAGGGCACCACCAGCACCAGCCTTGTGGGGGCCCTCCTCTCCACTGTCTAGGAAGGGTGACTACCAGCAAGCGCCCTCACTGGGGGCACCCAAGCTCACAGACATGCCCATTGCAGCATAAGGAATGTCCTTACTGATTTTTTTAAAATTCAGTTTTATTGAGATATATTCACATATTTTATAATTATCTGTGGTGTACAATCAACTGTTCACAGTACTATCATATAGTCATACATTCATCACCCCAATCTATTTTTTGAACATTTTCCTTATACCAGAAAAAGTAAAAATAAGAATAGAAAATAAAAGTAAAAAAGAATACCCAAATCATCCCCCCATCCCACCCTATTTTTCATTTAGTTTTGTCCCCATTTTTCTACTCATCCATCCATACACTGGATAAAGGGAGTATGATCCACAAGGCTTTCACAATCACACTGTCACCCCATGTAAGCTACATTATTATACAATCATTTTCAAGAGTCAAGGCTACTGGGTTGGAGTTTGATAGTTTCAGGTATTTACTGCTAGCTATTCCAGTACATTAAAACCTAACAAACAGGGATTGTTTTGCTGCTGTTCAGATGATGCCCAGCCTGATGGAGCCCCTGTTGGCACCGTGGTCCTGGACATCCGCCTGAGCACTCTCCAGATGCCAGCCCCTTAAAAGGATGTGCACAGGTGTCCCAGGACTGCTGGTAGGGTTTGGGAGAGCAGCCCAGTTGGATAAAGGAGAGAGGGACCTATCTGTGTCTGAGCCTCTGAGCACACTCTGGAATTCATGATGCTGCCTGGCAACCTCTGGTCATGATGACAGACTGATGCCTCCTGAGAAAAGGGTCTGTCCTGTTCATTGCCCCCCTCCCCCATTCCTCACAAAGGAGGAGATTCAGAGACAGGACAAGTTTGGAGCAATTTAACAGTGCTGTTTATTTTTGCATGGCTCTTTATAGCTTTGCAGAGCTCTCCATGGTGTTATTTTGTAATCACTCTGTAAACCTGCCCAGCAGATATGACTCCCCCTGTTTCACAGAAGAGGAAACCACGGCTCAAGAAAGGTGAACCGCTACACCAAAGGATGTGGCTTGTGAGTGGTAAGGCTGGGGTTCATATCCAAGTTCAGTGGCTCAAAAAACTGCTTCAGCCCATCTGTCCCCTTACCTGTCTTTCCTCCATAACCAGCCACACTGCCCCATCCCGCCACACTGACCACCTCTCTGGATGCCTGGCACATGGAAAGGAAAGAGTTTCTGTGATTCAGCAGTTCTCATCATGGGATCCAAAACCAGCAGCATGCATTTCATCTAGGAACATTTTCACAAATGCACACTCTCAGGCATGGGCCCCAGCAAGCTGTGGTTTAACAAGTCCTCCAGGTGATTTTGATGCATGCTGACACTTGAGACATACTGCCAGAACTGAAGCAAATCCTTGTGCCCTCCAGGTGTGACATGAAAAGAACTCTGAAGGGATCCAGGACTATAGAATACACATAGGTCAGTGCTGGCATACAGTAAATGCAAAGTAAGTACCATCTATAATTATAACTGTTCTTATTGTAGCCCCTCCCACTAACCTCCTGTTATCACCTCCAAGTACTGCTAATTCCCCCAGCTGCACACCTGGCTGGCCCCACAATATTTCTCACATTTTATCTCACCTGGAATGCTTCTGGCCACATGCTCACACATCTAACTCAAAGGGGAAACTACATTTTATTCAAGGCTCCAGTTTCAAACAATCTATGGTTGCCCTCTGGAGGATGGAAGAGAGTGAGATGAAGGGACAGAAGCTGTCAAGTGCTGATGACTGCCATGAGCCCTGGAGGGGAAGCAGCAACAGATGTGCACTGCATCTGCCGTCCCTGCCCCCCAACCCCCCCCCCAGCTCATCCACAGGGCAACTCCACTGCTCCACTTCTCGCATGAGTGGCTTACACCTCTCCCCTATGCAATGCCTTATTTCTACCTGAAACATCCTTAGAACTTAAGCTCTCTCACTCTTGGAACACTTAGCATTCTCTACTTTGTATTTTGCATTTCTCATTTTAATTTAGACCTTCCCTCCTGGACTGAAGTTCCTAAGGAGAAGGATCAGTGGTGTTCAGCAGAAACATTTGCAATTTATTGAGTGTCTAGAATGTGTGAAGCACTATACTGTTTCAGACGCTTTACACCTAAGCCTTATCTATGGTTATAGGTGAGATTATCCCCCAAATTTGCATTTCCCATGCTCCCACGGGTGGTAAATTTTGGGATTATATTTTTCAATGTATTTTTTTTTAATTGGAGAAGTTGTAAGGTTACAGAAAAATCACACAAAGAAAACAGTTTCCATATTACTCCCCTATACCCCCCCCATTATTAATACCTTGCATTAGTGTGGTACCTTTGTTAAAACTGATGAAAAAAAATGTTGTAATTGTACTATTAGCAATAGCCCATAGATAGGGTCCTAAGTTTTTAATTGTTATTTTAATTGCCCATGTCTGCCTCACTTCCAAGTTTCTGTCATTCTTGCCACAGTTCGCTCCTTCTCATATGGCCTTTCCTTCCTTCACAGTATCATTTAGGTAATAAAAGTAAGGAATGATAAAGTGTCTACTCTATGCAAGGTGCTGTTTTGAGTCTTTATTTGCATTAAATTCATTAACCCCACAACAGCACTCTTAGAGAGGAGGAAACTGAGGCAAAGATAGGTCAAGTAATTTGCCCAAAGTCTGTCACGTGGAAGGTGGCAGAGCTGATTCAATCTGAGCAGTTTCCCATTAAGTACAAAAAATTAACCACAGTTTGTTGAAAACTAAAGTGGTACTCCTCATGGTACTCCTCAGCGAAGACTCCAGCTTCATTAAGAAGATTTTAAGGGGCTGGAATTTCACACAGGGTTCCTACCATCCCTGAGTCCCCCACACACCCTGCTCACACACTCACACAGCCCCACACACAAACCCATGTGCATGGCAAGGCTAGCTAATTTTGGTCCCTCAGTTATTCCTGACTTACATGTGGATGCTCGGTGACTTCCAGAATCAGAATTTTCTAATTTATGTATGTGTGCCTGAGAATCCCTGTTCTACTGCTGCCTGGGAAGCATAATTTAACAATTCCTGCGCCCACCCCCCCCCCCGCCCCCGCTCCTGCTCCAGCACAGGCCCTGGAATCCAAATCAGGAGGAGACAGACATCCTGGCCCCAGGCCTTGCCCGCTGACCATGGTGCTGAAACTCCCATCTGGGATGGATTAGGGTGTAATAGAAGCTGTATGTCCCTAGGGCAGTCTCTAAGCCACCTGAAAGTTTTGTTTCTTCATCCTAGGAACAAAAGAAGTGGAAGAGTTTCAAGCAACATTAGTGTGGTTGGCAGAATAATGGCCCCCAAATATACCCATACCTTAATCCCCAGAACCCATGAATATGTCACTTTACATGACAAATGGGACTTTGCAGATTCAATTAAGGATAAAGGATTTGAGATGGGGGGGCGGGTTATCCTGGATTTTACTAGTGAGCCCTATCTAATTACATGAAAGTAGAAGAGCAAAGCAAAAGAGTTGGTCAAAGAGATGTGATAATGAAAGAAAAGGCAGGATAGACTCAAAGTAAGAGAGGGACTTGACCCTCCATACTATATTTAAAGATGAAAAAAGGGGACCATTGAGCCAGGGCACATGGGCAGCCTCTATAAGCTGGGAAAAGCCCTCAGCGGACAGCCAGCAAGGAAACAGGGACTTCATTCCCACAACCACAAGGAACTGAATTCTGCCAGCAAACTGAATGAAGAAAGAAATGTATTCTCCCCTAGAGCCTTCATAAGGGAATGCACCTCAATTTTAGCCCAATGAGGTCTGTGTCAGACTTCCAACAAAAGAATTGTAATATAATTAATTTGTATTATTTTAAGCCACTAAATATTTGATGATCTGTTACAGCAGTTATAGGAACTAATAAAGTGGATAAATGATCAGAGTCCTAAAATACCATTCTTGCTGCAAGCAGAGATGTTGGCCATTCTACCAGAAAAGCAGGTGTTTCAGCACTTCCAGCAGCAGGTTACCACAATATAGATGATAAATGTAGAGATGGAGAAAACATATGGATTCCAGAGGTGTTTAAGAGGACTTGGAGATGGGTTGGATATGAGTGATGTGAGAGAAGGAGGAGTCTAGGTTAAGTTCTAGATGTCTGGCTTGTGCTGATATCAAGTATTCTGCTAGAGCACAGTAGAAAAGGACTGGGTTTGGCAGAAATGGGAATTCAGAGCTCAGCTTGATAGACTGTGTTTGAGACGCCTTCAAGACATCCTCCTCCTGCCATTCCAAAAATGTGGCTTGAGTAGGAACCTCCATCTTCTTATAGACCCTGTTTCCATGCACACAGGGTTTTTCCAGGGCATGTTGTTGGCTCCTTCCAAGCCTATCAAAGAATTTGCCTAGATGCTTTGCAACTTGAGGCATAAGAGAGCCCACTTTAGTCCTTGCTGGTGGCAAAGCTGGTTCTGGGAGCTACAGCATCGGCCAGATACCTCATTTCTAGCCAGGTAGGAGATGTCTGTCTGAGAGTATAAAACTAAACTTCAGGAACAGAATTGAAAGGTAAAGCAAGACCTGGTGGTATTCAAGTCCAAGATTAAGTCATTCCCATGGCCCAGCTGTGCCACAGGTTTATTGAAGTTTGTTTACTTAATATAAAGATAAACATTTTTGATGAAAAAAGTCCTACCTGAGTGACATAAAAAGGAGTATAAGAGGATACTATGAACAACTGTGCACCAATAAATTAGTTAAAATAGATGAAATGGACAAATTCTTAGAAACACACAAACTACCTACACTGGCTAAAGAAGAAAGAGAAGATCTCAGAAAACCAATAACAAGTAAAAATATTGAATTGGTAATCAAAACCTCTCAACAAAATGTCCAAACCAGATGGCTTCACAAGGGAATTCTACCAAACATTCCAAGAAGAATTAATACCACTCCTGCTCAAATTCTACCAAAAATTGAAGAGGAAACACTACCTAATTCATTCTATGAGGCCAACATCATCAGATAAAAATAATACCACAAGAAAAGAAAATTACAGACCAAATTATCAAATGAATATACATGAAAAAATCCTCAACAAAATACTACCAAACCTAATCCACTAGCATATTAAAAGAATTATACACCATGATCAAGTGGGATTTATACATGCTATGCAAGGTTGGGTCAACATAAGAAAATCAATTAATGTAATTCACTGCATTTATAATATGAAGAAAAAGAACATTATCATTCATCTCATTTGACACAGAAAAGGCATTTGACAAAATTTAGCACCCCTTCTTGATAAAAACACTTAGAACACTAGGAATAGAAAGAAACTTCCACAACATGATAAAGGGCATATATGAAAAGCCCACAGCTATCAACCTACTTAATTGTGAAAGACTGAAAGCTTTTCCTCTAACATCAGGGATAAGACAAGGATGCCCACTTTCACCCCTGTAATTCAACACTGTACTGGAAATTCTTGCCAGGGAAGTTAGGCTAGAAAAAGAAATGTAGAGCCTCCAAATTGGAAATGAAGAAATGAAACTTTCCTGATTCCAGTTGATATGATCCTATAGACATAAAATCCTGAAAAATACACAACAAAGTTCCTAGAGTTAGTAGATGAATTCAACAAAGTGGTAGAGTGCAAGAACAGCACCCAAAAATCATGGTATTTCTATGCACATACGTTGAACAATCAGAAGAAAAAATCAAGAAAAAAATTCCATTTACTAAAAGAATTAAATATCTAGGAATAAATCTAACCAAGATGTTAAGGACTTGTACATAGAAAACTACAAAACATTGGTAAAAGAAAGCCTAAATAAATGGAAGGACATTTAGCACTCATGGGTTGGAAGACAAAATATTGTTAAGATGTCAATTCTAGCCAAACAATTATAGGTTCAATGAAATTCCAATAAAAATTATAGCACTCTTCTTTGCAGAAATGGTGCCAATCATCAAATTTATATGGAACGGTAGGGGCCCTAAATAGCCAATGTCATCTTGAAAAAGAAGAGTGAAGTTAGAGAACTGACACTTCCTCATCTTAATATTTATTACAAATCCACAAAACAGCATGGTACTGGCACAATGTCAGACATATAGACAAATGAAATCAAACTGAGAGCTCAGAAATCAACTCTCAAGAGGCAAGAGGTAACAGAACACTCAGTTAGGAAACAATAATTTCTTCAACAAATCATACAGGGAAAATTGGATCTCCATTTGCAAAAAAAAAAAAAAAAAAAGAAGAGGACCCCTGCCACACACTTACACTTTATACAAAAAAATCAATTCCAAGTGGATCAAAGACCTAAGTATAAGAGCCAGAACTGTCAAATGTCAAATTATTAGCTGAAAACATAGGGAAGCATCTTCAGGACCTTGTGCTAGGCAATGGTTTATTAGAGTTTACATCCAAACATAAGAAAAAACAATGATAAATGGGACCTCATGAACAGTAAAAATTTTTGTGCCTCAAAATACTTTATCATGAAAGTATAAAACAATCTAAACAATGTGGAAAAAATATCTGGAAACCACATATCCAATAAAGGTTTAATATCCAAAAAAACATAAGGACAACTTAAGAACAAAAAGACAAACTACCTAGTTAAAAATATGTGCAAAATACTTGAATAGACATCTTTCCAAAGAAGATATACAAATGACCACAAAGCATGTGAAAAGATGCTCAATATTATTAGCCATCAGGGAAATGCCAATCAAAATCACATTGAGATACAATTTCACACTCACTAGAATGGCACTATTAAAAAAGGGAAAATTGCAAGTTTTTGAGAGGATGCAGAGAATTAGGAACACTCATTCATTGCTGGTAGGAGTGTAAAATGGTGCAGCTGCTGTGGAAAACAGTTCAGTGGTTCCTCAGAAAATTAAGTATAGAATTACCATATGACCCAGCAATCCCACTACACTAGGTGTCTATCGAAAAGAATTAAGAGAAGATGGCAGACTGGTGAGCTGTATGTTTTAGTTACTCCTCCAGGAAAGTAGGTAGAAAGCCAGGAACTGCGTGGACTGGACACCACAGAGCAATCTGACTTTGGGCATACTTCATACAACACTCATGAAAACGTGGAACTGCTGAGATCAGCGAAATCTGTAAGTTTTTGCGGCCAGGGGACCCGCGCCCCTCCCTGCCAGGCTCAGTCCCGGGAGAGGAGGGGCTGTCAGCTCCGGGAAGGAGAAGGGAGAACTGCAGTGGCTGCCCTTATCGGAAACTCATTCTACTCATTCAAACTCCAACCATAGATAGACTGAGACCAGACAGCAGAGAATCTGAGAGCAGCCAGCCCAGCAGAGAGGAGACAGGCATAGAAAAAAAACAACACGAAAAACTCCAAAATAAAAGCGGAGGATTTTTGGAGTTCTGGTGAACATAGAAAGGGGAAGGGCCCTGAGGCGCATATGCAAATCCCGAAGAAAAGCTGATCTCTCTGCCCTGTGGACCTTTCCTTAATGGCCCTGGTTGCTCTGTCTCTTAGCATTTCAATAACCCATTAGATCTCTGAGGAGGGCCCGTTTTTTTTGTTGTTGTTGTTTTTTTTTTTTTAATCTTTTTTTCTTTTTCTAAAACAATTACTCTAAGAAGCCCAATACAGAAAGCTTCAAAGACTTGCTATTTGGGCAGGTCAAGTCAAGAGCAGAACTAGGAGAGCTCTGAGACAAAACACAATAATCCAGTGGCTGAGAAAATTCACTAAACACCACAACTTCCCAAGAAAAGGGGGGTGTCCGCTCACAGCCATCATCCTGGTGGACAGGAAACACTCCTGCCCATCGCCAGCCCCATAGCCCAGAACTGCCCCAGACAACCCAGTGTGACGGAAGTGCTTCAAATAACAGGCACACACCACAAAACTGGGCGTGGACATTAGCCTTCCCTGCAACCTCAGCTGATTGTCCCAGAGTTGGGAAGGTAGAGCAGTGTGAATTAACAAAGCCCCATTCAGCCATCATTTCAGCAGACTGGGAGCCTCCCTACACAGCCCAGCAGCCCAGAACTGCCCTGGGGGGACGGCATTCACCTGTGACATAGCACAGCCATCCCTCAACAGAGGACCCGGGGTGCACGGCCTGGAAGAGGGGCCCACTTGCAAGTCTCAGGAGCCATACACCAATACCAAGGACTTGTGGGTCAGTGGCAGAGACAAACTGCGGCAGGACTGAACTGAAGGATTAGACTATTGCAGCAGCTTTAAAACTCTAGGATCACCAGGGAGATTTGATTGTTAGAGCCACCCCCCCCTCCCTGACTGCCCAGAAACACGCCCCATACACAGGACAGGCAACACCAACTACACACGCAAGCTTGGTACACCAATTGGACCCCACAAGACTCACTCCCCCACTCACCAAAAAGGCTAAGCAGGGGAGAACTGGTTTGTGGAGAACAGGTGGTTCGTGGACGCCACCTGCTGGTTAGTTAGAGAAAGTGTACTCCACGAAGCTGTAGATCTGAAAAATTAGAGATAAGGACTTCAATTGGTCTACAAATCCTAAAAGAACCCTATCAAGTTCAGCAAATGCCACGAGGCCAAAAACAACAGAAAATTATAAAGCATATGAAAAAACCAGACGATATGGATAACCCAAGCCTAAGCACCCAAATCAAAAGACCAGAAGAGACACAGCACCTAGAGCAGCTACTCAAAGAACTAAAGATGAACAATGAGACCATAGTACGGGAGATAAAGGAAATCAAGAAGACCCTAGAAGAGCATAAAGAAGACATTGCAAGACTAAATAAAAAAATGGATGATCTTATGGAAATTAAAGAAATTGTTGACCAAATTAAAAAGATTCTGGACACTCATAGTACAAGACTAGAGAAAGTTGAACAATGAATCAGTGACCTCGAAGATGACAGAATGGAAAATGAAAGCATAAAGGAAAGAATGGGGAAAAAAATTGAAAAAAATCAAAATGGACCTCAGGGATATGATAGATAATATGAAACGTCCAAATATAAGACTCATTGGTGTCCCAGAAGGGGAAGAAAAGGGTAAAGGTCTAGGAAGAGTATTCAAAGAAATTGTTGGGGAAAACTTCCCAAATCTTCTAAACAACATAAATACACAAATCATAAATGCTCAGAGAACTCCAAATAGAATAAATCCAAATAAACCCACTCCGAGACATATACTGATCACACTATCAAACACAGAAGAGAAGGAGCAAGTTCTGAAAGCAGCAAGAGAAAAGCAATTCACCACATACAAAGGAAACAGCAGAAGACTAAGTAGTGACTACTCAGCAGCCACCATGGAGGCGAGAAGGCAGTGGCACGATATATTTAAAATTCTGAGTGAGAAAAATTTCCAGCCAAGAATACTTTATCCAGCAAAGCTCTCCTTCAAATTCGAGGGAGAGCTTAAATTTTTCACAGACAAATGCTGAGAGAATTTGCTAACAAGAGACCTGCCCTACTGGAGATACTAAAGGGAGCCCTACAGACAGAGAAACAAAGAAAGGACAGAGAGACTTGGAGAAAGGTTCAGTACTAAAGAGATGCGGTATAGGTACAATAAAGGATATTAATAGACAGAGGGGAAAAATATGACAAACATAAACCAAAGGATAAGATGGCTGATTCAAGAAATGCCTTCACGGTTATAACGTTGAATGTAAATGGATTAAACTCCCCAATTAAAAGATATAGATTCACAGAATGGATCAAAAAAAATGAACCATCAATATGTTGCATACAAGAGACTCATCTTAGACACAGGGACACAAAGAAACTGAAAGTGAAAGGATGGAAAAAAATATTTCATGCAAGCTACAGCCAAAAGAAAGCAGGTGTAGCAATATTAATCTCAGATAAAATAGACTTCAAATGCAGGGATGTTTTGAGAGACAAAGAAGGCCACTATGTACTAATAAAAGGGGCAATTCAGCAAGAAGAAATAACAATCCTAAATGTCTATGCACCCAACCAAGGTGCCACAAAATACATGAGAGAAACACTGGCAAAACTAAAGAAAGCAATTGATGTTTCCACAATAATTGTGGGAGACTTCAACACATCACTCTCTCCTATAGATAGATCAACCAGACAGAAGACCAATAAGGAAATTGAAAACCTAAACAATCTGATAAATGAATTAGATTTAACAGACATATACAGGACATTACATCCCAAATCACCAGGATACACATACTTTTCTAGTGTTCATGGAACTTTCTCCAGAATAGATCATATGCTGGGACATAAAACAAGCCTCAATAAATTTAAAAAGATTGAAATTATTCAAAGCACATTCTCTGACCACAATGGAATACAATTAGAAGTCAATAACCATCAGAGACTTAGAAAATTCACAAATACCTGGAGGTTAAACAACACACTCCTAAACAATCAGTGGGTTAAAGAAGAAATAGCAAGAGAAATTGCTAAATATATAGAGACGAATGAAAATGAGAACACAACATACCAAAACCTATGGGATGCAGCAAAAGCAGTGCTAAGGGGGAAATTTATAGCACTAAACGCATATATTAAAAAGGAAGAAAGAGCCAAAATCAAAGAACTAATGGATCAACTGAAGAAGCTAGAAAATGAACAGCAAACCAATCCTAAACCAAGTACAAGAAAAGAAATAACAAGGATTAAAGCAGAAATAAATGACATAGAAAACAAAAAAACAATAGAGAGGATAAATATCACCAAAAGTTGGTTCTTTGAGAAGATCAACAAGATTGACAAGCCCCTAGCTAGACTGACAAAATCAAAAAGAGAGAAGACCCACATAAACAAAATAATGAATGAAAAAGGGGACATAACTGCAGATCCTGAAGAAATTAAAAAAATTATAAGAGGATACTATGAACAACTGTATGGCAACAAACTGGATAATGTAGAGGAAATGGACAATTTCCTGGAAACATATGAACAACCTAGACTGACCAGAGAAGAAATAGAAGACCTCAACCAACCCATCACAAGCAAAGAGATCCAATCAGTCATCAAAAATCTTCCCACAAATAAATGCCCAGGGCCAGATGGCTTCACAGGGGAATTCTACCAAACTTTCCAGAAAGAACTGACACCAACCTTACTCAAACTCTTTCAAAACATTGAAGAAAATGGAACACTACCTAACTCATTTTATGAAGCTAACATCAATCTAATACCAAAACCAGGCAAAGATGCTACAAAAAAGGAAAACTACTGGCCAATCTCCCTAATGAATATAGATGCAAAAATCCTCAACAAATACTTGCAAATCGAATCCAAAGACACATTAAAAAAATCATACACCATGACCAAATGGGGTTTATTCCAGGCATGCAAGGATGGTTCAACATAAGAAAATCAATCAATGTATTACAACACATTAACAAGTCAAAAGGGAAAAATCAATTATCATCTCAATAGATGCTGAAAAAGCATTTGACAAAATCCAACATCCCTTTTTGATAAAAACACTTCAAAAGGTAGGAATTGAAGGAAACTTCCTCAACATGATAAAGAGCATATATGAAAAACCCACAGCCAGCATAGTACTCAATGGAGAGAGACTGAAAGCCTTCCCTCTAAGATCAGGAACAAGACAAGGATGCCCGCTATCACCACTGTTATTCAACATTGTGCTGGAAGTGCTAGCCAGGGCAATCCGGCAAGACAAAGAAATAAAAGGCAACCAAATTGGAAAAGAATAAGTAAAACTGTCATTGTTTGCAGATGATATGATCTTATATCTAGAAAACCCTGAGAAATCGACGATACAGCTACTAGAGCTAATAAACAAATTTAGCAAAGTAGCGGGATACAAGGTTAATGCACATAAGTCAGTAATGTTTCTATATGCTAGAAATGAACAAACTGAAGAGACACTCAAGAAAAAGATACCATTTTCAATAGCAACTAAAAAAATCAAGTACCTAGGAATAAACTTAACCAAAGATGTAAAAGACCTATACAAAGAAAACTACATAACTCTACTAAAAGAAATAGAAGGGGACCTTAAAAGATGGAAAAATATTCCATGTTCATGGATAGGAAGGCTAAATGTCATTAAGATGTCAATTCTACCCAAACTCATCTACAGATTCAATGCAATCCCAATCAAAATTCCAACAACCTACTTTGCAGACTTGGAAAAGCTAGTTATCAAATTTATTTGGAAAGGGAAGATGCCTCGAATTGCTAAAGACACTCTAAAAAAGAAAAACGAAGTGGGAGGACTTACACTCCCTGACTTTGAAGCTCATTATAAAGCCACAGTTACCAAAACAGCATGGTACTGGCACAAAGATAGACATATAGATCAATGGAATCGAATTGAGAATTCGGAGATAGACCCTCAGATCTATGGCCAACTGATCTTTGATAAGGCCCCCAAAGTCACTGAACTGAGTCATAATGGTCTTTTCAACAAATGGGGCTGGGAGAGTTGGATATCCATATCCAAAAGAATGAAAGAGGACCCCTACCTCACCCCCTACATAAAAATTAACTCAAAATGGACCAAAGATCTCAATATAAAAGAAAGTACCATAAAACTCCTAGAAGATAATGTTGGAAAACATCTTCAAGACCTTGTATTAGGCGGCCACTTCCTAGACTTTACACCCAAAGCACAAGCAACAAAAGAAAAAATAGACAAATGGGAACTCCTCAAGCTTAGAAGTTTCTGCACCTCAAAGGAATTTCTCAAAAAGGTAAAGAGGCAGCCAACTCAATTGGAAAAAATTTTTGGAAACCATGTATCTGACAAAAGACTGATATCTTGCATATATAAAGAAATCCTACAACTCAATGACAATAGTACAGTCGGCCCAATTATAAAATGGGCAAAAGATATGAAGAGACAGTTTTCTGAAGAGTAAATACAAATGGCCAAGAAACACATGAAAAAATGTTCAGCTTCACTAGCTATTAGAGAGATGCAAATTAAGACCACAATGAGATACCATCTCACACCAATTAGAATGGCTGCCATTAAACAAACAGGAA
This sequence comes from Choloepus didactylus, assembly GCF_015220235.1. Taxonomy (NCBI): domain Eukaryota; kingdom Metazoa; phylum Chordata; class Mammalia; order Pilosa; family Megalonychidae; genus Choloepus; species Choloepus didactylus. The sequence goes on along the minus strand of NC_051312.1, from coordinate 155,285,210 downwards.
ACTACAAATGCTGGAGGGGATGTGGAGAAATTGGAACTCTTATTCACTGTTGGTGGGACTGTATAATGGTTCAGCCACTCTGGAAGTCAGTCTGGCAGTTCCTTAGAAAACTAGATATAGAGTTACCATTCGACCCAGCAATTGCACTTCTCGGTATATACCCGGAAGATCGGAAAGCAGTGACACGAACAGATATCTGCACGCCAATGTTTATAGCAGCATTATTCACAATTGCCAAAAGATGGAAACAACCCAAATGTCCTTCAACAGATGAGTGGATAAATAAAATGTGGTATATACACACGATGGAATACTACGCGGCAGTAAGAAGGAACGATCTCATCAAACATATGACAACATGGATGAACCTTGAAGACATAATGCTAAGCAAAATAAGCCAGGCACAAAAAGAGAAATATTATATGCTACCACTAATGTGAACTTTGAAAAATATAAAACAAATGGCTTGTAATGTAGAATGTAGGGGAACTAGCAATAGAGAGCAATTAAGGAAGGGGGAACAATAATCCAAGAAGAACAGATAAGCTATTTAACGTTCTGGGGATGCCCAGGAATGACTATGGTCTGTTAATTTCTGATGGATATAGTAGGAGCAAGTTCACAGAAATGTTGCTATATTAGGTAACTTTCTTGGGGTAAAGTAGGAACATGTTGGAAGTTAAGCAGTTATCTTAGGTTAGTTGTCTTTTTCTTACTCCCTTGTCATGGTCTCTTTAAAATGTTCTTTTATTGTATGTTTGTTTTCTTTTTAACTTTTTTTTCATACAGTTGATTTAAAAAAGAAGGGAAAGTTAAAAAAAAAAAACACGGAAAAAAAAAAAGATGCAGTGCCCCCTTGAGGAGCCTGTGGAGAATGCAGGGGTATTGGCCTACCCCACCTCCATGGTTGCTAACATGACCACAGACATAGGGGACTGGTGGTTTGATGGGTTGAGCCCTCTACCACAGGTTTTACCCTTGGGAAGATGGTTGCTGCAAAGGAGAGGCTAGGCCTCCCTGTGGTTGTGCCTAAGAGCCTCCTCCCGAATGCCTCTTTGTTGCTCAGATGTGGCCCTGTCTCTCTAGCTAAGCCAACTTGAAAGGTGAAATCACTGCCCTCCCCCCTACGTGGGATCAGACACCCAGGGGAGTGAATCTCCCTGGCAACGTGGAATATGACTCCCGGGGAGGAATGTAGACCTGGCATCGTGGGACGGAGAACATCTTCTTGACCAAAAGAGGGATGTGAAAGGAAATGAAATAAGCTTCAGTGGCAGAGAGAATCCAAAAGGAGCCGAGAGGTCACTCTGGTGGGCACTCTTATGCACACTTTAGACAACCCTTTTTAGGTTCTAAAGAATTGGGGTAGCTGGTGGTGGATACCTGAAACTATCAAACTGCAACCCAGAACCCATGAATCTCGAAGACAGTTGTATAAAAATGTAGCTTATGAGGGGTGACAATGGGATTGGGAAAGCCATAAGGACCACACTCCACTTCGTCTAGTTTATGGATGGATGAGTAGAAAAATAGGGGAATGAAACAAACAGACAAAGGTACCCAGTGTTCTTTTTTACTTCAATTGCTCTTTTTCACTCTAATTATTATTCTTGTTATTCTTGTGTGTGTGCTAATGAAGGTGTCAGGAATTGATTTGGGTGATGAATGTACAACTATGTAATGGTACTGTGAACAATCGAAAGTACGATTTGTTTTGTATGACTGCGTGGTATATGAATATATCTCAATAAAATGAAGATTAAAAAAAAAAAAAAGACATAATGCTGAGCAAAATAAGCCAGGCACAAAAAGAGACATATTGTATGTTACCACTAATGTGAATTCTGTGAAAAATGTACAATGTTTTATACTGTAGAATGTAGGGGACCTAGAGATACCAATTAGTGGAGGGGGAATGATAATCTAATAAGAACAGATAAACTATGGAGGGTAATCTCAATGTTATGGGAATGCTCAGGAATGATTATGGTTTGTAAACTTTCTTGGATATAGTAAGATCAGGTTGGAAGCAATAGAGTTATTTTAGGTTTTTTTTTCTCTTATTCCTTTGTTTTCTTAGGGGTTGTTAATTTTCTTGGGGTATGGTAGGAACATGTTGGAAGCAATGTAGTTATTTTAGATTATTTGTTTTTCTTACTCCTCTGTTTGGACATGGTTTATTAATTTTCTTGGGGTATGATAGGAACATATTGGAAGCAAAGTAATTATTTTAGGTTATTTGTTTTCCTTAATCCATTGCTTTGTTTGAAATGTTGTGGGGTTTTTTTGGTTTGGGTATTCTCTTTTCACTTTTATTTTTTATTCTTATTCTGATTCTTTCTGATGTAAGGAAAATGTTCAGAAATAGATTGTGGTGATGAACGCATAACTATATGATCATACTGTGAACAGTTGATTGTATACCATGGATGACTGTATGGTTTGTGAATATATTTCAATAAAACTGAATTAAAAAAAAAAAAAAAAAACTAAAGGACAAATGGGGTGGGATGGGGGTATGATTTGGGTGTTCTTTTTCCACTTTTATTTTTTTATTCTTGTTCTGGTTCTTTCTGATGTAAGGAAAATGTTCAGAGATAGACTGTGGTGATGAATGCATAACTATGTTATCATGCTGTGGATAGTGGATTGTATACCATGGATGATTGTATGGTGTGTGAATGTATTTCAATAAAACTGAATTTAATAAAAAAAAAAAAAAAAAAAAGAAAAGAATTAAGAGCAGGGACTCAAACATATATTTGTACACCAATGCTCATAGCAGCATTGTTCACTATTGCCCCAAAATGTGGAAGCAACCCAAGTGTCATCAACCTATGAATGGATAAACGAAATGTGGTATATATATATATATATATATACAATGGAATATTATTCAGCCTTAAAAAGGAATGAAGTCCTGATACATGCAACAATATGAATGAACCTTGAAGACATAATGTTGAGTGAAGTAAGTAAGACACAAAAGGACAAATATTGTATGATCTTACTGATATGAAATAATTTAGAGTAAGCAAACTCATAGAGTTAGAATCTAGAATACAGGTTACCAGGGGGTAGTTGGGGCTAGGTAATGGAAAGTTTAAGCCTTAAAATGTATACGATTCTTATTCAGAATGGTGTTGTGGGTGGTAGTGATGGTAGCACAACATTGTGAACATAATAAACAGCACTGAAATATATATTGCTGAATGTGGTTAAAAGAGGAAATGTTAGATTGTGTGGATGTGTATATACATACATACACACACACACACATATATACACATATACATATATGATAACAGAACAAAAATTTTTTGAATGCATGGAATTGTATTTAACAGAGAACCCTAAGTTAAACCATGAAATATAGTGAATAGTACAATTATAAATATGTGCTTTCATCAGTTGTGACAAATGTTCCACACCAATGCAACGTGTTAATAATAGGGTTATGTATGGGAATCCTGAATTGTATGCATGATTGTTCTGGAAACTCATAACTTCTCTTATAAGGGAGAAATACCGGATACAGTGATGAGCCAAGCAATCCTTCATTCTCTGGCAATGAGAGTCGCTGTTGTCAAAGAGTACTCCCTAAAGATGGGGAGGAGAGACTCCTCCCAGGAGGGCTCTCTGCCTGTGTTCCTGGGCTGAGGCATGCCCTCTGCATGTTCTGCACTGGGGCTGGGTGGCAGAGAATCAGCTCAGGGAAGGGGGATGTGGTGTCCCTGTGAATGATGTGAGTGATATCTTGGGAATTCCTCTCTGGGATCTGGAGGTGTAATCTCCATTACAAAGTAATGGAGGCGTAGGATGACACCACTTTTCTTAATCTGCTGATTTCCATGGATTCCGTTGGGTAAATTGCCTAAGTCATTCAAGTGGGTGGGGGGAGACCGAGCAGCCTCCAGCTGGAGGGGAGTCCCTATTCTGTGCCAGCACCCCCCTGCAGAGGTAGCCTTCCTGGAGGATCGGCTTCATGACCAAGGGCCCCTCTCTATCAGTGGGGTCCCCTTTAGGACCAGAGTCTGCACATTGGGGTTCTGCCCATGAGCAGGGCTGTGATTGTGGGGGCTCCACAGAAAGCAGGCTAGTCCAGACTAATGCTTTGCGATGAAAGAGTGATTTCCTCCTGAAGATCAGAGCTGACTAAATTCTAGTTCATATGAATAGCTGCTTGGGTCATCAGATTCTTTACTGGCAGCAGTGATAGCAGCTCCCATGTATGAGTCACCCACCATGTGCCAGGGTTTCCATTGACCTTGGAGATCCTCTTACTCATCTCTATAGGAGTGTCTCCCACCGGCGTCTCATCAGGTGAGTACCTTTTACCACAGCTCTTCCAGGAGACCGTAAAAGAATCCCAGGCTGTCCTGGAATGAAAATCAGCATAGGAGAGAAAGAGGAGAGAGAGTCATGCACATCCCAGACATAAACTCTCAGTCTTCACACATCCCAAACATAAACTCCCATATTGGCCTGAACCTGTCAGTCCTCACACATCCCAAACACCACCCTCCATAAACCCATATTTACTGCCTTGAAAAGGGAAGAAAAGCAAAAAACATCAAAGCTGGGACATTGAACTAACACTCCCCTGGGAAGAGATGTGGCCAGTGTTTTGACATATTCAAGGCCTGCTCCTCATGATGCAGCAAAGGTCATTGCCAAGACTCTGTGAGCAGGGAACATACCTGTCCTCCATAGGATACCTGCTTCCGCAGACTTAAGTAACATTTGGAGCCATCATGAGACCATCTTCTCTCCCCAGTTGATAATGAGCCTTGTGGCTCATAGGAAGCATGGCCAGCTTTCCTCATTAAATACTGGGGGGTGGGGGGTGCAGCTCTCCAAGGAGAGGAGTGATAATTGAAGACTAGTTTTATTTTAGGAACTAGAGAATTACAGATGTCCCAGCATTTTAAAATTATCCACCACGCAAATCAGAAGATTGTGAGCAAATGTGGCCTGAAGAAAAGGCTCCTTCACCCACTCCTGGCCTGGAAATGAGGTCATGATGGGACTAGTATGTAGTTTGATTTCAGCTCTCCCAGATGACTCACTGAAAAGTGCAACAGCCTTTGCTGATCTTCCTGAGAGGTATGCTGTCCCTCCTACTACCCTTTAGAATCTCAATGGCAGCAGTCTCCATTTACAATTTGATTTCTTTCCAAAGGCATGTTTCTTTGAAAACAAACATCATCATTAGAGCTAGAAAACAGTAGAAGATATGAAGTAGTGTTGTCTAGGAAATGGAAATCCTTCCTATTTGGCCACCACAATGAGCTAAGCTTTCCCTTCTGGACACAGTGGGCTGTGGCAGCCCAGCTGGCTTGGCCTCCATGAGGGATGCCCAAGGTGCCCAGATACAACTTCACCAGTCAGTATGCAGAACTCAGAGAGGATGTGGCCTTCCTCACTCCAGATGTCCAGGCTCTGGGAAAACACACTTTCTTGGTTGTGGATCCTGTTACTGTACAGACAGCTGTTCATTAGGGAGGAACAGATGGAGGATAGAGGGCGAGGCCATGGAAGGGTCTCAGTGCTAGAGCATACCAAGCACCAGGCAGGGCCATTGCAGAGAGAAGCCATGCTGTTTGTTGGGGAATGGATGGCCTTGGGTTAATGAGAGGGCTTTCTCAATGAACCTGTCCTTGAAGATTGCATGTGGGTCAGATATAGGAGTTTGGAAACCAGGTTCCCTGGATGTAGTTAAAATTACAGACTTACTGCCATTAAACAAACAGGAAACTACAAATGCTGGAGAGGATGTGGAGAAATTGGAACTCTTATTCATTGCTGGTGGGAGTGTATAATGGTTCAGCCACTCTGGGGGTCAGTCTGGCAGTTCCTTAGAAAACTAGATACAGAGATACCCTTTGATCCAGCGATTGTACTTCTCGGTATATACCTGGAAGATCGGAGAGCAGTGACATGAACAGATATCTGCACTCCAATGTTCATAAGAGCATTGTTCACAATTGCCAAGAGATGGAAACAACCCAAATGTCCTTCAACAGATGAGTAGATAAATAAAATGTGGTATATACACACGATGGAATACTACTCAGCAGTAAGAAGAAATGATGTCATGAGACATATGACAACACGGATGAACCTTGAAGACATAATGCTGAGCAAAATAAGCCGGGCACAAAAAGAGAAATATTACATGCTACCACTAATGTGAACATTGAGAAATGTAAAATAAATGGTTTATAATGTAGAATGTCAGGGAACTAGCAATAGAGAGCAAGTAATGAAGGGGGAACGATAACCCAATAAGAACAGATAAGCTATCCTGGGTAAATTTAATTGTTCTGGGAATGCCCAGGAATGACTATGGTTTGTTAATTTCTGGTGGGTACGGTAGGAACAAGTTCACAGAAATGTTGCTATATTAGGTTATTTTCTTGGGGTAAAGTAGGAACACGTTGGAAGTAAAGTAGTTACTTTAGGTTAGTTGTCTTTTTCTTACTCTTTTGTTACGGTTTGTTTGAAATTTTTTTATTGTATTTTTTTTTGATATAGTTAATAGTTAATTTAAAAGAAAAGTTAATTTAAAAAAATGAAAAAAAATATGCAGAGCCCCCCTGAAGAGCTGGTGGAGAATGCAGGGGTGTTGGGCTTCCCCACTGTGCCAGTCTGAATATATTGTGTCCCCCAAACACCATTATCTTTGATGCAATCTTGTGGGGCAGACATATTAGTGGGGATTAAGTTGGAACCCCAGCCAGCTGTAGGTGATAACTGATGAGATATTCCCATGGAGGCATGGCCCCACCCATTCAGGGTGGGCCTTGATCAGTGGAGCCATATAAATGAGCTGACGGGCAGAGGGAACTCAGTGCAGCTGTGAGTGACATTCTGAAGAGGAGCTACAACTGAGAGGGGCACTTTGAAGAAAGCACAGGAGCTGCAGATGAGAGACAGTTTGAAGATGGCTGTTGAAAGCAGATTCTTGCTCTGGAGAAGCTAAGAGAGGACAAATATCCCAAGTGCAACTAAGAGTGACATTTTTTGAGGAACTGCAGCCTAGAGAGGAACGTCCTGGGAGAAAGCCATTTTGAAACCAGAACTTTGGAGCAGATGCCAGCCACGTGCCTTCCCAGCTAACAGAGGTTTTCCAGACACCATTGGCCATCCTCCAGTGAAGGTACCCGATTGCTGATGTGTTACCTCGGACACTTTATGGCCTAAAGACTGTAACTGTGTAACCAAATAAACCCCCTTTTATAAAAGCCAATCCATCTCTGGTGTTTTGCATTCTGGCAGCATTAGCAAACTAGAACACCCACCTCGATGGTTGCTGATGTGCTCACAGACACTGGGGACTGGTGGTTTGATGGGCTGAGCCCTCTACCATGGGACTTGCCCTTGGGAAGACTGTTACTGCAAAGGAGAGGCTAGGCCTGCTTATAATTGTGCCTAAGAGCCTCCTCCCGAATGCCTCTTTGTTTCTCAGATGTGGCCCTCTCTCTCTACCTAAGCCAACTTGGCAGGTGAAATCACTGTCCTCCCCCTTACATGGGATCAGACACCCAGGGGAGTGAATCTCCCTGGAAATGTGGAATATGACTGCCAAGGAAGAACGTAGACTCAGCATCGTGGAATAGAGAACATCTTCTTGACCAAAAAGGGGATGTGAAAGGAAATGAAATAAGCTTCAGTGGCAGAGAGATTCCAAAAGGAGCTGAGAGGTCACTCTGATGGGCACTCTTACGTACCATATAGACAACCCTTTTTAGGTTCTAATGAACTGGAATAGTTAGCAGTAAATACCTGAAACTATCAAATGACAACCCAGAACCCTTGAATCTTGAAGAAGATTGTATAACAATGTAGTTTATGAGGGGTGACAATGTGATTGGGAAAGCCATATGGACCACACTCCCCTTTGTCCAGTGTATGGATGGATGAGTAGAAAAATGGGGGAAAAAAAAAAATGCACCCAGTGTTCTTTTTTACTATCATTGTTCTTTTTCACTTTAATTCTTATTTTTATTATTTGTGTGTGTGTGGTAATGAAAATGTTCAAAAATTAATTTTGGTGATGAACGCACAACTATATAATGGTGCTGTGAACAACTGAATGTACTCTTTGTATGACTGCATGGTATGTGAATATATCTCAATACAATTGAATTTAAAAAAAATTATAGCCTTAGCATAACTTGAAAACACATGCTTTGGGTCCATACCAACCTATTTTTCATTTCATCTGGAAGTTTGGTCAGGGGTTACATGCCCCTCTCCCTCACTCCAGTGTGACTATCTTGAGGGCAAAGACTTGACTCAATCCCCTAAGTGTCTCACATGGTGCTTTGCACATAGCAGGGCCCCAAATTGTTCACTGAATGTTAAAATATTAAATGTCAGCAAAGCTGGCTTTCCTACTTGGCTCTTACAGATTCTGTCAGAGACTGGAAACAAGCAACCACTCTAGAAGAAAAGGAGCAGGCAATGGCTGAAAGTCTAATCGTGTGGGTCACTCTTTACTTTGAGCTTCTTTTTCTGCTCCTCTCAATAAAGCAGGTATTGTGAACTTAAAGATAACCTGAAATTCTTGTCCATTCCTCCCATTGAGAGGTGAGATCTGTGTCTCCTCCCCTTGAGGAGGCTCTGAGGTGGATTAACAAACAGAATGTGGGAGAAGTGACGTTGAACCAGTTCTTCCGCCCACATCGTAACAAACTGTTGGTTTCCACTTTCTTTTACAATGCTTGCTCTCAAAATGTTTCCTTTGGGAACACTCTCTCCAAGACCCAAACAGCAGGCTGTGAGAAGTCCAGGCCACATGGAAAGGACACAGGTAGGTTCTCTGTTTGAGGGTCCATGTGAGCCCAGTCTTCCAGGCATCCTCAGCAACACACCAGGCACATGTATGAAATCACCTTGGAACCTCCAAACAAAACAAGGCCATCATCCAACTGAATATCATCCAGTGGCCACTCTCATGTGGAACAGAAAATCTCCCAGCCAAGCTCTGACCAAATTCATGATACGTAATGAAGTGGTGGTTGTTTTAAGTCCCTAAGTTTTGGAGTAATTTGTTATATTTGTGAGCAGGTGACTAGCTCACTTGTCCTAGGGCTATATTTCCATCTGCTCTGCCAAATGGCCCATAGAGATGAGACTGAAGAGGAACTAGCAGAAAAGCCACAGTGGGGGATCAAAGGACATTGTCCAGTGCTCTGATGGACACCAGCGCCTCTGGACCCTGTGAGATATAGACCCTGGCCCTGGCTCCATGAGGACATGGGGTACTTTTCATTCCTACTACCAGGCCTGGGAGGGAAAGCAAAGACCTGTCAACATGTAGATAAGTGTCCGTTTTCTTCATACCCCTGCCCTTCTGTTCTACTCTTCTAGAAAGAGTTGACAGTTGCAAAAAGTTTCCTTACCTACTGGCCCCACTGGTCTGGTTACTTTAAAAGCCAACTCACCTCTTCTAGAACCAGACAGCTCCTACTTGATTCAGACAGGAGCCAGGGCCAGGGACAGGAATGGCAGCTGGACTAGAATGGGCACCAAGAGTCCAGAGCTCTGATGCTGAAGCCCAGGCTCCAGAGAAGTTCTGGAAAAAATAAGAAACAAGCCTTTCCCTTGTCTGTCCTTTGTCCTCTGCATGGACACTTGAGTGGTCAGACCTCAGCCATGCAAAGTGGGCTGCTCATCCAGGTGGGAGCAAAGGGGGAGAGGAGGGCTTGGGTCAGGAGTTCAGGTCCAGACCTGCACTCTGCTGTCAATGTGAGAGTGTGGTGGGTTGAAGGTGTTCAGCCCCTCAGCACTGGGCTGCTCCTGCCTGGGATTGCCACACGCCTGTCCTGAAATTAACTCATATGCTCTGTTCCCAACCTCCTCCATTCACCCATTCATTTGTTCAGGCAGACATCTATGACCAAATGCCATGCAAGATTCTGGGGTCTGGAATTTTGGTGACAGATATAACACAGACCTGGGTTTGACTTCCACCTGTTCAACTTATTAGCTATGAGACTGGGGCCAAATCAATCGCTTTCAGTTTCCTTGATTTTAGAAAGGATCTAACATCCACTCCATACATATGATTCTTGAGATTATTAAATGACACCTAGAAAGCAGTTATTGGAGTGCCTGGCAAATACTCAACAAATGGTAGCAAATGGTAACATGTAACATGAGAGCCCCCCAAAAGCCATGCTTGCCCACAGAACACTCACAGGTTCCTGTGACTCTGGGAGGAAATAGAAGGCAGTGGCCCAAGTCTGGGCTCTGCAGGTCTCCAGGCCCTGACACAGGGAGCAGCTTTGCCACCAGGCCCTAAGTCCCAACCTCCCAGCCTCTACCAAAGCCATACCCTGGGTCTACACAGGCTGACTTTAGCATTTGGTGAGAGCACTTGATATTTTCACTGCTATTTCCTATGTTCCCATCTTTCTCTTGCATAAAACAAGCTGTTTTTGTGAAGCATGCCATAGCATTTCCATGGAAACCATTTTAAACGCTGTTCTTATACCACTGATGCTGCAGTAGAGTCTTATTCTTTTGAATAACGGACTAGATTACCAAGTGGGAGTGCATGGGTACTTGCAAGATGGTATGTTTGCAAGCACATACATGCTTTCCTTCTTACATGTTTTTCTTCCTAGAGCTTTTAGCAAACCTGACTTAGTGCTGCTTGAGAAACCATGATGTTACTGGTGCCATGGAGAAAGGGATGCTTTTATTCTGGCAAAGGCATGGTTCTCATTTAAACAGGGTAACAAGGAGGCAGAGTGGTGGGGACCATGGTGAGTAAGATATGAAGACAGGCCAGTGTCATAGTGGTGGAAGAAGAGAAAGAATAAATAACAGCTCAGTTTAGGTTCCCATTCCCAATCTATCAGCACATGCAGTGGGAGTACAAGATTCTGTGACGTGACCTGGGTTTTCAAAACCTGCCACCCCACCTCCTGCCCCCCTTGCTCCCTGTTCTCAACATGCACATGTGTGCACATGTGCACACACACACACACAGAGTGTACAGACTTCATACAATCAACATACATTGAACATCTCTATGAACCAAATACTATAGATGTGCCTTGAGGGATACAAAGATGAAACCATGATAGTTAAATTCATGTGTCAACTTGGCTAGGTTATGGTGTCCTGTCACTTGATCCAGCAAGTACTGGCTTGATTGATAATGTGAGAGTATTTTGTGGATTTAAAATTGTAAGTCTATTGAAATGCCAGAACTGTCCTGCTATGTTGTAGATGAAGGGATCCAAAGGCTTAGAGAGATTGGAATGTTAGAATGGATTTTTCATGTAAGACCTGCCCACCCACCCCAGGAATGGCCAGAGGATGCATCTTTCACTAGGACTGGGAGAGCAACTCCACCAGCTCTAAATATCTGTGTGGTCACGCTTCTCTGCAGATCAGATATTACTCTGAGAATGACTGTCACTGAATTTGGACCCTTAAACCTAATGTGAATGATTGGATCCTGGGTTAGCAGAAGCCAAATGGCAGCACTTAATCACCAAAGACAAGGTGGGTGTAGCTACCTTAATGGACAGCAGAGTCAAAGCAGTAATCAGAATAGTCTGAATAGGGAAGTTCCCTATGAACAATTGACTGAGAACGAAAAAAATTCAGGCCTGGTTTACAGATGGATCTGCATTATATGCAGGTACCAACTAAAAAGTGGACAGAAGCCCCTTTCTGAAACATCCCTGAAGGACACATGAAGGAAATCCTCCCAGTGGGTAGAATTTCAAGCAATGCATCTAGTTGTTCATTTTTCTTGGAAGAGAAGTGGCTTAAGGTGTTTTGTGTTCTGATTCATGGGCTGTTGCCAATGGTTGTTTGAATGGTCAGGGACTTGGAAGGAACATGATTGGAAAATTGGGGACAAAGAGGTCTGGGGGAGAGGTATGTGGATGGACATTTCTGAATGGGTGAAAAACATGAAGATATGTGTGTCCATGTGAATGCTCAACAGAGAGTGACTTTAGTAAAGGATTTTAATGATCAAGGGGAAAGAATGTCCCAGTCTGTGGATGCCAATCAGTCTCTTTCCCCAGCTGCACCTGTGATTGCCCAATGGGCTCATGAACAAAGTGGTCTTGGTGATAGGGATGGAAGTTATGCATGGGCTCAGCAACATGGACTTCCTCTCACCAAGACTGACCTGGCTACAGCCACTGCCGAGTGCCCAGTCTGTCAAACAGCAGAGCCCAACATTCAGTCCCTGATATGGCACCATTTGCTGAGGTGATCAGGGATGATTGATTGATTACATTGGGCCATTTCCATCATTGAAGGCTCAACATTTTGTTCTTACTGGAATAGACACCTACAAATTTGCCTCCTCCTGCAGTCAATGCTTCTGCCAATAATACCATTCATGGACTTACAAAATGCCTTATCTACCATCATGTTATTCCCTACAGTATAGCTTCTGATCAAGGATCCCAATTCAGAGAAAATGATGTGTGGGAATGGGCACATGCTCATGAAATTCACTGGTGTTACCATGTTCCCCATCATCATGAAGCAGCTATATTGATAGAACTTTGGAATGGCTTGTTGGCAAGTCAATTACAGAGTCCACTGGGTGGCAGTACCTTGCATGGCTGGGGCAGTGTTCTCCAGGAGGCTGTTTATGCTCTGCATCAGCATCCACTCTATGGTGCTGTTTCTCCCATAGCCAGGATTCATGGGTCCAGGAATCGAGGAATGAAAATGAGAGTGGCATTACTCACTATCACCCCTGGTGGACCACTAGAAACAAATTTTCTTCCTGTCCCCATGACCTTAACTTTTGCTGGTCTACAGGTCTTAGTTTCAAAAGGAGGAGTGCTTCCAGCAGGAGATGCACAATGATTCCTTTGAACTGGAAGTTAAGACTGCCACCTGGTCACTTTGGGCTTCTCATACCCTTTAATCAACAGGGAAGGAAGGGAATTATTGTACTGGCTGGGGTGATTTATCCCGACTGTCAAGAGGAAATAAGACTGAACTACAAATGGAGGTAAAGAAGAGTTTTCCTGGGATACAGGAGATTCCCTAGGGTGTCTCTTAGAACTACCATGCACTGTAATTAAAGTCAATGGAAAACTGCAACAACCCAATCCAGGCAGGACTACCAATGGTCAAGAAGCTTCAGGAATGAAGGTTTGGGTCACCCCACCAGGCAAAGAACCACAGCCAGCTGAGGTGCTTCCTGAGGGTAAAGGGCACATGGAATGCATAGTGGAAGAAAGTAGTTATAGATATGAGCTATGACCACATGACCAGTTACAGAAATGAGGACTCTAATGGTTATGAGTATTTCTTCTTTGTTTACTTATGAGTATGTTTGTAAATGTACATAAAGCAAATGTTTTTTTCTTCCCTATCTTATCCTCTTAGCATATAACATAGTTTGTCTTAACTTTTTGTCATAGTATTAAGTTACAGGTCATCAAGTTTAGGAGTGAATATTATCAAAGTACTTGCATCCTCTTTTGGGGAAAAGGTTAGTGTATTTCTGGTTATATGCAGAATACTTGAATTATGTTAGGTGAAAGTATAACTGCTATTATTTGTGTTCAGAAATTAAGTGTGGTTTAGATGTGTATGGTGCCAAGTTGACAAGGGGTGGACTGTGATGGTTAAGTTCATGTATCAACTTGGCCGGTTATGGTATCCAGTTGTTTGGTCAAGCAAGTACTGGCCTGATTGTTACTGTGAGGTTATTTTGTGGATTTAAATCATTAGTCAGTTGTTTGCAGCTATTGCTGGCTATATTCACAATTAACAAAGGAGATTGTCTTCAGCAATAAGAGAAGTCTCACCCAATCAGTTGAAGGCCTTGGAGAACTGATAATTTCAGCAGTCAGAAAGAAGGAATTCTATTTCTCCTTCAGCCAGCAGCTTCTCCTGGAGAACTCACTGAAACCTTCATTGGGGTTCCCAAATCACAACCTGCCCTATAGAATTTGGACTTGCCAATGTCCATGGTTGCAAGAGTCAGTTCCTACATAAATCTCATAATATTTATATATCTATATTACATACATATGAAATGTAACATATATATATCTATATTCATCTTCTTTTTGGGATACCAAAGCCAGGAAGCAAAGCTGAGATAGTTGAATACTCAGATATCTGGGTTTCTCAATGCAAATATTTCATTATTTAAAAACAACCAGGTGGCTGTTTCATGTTCTCCTTTCTTCCTGAGAATATTTGGCACACAGTCACTTATGGCTGTTGGTCTACCTTCATCAGGAACCAGCCAAACCCACCATGATGAAAGGCCTATCCTTGCAGAGGTGGAACTCTAACTGCTGCTATCAGATTCAGGAGAATCCATTTTGGAATATTAAAAACATTTTAATAACATTTCAAAAGTGAAGAGAATCTTGAGATAAGGAGCTGATTCCCTGACACTAGCTAGTGAAGTCTGTCTGGCACTGCTCCAGATTGAGAATGGGTTGATGGCTCCCAATGGGACTGGAAAACCATCTCACAATGCCACATACGTTGCTGAGCATCTTAACATGAGCCACTCATTAAGTTAACATAATAAACTTGAGGAAGTTGTTTCTGAATCCAGTTAATAGATGAAGAGACTGAGGGTCAGAGAACAAACTCAGAATTGGAAACTAAGCTGTCTAATTCTGACCCCAGGTTGCCTTGAATCATGCCTGGCTGACAGTATAACAATAACAACCACACAATAACAACAACACAACAACTACTATAATAATGCCAACAAAGCCTGCTCCTGCCAGTTGAGCCCCAGCCATGGGCTTCCCTGCCAGGTGGTTTGGGGCCTGTTGAGGAGCAGGCTGACCCCTTGGCCCCACTCCCTGGCTACACCACTGACCTAGACTTCCTTTTGCTCCTAGAGCAGTGGACCCTGACAGAAGGCCTTCACATCTTCCCAGGCTGTCTGTTTCTGCATCAGAAATGACCAAATGACCACAGTCACTGTGCCAGCCAGGGAAAGTCAAAAATATTAAAGGAAGGACTCTATGATAAGGAATAAAATATGAGTGCTGAGTGCTTAAAGGACACAAATTGCCTCCAAGGGGAAAGAACAAATCTCTTAGCATTAAGATTGATGCCCATCAGTCAGTCTCCCTTAAACACACAAAAGTTCCAGAGGGCAAAGTCAGCTATTCAAATTGCTAATTACTTGTTAAAAACTACAAATATTCCTGGGGACAAATTCATCTGCATGTGAATTAGATGTCCAGAGTAGTTAGGATTATTCAATTGTGTGCTTCTGAGTGGCAGAGTAGAATTTAAAGCAGAAACAATAAGGCAATCTTGGGTCACAGAGATGTGTATTGGAAAACGGGAGCAACAGTGGATCCCTTGCCTCAGGAAGTGTGTCTGAAAACCACACAGTAGAGAACATTTAACTTTCTACCTCCGGAGCAAAAGAACAGTGTGTCGATGGCTGAAATGCGTGTGGATGAGTGCAGGGTCCTCTTTTGGGAAAGCTGCCATTTAGGGAGCCCTGGGGGGTGGAGAGGGCTAGGGAGCCTCCTACTGCATTTCCCATGAAGAGAAGGGATGGTCCAGTCCCTCCTCCACCCTCACCCTCCAGCCACCATTGCATGGCTCTCATGGTGTCCTGGGGTCCTCGCATTAGTGGGCAGCTGGCTGGTCAGCCTGGTAAGGACGTTGAGAGGTAAGGGAATGTCCAACTCTTGAAGCAGGCTGCAGGGCCTACATGTCATCGATGGGGTAGAGGTGGTGCCCTCTGCAGCCTTTTCTGGAGAAGATAATAACTTACCTGGATCCTCAGTGCTGGGACTAAGTTTTATTTCTCTGCTGTTCATAAATGTTTTAAAAAGGGATAGGAAATATCTATCCTATATTTCCAGAAAAGGCTTCAGAGTGGCTTTGGGAGGCCTGCTGAGCCAATCTGGTGTTCTATAAGACTGATGGAACATCCGTGTTTCTCGATGTCAGGGCAAAGCTGGGGGAAAAGAGTGTGGGAATAAGGAAGAGTGTCAGGCTTTGGCAGAGCATGTGGCAGTTGGCAGAAGCTGTCCATGGATGTTGATCTGTTCATCTCATTGAGCTCATAAGGGCTGAAATACAGCTCTCTCATCTTTTTATGGGCCTATAAGCATATAAATCAGCTTCGTTTCCAAAAGTTGGCTTATATGAGGCCAGAGGAGGTCAGAGAGTACATAGGCAGGTCTCTTAAACAAAACTAGTTTCTAGATTCAATATAACCTCAACAAAAATTCCAGCACTATTTTTGTTAATTAATGACCCAATTCTAAAATTCTTACATGTATGCAAAGGATTATGAATATCCAAGATGATCGTAAAGAACACAAACAGAACTAAAAGATTTATGTTACCAGCTTTCAAGCAATATTATAAAGCTATATTAATTCAGACAGTATGCTGTTGACTTGAGAGTGAACAAACTAACCAATTTTGTTCATTTTGTATTCTTTGTAGAATACAAAATTCAGAAACAAATACATGCACTTGGGATCACTTCATTTATGACAAAAGTAGCACTGCAGTGAAGTGAGGGAAGGAAAGTCTGTTCATAAAATTGTCTTAGACAATGCATATGAGTGTGTGTGTGTGTGTGTGTATATCCCTTACTTACCCCATAGGCAGAAACAATCCCAGATGGATTACAGAGGTAAATGTAGGAGGTATCTTCATGACCTTGAAATAGGTAAGAATTTCTTCAAGAGGACACAAAAGGGGCTAATCTTGAAAGAAAGAACATTGAACATGGATAAAGTAGGTGCTATTAAAACAATTTCTTGTCAAAGGGCACCATTAGATATCAAGCTTCATGTAATGCCAGTCATTTGTATTGGAGTAACCCTCCTGCCCAAGCTATCAAAAGCTCTATAACACACACACATTTGAAGGCACTGGAGAGTGTCACGAAGCAGGCTGAGACTGGAGGAGGTCTGGCCCCTGGAAGAAGGAAACCACAGGGGTGAGATAGCCATTTGCCAGTTTTCCCTAAGTTGCTCTCTTACTTTACAAAAATGCAGAGGATATACTCAAGCAAAAATCAGCAGCCTCACTGGGGTGAGGGGTTGGAGGTCTGTTGGGTGACATTTCTCCATGGTTCTCTAACATTTTTGTACATCTTATGAGCAAAGCACTGATGGTCATTTGTTCCCGACTGTCTTTTCAAGGATGTTTGTAAAACCAACAGACTTAGATGATAAAGAGAGTATCACCCTCCATAGCAAAGGCAAGGTGTGTTTATTGCCAATACAATGGAAATAATGTCTCATTATCTTGGATCTGGAATGTCTAATCCCATTGAAAAGATTCCTGTCCCTAAACTCAGATTCCTCTCCTAGAAGTCAGCCCACTGTGAGTACAGGTGTCATCTGGTCCTCTTCACATCGCTCTATGGGATTGGGACTTGGAGAACTGGCACAAAAATGTTGTACTCTGGCTACTGCTATTGCCATGAATAATCCATTGTCCTTTGAATCCAAGGAGTCCTGTGTCTTCTGCTACCATCCTTGAGACTGAGGCAGCTGCCTTGTTAGCTTGCAAATAGGTTAAAATCTTTAGACCCTTCACAGTTTGTGACAATTATGATGAAGAGAATGGGATGCTGCCTGAGACATGGCTTTCTGTTAAGAGGAAGGGAGAGGGCTTTGAGGATGCATGAACAGGATTGGAAGAGGTCCACGGGAATCTGTAGCAAACACGTTCACCAAAATGGGCAAGAACTTTAACTTCACATCCTTGCCTATGAATGAGGAGGAATTAGGGAAGTGGCTGCAGGCTGAGAATAGGGTGAGGATTCGGAGACAGCCCCCTCGGATGGTGCATTCTTTGTTGTTAACTCTCTTGAGGATGAGGGGTTTCCTCACCAATCTGATAGTCTCTGGCAACTACCCCATTTTACCTAGTACTGTCACTAATCCAAAAGGCAGATGATTTTGTCCCTTTCAGACACAGTAATAGAGACTCACACCTGCACTGAGCAGGAAGGAGGGAAATCTGTGACTGCTACTAGTAGAAACAAGCAAATTCTTAGAATTTTGGCCAGTTTGCTTGGGAGGAAAAGAACAGGGTATGCTTGTAAAGAAGAAGAGCAGCGGCTGGGCCACCTCCTGGCTCAGCCGCTCCTACAGCCCATCGTGCTAACCTTAGACTCATTCAGAGATGGCAGAAAACCATCTCAGTGCCCCCTCTCCCCCGGGTCTTGGCTGCTAAGGAAGCTTTGGTCTCTTTGAGATATTTCCCTGAGACATGCAAACTCCCAAGGGAAATTGCGGATGGCTAGTATTCAGGCTCTTACTGCTCCAGATTGGATCAATAATGCTGACAAAGGTGACATTGGAAAATGAGAAACTAACCTAAGGGAAACTAGATAAATTCTTACAGGTCAGCTGGATGCCCTAGCACTTTTGTTCAAAGCAGTAAAAGACTTGAGAGATAATATCATAATAAGGGGGCAGCAAATGCCCAGGATTAAGGCAGACTCTTTAATGAAATCCAAGTTCATGCCAGCACAGGACACAAACCCTGAGGTCCCAGACAGAAAGCAGACACTGTGGCTGCTGAGCAGAGGCCTCCTCAAAGCTAATGCAGATGGCGTCAGCAACGATGATGGATGACATCTGTTTCTTTGATTGAGCCATGAGTGGCCTCTGGATCACTCAAAACTAAAAGTGAATGCATCTCACTGCTGGTGCAGATGTCTCTCTCTCTCTCCATGCCCATCTTCTCCCTGCCTCCAGCCAGAGAATGATGATTAGAAGTGGAGCAATGCTCCAGTGTGCTGGGGACCTCAGCAGAGGGGAAGAATTCACATGCTAATAGGTCTGTTGGGTACAGGCACCCAAGTCACCACCCCACCTGACCCCTTGGGTTGGGGGACCCCAAATTCAGCTGAAGAGGTTGGGCCAGGTTTGCAGTGGGGAAGGATGATGTCCTGGATTGAGCCTACACCCACCACCAATGGCTGAAGGCAAGAGTAGATGGGCTCCCCACCATCTCTTTAGGTCTCAGTTATCCTAGTTAGTAAGTTGTCAATGAATATTTATTGAGCTCCTGCAAAATATCAGGTGCCAAACTGGAAAAATAATTCATAGCTTGATTAAAAAACTATCACAATGCAGAAATAAGATTACAGCTGCAGTTGTGCTCTGAGGAAAGAACACCTGCACAGAAAGGAATTCCGAGCATCAGGGCTCTGGGGTGGGAGGACGACAGTGTTTGTGGCCAGGTTCCCAAGCTCTCCCAGCCTTCCCCGGAAGCAGGAATGGTTGCCAGGAGGAGCTGGTTCTCCATGGCCACTGTGTAGACTTACTTGCCCACCCCATATATGCTACTGGATCAGCATCCATCTCACCCACCCACAGATATCTGCTAAGTAACATAAGTGATAATTCAAGTTGCCCTGTCCATCCAAAACACTGCTGTGCCACAGCTTCCACTCTCTCCTGTTCAGGATTTCTTCAAGAGACAAACTCAGCAGGACGTAGGGGGCATAAAGAACTGGATCCGAGAGAGAGAGAGAGAGAGAGAGAGAGAGAGAGAGAGAGAGAGGAAGAGAGAGAGAAGTTCACAGAAAGAATGAGGGAAGATAATGTGAACAGAGAGGCAGGAGCCACGGCCATGGCAAAAGGACCCCCGAATTTATTTATTTATTTTTAAATAATACAGAAAACAAAGTTCTGGGGCCTGTTGAGTTGATTTTCAATGTCTTACTATGTGTGAAATTATCTAGTCATGAAAAAAGGATGCTCTGATTTTCTTGCCAGTAATAATGCACACCGTGCATACTGAAAGTCACAGTAATTTGTTAAGAACTGTCACATTTCATTCCATGGTTATTTCTTCCCCTGACTGTGGCTTGTGCTCTGTGTGTGTGTGTGCATGTGTGTGTGTGTGTGCACACGCGCGCATGTCTATCTATCCGTTTTACCTTTCTTTTGTACGTTTCTTCTACCTACTTTCTTCCCTCCCTCCCTCTGTCTCTCCCTTCCTTCCTCCCTCCCCACCACCTTCCCTACCTCTTTCCCCTTTCTCCCTCTTTCTTTTCTTTTGTTTTACTTCCCAGGGAGAGGAGGAGAGTGTCATTATTCTGTCTGCCTGCTTCTCCCTGCTGCTCCTTCTCTCCTTTGTTCTCACTTCCTCTGCCCTCAGCCCCAAACCACAGGTCCCAAAGGAACCCCCTTTCTCCTGCTGAGAGTCGACCCACGGGCAGCATCAGCCTACCCTAAGGCTCTCCATGCTGGACTCAGTGCTGAAGGTGTATAAGGAGTGGGCTCAGAGAGCAGGTGCTGTGACCAGCAACAGTCTAGGGCGCCGAGCAGCCCCTGGGGCCAGTGAGGGCAGCAGGTGCCTGTGCAAATGGATTCCACAGCAGTTTGACTCCAATTTTGGAGTAAGGGGAACATCTTCCAGACATTTTGCACCTTCCTCAAGCACTGAGTAAGGACTTTCTCTCTTCAAATTATATTTTATCTCATTTTGTCACGGAAACATTAACACCAACCTTACCACTTATTATCTGTGGAATTCCAGATTCCTAATATTAAGCCAAGGAGCTTGTCCACAAGGTTAATCAAACTGATGGTCTGTTCCCAGATCTGGACTGCAAACGTGGTATTTGGCACCAGCTGCAAAGCAGATGTGGACACCTTTACATAAGGAATGCAGTACCCACTTGGCCATGTCTCCATGACTTCTCACTGTTTGAGGCTGTGCTCAAAGAAGACAGGGACCTCAGGGAGTGGGAGAGCTGGTCTCCTCTCTGGGCTGGGAGGCAGGGGGCTCAGGAGAAGTGGGAAGCATAAAGGAGGAGGAGGGAAGGGGGATAGAGATCCATTTGGTGCAAAATTGGCCACTCAGAGGAGCCCAGGGGCCTGTGGGTTTGCTGTCACATCACAGAACCATAGGCTGACACAGAGCCTCCTGCTCCAAACCTTCTTAATTAGATCTTGAGGGACTAGAGAAGGGAAAAATAATCTCAGAATTTCTAGTTCTGCAGTGCCAAGCATATTCTTGTTTATCTTTGGAGAAGTCATAATGTGAAAAATGAGTAGAGAAAATAATTCACAGTAGCACAGGGTGAGTGTTGTGGTTGAACGTTGCAGGAAGGACAGACACATGGACTAAGTCCCACAAGGTTCAGCCTTTTCAACATGGGGAGGAGAAGAAAACTGTGAGGTTAAGAGAGAAAGGAAGAGCAGCTGGGGAAAAGGTAAATGATAGTCTCCCTCTCAGATGCATGCAAAAGCCGTTAGTGGAGGTGATGTCACCAACATGGCAACATAAACAGCTACTGAAAACATCTCCCCAGATATTCAGCAACAAAGGGGGATAACCCAGACTTGTTTGGAACTCTGTACGGATGGGAGAAGGACTCTACAAATGTCAAATGGAAGAAGAGAGATATCAGAAATGAAATGTCCTCATGTAGATTGTGGTGGTGAACACATAACTATGTGATTATACTGGAAACCACAGATTATTTACTTAGGATGGAGTATTTCAAAAATAAACAGAGTGAGAAAATGTGGAGAGAGGATGTGCCTAATCACCGCTGATGGGGAAGTAGAATAGTGCAGCCCATTTGGAGAGCAGTGTGGTGGTTCCACAGGAATTTAAGTATAGGATCGCTATAAGGCCCTGAAACCATGTTACTGGGTATACACTGGGAAGAACCGAGAGCATGGGCATGAATGGACATTTGCACACTGGTGTTTGTAGTGGCAGTATTCATGATTTGCAATGGATGGAGGTGGCTTAAGGATACATAGAGGGATGAATGGAATGGTGAACTGTGATGTATACATTCAATGGAATACTGAGTGGCTGCAAGAAGGAATGAAGTTGTGAGGTATGCAACTAGGTGAATGGACCTTGAGGACAGTGTATTGAGTGAGATAAACCAGAAATGAAAAGAGACATTATAATGCCTCACTAATATGGACTAACTATAATGTGCAAACTCTAAGAATTGAATCTGAGAGCACAGGTTATCAAGGGAAGGCTTATTGTAATGGTTCCTAGATTGTAAGCTCATACCTCTGTTCCTAAGTTGTAATTGTTATTTCTAGATTCTGAGATGCTGAGCTCTTGTGTACAACCTGATCAATCCCTGGAACTTCAGGTATCTGTGTCATACCTGAGACTCAGAGCTAGAGTTCGTTAGCTATGAATATCAACATTACCCCATACAGCAAATGTTAAAAAAGCTGAAAAAGAGATCAGACTTCAATTAGAGATACAAATGAAATGGCCTTGGTTAGGACTAATGTAAATCAGACTGAAAGATACAGGATATTGACTGTGTTTTAAACCTTCAACTTCTGTGTGAGACCAAAGGTGAGATGTTTATTTGGTAGAAAATCTTTATTTTCTGTAGCACACTATATAATTTAACTTGTACAATCAGTTTATACAAACACCATAATTTCATGGAATCTTGATTAGGGAGTGAGGTCTGGTTTGTTTGTACAGGTTAGTGTGAAGCCCCAATATACCCCACAGTAATTTGGGCAGAGAATATAAAAGTATTTGCAAAGGCCCCTTGAGGGATGTCCTAGTTTGCTAATGCTGCAGAATGCAAAACACCAGAGATGGATTGGCTTTTATAAAACGGGGATTTATTTCGCTACACAGTTACAGTCTTAAGGCCACAAAGCGTCCAAGGCAACACATCAGCAATCGGGTACCCTCACCGGAGGATGGCCAATGGCCTCCGGAAAACCTCTGTTAGCTAGGAAGGCAGCTGGCATCTGCTCCAGAGCTCCGGCCTCAAAACGGCTTTCTCCCAGGACGTTCCTCTCTAGCAAGCTTGCTCCTCTTCAAACATCACTCCCAGCTGCACTCTCTTTTCTCTCTTTGAGTCAGCTCATTTATATAGCTCCACCGATCAAGGCCCACCCAAAATGGGCGGGGCCACGCCTCCATGGGAACATCTCATCAAAATTATCTCCCACAGCTGGGTGGGGCACACTCCAAGCAAATCCAACCAGCACCAAAACTTCTGCCCCACACAAGACTACAAAGATAATGGCATTTGGGGGACACAATACACTCAAACCGGCACATTCCACCCCCTGGAACCCAAAATGACATTATCTTTCCAAATACAATATACATTCATTTCATCACAACATCACAAAAACTTAAATCATTTCAGTAACAAAAGTTAAGTACAAAATCCCATCAAAATCAGTTTAGGCTTGGTCAGTTCTAAGGCATAATTCCCCTCTAGCTGTGGATCTGTGAACCTAGAACAAGTTATGTGCTTCCAATATATAAAGGAGAGACATTCATAGGATAAACATTTCCATTGCCATAAGGAGAAACAGTAAGGAAAACAGGGTTAACAGGAGCAAAACAGTTCCTAAAACCCACAGGACAAAGTCCATTAGATTTCAAAGTCCGAGAGTCATTTACAGAACGACGTTGCATCCTTGGGGCTTGAGAGAGTGGGAGCCTAACCCTTCCCAAGGGCCTTTTCTGCAGCCTGTTCCTCTCCAAACACTTAGGTGAGTGCTCCAACATTTCCACACATTGGGGAGACCACCTTCTCGGCCCCACCCTCCTCAAACATCGGGGCAGCTCCCGGATTCCCTTCCATCTCCGGGTCACACGCTCAACCCCTTCAGAACAGTGTGGTGGCAGCCAGGCTCTCCCCAATTCCCTGGAAATGTGCTCCACCCTCTTTGGGACCTGAGGTGGCAAAACTCTTCCAGAGCATCGAGGCGGAAAGCCCGCCCTCGACCTCCAGGGCAAACTCACCCTTTCCATGCATGTGGGCTGCTCTGCTCTCCCAGCCCTAAACCTCTTGACTCCAGACCTCAACCTCCATGGCTCTGTCTTTGAAGAGATTTTTCCTTTAATTTTTTCCTTGTCTGTCTCCTCCAGTCCAGACCGGCAATGGCTCCGTCTATAAAGATCTCGCAAAAATTCTGTTGGCTTTGCATGAAGCATGCAGGGGTCAAAGCCATCAGACAATAGGAGTTTCCACAAATCCTTTCTGCTTAACTCCTTATCCAATCTTGGCTTGTCCTCAGGTTGGGCTGTAGCTTCTGGGATTCTACCCACTGGAAGCCCGTAATTTTCCAAGCCATCAACTTCTGGTTTCTTTGAACCCAAGAGTTCAGTTCTAAGTTTCTCTCTCTCTGCTCGCATTTTACTATAAGCTGCAAGGAGAAGCCAGGATACGTCCTCCACACGTAGTCTGGAGATCTCCTCAGCTAAGTATTCCAAGTTGTTGCTTCCAGATTCTTCCTTCCATCTGACACCAGGACTCAATTTTGCCAAATTCTCTGCCACTTTAAAACAAGGATCGCCTTTCTTCCAGTTTACAACACATTCATCATTTCTGTTCAAGTCCTCATCAGAAGTATCTTTAGAGTCCATATTTCCACAAACAGTCTCTTTAAAGCAGTTTTGGCCTTTTCTGTCAAGCTCCTCACAACTCTTCCAGAAATTCCCCCTTATCCATTTAAAAAGCCGTTCCAACATGTTTGGTATTTGCAAACTCAGCAGCAAAAGCACCCCACTTCTCTGGTACCAAAATCTGTCTTAGTTTGCTAATGCTGCAGAATGCAAAACACCAGAGATGGATAGGCTTTTATAAAACGGGGATTTATTTCGCTACACAGTTACAGTCTTAAGGCCACAAAGCGTCCAAGGCAACACATCAGCAATCGGGTACCCTCACCGGAGGATGGCCAATGGCCTCCGGAAAACCTCTGTTAGCTAGGAAGGCAGCTGGCATCTGCTCCAGAGCTCCGGCCTCAAAACGGCTTTCTCCCAGGACGTTCCTCTCTAGCAAGCTTGCTCCTCTTCAAACATCACTCCCAGCTGCACTCTCTTTTCTCTCTTTGAGTCAGCTCATTTATATAGCTCCACCGATCAAGGCCCACCCAAAATGGGCGGGGCCACGCCTCCATGGGAACATCTCATCAAAATTATCTCCCACAGCTGGGTGGGGCACACTCCAAGCAAATCCAACCAGCACCAAAACTTCTGCCCCACACAAGACTACAAAGATAATGGCATTTGGGGGACACAATACACTCAAACCGGCACATTCCACCCCCTGGAACCCAAAATGACATTATCTTTCCAAATACAATATACATTCATTTCATCACAACATCACAAAAACTTAAATCATTTCAGTAACAAAAGTTAAGTACAAAATCCCATCAAAATCAGTTTAGGCTTGGTCAGTTCTAAGGCATAATTCCCCTCTAGCTGTGGATCTGTGAACCTAGAACAAGTTATGTGCTTCCAATATATAAAGGAGAGACATTCATAGGATAAACATTTCCATTGCCATAAGGAGAAACAGTAAGGAAAACAGGGTTAACAGGAGCAAAACAGTTCCTAAAACCCACAGGACAAAGTCCATTAGATTTCAAAGTCCGAGAGTCATTTACAGAACGACGTTGCATCCTTGGGGCTTGAGAGAGTGGGAGCCTAACCCTTCCCAAGGGCCTTTTCTGCAGCCTGTTCCTCTCCAAACACTTAGGTGAGTGCTCCAACATTTCCACACATTGGGGAGACCACCTTCTCGGCCCCACCCTCCTCAAACATCGGGGCAGCTCCCGGATTCCCTTCCATCTCCGGGTCACACGCTCAACCCCTTCAGAACAGTGTGGTGGCAGCCAGGCTCTCCCCAATTCCCTGGAAATGTGCTCCACCCTCTTTGGGACCTGAGGTGGCAAAACTCTTCCAGAGCATCGAGGCGGAAAGCCCGCCCTCGACCTCCAGGGCAAACTCACCCTTTCCATGCATGTGGGCTGCTCTGCTCTCCCAGCCCTAAACCTCTTGACTCCAGACCTCAACCTCCATGGCTCTGTCTTTGAAGAGATTTTTCCTTTAATTTTTTCCTTGTCTGTCTCCTCCAGTCCAGACCGGCAATGGCTCCGTCTATAAAGATCTCGCAAAAATTCTGTTGGCTTTGCATGAAGCATGCAGGGGTCAAAGCCATCAGACAATAGGAGTTTCCACAAATCCTTTCTGCTTAACTCCTTATCCAATCTTGGCTTGTCCTCAGGTTGGGCTGTAGCTTCTGGGATTCTACCCACTGGAAGCCCGTAATTTTCCAAGCCATCAACTTCTGGTTTCTTTGAACCCAAGAGTTCAGTTCTAAGTTTCTCTCTCTCTGCTCGCATTTTACTATAAGCTGCAAGGAGAAGCCAGGATACGTCCTCCACACGTAGTCTGGAGATCTCCTCAGCTAAGTATTCCAAGTTGTTGCTTCCAGATTCTTCCTTCCATCTGACACCAGGACTCAATTTTGCCAAATTCTCTGCCACTTTAAAACAAGGATCGCCTTTCTTCCAGTTTACAACACATTCATCATTTCTGTTCAAGTCCTCATCAGAAGTATCTTTAGAGTCCATATTTCCACAAACAGTCTCTTTAAAGCAGTTTTGGCCTTTTCTGTCAAGCTCCTCACAACTCTTCCAGAAATTCCCCCTTATCCATTTAAAAAGCCGTTCCAACATGTTTGGTATTTGCAAACTCAGCAGCAAAAGCACCCCACTTCTCTGGTACCAAAATCTGTCTTAGTTTGCTAATGCTGCAGAATGCAAAACACCAGAGATGGATAGGCTTTTATAAAACGGGGATTTATTTCGCTACACAGTTACAGTCTTAAGGCCACAAAGCGTCCAAGGCAACACATCAGCAATCGGGTACCCTCACCGGAGGATGGCCAATGGCCTCCGGAAAACCTCTGTTAGCTAGGAAGGCAGCTGGCATCTGCTCCAGAGCTCCGGCCTCAAAACGGCTTTCTCCCAGGACGTTCCTCTCTAGCAAGCTTGCTCCTCTTCAAACATCACTCCCAGCTGCACTCTCTTTTCTCTCTTTGAGTCAGCTCATTTATATAGCTCCACCGATCAAGGCCCACCCAAAATGGGCGGGGCCACGCCTCCATGGGAACATCTCATCAAAATTATCTCCCACAGCTGGGTGGGGCACACTCCAAGCAAATCCAACCAGCACCAAAACTTCTGCCCCACACAAGACTACAAAGATAATGGCATTTGGGGGACACAATACACTCAAACCGGCACAAGGGACTAGGGGAAAATGTGGAAATATTAAACTTACCCACCTGGGGAATTCCTTATATTCTCACAAGCACTGGGGACTACCAATTTAGTAGGCCGAGCCCTTGATGTTGGGACTCACCCTTATGAAGCTTATTACTGCAAGGAGAGGCTAAGCCTATTTATAATCATGCCTAAGAGTCACCCCCAAAGAACCTCTTTCGTTGCTCAGATGTGGCCTCTGTCTCTAAGCCAACTTGGCAGGTGGACTTGCTGCCTTCCCCCCTACATGGGACATGACTCCCAAGAGTGTAAATCTCCCTGGCAATGTAGGACATGACTCTTGGATGCATCTTTTTCTTTTGCAACATGTCTTCCTGCCCAAGGACTGGTCTAATGGTTATACTAGAAGCGGAAGAATTGAGTGAAATTTGAAGTCAGAGGGCTAGTCTCCCAGCTCTCACTCATTTGAAGACGTGTGACCTTGGGCAAATCACTTGACCACATGGTGGCTTCCATAAAGGGGGGATAAAATAACACCCGCAACACAGGGCTTTCCTGGAGGGACAGAAGTAATGCAGGTAGATATTGCGGAAAAGCTTGACTCACAGTGTCAACTCTTATCACACCTTTTTACACCCTATCCTAATTTGAAAGGCTAGAGGTAGAAACTTTGGCCCTCATTGCTTAGTATTTTCCCCAAACTGCTAGGAGCTACCTAGTGGACAGAAAGTCATGGTTGCCACAGCCCGAGGCTGAGTTGGAACCACCACAAACCCCATGGGTCAGGCTGGGCTTGGCAGACCATGCATCTTCATCCTTTGTTCTAGAACAAAACCCAGCTTTGTTCTACAGGCTTCCCTCATCCAAACCCCACACGTGGTCCATGGCAGCACCCAAAACAGGCTAAATGTGCACCTAAGTTTTGAGGAAGGCACTGGGTGGACTGAGACAACTTGAGGGGACTGGCAGTGCTTTCCCAGGGGCCTGACAGAAAGAGAAGAGTGTAGGGCCCTGTGGTGTCTGATTCACAGGAGAGAACAAAAACCCAGAGGCTGGACCTGCCTTCTGTGTCTTGAGTGCTGGATCAGTCTCTGCCTGAGCCTCCTTGTGAGACTGACAGGGAGCCAGCAGTCCATATACAGGGCCCCCAGGGTGTGCAGTGCCCATGTGGGCATAGTGTGCAGAGCAAAGCAAGAGCCTCACCTCAAGAGACATCGTCCACTCCTGAACTCTGCCAGTACATGGCCATGAGACTTGGGTGGGCTTTCTCACCTCTTAGGAGAAAGGGAGGCCAGTGACCCAGAAAGAATGAAGATTGGCTTGGACAAGAGATGTAAGGCAGAGGGCATGCTGGCCTGGAAGAGGGTGGGAAGGCAAGGAGCACTACCCCCTAGAACCTCAGCCAAGGAGCTCTTCACTTTGCTGTGAGGAGGCTTATGGGGTGTAGAGAACTTCAAGAAGCCCCTGCAAGGAAGCTGAGAGAAATGGCCTCAGATGACCACAGAGAAGCACAGGAGGCTTACCAGGCAGCCCCCAGTTGGATGCCACCATTGTGGAGAAGTGGAGTTGGAATCCAGAAGGGCTCCCCGATGGTGAATGTCAGCTTCAGACAACCAAGGGAGGAGCTTCCTATAAAACTCAGAATGCAAAGCCTGTCTGAGAGGCAGACCCATGGCTGCATTTTAACTGCAGGACTGGGGAAAGGAAATGTCCTTTGAAATCTTCCATTGGAGTCCAGATAAGAGAGTGAGAGGTGAGAGTGTTCTCATTCTTGTTTTTCCTACCCTCTGTAGCAATTTGGCTTTTACACAACCTTAGACTAAGCATACAACTGTGACTTAGATAAGTTAAATGTTTTTTTTTTGAAGGTCATAGAACTAGCAACAGAGCCAGATTCAGGTCTGGGACTCCTACTTTGAGACCCCATCCCACCATGTGGCCACAGAGACACTCCCTGGAGGGGCCTTTCTGGGGAGAAGCCCATGGTTCAGTCTTCATTTAGTTATAGCAGTGCTTTTCAAGAGGGGGTATTTTCCTCCACCCCACCCCCCACCCCCCAACCCCCAGGAGATATTTGGCGACATCTGGAGACATGTTTTGGTGTCACAACCTGGAGGAGGGATCTGGTGCTACTAGCATCTACTGAGCAGAAGTAGGGGGTATTGCCAAGCATCCTACAATGCACAGGAAAGCCCCCATGACTAGGCTTTATCTAGTCCAAATGTCAATAGTGCTGAGGTTGAGAAACCATTTTTTTTTCTTGCAATTTGAAAAAAATTATTTTATTTTTATTTTATAAGTAGGTAATTAATTTAAACTGAAAAATGATGAAGTAAAAGTCTGCAGCTCTAATCAACACTTCCATATCTCAACAGATTTAAATTTGAAGTAATATATGCAAATGTAAAAATATTTTCTCTCCCCATGCAATGTCCTTGCTAAGCCAAGTCATAGTCAGGAAGCTTTCTTGGGCTTGTCCATCTTCTGTCCCCAATGGTCCTCACTCCCACAGTCCCCAGAATCACAGGGGAGCTCACTGGTTAAGGGCACAATTCTGTCCCCACCTTTCACCCTAAGGACACTGCTCCATTCACCAAGGAAGCCCTGGTTCCCAAGACTTTCCTTCTTTCACCCAGGAAGTCAGGATTCATGATAAGAGAGCCTTCCAGCAACCAACGGCATCTCCGTTGCCCCATACTTTTCAGAACAGGCCTGGGAGTGGAGCAGTTGGCCGAGCAGCAACGTGTTGCACCTGGAATCCTAATTTCCCATGACTGGTCAGAGTCCCCTAAAGCCACGTACAGGAGACCCCATCCACCTCCACAAGCACTTTCTTTCCAAGAAGGCCAAGCATCAACCATGCCCAAGAAAGAATTACTTGGAAAATGAACAGAGGGCAATGGGATGACTTGAGTGACAGAGAACAACGCAGGAGTCAATGTCTGACAAAACTGAAATGACATCTCTGATAGCATGCCTTTGCAGATGGCATCTTCTTCCAAACACTGCAAATTATCCAGCAAGGACAGTAGGCCTTGACAGAATTAATCACTACCTGGAAAACAATTTCACACTAGAATAAACAGAAGAGGGAGAGAATAATAAATGCATTGCATTGTCCAGTTCTTAACCCGGGCCTTGATATATATTAAAAAACAAGTCAATTACTTTCAGCACTGACAGAAACTCATCCTGTCTAGCAAAATAAGATAAAGAGGTCTGTAAGTGGAGAGCTAGCTATCTGAGAGAAACATCCTGAGGTGATAAATATCAAATGCCAAGCCTTCGCTCAGCCAAGGGTGTCCAAGGGACAGAAGCAGTGAACTCAGTCATATCTGAGGAAGCAGAGGAAAGAGAAGCTGCACAGAACATTAGAAGAGGACAGAAATATCAGTACTAGTGGATCATTTTAAATACAGAAGCCAAACATTAAAAAGGAACAGTTATTTTCCAATCAGAGTGCCTGTCTCTTACAGGGATTGCCTGGCTCCTGCTTTAGCATTCCGTGCAGGGGCTTGAAAAGGTGTTGCTTTCTGTGCAAAATCAAAAAACATGAGGCAGGAAGAAGTGCATGTTACCCAAGACAAAGCTGGGTTGTTTTTCTCCACCATCTGTGGACAGGTGAACCTTCTGCACTGATGTTAAACCACTCAAAAAGACTTTTGAAAGAAAACACTTTAATCCTAAAGTGAATGGGTTTTCATACCTCTAGATCCATGGTAAGAACAAAGAAAAGCCTTAATGCCTTTGAGTCCTGGGTCCATTGTGGTGCTGGCCAGAGGCCTGGGGTTTCAGCACTGTGACCCCAGCATGGACGGGAGGTGCAGTGGAGCAGAGTTTTATTGTCTAAAGCAGAATTATCTTTTCTGTGCAAGATGGCGATTGCAATGCTCTCTGAAGTATGGAGAGTGTCTTTAAAAATCACCTAAGATAGCTTAAAGCCTGCAGAAGTGCCTTGCTCTTACACCCTGTGATCTGTGACCCTCATCTATTTGCCTCCAGGACCTGCAAGAAGCAAGTCATGAGCCAGTAGGTCACTGCTCAGCCTTTCCTTGGGCCTGGAGGTGCAGCCAGCCACCTCTGCCCAGGCATCTCAAATGCATTTGAGCATCATCACATGACCTGATTCACACATGGAAATATTCAAAGTGAGCCTGTTGTGTGGGCAAAGGTTGGCACTCCTTAACCTACAAGCTCAGTCACACGGGGCAGAGCATGGATCCCCTGTCCCCATGGACCCTGGGCACCACCACAGGGTTGCTACCAGAGGCACATAATCAATAGTTACTAGACAAATGAATGTGTCTGTTTTATTCTTTACAAGAAGAGCCTTCAGTTTTCTCTGTCCCAGCCCCCTTTGCCCATTGCCCCAGCACTTCCCCAGCCCCTGTGCTGAACAGTCCTGCAGAAGATGACAGAACACTGAGATGACCTTTCAGTTCAGGCTCTGGATCCCTGAGAAGGGCTAGCTGGGGTCTGTTCCTCCTGAAAGACAAGGATTTGGGCTGGGGTCTCCCGCTCCCATCAAGCCTGGGGAAAGAGGAGTTTCCTCACAGGGCCTGGGGAGTGGGCCGATGGTGGGGAAAGTGCTGCGGAGCTTTTGTGCCATTCAGAGAGGAGAGGGAGGCTGGCACTTGAGACACTCAGTCGGAAATGTGAGGGCAAGAACCCCTCAGAGTAATCACAGCTGCACTTTCCTTTAACTTTCAAAAGCTCTTATCTGCCTACCACATGGCAAGCCTTTAGTTATGTAGATGAAGAGGCTTCTAGATGTCCAGGTGTGGCTGACCCTTGAAAATTTACATAAGAGTGAGTCAAGCAGCGGCTAACAGGAAGCAGAGCCAGGCCAGAGGAGGCAGAACTGGACCCCCGAGAAGGCCTCAGCAGGCAGGGCTGGCTCTGGTTAGGGAGGAGCCGGCAGAGCTCTGTGCTCTGGGTTGAGGATGCTGGGAAAGGCTTTTATACCCCCAAATTTGCCAACCCACCAAACCACCTGAAATTTCTCATTAGCATTCAAATTTCAATTTCTTATTTTCCACTGCTTTCAGGGACTAAAGAACCCAAAAGCCACTTTAAGCCTTTCAAACTTGCCTGATGGGGATATAGTGGGATGACAAACAGAATACTGCATGACTGGAATGGGACAGAGAGGAAATATACTTCATAATGTGGGGAGATGGAAGGGAAAGGAAAAGCAATATGGGATTGCCACCCAAAGGACCAGGCCCTGTAAAGAGAGGGCTCCCATACATAAGAGGACACCCTGGAAAAGAGGGCTGTGGGGACCCCAAAGATCTCCACTCAGCCATGGTTGCTCTAGCTCGACTCCAAGCCCTTCCACTCTTCAAGGGCTCAGGGAGAGCCTGGCTTTAGCCTGAGCATCCACCCAACATAGCCCACACCCAGGCTTTTCCAGAACATGCCAGGAATGCCCAGGCCTGGTCCAAATCCTGGCTCACAGCCCTTCGACATGGGAATGGGTTCCTGCTCACTGGAGGTTCTGTATCTGCTGTGGTCCTGGGGAGTTATGTGAGTTTTGCATGAAGATGAGCAAGTATTAATGGTTGCTTAATGAAGGCAATGGCATCTGTGAAAGCACAGCCTCCATGAAATGAAGGGGAACTGCTAACATAGGAAATCCTCACATTTTATAAGCTTGAAACACTCTGCATTTGCATGAGCAACCTGAAGAAAAGATGAGGACCTCTGCCTGTGGCTAAAGAGGGGATGGGTCGTGGGGAGGGATTCTGTCTCCCGTGAAGTTTGGGCCAGGAGAGCTCAGCCACCTCCTGCCTTGGGGGATGGAGGGCACATCTCCAGCAAGGAAACCAGGGGCTGGTTTGAGGTCAGGGACAAACGTGGGAGGAAGAGCCAGGCTCCACGCCACCTCTGTTACAGCTGCAGAACCCTGGCCTGGCTACACCTTCACCTGTGCCTCTGTACCCCAAATTCCATCCCTTGCTGAGTTGAGGTCCCCAGGGAGTGAGGGGCTGGAGTCCTGCCTGTGCTGAGCCAGCCGTGGCTCTCCTCAGTCTGACACTTATGACGCCAAGGACAGGAGAGGCCATTTATCATCTTACTGGGACCTTCACTTGCACATATTCGAGGCCTCTCATTTGCTGGTGCTCGAAAAGCAGAGGCCTAGGAAATCATTACCATCTGCGAGCTCCCGGTTCTGCAAGGCCTTGTGGAGTGACCCACTCAGCGCCTGGGGAGAGTGGTCACCTCGCATCTCCCCCTGGGACTGAGAAGGCTCCCAACCAGCCTGTCTGCTCTGCATCTACCTGGTGCATGCCGGGCCTCCCTCCCTCTGTCCTCTCCATCTGGAGTCTGTCACGCTCGGCACAAACTCTGTGATGGTCCCCTACTTCCTCCCACTGCGAGGACCCCATATTTCCCTTCATGCCCAATTCCTGACAAGGGCTCCACTGTCCGGCACTTGCTGAGTCCCTGCCCGCCAGCCGGTCATGAGAGGGGAAGCCCTTCCAAGCTGTCACGGAGATGGGCTCATGATCCTTCCCCGTGTTCCCAAGGGAGTAGGCATGAGCCGGCCGACTCCGCTGCAACCTAGAGTTCCCCGTGGGAAGTGTCTGCATGTGGGGCAGCCGGGCTCAGTGTGAGGGCTGCAGCCAGGCCCCTGGGCCCCTGGGGGTTCTGACTCGGGGGCCAGGCCTACAGGGGAAGGAGCGCCAGGAGGCGGGGGCGCAAGTTCCTGCCTCGGTGTTGCCACATACATGCCACGTGCTCCCAGCCCCCCAACAATGACTCGTCACCCCTCTGAGCCTCACTTTCCTCTCTGGGATGTCGGAGCGTTGACGCAGGGTGGGTGTGAGGAATAAATTAGAGATAACTTACAGCAGGACTCTAAGACACCTGGGTGTTGCTGAGGTCCTCCTCTGGGGGAACAGACAAGGTTACATGTGCACTCACCCCTTCAACCTAGACCCGGCACCCCCAGCCCCACTGCCTACATGCTCTCGGTCTCAGAGGATAACCTCCCAGCCACCTGGGGCTCCTCAGCCTCGCCTGGGGCCACAGGTCCCTTATTTAAATTCAGCTGACACAGCTGGGCAGACCGTGGACGAGGACTGGCTTCCACTGCTGTAGCAGAGGAGGACACTGCAATGTGGAGCCCGTGGGCCTTGTCGGGTTCAATCCACACAGTCCTAGCTG
The DNA here is from genome assembly GCF_015220235.1 of Choloepus didactylus. Classification (NCBI taxonomy): domain Eukaryota; kingdom Metazoa; phylum Chordata; class Mammalia; order Pilosa; family Megalonychidae; genus Choloepus; species Choloepus didactylus. Next base: position 155,251,008 of record NC_051312.1, on the reverse strand, counting down.
TGGCCACTGTCGATATCTTTACAGGCACAGAGTCTAGGTTTGCAGAGAAGAAAGGATATTCCAAAGACTGGCTGACATATTGATAAATGACAATGGACTTCCAGCACCTGAGACCTGCAATGGCTCTCCTGCACCCACACTGAGCCTCAGATGGGGTCCTCAGAGCCCAAGGTCCCTGCCCCATAGCCCCCCTACACACACACTGACTCTCAGGTGGGGTCCTCAGAGCCCACAGCCCCCCACCCCAGAGCCCTCTTGCACTCACACTGAGCCTCAGGTGGGGTCCTCAGAGCCCACAGCCCTGCCTCCTCTTGGACCTTGTCCTCTGGGAGACTTTGGCTTGGTCTCGCCTCCAGAGGGAACCGTGGGCATGTCAGAGTCCCTCATTGTTAAGGACCGAAGCCACAAGTCCTGGAGAGAGACTCCCCACTCACCCCTAGTCTAACCCCACATCCAGTGCCTATGTCCCACCCAGAATATATCCTCACCAGGGGAAGGTAGTGGGACCCTACTCAGGGCCACTGCTCCACCTGTCCTCAGGTGAGGCTTCTCCCATAGCCAACAGGACTTCCATGAGAGAAGCCAGTGCACCAGGATCAATGCAACACTATGCGGGGAGTTCTTTCCTCACGGAAAATATTAACATTCCATTAAAAACATGACATTAAAAAACAAAAAACCAGGAGGCAGCTCTTTTATTTTTATCTTTTTCTAAGCCTGTATATTCAATGTCCAATGACACCTGTGCTGGACTGGGCTCTCAAGTCCAGACCACAGCTTTCCACACATCCTTTTTTAAGCTGAGTTAATTCACCCCTTTGCATCAGTGTAAGGTGTTATAAACTATTACATTATTATTATCAACCAGGAATGAAATAAGTGCCTAGAAATAAGAAAGCCACTGTTTTTTGTTATTTATTTCACCATTCTTCGTGTCCTACCCTGTAATATGTATTGTATTCTTTAAACTTTAAAAACTTCTTTTGCTGGTTAATTGCTTGTGTGCTTGTCTTATCTTCTCAATCAGCTCCCCAAGCACCACCTGACATGCCCTGCCAAGCATCACGACGTGTTGTGCGTGTTTTCCCCAGGGCTACTCTGTGAGATGAGCCAAGGTGCTTCATGACTTGTCAAGTATCACAGTCACCATCAAAGTTCTGATCCCGAGCCTGCCTGGTTGCTGAGCCCTGTGTCCTCTTGATTTTGAGTCCCCATAAAGACATGCTGGGTGTTCCATCAAGGCTTGCTGGGCCACAGCTGAGCCCAGCCTTGTCCATGTGAGTCTTCTCTGAAAGGTCTCAGGCTCCTCTTGCTGGGAATGGGGATGGGCGTGGGGTGACTAATGTTTCCACCTCCGTCCCATGAGCAGGGATGCTCTTACACATGCTAGGATTGTCCTCTTAGAAATATATTGCATTCTACAAAGCCATGGTAATCAAAACTGCATGGTCCTGCCATAAATACAGACATATACACCAAAGGAATAGGTTGGAGATCCAGAGAGGAGCCCACATATCCAAGGCAACTAATTCTCAACAAGGGTGCTAAGTACATGCAGTTGGATCCTACCTCACAGCACATACAGAAATTAACTTTAAATGCATCAAGGGCCTAAACATAAGAGTTAAAACCGTAAAACTCTTAGAAGAAAACATAGGAGAATATCTTCATGACTTTGGATTGGGCAGTTATTTCTTAGATATAATAACAAAAGTATGAGCAACAAAAGAAAAAACATAAAATGAACTTTATCAAAATTAGAAGACTTTGTGTATCAAAAGACATTGTCAAGCAAGTAAAAAGACAACCAATAGAATGGGAAAAAATATCTGCGTATCAGCTATCTGATAAGAGATAAATATCCAGAATATATAAAGATATAATATATCCAGAATATATATAAAGAACTGCAACAACTCAACAACAAAATGACAAACAACCCAATTTTTAAAATGGGCAAAAGACTTAGTATACATCTCTCCAAAGGAGACATACAAATGTCCATAAAGCACATGAAAAGATGCTCAACATCATTAGCCCTCAGGGAAATGCAAATCAAAACAACAATGAAATACCACTTCATACCCACAAGGATGGTTATTATTTCAAAAAATGCAAAATGATGTGTTAGTGAAGATGTGGAGAAATAGGAACCCTAGTATATTGTTGGGAGGAAAGTAAAAAGATGCAGCCACTGAGGAAAACAGTTCTGCAGTTCCTAGGGAAGCTAAGAGTCGAATTACCATATGACCTGGTGCTGTCATTTCTTGGTATACACCACCAAAATTTGAAAACAGGAAAGCCCACAGATATTTGGCATTATTCATAATAACCAAAAGGTGGAAGCAACCCAAGTGTCCATCAATATCCATCCAATAGAATTTTATTCAACCATAAAAGGAATGAAATTCTGAAACATTGAAGATTTCATGTTGAGTGAAATAAGCTAGACCTAAAGGGGCAAATATTGTATGATTAAACATAGAAAAATATTTACAATATGAAAATCCATAGAGACAGAAAGATTACAGTACAGAATTTCTGTTTGGGTGATGACATTTTGGGTAATGAATGGTGGTGATGGCGGCACAACATTCTGGAAAGTAGTTGCTACCACTGAATAATTGTAAACTTGAAAGTGGTTAAAAAGGGAAATTTTGAGTTGTATAAATGTTACCACAATAAAAAAATTAAGAAAAAATTTGCATTAAGCAGTGAGGAGTGAAAAGCCCCTGACCAACCCCATTGTGCTGGTGGGAATCTGCTTTGACCCCATCTCTGCAGAGTTCCTGGGTGGAGAAGAAAAGCCCAGTCTCCTCTGATTACCCCAACATCTTCAACCAATCAACCATTGCCCTCTAATCTCATTTTTATGTGCATAATTTTAACCTAACTGATGAGGGAGATTTCATCAATTTATAGACCCTTGGTTTAAAACTTGTGTTCTCTCCCTCTTTGTTGCTCATATATGGCCCTCTCTCTCTAGCTAAGCCAACTCTGCAGGAGAACTCACTGCCTTCACCCCTACGTGGGACCTGACTCTCAGGGGTGTAAATCTCCCTGGCAATGTAGGATAGGACTCCCAGGGATGAACCTGGACCGGACATTGTGGGATTGAGAACATCTTCTTGACCAAAAGGGGGATGCAAAATGAAACAAAATAAAGTTTCAGTGGCTGAGAGATCTCAAATGGAGTTGAGAGGTCACTCTGGAGGGCATTCTTATGCACTATACAGATATCCCTTTTTAGGTTTTAGTGTATTGGGACAGTTAGAAGGAAATACCTGAAATTGTCTAACTGCAACCCAGTAACCCTGATTCTTGAAGACGATTGTATAACAATGTAGCTTACAAGGGGTGACAGTGTGATTGTGAAAACCTTGTGGATTGCACTCTCCTTTATCTAGGGCATGGAAGGATGAGTAGAAACATGCTGACAAAAATTAAATGAAAACTAGGGTGGGATGGGGGGATGGAATGATTTGGGTGTTCTTTTTAACTTTTATTTTTTATTCTTATTTTTATTCTCTTTGGTGTAAGGGAAATGTTCAAAAATTGATTGGGGTGATAAATGCACAACTACATGAACAATTGATTGTACACCATGAATGACTGTATGGTGTGTGAATATATCTCAATAAAACTGAAAAAAAAATTGTGTTCTCTCAAATGCAACATTTATCCTTGCATTACATGTGATAAATGTGTTTCTGAAACAAATTATGAGAATAAATGTGATTTTAGTAGGAACATTTTAATTGTGTAAAATGATGTTTAAAGTGATTTAGAAATATTGTTATATATTTTTAAATTGTCCAGTTTTATCTAATTACTAATGTATTTTGTCTATAGAACTTGGCTAGACAATATTTTTTTTTGGCTTACTTAAAATTAAATTCACAGGTAGTACTTCCAGAGTGGCACAATAAATACCTCCAAAAATCTGCCCCTCCATAAAAGGAATGAGAACATTGGGGAAAAATAGCTTATATCAAGTACGTCAGCACTCTAGAAAGCTAAAAATGCGTGCAACACTCCACAAAGCATTTATTCAAGAAAAAATAGCTGAATGTTGATAAGAACAGTCAGATTTGTGGCATTTTAAATTTCCCTCTTCCCATCACCTTCTCCAAGCGCTGTAGAATCTTTGACTACAAGCAGCCTTGTGTCTGTGGTAGCTGTGGAAATCAGCAGCCTATCAGCCATTGGAGAAGACTAACTGGGTTTACAGCACCTCACAAACTCCCAGTCTCAGAGAATTGTCATTATTTTACCTGCCTGGCAGATCCCTGGAAAAGTCCTATTGTAAAGGCTTGTTGTTATTTATCCTAACTCCGAGCTCATTCACTGGGAAAAGCCCTACTCACAGGGCATTTGTCAAAAACAATCAGTAGCAATTGTTTAACATTATAGCTGCCTGAGGAAGTAATGCAAGATAGGCCAAAGAGAGGCTGGCCATAAAAAACTTAGTAGGGTTGTCTGGGGAATGTGATGTCCATAGGGGACTTTGAAAAACTGCAACATATTCCTGGGGATCTAGAAAGCTGCATGCATGTATAGGGATGTCCACATGCACAGAGGGTTGGAAAAGGCCCCAGTTTCTCATCTGTGGCTGACCATGCCAAGCAAAAACAGAAGACTAAGCCAGAGTTGTGAATTTCCAGTGTTGAAGGCATGCCCCAAACACTCACACATACACACCCACATGCACACACACACACAGAGACCCTTAGCAAAGAGTGAAAGATATATTGGCATTTATGGAAATCTATGTCTGGCTACAAGCTAACTGAGCAGATTTTCATGCCTGCACAAGGAAACCATTTCAGACTTTACATATTTAGAATAGGAAAGTCACTAGATAATTACTCATCATAGACATCAACAACAGCAACTAACAGCAATAACAGACCATGTGAAGAGGGAGGATTGATTTCCAAAGGTGCCACTTTACATTATTTAAAATATGCAGCTTTCAAATAAATTTATGAGATGCAAAAAAATAAATTGACCATACACAGGAAAAAAATTCAGTCAATAAAAATTACCTTTGAAGAGTTCCAGACATCGACTTGAATTTGCTCAATGAAGACGTTAAATCAATGATTTAAAATATGTTCAAATAAATAATGAAAACCATGTCTAAAGAATTAAAGAAAAATAAAAGAACAATATCTCACTACATTGAGAATACCAATAAAGAGATAATATAAAAATGAACCAAACTGAAATACTAGAATTGGCAATTGCAATAGCTCAAATTAAAATTTTACCAGAGAAGCTCAACAGAAGATTTGAATAGGCAGAATGAAGGATCAGTGAACTTGAATTTAGATCAATTGAGATTACCCAGTTTGAAGAACAGAAATAAAAAAAGAATGAGAAAAAATGAACAGCGCCAAGAGACCTGTGGGACACTATAAAACATACCAGAATACACATCATGGAAGTGCCAGAAGGATAAAGAGAGAAAAAGAGGCAGAATGAATATTGGAAGACATAATGACCAAAATATTCTGAAATTTGATGAAAAAAATTATTCTACACATCCTAATAGCTCAGCAAATATCAAGTAGGATAAACTCTAAGATGAAATATCTAAAGACATCTTAGTCAAACTGTTGTAAAACAGAAGCAAAGAGAGGATCTTGAAAGCAGCAAGAAAGAAGTGACTCATGTACAAGATATCCTTGATAAGGTTAATAGCTGATTTCTCATCAGAAATAATGGAAGCCAAAAGGCAATGGGAGGACAAATTCAAATTACTGAACAAAATGACTGTCAACTGAGAATTCTATACCCAGTAAAACTACACCTCAAAAATGAAAGAGACGTCAGCAACATTGTAGGAATAAGGAACTCTGAAAATTCTCTCCTCCTTAAAAACAATGAGAACCCTGGCAAAAATTGTTAAGAATCAACTTTTTCAGAATCTGAAAATTAACCAAAAGCTTGCAGCAATCCAGAGAGTTTATTCAAGAAAAATAGCTGAATCTCCATAAGAACTCCATGAGTTTCATAGTGTTTTAACCTGTCTCATTACCATTCCCCATTTTCTAGCTGCATGGTAGATGTGGAATCCAACAGTCCACAATCACAGTGAAAACCAGCAGCCTGGCAACCACCAGGAGGAGCAGAATATGGTTGGAATCCTTAAAAAACTCATTCCCTGAGCATTGCCATTATTTGACTTATCTGGTGGCTCCCTTGGAAACTCCACTTGCAAATCTATCTTTATTTGACCTGACTCAGGCCTCACCCAGAGTTAAAAGCCTCTTCCTCAGGGATGTTTGTCAACAAAAATGTAAATGAAAAAAAGTCCCTATATTCAGCAATATTGTTCCAAAATGAAGGAAAAATGAAGTCATTCCCAGAGAAAAGACACCAGGAAAATACATCACAGTGCAATAGTGCAAAACTGCACTAAGTACCAAATATTAAGGGCAGTCCTTCCTGCTGCAGTGAAAGGATACTATATAGTAACTTGAATCCACGTGAAAAAAATAAAGAGCATCAGTAAACTATATGTGTAAATACAAAACATTATAAATGTATTTTCTATTTGTAAAACTTTTTTCTCCTATATAATTTAAAAGAAAACTACATAAAGCAATAACTATAAATTTGTGTTGTTGGGCACATGATGTATAAAGATGTAATTTGTATGACACTAACAGCACAAAGTAGGGGAGGGAGGATCAGAATTATATAGGAGCAGAATGTGTATATGCCATTAAAATTAAAGTGTATAAATCTGAACTAGAACATTAGAAATTAACATATTATCTGTTATTCCTGTGTCAACAACTTAGAAATAGTAAAAGAAATGACAAGGGAATTAAGGTGGTAAACTAGAAAATATATATTTAACCCAAAGGTAGTGACAGAGGAATAGAGGAACAAGAAAGATATTTAGAAAAGAAATAGGAAAATGGCAATGGTATATCCTATTATCAATAATTACATCAAATGTAAATGGATTAAACATTCCAATGAACAGGCAGAGACTGACAAAATGGACCAAAAAAATAAATCATGATCCAACCATATGCTGCCTACAAAAGATATATTTTAGATTTAAAAGCATTTATAGAGAATACAATTGTATAGAAAAAGTTATACCATACAAACTAGCCAAAATTTAGATGGAGTTGCTATAGTAATCTCAGACAAAAAAAGACTTAAAGACAAAAATCTATAGTAGAAACAAAGAACATTTTCTAATGATAAAGGTGCCAATCAATTAAGAAAATCATTTGTAAACATACATATACCTAGTAATAGAACCCCAAAATACAAGAAGCAAAATTGTCTGAATTGAAGAGGGAAATAGAAATTCAACAATAGTTGAAAACTTAATACCACTTTCACTGATAAATACAACAGCCAGACAAATCAACAATGAAATAAAACATGTGAAAAACACTATGAACCAAATAGACCTCAACCCAACATCACAATAAACATTCTTCTCAAGAGCACATGGAACATTCTCTAGGCTAGATCATAGATGAGGCCATAAAACAAGTTTTAATATATTAAAAGGTTTGAAATAATGCAAAGTAAGTTTTCAAGCAAAATGGAAAGAAATAAGTTAATAACAGAAGGAAATGTGGGAAATTCACATTTGTGTGGAAATTACAAAACACAGTCTAAATAACTACAGTGTCAAAAGTAAACATCATAATGGAAATTAGAAAATAGTTTGAGATGAAAAAGGAAGGAAACAATAAGCATTAGAGTGGAGATACATGAAACAGACAATACATAAACAATGGAGAAAATCAACAAAACTAAAAGGTGGTTCTTTGAAAAGATCAAACATTTAGCAAGGAAAAAAAAAGAGTGAGGACTCAAATTACTTAAATCAAGAATTAAAGAAGACGTTTCTGCAGATCTTAGAGAAATAACATGATTATTAGAGAATACCATGAACAACTATATGTCAACAAATTAGATAACCTAGAAGAGATGCACACATTCTTAGAAAGATATAAATTACCAAAACTGACTCCAGAAAAAATAGAAAATCTGATTAGACTAACAAAATGAAAAGAAATTGATTTAGTACTTTAAAATTCCCCCCAAAGGTAAAGGTTGAAACTGACTGTGTGTTAAAACTTCAACTTCCTTGTGAGACCAAGGGAAGAGATGCTTATTTGGTGCAGGATCTATGTTTTCTAAACAATATAACATCTACAGTCAGTTTGTTCAAGCACCACAATTACATAGAACTTTGAATAGGAAGTGAGATATGATAGGTTTGTATATGTTAGAGTGAAATAGCAACACATCCCAAAATAATTTGAACAGAGAATAAAACTATATATGCAAGGCCCCCCTGAGGAGCTGGGGGAAAATGCAGAAGTGTTGGACTTCCTCACCTGGATTGTTGCTGATGTTCTCACAAGCACTGAGGACTGACGGCTTGGTATGCCAAGCCCTCTATCTTGGGGCCTGCCTTTATGAAGCTGGTTACTGCAAAGGAGAGGTTAAACCTGCTTATAATTGTGCATAACAGTCCCCGTGAGTGCCTCTTTGTTGCTCAGATGTGGCCCTCTCTCTCTAGATAAGCCAACTTGGCAGGTGAAATCACTGCCCTCCCCCCTACATGGGATCTGACTCCCAGGGTGTAAATCTCTCTGGCAACGCAAGATATGACTCCTGGGGATGAATATGGACCTGGCATTGTGGGATTGAGAACATCTTCTTGACCAAATGGGGGATGCGAAATGAAACAAAATAAAACTTCAGTGGCTGACCGATTCCAAATGGAGTCAAGATGTCACTCTGATGGGCACTCCACACACTATATAGATAACACTTTTTAGGTTTTAATGTATTGTAATAGCTAGAAGTAAATATGTGAAACTATCAAACTCCAACCCAGTAGCCTTGACTCTTGAAGACGAGTACAGGCTATAAAACAGGAGGTGGATGAGCCCCTTCAGAAGTAGGGCTCTGGTCTCCCTGTTGTCCATCTGCTCCTGGAGAACCAGAACCTGAATGCCCAGAGACCTGGCCCCGGTTCAGCTGCCTGAGCTGCTGGAGGCTGGAGTTCGTGCCTGGCGGGACTCTCCTCCCTGCTCAGGGCAGTGAAGTGGGGCACATTAGGCAGCTGTTCTCCTAGTCCCAGCAGCTCGCCATAGACCTTCACAGCTGGTTGGGCCTAATTCAAATTTCCTTTATGTCCTTACTGGGCACATTTTAACCTGTTTTGTGGTGGGGCGTGGGTTCCCTGAGGGGACTGGCTCTCCATTATCAGCATCCACATTCCCTCACTGCCTCCCCGGGAGGTTTGCTGATTACAGCCACCACTATTGAGCACCTGCCACATGTCGTGGATTTGTTTGCTTTAAACTTCATGACCTCATTGTGAGGATGGAATTATTATCCCCAATTTACAGATGAGGAAACCAGGGCTAGAGGTGTCTGACCAGTGACCCAAGAGCTCGGAGGTGATGGAGACAAGATAGGAGGTCACGCCATCTCCAGAAGCAGTGCTGGGCTGGGCTCAGACAACAGCACATACATCACGGGGTGGGGGGAGCAAGGCCAGTCTGAGAAGGGAGGGTCAAGTTCTTCTGCTGTTCCTCACATAGATGTCCAAGAACGATTAAAAGGGAGAGGTTGTTCCTGTTCTTTATTTCTTTTTTATTTATCTTTTAAGAGTCACCAAAGGATCTGACTGGGGGCAACTCAGGATAACTACATCATTAGCAGGACAGCAGCAGGATCTTTGTGGTGCTTTGTGTTTGAGGTATTTTTATTTTTTCCTTTTCTAAGCAAAAATAATTTCTAACTTTTCATCTTAACAAGTTAAATATCAGCTCCTCGGGTGCCTCCTAATGCTCAGACAAGTTAAAAACACAGATTCCCTGAGCCACTGGGGCTCTGCAGACTCTCTGGGAAGAGGGGGTGGGAGACTTAAGTCCAGATAATGCAGGATGGCCTGGCAACGCCTGTGCTAGAACTGCTGGTGGGTGAGTGTGTGTGAATGTGTGTTCATGTTTAGACATGTGTGCTTGTGTATTCATGTATGTGAGTGCATGTGTTGTGTATGTGCATGTGTGCATGTGTGTGTCAGTGTGTATGTGAATGAGATACAGAGAGAGACAGAAAGAGGCAGACAGACAGGAAATAGAGCATCCTTTTTTGAATGATCCCAGGTTAGGGAGCTACAAGAAAGTACTTGGTGACCACAGGAGGTCATATGATGCTCTGCTTATCTTTCCTTTACTATCAACCTTTTCTCTTGGTCTTTTAAAAAACTTACCTTTTTGTGGTCACAAATGAAATCCCTATATCTGTATAACCTGGCACATCATAGTTGAGACCTAAAAAATGACCTTTCCCAAGATCGTCTGCACCCCATCTCTTTGCTCTTTGCACCTTTGGCTGCCATGGACATCGTGCAGCATCTCACTTGCTGACCTAATCTCACCGTAACATACCAGAACTGGGAAGAGTTTTAGACATAGCAACTCTCTTCCCCAGCCCTGCAGGGTCTTTGCTGGGGCAAGAAGTATCGAGTGTCTACAAATCGGGTCTCCTGGTTTTGAAGCAAACTCCTTGTCCACTCCTGCACACCACAGAGGCACTCCTTTTCAAAAGCCTGAAGGCAGAGGTCAGGGTTGGGGTGAGGACCAGGCTGCTAGGCTGTCCCTGGCCAGGATCTGCAGGGAGCTCAGGAATGTATGGAGGACCATGAGCCCGACTGATGCACTGTCACAGCTCAGGAGCAGAGAAGGTGGGCCCACAGACGTCACAAAGCTGGAAGATGAGGTAAAAAACCATCAGCTTGGAAAACAGTTTCTTCAAGCTCGCCCCCACCTTCATTTCCTACCGTCCCCCTCCACGTCCCATCCGCCATTATCCTCCCACCTGCCCCCCCTCCCCAGTCCCCCCACCTTCATTTCCCACCTGCCCTCCTGACCCTCATGCCCCTCCCGCCCTCCATTCTTCTGGCCTTGTGCATCTGTGGTGTCACCATGTCCTAATGATCCCTGCTGTGGCCAGCTGGGGCTCTCACTGGAACATCAGCCCCAGTGTCAGCCTTGGGAACTTTGGAGGCCCTAGTCCTAGGGGTCTTTGTCCTCCAGAAGATAGGAGGTAGAGGAGAATGGACACATGGTTGGGAGCGGGAGATGCAGAAAGATGTTGCTCAGTCCCTTCTCATTTCTAATGGCCTCTCTCAGCCTCCTGGCGTCCACAGGTCCAATAATAATAATAATTATTATGGTTTAAATTAAGGTCTTTTATTCAGTAAGAGGGTGTCCAGGAAAGCCACAAACTGGAAGAGAGTATTGGCCATGCACTTATTCGACAAAAGGCACATACCCAGCATACATAAAGAACTTCTGCAAATCAGTAAGTGAAAGATAAACTAACATAAAATGGGCAAAAACTTGAACAAGTATTTCCTCCAAAAAAAGACATCCTACTAACCAGTAAGGTTTTAAGAAGTGCTCCGCATCATTTTACATCAGAAAAATGCAAATTATTACCACACTGAAGTGCTATTGTATGCTTACCAAATGGCTAAAATATTAAATAAACAAATGGTAATTCCAGGCATTTATGAGGATATCAAGTGAGTGAGGTTCTCATGTAGTGCTGGTGTGAATATAAATTGTTTCAACGATTTTGGGAAACTGGCTGTATCTTCGAAAAATATGGCTGTGCATACCCTACAACCCAGCAATTCCTCTCCTGGATGTATACACATAAGAAATAACCGCTTACTCCACCAAAAAACATATTCAAGAATATTCATAGCAGCTTTTCTAATAGATAAAAACTGGAAAGAGGCCAAAGATCCATTAAGATTTTAATGGATAAACATATTGTGGTAGAATCATACCATGTAATACTACACAACAATGAAAAATAATGAAAACACAGTACAAGTGATGGCACGTGTCTTAGTTTGCTAATGCTGCAGAATGCAAAACACCAGAGATGGATAGGCTTTTATAAAACGGGGGTTTATTTCACTACACAGTTACAGTCTTAAGGCCACAAAGCATCCAAGGTAACACCTCAGCAATCTGGTACCTTCACCGGAGGATGGCCAATGGCATCCGGAAAACCTCTGCTAGCTAGGAAGGCAGCTGGCGTCTACTCCAAAGCTCTGGCCTCAAAAAGGCTTTCTCCCAGGACGTTCCTCTCCAGCAAGCTTGCTCCTCCTCAAAACGCCACTCACAGCTGCACTCACTTCCCTCTCTTTGAGTCAGCTCATTTATATAACCCCACTTATCAAGGCCCACCCTGAGTGGGCGGGGCCATGCCTCCATGGGAACATCCCATCAAAATCATCTCCCACAGCTGGGTGGGGCACATTCCAAGCAAATCCAACCAGCACCAAAAACGTCTACCTCACACAAGACCACAAAGATAATGGCATTTGGGGGACACAATACACTCAAACCGGCACAGCATGGGAGGGGGCTTAACGTTGAGTGAAAGATTACAGACACAAAAGCATGCATACAGTAAGACTTTATTTATAGCTAAAAAAGCAAAAGTAGTTGATGGTTATAAAAGCCAGAAGAATGGTTATCTTTATCTTTATTTACGGAAAGAGAATGGCACTGACAGAATAGAGGCACTGGTCACCTCTGGGAGGCTGCGAATGCTGCCCTGCTTGATGCTTTAGTGAGTAAATGCTAGACATATATTCATCCAGCTGTATAGTTAAGAATTTTGGTTTTATTATATGCAAATTATACATCAACAAAAGGAGTGAGAAAAGGGGGTTGGTGCAGTTTATGTATGTGATGGCATGGTAAAATTTAAGTGCCCTGTTATCATTATTTCTGTGACCCTGAGAACAGTGAAACAGTCAAGGTTTCCAAGCCTCGGGACACATCCAGAATCAGGGCCCTCCCATCAGAGATCCAGGAAGAAGCACTTCTTCCCCCACACTCAGAGTTCAGCCCTTGGCTGAGAAGAGACAGCACCTTAATGAAATGGCTGTTACTTTAAGTCTCTTCCTCTGGAACATCTGTAGAAAGATCATCTTCTTTCTCCTTTACTGCTAAGGATGGAGCCAGCAGTTTGGGATGATTAAAGTTGAAAATACCTTTGGCAAGCATCCCTCCACCACCACCACCACCACCACCCCCCCAAAAAACACACAGCCCTAGGCCATTGCTAGTGCCTCTCCTTGGGTCCCAGAGAGAAGCCTGAATTCTTGATGGGTCTGAGATTCAGGAATGGGAGCCTGAGAAGTTCTCCCAGACCAAGGTCTGATAGGGGAAGCAGCTGGTTCTCCACACTTTCTTCTCGATGGAACCTAAATTCCAGCTTTGGTTTTCCTAGACTCATAGGACTTCCAGATTATATTAGCTTTTCAGATGCCTTGCTACTTCAGCTCAACCCCACCCCCCCCTTTTTTCCCCAACTTTAGAATTGTCAAATGTCTCTCAGGAAAAGCTAGTGCCAAGCCATAGCCTCACCTTTTAGCAACCACCTCTTTTTCAGTGGGATCTTGGACAGTCAATTCCTGACTTCCTTGGTGTCTTTCCAGGGCCTTCAAACTGAGTATTTACCTGTGATGGTTATTTCAGATTTTGACCCATTTCCCTAGTTATACCCAGCTGGAGGTTGCCCTTCGATAAGCTGATAAACCATCAACAAAAATATACACTATCCTCAAATCTTGGTCATGAGAAGTCATTAGAAATTTGTGACATGGGGATGATATTCTGTATTTCAAATAATCAGTCTGGTGGTGACAGGAGGGATCAGTAAGAGAAGGTTTGTTGAAGTTAAAAAAGTTAATAAGGAACATCCATAAGCAAAGAAAGAAAGAGCAAGACACAAGAAGCATGCCCATTAAATGACCAACACTTCTTGTTATGTATTTAGAATATAGTTAGAGCTCAGTTGTGTTTCCCCAATCAAACACTTTCAGAGATTCCCCAATGCCCAAGGAATAAAATCCAAAGTCACCAGCCTGGCACATAAGTCTGTGTTTCAGTGTCTGTTGTAGGGTGAGGTTTGCAATATTAAATGGATGGGATGAATGGCAAATGGCTAAGGAATAAAACCTGCACTCATGGTGTGGCTGGTTACGTTTAGTATATATTTATGAAGAATGGTCCAGTTTCCAAGTTTTTTCCAATGCTGATGTCTTCCTAAAATAATGATTTTTAAAAATCCCCCATCCCCCCAAAAAAGAAATGAAAAAAAGAGAAAAAGAGATCTATGAGGGAGATAAATAATATATATATATATGTTTAGATGAATCTATCTAATTCTGTCAACATTCTGGTACTTAGAAACTACAAAACATTCAAGCCACTAGACAACTGCTTTAACGTTGTTTAGTAAAGTACAGTAGATCCAAGAGGGGTGAAAATTCTGTGCTATGTATCCTTTTGAGAGATAAAGTCTATTTCTGCTCTCCTTGAATGTCTGCTGACTTTCTTAGTTTTCTTGTCCTGTAGAACGTTGTAAAAGTCACATCTGGGGATATACAAAGTAAATCCATAACATGCCTTGTAGCTTCTATATGAGTTCCTTGGAACATTATTCAGGGGGAGGATTGAGGTCGTGTAAAACATCAGACTATTTTGAGATCACCAGGCTGGCGAGAACACAAGTGGATGCTTTGGTCAACAATCTGCAGCTTGCAGCCTTCCAGCCATACCTACCAAAGTGCAAGACATGTGAACGAAGCTCTTTAGGACCGTCTAGACTCACCCATCCACCTGCTGGGGACCACCAACTAACCTCAGTCTATGCCCTGAGGAGCAAAAACAAATCTCCCAGCTGAACCCCGCCTAAATTCTGGAACATAAAGTATATGATATAATAGAATAGCTGTTAATTTAAGTCTATGTAATATAAATTTTACATATATCTATATCTATATATCTATATCTTTATCTATCTATCTACCTATACAGCAATAAATAACCAGAGCAGAATTTCATGCCTGTGGAAGGGTGCTGTTGTGACAAAAATTCTAAAACACATGGCCATCAAGCAGAAGTTAGATGATTCTCAAGGAGACTAAGGAAATGTAAAAGGTCCAGGGCTTTCTGGATTCTCATTCCCAGCCTCTGGGGGACAAAAGGCTCACAAAATGAGCAACGGCCTCAGGGTACAGGTCATCTCAAAGGTTTGCCTGTAGGTGTTTACTAATACTAAATATTCAGAAGTATTTAGGGCCATGACAGAGATGCTGTCAACTAGAGAAAAATGCTTCTAGGAATGTTAAGCGGATTGGCCAATAGCTCATTGGACTCAACCCAAACCAGGCAAGGGATATGATTTGAAGAGACTTGTGAGTGTGGCTTTTCCTAGTGGGCAATGGTAGATTTATAAGCAATAAGATCATGGGAACCCCCCAAAATTTTTAAGATAATTGGCCTGATAGATGCATCACCATCTAGGACGAAAGGAACAGAGACAAATCAAAATGAAGAGTCCTCTGGTCTACAACCTTCTATTGGCAGGAAGTAGGCTGAGAACATCCTCCAGCTGCAAACATAAGCCATTGTTTTTAAAGGGAAGGGTGAGTCAGAGGGCAGAGCCAAGAGCCATAGGCCATCCTTCCCAGGCAGAGGACCAGCTGTAGTTAAGGAACCGGCAGCCTGTGCCTAGTGGATTTCAGAGTTGCCACATTCTTCCTCTTCTCCCTTTTTCTGAACTGCAATATCTGTAGTGTTGTGAGGAAGGTGGTGGGGCAGGGGGTGGGGATGGGAGTGGGGGTGGGAGTCGGGGTGGAGGAGGGGAGCCAACATGTCTCTTTAATATGTAGATCTTCAGATTCAGAGGAGCTATGCTTGAGAAAGCGTGCCCAAAAGTCTTACCTGCTCCTGGACCTGATCTAGATAGTGACATCAGATTTGGATAATGATATCAGATTTGGATAATGATATTCCAGATATTAAGTCATGATATCAACTGTTCCTACTGCGGGGCCACACATACAGGAGAATCCACCTTGAACCTTGCAGATGTGCCCATCAGCCAGTTGAGGGCCACAAAATAACCTCATCCAACACCACAAGCAATCTCAGAATCACAAGCTAAGCCCTGCATAAATTCATCATGCAGAAAATTAGGAATCACAATAAAATAGTTGTTTTAAGCCACTAAGTTTTGGAGTCTTTTGATACACAGCAACAGAAAGCCAGATACAAGGTTATGTGCAAGGCCCATGCCAAACAGCCTTGCTTCATCCTGCCTCCCAATATATCTGTCTCCTCCTGTCCACCTGAATAGAATGTGATTTCCTCAAAGACTGCTGCCTTAAGCATTAATCAAGCTTGTGGCCTTCACAGCACTGAGCACACATTAGCCTACAGTAGGTATTCGAAACAGTAAAGGCAGGGCCAAGCATTTCAAAAGCATTTCTTAGTTCCTTCTCTAACTCTAAGCAACGTCTTAGCACCTGGGCACATAAAGGTGCCAAGCCTTGGTCCTCGTGGAGCTCACAGTCTACAGGAAAATAGACCATGCAGTGAAAACTACAGGCCAGGGTGATAAATGTTGCTTGAGGAGCACTTAACCCAGCCAGGGAAGGATAAATGGGAGTCTGGGGAATGTTTCCTAGAAAGATCGAGAGGATCTGAATCTTGAAGGGTGAGAGGAGGTGAAGGATGGATGATGAGAAATAGCCATTTCAGGAGAGAGAACACCATATGCAGAGTTAGGGAAGAGCACGAGAGCAGCTTGTATGCTGGAAACAGCCAGCTGTTCACCATCACTCCCTGGAACATATGTATTTGTGGAGAATTGGCAGGAGATAGTGCTAGGAAGATAAGCAAGACTCCATAGTCCACACTGAGGATTTTATATTGAAGGCAATGGAACTCATTCCAAGATTTTGAGCAAGGGATGAATATGAAGAGATTTACGCTTAGAAAATTTTGCCCCAGCAGAAGTAGCAGTTAATGCCATGGGAGCCATCTAGGCAGGGAACAGTGAGAGTCCAAACCAAGGCATAGATGGGTAGATGAAGACAAGGCATATTTGAGAGGATTTTATAAAGCAGAGCCAATAAGACTTGGTGTGGTTTTAACAGAAACAGAGTCTTCCAAAACCGGGTTGCCAGTTTGAGTAAAAAAGAGGGACGAGAGAAAGAAAAGGACGTGAGAGAATGTAGGTGAAGCATAGGGTTGGGGCTGGGGCATTTGCTGGAGACAGAGATAGAAAGTGAGAGAAATCACAAGTCCAACCCAAATATGTTGTATTTGAGTTTTCCATGGAGCAACCACCTGGAGATATTCAGCGGGTTACTGGAATTCAAAAGAGGCCTGGGGGCTGGAGATCCAGATTCAGGCCATATCAGTGCATTTGGGATGACCACACTGGTTTTAGATGCGAACACACAGGAGAGTGCAAAATAGACCAAAAGAGATGTACAGGTGAAGGTGGGAGTCTGCAAAAGGCACTGAGAAGCTGCAACCTAAGGCATAAAGGATAATAGTGAGACAACAATGTCATATAGGACAAGGGAAAATAGAGCCAAAGGTTCAAAAGTAGAATGGTCAGATGCTTCACATGCCATAGTGACATTGAGTAAATTCAAGTGGAGTTGGCCAATAGAAACAAACGTGGAACTAGGGTGTGTGTGATGGGAGAAGTCAGATTGTGGTCGAGAACATCAGCCATGACTGCTCTTCAAGGAAGGCTCATTTGCGGAAATGGCATTGGGACTAGAGAAGGTGGAGCCTCTCACTTGGGAAGTATGTAAGGAAGCCATGTTCTCAGGGGAGAAATAGATTACTGTCAAGGTAGGGAGGTGCAGGGACCCCTTGGTCACGAGAAAGAGAGAGGAGGGGAAGACGGTTGCTTTGTTTCAGTTCTGTTTCTGTTTCTGTTTCTGTTTTTGTTTTGTTTTTAATGATTGAACAACTTTCCAGAGCAAACAGTGAAAATGTTTCAGGGGATGAATGCAGATGGAAGACAGAGGGAAGATTAGATCAATATGTGGGTGAAAGTATAGGCAGCAATAATGACTGGAAAGTGCCACATTTGGGAACAATAGCTGATATTAGAGCAATTCCACTCGGAAGCCAGAGGCCTTCTTCATTCACAGCATCAGACCAAAAAATGAGCTTTCTCCCTCCTAGAGCAGTCATATCGCCATGAACTTTTAATTTTCCATTTTTCATCAGAGTCTTTAGATTCTACAGAATACAACATTGTGAAACATTGAACAGCACAGGTTCTACAATAAGACTGCCAACAGTCAAATATGGATCTGCCATTTTTCAGTAGTTTGAATCTGAGCAACTTGTCTATCTTCTGTAACACTGAATTTCCTTGTTTGTGAAATGAATGATGTCCCTACCTCAAAGGTTGAGATTAGACGAGATAAGGCATGAAAAGCCCATAGAACAACGTCAGATCCAGAGTTAGCATTTAATAAGTGTAGCTGCTTATAACTATTACCATTCCCTAATTAATAATTACTTCCTTCTTGTCCTCTGTGAGCTTCCTTGGGGGTTTGCCTATGAACAAATGGGACAGAAGCTGTTGAGGGCAGAGCACAAGCAGCTTGTCTTCTGTCGTGGTGAGACTCCCATCTGGGTCTATGCCCACGGCTCTAATTCAAGTTGCCTCCTTCCATGTTCTGCTTATCCAACTCCCACGCTGCCAAAGCAAATAAGCAGGAGAATGGTAATGCTAACAATTTCTTCAGACGCTAAGGGATTTTTTTCCCTGCTTAGTTTTCTTGTGCTCAGAATAAATTCTGGGAGGCTTTCAATCCCTTCCTGAAATGTTATTTTACTTTATCCTCACAACTATCTTATCTAGAAGGTAGGAAAAATACACTACCCCATTCACTGATAAGATTCAAGAGGAGGTTGAGGTGAGGATCTCATCTTAACCCTCCACAGCTGCCCCCCACAAACACCCAAGGTTGCAGAGCAATGTTCTCCCTGGTCCTGGGAAATCAACATGAGATCACTCAGGAATTCGGCACATAGCAATTTCTTTTGGTAGCTCAAAGGAGTCTTTCTTTCTGCAACAGTGCCAAGGGCACCTCCACTGGAGGCCTTCCTGGGGCTGGTCTGGGCTTGGAGAAACAATGTGGGGGTGGGGTCTCCAGGAACCTGCCGTTTCCTCTGTGTCCTACCTCTCTCTCTTCTCCCTCCCTCACCCCCCACCCCAGCTTTCAGAGCAGGCCCTGGTCTGCTCAGCTGCCAAAGTGTCCCTAGATGACCGCTGAGTGGGCTCAGGGCCAACGGCCCTCCTGTTGTGGAGGTCACCAATTGAGTGGACACAGCAGTGAGGTCTGACTGTCAATTAATCCCCCTGACAAGGTCATTCTTAATAGGCTGACTGTTAATGAGCATGACTGGATTTGTGCCCTGATGCCTGGGCCGAGGGAGAGAGAATGACTAGACACACTGTCACAGGGCCAGGAGAAATTAATGCAGTTGGCCAAAGGGACAGCCTGTTCTGTTAGGCTGTAAACCTCTTATTAGGAGTCCCTGCTCCTTGCCCTTGGCAGAGTGATTGGCAGGTGCTGGGGGTGGACAGCAGAGGGGAAAGAGGGGTGTGTGCAGAGCTGCGGGGAGGGGCCCCACACCACCATGTCCCACAGCAGGTCCAGCCGTGCTCGCATGGCCGTGACTTCCCACCTGAATGGGATCTATCCCTCTGTCTCCACACCTGAGCTGTTCAGGTAAGAGTAGGGGTAGATGATGCATTCCTGACTTCAGTAATGACTCTCCAGGAAGGATATCCCCCTGTCTCTCTGCAGAATTTATTCTGGTGATCCTTGAATAGCGGAAGTCCCTGCCAAGTGAACATATCCAGCAATAGAGACGGCGTCCAGAGTAGATGACTGATAATTTCACCAGTGCTTGGTGTCAAGCACCTTCCTGGACAGCCACATTTGTCACTTGGGGTTCTTCTGCCAGGGAGGGAGTATATTGGCAGCACTTGCTTTTATTAGCCTCTCTCTGTCTGTACATGTGACAGGTCTGGTTTCCCTTCTGTGTGCAGAGGATATGGCAGTTATGCACAGCAGGGCATCTGAAAGAAATGTGAAATCAGAGGTGGGGAGTGGCCTGCTGGAAGGCAGTGGGCACAGGGCTGGGGTACAACCCAACATTCAGAGGCTGGGATACCCAAACTCTCTGTGCAACCTCAGACAACCATGCTGCCTCTCTGGATTTCAATTTTATTATTGAAGAAGTGGCATGACCCCATCAACAGAAGACTAGAAAAATTCAGTGTTTCACTAGTAGACACCAAAATGCTGTGGGCTTGAAGAATCCACCAACCCATACAGCTATATGGATGAATTTCACAAACACACTGTGAATGAGAGATGTGCATACTGTATCACTCAGTTTATATAAAGTATGAATTGGGAAAACTAAAATGTGTTAGATATATCTGTTACCTTTGGGGAGTTAGTGACTAGAGAAGAGCTCAAGGGAGGCTTCCGGGAACTGGCTGTGTTCTGTTTCTCTATCTGAGAGCCAATTACAGGGGAGTGCTCAGTTTATGAAAATTTACCAACTGTATGTTTTGATGTGTGCACTTTTCTGCATTAATAGTATACTTCAATAAAAAGCTAAAAGGGAGGCTGCAAAAAAGGGAAGAAAATTAAATAGCTCCTGGGATTTCATTCAGCTCGAACAGTCCATCATTCTAATCTGTCAATCAACCCAGCTTCTAATTTCACTTCTTTTTAACACCTCCTTCCCTGCCTTTGGCTACTTTTTTCATCAGGATAAAATGAGAGGGTGACTCAGCTCCTCTCACCTGGCTCCCTGTTGGCAGCTCTTCCCTCAGGCTCAGTGGGAATGGCCTGGGCCTGTGGATTTCAATTGGGGCTGGTGCTGTCAGTGAATGTCAGTGATGATCTCCTCTTTCTCCCTAATAGGCAGCCCCAATCTAATTCTTATCTCTGGGCAGAGTAATTGAAACTGCCCAAGGATTTGGGAGTCTGTGAATATCATTGGAAATGAAAAAGCAATTTCTGTTGTCTGTGAACATATGAAGATCTATATACTTTCTCCTTATTTTATTTTCATGCCCCAACCTTCACGGAGAGCCCAGGGAGCTGTGCCCTTGATTGGGATGTACTATTTTTAAGCTGTTTGCTGCATTGTGAATGGATTTATGCAGCTCTCAACAACATCTCCCCTAGCTCTTGCTGTGAAATAGTGAGGCAACTGCCTGAACTAAAGACTAGCATCTGAGCTAACAAATAGGGGTTCGCTCTGCTCTGCACTGAAAGTGGGGGCAGCAGTGTTGAATCTGTCTCATCCTCCTGACAAAGCCTAATAAAATTGCAATCGGTCTGGGTAAAATATGGAGAAAGAAAAGGCAGCTTGGCCTCTAAGGTGGGTGTACCCTAAAGTCAGGGGTTTTATTAGGTGATGGGTCAGCCACCTGGCAGATAGGCAATAAACAAGGTGTACATATTTAGAGGTCAGAGTGAAATATCCAGTCCAAAATCAGGCAAAAGTTATGGGGTAAAACAGCTGGCTAGCAGGATGAGCCCAGCACTGAACATTCAAGCAAAGCAGATGGTTAAAAGCTTGGGTCATCATATGCGAAACAGAAGGACAAGGTCATTGCAGGCAAGTAGTGGAGGTAGAAGTGCTGACAAAAGGAGGAGGAGCACAAAGGCACTTCCCTCTGAAGGAACATCCCCCTCAGGGACAGGAACCCATCTTAGACAGTGGACCAAACCTTGAAGTGAGAGATGGAGGCAGAAGCCAGGGTAGAGTGGAGAGAGTAGAAGTTCCATCTCCTTTCCAAAGAGATGCTGACAAAGCTAGCTGTCCATTCCAATGTAACTCTGCCAAACTTGATTACTGAGCACCTGTGGGTGCCAGGTGCAGCTAGAGGCCCTGAGGGTGCAGACGTGAAAATGCTTCCTAAATTCCAATGACAGGGCAGTGTGCATATGGCAGGAAGAAGAAAAACAGGGGGTCCAAGAGCACCATGGCAGTCCAAGAGGTTTCCCAGGGAAACATTGCCTTTAGGATAAAGCAGCGAGGAGCAGGGAGGGCATTACTGCAGAGGAAGTGCCAAAGGCTAAGGTACCAGCAGACCATCTGTGGGAAACTTTGTGTAATTTATTCACTCTCCAAGTGTTTGCTGAGTATCAGGCTTAGTGTATGGTTAACAGCACAAGACAGGCATGATCTCATGCTGTTGGAGCTTACACCCTGTTCCAGTTTGCTAAAGCTGCCATTATGCAAAATACCAGAAATGGATTAGCTTTTATAAAGGGGATTTATTAGGTTACAAATTTACAGTTCTAAGGCCATAAAAGTGTCCAAACCAAGGAGGATACCCTCACTGAAGAAAAGGCCAATGGCATCGGGAAAACTTATGTCAGCTGGGAAGGCACGTGGCTGGCGTCTGCTGGTCCTCACCAGTATTTATCACCACTGCCAGCCTTTTCCTCCTGCTCCTTCCTGGATGCTGCACAGTATTCCACCAGATTCAAGAGCTTCAAAATAGTTGATTCAGACAGTTTCTGCCTCTTCAAACATAGTTTGGTGGAGGAACTGATTCCTGAGCTCCTACACCACCATCTTTCCGCAGTCCTCTTCTGAGTAAACTTTCTTGAGCAAGTGGGCTAGGAGGAAGGGGGCTGTGGTCAGAATGGGCTATTCGAATTCATTTTGATAAGGTTCTTGAGGATGACAAGTTCAAGAGAAAGACTGCAGAAGTGGAGTCTGCCATGGAGGGGAAGAACAGGCCACTATATAGGGAGGTTGAGGCCTTGAGAGGGTAGGTTTTGGGAGAGGGGGTGTTACATGGATGGCAAAGTCTCCAAAAAGGATGGCAGGGTGAGGTGTGGAAACAGAGCATGTCAGTCAAATGCCAGTGGGTGACAGCAACGAGGATCAAACTGCAGGCAAATCTGAATGACCTTATAAGTGTGGGCCAACAGTGCACCTTTGTGCATACATGGGTTCAGTGTGTATGTGTGTACACATGTGCATGCACAAGTGTGCTTTGTGCATGTGTGTGCATGCACGTGCCTGTGCGTGTCTGTATGCATGTGCATATGTGTACATGGGCATGTGTATGTGTGTGTGCATGTGTGAGGGGAGGGAAGCATCTCATTAAAAGAAATATGTGTTTTGCATGTCCCTCTCACCACTCCCCCAGCCTCTCCTACAAAGACTGTCTTGTGCTTTATGTTTATTGTGTTTCACACTGAACTTTTCACAATAATTTCAGGAAACACTCTTAATTAATAAAATGTAAATGCATTCAGCTCATTATCTCATTTTACAAATATAATTTTCCCATTGATGTTTAATTGCTTTAAAATTCTTGCAAGGTTAAAAGGGAAGTATTACTTGAACATTCCTTATTAAATCGCATCTCACCAATTAATTTGCTGAATAGATTTGAACTTTATGACATTTTGTTATTGATTGTTTGAAAGCAAACTTCCAATTATCAAAGGATCAGATACTCCCAGCTCAAAATTTCTCTCAGAGTAGCATGAAGTTGGTGTGAGATTTCAAACATCCTGGGTCCCTTGAATCAAATTGCAACTTGAGCCCCAGTCTAGGGTTCCAAGAAAGGAAGCATTTTTTGAAGGGGAAGGTTTTGAGAAACCCAGAATCTAATTCTCAAGGCACAGGGTATTTGCACCTTGGCAGAGGAGCATCTCAATTGCTTGGGTTTTGTAGGACAGTGCACTGAGTGTGGGTGGTATATTTAGACTGGAAAGAAAGAATGTTGTTTGGCAGGCTTCCAGGCCCCAGGCCCTACCTTTTACAACAGGTTAGCCTGAAGGCTCCTGGAGGGGAAGAAATGATAAATGTCCAGAGCATAGCAATAATAATGTTTCCAATGATTGAAAATATTATGTGCAGGGCATTTTGTAATTGCATATATTACATATACATCTGAATCTATTATATAAATATGTGTTTATCATCTCTCTGGATATACGTGTGTGTATGTGTGTGTGTGTGTGTGTGTGTGTGTGTGTGTGTGTGTATCCATTTTTAATCCTTCCTCCCACCCTGAGATAGGTATTATAATTATCTCAGTTTTTGAGATTAGAAAAGTGAGGCATAAAAGAAGATATTTATTCCATCAAATTGCACAGTTAGTGAAAAGGGCAGAGCCAGTGTTGAACCCAGGCAACCTGACCCTAGAGATGGAGCAAACACAACAATCAGTTAACAAACTGAGTGTAAGCAAGTTTGAGGCAGGGATTGCAGTGCCCATGACAGCCCTGTTCGTCGCCTGTTCATCGCCAGTCCGGCCTTGAGGGGGAAGGCTGCCCCCTCTGGGGCTCTGACTTTCCTGTTCTGAAGGAGGGGAGGCCCCGCCTCACACCGCTTGGCAGTGGGCCCATCGCAGGCTTATTAAATCACAGCCCTCGCTACCCCACAACCACCCAGGTGAATAAGCAGATTGCACTTTAGTTGATCCAGATAATCATCAAAGAGGCTCTGGAGCCCAGGCTTGATAAATGCTCCCACTCGGGCCATTCAAAAGCTATAAATAAGGAAGTGGGTCTGGCTGAGGCCCCGGCCTGCATCCCAGGAGAGCTCAGCCTCTGCGTGTCCTCAGGGGCAGCGGGCCTCCTCCCGAGGTGACCCAGGCCGCCTCCTGCTAAGCCCCGTGAGTGTCCCTGGAACTTGGTCTGCTGGGACCTGGCGAGCTAGGTCCCTTCCTTTCTTCTTCCCTTTGTCTCTTCCAGGGTCTTATCTGGAAATTCTCACACTCCCTCCATGTAACTTTGAAAGCTCCTCAAGTCTTCTTTCCCCATCAGTTTCCCTGGTCCACAACGTCGAGGGGATGCTTGCAGGTCCCATTTCCCATTGGCCAGCACTGGACTTCCTCCATGCCACCTCTTCGCCTCCGCTCTCCTCCTCCCCTCCTCTCCCTGGGAACCTTCTCCTCTGCTGCTGAAATCGAGTCCCTTTTTCTTTTTCTGAAGGAATTTTGCTTTTATATTCATGAAAGATATTTGTATTTTACTATTCGTGTAGCACATTTGTCATCTTTCAATATCAGAGTTATGCTGACCACATAAAACGAGTCCAAAAGAACCCCTTTGTTTTTCCAACAGAGGTTGTGTGAGATTGGTTTATTTCCTCCTTACATTTGAGAGATTTTACCAACGAAACCATCTGAACCTGAAATTTAGCTTATGGGAGAACTTTTGACTACAAATTTAAATTCTTTGCAAATAAAGGGCTATTTAGATATTTTTTCTTTTCTTCTTGAATCAGTTTTGAAAATTAGTTTTCATTGACTGTGTCCATTTAGTATGTTAGGAAAGTTATTGTAAAAGCATTGTTCTTATATTTCCTTATTAACTTTTCATATCTCTAGGGTTGCATAGTGATACCCCATCTTTTATGCAGATAATCTGTGTTTTGTTTTTCTTGATCATTCTTACTAAGCATTTGTAAAAGGGATTATTCTTTTCAATTAATTTTTGACTAAATTTTCTCACATTTTTGTTTTCCATTTCATTGATTTCTGATCTTTAATAGTTTTTCCTACTACTACCTATTTGCTTAAATATATGTGTATTTTCTTTTCTTAATTTGTTAAGTAGAAATGTAGTTCATTGATTTTAAATAGCTCTTATTTTCTAACACCAACTGTTACAGTCACAACTCTTCTATAAATTTATTTAGCTATATCCAACAAATGTTGATGTGTTTTCTATTCACTATCATTTGATTCAAAATATTTTCCAATTTCCCTTGTGATTAATTCTTTGGTCCATGGGTTATTTAGAAGCAGACTATATAATTATCATGAATTTGGAGAATTTTTAGGTGTCTAATTGTTAGTGATATTTAATTTAGTCATAGAACATATTCCATAATATTTCTTATTATTAATGCAATTTTATTGAGTTATATTTACATGCCAAAGGATACAGTTATTTGTTCACAGTACCATCATTTTGTTGCATATTCATCACCACAATCATTTTTTGAGCATTTTCATTACTCCAAAAAAATTAAAATAAGAATAAAAACAAAAATGAAAGTAAAAAAGAACACCCAAAATATCCTCCACACCCCTCCTCCATTATTCATTTACTTTTTGTCCCCATTTTTCTACTCATTTGTCCATACCCAGATAAAGGGAGCGTGAGCCACAAGGTTTTCACAATCACACGATCACACAGTATAAGCTATTTAGTTATACAATCGTCTTCAAGAATTCAGGCTACCACAGTTCAACAGTTTAGGGTATTTCCTTGTAGCTATTCTAATACACTAAAAACTAAAAAGGGATATGTATATAATGCATAAGAATAACCTCCAGAATGACTTCTAGAATCCATTTGCAATCTCTCAGCCACTGAAACTTTATTTTGTTTCATTTCTCTTCCCCTTTTTGGTACAAGAAGGCTTTCTCGATCCCACGATACTGGTTCCAGGCTCATCCCCGGATTCAAGTCCCACATTGCCAGGGAGATTTACACCCCTGGGAGTTGTGTCCCATGTAAGGTGGAGGGCAGCAAGTCACCTGCTGAGTTAACATAGAGATAGAGGCCACATCTGAGCAACAAAAAAGGTTCTCTGGGGGTGACTCTTAGGCACAATTATAAGCAAGCTTAGCCTCTCCTTTGCAGTAACAAACTTCGTAAGGGTAAGCCCCAAGATCAAGGGCTCAGCCTGCTAAACAGTTAGTCCCCAATGCTTGTGAGAATATCAGGACTTCCACGGGGTGGGGTGTGTGTGGGGAGTATATTATTCCACATTTTCCCCCTGTCCTTCAATGGGGACTTTCAAATATTTTTTATTCTCTGCACAAATTACTCTGGGGTGTATCAAGGCTTCACACTAACCTGAACAAAACCAAACAGATTTCACACCCTATTCAAGGTTCCATGTATTTATGGTGTTGGAATAAACTGACCATACAAGTTAAATTATATAGTGTGCTACAGAAAATAAACATCTTTTCCTTTGATCTCACACAGAAGTTGAAGTTTTAAAACAGTCAATATCATCCTTTACTTACCTTTTAGTCTTATTTACTTTAGTCCTAACCAAGTCTGTTTCATTCATATCTCTAATTGAAGTCTGATCTCTTTTTCAGGGTCCTTAACAGTTTCTGTATGGGGTAATGCTGACATTCATAGCTGCCGATTGCTGGCTCTGATTCTTAGGTGTCACACAGACACCTGAAGTTCCAGGGACTGACCAGGTTATACACAAAAAGCTCAGTATCTCAGAATTTAGAAATAGCCATTACAACATAGAAGTAGATGTGACTGCTGCAAGAGCTTACAATCTAGGGACCTTTATAATAAGTCTTCCCCTAATAACCTATGCTCTCCAATTCAATTCTCAGAGGTTGCACATTAAACTTAGTCCATATTAATGAGGCATTATAATGTGTGTCTTCTTGATTCTGTCTTATTGCACTCAACATACTGTCCTCAAGGTCCATTCACCTAGTTGCATAGCTCACAACTTCATTCCTTCTTGCAGCCACTCAATATTCCATTGTATGTATACACCACAGTTCTCCATTCTGTTCATCAGTCAATGTACACTTGGGTCACCTCCATCCATTGCAAATCATGAATACTGCCTCCATAAATAACAGTGTGCAAATGTCCATTTGTGTCCCTGTTCTCAGATCTTCCAAGTATACACCCATAGTGTTGCAGGACCACATGATAACCCCATACTTAGATTCCTGTGGAACCAACACACTGTCCCCCAGATGGGCTGCACCATTCTACTTCCCTACAAACAGTGAACAGGTACCTCCTTCTCTGCACATTTTTTCCAGCACTTGTATCCATATTTATTTTTTAAACAGTTTTATTAACACTCCTTACGATCCATCCTAATTAAACAATCAATGACTCCAGGTATAATCACATAGTTATGCATTAACCACCACAATGTATATGAGGACATTTCTACTTCTTCCACAAAGAAAGAGGAAGAGAAGAAAAAATAAATGAAGAATAAAAGAAGAAAAAAATAAAAAAATAAAAAATAAAAATAAAATAAAATACAATTAAAAGGTCAGACAATGACAGCCCCAAGAATCTCATATACCCATCCCTTATATCCCCTGGTTGCAGACATTTAGCTTTGGTATATTGCCTTTGTTACAATGAACGGAAGCATACTACAATGTTACTGTTGACTGTAGACTCTAGTTTGCATTGATTTTATTTTTCCCCTGTACCATCCCATTTTCAACACTTTGCAATGTTGACATTCATTTGTTCTCCCTCTTTTAAAAACATTCTTATATTTGTACACTTAATCACCATCACTGACCACTCTAGGTTTCACTAAGCTTTACAGTCCCAGTCTTTATTGTCTGTCTTTCCTTCTGGTATCATACATGCCCCTTGGCTTCCTCTTTCAACCATATTCACAGTCATCTTTGTTCAGTGTGCTTAAAATATTGTGCTACCATCACACAGTTTTGTGTTATCCTTTTCTGGATCTATACAATCAATCCTGTTGAACATTCTGTGCTCCTTCATCATCAAATCTCTACCTTCTTTCTATCTCTTGATAACCTGTGTTCTCAACTTTAACTTTCAAAGTTCACTCATTAATATTAGTACATATAGTGAGACCATACAGTATTTGTTGTTTTGTTTCAGGCTAATTTCACTCAACATAATGTCCTCAAGTTTCATCCACATTGTTGCATGCTTTATGATTTTATTATGTCTTACCACTGCATAATATTCCATTGCAGGTATATACCACAGCTGGGTTATCCACTCAACTGTTGATGGACATTTGGGCTGTTTCCATCTCTTGGCAATCACGAATAATGCTGCAATAAACATTGGTGTGCAAATGTCTGTTCATGCCCTTGCCTTCAGCTCCTCCAAATGTATACCTAGTAATGGGATTGCTGGTTCATATGGCAATTCTATACTTAGCTTCCTGAGAAACTGCCACACTGCCTTCCAGAGTGGGTGCACCATGCTACATTCGCACTAAGAGTAAATAAGTATGCCTCTTTCTCCACTTCCTCTCCAGCACTGCAATTTTCTGTTTTGTTTTTTTAAATAATGGCCATTCTTGTAGGTGTGAGATATCTTGTTGTGGTTTTGATATGTGTTTCCCTAATAGCCAGTGAAGTTGAGCATCTTCACATATGTTTTTGAGCCCCCATTTGTAGTTCCTCTTAGGAAAAGTGTCTGCCCATATCTTTTGCTGTATTCATTTATTAGCTCTAGTAGCTTTGCCATACATTTTTTGGGATTTCCTACATGTAGTATCATATCATCTGCAAACAGTGAAATTTTTACTTCTTCCTCTTCAATTTGGATGTCTTTTATTTATTTTTCTTGCCTAATTGCTTTA
The DNA here is from genome assembly GCF_015220235.1 of Choloepus didactylus. Taxonomy (NCBI): domain Eukaryota; kingdom Metazoa; phylum Chordata; class Mammalia; order Pilosa; family Megalonychidae; genus Choloepus; species Choloepus didactylus. The sequence continues at coordinate 155,221,705 of NC_051312.1, read as the reverse complement.
GCTAGAACTCCTAGCACAATGCTGAATAACAGTGGTAACAGTGGGCATCCTTGTCTTGTTCCTGATCTGAGGGAAAGTTTTTGTCTTTTGCCATTGAGTATTATGTTAGCTCTGGGTTTCTTATATACTGGATTTATCATATTGAGGAAGGTTCTTTCTATTCCTATGTCTTTGAGTATTTTTATCAAGAAAGGATGCTGTATTTTGTCAAATGCCTTTTCTGTGTCAATCAAGATGATCATGTGGTTTCTCCACTTTGATTTATTGATGTGTTATATTACATTAATTGATTTTCTTGTATTGAACTAATCTTACATACCTGGAATAAATTCCACTTGGTCATGGTGTATAATTTTCTTAACGTGCTGCTGGATTCGATTTGTAAGTACTTTGCTGAAGATTTTTGCATCTATACTTATTGAAGAGGTTGGTCTATAATTTTCTTTTATTGTAGTATCTTTGTCTAGCTTTGGTATTAGAGTGATGTTGGCTTCATAGAATGAATAGGTAGTTTCCATCTTCTTCAACTCTTCTGAAGAATTTGAGCAGGATTGGTACTAATTCCTTCTTGAATGTTTGGTGGAATTCACATGTGAAGCCATCTGATCCTGGACTTTTCTTTTTTGATATATTTTTGATGACTGATTCAATCTCTTTACTTGTGATTGGTTTGTTGAGGTCATCTATTTCTTCTTGTGTCAATGTTGGCTGCCCATGCTTTTCTAAGAAGTTGTCCATTTCATCTAAGTTGTTTAGTTTATTAGCATATAGTTGCTCATTGTATCCCCTTATTATCTCCATTATTTCTGCAGGGTCAGTGGTTATGGTACCTTTATCATTTTTTATTTTATTTATTTGCATCCTCTCTTTTTTTTGTCACTTTGGATAGAGTCCATCAATATCAATGAATTTCTCACTGTCTTCTGGTTTTGTTGATTTTCTCTACTGTTTACATATTATCAAATTCATTTATTTCTGCTCTAATCTTTATTTCTTCCCTTCTGATTGCTTTGATGTTCTTTTGCTGTTCTTGTGCTAGTTCCTCCAGATGAACAATTAATTCCTCAATTTTTACTCTTTCTTCTTTTTCAGTATAGGCATTTAGGGAAATAAACTTCCTGCTCAGCACTGCCTTTGCTGCATCTCATAAATTTTGATATGTTGTGTTTGCATTTTCATTTTCTTCAAGATATTTACTAACTTCTCTTGTAATTTCTCCCTTGACCTATTGGTTCTTTAAGAGTGTGTTGTTTAGCATCCATATATTTGTGAATTTTCTGGCCTTCTGCCTGTTATTGATTTCCAACTTCATTCCATTATGATCCAAGAAAGTGTTTTGTATAATATCAATATTTTTATGTTTATTGAGATTTGTCTTGTGAGCCAACATTGGTCTATCTTGTAGAATGATCCATTAGCACTTGAGAAAAAATGTGTATCCTGCCATTGTGGGGTTCAGTGTTCTATAAATGTCTGTCAGGTTTAGTTCACTTATTGAACTTGTCACACGTCTGTTTCCTTATGGATCCTCTGTATAGGTGCTCTATCCATTGATGAGAGTGCTGTATTGATGTCTCCAACTATTATTGTAGAGGTGTCTACTTCTCCCTTCAGTTTTGTCAAGTGTGTGCCTCATGTTTTTTAAGGCACTCTGGTTTGGTGCATAAATACTTATGCCTATTATGTCTTCTTGATGAATTGTCCCTTTTATAAATATATAGTGTTCTTCTTTGTCTCTTTTAATTGTTTTAAACTTGACATCTAATTTGTCTGATATTAGTGTAGCTACCTCAGCTCTTTCTGGTTGTTCTTTGTATGAAATATCTTTTTTCCAAACTTTCACTTTCCTCCTATTTTTGTCCTTTAGACAGTATATATGTGGATCCTGTTTTTTTTTTTTTTTTTTTAATCCATTCTGCCAGTTTACGTCTTTTTTTATTGGGGAGTTTAATCTATTAGCATTTAAGGTTATTACTGTAAGGGCAGTACTTTCTTCTACCATTTTGTATGTTGGATTTTATATATCATATCTTATTTTTTTCTCTGTCTCTTTTTACCTTCCTGATAGTCTTTATTCCACACTCTTCTCCAAACCTCTCTCTCTCTCTTGTCTTTTCCTATCAGCCTGCAGCACTCCCCTTAGTATTTCCCAGAGAACAGATCTCTTATTCATGAACTCTCTCAGTGTCTGTTTGTCTGGAAATATTTTAAACTCTCCCTCATATTTGAAGGACAGTTTTGATAGGTATAGAATTCTTGGTTGCCAGTTTTTTCTCTTTCAGTATCTTAAATACATCATATCACAGCCTTCTCACCTCTATGGTTTCTGCTGAAAAATCCATACACAGTTTTATCAAGCTTCCCTTGTATGTAATGGATTGCTTTTCTCTTGCTGCCTTCAAAATTCCCCCTTTGTCTTTGACATTTGACAATCTGATCATTAAGTGTCTTGGAGTAGGTCTATTCAGATCTATTCTGTTTGGGGTGTGCTGTACTTCTTGAATCTGTAATTTTATGTCTTTCACAAGAATTGGGTAATTTTCAGTGATTATTTCATCCATTATCCTTTCTGCCCCTTTTCCCTTCTCTTCTCCTTCTGAGACACCCATAATACATATATCCATATACTTCATGTTATCATTCAATTCCCTAAGACCCTGCTTGTATTTTCCCATTCTTTTCCCTATCTATTCTTTTGTGTGTAGGATTTCAGATGTTCTGTCCTCTAGTTCACTAATCCTTTCTTCTGCCTCTTTAAATCTGCTGTTTTAGGTCTCCATTGTGTTTTTCATCTCTTCTATTGTGCCTTTCATTCCCCTAAGTTCTACCATTTCTTTTTTCAAACTTTTGAGTTCTTCCTTATGTTCACCCAATGTCTTCTTTAAAGCCTTCATCTCTTTTTCCATATCTTCACTCAACTTGTTGATTTTTCATGTGATTTTGCATGTTTGTTTGAATATCATTAATTAGTTGTTTGAACTCCTGTATCTTACTTGAAATGTTAGTTTGTTCTTTTGACTGGGCCATAACTTTGTTTTTCCCAGTGTGACTTGTAATTTTTTGCTGGTGTCTATGCATCTTATTTCCTTGATTAGTTCATTCTGGAGGCTGTTTTCACTTTTATACTTAGGGTTTTCTTGTTGGCTGGCTTTTTTCTCTATCTGTTCTTTGTCATTCAATTCAATTTATGCTAGACTACTAGCATAGTTTCTGTTTAATTGATCAGAATTTTTCAGCTTTTGTTTTTCTGGTTCTTGTCCTGCCTACATGTCTGCCTTTTTTTTTGAGGAGGGTCTACTCAGATATGATCAACCCCAATCAGATTTTCCCAGACCAGACAGGTCCAGGTCTCAGGAGGAGGGTGTAATGAGGATCAAGTTTCCCTGAGGATGAAACCCAGATGTTGTCAGACTTTCCTGTGAGGCCTCTAGATTCTGTGCTTTTCCTATCCTGCCCAGTAGGTGGTGCTTGTTATCCCACAGCTCTCCACCAGTGTAAAGAGTTGTGCTGCCTTTAATTCTCAGCAGACTCTGTTCCTGTCAGGAGTATGGTTGAGGCAGAAGTTGAGACAGCAGGAGGGCTTACACTGTCTCTCCACTCTAGCCCCTGGGTTCTGAAAACTAAGAAGGATGGCTGACACTTGAGCAGCCCCTTCTTCTTTGGGAGGATACACCCTTTAGGGAATTATCTCCTTACTTTGCCTCTCAGACCTATCTTAACTCCACCCTTGCCTGGGTCCACACTGACAATTGGAAATGCCTGAAGCTTTCTCTAATGAACAAAGAACATAAAAAGGAAAAAGAGGGAGAGAAAAAAGGAAAACCCCTTTTCAGAGCCAGTCCCCAAATTTGTCATTCAGTTCAAATTTGTCCAAATTTGTTAACTAATTCTGCAATTAGAGCCTAGTTGAACCACCTTCCTTGCTCCCAGCAGAGACTGTGTCTTTTTCCCTCAGGTAATCAGCTCCAAGAGAGCCTGCTGTGCCAGTGGGCATGGGGAGGGGCATCAGCCTCCATCGCTGGGGAAACTTACAGTTATTTGCTGCAATCTCAGCTATTCCATCCATTCTAGACTGGTGCATGATGTGTGACCATTCTCAGGAGTCCCTGAAACACTTGTTTCAGACAGTTCCTGGCTATTTACCAGCTTTCCTAGAGGGGTAACTAAATTCCACACCTCAACACTCTGCCATCTTGCCCCCTTCTATCATTTAATTTTCAGAATTCATTGAGACATTTTCTTTCCTAGTGAATGGTCACTATACATGATTTTCCAAGGTGCCCTTTAAAATAGACTTTACTCTTCAGTTGTTCGATGTAGTGTTCTGTAAATATCAATTATGTCAAATCAGTTAATAATGTTGTTCAGATCCTGTATATCTTATTTATTTTTTTTCTGATAGTTCTATTAGTAATTGTGACAGGGTTGCTAAACTCTCCAACTATGACAATGGATTTGTCTAGTTTTACTTTAAGATGTGAGAGTTTTTCCTTCACTTACATTGGAGCTCTTCTGTTAGGTGACTTGAATCATGTACCCCCACTTAGGCATGTTCCTAATCTTAATCTGCATTCCTGTGGGATGGGCCTGTTATCAAGAGGACCTCATGAAGATGTTATTTTTATCTAGGTTGGGGCCCAATGGAAGCGAAGCGACCTTAGTCTGGATTCCTGGAGGCCTTCAAAAGAGAATAAACCAGAAGCAAGGGATAGAAAAGGCCACAAGGAGAGGCAGGAGGTCAGCAAGAGCCCAGAAGAGAAAGGAGAGGGCATGTGACATGAGGCAGGGATTCCAGCCAAGGAACCCCAAGGACAGCAGCAAAGTACCAGAGTGCTACTGACCCTGGCTGTATCCTTCTAGCCTCTGAAACTGTGAGATACTAAATTCCCATTGTTTAAGCCAGCTCACTGTGTGGTATTTGTCAAAGCAGCATGGCAAACTAAGACACTGCATATGAATGGGATCATTAGGTCCCCCCAAATAAATGATGCTTTTATCATTCCAAAATGTTGGACTTGGATTTGGTTTCTATTGGCTCCTTTCTCCTTGACAAGGGGTTCCATTTTCCTTCTGTGCTTCTGCTATATCCCTGCCTCATAACAGTGCCCTTTCTGGTGTCTTGGCTGAATGGCAGGTGTTAGTGAGCCTCCTCCATTCTGTGGACCAGTGTTCCAACACCTCACAGCACTGCTCTGCTTCTGGGATTTCATTCTGCCTTCAGCCCCACAGCATCAGCTCTCTTGTTCAGTCCTTAGGAACAAGTCCACAGAGAACCCCTACAACATCTTCTGAGGCACCCCCTGTGTTCTGGTTTGCTAAAGATGCCATTATGCAAAATATCAGAAATGGATTGGCTTTTATAAAGGGGATTTATTAGGCTACAAATTTACAGTTTTAAGGCCATAAAAGTGTCTAAACTAAGGCATCAACAAGAGGATACCTTCACTGAAGAAAGGCTGATGGCATCTGGAATACTTCTGTCATCTGGGAAGGCACTTGTCTGGCATCTGCTTGACTTCTGCTCCTGGGTTGTATTTCAAAATGGCTTTCTCCAAAATGTCTCTGGGATTCTTTCTCTCTTAGCTTTGCTCTTTCAGCTCCTGTGCATCTTTACTTGTTCTCCAAGAGTGTTTCTCTCTAATCAGCTGGGGTGCTCTATTAGCTTCTCCAGGGCAAACTCTAGGCTTCATCTCTTAGCTTAGAATCTTCAAACATCTTTCTGTCTGCATCTGCAAGCATCTGGGTCTGTGTCAGCTCTTGGCTTCTTGTGGGGGAAAACTCTGGATTACATATCTTAGCTTCTCTCTGAAGTGTCCCTCACAGCTTCTCTGAGCTCTTCTCTCTGTGAGCTCTTTTAAGGGATTCCAGTGATCTAGTTAAGACCCCCCAGAATGGGTGGGTTTACACCACCATGGAAATAATTTAGTCAAAGTTCTCACCCACAGTTGGGTGGGTCATATCTCCATGGAAACATCCAATCAAAAGTTTCCACCTTAATCAAAAGTCTGTCCCCACAAGATTGCATTAGAGAACATGGCTTTTATGGGGGACAAAATAAATTCAAACTAGCACACCCTACCTGGCTCCTTCTTTCTGGTGCACCACCCCACAGATTCCAGCCTCTGTGGGCATACTGACCTCTGGCCTCTGTTGCTTCAGCTCTGCAATGCTGGGTTCCTCTGCTTGGGCTCCAGCCCTGATGGCAGGTGTAGTATGTAGTCATCAGGCATGGGGCTGTTCTCCCACTGACTACCCTTCTGTCCCACTCACTGCTGCCCAGTGATGGAAAAAGCTCCCTCATGCACTTTGTGTAGTTTTAGAAATGTTTATGGCAGGAGGGTGAGTCTACTGTTACTGCACCATGGCTAGAAGCAGACGTTTCCAGTACCAACACCTTTTGATACACCACCACACCACACATACACACACACACACCAAAAACACCATGACACCCATACACACACACCATACTCCACACACACTACAAATACCACACCACACACCTCACACACACCACATACACACACACACTTGCCTCTAACGAGGGCAGGTAGGTTACAGTTAACTCTCAGGTAATCCACATGGCAGCTGTGGGTTCTCAAAGCCCAGTTTCACCTGTAAATCGACACCTACACACAGTATGACCTGATAAGCACAGGCTCAGACACCTAGGGGCAGAGGAGCTACATCCCCAGGGGTCTAGGAGAAGTGCACAGGGCCTCTCTCAGAATCACCCCTCTGAAAGAAAGGAAGCTGGAGTATTTACCACCCCCCAACTTCAGCCCCTGTTTATTTCAAGATTGCCCCTGGAAGTACTAACTTTCTCACACTTTTGGCCCTCTCTTGTCTGTGGATTGAGTGGGCTTTGGAAGTTTGGGAGACTTCTGAGACACAAAAACAAGATTATTCTATGCTCCAGGTGGGACTCTGTCCATGTGCCAGGAGCTGCCTCCACACAAGTCAGCCAAGGGTGTGTGTCACACTATATTTAAATGATCTTGGATTCTGTTTTAGTTTCCTGGATCCTAAAGCAAACACCATGCAATGGGTTGGCTTAAACCACAGGAATTTATTGGTGCACAGATTTTAGAAGTCCAAAATCAAGGCATCATCAAGGTGATGCTTTCTCCCAGAAGACTGTGGCATTCTGGGGCTGGCTGCCAGCAATCTGCAGTCCTTGACTCCCCTGTCACATGGCAGTACATGCGGCGGCCTCTCCTGGATTATCCCTTCTCTTCTGGGTTCCATTGACTTTCCACTTCTGGCTGTGCCCTCTGGCTTTCTCCTCTCTGTGACCTACCATCTAAGTCCTTCAGTAATAGGATTAAGACCCAACCTGATTAAGTTAATCCACACCCTAACTGAAGTTACCTCATCCAAAGGTCCTATTTTTTTTAATTTTTTAATTCATTTTATTGAGATATATTCACATAAAATGCAGTCATACAAAACAAAGTGTACATTCAATTGTTTACAGTACCATTATATAGCTGTGCATTCATCACCAAAATTAATTTTTGACCTTTTCATTACCACATACACAAAAATAATGAGAATAAAATTAAAGTGAAAAAGAACAATTAAAATAAAAAGGAACACTGGGTGCCTTTTTTTCTTTTTTTCTTCCCCCATTTTTCTACTCATCCATCCATAAACTAGACAAAGGGGAGTGTGGTCCATATGGCTTTCCCAGTCACATCATCACCACTCATAAGCTACATTTTATACAATCATCTTCAAGATTCATGGGTTCTGTGTTGTAGTTTGATAGTTTCCAATTCTTTAGAACCTAAAAAGCATTGTCTATATTGTGCATAAGAGTGCCCACCAGAGTGACCTCTCGGCTCCTTTTGGAATCTCTGTTCCACTGAAGCTTATTTTATTTCCTTTCACATCCCCTTTTTGGTCAAGAAGATGTTCTCCATCCCACAATGCCGGGTCTACATTCCTCCCTGGGAGTCATATTCCACGTTGCCAGGGAGATTCACTCCTCTGGGTGTCAGATCCCACATGGGGGGAGGACAGTGATTTCACCTGCTGAGTTGGCTTAGCTAGAGAGAGAGGGCCACATCTGAGCAAAGAGGCATTTGGGAGGAGGCTCTTAGGCACAAGTATAGGGAGGCCTAGCCTCTCCTTTGCAGCAACAGTCTTCCTAAGGGCAAGTCCTGTGGTAGAGGGCTCAGCCCATCAGCACATAAGCAACCATTGAGGTGGGGAAGCCCAATACCCCTGCATTCTCCACCAGGTCCTCAAGGGGGCTCTGCATATTTTTTTCATTTTTTTAATTAACTTTTTTTTAATCAACTATATCAAAAAAATTTTAAAAAATACGATAAAAAAACATTTCAAACAAACCATAACAAGGGTGTAAGAAAAAGACAACTAACCTAAGATAACTACTTCCAACATGTTCCTACTCTACCCCAAGAAAATAACCTAATACAGCAACATTTCTGTGAACTTCTTCCTACCATACCCATCAGAAATTAACAGACCATAGTCATTCCTGGGCATTCCCAGAATGTTAAATTTACCCACAATAGCTTATCTGTTGTAATTGGGTTATCATTCCCCTTCCTTAATTGCTCTCTATCACTAGTTTCCCTGCATTCTACATTATAAACTATTTGTTTCACATTTTTCAATGTTCACATTAGTGGTGGCATACAATATTTCTCTTTCTGTGCCTGGCTTAATTTGCTCGGCATTATGTCTTCAAGGTTCATCCATGTTGTCATATGTTTCACATCATTCCTTCTTACAGCTGCATAGTATTCCATCATGTGTATATACCACATTTCGTTTATCCATGTTGAAGGACATTTGGGTTGTTTCCATCTCTTGGCAATTGTGAACAATGCTGCTATGAACATTGGCGTGCAGATATCTGTTTGTGTCACTGCTTTCAGATCTTCCGGGTATATATCAAGAAGTACAATTGCTGGATCGAAGGGTAACTCTATATCTAGTTTTCTAAGGAACTGCCAGACTGATTTCCAGAGTGGCTGAACCATTATACAGTCCCACCAACAATGAATAAGAGTTCCAATTTCTCCACATCCCCTCCAGCATTTGTAGTTTCCTGTTTGTTTAATGGCAGCCATTCTAATTGGTGTGAGATGGTATCTCATTGTGGTCTTAATTTGCATCTCTCTAATAGCTAGTGAAGCTGAACATTTTTTCATGTGTTTCTTGGCCATTTGTATTTACTCTTCAGAAAACTGTCTCTTCATATCTTTTGCCCATTTTATAATTGGGCTGTCTGTACTATTGTCACTGAGTTGTAGGATTTCTTTATATATGCAAGATATCAGTCTTTTGCCAGATACATGGTTTCCAAAAATTTTTTCCCATTGAGTTGGCTGCCTCTTCCCCTTTTTGACAAATTCCTTTGAGGTACAGAAACTTCTAAGCTTGAGGAGTTCCCACTTATCTTTTTTCTTTTGTTGCTTGTGCTTTGGGAATAAAGTCTAGGAAGTGGCAATGTAATACAAGGTCTTGAAGATGTTTCCCTACATTGCCTTCTAGGAGTTTTATGGTACTGTCTTTTATATTGAGATCTTTGGTCCACTTTGAGTTAATTTTTGTGTAGGTGTGAGATAGGGGTCCTCTTTCATTCCTTTGGATATGCATATCCAACTCTCCCAGCCCCACTTGTTGAAAAGACTGTTATGTCCCAGTTCAGTCGCTTTGGGGGCCTTATCAAAGATCAGTCAGCTGTAGATCTGGAGGCCTATCTCTGAATTCTCAATTTAATTCCATTGATCAATATGTCTATCTTTGTGCCAGTACCATGCTGTTTGACAACTGTGGCTTTATAATAAGCTTCAAAATCAGGAAATGTAAGTCCTCCCACTTCATTTTTCTTTTTTAGTGTGTCTTTATCAATTCAAAGCATCTTCCTTTTCCAAATAAATTTGATAACTAGCTTTTACAAGTCTGCAAAGTAGGTTGCTGGAATTTTGATTGGGATTGCATTGAATCTGTAGATGAGTTTGGGTAGAATTGACATCTTAATGATATTTAGCCTTCCTATCCATGAACATGGAATATTTTTCCATCTTTTAAAGGTCCCTTCTATTTCTTTTAGTAGAGTTATGTAGTTTTCTTTGTACAAGTGTTTTACATCTTTGGTTAAGTTTATTTCTAGGTACTTGACTTTTTAGCTGCTATTGAAAGTAGTATCTTTTTCCTGAGTGTCTCTTCAATTTGTTCATTTCTAGCATATAGAAACATTACTGACTTATGTGCATTAATCTTGTATCCTGCTACTTTGCTAAATTTGTTTATTAGCTCTAGTAGCTGTATCGTCGATTTCTCAGGGTTTTCTAGATATAAGATCATATCATCTGCAAACAATGACAGTTTTACTTCTTCTTTTCCAATTTGGATGCCTTTTATTTCTCTGTCTTGCCGGATTGCCCTGGCTAGCACTTCCAGCGCAATCTTAAATAACAGTGGTGACAGCAGGCATCCTTGTCTTGTTCCTGATCTTAGAGGGAAGGCTTTCAGTCTCTCACCATTGAGTACTATGCTGGCTGTGAGTTTTTCATTTATGCTCTTTATAATACTGAGGAAGTTTCTTCCAATTCCTACTTTTTGAAGTGTTTCTATCAAAAAGGGATGTTGGATTTTGTGAAATGCTTTTTCAGCATCTATTGAGATGATCATTTGATTTTTCTTTTGATTTTTTAATGTGTTGTAATACATTGCTTGATTTTCTTATGTTGAACCATCCTTGCAAGCCTGGAATGAACCCAACTTGGTCATGGTGTATGATTTTTTTTAACGTGTCTTTGAATTCGATTTGCAAGTATTTTGTTGAGAATTTTTGCATCTATATTCATTAGGGAGATAGGCCTGTAGTTATCCTTTTTTGTATCATCTTTGCCTGGTTTGGGTATTAAATTGATGTTAGTTTCATAAAATGAGTTAGGTAGTGTTCTATTTTCTTCAATGTTTTGAAAGAGTTTAAGTAAGATTGGTGTCAATTCTTTTTGGAAAGTTTGGTAGAATTCCCCTGTAAAGCCATCTGGCCCTGGGCATTTATTGGGGGAAGCTTTCTGATGACCGATTGGATCTCTCTGCTTGTGATTGGTTGGTTGAGGTCTTCTATTTCTTCTCTGGTCAGTCTAGGTTATTCATATATTTCCAGGAAATTGTCCATTTCCTCTACATTATCCAGTTTGTTGGCATACAGTTGTTCATAGTATCCTCTTATAATTTTTTAGATTTCTTTGGGATCCGCAGTAATGTCACCTTTCTCATTCATTATTTTGTTTATATGGGTCTTCTCTCTTTTTGATTTTGTCAGTCTAGCTAGGGGCTTTTCAATCTTGTTGATCTCAGAGAACCAACTTTTGGTGTTATTTATCCTCTCTACTGTTTTTTTGTTCTCTATGTCATTTATTTCTGCTTTAATCCTTGTTATTTCTTTTTTCTACTTGGTTTAGGATTGGTTTGCTTTTCATTTTCTAGCTTCTTCAGTTGATCCATTAGTTCTTTGATTTGGGCTCTTTCTTCCTTTTTAATGTATGCATTTAGTGCTATAAATTTCCCCCTCAGTACCAATTTTGCTGCATCCCATAGGTTTTGGTATGTTGTATTCTCATTTTTATTCATCTCTGTATATTTAGCAATTTCTCTTGCTATTTATTCTTTAACCCACTGATTGTTTAGGACCACAGTGTTTAACCTCCAGGTATTTAGGAAATTTCTAAGTTTCCGATGGTTATTGACTTCTAACTGTGTTCCATTATGGTCAGAGAATGTGCTTTGAATAATTTCAATTTTTTTTTAATTTATTGAGGCTTGTTTTATGTCCTAGCATATGATCTATTCTGGAGTTCCATGAACACTAGAGAAGAATGTGTATCCCAGTGATTTGGGATGTAATGTTCTATATATGTCTGTTAAATCCAATTCATTTATCATCTTGTTTAGGTTTTCAGTTTCTTTATTGGTCTTCTGTGTGGTTGATCTATCTATAGGAGACAGTGATGTTTTGAAGTCTCCCACAATTATTGTGGAAATATCAATTGCTTCCTTTAGTTTTGCCAGTGTTTCTCTCTCATGTACTTTGTGGCACCTTGATTGGGTGCATAAACATTTATGATTGTTGTTTCTTAGTGTTGAATTGCCCCTTTTATTAGTATGTAGTGGCTTTCTTTGTCTCTCCTAACATCCTTCCATTTAAAGTCTATTTTATCTGAGATTATATTATTACTCCTTCTCTCTTTTGGCTGTAGCTTGCATGAAATATTTTTTCCATCCTTTCGCTTTCAATTTCCTTGTGTCCCTGTGTCTAAGATGAGTCTCTTGTATGCAACATACTGATGGTTCATTTTTTTTTTTTGATCCATTCTGCCAATCTATATATATCATTTGATTCGGAAGTTTAATCCATTTACGTTCAATGTTATTACTGTGAAGGCATTTCTTGAATCAGCCATCTTATCCTTTGGTTTACGTTTGTCAGATATATTTTTTCCCTCTCTCTCTTAATGTCCTCTAATGTACCCATACTGAATCTCTTTAGTACTAAACCTTTCTCCATGTCTCTCTCTCCTTTCTTTGTTTCTCTGTTGGTAGGGCTCCCTTTAGCATCTCAAGTAGGGCAGGTCTCTTGTTAGCAAATTCTCTCAGCATTTGTTTGTCTGTGAAAAATATAAGCTCTCCCTCAAATTTGAAGGAGAGCTTTGCTGGATAAAGAATTCTTGGTTGGCAATTTTTCTCTCTCAGAATTTTAAATATGTCATGCCACTGCCTTCTTGCCTCCATGGTGGCTGCTGAGTAGTCACTTAGTCTTACGCTGTTTCCTTTGTATGTGGTGAATTGCTTTTCTCTTGCTGCTTTCAGAACTTGCTACTTCTCTTCTGTATTTGACAGTGTGATCAGAATATGTCTCAGAGTGGGTTTATTTGGATTTATTCTCTTTGGAGTTCCCTGGGCATTTATGATTTGTGTATTTATGGTGTTTAGAAGATTTCCCCAACAATTTCTTTGAATACTCTTCCTAGACTTTTACCCTTCTCTTCCCTTCTGGAACACCAATGAGTCTTATATTTGGACATTTTATGTTATCTGTCATATCCCTGAGGTCCATTTTGATTATTTCAAATTTTTTCCCCATTCTTTCTTTTGTTCTTTCATTTTCCATTCTGTCATCCTCCAGGTCACTGATTCACTGTTCAGCTTCCTGTAGTCTTGTGATATGAGTATCCAGAATCTTTTTAATTTGGTCAACAGTCTTTTATTTCCATAAGATTGTCTATTTATTTACTCTTGCAATTTCTTCTTTATGCTCTTCTAGGGTCCTTTTCATGTCCTTTATATCCTGTGCCATGCTCTTCATCATGTTCTTTATATCTTGTGCCATGCTCTCATTGTTTGTCTTTAGTTCTTTGATTAATTGTTCCAAGTACTGTGTCTCTTCTGATTTTTTGATTTGAGTGTTTGGGCTTGGGTTATCCATACCATCTGGTTTTTTCATATGCTTTAAATTTTTCCGTTGTTTTTGGCCTCTTGGCATTTGCTTAACTTGATAGGGTTCTTTTAGGATATGTAGACTGATTCCAACCCTTATCTCTACTTTGTCAGATCTACAGCTTCATGCAGTACACTTTAACTAACCAGCAGGTGGTGTCCACGAGCCACCTATTCCCCCCAAGCTAGTTCTCCCCCACTTTGTCTTTGTGGTGAGGGGGGTTGTGAGTCTTGTGGGGTTCAATTGGTGCACCAAGCTTGTGTGTGTAGTTGGTGTTGCCCACCCTGCATACGGGGTATGTGTCTGAGCAGATAGGGAGCAGGGACAGCTTTAATAATCAAATCTCCCAGGTGTTCCTGGAGATTTAAAGCTGTTGCAATAGTCTAATCCTTCAGTTCAGTCTTGTCACAGTTTGTCTCTGCCACTGACCCACAAGTACTTGGTATTGGCATATGGTCCCTGGGACATGCGAGTGGGTCCCTCTTCCAAGCCATGCACTCCTAGGTCCTCTGCTGAGAGATAACTGTGCTATATCACAAGTGAGTGCCATCCCCCAAGGGAGGTTCAGGGATGCAGGGCTGTGTAGGTGCATTCCCAGTATGCTGAAAGGATGGCTGAATGGGGTGTGCTAATTTCCCCTTTCCACACAGCTCTGCCTTCCCAGCTCCAGGACAATCCGCTGAAGGTGTGGGAAAGGCTATTGTCCACACCCAATATTGTGGTGTGTGTGTGTGTTGTTGGAAACACTTCCTGTCACACTGGGTTGTTTGGGGCAGCTCTGGGCTGTGGCTCTGGGGCCAGGCAGGAGTGTTCCCTGCCCACCAGGAAGAAGACTGTAAGGGGGCACCCCCCTTTTCTTGGGAAGTTGTGGTGTTTAGCGAATTTTCTCAGCCACTGGACTTATTGCCTTGTGTCTCAGAGCTCTCTTAGCTCTGCTGTTGTCTGGGCCCAAATTTCAAGTCTTTGAGGCTTTCTGTAATGGGCTTCTTAGAGTAATCGTTTTAGAAAAAGAGAAAAAGATTAAAAAAAGAAAAGGAAGGGCCCTCCTTGCAGATCTAATGGGCTATTGAAATGCTAAGAGACAAGGAGATTATGGCCATTAAGAAACAAACAAAAAAGCAGAGAAACCGGCTCTTCAGATAAGGAAACTTGCCTTCTGGATTTTCATATGGGCCTGACTCTGCCTGAGACCTGCTCTTCTGGATTCTATGTTCACCAGAACTCCAGAAAGTCTCTGCTTTTATCTTTGGGTTTTTCTTGCTGTTTTTGCTAGTCCTATCTCATCTCCACTGGGCTGACTGCTCCAAGATTCTCTGGTGTCTGGTCTCAGTCTATCTATATTTGGAGTTTGGATCAGCCATCTGAGGTTTCAACAAGAGCCACAACTGCAGTTCTCCCTCCTCATTCCAAGCACCAACAGCCCCTCCTCCCACTGGACTGAGCCTGGCAGGGAGGGATGCAGGTCCCCTGGCCACCAGAACTTACAGATTTTGCTAATCTCAGCTGTTCCACATGTTCATGAGTGTTGTATGAAGTATACCCAAAGTCAAATTGCTCTCTGGTGTCTGGTCCATGCAGTTCCTGGCTTTCTACCTACTGCCCTGGAGAAGTAAATAAAACCTACACCTCACCACTCCACCATCTTGCCCCACCTCCCGCAAAGGTCCTATTTATAAGAGTTTACATTCACAGGAATGGATCAAGATTGAGAGCATGTTTTTCTGGGGTACATCCCTCAAAGCCACCACAAATCCCAATGCCAAGGCCTTTCTTATTATCCTAGGCTGGGCTTTCCACAGCCAAGCAGGTTTGCAAGACACCATCGGGTTGCAGCTTCCATGGCAGTATTACATGCAGGAAGGGCACCTGTGTGCTGCTGATGTCCTATGCAGCCAAGGTCAAGGTCCTGGGGGTCATTAATCCAATTTCCACATGGGGCTGAAGAACACAGAGGATGTATGGGGCATTCATGCCTTTGCATCTGGGTTTCCTGGAGGTCAGTGAGATTCTGCTTGTGTCCTCCTGAGCTCAGGTCTCCCAGTGCAAAATAAGGAAACAAGTAAGATTCTCCTAGGGACAGGGGAGAACACAGGGCTTTCTTATGCCAATTGCAGCTCCAATCCTCAGAATAAAGGAGGTAGGAGAATAAGAAGGGAGGGATGTATGGAGGAATGGTGAAGAAAGGGGAGTAAAATTTACTATTATATCTAGAAAAATCTCTTCCCATTCATTCCCAGGCCCCACAACTCAGCAATGGCTATGCCTAAAAATACTTATGAATTGCCACCCTAGCTGATATTCCATTCAGGCCAGAATTTCTCCAAATTAGCCTTTTCCAGTCTTCTTCAGATGATCTCCTTCCCATATCCTATCATCAAACTCACAGCACTTTCACTCACACAGAAAAAAATAAAGAAAAAGAGAAGAATGAAAGAACAAATGAACAGAAGGAAGGAAGGAAGGAAGGAAGGAAGGAAGGAAGGATGGAAGGAAGGAAGGAACGAAGGAAGGAAGGAAGGAAGGAAAGATAAAAGGAGGAAGGAAAAGAGAAACGTGAAGTCCTAAGCCCAAAAAGAAGGTTGTTTCTGGCAGGTACCATTGAATATCTCTGTAATACTCCACTTTCTGTGCTTAGGCATGCATGTCTATGTGTGAATATAAGTGTGTACACCCTTCTTGCCAAGTCTGCTTTCATCTATTATTTACTGCAAGCTCTCTATTGTCTGGCACGTGGCCTTTTCCATATGCCCATTGCAGCACAGGGTGGGAATATAATGACAAATAATAATTACAACCATAACAATAATAATGATTGATGCTGCTGACTTCTCCAGACTTTTGTGGTCCAAGAACAGCAGCTGCTATTTCTGAAGAGAAGAGAGTTGGAGAACTGTAGGGGAAATGTATTTTCAAATCAATCTACCCTGTATCCATGTGTGCTTTTCCACAATGTGGCACATGTAAATGGCTTTACAATTTTGCCAGAACATTTGTCAATGAGGAACTTTACTTATTTTTAGTGAAGCCCAATAAACATTTCTGTTTAGTTTCTAATGAGGGATATACAAGGTCTAGAGAAATAGTTAAAGGTAACTTTGCATGGGCTTGCCATTGTATCTTAGATTGAAGTTTTCATTGAATAAGTACATCAATATCTAGATCTGTTACCCTGAATTTATTACCCACCATGGGAGGAACTACATGATTATGTCTTAGTCTTCCAGAGCTGCTACAACAACACCACACACAGATTGACTTCAACAGCAGTAATTTGGCGTCCCACATGTTGGAGTCTAGAAGCCCAATGCTGAAATGTCAGCAAGTCTGTGCTTTCTCCCAGGGTCAGTAGCGTCCTGGTGAGGCAGCCTTCCGTTATGTGGCCATCTCTCTCTCCCATCTGGCTTCTTCTGACTTTGGGCATTTTTTGGCATGCTGCATCCGAATTTCCTCTCTTTATTCTCACACTGATTCAGTTGGGCCACACCTTAGCTAAGAATAGCATCTTCTAAAGGTCCTATTTACAAATGGGCTCACATGCATAGGAACACAGATTAACATCTGAACATCTTTTAAGGGGAATGTGGTTCAGTCTCCAATAACAGACAGCTTGGCTTTACTTTGTCCCAGTGTATCCTTTGACACATTGTGATTATGCAACACGAGACATGTCAAGGTTCTAGCAAAACAAGTTCTTGTTTTCTTTCTAGGAAACCTTGGGAATTATGAAGCACTGTTTGTCCAGGGAAGCATCTCTAGATTATTCTCCCTGGCCAGGTGAATGTTGCAAGGGGGGCTGTTACTTTTCCGCACACCCCCTCTCTGAGGCTGGCAACAGCTGGGTGCCTTCCTACCTGTCCCCCACAGTTTGGCCATTGTTCCTGAGGCCCCATGTGGGCATGCAGCCCCTGATGGATGTGCACAGCCTTCCTCACCACACAGGTTCTGCCCTACTGCTGTAGTAGAGGGGCCTTCACTTCACAGCCCTGTGTTTACTGCCCACACAGGCAGGGGTTCTGGGGGTGGGGGCCATGCACCAAATTTCCAGTTGTTCTGAAAACTTCTCACTGGAACTTGTCACATTTCTTTTCTCATTCAGCCACTTGGTTATATAACCATGCACTGTGGACCCTTTTTTGTTGTCTGTGGGGAGAGGGTGGTCACTCGCTTTTTCCACTTCCTTCTGCCTGGAGCTGGGAGAGGAGAGGAAGCCAGAATCCTCACTTGTGCAGACTTTCCCCATGTCTTCATCAGCTGGTCAGAGGGTTAAAAGCCCTTGATTTCGACCAGAGGGAGGAGTTGAGCCTAAACTGCATGTTCCAACATCATCTTCATCACATTCTATGATAAGTGTCAGTTGTACCATGTCAGCCATTGATAAAGTGTAATTTCAAGTTTAGAGATGATTAGCTGGGCAGGGCTTATGCATGTCTGAGGATCAGCCCACAATACAATGAATAACACTGCTCCTCCACTATTCAACATATCGCCCCTTTGGGGTTTCCAGATAAAATACAGGATACCTGTCAAATTGGTATTTCAGAAAAACAACAACTAGTTTTTTAGTCTACTTGCAACTCAAATATCACATGGGACATAAAAATACTAAAAAATTGTTCACTGATTACTTAAGATTAAATGTTAATGGATATCCTTTCTTTTTGTGTGCTAAATCTAGCAAACCCTACACACTCTAGCATAGTGGTTTTGAGCATAAACTTCCGTGCCAGACTGCCTGTGTTCAAATCCCTATTGTACCTTACCAGATGACCAGCGATCTGGGGGATTTCACTCACTGTGCCTCAGCTTCTATGTTGATAAAAGGGCCATAATAAGTAATACCCACCTCATGTGTTTCACATGGGACTATATGAATCAGAACATGCCAAATGCGATGTCTATCCATCCATCTATCTCTCCCTCTTCTCTCCTCTCCTTTCTTTCTCAGTGTCCTTTCTTGGCAGGGCAGTTGGGACAGACCAAGGAGACCAATCCTGAGATGAAACAGAGGCCTGGGAATGAGAGTGGAGAGTCATCTGCAGAAACTATGGTAGGTGCCAATATGGGAGAAGGATTATGCCAAATGTACTAAAGAACCAAAGACCAGCATGTCCCGAGATGGGTGAGGAAGAATGGAGAATCTCTAGGGACTGAGGATGAGAGGTGAAGTCAGAGTTCTCAGCCCAAAGGTTGGGGTCCAGAGACAAAAGAGCATTTAAAACTAGAATCTGGACAGTCAGGAAGCTCGGAACACAAGCTGGTCTCTGCTCTTATAGATCAACCAGTAAGGGCTAGGGGCAGGGGCAGCCACTCCTGCCCAAGGAGCCAGGGATGTGCTGGACAGGGTGCCTTCTAATTCTTCATTCACGTTCCGATTGAAATGTGGAAACATCCTGCCAGAGGGCAGAGCCCCAGCAGCTTCCTCCAGGTGAAACTGCTCAGAGGGTGTGACTGCCTCCCCTGTCAGACCGTCCACCTGCCTTTCCCCAACTCCTTCACTAGGAATTTAAGCTAATCATCACCCAAGGCTCTGATGAAATGCAGACCTGCTGTCTAAACAGAACCCCTGACATTTCCAGAACCCCCACCCCCATGCATAGCATCGCCCAGGAGCTGTGAGGTCTCCCAACCATTTGGAAAAGAGCCAGCATAGCTTCTGCTCCTCACATCCAGTCCTTCTCCTACCCTCACATCCTCCTGTCCTATCAGCTGTGAACCTGCCTCGGCTCTCCACTCTGCTAAGAGAAGCTGGAGGGACCTGCTGTCATCTAGAAAACAAACTGCATGATGACCCTCTTCCTCCACCACCCCACCCCATTCACCCAGGGTTCCGTGTCAGATGCTGCTTGACATCTTCAACACCCTGCACCTTGGCAGTAACTGACTGAGGAGAAGGAAGAGAAGATTCAGGTGGGAGTGAGGCGGGGCATCCAGTAGAGAGGAGCACTCATGACCACATCCTCCACCCACACCTGTGGACTCCTTTACTCCCTCATCCTGGCTCTGTCCATTCTCAAATCAGGGCCTGTGCCTTTCTGCACAGACTTAAAGAAATGTATTGCCCCAGAGCACCATATATTTGGGTCCTCACAAACAAAAAGAAATAGAGATGGAAGACAATTTTCTACTTAATCAGTGTTAAAAACCCTCTTTTGCCTCAATTATCTGGATGTTTTAGGTCAATTGCCTATAATATTCATTCACGGTATCAGCATTTTATCAGGGAAGAGCCTACAGTCTGTAGCAACCACTTTCAAAACTGGCTTAGCAAATATATGTATATTATTATTATAATATCATTATTGTAGTAATTATTATTCATTAATTGATATCATTATCAATGGATAGTGTACTTATTTCATTGTCATCTTTGTTGCTATTATTATTATTCATTAGTTCCATCTCAAAAAGCATTCTCTTTGAAAGAAAAAGGTAGCAAAAACTTGATATCTTATAATAAAAAAAATAAATGGTTTCATTAGAAGCTACTAAAGAATAGCTGTTTTGAAAGTTTTCTCTAAATTCTGCCAGTCTTGTTGGAAGCAATCACAAAAATATTTAGATGATTAAGAGAAGACATACGTTTAAAAATTGTTTAATTTGCACAACAGGCAGGTTTGTGCAAATTCAGAGAAACACGAGCAAATGACTTCAAGGAAATCGTGTTCTTAAAAGAGGAAGGTTATGGGCCAGAGGAGGGATTCGAGTTCCTTGTTTTCAACCTGAGCACCCCTCCCCCAATTCATGAAAACTTCCTCAAAAGGGAAACCATTAGCTGCTCTCTTCACCAGGGCCACTGCTCACCTTTGTCTCAATGCCCTGTAACTGAGAAGGTCTCTCCGTCCCCTCTGTGAATGGCGGCGTCTCCAGCTCAATTGTCCATTCATGCTGATCCACGCTGGCACGTGAAAGAGCCCTGCCTTATCTCGTAAAACACATTTCATTTCAGCCAGGAGACACAGAGGACTCTGGCACTGCATTTGCATAATCCATTCCCCAGACATATGGAAAGCCATATAGCAGTCTCTTAAAAGGGGTGTCTGGAATAAAGGAGCCCAAGACGGTGATTATCAGACCATCCCCAATGCCAGCTTCGTACCCAGCACTAAAGAGAACAGTGTGGGAGGTCCTGTGTGTACATTCCCTCCCCCGGGGTCCTGGTGGTCCTGGGAAGCAGGGCAGGGCTGGGAGATGGGCCTGCCCCAGCCACACAAAGGTGCCGTCCAGACACTAACCCAAGCCAGGACCCCACAGAGATTGTGGTGCAGAAGCGCAGGCCTGATTTGAACACCGGCTCAACCACCAAGAAGGGCTGTGATCTCTTGGGGCCTGAGTTTCCTCATCTGTAGATGAAAATCACACTTACACTGGGATGCCCAAGAGCACAGAGGCTCTCTCTCTCACTGGAGCTGGCACCCCAGTCACGTGGCATCACCCGGTATGAGAGCTCAAGCCTTTGTGGTTTTTCAAGCTGAAGGCATGACCTGGCCCAAGCTCCTGACCCCTCTGACCTCCTCTCTCAGGTAATGAACAGTCACACTTGGAGGCTGTGCCTTCTGTGAGTCACCATGGAGCCAAGCAAAAGTCACCTACCCACTAAGGGTCAGAGCCCTGGTCCTGGCCTTGGAGCACCGTATACTGACCCACTGAGCACCCAGCAGCTCATCACCAGCAACAGTGACACGTTCTCCTCTTGGACACTTTCTAAAGGGACACCAGTGAAAGTCCACAATGCAGGAGGAGCTTGGGCAAATACCTCAGACAAGATGCAGAGAGCATTTTAAAAAGGAATATTTGGGTGGCTCAGCTTACAGGAGCAAAAATGGGGTAGGAAAAATTCCCCAGAGAGAGGGGCAGAGAGGGCTCAGGCTTTGAAGGTTGCACGGGATTTGTTTGGGAGATACTGGCTCCACACCTGTCAATGGCTGCCCGATGCTGTAAAAAAGGCAAGACTGGATTGCCTCTTCCTCTCACTCTTATCGCCCTGCACTTTCATCACTGCTCGAAAAAACAATTTGCTTTGAGTGTCTGATCTCTCTCCACCAAAGAAACCCAGCACTGTCAACAGGTGGTCCCAGGCCAGCAGTGGGGTGTGGGGTGTGGCGATGGTGGGTTGTAGTAATAACACAACCATTTGGCACATCCGCTGCACATGCCTTTTCCAGGCCAGTTTCTGTAGACAAGCCACAGGGCAAAGAGTGATCCCCCCCAAACAGCTCCTCAAGGAATCCAGTCCCCCCAGCCTGTGAGCCCTGCTATCCTGGTGCTGATGAAGATGGTGAGAGCAGTGATAACAAAAGCCACATTCTCTCCACGCGTGGGTTGGGCACGTCCCATCAGTCCTCGCTGCAATCCTAGCAGGTGGGGTGTCATTACTGTTCCTATCTAACTCGGGGGGAAAAGGAGCCTCTGTGCTTTAAATAATGTGCAGTTATCAACAAGCACACAACAGAACCCCTTTTTCAGAGCTGCCTACCCTTTGAGGCCAGTTGCAGAATCCCTTTATTGATCTCCCTTCAGCACTTTGGTCTGCACCACACAATTGGCCATTAGATTACAGGGCATCTTGCTTTCTCATGATCTCATTTTGATGACCAGAGTAGAAGCTTCTAAGGACAAGGGCAAGGTTGGAGTCTGTGCCAGTTTGAATGTATTATGTCCCCCAAAACACCATTATCTTTGATGCAGTCTTGTGTGGACAGACTTATTAGTGTCAATTATATTTTAATTTTTTGATTGAGTGTTTCCATGGAGATACCACACACCCAACTGTAGTTGATAATTCTGACTGGATAATTTCCGTGGAGGTGTGGCCCTGTCGATTCAGCATGGGCCTTGATTAGTTTACTACAGCACTATATAAGCTCAGACAGAAGGAGCAAGCTTGCTACAGCCAAGAGGGACACTTTGAAGAATGCACAGGAGCTGAGAGAGAAGCTGCAGAGACATTTTGGAGACAGCTTTTGAAAGCAGACTTTTGTTCCAGAGAAGCTAAGAGAGGACAAATGCCCCAAGAGCAACTAAGAGTGACATTTTTGAGGAACTGCAGCCTAGAGAGGAACATCCTGGGAGAAGGCCATTTTGAAACCAGAACTCCGGAGCAGATGTCAGCCACGTGCTTTCCCAGCTAACAGAAGTTTTCCAGATGCCATTGGCCATCCTTCAGCGAAGGTACCCCCTTACCTTGGACACTTTATGACCTTAAGACTGTAACTTTGTAACCAAATAAACCCCCTTTATGAAAGCCAATCCATTTCTGGCATCTTGCTTAATGGCAGCATTTAGGAAACCGAAACAGAGTCCTCAGTGTCTTTACCCCCCTGGTGGCCCTGCACACAGCGTTTGTGGAATGGGCTGCAGGTGAGAGATTTTGCTATCTTAGGGTGGGTCTCAGGGAAGCTCTTCCCCACCAGGCTCAGCTATAGAAAAGGATACAGGTTTTTACAAAGGTGTGTTTCATCAGATCATCATGAGGCCTGCGGACCACTGTGAAACAACCCAGTGTCTCTTGGCCGTTTTCCAGCAGGACCCTTCTCGGCTGTGCAGGGCTTGCTAGGTTTCAGAGGTTCACCTGGGTCTTTCTGCCCTGAGCGGAGCATCCCCTGTAGCCCTAAGGCACCCATGGCAGCTTCTCTCTCCCTCTCCCAGAGGCCTGAAACTCAGGCCTTCCTAGGAGATCCCAGGATGAGGGAGATGCCTGCTAAGTATTAGCTGCAGGAGAGCAGAGGCAGAGGAGACATGCAGCAAAAGGGAAAAGGAGAAGAGGTAGAGGCTTAGCCAATAAATCTTCTCTCAGTAGGGGCTTGGGATATATCTGGGCCCATGGCAGACATGGACCTGCTCTCCCAATACCCCAGGAGAGTGTGCATGTTATAGGTAGGGAAAAGTCTCAGCAGACTCTGGGCACATTGGCAGGGCCAGACCAGACCCCCCTACTAGCTGCAGCAGAAAAGGGGCATTGATTGGTTCAACCCCTGAGAAGTTAGATTCTGGGCATAGCTAGACCCTGAGGCTCAAACAATGTCACCAGGGGCTGGATTTGGGGACACGGAGTGGGGCACTATGGTTCCTAAAGGAAGAAGGGCAGACACACAGCAAGTGTTTGCCACAGCCTTATAAGGCAAGCTTAAAAAGGTGGGGAGGAATGAGAGAAAAACTAGTTAAAAGAGAAGTGAAAGGAAACATAAAGAGAAATAATGATAAAGAAGAAGGAAGTGAAGCAGATGGAAAGGAGCTGAAAGGGACAAGGTGAGAGGTGTCGATCAGAGGAGAAATTCCCTGTGGGTATTCAAAGCTTATGGCAGATCTCCAGCAAGGATCACCCAGAAACCCACAGAAAAGTGTTTGGGAGCAGTGCTGGCTCCATGACAATTAGTGCAAGACATCTGACCCTTTCCAGGCCAACCCTCTGAGCAAACGCCTCCCACCCTCCCGCTTCATCACTCATCGCTGCAGAGAAGGTGAAGCATAGCCAGTGCTCAGTCACTGAACACTCAGACAACCTCACCCCACTGCACATGTCCTTTCAGGGCAGGCTCAGGGTCTCTCCCCTGGGGAGATTCAGCCTGAGACTGGAAACTGGAAGGATATTTCTTTTTAAGTAAATAACTTTTCTTTTTTCTAACACAAAGTAATGCAGTCACTAGAGATGGATTCACAGTGTTGCAGTGTTCTCCAGAAGAAACACTGAGATGGACTTTGGGGTACAGGTGTTTGTCATGTTGGTTCCACACCTGGAAAAGAAGCCAGCACTGGCAGAGGACCTAAAATGCAGTGCTGGCTCCACAAAGCCCAGTAGGGAGCTGTGGAGTGAGGTGTGCCCAGGGGGTTGTCACAATTCTGGCCTTTAAAATGCCTCCTTGCTCAGTCACCAGACATGGGTGTGGCCTTCGGTGAGATGAGATGGATCACCGGAGGCTGTCTGCTTCTGTACTCCCCTCAGCTACATGACAAGTCTTCTCTGAAGGGGATCTGGACAGCCCATCTCCATTCTACTACCGTCCAAATGCTTGCACTTCTCAGATTCACTCCACATGTTTGGAGATGAGCTCCAGGATTCTGGAGGAAATCCTAAAAGAAAGAGGAGAGTGGATGATCTACAGCCCTACCACTGTGGCTGAGCTTGGGGCCACCATGAAGCTTCTCATCTCCTTCTTCTACCATCCACACTAGATACTTCTTACCCTCAGCTACCATGTCTACTGGTTTCAGGGGTTGATCTAGAGCCATGATCCAGAACCTCATCTCCAAAAGGCCTGAGCCCCAATTCAGCCTTCCCTTCCAGTCGTCAGTGTTGATTTCCCTACCTATTAAAGTCACAGCCAATCGAGAGAGTGCCAAAAGTCACCCATGTTTATCACTTGGATCCAAAAGTACTTCCCCTGCCCACATTGTATAACATGAGACTTACCTCCTCCTCATGATCAGGGTTGATTACACAATGACTTCCCTTTCTTGCTAGCTGGTTCCTGGAAAGAAAGATCCCAACATGTCCAGGAAGCAACTGGACTGGAAATTGTATTAGACAAGGTTCTCCAGAGAAAGAGATCTGACAGGATATATGTATATATACATACATACCTATGTAAATATTGAGATTTGTTATTGGATTTGGCTCATGCATCCTTGGAGATTGACAATCAAAATTCCATAGAGTAGACCACAAGTTGGAAAATCCAATGAGGGGGAAGTTGAGTTCCCCAGGAGAAGCTGGCTGTCTGAAGTAGAAAATCTTATAAAATTCTCAGTTATTGCATTAAGGCTTACCGCTGAGTGGATGAGGAGACTCCTCTCATTGCTGAAGGCAATCTCCTTTGCTAATTGTAGAAGCATCAACTATAGATGCAACCAAGTGACTATAGATGCAAATCCATCTATAAAACACTCTCACAGTAACAATCAGACATCAATGCTTGCTTGACCAAACAACTGGACAACATAACCTGGCCAAGTTGACACATGAAATCAACCATCAGAGGAATCTTGCTGCATCCCTAGGAGAAAATATGCCCCTTTTGAGAGCAGAATCTCTAAACCTATAGATCCCAGAGAAAAAGTGAGGTATACCATCTTCCAGTAGATCATTAGAAATGGGGTAAGTGGGGCCACTCCTGTTTCCACCCACTTATTCCCTTACTTATATTTTCTTCCTCTTCAGAACACAATGCCATATAAAAGTTTTTGATTCAATGCAAATTCTTTATACTAGAGAACATCATCTGGTCCTCCCAGAGTATGGTTTCCAGTTAACACTTCTGATATACTGCAAAAAGGCTATTTCAACACTCTGTCAATCTGGAAGTTTCTGACTGGGATGGTATGTGATATAATCAGTGGATCCCTAACTGTGAAACAGGTTCACAGATCCAGCAAGATATCATGTGAGATTCCCGCACTTAGGGATCAAACACCTTATGGGTCCTCAGAAAGTGGTGCTACTCTGCTGGCAAGAAAGGCATGTTCATGGCTAGAATATGTGTCTATTGTGAGATCAAACCTCTGTTCCTGTGTGAGGAAAAGGGCCTCCAGTTTGTGATGTCAGAGTAACAGCTGATTGACCCCTTTGACTGGGTATGCCTCACAAAGGTCCCCCAATTTGCTCCTCCCCGGTTCCTTCCCTCCTTAACTGACACCCAGATATCCCAGGTATTTGGTTGCTAAGTGCCCCTTATGGCATGCTGTGACAAATTTAGAAAACAAGCTCCATTTTGGTGCCATTTGCAAAAACCCATTAGGTTTCAAATTCAACCATTCAAGTAATAACTTACATGAAATATAACCTCTCCCTTATTAACATATAATTGTTTTTGCTCACTTAATCCTGTTACTTCAATTACTCTGTTACCATCAACTTCTGGTTGGTAAAGCCCTTCACCTTTGTAAGTCCCTGTGGGTGTGAGTATTGATAAACTTGGACATCCCATGCTAGATGTTGGGTGTGTCATTAGTGCAGCCATCTGGAAAAAATTCCCAGATGGGAGACTGTTGCCAAAGGAGATTTGAGGAGGACCCTCCAGAATGGATGGAAATGCTCCCCTAGGGTATAAGAGGCCTATTGTCAAATGGTACCAAGTGGTTTTGGTTTACTCAAGAAATGGTGCCACATTGTGAGTTCATCACTGGTCTCTGTTACAGGCTGGTGGGACATTCAACAATCAGCAGCTACATCAGCTTTGGTGAGAGAACAAGCTCTTGGGCCCATATGTAGTCTCCATCTCTGCCAGAGAAGCCCTTATGTTGATGAGTCCACTGCCCTTGGGGGGCTAATGACAGACACTGGCTGGTTGCTGGTTTAGTGTCTCTTTCATGGGAGCTACTCTCCAGTGGGTCTTAATATATGATGCAAAGATCTTCACACCCCTTGCCTATCCATACACCCTTGGCCCTCTATTCCAATAGTCTTTTATTTTTTTTCTTTATTAGAGTGATTGTGGGTTTCTAAAACCATCATGCATAAAATAGAGAATTCCCATATGCCACCCTACTATTAACACCTTGCATTGGTGTGGAACATTTGTGACAACCGATGATAATGCATTTTTATAATCATATTACTAATGATAGTCCATGGCTTAACTTAGGGTTCCCTGTTTGTGTAGTGCACTTCCATATTACGATGTATACAATCTAATGTTTCCTCTTTTAATCACATTCAGATATATATTTCAGTGCTGTTAATTACATTCACAATGTTGTGACACCATCACTACTGTATTAGTTAGGGTTCTCTGGGGAAACAGAACCAACAGGAGATATCTGTAAATATGAGATTTTATAAAAGTGTCTCATGCAACTGTGGGGATGCACGAGTCCAAATTGCATAGGGTAGGCAGCAATCTGGCAACTCCAATGAAGGCCCAGGGGAGGCTGGCTGGCTGAAGAAGTGAAAGATCTCTCTCTTCCCCCTTAAAAGTCTTCAACTGATTGGATTAAATCCAGCTGATTGAATTCTCTCATTTCTGAAGGCATGCCCTTTTGTTGATGTAATCAGCCACAGATGCAACCAATTGACTAATGATTTAATAAACCAGCCTTCTGGTTTAATAACCAGCCACAAATGTCCCTTGCTGTAAGGTTTAGGCCAGTGCTTGCATGACCTGACACCTGGGCACCATCACCCGGCCAAGTTGACATATGAACCTAACCATCACAACCACCATCCATTACCAAAACATTTTCATCATTCCAGATAGGAACCCTGTACCTTTTAAGCCTTAACATCCCATTTCCTATCCCTACCCTATCCATAGGTAAATCATATTCTAGATTCTGACTCTGAGTTTGCTTATACTAATTATTTCAAATCAGTGAAATCATGCAACATTTGTCCTTTTGTGAATGGCTTATTTCATTCAACATGATGCTCCAAGGTTCATCCATATTGTCAGATGTATCAGGACTTCACTCCTTTTTATAGCTGAATAATATTCCATTGAATATATATACTACATTTTATTTATTTGTTCGTTTGTTGGTGGACACTTGGGTTGCTTCCATATTTTGGCAATTGTGAATAGTGCTGCTGTGAACTGTGATAAGCAAATATTTTTTTGAGTCCCTGCTTTCAATTCTTATGGGTATAAGCCTAGTAGTGGGATTGCTGTGTTATATGGTAATTCTATACTTAACTTCCTGTGGAACTGCCAAAATGTCTTCCATAGCAGTTGCACCATTTTATATTCCACCAGCAATGAATGAGTGCTCCTATGTTTCTGCATCCTTTCCAATACTTGTTGTTCTCCTTGTTTTTTTTAAACAGCAGCCATTCTAGTGGTGTGAATGGTATCTCACTGAGATTTGGATTTGCATTTCCCTAACAGCTACTGGTGTTGAGTATCTTCTCATGTGCTTTCTGGCCACTTATATATCTTCTTTGAATATATGTCTATCCAATTCTTTCACCCATTTTTAAATTGATTTGTTTTACTTTTTATTGTTAAGCTTAAGGATTTATTTATATATCCTGTGTATTAAACCTTTATTGGATATGTTGTTTTCAAATATTTTCTCCCATTGTGTAGGTAGGATTGACATCATAATGATAATTAATCTTCTAATCCATGAACACAGAATATCCTTCCATTTATTTGTCTTTTTTTATTTCTTTTAGCAATGTTTTGTAGTATTCTGTGTACAAGGTCTTTACACCCTTGGTTAGATTTATTCCTAGACATTTGATTGTTTTAGTTGCTACTGTGAATGGAATTTTTTTCTTTATTTCTTCTTCTGGTTATTCATTGTTTATGTATATAAGCACTACTGATTTATGTGTTGATCTTGTACCCTGCCACTTTGTTGAATTCATTTGTTAGCTCTAGGAGCTGTGTTGTAGAATTTTCAGGGTTTTCTGTATATAGGATCATGACATCTGCAAATAGTGAATTTTTTTCTTTTTCCTTTCCTATTTAGATGCCTTTTATTTCTTTTTCTTGCCTGATTGCTCTGGCAAGAACTTCCAGTGCAATGTTGAATAACAGTGGTAACATTGGGCATCTTTGTCTTGTTCCTGATCTTAGAGGAAAAGCGTTCAGTGTTTCACCATTAAGTAGGATGTTAGCTGCGTGCTTTTCTCATATGCCTTTTATCACATGGAAGAAGTTTCCTTCTATTCCTAGTGGTCTAAGTGCTTTTAACAAGAAGGAGGCTGAATTTTGTCAAATGCCTTTTCTGCATCAATTGAAATGAATGATTATGTGGTTTTTTTCCTTTGTTATGTTAATGTGGGGTATTATTGATTTTCTTAGATTAAACCAACCTTGGATACAAGGGATGAATCCCACTTGAACAAGGTGTATAATTCTTTCAATATGCTGTTGGATTCAGCTTTCTAGCATGTAGTTGAGAATATTTGTATCTATATTCATAAGAAATATTGGTCTATAGTTTTCTTTCCTTGTGGGATCTTCATCTGTCTTTGATACGAGGGTGATGTTGGCGTCATAGAATGAATTAAGGAGTGTTCCTTCCTCTACAATTTTTTGGAAGTGTTGAGCAGAATTGGACTTACATCTTCTTGGAATGTTTGGTAGAATTCCCCAGTGAAGTCTTCCGGTCCTGGGGCTGCTCTCATGCTCTGCACCAGGCTCCTCTAGGGGCTTCAGTTTTCTTGGGGGACACACCTGGCCATGCACATGCTTTAGTGCAGGAGCATCTCCTGTTGCACACTGCCCACCAGCTCCTTCGGCTTCAGCTGGGATATGATCTCTTCCATTCTACCTCTGCTGTTGCTCTGACTGTGAGTCTGGTGCCCCGAGGGGCTATTGTGTCTGCTGAGTGTGGACACAACCCCTGCTTTATTTCAAGAGACCCCAGGTGGCTAATTTATTTCTGACTTCAATTTAGATGCAAAACCATTCCTCCTTTTTTTGGCCAACCTCCCAAAGGGATACAGCATCTGGTCTTGCTGGCCTGATGTTTTCCACCTTGAAGATAGGGTGGCTTCTCAGGCTCCTCGCTTCCTAGCTCTCTCTCAGCTGGAGGTTTTTCTTCAGAAGTTTTCTTATCAGTATGGATCTTAGACATGAAGTCATCTTGTTAATGAAGCTCTATACAAATGGGGCACTTTTTATTCCAGATTCATTTTGAGCCAGACTTTTATGTACAAAATAACTCTTGCTATCTAACAGGTCACAGATTTTCTGGCTGATGTAAGTGACTTCTGACTTTGTTTCATTGTAGCTTGCCCTCCTGGATATATTTTTATTGGGTTTTGAAAGTCTTAAGGTCCCACCCTCAAGTAGAGCAATATGGAATGTGTCAAAGTTGCATGGTAAGTTTTGGATCATAACTGTAAATGTCATTCATCCATTTCTTTAATCAGTCATTTCTTTTATATCCAGAGATTTTGTGCTCCAATGTTGTAGATTTATATGCAACCTGTGACATTTATGAGCACTAGGTGTGTAAAAAAACAAAATATGCAAACTGCAGTCATGAATCCAAGGCCATTTCACAGAAAGAGCCCACTCACATAATGGTGGTGGGGAAGGATGAGGTATGCATGGTCACAAAATATAAAGAAGCCCAAGGTCTTCATTTGTAATTCTGGTTACTGCTCAGCTGAGTCCACCTCATCTTCACTGTCAGGATCTGTGCCATTGTCCATGAACACGTGTGGCTTGAGAAGGAGATCTGGGGGGTTATCAACTTTACTCTCCCCCCCTGTTTCCAAATCAAAGTCTTCAGTGTACAGCTCACAAAACTCCTCATCTTTGCTCACTAAGGCAGAAAAAGAGCATCTCTCAAGAACTGGAGAAATTGACTTTAGGCCTAAATCCTTTAGATGGTGTGCTGGTTTGAATGTATTATGTCCCCCAGAAAAAGCCATACTCTTTGGTGCAATCTTGTGGGGCAGACATAATAGTGGGGATTAAGTTGGAACATTTGAATTAGGTTGTTTGCATGGAGATGCGCCTCACCCAACTGTAGATGATAACTGATGGGATATTTCATGGAGGCATGGCCCCACCCATTCAGGGTGGGCCTTGATCAGAGAAGCCATGTAAACATGCTGACTCAAAGAGATGGAACTCAGTGCAGCTGTGAGTGATGTTTTGAAGAGGAGCAAGCTTGCTAGAAAGGAACGTCCTGGGAGAAAGCCATTTTGAAACCAGAACTTTGGAGCAGACGCCAGACACGTGCCTTCCCAGCTAACAGAGGTTTTCTGGATGCCATTGGCCATCCTCCAGTGAAGGTACCTGATTACTGATGTGTTACCTTGGACACTTTATGGCCTTAAGACTGTAACTGTGTAGCCAAATAAACCCCCTTTTTATAAAAGCCAATCCATCTCTGGTGTTTTGCATTCTGCAGCATTAGCAAACTAGAACAGATGGCTACAGATGGCTACCCTGGGAACTTTCAGTTCCACCTCTCTTGCAGGCTCATAAGTGTACTTGGGGTGGTTGCTT
Source organism: Choloepus didactylus (assembly GCF_015220235.1). Taxonomy (NCBI): domain Eukaryota; kingdom Metazoa; phylum Chordata; class Mammalia; order Pilosa; family Megalonychidae; genus Choloepus; species Choloepus didactylus. Next base: position 155,190,313 of record NC_051312.1, on the reverse strand, counting down.
CTGGGAATGTTGGAATAGCTTCCATGGCAGTCCTCCTTGGAACCACACTACACTTCTTGGATGGGGTAGTTGTTATTACTTTCCAAGTGACCATTCAAGCTGGACAGATTGGAGAGTTCTGCAGTATTTAAAGATAAGGCTTTTGGCCTATGGCTTCCACTTTCTTCCACTATAATTTTTCTAAGGAGCTGAAAAGGCTCATATGTGACTTCTGAAAGGTGTCGTTTAGTGTCTTCAATTTTAGACTCCATTTCAGGCACTTTAATAAAGAAGTGAGTAGCATAGGGAGAAGTCAGTAGGGAAGAAGGTGCGGTTTTGGAATCTCCACCTGTGTGTCATGGCTGCGTGAATGGCTTGGAATCAGGTGGCTTGTAGGGCATAGTCTCTGACTCCTGCCTGGAAGCATCTGTGGCCAGAGACTTGACTAACACCTTTGTCAACAGCCTGTGCTTTGAGGGGTATAGGGATTCTTTGAGCTCCACCTCTGTTGACAGGGACTTCACCAGGCTTATGAAGGGTTTTGCCCTGGAAAAGGTAGAGGATGAGGCACTGGATGAGAGGACAAGAGACTCAGAAGGAGAGGACAGTGGGGAGAAAGAACTGACTTTCTGCTTAGAAAGAGGACACACTGGGAGAGCTAGCTGAGGGCTCTGATGAAGATGTTCCTGGGGGAAGAGCCAATGGCACTGCACTTAATACTGAGCTGCTGGAGGAAGGGACTCCACCCAGCTTTGCAGTGTTCTCGGATATGGGCAGAGTGGCAGGGGCAGGGACACAGAGAGTACATCTTCCAGGGCAGGCAAGATAGCAGGGCCCGCAGCATCAGGGCTGCCCGGTTCAGGATACAGCTCTTCCTTGGCTTCAAGCCTGTTAGGATGCTTTGGTCATCCATCGCCTCCTCAGGTACCCCCTGAACTCCTTCTGTTCCTGCTCCTCTTCCCAGGATGCCAAGAAGTGAATGGTGACAATGTTTCAGGACACAGACCTCTGCACATGCACTTTGGGGGCTGATGGTTTGGTCTGTCAATGTTCTTTTCTGCACAGCTACCATTTAGACTTATCATTGCCGGCTTCACAAAGGCTCAGGCTTCAGCTCTGGCTCCAGCAACCCACCAGCCCCCAGGCCTCATGATGCATTTCTGGTGGCCTGGATAAGGGATTGGCCATATAGACCTTCCCACAGTTCTGATGGCTTTTGTAGCCACACACATTATTCACTCCTGCAGGCAATTCTGGCATTCGCCCTTTGCAGCATGAGTCATCACTCCTCCAGGCTTCCTGATGCCATCCTAGTAGCAAGTTCACACCACCTCCCAGGGTCTTTGCAGAATGTTAAATCGTCCCGCTCAGAACCCAGCCCTATGTGTACTCCCCAACTCTGGTACATAATGGTTAGGTTTTGAAGATTTGGGAAGTATAGTCCTCTTTCTCTCTTTTCAGGCCTGGCACATCCCAGCAGGATTGTGCTGTGACCCACATGCCATCCTGTGGGGGTGGGTGTGAGGGGCACTGCATCCTCTTCCATAAAGGGGAGTGCTAGCTCTGAAGAGGGAGGAAATGGCCACATGCGAACAGTCAGCATAACAGACCTCGCTGGTTGGTTGTTCAATCATGTTCAAAGCTCACCCACTCTTACTTTTAAGTCCCGGCTTGGTCCTTGGCTTTCTCCACCCTTGCTCTGCAGATGAGAGCTTCTTTGTATGCAACAGGGGCCATCTGGTGCTCCTCCATGTTTTCCTATTGTCTGTTAGCCCAGCTGTTTATAATCTTTCCGCAGGGCAGCAGAGGCACTTAGCAATAGCCATTGAATCGCTCTATGGAAATAGCTTCTATTTTCTCCATTAATGTCATACACCTGTCACAATTGCCCTTCAAACAGTATACCACCACTGGTGAAAGTTTTAACAACTGGATCACCACCCCATGCCAGGAGCTGATTGTGGCCCACCCACCACAACTGAGAGATCACCTCAAACCCCAGCTCCTGCCATCTGGGAACACTCCAATCATGAACTGTCACAAGTCACGGTCTCCAATAGCAGAAACTGAGACAGAGCTTACAGTAAAAGATGTTTATCAGGGATCAGTACATGTGAAAAGGAGGATTAGGCAGGGGAAAATGTGGATTGGGAAGCAGCCTCAGCAAAGTCTTGAACCATCTGGCAGGGAGCTCTGGGAAGAGTGTCACTGGTGAGATTATCTTACATTGTGCAAAAATGGTTGAACCTTCTTAACACATCACTCAGCCACTGGATGTGGGCTGTCCAAGGAAAGCAGTGAGGCTGCTTTCTGGGGAGACAGACCATGAAACAACCTTGGGATAACAAAGATTTCTGAGCTAGAACATTAAAAGCCTAATCAATAAAAGGAATTGATGAATTGGATTTTCGCAAACTTAAAAAAATATATGTTATTAGAAAGACTGTTTAGAAAATGAAAAGATCAGCCACAGACTGGAAGAAAAATATTTGCAGTACATATATTTGACATAGAACTTGTATCCAGAATATGTAAAGAACTTTTATGAACAAAAGATTTGGACAGCACCTTCACTATATATACATCTTCACTCTACTATATATATTACAAATAAGCACATGAAAAGATGCTCAACATTATTTGTCATCAGGGAAATGCAAATTAATACCACAATGAAATATCACAACGTAACCCTTAGAATCTCTAAAATCAAAAATCTTATAGCAAATGACTATAAGAATGTGAAACAGCTGAAACACTCAGACTTCGCTGATGAGATTATGTAACACATCACTCCTTTGGAGAACTATTTGGCCATTTCTTCAACATGCATACATAATATGACTGAACAATTTTGTCTGTAAGTAGTCATCAAAGAGAAATGATACTTAGGTCACACAAAGACTTGGACACAGATGTTCATAGCATCTTTATGTGGAACAACAGGCAAGGGGATATACAGACTGTGGTATATCTATACAATGCATTACTAATCAGCAATTAAAAAGAATCAGCTATTGATAAATGCAACAACATGGATGGTCCCCAAAACATGTTGAGTCAATGTAACCAGACACAAAAGAGTAGGATCCCATTTATGTGACACTCTAGAAAAAAAAAATTAATCTAGAGTGATAGAAAGCAGACATGTTGCCTGGGGACATGTGAGGGGTTGACCATGAAGCAGCATAACGGAACTATTCAAGGGGGTCGAAAATATTCCATATAATAATTGTGATAGTGGTTACACAGATATGTCTTTGTCCAAACTCATCAATCTGCACAATTTAAGTGGGTGCAATATATTATATGTTAATTGTCCTCAATAAAATTGATTTTAAAAACTTAAAAATCAAATTTCAATAATCACTATATAACAACAGGTCCTCCAGCAAAATTTATATAGTAATTGATAATCAATTGTTGGAGGATGTCTGAGGTAGCAAATTATATTTGAAATGGTATTGAAGTAGGGGCTAGTGGTTGTGGATTTGTAATACATTTTTTTTTCCATTCTTACAGTTTTGATATTAAAATAGTTTCACAACAAGTCAAGTTTATTCTGTAAAATCTCACGAAATTAATACTTAAAATGTATAGTGTTTCTATTTTGGTAGTGGATGGTGGTAATGGTAGTACGACATTGTGAATGTAATTAACTGTACTGAATTATATATCTGAATGTGGTTAAGAGGAGAAATTTTCTGTTGTACATGTTACTAGAATAATTAAAAAAAAAAAATCCGTGAAAATGCACAATACAAATTGAACCCTAAGTTAAACCATAGACTATAGTTAATAGTATAATTACAAAATGTGTTTTCATCAAGTGTAACAAATGTGGCACAACAATGCAAGGTGTTAATAATAGGATGATGTATGGGACTCCTGTATTTTATGCATTATTGTTCTGTAAACTTACAACTTCTCTAACAAAAAAATAAGTAAATGAAATGGAAACCCAGCTCTCTTGCTGAATCCAATATATGCCAAGTTTGCATTGTCACAGGAAATCTTCCAGTAAATCAAAAAATAAAACAACAGCACTGCGGTTTCAGAATACTGTCAAAGGCACCGCCTCATTACTCCTTTAACTCTGGGTTCATGTGCATATTATATATCTCTGATAGGCTCCACATAGCATCAATGATCTAAATTTGGCTAGAAACCCTTCACCATGTTTCAAGGTTATGAAATAGTGATGTGAAATGTTGGGAAGCAAAAAGAAACAAGAAAATAAAACTTCCTTTAAAAAAAAAACGTTTCACAGCAAGACAAGTTTATCCTGCAAAAACACAGGATTCCTGATCATGGTGTAAAATACCCAGCCTAATTAATCCAGCCTTTGGCTTTTCTTTTATCCCACCTTATTAACATGCCTTTCGCCATTCAAATATCCAGAATACACTTCTGGTTCTATTAAAATTGCTTTGTGAGGCAGGGCAAGATGACAGCATAGAGAGGTGTGGAATTTAGTTAGTCCTCTAGAGCAATGAGTAAATAGCCAGGAACAACTAGTAAATAGTCTGGAACAACTGTTGGGGTTCAACCATGACAGGACACACATCGCACACTAGCCTGGAATGGGTGGAACAGCTGAGATCACAACATAGAACTGTAAGCAAAGCTCCCCAAAGTGCAGAGCTGGTGCCACTCCCCTACCAGCATGGCAGGCTGAACTGAAAAACTCCCCTGTGGAAAAAAGAAGCAGGTTACCTGGAGCAAGGGAAAGTAACTCAACCCAGCTCCAATTGTGGTTTTAATTAACAAATTTGGACTACTGAATACAAGATACAAGCACAGATAAACCCAGAGCAAGCAGGAAAGAAATATAAGGTTCCTCCCACCAGAGAGGAGGCAGGGTTGATGGGAAAAAAAAGAAAAAACATAAATAAATAAAAACAAAGGCTTTGGGAGATGTCTGTGTTCCAAGAAAAGGAACAGAGAACCAGGTACCAACATAGGTTGACCTGTGAAACTGGGGGGCTGGGGATTGGCTCTGAAAATGGGCTTTCTCTATTTTCCCTTTTTTTTCTGTCATTCCAAGTAGCTCATTAGAGAAAGCATCAGGCATTTTCAATTGTCAGTGCTACCCCAGGCAAGGGTGGAGTTAACAGAGTCAGAGAGACAAAGGAAGAATTCAAGTGTAGAAGATAACTCCCTAAAGGGTGTATCTACCCTAAAAAAAGGGGAGTGGGGCCCAGCTCAACTGGCTGCCCTCCCTCAGAGAATTCAGACCCCAGGGCCTATGGGGGGAAAAAAAAAGAACAGAAACAGCTTAAGCTTGGCTTCTGACATCCTTGGCTCCTGGCCAGGATAGGGTCCACTGAGAATTAAAGGGACCACACCTCTTTGCACCAATGGGGAGCTGTGGGCTGACAAACACCACCTGCTGGGCAGGAGAGGAAAAGTACAGAGTCTAGAGGACTCACAGGAAAGTCCGACAATCTGCTGGGTCTCACCCTCAGAAAAATCTGGTACTGAATACAGCCTCCTCCTGAGATCTGAGCCTGTCTGGTCTGGGAAAATCTGATTGGGGTAATAAAGGAAACCAGGTGCCTACGAACAAAAACTTGCAAATCACACTAGGAAAAATGAATATATGGCCCAGTCAAAGGAACAAGCTTACATTTCAACTGAGATATAGGAATTGAAACAACTAATTACTAACCAAACAAATCTCCAAAATCAATTCAAAAATCAAATCAATGAGTTGAGGGAAGATACAGCAAAAGAGATGAAGGATATAAAGACATTTGGTGAACATAAGGAAGAACTCGAAAGTTTGAAAAAACAATTGGCAGAACTTATGGGAATGAAAGGCACAATACAAGAGATGAAAAACACAATGGAGACATACAGCAGCAGATCTGAAGAGGCAGAAGAAAAGATGCATGAACTGGAGGACAGGACATCTAAAATCCTACATACAGAAGAACACAAAGGGAAAAGAATGGAAAAATATTACCAGGATCTCAGCGAACTGAATGACAACATGAAGCACACGAATATATGTGTCATGGGTGTCCCAGAAGGAGAAAAGAAGGGAAAAAGGGCAGAAACAATAATGGAGGAAATAATCACTGAAAAATTTCCACCTGTCATGAAAGACATAAATTACAGATCCAAGAAGCTCAGCATACCCGAAACAGAATAGAGCTGAATAGACCTAAACCAAGACACTTAATAATCAGATTATCAAATGTCAAAGACAAAGAAAGAATCCTGAAAGCAGCAAGAGAAGAGTGATCCATCACATACAAGGGAAGCTCAATAAGACTATGTGTGGATTTCTCAGTAGGAACCATGGAGGCAAGAAGTCAGTGGTATTTAAGATACTAAAAGAGAAAAACCACCAACCAAGAATTCTATATCTGGGAAAATTGTCCTTCAAAAATGAGGGAGCGTTTAAAACATTTTCAGGCAAACAGACACTGAGAGAGTTTGTGAACAAGATACCTGCTCTGCAGAAAATACTAAAGGGAGCACTAAAGGCAGATAGGAAAAGACAGGAGAGAGAGGTTTGGAGCACAATATTGGGTGATGGTAGCACGATAAGTACACTGAACAAAAATGACTGTGAGTATGGTTGAAAGAGGAAGGTTAGGGGCATGTAGGACACCAGAAGGAAAGATAGAAGATAAATAGTGGGACTGTACAATGTAGTGAAACCTAGAGTGGTCAATGATTGTGATTAAATATGCAAATATGTTTTTACATGAGGGAGAACAAACGTATGTCAACTTTGAAAGGTGTTTAAAATGAAGTGGTATAGGGGAAAATATAATCAATGCAAACTAGAGTCTATAGTTAGCAGTAATATTGTAATATGCTTCCATTAATTATAACAAAGCTGATATACCAAAGCTAAATGTCCGTAAGAGGGGGGATATAAAGAAGGGGTATGGGATTCTTGGCATTGGTTTGTTGTCTGACTTTTTATTGTATTTTATTTTTTCTTTTGTTGCTTTTTAGTTGTCATTTTTTTTCTTTTTACTTTTTTTTGCCTCTTCCTCTTTCTTTGTGGATGAAATAGAAATGTCCTTATATAGATAGTGGTGGTGAATGCATAACTACATACAGGGAACCACTGATTGTTTACTTAGGATGGAATGTATGATGTGTGAACAAAACTATCTAAAAAATAAACAGAGGGATACAAGTGCTGGATAAAATGTGGAGAAAGGGCTGCACCTTAATCACTGTTGGTGGAGAAGGAGAATGGTGTAGCCCATCTGGAGGACAGTGTGGTGGTTCCACAGGAAGCTAAGCATGGGGTTGCCATATGGTCCTGTAACTCGGTTACTGTGTATATACTTGGAAGAACTGAAAAGAGGGACAAGAATGGACATTTGCACAGTGGGGTTTATGGTGACAATATTTACAATTTTCAGTGGATGGAGGCAGCCTACATGTACATCAACTGATGAATAGAGTGGCAAACTGTGGTGTATACATACAATGGAATACTGAGCTGCTACAAGAAGGTATGAAGCTGTGAGGTGAATGGACATTGAGGACAGTATGTTGAGTGAAATAAACCAGAAATGAAAAGGAAAAAAAACATTATAATGCATCACTAATATGGACTAACTATAATGTGCAAACTCTGAGAATTGAGTCTGAGAGCACAGGTTATCAGGGGAAGGCTTATTGTAAAGTTTCCTAGATTGTAAGCTCTTACAGCAGTTACATCTATTCCTGAGTTGTGATGGCTATTTCTAAATTCTGAGATGCTGAGTTCTTTGTGTATAACCTGGTCAGTCCCTGGAACTTTGGGTATCTGTGTGACACCTGAGACTCAGAGCCAGAGTCCAGCAGCTATGAATGTCAGCATTACCCCATACGGAAATGTTAAGGAGTCTGAGAAAAAGAGATCAGACGTTAATTAGAGACATGAACAAAATGGACTTGTTTAGGACTAAGGTAAATCAGACTAAAGGGTAAAGGACAATAGTGATGGGTTTTTAAAACTTCAACTTCTGTGTGAGACCAAAGGAAGAGATGTCTATTAGGTGCAAAATCTACATTTTTTTGTAACACACTATATAATTTAACTTGTATGGTCAGTTTATTCAAATAACATAATTACATGGAATGTTGAATAGGGAGTGAAATCTGGTTGGTTTGTACAAGTTAGTGTACAATACATCCCAGAGTAATTTGGGCAGAGAATAAAAATGTATTTGCAAAGCCCCCTTGGGAGACTGGGGGAAAATGTGGGAATATTAAATTTCCCACCTGGGAATTGATATTCTCATAAGCATTGGGGACTAACTGTTTAGTAGGCCAAGCCCTTAATCTTGGGGCTTGCCCTTATGAAGTTTCTTACTGCAAAGGAGAGGCTAAGCCTACTTAAAATTGTGCCTATGAATCACCCCCAGAGAACCACTTTTGTTGCCCATATGTGATCTCTTCCTCTAAGCCAACTTGGCAGATGGACTTGCTGCCCATCCCCTACGTGGGACATACCCCCAGGGGTGTAAATCACCCTGGCAATGTGGAACAGGACTCCCAGGGATGAGCCTGGACCAGCATCGTGGGATTGAGAAGGCCTTCTTGGACCAAAAGGGGGAAGAGAAATGAAATAAAGTTTCAGCAGCTGAGAGATTGCAAATGGAGTTGAGAGGTCATTCTGGAGGCTATTCTTATGCATTATAAAGATATCCCTTTTTAGTTTTTATTGTATTGGAATAGCTAGAAGGAATACCTAGGAAAGTGTTGAACTGAAGCCCAGTAGCCTTTATCCTTAAACACAATTGTATAACTATGTAGCTTACACTGTGTGACTGTGTGATTGTGAAAACCTTGTGGCTCCCACTCCCTTTATCCATTGTATGGGTGGATGAATAGAAAAATGAGGACAAAAAGTAAATTAATAATAGGGAGATATGGGGGGATGGGATGTTTTCAATGTTCTTTTTTTACTTTAACTTTTATTCTTATTCTTTTTTGTGTGTGGTAATGAAAATGTTCAAAAATTTATTGTGGCAATGAAGGCACAATATAATGGTACTGTGAACAATTGATTGTACACTGTGGATAACTGCATGATATGTGCATGATATGTTATGTGTTTATATCTCTCTAAACTCGAATTTTTTAAAAAATTGCTTTGCTATAGAATACTTAACGGTAAGAAAAAGATGTGAATCATTTAGCTATTCCATAACATACATGGCTGTAAGTTTCCTTTGTCACACAATTCCAAGTTTTTTGTTACTATGTTTTGCAAAACTGATGGAAGGGAGGTAAACAATGCTGGCAGCTCTTGAGGAAAAATATATAAGATGTCCCCTGTTTGTTTATCTAAGTTGATTTGGGGATTCTAGTCCTTGGCAGTGGGTTATAATTCTCAATGTCAACACAGACTCCAAGGGAGGATCTGAAAAGCTTGGCTCCTGAACTCAGGAAAAAAGAATCTTGACTAAGTGGGAAATAATGGATGTCATAGATGGGCTTTCCCTTGGAACCACTGCTCAGAGCAGCTTGAACACTGGGATATGAGGACACATGAAATGAAGATGGGGAAAACTATTGCCAAGGTACCCCTAATACAACTGTCTCTCACCCCAGCACCACAGTCTTTCATGTCACTTGGGCATCAGCCCCTGCATCCTTCCCTCCTTCTCAGGGATGAGTGACTCCACCCTCTAACTTTGGGAACAGCCTCCCCCACAGCCCCCAGGAGCTCACCCCAACCACAGCAGTTCCCTCCAACTCCAATGGAAACAACTACTAAGGCTACAATGTGAGGCACCTTACTAAAGAGACCCTGCTCCCCAAGGCCCTGTGGAGAAAGTACCTCCCTTGGGGACAGCTGGACCTCACAGGTTCTTTTGCCTGTCTGCACTTCACATCACCTTAGGATTTCTTAACTGAGTTATTTCTGTCCCCAGGCAGCTTCAGGGATGCTGCCTTCCATGTGGTTTTCTCAACCCAGCTTAGACCCCTGAAAACCAGCCGGAATATTTGACCATTTACAAATGGTTCAAAGAAAACAAAAGAGAAATAAACACTGAGTAATAACAACCAGATAATCTGAATTAGGAGACAGTCTTTATTCCTCCCACTGGGCTTCCTCCTGGCCTGTCCCCTTTGCAGCTCCCAACTCATTTCCAGTGAAACAGAAAATTTCTAGCACCCAGAAGGGTCCCCAGGCAAGTTAAAAGTGTCTTCAAAACCCAGGAACAAAAGAACAAGGCTCAGGGAGCAAGGCCGTTCCTGTCTAAGGGCATCCTTTCAAGTTAGCTTCTCCTTTGGATTTCTAACTCTTAACATTGATTCACACATGAATATGTCCATCCCCTTTGGGTGAAACGATTCCCTCCTGCTGATAGTCAAGGACATAAGAATACAACATAAGTCTAGGATTCTCAGAGACTCAAATCTGACTCAAAACACACAAAGCCCGTTTCCTTATGGAACTGAGGGAGACTGCAGGTTCCTGACTTGGTGAAGGATGGCCCAAACCTCACCATCTCTGCACATCAGTTGCTTACATGGACATTAGAGATTTATAGAATTAAATCTGATGTTATTTCCAAGTAAGTTACTTTCATTGACAATTGACACAGCTCTGATGACTTGATTATACTCAGCTGTACATTTGAATGGCAGTAATGACAGTTAACAGCTAACCATTCTCATAGTTCTCTGATTTCATCTCTGTCATGAATGGAGATAGCGGAGCTCTTCAGCTCCCCTGGTTTCTTGAAGTCAAGTCCCCTCTTCCCATTTGCTAACAACTGTTATACCCTATTCGTTTCAGGAATTTTTGCATTTTAATTTAAAACAAAATCATTGCAGTTCTGAAAGCTCTGATTCTGGACTAAGGTGATCAAATTGTTCTCATTCCTCCAGAGAAAAGGAAACCATGATTTGCTGTGTTGCCTAGTGAGACTTGTTGCTTCAAAAGGTAAGGGCAGTGTTGTATGTCTGAGTGGAGGTGACCCTGCCTCTGCCTTCATCCCTGCATCAAATTCTTCAAGTTCTATAATACAGTATGCATATTGACTTCCATCCAATTCAGTCAAATGAGTGTTCATTACATTACAAATATATTTCACTAATTAAATAGCAATACTGAAGGTTGGAAGTTTGGTGATAAAAAGGTCTGGGAAAGGGAAGTGTGGGTAAATGTCTGCAGATCTTCATATCCCATGTTAGTGCCTGCAGAGAGCATTGACTGCAGATGAGGTATTCAACAATCTAATGTTCAGGCTGATATGCCTGGTAGACTTACGCCAGCCTCTATCCTCAGCCACCCTGTACTTGGGAAATTAGCCTTGTTTCAGGGTTGGATAATGTGTGCACAGGCCCAAGAACCTCTCACTGAGACAGATGTAGCTATTGCTGTGGCTGAGTACCCAACCCATCAGCAGCAGAGAACCCTGCAGAACTCCACATATGGAAAGAGCAGATGAACAAATGATGATAAATGGATCTCATCCTGAAGAATAATGGAGGGAGAAATTCTAAAGAAGCCATATCTAATTCCATGTTCCTGCTTTGCATAAACAGCAATCCCAGTAAAACACATATCCCCAAAAGCTGCAATATTCCCAATTTCAACAGTATACATCCCTCTGTAGGCCCAAGGGTTGGTCCATGTATATATATCTATGTCTTTCTTACCTTCTCCCCCAAAGTGGAGGTAAAATGAAACAAGATTTTTCAGTGCAAAATTAATTGCAACTGAACCTTGGGAATACATGTATTTTCCTTTAGGATTTGATCATAGTAATCATACTTTAATTAGCTAAATAATAAATTTGGATTATTTCTTTGGCATTATTCCATTGACAGTTTGAAAGCCATATCCTGGAACATGCTAAAGAATCGGGAGAAACTAGCTTCCTATTTTAAATCTCCTATAATTACCCTTACATCCCACCAGTCCCATTTCATCTGTTCCCCTGAAATTTCAGAAACAGCCAGTATCCTCAGCGGTACCCATTCTTCTCTTCCGACTGCATGGTGTTCCAGAGAGGTTGGACTGAGGCCCCAGGCTAGTGTGGACCACGCTTGGCTTTTGAAGAATACCCATCCTGTGAATTTGTCCCTCAAAGTGTGCAGCAATTTCCAGAAGATGGAGGAGACTTGTTACTGTCGGGCTCCTGCAAACACTGCATCCAGCAGATCCCAGATGGTGGGTGAGATGTGTTGACTTGTTGGTCAGCTATCCCTGCAGAGGCAGAGAACATGCCTGGAAGGGGCCCTGCATCCCTTTGTCTGCCAATTCCTCAAGCCCCCAGGGGGACGAACCAGGCCCTTCCATGCATTCCCTTCCTCCCTAGCATCTGGCTGTCTTCCTAATTACCACCGCTTACATTTCAAAGCACCTCTTGTCTTCATAACATTAGGATCTATCCCAGGCACATTTCCTCCTACTGAATGGACTATAAAATGCTCGGCTCCTATAAATAACAGGGAGAATGAATCGTAATTGTTTTGCCTTGAAAATTTGAGATAAACGCTTAAGAGGTGCAACTTGGTAGCCTTCTAAAAATCATCTATTGGCTTACCTTCCAGCTAGACTTCTCTGAGTCTATTTGTTCCAGGCTCCACCAGGAGAAACAAGCTTGTAATAACACAAGGCTTGATTTTTTCATAAGGTCTGTCAAAGGGAAACAAAGGTGTATAATTTAGAAACTACTGAGAAGCCCCTTATCCCACAATCTATTCTCTATTGATATTGTTAGGAAGTTTTAGTGAAGTAGGGAAGCTATTAAGATTATATTTTGTTCAAAAATGCAGTGACAGACAAATCCTTTTTTTTTTTTACCACTTCTCCTCCACCATGAGGAAGGTGTTCAGATATTCAAAGGTAAATGGAATCACAAAAATGTTTTCTTATTAGCTAAGTCTTTGTTTCTAAGCCCCAATTCAGACATCCTCTAAGCTAAGTTGAACACCGTGGGCAGTTCTTTTTAGTTGGCTATTGGAAGCTTAAAGAAGCAAACCTAAGACTGGATAGTCTACTTTTTTTTTCTGAAACTCAGATCTTGCTGCCCGAGAGACTCTGGTTTTCATTTGGTCGTTATCTGGTGCTTATCATCAGTCTGCATCACTGTCAAAGGATTAGAAAGTTAGAAGCTGAGAGATAAATAGTAAACTAATAGTTCTCAACATTGGCTGTACTTCAGCTCTACCTGGGGAACTTGGAAAATGCCAACATCTAGGTCCTACCTCCTGAGAATGTGGGCTAATTGTTCTAGGATGAACCCACCAGGTGAGTCTAATATTCAGACAGGATTGAAAGATGCTGATAGAGCAGTGTTTCTCCAGGTGTGGTCTTCAAACAGCAGGATCAGTATCACCAGAGAACTTGGACCCTACACAGACCTACTACTCTACTGAATCAGAAACTCTGAGGGTGAGACCTAGCAATGTGTGTCTTAATAAGCCCTCCAGGTGATTCTCATGCACACTGAAGTTTAGGAACACTGATCTAGACCATTTACTCCACTCTATTGAGCATGGGAATCACCTGTGGGCCTTAAAAACCATGCATCAGGCCAGGCCCCGTTCCAGACTGAACACAAAGGAATGCCCAGTGGTGTGGCCAGGGCCTGTGTGTTTTACAAAATGCTACAGTAATTTTGATGCAAACATCTGGTTAAGAGCCATGCATTGAAACCAACTTTTATTATATTGATGAAGAAATCAAGAAACATCAGAGAGAAGTAATATTGCTTACCCACAGTCATACATAATGCTTGTTCATATATGAAAGGGTCAAAGATATTTCAATTTCCCCATATTATATTATTTCTTAAATGTATGTATCTTTGACATTGAAGGAAGAAGCCATAGGACCAGGGGACATTAGAGAGAAGTGGAGACAAGACACAGAGCAGCCTCAGCCATAGGATTTGGTCAGTTATATCTGTTGGGATATATGTGGAGCCAAGCACGACAGGCTTTGCTTGTTAAGCTGAAGTAAGCAAATAGATTCTTTGTATTAATTCATGTTTGTCATTGACCCTTTGGTGACCTAATGTGAAAAATCATATAAGTCCATTTAGGAAAGTCCCATTCACACTGGTCCATTACAACAAAATCACAGCATTCAGTAATCTTCTTGGAAATCCAAAGTTTCAGTGCTGGTTATAGATTCTTTTGTAACACATAAGACTGTTCATGAAGGATGGGATGATGTATTGGAAGGGGAGTCACGAAGGGATGCAGGTTTCAAAGTTAGTTCTCAGCAAACAAAAAAGAAGTGGGATTTGAGCCACCAAGGGATCATGAGCAGAGGAAGATCTAGAAGAAATAGAGGTGGGGAACCTGCCTGCTTCCAGGAATATCTTGAACACAACAGGCAAGAGAAACTTGGGATGGTTCCAGTTCAGTAACATTGGAATGACCAAGCAGTGAGCATCAAGTGCTCTGAAAATAGAGAGCTCAATATAAACGCCAAGCCTCAACTGTATCCATAAATAGTAATAACTTTATTTTCCCTCATTGCCAATTAAAACAATGATCTAATGGTATATTTTTATCAGGGGAACAGAAGTTACTTAAATGCACAATTATTCAGTCAGTAATTTTCAAATAATAAATAAAGATTTCTCTGAGTTCCTAAGTTCACATGACCTGAAATGGAGCAACATACGGAAATGTGATTAATATGTCCATGCACTGAGCTGCCCTAGAGTTCTTCTTCTTTTAATAAAATGGTGTAGGTATAGGCCATTAGCAGTAAAACTGCTAGTTTCCTTCCATTTGTCCTACCCCATTACCCTCCTCAAGTTCACACATTTGAGACAGGACAGATCTCCATCAACGTAAAACAAAAGTGGATGCCAAGAAAATGCATGGTTGTGTGTAAGTAATCAGAGGACTCCTCAGCATGTTTGTAGAAAAAAAAAAACATTGAGCAGTGGATTCTAAAATATATATGGATATGAAAAGGATCCAGAATTACCAAAACAATTTGAAAATGAAAAACAAAATTGGAGGATTTACATCCTTTTTATCCCAAGACAGAATATAAAGATCAAGATGATGTGGTGTTGGCAAAAGGAGAGACAATACAACAAAATAGAGGGTCTGGAAATAGTCCCACAAATGCATCCTTAATTGATTTTGACCAAGTTGTCAACCAGTGTAATGCAAAATGGAAAGTCTTACAAATTGTCCTAGAACAACTTCATATTCTCAAGGAAAAAAATCTTGACTGTCTCCATGTATAAAAATTAATTCGGTGATGGATTATAGATCTAAACATTAAAGCTAGATTTATAAATCTTCTAAATATTCTAATTAAAATATAATTTATTATACTAACTTTGAAATTAGGCAAAGATTTCTTAGAAGAGATAACAATATCACTAACTGTAAAACAAAAACAACTTTTATTAATTTGCTTATCAAAAGGTACTGCTAGAAAATGAATAGGCAAATAACAATTGAGAAATAGATATATGAGAGAATAGGGAATCTCATTTTAGTCTACTATTCAACAATAAATAAATGAAAAAGAACCTAA
This sequence comes from Choloepus didactylus, assembly GCF_015220235.1. Taxonomy (NCBI): domain Eukaryota; kingdom Metazoa; phylum Chordata; class Mammalia; order Pilosa; family Megalonychidae; genus Choloepus; species Choloepus didactylus. The sequence continues at coordinate 155,174,838 of NC_051312.1, read as the reverse complement.
TTAAAATGTGTGAGAATTCAAACAGCCACTTCACAAAAGAAGATATATAAATGCTGATAAGCTAAGCACATGGAACGTTGCTCAGTATTACTTATCAGGAGAATGCAAATTAAAAACACAATGAAATACTCTTTCTAATCAATCAGAATGACTGAAATAGAAAGTTCTGACAAACCCGAACATTGGCAAGGATGTGAAGTATCTAGAACTCTTAAACATACCTGAGGGAGTGTAAAAGGGAGAATTTACTTTGGCAAACTCTTGATCCTTTCATAAAGTTAAGGAAGCATCTGACCAAATAATTCCACTCAAAGCTATTTACCAAATACATATTAAAACATATTCAGAAAAGGAATTGTGCAAAAATATTTATAGCAGTCTTAGTCATAATATTTCAAAACAGAAAACAACCCAAATATTCATTAATTGAAGCCTGAATAACTAAATTGTGGTATATTCATATAAAATAGTACTTAGCAATAAAAAATAGGCTACAGATACATGAAACATATGGTGAATTTAAAAGACATGAAAGAGTACATTCTCTATGATTCCATTTGCATGTAGTTGCAGAAAAATCAAACCTAATCTTTGGTGATAGAACTCAGAATATTGGTTACATGTTGGGAAGAAAAAGGGTATTAAAGGACATAAAAGGGCACAAGGAAACTTTATGATGTGGTGGAAGTATCCTATATCATGTGTTTTGCAGTAGTTGAATGGGTGTATAGAACTGTCAAAATTCATCTACTTAAATCGTTACGATAAATTATGATCTTGATAAGGAAACAGTGTTGGGTTATATGAGAAACATCTAATGCTGGTCATTAAGTTCTTGCTGATTTCTACATTGAGGACATGCACACAGTGGACTGAGATGAAATGGCAAACTGGATAATTACCGTGGCACAGCCACGTTGTTTCACCTTATGACACTGCCTGAGACGTTGTTTGCTGACAGGAATTGGGCATGATCTAAATCACCATCTCTTACACCCCTTCAGAGCCAATCAGTTATTATTTCACAAAATAATGAATCTGCCAGACTAAAAATCCCAGATGGTCTTGACAGAATCAACTTCTTAGATTTTATTTCTCACCTTCTCTTACCCTTGATGTATTTCACACTCGAGCAGCTCTCCTCATTAGCCGCAAACACAGAGCCGTCACACGAGGAGAAGCACAAGTGCCACGACCAACTCTGTTATATGGACATAGATGAGACATTAAAGAGCAAGAGCACAGTAGAGAGAGAGGGATTGAGAAGATTCAAGATGAGGAGATAGAAGAAAAGAGTAGAAAAGAGGAGGGAAAGAGAAAATAGAGAAAAACAGAAAAGAGGGGGATGGTAAAGACGGTCAAGGAAAAGAGAAAGTTACATAAAACATAATTCACGTATACTCAAAAGCCGACTTGAAGCAGATAACATCAATTATAAGCACATCTGAAATTTAAAAACTAGCTATACTCCCAGTTAACAACAAATCAATCAGTTAGTTAATTATCTACAAATACACAGAGAAATTCTAGGCAGGAGGGGAGTGGGGAAGGCAACAAACCCTAGAGACCTTTGCCTTGGTTTGCTAGGGCTGCTGTAACAAACACCACGGAATGTTGGCTTAAACTGCAGGAATTTACTGTCTCATGTTTTTTTATGGCCAAAATCAAGGTGTAAGCAGGCCATGCTTTGTCCAGGTCTGTAGCGTCCTGGTGGTGGCTTGCCCCCAGTCATAACAAATCTCTGCCTCCGTCACAGGGTCTTCTATCCATCCCCTCTGTCTCCTGTGTCCTCACTTCCTGTGCTTTTAGAGACTCAGTCATATTGGATTAAGGCCCACCCTGTTTCAGCTCAAACCTCATCTTAGTAGGATCTTCAAAGCACCTGTTTACAAATGAGTTCACATCCACAGCACCAGGGTGAGGACTTGAGCATGTCTTTTTGGGGGACATGATTCAATCCCCAGCAGCCTTCCTCCCCCTTGTCCCTCAGCAGGCTAAAACTAATTATTTCCTTTTGATGATAAAACAGCATCAGTCCACAGTGAAATATGTATTTTCAAACTAGGTTTCTGTGACAGGCAGAGTCATGATAAAGGTTATGAAAGTGGCGTCTGAGTATCCCCAGTGTAAGCACACTGGGCAGCTCCTCCGCTCCACAAGCACAATTATGCAGCCCCTCCCAGGGCAAGCACACATGTCTCTGAGGCCTGTTATAAGAGCTTTTATTTCAGGCACATTCTGTGTATGTTTAATGCTCCTGGGATCTTGGATATTTTCTTTTTCTTCACAACAAATTTGCCATGGCATCAGGGAGCACCTGTTCCTTACTCTTTCCTTAGAATTTCATTTCTTAATGGATATGTTTATTAAGAAGAGGAAGACTCTCTCCTTTTGCACACATTAGTTTTTAATTGATTTGTGGAACAGTATGTTTCATATAAGACTCAGTTATTCAAAAAATATATATTTTTGATCTTTTTCAAAACATTTAATGGTGCAACATAATCTATGTCATAGCACTGCCTGGAGCTCCCTCCCTGCTCCGTAGCTAAGCTGAGCACTTCCATGGGGAGCAAACATGACTGGTGGCAGCTGCAATACACTCTCTATGCCTCCGTTTGTATCCCAGATGCCCACCCCTAAACCTTGGAAGATTCCATAGAGAACAACCAGCCCGTTCCCACCGGCAATCATGTCAGGCGTCCAAGGAAACACTCCCCACAAGGGACCCTCCCTCCTTCACCACCAGGCACATTGCGGTGACCTGGGTATACTGCATGGACAGTGAGTAGAAAAGCTGTAGTTGGAGGGCGGCTCCACCCCTCCTGAGATAATGAAGTCCTCATCAGAGTGCCCAGTACAAGTAGATCTTGTTCCTGAAGGGAAGAGCTGCAGGGAGGGAGGCTCTGAGAAGGTGATTCTTGGAGGCCTCGTTTGTTGTATGTAAGGTTGGTTCTTGGGGTGGTGGGCAAGACCTAAGATGGGAAGAGAATCGGTCAACCCCGGAACCATGCTGGCAGTAACCAGCTCTCGGAGTTCCTCAGTGTCACAAACTACCCCTTCTGACGAAGGGTGAGTACCACTGGGCAGGATGGGGTCAAAAAGAAAGCCCAGACAGGTAGGGTGTTTCCTTCCCTTGCCACCCTCCCAGCCCACCCCAAGCTGAGGAAGCTCGCCTTCTCAGACTTACTCTGAGCGCTTCCACTAACCTTTGTGATTCGCTCTCTCTACCAGCTAAAGAAAAGTCAGTTCCCCGGGGAGACGAGGATCAGGAGTTTCACTGAGCCTCCATCTATATCTGAGTTTAGGCTGCGCATTCAAACCAAAGAAAGCCCTGGCTGGGTCCAACTCCCAGGGAAAATAATGGTCCCCTATAAGAAAGAGATAATTAGAACTGCTCATTGACATGCTCCTAGACCCGTCCACCCAACGCAGCCTGCCCTTCACAGGGAGGAGCACAGAGACACGTTGGCTCACTGATTGTTATCCCATCAGCTGGGCGTGTTCCTCTCAATTTAGTTCACTGGTGGGAGTCAGATAATGAGCAGGAAGAGAGCAAAGGAGTATCACACCAATTATTTCTTTGATAATTGTGGGTAGAGGATGAGGGAGAATCATGGAAAGGGAAAGAAAATATATAGGCTTGGAAACCCTGTATGGGTCTAACATATGTGTTATCAGCTGTGGTATGAATGGATGTACATGAAAACTGGCTTTAGGATATTTGACTATACCTATTGGAATCACTGCAATAATTTGGGCAGGGGGAACATTTGGTTACTTTATGCATAACTTTTACTCTAAGATGACCTCTCACTCTGTCTACGTGATGATGGCTATTATGAGGCTCAAATGAGACAATGTTTATTTCGAAAGTAATCTTTAAATTCTTAAGCACTTTGTAAATATCGAGAGTTGCAGTGTGTTAAATTATTAGTATTAATCTAATTAGTATCTAATCTAATACAGAATCTCCCAAATCACTTTCAAACACATCACAAAACTATGCAGGATAAAAGATGTTAGGCTTAATTATTTCAATTTTATTCCAAAGCATAGAGGAAAAAATGTGTAAATTTATAATAAAATCAGAACCACAATCCAGGTCATTTGTCTCCTGAGGTATCTATTATACCATATTATTCCCAGGCAGAGAAATTAGACCAGAGGGCTGTAGCAGTCCAACACGAAAAGAAACATTTTTATTTACAGAATCTGATTCTAGAAGAGAGAAGATAGACCTGCAGACAACAGCTGAAGTCTCTCTGTAAGAAAGTTTTGTGGAAGGAAGAGTACAAACATTATAGTTGGGAACCTTGGGTTCGTGGTCTCACTGTGAGTCTCCGGCACACATGATTTGTTGGCTAACTGAAAGGCACCATGAACCCTGTTTTCCCCTATTTCCCCCACTGTGGAGCCTGAAAAGCACAATGCTTATTTTTCCAAACACCCTGACTCTAGGGGTGGCCATGAGATCCAGTCAGGTCCATAGAATATTTGTGATTTTAGAGGCTTCTGGGAAGGATTTTTTTTTTCCCAAACAAAAGAAACAGTTCAAACGAATGCTAGTCCTCCGTCTTCTTCTTACCTTGATTCCAGACCTTCCTATCTCAAGATACCTTATGTTTTGGGGAAAAATTAAACCATATTTGTTTTAACACTATAGGCTAGTGTTTTTGTTTGTTTGCTTGTTTTTATACAGATGAATGTGACTGGGTGCACTGTTAACCCCCCTGAGCTGATGAAACAGAGAAGCGATTGCCTCAGAGGGTCTTTGGGAGGATTAGCTGAGGAGCTGTAGGGGAGCAAAGCTGACACATGGAAGGCAGTGAATGGTTCTCCCCTCCTCTTCCACTAACTCTGCCTCTCCTCCACCTCAATCACCACCACATCCCACCCAACCCTCCTCACCCTCCCCCTCTTTATGCTATGAAACTTTTCTCCTAATCTCAATGCAAAATTTAGCGCCATTTCTTTCCAGGGCAGATCTCAATACAAGGTTTCACGAGGGCCTAGACTGAGTGGGTGAATGACAGAGAAATAGACTTTCTAGATCTAGAGGTAAATAATAAACTAAATGGCATTTATATTTGGAATCCAACCATTCACTTTTTAGAACCCTCATAAATTATTCTAGAATGCTTGCTTAGGTACATCTGCATCATACCTCAATCAAGAAGAACCTTGATTTCAACTAGATGGTCAGTTTGTTGTTGTTTTGTTTTGTTTTTTTTTCTTATTCCCTTCTATTCCTGTGTTTTTAGGTTTAAGCTAAATATAATTTTCTTTATCCCAATGTCATTTGCCTTTTAATGGGACATTCTTTAATCCAGAATATGTTCAGGATCTACAACTCCAGGCATTCTCATAGATGGTAAATAAAATATGAGACAAAAGAGAGGCCTCTGCTCTATAATTCCCAAAGGTCTGATACGATCAAAGTCAACATAATTCAAGCAAAACCATGCTTACCTGTTTGATGCTCATAGTGTTGAATCCCCAGCAAAATCCATTCCTTTATGTCTTTTTCAAGATTCATGTCTCTACTCCAGGTCCACTTATGACTTGTCAATCCAGAATGGGAGTTTCTTAAAATGATGTTGAGGCCCTTGCTTCTTTAAAGCATCATTTACTTTTATTATTTATAGGGGCCCAAGTGTCCCTGGATTTTTGCCACAAAGGAAAAAAGAAATGTGAACTTAAGAGTGAGATTCATTGGCCAAGATTTCCCCCAGGCAAGGCACATGGAAAGAGCTTGATTATCAGGGTGGGAGAGACTTGACAGCAACTAGAGAGGGCAAGAAGCAAGACCTTGGGATAAGGAGGGCCTGAGAAGATCTAGAGGGGAGAAAACTCTCACCTCTGTAGGAAAGAAATGAACAAAATAAACCTGGCCGCAGAAAGAAAGGAATCAAAATCAGTCCAAGAATGGTTGTTTTTACTGACAATTCTGATAATTTTTTTCTTCTTTCCTCAATATTTGAAGAGATTTTCATGCCTCATTATGCATCCATTATTTTTGCACTTGTTATCACCACATTATAAAGCACTCCTCTGTTTTCCATGTCTGCGTTTTTCTACTTAGCAGACATCAAGTTTCTCCATAGTGAGTGTTCTAGTTTGCTAATGCTGCTGGAATGCAAAACACCAGAAATGGATTGGCTTTTATAAAAGGGGGTTTATTTAGTCACACAGTTACAGTCTTAAGGCCATAAAGTGTCCAAGGTAAGTCATCAACAATCGGGTACCTTCGCTGGAGGATGGCCAGTGGTGTCTGGAAAACATCTGTTAGCTGGGAAGGCATGTGGCTGGTGTCTGCTCCAAAGTTCTGGTTTCAAAATGGCTTTCTCCCAGGATGTTCCTCTCTAGGCTGCAGTTCCTCAGAAATGTTATTCTTAGTTGCTCTTGGGGTATTTGTCCTCTCTTGGCTTCCTCAGAGCAAGAGTCTGCTTTCAATGGCCATCTTCAAACTGTCTCTCATCTGCAGCTCCTGTGCTTTCTTCGAAGTGTCTCTCTTGGCTGTAGCTCCTCTTCAAAATGTCACTCACAGCTGCACTCAGTTCCCTCGGCCCATCAGCTCATTTATATGGCTCCACTGATCAAGACCCACCCTAAATGGGTGGGGCCATGCCTCCATGGAAATATCCAATCAGAGTCATCACCCACAGCTGGGTGGGGCACATCTCCAAACAAATACTCAAAGAAATCTAATCAAAACTGATAACTTCTGCCCACACAAGATTACATCAAAGATAATGGCATTTGGGGGACACAATACATTCAAACTGTCACAGTTAGTAAAGATACTGTGGCCTCTGTTTTCCCTCCAATTCCTTTTGTGCCTCAGCGTTCCCTCTCCTCTCTCCCTCATTGTAGTATGAACCCCGATCTCAGGCAGACAATCTCCCCAACCTTGACTAGAGCCCCCATTCACTAAATACGGTGACTCAGAGGGCTGCTGAAAGGCTGTATCTGGTCATCATCTTCTCTGTTAGCTGTTGACTAAATTCTACTTCAGTGTTGACATTGCTTTTGCACAGGGCTTCTTTTACTAAGTGTGTTTAATCTGCTGTAAAATTGTTTACATGGTGGCAGTCAATGTTATTGTAACTGTTTAACAATGTGCATTTCTTTGCTTTGTGAAGGGCCTTGGCAGTCTCTATGCAAATTAGATCCTTGTCTAATGCCATGAAGCATGGTTCCCAGAAAAGCAACAATTGTAAGCAGAACAAATGTGTGCACTCTGTATGGGGATGAGGTGCCCAGGGTCAGAATGCAGAGCCTCTGTCTCTGATGCATGGGACAGACTTTGCCTGGAGATACATGATCTTCATGTAACCTGTGCTTTGGATTTAGGGACGGGGTAAGCAGATTTCATTAACCCAGCTGAGCTCACATCCCCATTGTCATCTGGGGCTAAATCTTGAACTACAACAAGATGGATTTAGCTTGGCTTAAGAAAGCAATTTTTTTTATTTGGTTAGTCATGGGAGACTTGTTCTAGGGAGAAGGTAATACCCCCTGCTTAGGGCACATTGAGGGTCCCACAAAAGATTTAGCATGTGATGTAAGGAATGGGTGTGAGAAAACATATTTACTGAGTGTCCATTACTATATTTCAGCAAGTGTGCTGATAGTGATATGTGTCACTTGTCTTAATGCTGACAAAAATTCTGTAAAGTTACACATCACAGGTTAGGTTCCTTTGGTAGAGAACTCTTAGATGGAGTTTACAGGCAGAATGTTTATTAAAGAGTGTCTTTGGAATCAAGACCTGTGGAAAGAAGGGAAAGGAAACAAGAGCAAACACAGAATTTAGCCCAACAATAGCCTCAGCTGGTTCCAAGTAGATCTTGGGAGGCTTCGGGGTATTCCAAATTGGGTCAAGAAGGTCCATATTGATCGTTCTGGCTGTGGGTTAACAGGAATGGGTGTGACCCTGGGACAGCCTCTTGTCTGCAGCTGAGGAGACTCCTGAAGGGGCAGACGGTGGAAGTTTGCCTTCTACACTGCTCCCAACAGCTGGGGCAAGGATCTTTCACTGAAGGAGGATCTGGTGCTATGTCACAGTGTCCACCATATAAGGGAGTTTTATCATCATCTTGGAGGTGAAGAAATAGAATCCAAAAGAGAACCTAAGACAGGTAAGTGAGTGCCCAAGGTCAAATAATAATATTAATAATAATAATAGTTACAACTGCCAGGACCTCCTCTAGACACTTCACATGTGTCTTTGTTTAAGTCTCACACAACCTGTAGGATAGGTATCACTATAATACCCATTTTAATGAGTTAGGAAACTGAGGAACAGTAAAGCTAAGTAATTTGCTCAAGATAACACAGCTAAAAAGTGGCAGACCTAAGACTTGCCAAGTAACTCCAACCCCAGAGAACACATTCCTAACCAAGGCACCCATGTCACCACTATCTGCATTTGAAACCAGAACTTTCTGATAATTAAGTCCATGCTCTGTCCTTTATACTAAGCTGGATTCTTCAAGACTATGACTATGGGAAGGTTCTAGGGCTAGAGAAATAATGAACTAAAACCTTTTCTCAAAGCTGAAACCACAGTGGAGCAGTTCTGAAGCCATGTTTTCGTGGTTCCACCATAAGGAACCAGGCACAATGTGGATCAAAGTCATCCTCGTTTTCCTGAGCTCTCAACAAAAGCAGCCAGGTTCCCAGGCTCCCAAAGGGGAAATGGGACCTGCATGGGGACAGAAATCTAAGGCAGGGGGTGGGGGGTTGGATATGCAGACTCCTACCTCCCTTCCCTGAAAGGTGCAGCTGTGAGGAAGGTGCCAGCCTTTATCCTAAAGTTGGCCATGCTGTGTGGGGCCTGGATCTTTGTTACCTGGCACCTATCAGGCCACTTGTCCTGCTTCTTTGAGCAGGATCCTGTCAGCTGGTAGGCTCTCCTTTCTGCTGTGGCAAATTCTGCATTTCTTGATCCTTTACACTCTTTATAACTGTATAAACTGACTACAGGTGAGTGCCTTTGAGCTATCCCCCACCCCTGCCTCTGCCACTCCAGTATCTTATCCCTGAAGTCACAGCCCCTAGGTTATTTGTGTCCTGCTGAAATCCTCTTCCCTCACAACCCTGCCTCCTGTGTTTCCTGGAATCTTTGGAAGCTCTTTTACAAACGTAGAAAGCATCCATTTTTCTTCATTCCTTCCTTCTTTCCAACAATATAGATTAAAAATCATCTGGCTGATCATATGGAGCCCTGAGTTTGAGGAGCTACAGACTACAAGGGCAGATAGATACACAAGCAGATAATCACAAGTGAAATGTCCTCGGTGGATCAGAGCTGAGGCTCAGCTACGTCATGAGGGAGAAGGTGAGTGGTGCCCTGAATAATCATATCCATCCACTGACATACAGGGTCAAGAACTGATTCTTGGGAAAATGTGTACTTAATCCATGTCACAGGAGTTGCTCAGACAAATGCAGACATATCTGATAGATACTCTGAAGGAACCCAGGTGAGAGGAAAGACTGGCAGGCCTCTGAGAGGAAGAATGTCCTACAAACAAGGAAGGAGTCTGGTCAGGTTTAGGGACACAGCTGAGGGTCAAAGGAGGGTGTTTCCAATGACGAATGCCATTTGCGTTCCTATCATGACCCAGATAACATTACAGGGTATTTTTCCCTGGCAGAAAAGTGGGGGTAAACTGGAAGAGCTGCCCACTAATCTCTGTGACATTCCAGTTCACAAGCATCCTTGCCCTAGGTTCCTTGCCTACAAATCAGCATGACACGGGAGGTGGGAGAATTCTCTGCTTTGCTCTGCAAAAGCCTCCCTGGACTCAGAGACCTGAATGGAGCCTAGAACCTCTCATAAGCCATCAGACAGGACAAGACCAGGCTATCAGCGAAAGCAGCCAAAACTGCAGTGCATCTCTACCCACAGGGAAAGACTGCACGTATCAGCTAGGAATGCTTTCAGCAGAAAGTAGTACACCACCTGTCCAATAGTGTCTTAAACAAATATAGAATTGTTTTTCCCATCAAATTAAGAGTCCTGAGGTAGTTGTTTCCTCATATTGGTTCAGTGACTTAATGCTGTCAGGGACAGACTGTTGCAACTCTCTTGGCCTCTCCTTCTTGGCTTTACATTTGCTTACACCACCACAGTTATAAAATAAGTCAACAATAGAAGAAATAAATTTATCTCTGTGTGTGGAGGGAGGGGGTGGCAGCAGCTACATATGCACGTTTTTACCAAAGAAGCAAAATTTTCCCCAGAAGATGGCCCCTTAGAATTCGCTGGGTCACACGGACACCTCTGACTATAAGGGTAGCTGGGAAAGCAAGTCTCTAGTACTTGATGGCAAAGGGCCTGGAGGTTGGAAATAAGTGGCTGGTTAATCAACTGAGTCTGATGTGTGCCCTGAGATGTGAAAAAAAAGTGTCAAGATGTAAAATTGTGCAAGGGGCTGAACTCCTGATAAAGAAAGATGGGAAGGCACAGCTGACTTATTCAATTTGGATGAGATTGTGACTTCATTTGCCAGTTGGCTGGTCCCAGGATCTGGGAAGGATGGCCCTCCCTCCCTCTCTATTCCCTGCTCCTCTCAATCCCCTGCCTACCTCTCCATTATCTAGGACCTGGATTATGTGACTTTTCCATTCCTCATCTTATTCTTCTCTAATATGTCCTCTACTTGTTCTAAATACAGATTTTACCAAATTACTCCATTGTTTATAACTTTTGGTCCCTATACCCAGAGGATAAAGTCCAAGCTCATTAAAACGACACAGTGAATTTCAAGAATTGCTATAAAGCTACAACAATTAAGATGGCATGCTGTTGATGAAAGAATAGACAAAGAGACCAATGGAACAGAATAGAGTTGTCAGATACAGACCAACACAGTATAGTCCACTGATTTTTGACAAAGTCATAAAGGCAATTTAACTGGGAAAGGATGGTCTCTCCAACAAATGGTGCTGGGACATATGAATATCAATGGGTAAAAAGAAGCCCTGACACAGGCTTTATACTTTGCACAGAAATTAACTCAAAATGAAAAAATATAAAACTTTTGCATGAACACAGAGGAGAAAATTTACATGAACTTGGATTCAGTGAGGAGGTTTGGGATATAAATCAAAAGCATGATTCATGAAAGAAAAAAACTGATAAGGTGAACTTTATTAAAATGAAAACTTTTGCTCTGTGAAAGGCACTGTTAAAAGAATGAAAAGAAAAAACACAGAGGAGGAGAAAGTATATGCAAAATCTGTATTTAATAAAGAACTCTTATCCAAAATAAACAAAGAATTCTTAAAACTCAATATTGAGGAGAAGGAGCTAAGATGGCGGCATAGAGAGGAGTGGAAGACTGTTAGTCCCCCCCCGGAACAATTCATAAATGACCAAAAAACTAGTAAATAACCTGGAATAACTGCGGGGAGACAAACATGACTGTCCACTCATCACACACCAACCTGAATTGGGAGGAATGCCTGAGATCACAGCATAAAATCTGTAAGTAAAGCTGCAGACCCGCGCTGGGAGCTGAGAGCCAAGAGCCCCTCCCTCACGGAAGCCACACAGTGCTAGAGAGCAGCACTCTCTCAGCCCAGCTCCAACTGGGGTTTTAACATTAACTGCTCAATACAGACAGCGAATCCTCAACAAGCAGGCAGAGGCTTTTGGTGAAAACTGACCTTGGGAGAGTTGAGGGACATATCTGTCTCAGGATGGGGAGCCCAGAGGATCGGGTGCTATCTCTGGCTGATGGGTGAATCTGGGAGCTTTCTGTCCCTTTCTCTCTCTGGAGAAAACCTCAGCCATTTTCAGCCCACAGCGCTTTGCAGTAAAGACAGCCTCCGCCATTTTAAAATCAAAACACTTTGGTCAGCAGAGTCAGAGAAACAAAGAACTTATTGATATGTAGATGACCTCTCTGGAGGGGGCGCAGCTTCCCAAGAGGAAAGGGAGGGGCCCAGCTCTACTACCTGCCTTTCAGGAAACAGACCCCAGAGCCTGGGGGAGGAGAGCCACAGGCCACACCCTCTTACACCAGCCGGTGACAGGCTGACAGGTGCACCTGCCAGGCAGAAAAGCACAGCTGTATCAATCCTCTAAGAAGAACCATCAGGGAAACCAGATACTGAATATTTCCTCCTTCTGTGACCTGAGCCTGTTCTCATCTGGGAAAACCTGGCTGGGGTAGCCTGGAAGGTCAGATGCTTAGACAACAGAAAACTACAACCTACACTAAGAAAAACAAACATATGGCCCAGTCAAAGGAACAAACGTAAACTTCAACTGAGATACAGGAATTTAAACGAATGCTAAATCAATTCAAAAAGTTCAGAGAATATTTCACAAAAGAGATAGAGGCTGTAAAGAAAACACTGGGCAAACATAAGGCAGAAATCAAAAATTCAAAAAAACAACTAGTAGAATCTATGGAAATGAAAGGAACAACACAAAGACAAAAGACACAATGGAAACATACTACAGCAGATCTCAAGAGGCAGAAGAAAACACTCAAGAACTGGATAACAAAACACCTGAAAGCCTACAGACAAAGGAGCAGATGGAGAAAAGAATGAAAAAATATGAGCAACACCTCTGGGAACTTAAAGATGAAACAAAGTACAAGAATGTATGTATCATTGGTGTCCCAGGAGGAGAGAAGGGAAAAGGGGCAGAGGCAATAATAGAGGAAATAATCAATGAAAATTTCCCATCTCTTATGAAAGACATAAAATTATAGATCCAAGAAGAGCAGCGTACTCCAAGCAGAATAGATTTGAATAGAAGGGAAAAGGGGCAGAGGCAATAATAGAGGAAATAATCAATGAAAATTTCCCATCTCTTATGAAAGACATAAAATTATAGATCCAAGAAGAGCAGCATACTCCAAGCAGAATAGATTTGAATAGGCCTACACCAAGACACTTAATAATCAGATTATCAAATGTCAAAGACAAAGAGAGAATCCTGAAAGCAGCAAGAGAAAAGCAACCCATCACATACAAAGGAAGCTTAATAAGACTATGTGCGGATCTCTCAGCAGAAACCATGGGGGCAAGAAGGAAGTGGTGTGATATATTTAAGATACTGAAAGAGAAAAAACAGCAACGAAGAATCCTATATCCAGCAAAGCTGTCTTCAAATATGAGGGAGAGCTCAAAATATTTTCTGACAAACAGACAATGAGAGACTTTGTGAACAAGACACCCACCATACAGGAAATACTAAAGGGAACACTACAGAGTGATAGGAGAAGACAAGAGTGCATGGTTTGGAACACAATTTTGGGAGATGGTAGCACAGCAATGTAAGTACACTGAACAAAGATAACTATGAATACAGTTGAGAGAGGAAGGTTGGGAGCATGTGAGACACCAGAAGAAAGGAGGAAAGATAAAGACTGGGACTGTGTAACTTGGTGAAATCTAGAGTGTTCAACAATTGTGATAAAATGTACAAATATGTTCTTTTACGAGGAAGAACAAGCAAATGTCAACCTTGCAAGGTGTTAAAAATGGGGAGGCATTGGGGGAGGGATGCAATCAGCATAAACTAGAGACTGTAACTAACAGAATCATTGTCTTATGCTTCCTTTAATGTAACAAAGGTGATATACCAAGGTAAATGCAGATAAGAGGGGGAGATAGGGGAGGCATGTTAGACACTTGACATTGGTGGTATTGTCTGATTCTTTATTCTACTTTGATTTAAGGTTATTTTTCCTTTTGCTACTTCCTAGCTGTCGTTTTTTTTCCTCTTTCTTTTGCCTCTCTATGTTCTTTGACTCTCCCTCCCGCCTTGTGGAAGAAATGTAGATGCCCTTATATAGATAGTGGTGAAGGTGGTGAACACATAAATATGTGACCACACAGAGAACCATCGATTGTTTACTTAGGATGGAATGTATGGTGTGTGAACAAAACCATCTTAAAAAAAAAAATGAGTTGATGACAAAACCTCTAGGGCAATATACTGAGTGAAATAAGCCAGACACATAAGGACAAATATTTCAGGGTCTCACTGATAAGAACTAATTATAATATGTAAACTCATAGACATGAAATATAAGGTACCAAGATATAGGACGAGGTTTAAGATTGGGAGTGGTTGCTTAGTATAAGCAGAATGTTCAATTAGGATCCACTTAAATGTTTGGAAATGAACAGAGGTGTCGGTAGCAGGATGTGAGAATAACTAGCAGTGCCGAATGGTGCATGAATGAGGTAGAAAGGGGAAGCTCAGAGTCATATATGTCACCAGAAGGAAAGTTGGAGGTCAAAAGATGGGAATGTATAAAACTGAACCCTATGGTGGGCAATGTCCATGATTAACTGTACAAATATTAGAAAACTCTTCCATGAACCAGAACAAATATATGACAATACAACTAGAAGTTAATAATAGAGGGGCATACAGGGAAGAAATATACCTATTGCAAACTATATACTGCAGTTAGTAGTATTTCAACATTCTTTCATAAACAGTAACAAACGTACTATACCAACACTACGAGTCAACAGTTGAGGGGAGTTTGCTAGAGATATGGGAGGATTCGAGTCTCCTTTTCTTTTTTTTTTTCTTTCTTTTTACATCTTTCACTTTATTTCTTGTCTGGAGTAATGAAAAGTTTCTAAAATTTGAACAAAATTTAAGTGAGGTGATGGATGCACAGCTGTATGAGGGTACCAGGAGCAACTGATTATACACTTTGGATCTTTGGATAATTGTATGGTATCTGAACAATCCCAATAAAAATTTAAAAAAAAAAACAACTCAATATTGAGAAAGTAAATAAACCAATTTAAAATTAGGAAAAAGATTTAAACAGACACCTCATCAAAGAGAACATAGTGATGGCAAATAGCATATAAAAAGATGCACAACATCATTGGACATTAGGTAACTGCAAATTAAAACAGTAATTAGATACCACTAAAAACCTGTTAGAATGGCTAAAATCTAAAAATAACTGGCAATACCAAATGCTGAGAAGGTTGTGGAGCAGCAACAACTGTCATTCGCTCCTGATTGGAATGCAAAATGGTACAGCCACTTTGGAAGACAGCTTAGCATTTCTCAGTACAAAAGGAAACAAAATCTTACCTTAAGATCCAGCAATCACACTCAGGTATTTACTCAACTGATTTAAAAATATATGTCTACACAAAAACCTGCACATGAATGTTTATAGCAGATATATTCATAATCGGTAAAAACTGGAAACAACCAAGATTTCCCTCAGCAGACAAATGGCTAAACAAACTATGTACATCCAAACAATAAAATATCATTCAATGATAAAAAGGAATGGGCTATCAAGACATACAAAGAATGCGAGTTTTAAATGCATAACTCAAAGTGAAAGACGCCAGGTAAATGTTACTTGCTATATATTCCATTTATATCACATTCTGGAAAAGGCAAAAAATAAAGTCAGGAAAGAGATCAGTGGCTGCTAAGGGGTTCAGGGAGGGTAAAAGTTGAACAGGTGAAGCATGGTGAAATTTTGTAGCTATGAAACTATTCTGTATGATACCGAAACAGTGGCTACATAACACTATGCATTTGTCAAAACCCAAAGGACTTTACAGCAAATTTATACAAATTTTTAAAAATTGTTTAGGAGGTTGGGAAATCACAGTATAAAAAGCAGTGTGGCAAAGGAATCTAATTATACTACCAGTATATGAAATACCTCATAGAAGGAAGTTGGATGAGAAGGGAAGGAATTTGTCAACCTAACTAACTTTGGAAATGAGTGGAATTTATATAAGACTTAAGGACAAAAGAATTATACCTTATACATAAGCACTTTAATCTAGTTGATAAAGTTGTGTCCTGTAAGGTATGAGTTAACAATTCTGAAACCACCATACATACGTACATACTGGAATTGAACAATTAAGTGAATGTGTGGCAGACGGTGCAAGCCAGGTTTCTCACTGTTAGAATGGGAGGGTACAGGCAGGCAAGGAGAGAATGAATCATGTAGTTCTGGATTTGAGTTAGAAACATCCGTATGAACTCATGTTTGTTAAAAGGGGAAATGTTAGTCTGTATATATTGTAACAGAATAAAAAAAATTTTTTTTGTAAAATCCACAGAACTGCACAGCACAGTGAACCCAAAGTCAAAACATGGACTACAGTTAATAGTATGGTTATAAAAATGTGCTTTCATCAATTGTAACAAGCGTACCATACCAATGGAAAGTGTTAATAATAGGGTGGTATATGGCAATCTTTTACTTTACACATGATTGTTCTGCAAACCCATGACTTCTCTAATTTAAAACAATAATGATACCAAGTGGACATAGTGATCTACATAAAAGAATAGTAAGTACCTGAGTAAATGTATAAGTTTTTTTCTTATAATTTAAATATCATTAAAAGAGAATTGACTACTTAAAAGTATTAATAAGGAACTGTGGAGTTAATAATAAATGTGAAAGTAAAATGTATGAAAACTAGCACAAAAACTGGGAAAGGAGAAATGGAAAAATATTATAAGGAACATATACCACATGTAAAGTGGCATATTATTAGTTAAGTTAGATGATCTATGATAAAAACCTTAAAGTAATCATTAAAATAACAGAGTTATAACTAATAACCCAACAAAGGAGATAAAATGGGATGTTTTTAAAAAGTCAGTTAATCTAAATGAAGGCAAAAAAAGAGAAAGAGGGGACAAAGAACAAATGGGACACTTACAGAAAAAAAGCAAAATGATATGTTTAAACCCAGCTATATCAATAATCACATAAATGCAATGGTTTAACACTCTGATTAAAATGCAGATTGGATTGTCAGATTAGATAAAACAAAATCTAATTATAGTTTTATTATAATGCTATTTAAAAGAAACACGCTTTAATTGTTAACATACAAATAGGTTGAAATTAAAATGATGTAAAAAGATATAACAAGCTAACACTAGTCAAAAGAATTTTGAAGTGGCTATATGAATAACAGACAAAGTAGGTTTCAGAACAAACAATATTGTGAGACTTGAAGAAGATCATTTCATAAAGATAAAGGGGTCAATTCATGAGGACAAAGTAATGCTAAATGTTCTTGTACCTAATTAAAGAGCTTGAAAAAGTATGAAGCAAAAACTGATAGAGTTGCAGGAAAATAGGAAAAATCCACAATTATAGTTCAAGATTTTAACACTGCACTCTAAATAATCAGTAGTGCTAGCGGACAGAAAATTAGCAAGTATGTAGGAGATTTGAACAAACCTTTCAACAAACTTGACGTAATTGCATTTAGTACACTTAACCCAACAAGAGAATACACATCCTTTTCAAGTGCATTGGAATAGTTACCAAGACAAACTCCAGAGTCATAAAAATATCTCATTAAAAAATAAAAGAATTGAAGTCATAAAAAAATCCTCTTATTACAATGCAATTAAATT
The DNA here is from genome assembly GCF_015220235.1 of Choloepus didactylus. Lineage (NCBI taxonomy): Eukaryota > Metazoa > Chordata > Mammalia > Pilosa > Megalonychidae > Choloepus > Choloepus didactylus. The sequence continues at coordinate 155,157,413 of NC_051312.1, read as the reverse complement.
AGAAATTAGAAACAGAGGGTTATCTGGAAAATCCCCAAATATGTGGAAACAAAATAAAACACTTCTAAATAACCCATTCCTCAAAGAAAAGAGAAAAATAGAAATTAGAAAACATTTTGAACTGAAGTAAAATGAAAACACAGCATTCCAAATTTGTGGGAGGGACTGTGGGAAGACAGTGGGGTAGGAAGCTCCAGGACTCAGTCCTTCCACCAAAAGAGCTATTAAACAGGCAGGGACTGTCTGAAACAATTATTTTGAAACCCTGGAGGTCAGAAGAACATTGTGCATTCAGGAAAGAGCAGAAGGAAGAGGCTGATAAATTATGGTAAAGAACTGTAATTCACACTCTCCTAGCGGCTACCCACACCCACTGTCTGCAGGTGACAGGAAAGGACCAAAAAACCCTCTTCCCCAGGAACAGGGGTGGGCACAGCTGATTACTGATAGTGACTTTTGACTTGTGAATTTGGATCCCTGGGGGCCTGGTGCTGAGGGCAGCTATTGTTTCAACCTGCCCTGGACAAATGCAGCAGTGGCCCTTGTTTCAGCCCACCCCAGACAGGGGCAGAACGTGGAGGTTTAAAGCTGCAGGGCTCCCTCGGGGTTGCAGAGGACACTTTGCTGAAGGGTAGCATTTGCTGGACAGGCCAGGAAAGCTCATTTTTGGGGAGTCATTGGAGAAGCACTTGGCATCCTTCCTGGTCCCCTCCCAAGGGCACTTTGGAGCTGGTCTACACCCCCTTTGTGGATCCCTGCTCATGTTCTGCCTGGGAAACACTGACCTGTGAAATTCTCTCTTGTGTGACCCTCCTCCAAGAGTTTGCCCTCCAAGCAAAAGCAGCTTGAGACAATGAAAGGAGTGTAAAAAATTACAGAGGTGGACACTCTGGGAAAAAGCCTCACCAGCTTCAGATATCTGGAAGAGGGAGGTCTGTCTCCTGGGAAACAAAGGGACAACCAAACTCCTGTAAGTATGGGAGCCCCAAAACAACTAACAAGCAAAAGCCCAGGACAAGACAGAGGCCCAGAAAAACAGGGAAAACCCTGCACACTGTATTCACCTGATAGAAGGGCTGAAGCTCAATGACGTCTCTGTCTTATCACCAGTTTGCTACAAAACCAAGAAACAGACATTTCAAGGAATAAACCCCAGAGTAAACATGCTAAAATATAATAACACACAGTGTGCAACAAAACAGTACAAAACAAAGAAACAGGAAATTTTGGCCCATCCAAGGGAAAAGGATAAAAATCCAGAAAACATGAACAAAGAAAATTCAGAAAACAAAAATGTGGACATACAAAACAAGTCTGTTATTAAAAAGATCTTTAAAATGCTCAAGGAGATAAAGGAAAATATTGAAAAAGGACTAAAAAGTATCAGGAAAACAATGAATGAGTAATATGAGAGTCATATTAAAAAGATATAAATTTTTAAAAGGAACCAAACAGAACTACTGGAGTTGAAGACCACAATAACTGAAATAAAAAATGCCCGGGAGGGTTTCAAGGGCAAATTGGAATTGGCAGAAAAAAGAATCTCAAAGACTAGATACTTGAAATGAGTCAGACTGAGGAGCTGAAAGAAAAAATAATTATTAAAAGCGAAAATAGCCTAAGACACTTCCAGGCATGATCAAGCATATCAATATATGCATTTTGGGAGTTCCAGGAGGAGAAGAAAGAAAGGGGCAGAAGGAATATACAAAGAAAGAATGACAAAGAACTTCCCAAACTTAGCAAAGATATGAATATGCACATCCAAGAAACCCAGAAACACCAAACAGGATAAACATGAGAAAAACACACACTGTCATATATTGATCACACTACTGCATGAAAATGACAAGGAGAGAGTTCTGAAAGCTTCAAGAGAAAAGCAACATGGTATGTACAAGGGAGTTCCAATTAGAGTGAGTGTCGATTTCTCTTCAGAAACCAGGGAGGCAAGAAGGCAGTGGATTGAAATATTTAAAGTGCTGAAAGAGAAAAACTGCCAGCCAAGAATTTTAAATCCACTGAGACATTCTTTCAAAAATGAGAGCGATTAAGAAATTCTCAGACAAACAAAAGCTGAGGGAGTTCTTCACCACTAGACCTGCCCTACAAGCGATGCCAAAGGGAGTTTTTCAGACTGAAAGGAAAGGACACTAGACAGTGATTCAAAGTGGCATAAAGAAATAAAGACCTGCAGTAAAGGTAACCATTTGAGTAATTATAAATATCAGTATTGTTGTGGTGTATGTTTGGTATATAACTTCACTTCTTACTTCCTACAGGTGCTAAAATGCAAATGCATAAAAAGTAATGAAAATCTATGGTTTGGGCATATAATGCACAAAAATATAAGTGGCAACAAGTACAAAAAATTTGGGGGGGAGAGAGGGTATATAGGAAAGATATATTGCATGCTCTTGAATTAAGTTATCAAACCAAATATGATTGCTATATATTTAGGGTGTTAAATTCTAACCCCATGGTAACCACAAAGAAAATATATCTGAGTAGAAATGAGAAGGCACTCAATATGGCACAATGCAAAAAAATCAAAAAAATATAGAAGTAGGCATTAACAGAATGGGGGACAAAAAAAAAAATAACATACAGCAGAAGATAATCCTGCATTATCAGCAGTGACTTTAAATGTAACTGTATTGAACTCTCCAGACAAAAGGCAGAGATTGACAGAATGGAAAAAAAAAAAAAAAGTATGACCCAACGATATGCTGTCTGCAAGACATTCACTTTAAATTCAAAGATACAAGTAGCTTGAGGGTGAAAGGATGGAAAAGATATATATCTTGCAAATAGTAACCAAATGAGAGCTGGGGTGGCTATACTAATATCAGATAAAATAAGCTATAAGTCAAAACCTGTTATAAGGGACAAAGATGATCATTATATACTGATAAAGGAGACAACTCAAAAGGAAGATGTAACAGTTTTAAAAATATATGCACCTAACAGCAGAGCCCCAAAATATATAAAGCAAATGCTGACAAATTTGAAGAGAGAAATTGACAGTTCTACATTAATTGTAGGGGGTTTTACTATACCACTCTCAATAATGTATAGAACATCTAGGGAGAAGATCAATAAGGAAATACAAGACTTGAATGATACACTAAAACGACTAAACCTAACAAACATATATAGAACACTTCACCTAACAAAAACTGAATACACATTTTTCTCAAGTGCACATGGGTCACTCTTCAGGATAGACCATATGTAGGGTGACAAAACAAGTCTCAATAAATTCAAAAATTTTGAAAACATACAATGCATATTCTCCAACAACAATAGAACGAAGCTAGAAATCAATAACAGAGGGAAAAAAGGGAAATCACAAACATATGGAAATTCAACAACATATTCTGAAACAACCAATGTGCTAAAGAGGAAATCAAAAGCAAAATTAGGAAATATATTGAGGTGAATGAAAATGAAAATACAACACACCAAAACTTACAGGATGAAGAAAAGGCAGCACTGAGAGGAAGATCTACATTATTATAATGCTGACATTAGAAAAGAAAAAAGACTTCAAATAAGAGGCCTAGCCTCAAAATTGGAATAACTAGAAAAAGAAGAAAAACTAACCCAAAGCAAGCAGAGGAAGGAAGTAAAGATTAGAGCAGAGGCAAATTAAATAGAAAAAAAAAAAGAGAGTATCAACAAAACCAAAAGTTGATTCTTTGAAAAGATCAATAAAATTGGCAAGCTTTTAGCTAGACTGACAAAAAAAAAACAAAAAGAGAGGCTACAAATAACTAAAATCAGAAATGAAAAAGATTACCTTACTACCAACCCTGATGAAATAAAAAGGACTATAAAAGGATATTATGAACAGCTGCACACCAATAAATTAGATAACCTAGATGAAATGGACAAATTCTTAGAAACACACAAACTGCCTACATTGACTGAAGAAGAAATAGAAGATCTCAATAAACCAAATACTAGTGAAGACATTTTATCAGTCATCGAAAACCTCCCAACAAAGAAAAGCCGAGGACCACATGGCTTCACAGGAGAATTCTACCAAACATTCCAAGCAGACATAACTAGTTCTGCTCAAATTCTTCCAAAAAATTGAAGAGGAGGGAATACTACCTAACTCATTCAATGAGGCCAACATCACCCTAACACCAAAGCCAAATAAATAAACTTCAAAAAAAGAAAATTACAGACCAATTTCTCTTATGAATATAGATGCAAAAATCCTCAACAAATACTTGCAAATCGAATCCAATCCCACATGAAAAGAATTATACACCATGATCAAGTGGATTTTATGCCATGTATGCAAGGATGGCTCAGAGCCAAATAAAAACCATGACCTACTAAGTTTCCTTTTTATCTTTTGAAATTTGTAATCTCCACTAAGGCAGCTGACCCAGATAGCTAATCAAGCCCCTAGTTCATTACCTTTGATCCAATATAAAATAAAGTCCATGTGTCCTAAAGTCACCCCTATAAGATGGACTAACCCTGGTCCAATCAATAGGGGGCCTGCTGACTTCCTTTCTATGTCCATATAAACCCTTTGCCATCCCTAGAACCCCTGAGCTACTTCTGTCTGGCTTCCTTTGTGGCAGCAAAATCTTGATGTCCCAAATAAAATGCCGTGGTTTCCATTTCCAATTTGTATTTCACACATATAAATGTCTACATTGACATAGGTTCTACATCAATCGGTTCTATTATTAATGAGCATTTTAGCAGTGGCTGCAATATTCAAATAATAGAATGTTATACAGTGACTGCATTTTCATATAGTATTCATTCATTCATTCACAAATATTTATTGCGAACTTTTCATGGGTCTGGTATTGTTTTAGGTGTTGAGTGTATGAGGCAGCTACATAATACACAAACCACTTACCTCCTGGAAGTTCATTGTAATAGGAATGAAAGACAGTAAACAGGAAAATACATAAAATGGTGTCAATGACACAAGTTATGAATAAATAAGCAGATTAAGAGTACTAGAGAGTGACAGGAGGGGCCAGGAAGAGAAAAGTGAAATCAGGGAAAAATGTGCGATAAAGGGAGGTTGAGCCATGCAGACATCTGGGAACAAAGGACTCCTAGAGAGAACAGGGAGGACAAAAGGCCTGAGTAAAATTGGCCCTATTGCTTGGTAATCAGTAGATGGTCAGATGGAGAGAGAGGGTATGAGGAGAATTCTAGTGTAAGTGTAAGGACAGGTTCTGGGGACGAGACCCCTCTGGAGTCAGGACTTGGCATACACCACAAAGAATCATAATTTTTTCCTGCACTAAAAGAAACTGCCTTTCCAAGGAAAGTGCCCAGTCTGCCCACAATTCCCCTGCACAGCAGAGCCCAAAGGGCGGGCCTTCCCAGCTCTGGGGGTGCAGAATTATGATGCTCACTGTCTCTGGAAGACAGGGAACCCAAAGTCAAATCCCTTTTCTGGTGTTCTACTGTGCTTACCCCAGTGCTCAAGCGTTTGAGGCTAGGAGAGGCATCTCAGTCTCCTGTGGCTCATCCAGCTCTGCAGACTGAGGCCGACCACCCTCTCTGTCTTCTCTGTTTAACCTGCCCACCAACCCCCCAGGCCCAGCAGACATTGATCAGCTTCCCCTATAACAACAGAGTGTGAGAGATGATGGTGCATTATCAACACAGACTGAAACACCCCAGGGGAGCAAAGCAGACCCCTATCTCTGATGTCACTCACCCAGAGAAGGGTGACTGACCACAGTTCCCTTCATTTAAGCAGTTAGAGAGCACAGACCATGAGGCGGCAGCATGGGAGCCCGCTGGGGGTGGGATGGCAGGAGCACTGGCTCCAGTCACTCACTGGGCAACCTTCTCTACCTCTCTGGGGTTAGGGTCCAAGGTTTGCACAGGAGAAGGTCACACAACACAAGGCAGTAGGCTTTGGGGTCTGCCTCCAAAAGAACAAGTCATGTCCCCTCTCTGAGCCCCACATTCCCTGTCTGTCCTTATCCCCTGGGGTCCCTGAAGATGGAGATGGTGTGGAGCTTGGCAAGCAGGGTGAGCACACACAGAGGAAGCCCCACAGCTCAGCCCCCTCAGATGATGCCAAGGATGCTACTGAAGGATGGACATAGAACCCCGGCCCTGTGATTGCAGCAACGACTGGGAGCCTCCCAAGGATGAGCCATGGGAGAATCATCCATTCAGGATGTGGATGGTAAAAGCAATAGCAGTAATCAAGAATAACAATTACGATTATTATTATTATTATTATTATTATTATTATTATTATTATTATAGCAAATGCTTAAGTAGCACTTACCATGTTCTGGGCAATGTTGAATATTCTTAAAATCTACTAACTCTTTCTGTGTCTTGGTGTGCATACCTCGTCTTCCCTGGAAGAAGGCACTGGGCTGGAATTTGGGGTGCAAGATGCTATAAGTGTCGGCCCCCATGAACATGAATTGTACAGAGGAAGCCAAGCCTGGGCCAAGTCCCCAGAGTTGTGGTGCAAGCACTGACCATCAATCATCTTCCCTGGGGCCCAGGCCTTCATCCCCACCAGGCTCAGTCTCTCCTTGGCTGCCCTGTGAGGCCAAGAGCTCAGGAGGGGAGGAAACCGAGGGCCTGGGAGATGCGGCTTTGTTCTGAATTTCCCGGGGGGCACATCCTTCCCGGGGGGCACGTCCTTCCTTGAGGGGAGACTGGGCAGCTCACTGAATTTTACCACGAAACTGAGGCATGGAGCTGCTCCCCAAACAGCACACAGGAGCAAAGAGGAATGTGAATCCAGACAGCGCAGATTCTAAAGCAGTGCTGTCAAACTGCTAAGAGCTCCTGCCATGTAAGATGCCCTGTGCTCTTTGCCTTATACTTTGCAAAGGACCTTCACCTCCAGGATATCACCTGACCTGCCCAACAACCTTGTTACAGGGGAGGAGTCCAAGCACCAGAGACAGCAGGAGTTCATCCCACATCGCACAGCAGGTAAGGGGAAGAGGCAGGATTTGCCCCAGTTCTAACATCTGACCCCAAAGTCCAGCTCTGTCCTCAGACCCCCACCACCTTCCCCAGGACCCCTGCCATCTCAGCCCCTCAGCCAAGGGCCGCTCTGGGCATCTGCTGACTGGGATGGTTGCAGCTGAGCCAAAAGCGCTGAGCTCCAGCCATGCCCACCTCACAGGCCGTCCTCTCCGCTCGCCTGTGGGTTGGTCAAGGGAAGGGAGGCCACTCCCTAGGAGTGTCTGAGATGTGACTGCTCCCCAAGAAGGCCCTCCTGCCAGGAGGGAGGGTCCTGATGAACGGGGAGGAGGAAGCTCCCACGTGTCCAGGCCTGACCTCACCTGGGCAGCAGCTCTGTGCCCCTCCCTTTCACAATGCCACTTAGAGACACAGGCATTTCTCAGCTCAGAGCAGACACACAAATGAGGCAGCAATAGCACTGTCATTGAAAGAATAAGGATATTATCCTAAAGGCCATCATCATCTCTGCAGAGAGGACTTCCCTTCCCCAGCCATCACCGTGTTGTCCCTGGCCCACTGTTCCCCCAGAGATATGGGGGTGGCAGAGGCCTTTCTTAGTGCCCTGCCTCTGGGCAGTGCAGGGTAGCAGCCTCCAGCCAGGGGCTCACTGCTCCTGGAGTTCCAGCCTCCTTCCCTGTCTGCAAATTCGCCAAGCCCATGAGCGTCTGCAGGACCCCTGCACCCCCAGACCCCCTGACCCTCAGCTGCAAATATCTCCCTTTGTAGTTGAGCCCACAGAGGCCAGGAAGAAGCTCCAGGGCTACTCAGGGGAACTTTCCACACTGGGCCATGCTGGGTGACAACTCATTTCCTAAGAGCTAGAATTGAGACTCCTGAACAAGGCCTCTTCACAATCGGGACCCAGCACATGTGTTTAGCTTCATTGTTAGCTGCTCAGCTCCCCCAGCTGTAGAGAAAGCTTCCTGCCCCACAAACACAGCACGGACTTGCCTAGTTGTGAGTCTCTGTGGCCTAGCACTCAGGGCCAGGGCATACCCCCATGCATGCCCTAGCGTCCTCCCACCCCAGAGGGAATCACCCCCTATCTGGACTCCATGGAAGACAGCAGCCCTCACTGCACTGCATTAGCTTTAAGGGTTCCTGTCCTTCTCACCTGCTTGAAGTGTGGACCCCCTGAGGGCAGACATGGACCAGAGTCTACCCTGGGTCCCCCGACCCTCACTCAGGGCGGGGCACAGTGCTTGCTGAGTGAGGACCCGGAGGTGACTGACAGATGGCCTGACCCAGGCACTGGCCTCTCCAGAACTCTGTCCTGCCCCCTCTGCTCTTGGCTTCCTAGGATCTGAAAGTGACCTTCAGGACCCACAGGCAGGACACAGGTGATGCTCACACATACTAAGGGCAAAGATGCCACCAATCCAGGCTCACTGGTGCAGAAAACAGAGCTTAATAGCCACAGGGTTCTGACCCTAGCAACTTCCCGGCCCCTCCCCCACTCCTGCAACTCATGCATTCACACATATAGGTATAACACACACACATGCACACTTAAATGTACACACGCACAAGCAAACATAAACTCACATGCATGCACACATTCCAGCTCACACACATGCAATTCAGATGCATATACACTCAGGCATACATCTTAATGCACACACATGCACATGTGTATGCTCACTCATGCTCACACACATACATGCACTCTCACACACCTGCACAGACCCATGTACACAATGCAACACGTTCACACACACACAAATACTCACATGTATACATGCACTCATTCCCTCTTATCCTTGACCACCTTTCAGATGAATTATAAACACTTCAATCCTTTTGTGGTTCCAGGAATAGTCATTTCTGAATCTCTTTTAAATTTTGTTCAAATCAAGAGGTCTTTCCCTGGAGTGAGACTCTCGAAGACAACTGGCCCAGTGTGTAAGTAGGAGGAAAAATGTCAGTGCTGCCTCAAAAGTGAGTTTGGTTCTCTGCTCTCCACCCATTTCCCAGTGGTTCAAACCCTTCCCCATAAACAAGGGAAGATTAAAGAGAGAAAAAGGACTCCCCATGCAGAAATGAACTCAGTGCCACAGCCCTGCTGCAGCCTCAGAGAACCCACCCAGCACCCATTGGCCTCCCTGACACCCCGGCCTCCAGATCGGGGTGCAAGTGTCCCCACAGGCTGAGGCTCTGTGGGAAGTCAGAGCTCTCAGAGCCAAGGCAGCTGTGCTAAGAGGAGGCTTTCCCTGAGTCATTTCAGAGTTACAGGAGGATGGGTGAGAGGAGAGTGACAGGAGTGTCTGAAAGAGGGAGTCAGTGCCTGTGCAACCCTCCCCCTCCAGGTGGGGCATCGCAAGGAAACAGGCGACGTCCCTGCCCTCAGTGTGGGATGAGGCAGCTGATGTCCTCTGAGGTGTCGACTGCTCCTCAGCATGAGTCATAGGCACTGTCACCAGTTATTAGACCCACCACAAGGTATGGTGCTAACACACTCTCCAGGAGGGAGGTCATGGCCAGGAACCTGGGGGAGAGGCAGGAGGGAGCCTGTTGGAGGGGGCCGATGACCCACTGGGCATTCCAAAGGGACTGAGAAACAGCCCAGGGGTCCCAGACCAATGCTTGCCCATCCCAAACCTGCCCTGTTAAGCCAGATGCCAGACCCCTTATAGGAAGTGAAGGTATAGTAGAGACAGAAGCAGCCTGGGAACAGGGTCTGCATTAAAGGGAGAGCCCTACCTTCCCTTGATCTTAGTCTCCCCATCTGTAAAATGTGGGGTGGAGTAAGACTTCAATTCTGATCTGGGATAAAGAGTCACCTGGACTGGTCAAGGGTTAAGGAAAAGCCATTTAAGAAAGAAGCCTGGAAGCCAAGGGAAGGTAGAGGGCACCTGTGGGGGCTGGATGCCCAAGACCCCAGACCCAGAAGACAAACCCTGTACCCAGATGGCACCTCTGGGCAACTGTGATCACCCCATGTGGAGAAGGGAGTGCCTGGCACAGAATTCAGGAGCCCTGGCTTCTGGCATCTTCCAGAGGCTTCTCCATCCTGGGCCCTGAGTCAAGTCCTCCTCCCTCTAGATCTCAAGGTTGAGCAGGGTCAATGAAGCCATCCTGAGGTCCCTTCTGTTCTGTTGCATGGTGGGCACCTGCTGTCACTCCCACTGTCCCTGCATTGGAGGCCCAGCCCCTCCCCTCACCAGCCTGCCCTACTCCAGGCCCTCCTCCACGACAGTCCTTCCCTGTCCTCTCCTCCCCATCAGGGCCTTTCTGTTCTCAGCTCTGCAAGCCTCACCCAGACTCTGTCCTGGCTGCTTTGCTTTGCAATCTAAAGTAGGTGTGTGAACAACTGGGCTATAGCCCAAGATACCATGGGGGTCAGCTAGGAGGCTGTGAAAATCTCATATAATTCACACAGGTTTTTTGTAACTGTTAAGTAAAAGAAAAGCCCAGCGTGGTGCTAGGCCCATTATTAGGTAGAGTTCAAATTAAAATTTTTCTTCAGTGTGATCATCAATATGGGTCAGAATGGGTCCAAGTGGGGAGTAGATTCAACACCAGGGCTCTGAATTAAAAGGCATCAGTGGCTTCCACCCCTTGAGTTCTCCCCATGTTCCCCAAAACGCAGCCTCAGACATGTGTCTGACCAAGCCACAGACATGTACCAAGAGACTGTGCAGTAAAGATGCCAGTCTGCCTCAGTTTCTCCCCACCCCATCCGCTATCTGAGTGGGCAAAGGGGCTAGGCCCCTCCCTCCTCCTGTAACCCTGCACCCCAGCATACCAGGGGTCATCTTTCTTCCCTTGTGGGGAATCTGTCTGACCACTGGCCCAGGAAGCCCCAAAGGAATCAGAAGAGGGAAGAAAAACCCAGGGCCTCCTTCCCTCACACAGAGGATGAGCATTTTGTCAGTGTGATGTGACTTGAGTCTGAGCACGCTCCCCTCCACTTCCCGACTCAAGGCCACATGTGTGTGCAGGGGCATGAATACAGACACTCACGTGCATGCACCCCATTCTCACACTCACTCACTCCCAAGCCTGAGCCTCATTAGGAACCTCACATGTGCCTCACTTGTACCTGATGATCCTGCAGCAACCTGGGTGATATGACAATGGTGGAGAAGAGATGCCACAGCCTCTGTGCCCTGAGGACTGGGATTCAGGACAGCTCTGCCCTCCACAAGCTGGGCGCCCTTTGCTCAGTTGCCTGACCTCTCTGGGCTCCACTGAGAAATCAACCTGCTGGACATAGTGATTGCTAAGGACCTACTCCACCCTTACAGCCAAGATGTCTATGTTGGTGGCTGGCACTGGGGTGAGAAGAGTTGAGAGGCAGGTAGTGAGAGAGAAAGGAAGAAGTTAGGAGGAAGGAGAGACCAACCCTCATATAGAAGGGGAAGTGGGGAGCAGAGGAGCTGCCTGTGCACAGAAGAGCCTCCTTACCCCACACAAGGGGCAGAGCAGAAGCAGATCTTTGTGGCATCAAGAGAAAAGCTGAGGGAACCCTTCCCTCTGAGCCAGGCCCTGAAAGAGCCACCCGAAGAGGCAGAGCACCTGTACCAGTAATTTGGCTTCAGATGTGGAGTGTGATGGGAAACAGTGCATGCAGACACCCAGTGGAAAGCATGGCCCTGTTCTCTGCTCTGTGCCTAGGGCCCCCACGAGCAACCCTGAGACCCTGGTGAGCCAGCTCTGTGTGCCAGAATATGGGCTCCAGAGGGACAGAGAACATGAACAATAGAATCATTCCTGTCCAGAGAGGATCCCTTCAGAGACCCAGGAACCTCCTGAGTGACCTTGATCATCCCTGCACTGAAAGGGGTGGTTGCTCAAAACACTCAAGCTAGAACTGACACTGGAAGGACAAAGCTGAGCTTGAACTTGGGGCTCTTTCTGGCAGGACCATTCTCAAATAGATCAGAACAACTCCAAGCCTTTCAGAGTCCCCTCCACTCTGTGTTGTTCTATGATTACACAGGCTGCTTCAGATGGTTCTTGATCTAGACCAATTTATTTGTGGGTTTACTTCATTGATTCATTTGTCCCATATTTATTCAGCTCTTACTATAACAAGGGCACTGATCTAAGTACTGAAGATATAGAAATGGACAAAACAGACAAAGCCATGCTCTTAAGGCACAAGCATTCTAGTTGATCTTTGTGGCATGACTGAGACTCTCAAAGCTCTCTCAGCCACTCATTGTGGTTCAGGTGCTCTGGCTAACTGTCTGATTAGCACAGGTAAACTGAAGAGCCAAAGTGTGAAGCCATCTACCCAGGTTCATCCAGTGAGTTTGTGAAAGACCAGACCAAACTGATGGGTGGGCCAAAGGCTCTGCAGTGTCTCTACCTGGGCTCATTCCTCTTGGGATAGACAGCTGCTCCTCCATCTCCGGAGCTCCAGAGGTGGTGATTCTCCACCTTGGGTCAGACCCTAGGTGGTTGTCACTGCATGGTTTGGAAAGTAGAGGCAAACAGAAGTGTCCTAGCCCTGTAAGTTATAGTGATGATGGAACAAGGAGTAGGGGCTGCTAAATTAGAAAACCCAGTCACAGTTTCATGGCAGCCTGTCCAGCCAGAGAGCCCCCACCAAGGCTTCCCCAGACAGAAGTGTGAGTCACTCATCTGCTCTCCACTAGGCCCATACCCATTGCAGAAAGCCAGTGGACCTGCCAGTTGAGGTGTTTTTTCCCCTCTGACCTGCTGGGGTTCCATTCCATATTCTCTTCTTTGCTAAATTCTCTTCTTGATTAAGTCAGATTCTGAAAGCAGCTCTATGTCATAGTAGTTTGTTCTAAGTGTCTGGCAGAGCATCTCCTTAGACAGAGGGAAACATGGAGGGTAGAGAGAAGAGGGATAAAAGGATGAGGAGTCTAAGTTGGCCAGGCCAACTATATCACTTACTAGTGATCTCATTTGGTAGACGGGGAAAGTTAACTAATGTGGTGGCAAAATGCCAAAGCCCCAATAAGAATAAACAGTTCTGCCCAGGCCTCAAATGAGGCAGTCCAGGTAGAAGCTTTCTGACAGCCTTGCTTCACCTAGGCATAAGGCTAGTTTGTTGAGAAGTTAAAAATAGGCACCCAGCTTATAAAAGTTTGACCAGTGGTGGTGAGTTAGAGGTTTTTACTTTCTTACTTAGGAAATACTCCTTTCTGGCTAAGGATGATAGGTTGGGATTTCTAGGAAATTTGATGATGTACCTAAATATAAGTCTATTCTAAGTGCACTGCAGTGAGATGAGGGAGAACCCAAGGAAAAACCCAAGATACTCAAGAGGTCATTTGAGGACTCTGCTTCTGACTAAGATGTAGCAGTTAGAGTGGCCCAAAATTCCTGCTGCACCAACTATAAAGAGTTTATATAAATTACAAAAATCGTATGGTTCATCCATGTTGCCATATGTTTCAGGACCTTGTTCCTTCTTACTGCTGTACAGTATTCTGTCATATGTATATACCACATTATGTTTATCCACTCATTTGTTGAAGGGCACTTGGATTGTCTCCATCTCTTGGAAATTGTGAACAATGCTGCTATGAACATCGGTGTACAAATGTCTATTTGTGTAACTGCTTTCAGATGGTCTGAGTATATACTGAGAAGTGGAATTGCCGGATCGTAGGGTAATGTGATATCTAGTTTCCTGAGAAACCACTGAACTGTCTTCCATAGTGGCTGTACCATTATGCATTTCCACCAGCAATGAATATTCCATAATTTAAAAAAAATGATAAAAATCATATGGATAAGATATCAGAGAATTTAGAGGCAATGAGAACTACAACCACAGAGAGATAGGGAGAGGGAAACCCTTTTGCAGTAAGCAGAACACAGACAATTATATAAATCTTTGGGACATATCCCTCTTCTAGGCAAGGATTGACACAAGCAAAAGAATTCTGCGGGGGCAAAGAAAAACCAGAAAAACTTTTGTGGTCAAACACAGCTGGTATTTCATACTAGAAGTTGAGGAGATTCAAACACGTGGTTGGCTTTCCCATAAGATGTTTGCTGAGTTCTTGGGCTGCATAGGGTAGATGAGGTAGTTAGGCTTCAGGCTTGTAAAAGGTATAGTGAAATATCCCATAATCCCATGAGGCTTCAGGAATAAATTTCTGTTATATGGATGAATCCAGCCTCAAATATAGAGCCATTTGACTCTCAAGCCATTTGATAGATTTTGAAGATGTATGTAAGAGGGGGTGTTCTAGTTTGCTAATGTTGCCAGAATGCAAAACACCAGAGATGGATTGGTTTTTATAAAATTGGGTTTATTTGGTTACACAGTTATAGTCTTAAGGCCAAAGTGTCCAAGGTAACACATCAACCATCAGGTACCTTCACTGGAGGGTGGCCAATGGCACCCAAAAAACCTCTGTTAGCTGGGAAGCACATGGCTGGCGTCTGCTCCAAAGTTCTGGTTTCAAAATGGCTTTTTCCCAGGATGTTCCTCTCCAGGATGCAGTTCCTCAAAAATGTCACTCTTAGTTGCTCTTGGGGTGTTTGTCCTCTCTTAGCTTCTCTGGAGCACGAGTCTGCTTTCAACAGCCATCTTCAAACTGTCTCTCATCTACAGCTACTCTCTCAGCTCCTGTGCATTCTTCAAAGTGTCCCTCTTGACTGTAGCAAGTTTGCTCCTTCTGTTTGAGCTTATATAGTGCTCCAGTAATTTAATTCAGACCCACCCTGAATGGGTGGGGCAACACTTCCATGGAAATTATCCAACCAAAGGTTTGTCCACAGTTGATTGAATCACATCTCCATGGAAACAGCCAAAGGATTTCAAAATCTAATCAACACTAATATGTCTGCCCACACAAGATTGCATCAAAGATAATGGCATTTTGGGGGACATAATACATTCAAACTGGCACAGGGGGCTAAAAGTAAACTGACTTCAAAATCTCCAAATACAAAAATGAGACCCACATTCAGGGAAGGGGAAGGGGAAAAAAGTACATAAAAACCTCCAAACCAAAATTTTATATGGACCAATCCTGAGCCATAGGGAAAAACAACAATGGACTAAAATAGAAGCTTAGCCACAAAATTGTTTAGTCCATTATTATATTGGGTTGATCTGTTTCTCACCTGATATGACTGACGGAGGAAAGGAACATGATCTCCAGTGGATTATATCATCTGGAATCTTTGATTCTTTTATATACAATGTATCACAAATAACAAAGTAATACCAAACACAGGAAGAGAAAAATGGTATTGTTGTTAACAAAAAGGAAAGCAAACAATAGGAGCAGACCTACAGAGTTTTTGGATATTGAAAAATCATTAAACAATTATAAATATGTTAAAAATTAAAGGAAAATATAGACAAAATGAATGAAGTGATGAAAAACCAATAGAGAAATGGAATCTAAAGAATAGGCCCAAATAGACATTTTAGAATATTAAAACATAATATGCAAAATGAAGAATTCATTGAACAGGCTTATTGCCAGACTGAACACAGAAGAAGAAAGGATTAATTAACTCACAGATGGATAAATAAAAATTTTCCAAACTGAAGACTACACATAAACTAAATGAAAAACTAAGAATACAAAGTATGCGAGATGTAGTGAAAAGATCTAATATAAGTATAATTGGAGTCCAAAAGGAGAGAAAGCAGAGAATTAGGAGCTCAATATTTGAGGCATCAGTTGACAAGAACATCCCAAAACTGATTAAAGACATCAACCTACATAGTCAAGAAACTTGGTGAAATGTAAAATGCAAAGAAAATTACATCAAGGCAAAACTAGATCAACCCAAATGACAGGTGAAAAATAAAGGTAAGATAAAACCTCAAGGGCCATCAGTGGACAAAAGAAATATTACTTTCAGGTGGACAACAGTAAGAGTGACAGTTAAAGACAAAGTGACAGTTTCAGTAGAAATTTAGGAAGCCACAAAACCAAGGAATTACAGTTTTAAAGGACCAAAAATTAAAACTTCCACTTTACAATTGTGACCTTACAAATAATAGTGAAATATAGACATACTCAAAGTTGAAATAATTTGTCACTAGCATGTTCTTACTCTAGAAAATACTATATCTAATGCTTCAAGTTGAAGAAAAAGTCCCCATATATAAACTATGTAGGTAAATATGAAATTATATTCACTGTTTAAAGCAACTATATTAGCTTTGTGTGGATATTACATATGAACAAATAAAATACATGATAAAATAGTAAAGTAGTAAAAGAATTGTTCCTGAGAGGATAAGGTATAGATTAAGTTTTATTATAAAATGTGTAGTTAACCACTAAAAATGATACAAAAGGGGAGCAAAAGTAAAATGATTATCTTAGTCCAAAAAAAAAAAAAAAAAAAAAAACAGGTAGGATGGGAGGCACAAAGGAAAGAAAAATTACAGGGACAAATGAAAAAAATAGTAAGATGGTAGAATTAAACCCTATATCTGTAATTATAATAATGGTTATTGGAATAATCTTTCCAACTAAAATACAATGTCAGACTAGTTAAACACAAGAGCCAAATATATGATGTTTATAAGAGATGTACTTCATTGAAAATAAAGGGATGACAATAAACATAAAATGCTAACACACACACATGAAAAGTAAACAAAGTGTCTCAAGAACAAATATTAGAAGAGATAAAGCAAACTATTTTTTACTCATGACAGGATCAATCCAAAATGTGTGTGTATCTAATAGTGTAGGCAGAAGGGGATAAATTATCTTCAAAAAAGAAAAAAATAAAAGTTGTTACTTTTCAACAGAAATTGTGGATTTCAGAATGCATGGAATGACAATTTAAGGTGCTAAAAGAAAAAGACTGCTTTCCTAGATTTAAATATATGGCTTTTCAAAAGAGTCTTTACATAAAAATTAAGTTTTGCTACCAAGAGGCATGCATTAAAAAGAATTACTTAAGGGAATATTTCACACTGAGGATAATGACCTTTGTACAAAACAGGACATAAAGAGGGAATGAAGAACAGAAAAAAATGTAAATCTGTAGGCCGATGTAAATTAATATTGATCATAAGAACAATTATGGTAATTTCTCATCAGTTTAAAAATTTATGTAAAGCTAAAATGCATGACAACAATAGCACAAAATGTGTATGGGGTGGGGAAAGCAAATGGAGTTAAGGTATTTTACAGTTCTATCATTACTGGGCAAGTGCTAAAGTAATAATTTGTCTAAGATTGTAATGAGTCAAAGATTCATGGTGATATAAACTTAAGTCAAAATGAAGTTGGTGCCACTAGCATCAGGCAAAGTAGAATTTTAGACAACATGGGTTGCAGAGGTAAATAGGGAGTGTTTCATAATTATAAAAGGACAAATTTACCAAAAAGATATCACAATCCTAATATGAATGCACCCAATACCATAGATTTAGAACCAATAAAGGGAAGAATATGGAGAAATATACAAACCCACAAGTATCTATGAAGATATTTATCACTTCACTCTTTAAATAGGTGGTCAAACAAGCTGACAAAAATCAGAAGGGATATGGATCTGACAAATATAATCAATAATGTTAGCCTAATTTTGATATGATGTACACTGCATCCAACAATAAAGGAATTAATTTTCTCAAAAATGTACATACAGCCCCCACTAGCTCCACAAACTTGGACACATTTAACCTCTCTCAGCTTCAGGTTTGTCAGCTATTGAATGGGAATGAAATGAGATAATATATTAAAGGACTTAGCGCATTGCCTGACACACATTAAATGTTTGTTGTATTTGCTCACATGCATATGCAGCTCATTGTTGCTACTATATTGTTATTGTTGCTGTTATTATATAATGACAATTAAAAGACATTTTCTGACTTCAAAAAAAAAAATGTTCATAGACCATTGACAATCTTATTATATACTGGGTAATAGAAAAAACCCAAAATTTCTTTTAAAGATAGAAATAATTCTGGCCATAATGGGACTAAGCGAGAATTGAATAGCAAAAAGATAATAGAAAATCCAAAGTTTCTCTGGAATTTTAAAAATATGTTTCTAAATAACACATGGGTCAAAGTAAAAATCAAACAGAAATTAGAAAATATTTTGACCTGAATAAAAATAGTGTGACATATCAAATTTATAGGATGTAGCTAAATCAATTCTTAGAGTAAAATTTATTACCATAAATGCATATATTATAAAGAAAGACTGAAAGTCAATGATTTAAGCTCTCATATCCAGATGGTAAAAAAAAGACAAAAACTTTAGAAGATACAAAAAAAGGACAATAAATCAAAAATAAGAAAGTAAGGATGAAGCAATCGTAAAGATAAAAGTAAAAATTAGATACACAAACAAAAGTACAATGGAGAAAATTAATGAATTTCCAATATCAGAAAGGAAAATGGGGACATACTAGACACCTTACAGACATCATAAAGAAAATACAAAAATATCATGAACAACTTCATAGCATTGCATTTAAAATTGTCCATGAAATTTTTTAAATTCCTTAAAAAGCACAATCTATTAAAGCAGCAAAAGGAAATACAGAAAATCTGAATGATGTAGTACATATAAATTATTGTTAACAATCTTACAAAGAAACCCTCAGTCCTGGTGGCTTCAGTGGTACATTTTTCTCTAAGTTTGAAGAAAAGCATAATGCCACTCTTACACAGACACTTTCAGACAATAAAAACAGAGAAGACACTTTTATAGAAGTCTGTTTTTTGGATTGTTTCTTGTTTTCCTGTCGGTTTTTTTTTTTTTTTTTTTTTGTAGGTTTACAGAAAAATATGCGTGAAACACAGAATTAACACATAACACCCTATTATTAACAACTTGCATTAGTGTGGTAGATTTGGTACAATAGATGAAAGAAACCTTCTTATAATTGTACTATTATCTATACTCCATGGTTTACTTTAGGGTTCTGTTTGTGTATACAGTCCTATGGATTGTTCTATTTTAAACTTGTATTCTAGTAACATATATACAACCTAAACTTTTGCCATTTAACCACATTTAAATGTATAATTCATTGCTATTGACTACATTCACAATAATGTGCTACCAACACATCATCATCCATTACCAAAACTTTTCCATCAACCCAAATCAAAATTCTGTACAATTTAAGTATTAAATCCCCATTCTATACCTCCTACCCTGGCCCCTAGTAACCCATATTCTAATTTATGATATGAGTTTGTGTATTGTAAGTGGGGTCATACAATATGTGTACTTTCTGTCTGGTGTATTTCACTCAACATAATGTTTTCAAGATTTCATCCATATTGTCACATGTATCCTTGTATGGTTGAATAATATTCCATTCTATGTAGGATGTAGTTATATTTTGTTTATCCATTCATCTGTTGATGGACACTTGGGTTGCTTCCATCTTCTTGGCAATTGTGAATAATGATGCTATGAATTTCACCATGCAAATATCTGCTTCAATCCATGCTTTCAATTCTTTGGGGTGTATACCTAGAAGTGGGATTGCTGCAATTCTATACTTTACTTCCTGAAGAATTGCCAGACTATATTCCACAATGGCTGCAACATTCTACATTTCCATCAGCAATGAATCAGCATTCCTTTTTCCCCATAACTTTCCTCTCCAACATTTTTAATTTTCTGTATTTTAATAGTAGCCAACACTAGTAGGTATGAAATGGCACCTCATTGTGGTTTTGATTTGCCTTTCCCTAACGGTTAACGATGTTGAAAATCTTTTCATGTACTCTTTTGCCATTTGTATATCCTCTTTGGAGAAATGTCTGCTCAAGTCTTTTTGCTCATTTTTAACTGGGTGGTTTATTTTTTTTTGTTGAGTTAAAGATTTCTTTGTATATTCTTTATATACACATTTCTTTATATATTTGATAAGGATATTAAAACCTAATCAGTTATGTCATTTCCAAATATTTTCTTCCATTATATGGGTTTTTGTTTTGTTTTGTTTTGTTTTGTTTTTTTGTACTTTCACGACAAAGTCCTTTGATGCACAAGTTTTTTTTTTATTTTTTATTTTGATGAGGTTTCATTTATCTATTTTTTAATTTTGTTGCTTGTGCTTTGTGTATGAAGTCTAAGAAACCATTGCTGAACACACAGTCTTAAAGATGGTTCCCTATGTTTTCCCTTAGGAATTCTATTGTTCTGTTTTTATTTTTAGGTCTTTGATTCATTTGAGTTGATTTTTGTATATGGTGTGAGGTAGGGATCTATCTTCATTCTTTTGAATATGAACATCCAGTTTTTCCAGAACCATTTCTTGAAGAGATTATTCTTTTCCTACTGACTGAACATGGAAACCTTGTCAAAATAAGTTGACTTTAAATGCGATGGCTGACTTCTAAAGTCTCAATTTAATTCCATTTGTCCATATGTCTGTCCTTGTGCCAGCACCATGCTACTTTGATTATTATAGGTTGTTATAAATTTTAATATCAGGATGTGTGAGTCCTCCAACTTCATTCTTCTCTTTCAAAATGGCTTTGCCTAGTCAGGGTAACTTACACTTCTATATAAATTTAATGATTGGCATTTCCATTTCTGCAAAGAAATCTGTTGGAACACTGTTTGGGATTGCTTTTAATCTGTATATCACTTTGGGTAGAATTGACTTCTTAATCATATATAGTCTTCCAATCCTTGAACATGAAATATCCTTCCATTTATTTAGGTATTCTATGGTTTCTTGTAGCAATGTATCATAGTTTCCTGTGTAAAAGTCCTTTCATTCCTGATTAGATTTATTTCTAGATAGTTGGTTCATTTGGTTCTATTGTAAATGGAACCTGGAACTTTTCTTGATATCCTCTTCAGATTGTTCAGTACTGGTGATAAAAGCACTACTGAATTTTGCATGTTGATTTTGTACCCTGTCACATTTCTCAATTTTTTTTTTAGTTTTAGTAGTTTTCTTGTGGATCTTTCAGGATTTCTGTATATAGGATCATGTCATTTGCAAATAGGGAAGGTTTTTCTTCTTCCTTTCTAATTTGGATGCTTTTTATTTCTTTCTCTTACCTAGATGCCCTAACTAGAATGCTTGTACAAAGTTGAATAACTGTTGTGACAATGGGCAGACTTCTCTTGCTCCAAATCTTAGAGAGAAAGATTACAGTTTTCATCATTAAGTATGATGCTAGTAGTGGGTTTTTCACATAAGCCCTTCATCATGTAGAGGATTTTTCCCTCTATTCCTAGATTTCTAAGTGTTTTTGTCAGGAAAGGTACTAGATTTTATCAAGTGCCTTTTATGCATCAGAGTTAATAATCTTATTTTTCCCTTCATTCTGTTGTGGGGTATTGAATTAATTTATTTTCTTATGTTGAAACACCCTAGCATACTTGGGATAAATCCTACTTTATCATACTGTATAATTCTTTTTATGTGCTGTTGGATTTTGTTTGCTACTATTTTTTGAGTGTTTTCACATCTATATTCATAAATGATATTGGTCTGTAATCACCCTTTCTTGTGGTATTTCATCTGCCTTTGTTAGGAGGGTGATGGTAACCTCATAGAATGAGTTAGGGTATGTCACTTACTCTTCAACCTTTTTGAAAAGTTTCAACAAGATTTGTGTTGGAGAGCCATCATCAACATAGTGACACAAGACATGCCCTGAAAAAACCTCCCCAGAGATTCAGCAAATAAAAAGACAAATCCTACTTGCTTAGTATTATGGAGGATGGTATGGACTGGAGAAGGACTCCACAAATGCCAAAATGAAGAAAAAGAAAAATATGTAGGAAATTTCCATCCTCTAATGCTGGTCCTCTCCCACCTTGGTCCCTTACAGCTTGGGAGTTACTCCAAGGCAGTGTCCCAAATCCCTCTCACCTCCCACAGGAACACAGACTATAGAGTCACTCACAGCAGTGCGTTAGAACAATACACACATCCAGGCACAGGGAAGCAAGTCCACAGAGACCTAGGTTGGAATACAAACCACTGAAGAGTGCTGCATAAAAATGGGTATGTGGTGTTGGGGAGAAAAGAAAGACTGCTATAGAAATGTGGCTGGCAAGGGGTACACTCAGTCCAGTTTCTGTTGGCTGGACCAACTAAACATAAAATGGACTTTTATGGAGTGACCCACCTTTCTGGATTGACTGCATCTGGCACTCCAGGGAAAGATATCCTAGCAGAGAAGAAACAAGATGCACAAAAGCCTCACAGAGGAAAAAGGGAGAGGGGTTAAACTGAACTGCTATAAGACAGGAGGGTCCAAGAACTGAAAATTGTTAGAAAAATGGGGCTTTGAGTGAAGGAGAGAATTTAAACAAGTCATAGGAGTTGGGGAGAAAATTCCACACAAAAATAAACAGAACAGATGAAGATTTGGAACACAGGAAAAGAAACATTCTCCTGGATATGAAATAATTGTACAAAAAAATGCAATCTTAAAAATTATGCCACATCTCTAGGGCAAGAAGCAGATTATGAAGAACTGAGAAAATCTAAATTGTTAAACACAGGCAACTTTAAAGGTCTAGAATATGTTGGACAAAGCATCAAAGAAGAAACTTAACACAAAGCCATTAAACAATAAAACCCTAGACAAGAGGGAAAAACTGACTTACAGAACTAACTCATCAAGATAATCAGATGCCTAGACAGCTCAAAAAATTACAAGCCATAATAGGAAACAGGAAGATATGGCTTAGTCAAGGGAACATATTAAAACCACAGAGGAGAAACAGAACTTAGAAAAACTAATCAAAGAAGTCTTCTAAGTTAATTCAATGAGATAAAGGAAAAGATGGATATAGAGCTAAAGGATATTTAGAAAATAATGTAGGAGCAAAAATAAGAATTTGAAAGTTTAAAAAAAACTAAATTATAAGTATGAAAGGCACAATAGTAGAGACTAAAAGTACGCTAGAGGCATATAACAGCAGATTTGAACATGCAGAAAAAAGAATCAGTGAGCTTAGAATAGAAGACAATAAAAATAATACAGTCAGAAGAATAGAGAGAGAAAAGAATAGAAAAAAAGAGCAATGTCTGAGGGATTTAAGTGACAACATGAAGCACACAAACATATGTGCCACGGGTGGCCCAGAAGGAGAAGAGAAAGGAAAAAGAGGCAAAAATAATTTGAGGATATAATGCCCAAAAATTTCCTAAATTTTATGAGAGACATAAATATATATGTTCAAGAAATACAAAATACTCCAAACAGAATAAATCCTAATAGACTTACTCCAAGACACATATGAATCAGAATATCAAATGCTAAAGATAAAAAGCAAACAAGTGTTCCCCAATAAGACTAAGTTCCAATAGCTCATCAGAAACCATGGAGGCATGAAGGTAAGGTTATGATATATTTCAGATACTGAAAAAGAAAAAATTCTAGCCATAAATTTGTTTAAACTTTCCTTCCAAAATGAGGAAGAGGTTAAAACATTCAGAGACAAAGATCCCTGAAAGAGTTTGTCAACAGAAGACCTGCCCTACAAGAATTACTAAAGGGAATTCTGTGGAGTGAAAGGAAAAGACAGGAGAGAGTGGCTTGGAGTAGTGTGATGCAATGAAGATTATCAGTAAGGGTAACTAAAAGGGTAAATCCTGAACTCAATAGTACTGACCCCTTGATGTACAAATTTGCTCTTCATAAGCACCAGAATACAATTAAACAAGAAAAAGGCATATTTCCTGATATCGGACATGCAAAATATAAAGTGCTAAAATGGGACAAAAATAATGTAAAGAGGAGAAATAGAAGGATAGGAGAACAGAGAATATGTATGCTATTGAAGCTAAGTTGGGATATTTTCAAATTAGTGGGTTATAGATGCTGGCTATGTAATATAAACCCTAGGGTAATCACAAAGAAAGTATTATACAAATATACAGAAACAGAATGAGGAAGGAATCAGTCAGATACATCACAAAAGATCTACTATACAGAAAAGGAGGTTTCAATAAAGGGAAAGAGAGAAACATAAAAAAGATATGGCATTTGAAAACCAAAGTCCAAAATGATTGAAGTAAGTATTGCCTTTAAAGTAATAACACTGAATGTTAATGGATTAACTCCCCAATCAAGACACATATTGGCAGATTGGATTATAAAAACATGATCCAACTCTATGTTGTTTATAAAAGAATCACCTTAGATCCTAAAACACAAATAGGTTGAAAGTGAGAAGATGGAAAAACATATTCAATGCAAATAGTAAAAAAGAGAGAGAGAGAGAGATCTGGGGTGGCTATACTAATATCAGACTTAATGTCTTAAGTCAAAAGCTGTTATAAGACAAAGAAGGAAACTCTATGTTAATAAAAGGGACAATCCATCAAGAAGAATTTAAAATCACAAATATTTATGCACTTAACAATGGTGCCCCAAAATACATGAGACAAACACTGGCCTGAGGAACTTGTAGGACCCCATCAAGGATACCAATATACACATTGTGGGAGACCCAGAAGGAGAAGAAAAAGAGAAAAGGGCAGAAAGAATATTTAAAGAAATAATGGCTGAAAACTCCATAAATTTAATGGAACACATGAATAAACACATTTAAGATGCTCAACAAATGCCATAACCCCCCCCCCAAAAAAAAACATATTATGATCAGATAGTCAGATAAGAAAGATAAAGACAGAATTCTGAAAGGCTTCAAGAGAGAAGCAAAGATCACTTACAAAGGAGCCTCAATAAGAATAAGTGACAATTTTTCATGAGAAACCATTGAGATAAGGTGGCTGTGTGATGACATATTTAAAGGGCTGAAAGCAAAAATTGTCAACCAAGAATTCTATATCTGGAAAAACTGTCTTTCAGAAATGAGGAAGAGATTAAGACACTCTCAGATAAACAAAAGCTGAGGGAGTTCATTACCTCTAGATCGTGCCTCCCAGAGAGACTAAAGAGAGTTCTGCAGGAACACCTTCTGATAGGAAAGGACAATAGACAATAGATCGAAGCCACATGAAAGAATATCTCTGGTACACGTAATGACATAGGTAAATATAAATACCAATACTACTGTATTTTTGGTTTGTAACTCCATTGTTTGCTCCCTACAGGATTTAAAAAGAAAATGCATAAAATGTAATGATAAATCAGTGATTTGGGACTCATAATGTATAAACATGTAATTCCTGCCAAGAATTACATAAAGATGAGGGGACAGAGGTTGAGAAAGTTTTAGTAATGGAAGTAATCACTGTGAATGTGATCAATCCCACTGAGTGGTATGCTTGTTAGTGGTTGAGATGGGAAAGTTTATATTGTATATATGTGCCCACAATTTAAAAAAAAAAGAAACAACAAAAGAGACAATGATAATTAAATGCAATACACGATCACGGACAGGATCTTATAAGGGAGGAGAAAAGGCTCAAATGGACATTATTGGGACATATAAAAAAGGAATATAGACTGCAAGCTTTCTATCAATGTTAAATTTCTTGAATTTAATAATTGCACTCAGGGTGGTTACATAAATGAGTATCCTTGTTCTTAGGAAATGTACATGGCAGTAATAAATGCCCAAGGAGCATAATGTTATAACCTACCCTAACTGTTCAGAAAATGGATTTGCAGATAGATAGACAGGTAGATAGATAGATAGATAACATGATACAGCAAATGTGACAAAATGTGAACATTGTGTATCTAGGTATCTGGTGCAATAGGGGTAGGCTGGAGTTCTCTGTCATGGGTTTGTATTGTTTTCATAACTGTCCTATAAGCTGGAAAGTGTTTCAAAATAAAACATTAAAAAAAAAAAAACTTCTGTTCATCAAAACTCACTGAGTGAAAAATCAACCAACAGAATAAAAGAAGAAATTTGCAAAACCTGTGTGTCTGACAAAGAAATTATATCCAGAATATATAAATAATTCCCATAAATCATTAAGAAAACTACAGAAAGTTAAATAGAAAACATAAACAGAAGATGTTAACAGACATAAAAAAAAAAATAATAACCACATGTCCACTGACGTAAAGGATGCTCAACTTCATTAGTATTTGTGGAAATTTGAAGTCATAAAATCACATCTCCAATATGTTTAATCTACACATGCTCCAGAACAACACTAAAATCACAATTATAAAAAATGCCAAATGTTGTGAAGTGTTGTATACAAAACCTTCATGAACTGTTGATGAGTCTGTAAATTGGTACAACCACTGTAAAATTGGGTGCAACCAACTGTAAAACTACTTGGCAGCATCTACTAACAAAGAATAGATGCCTACCTTATGACCCAGCAATTCCTCTCAAGTGTTTAACCATTATATATTATCCAAAGACAGAGAATAGAAGGTTCATGAAAGCACCATCCATATTAGCCCCTAACTGGAAACTTCCCAAATGCACATCAATACAAAAATGATTTAAGTGTTGAGATATTCACTCAATGGAATACTAAGCACAGTGAGAATGAACTAAACCCAACTACCCAGAACAATTTGGATAAAGCTCAAAAACAAGATGGAACAAAATAAGTCAGATCCAAGAAGGTACACATCATATGATTCATTTATAATAAGTTGAAACCAAGGCAAAACTGATAGTTCCTAGTGGAAGTCAAGATGGGATTATCCTTGGGGGAGGATGCAGTAAGAGAGGGCTTTAGGTTCTGGTCACATTCTGTTTTCTGGAGCTGAGTGCTGGTTACACAGGTGTGTTCAGTTGGTGAAAATTAATTGAGCTGCACAGGAAAACTCTGTGCTAAGCCTGGTCAGTCAGCCCAGGTCAGAATGATGTAATTTCTAACCGAGGTCTCCAGCTGTGGGGAGAGAGGGCCTGCACCCTTCTCTACCCCTTTGCAGACTGCAGGACAAGACAACTTCCTGAAGACCCAGAGTCTGTTCCCCAGATCCCTGGTCATGGTCTGCTAGCTCCTCACAAGCCTCTGTAGACCTTGCCTGGAGGTTTCTAAGCCTCCTTGTGTATTTATCAAGGCAGGCAGGGCCAAGGGGGCCTCCTTGATGTACCAGGAGAGCACCGTGGCACTAGTAAGGGAGGGTGCTCTCTCAAAGTCACACAAAGGCTCAGTGGCTGGCTGTGCTAAAGACCTAGTGTGCTGACCCTGCTCCAGTAGCCTGGGTGCTGCATTCTTTCTTCTCTAGGAAGACTATGGAGCTACACTGTCCAATGTGGTAGTCACTTGCCACAGGTCACTACTTAAATTTAAATTAAAGTTAAGTCAATTTAAACATTCAATTCCTCAGTCACATGAGCCACCTGCCAAGTGCTCAATAGCCTCATGGGGCTAGTGGCTACCATAGGGGACAGCAGTGGAGAATGCTGCTCTAGAGTGGAAAATCAGGAACAACTGTGTCCTTCAAATCACTTAGCTGCTAGTCTAGTAGGGGCGGAGAGAACCCCCAAAGCAGTAGTGCTTCTTAGCAAGACAGGTTCAGCATGTCACCACGTCCCAGGTCAACTGTCTGCCTTCCAGGCTGTTTCCTGTCCTCAAAGCCTTCCCCAAGCCCCAACCCCAACAATGCCACCACGCACTCACAAAGAGAGTGATTTCATTCATGTTAAGAATCAGCAAGAAAAACTACCTTGTTCAAATTATTTTATAAGCAAGGACTGTATGGGAGCCTTGCCACCTGTAAACACAGGAGATAAAATCAATAATCCCAAACCATCTTTGGAAACTCTGTACCAAGCACAGTACATTTTTCTTTTGCCACCTTCCAGAGGGAAGAAAAACTCCAAACAAATAAATAAAAGTCAGTTTCTATGTCCTACCCTAGTTTAGTCCAGACATCTTACTCTGTTATCCCTTGCTTCTTTTCTTTCATGAGAATTGGGGACATCAGTGAGGATGATGAACTCACAGTATTTTTGTAGTGTGCACTGTCATGATAGAGATTGATGTCCATTTTCTAGAAGAGAAAGTGAAGTCGGGAGAAGGCTTGCCCTCAGGATCAGAGTGCTGCATACATATTAGTGGGGATTAAGTTGGAACGTTTGGATTAGGTTGTTTGCATGGAAATGTGCCCCACCCAACCATAGGTGATAACTCTGATGAGATATTTCTTTCCATAGAGGCGTGGCCCCACCCATTCAGGGTGGGCCTTGATCTGTGGAGCCATATAAATGAGCTGACAAACAGAAGGAACTCAGTGGAGCTGTGAGTGACATTTTGAAGAGGGGCTACAGCCAAGAGGGACATTTTGAAGAAAGCACAGGAGCTGCAGATGAGAGACAGTTTGAAGACAGCTGTTGAAAGCAGACTCTTGCTCTGGAGAAGCTGAGAGAGGACAGATATCCCAAGTGCAACTTTGAGGAACTGCTGCCTAGAGAGGAACGTCCTGGGAGAAAGCCATTTTGAAACCAGAACTTTGGAGCAGACGCCAGCCACGTGCCTTCCCAGCTAACAGAGGTTTTCCGGACGCCACTGGCCATCTTCCAGTGAAGATACCCAATTGCTGATGTGTCACCTTGGACACTTTATGGCCTTAAGACTGTAACTGTGTACCCCCTTTTATAAAAGCCAATCCATCTCTATTATTTTGCATTCCAGCAGCATTAGCAAATTAGAACAGCCAGGGACCTGTTAGGTGATATTTCCATGGTCTACTCTGCAGGCAGACAGCCAGATGCAGCCAGGATGCCCCAATCTGAGTGCTCCAGAGCCCTTCGTGGGCCATCTACCCTTGGATCATCTCTGATCTAAGGGAAATAGCCCTCCTCTCCTATTCGCCTCTCCTTACTGTTTGAGAAATAAACGCAGCCTCTCTGGGGCTTTCTGATGTTTTGATGTTCTCGACATTGATGAAAAGACAAGGGAGGTGGTGCAGAGGAAGGGTCTGATGCTGCCCAGCAATGCTGCCCCTAGTGCCTACCAACCCATCAGTGGGGCCTGACCAACTGTCCCACCCCCCTCCTCATCCCACATCCTTATTCTCTCTTGGAGAGTGGAGAACTGCCTCCCACCTACTCTCTATGCACTGGGAGACCCACTCACTCACTTTCTTCTTACCATAGGCCCTGCCTGGCCTGAGACAAAGGGGGAATTGGAACTCCAGGTGGGCAGGGGCTCCCAGGCCCAGGTAGGGTCTGCTCTGTTTGCTCTGGTAAGGGTGTAGGGAAATAGGGGGCAATCACCAATGAAGAAAAATGAGAGCTGCTGAGAACAGGCTGGGAAAGGCCTGGGGCTGCTGCTTGCAGGTGAACAGCCGAAGCACATCATACAGTCCCACATCAGTGACTGGGACTGGAAACTCTGAGGTGGGGCTGGAGGTCCACATCCCCCAGACCAGGCACTGCTGGCTGTACTGAGAAATTTGCACAAAGCCTCTCTACCTGTTAGAAAGAGAGTTCCTAGGCTTCTGACTTTACAGACTCTAATTTTAAATCTGTTTCTCCATTGTTATTTCTTTCTGAAAGTCTGCTGAGATCCCAGCACTTTGGGGACTGAGAAGCGTAAATAAAATAAAGAGATGGAAATGAAAAGGCAGCAGGAGTGAAAAATGGGAGACCTGGCTTCCCACCCCAAAGCCCTCATAAGCATCCACCAATCTGCTGTGTGGCCTTGGGCAAGTCCCTCATTGCCTATAATTCAAAGGCCTTCTCCTGGACACTCCATGACTGCAGTATTCAACAGTGGTCCTCTACCCAGGGAGCTTACCATCTGGCTATATTCACTTTTCGGGTGACTGTCCTTTTTAAAGCCTATTCTTAGCCTCTAAATGTCATTTTCCTATTCTGCTCACCTGGACTGCTGCCTCCAAAGCATCAGGACATGCGGTTTGGGGAGGCCACTTCAATTCCATATTATCTCAGTCTTTGAAATAACAGCCTACAAGCTCCAACTGTAGCATGACTGTGGTTAACTGTTATCAAGAAATGGGCACCAAGAGAATGTGATCTCATTTGCACCACTTCTCATTTGAACCTTTGGAGGCACTGCAGATCCATCAGACAAGAGGAAAGAGTGATGTTCTGCACACTCACAGGAGGAGGGGTGTTCTCTCCCGTGGTGGCTGAGAGCACCTAGTATTCACAGAGTCCACTGTGTTCTGGAAACACCAGCTAGTGAAGCCCCCAAGCAGTCTGGCTGGGTAGGAATGCTCCATCTTGGCTTGCCATATGCAGGTTGATAGAGATGGGAGTCACGATGCCTTTAGCATCCCCATCCAGGGATAGGGGCTCTGTAGCCCCTGTGTCTTCAGAACCATTGGAGTACTGCTTGATGGCAATAAGATGCTGCCAGTCCCCCAGGCAGCCTCCAGCCAAGTCAGTTACTGAAAGCTGCAGCAAAAATTTCCAGATCTCAGGGACAGGTGGAGATGCTGTACAGTACTTAACTCCAGTTGAAGAGAAAGGATGGGAATAAGAAAGGCAGCCACAGGCAGTGTCACATGGAGGTTAAGAGCACAGACCTGGGTTCAGACCTCACTCTGTCATTTACCAATTGCCTGATCCAAGCAAGTAACTCATGGTCACTGAGTCTTAGATTCCTCTGTTGTCAAAGGAAGCTAAGGGCTTCTATTTAAAAAATCGCTGTGATGGCAAAATAGGGCAATATATGCAAAGCATCTCAGGTACATTATGGACACTCAAAAAATGGTTATTACTGTTGTTCTCTTCTCAGTGGAGAGGTGGGATACCAATATGGGCACATGCATGCATGTTATAAGAAAGCAACTAAGAAATGACAAGAACACAAACAGGAATGAGGAGACACAAAAGAGAGGATAGAAAAGGCTGTCTGAAGTGGGTGGGGAGATCCATGGAGGCCTCTATTCTTAGGATTTGGGGGAAAGGAGTGCATTTCTACCCTGAGAGATAAGAGCCAGCTCTATGCCACATTCCTGTGTCACTTTTTTAGGAAATGAGAACCAGGCTTTGGATCTGGGGAATATGTCCAAGACACATGGACTTTTTTCTTGCTATCATCTTTCTCCTCTTAACCTTTCCCTTCTCATCTTATCCTGAGAGCCATTCAGAGCCCCTTCTACCAGGATTTTAGGGACCTTGAAGCTGTTGTCAGTGGTGAGATTGGGGCCAACACAGACTGCATGGCCCAGAACCCTCAAAAGGCCCTTGCACAGTGCTCTCTGGGGGTCACACCCTCTGCAGGAGTGAGTTCCTCGGATAGTGCTGCCTGGGGGTGATAGCATCTTAAGGGGTGAGCTCCTCTCATGGTGCTTCTGTGGGTCTCATGCTCTGTAGTGGTGAGCTCCTCAGATAGTGGCTCCTGGGGGTCCCACCCTCTACAGGGGTGAGCACTTTGGATATTGTCTCCTAGTTGTCCCATGCTCTGCAGAGGTGAGATCCTCAGATAGTAGCTCCTGGAAGTCACACACTGTGCAAGGTGAGCTCCTAGGATAGAGCCTCCTAGAGGTGGGGGTGGGGGGTCACACTCTCTGCAGGGGTGAGCTCTTCAGCCATGCTCTGGGAAGCACTGTCACAGCAAGACCTAGCTCCATGCTTTCCCCCACCATGTGTTCACACAGAATTCATGATAGAGAAGAAGATTTAAACATCTGTGGTGTGTTCTGTTCCTGAGAGATCTTTAAATAGCCTCCTGTGACAGGGATTTAGAACAAACATTTGTTTCTCTCCATCTGCAGTGCTAGGGCCTGCCTCAGCTTTTGCAAGTCAAAGGCCTTGGTGGTAACCCAGCCTCCCTCTAGTCTCTGGTACTGCCATCTAGGGACAGAGTACCCTGACACCCCTCCCAGTAATTTGGTATCATCCCCCTTGGGGTAACCCAGTGTGTGAGGGATCTTGGATGTCTGGAAACCCTTTCTGGGCTGTCAGCCAGGGCCCAAGTGAAACTGCTACTCCAGTATGGAGAGAAGGCTGGAGGCCTCCACAATCACCCAGCCTTGTCCCCTGCTGTACAGGACCTGGCTGGAATCTTATCTCTGGGCAGCACGGGCTTCGGTGTGGGAGGCAGGTCCCCAGGCTGAATTAGGAGCCCTCTCATTAGCTGGGCATGGGCACCCTGTCAGAAGAGATGTTGTCTGAGTGGGGAGCCCAACTCCATGGTCAACAGCCCCTTCACGCCTGGAAGTCCCCCTGGATGCCACATGTCAGAGCCCCAGCCAAGCCCCAGCTGGCAATCATGGGCCCTTGAACCCTGAGAGAGTTCGTACCCAATTGTGCGTTGTTTGTACCACTTTACACACTCCATTTGTCACTTTCCGTGGGTGGAGGGAAGCAGCCATTTTCCTTACAAGGACAAGGCTATACCTGGGAAGTCAGAGCTGCTCAGAGAGGCCCCATAGGAAGCTATGCTAACCCTGGCCTGCCCACCCACATCTGAGCTCCAAACACCAGCTGTGGGTCTCCAGCACAGCTCAGGCACCTGTGTCTTCTTTCAGGGACTTGCAGTAGAGTGAGGATACCCCCAGCACTCAGAGAGCAACAAGTCCTTGGGGTGACTTAGCCACACCCATTTCCTCACCCTAGGAGCAGAGAGCACTCTCTTCTCCTTGAGAGAGCTTCCCCAGGGAGCACCCCTCTTACTCAGGAAAGAGCTCAAAGGACAGTGGAAGCTGGCTCTCTGCTTCTCAAACACCCCTGATATATCGTCAACAACAGCCCTTTTCATCTACTTCAGGTTCCTTTCCTCCTGCCCCCTCCATCCTAGCACTGAAATCAGTAAATAAAGAAAAGAAAGTCTTTCTTCCTTTCAAAAATATCACGGTCTGTAGAAGTGTGTAATACCCAAACACGTCTGAGAGTCAAAAATAAAATAAAACCAAACCCTCCCACCAAATTCCTCCAAAACACAAACGCCCAAGACATAAACCCAAGCCCCTCTCCCAGTGGCCTTTTCTGAGGTCCTCACTAGCCTTCAAATGGACCACTGTGTGAGATGCTCCAGGAACAAAGGGCCCACTGGGCCTGCACTCACCTGCACCAGCTGGACTTCTCGAAGGTTCCTGAGGTTTCCACGCTTAAGTGTTCTGCAGGTTTCAGGAGAGGGGTTGGCACCCCACAGGCAGGGACCCTAAGTGTGTCTTTCTGCCTTTGTCCCCAAGGGTCTGGACACAGGGAAGGAGGAAATGAGGGGTGAGAGATGTGTAAGAGAGTGAGTGTATGAGCGAGCAATAGGAGGTTGAGTGAATGAGTGAGTCTGTGAGAGTAGGAGTGTGAGTGTATGCGAGTGAGTGTATAGGTGATTGAGAGAATAAGTGAGTGGAGAATGTGAGTGATCAATAAGAGATTGTGTGGAAATGAGTATGAATGTGAATGTGCAAGTGAGTGAGTGAGAGGATTGGTGAGTGAGAGAGTGAGAATGTGTGAGCAATAAGTGATTGAGTGTGTGAGAGTATGAGTGTGACTGTGCAAGTGAGCGAGAGGATGAGTGAGTGAGAATGTGAGTGAGCAATAAGAGATTGAGTGTGTGGGAGTCAGTATGAGTGTGAATGAGTGTGCAAATGAGTAAGTGATTGAGAGGATTGGTGAGTAAGAGAGTGAAAATATGTGAGTGAGTGTGAGTATGAGTGTGAGTGAGTGTGCAAGTGAGTGTATGGATGATTGAGAGGATGAGTGAGTGAGAATGTGAGTGAGCAAGCAAATGACTGAGCATGAGAGTGGTGAGAGAATGAGTGTGTGAGTATGTGAGTGAGCAAGTGAGTAAGTGTATGTGTGAGTGACTGAGTCAGAGAATTGTGAGACAGTGAGTGTGAGTGAGTGAATAAGTGAGTTGGTGGGAAAATGAGTGTTTGTGTGACAGTGTGAGTGAATGTGTGTTTAAGTGACAGTGTGTGTGAGTGTGCAAGTGACAGCGTGAATGAATAGCATGTGTGCGACATGGGGTAAGAGCCTCTCCTCTCATCGGCAGTGGAGTCAGGGTATCTGGAACACAGAGGGTGTTGCGTGGGCCTCCATCTGAGGGAGGGAGTGTGCAGTCCCTGGGGTGGGAGGCCCCTCTGCACCATGCTGCACGGAGGCCCAGGCACTCGGGCAGTGGCAGCACCGTCCCTCTGACGTGGCATTCTGACCCCAGTCCAGTGTTCCTGTGCCTGCACAGCCACAAGCTGCCTCTAATACAAAGTGTGATGATGAACATGAAAACCAAGCTTTGGGTCTCCAGACACTGTTGTGACCTCATTTGATCCTCCAAGCTCCTGGGCGGAGTGGCAAGGAAGGCATTATTAGCCTGTCTGATAGATAAAGTAACTGAGTCTCTGAAGATGTATGACTTGCCCGAAGTCATATTTCAATTAATGGACACCAGGCCCCATCGTCCGGAGTGCAATCTGGCCACTGTCCCCTGCTTTCAGAGGCCAGGTGGAAGGAGCAGTGGGTTCATGGGTCAGGGAGGGGAAGAAGGGCAGAAACAGTTCTAGAACTTCCCCACCCACCTGGAGCATGGCCTCCCAGGGTGGTCTGGGAGGGGCTGGCATGTGAGATGGAGTCCTGGAGAGAGCCAGGAGCCTGGGATTCCAGGGCCCACCTGGATCCCAAGCAAACCCCAGCCTCTGAGACCTGTTTTCCATTTTATGAAGTTAGGCTCTGACCCCATTTCCTGTCCTGGTCTATTGATCTTCCCTGCCCTCCTTATGCCTCCCAGAGCCCGGCAGGGGCAGTGCAATGGCTTGAATTTGGCCCTGATGCCTTGGCCAGGACCCTGTGCCTGCCTCCCTGGGCTGGCCTGGAGGGGAAGAGGTGGAGTTTCTGAAGATCACCCATGGCTGCTGTTGCTTTTACTCTCTGGGAGACTTCTATTAGGACCTCTGCTTCCAGATGCTCCTCTTTCCTAGATGTATTTGATCCCCAGGACTTGAAGTTTCCTCCTCAGAACCCTCTTCCCACCCACGGCTGTCTCTGTAGACCACCAGGGTCCTTCTCTCTGGCTCCCAGCTCCATCCCTCTGAGAGGGCTCCAATTTCCATGAATAAAGGCTGTGCAGGACACAAGTTCAGAAACTAGCATTCACATG
The DNA here is from genome assembly GCF_015220235.1 of Choloepus didactylus. Lineage (NCBI taxonomy): Eukaryota > Metazoa > Chordata > Mammalia > Pilosa > Megalonychidae > Choloepus > Choloepus didactylus. The sequence continues at coordinate 155,122,586 of NC_051312.1, read as the reverse complement.
TCGAATCAGGGAATAGCAGCCCCTAGGCAAGTGCACCACAAAACCCATGCGTCTCTGCCCAGGGACACTGGAGCTCTGGGGTCATGCCCAGGCTGGGTTTGCAGAGAGAGTGCCCGTGGCCCATGGACCTCCTTAGAGGTGCCACCCATGCCCCCAAGGGAACAGGGGCAATTACAGGATACGGTCTCCAAGGTGCCTTTCAAGGGTGCAGAAAATAGAGGGTAAAGGTGTGAGCACACCCTTTCTATAATGAGCATTCATAAAACATGGAATAACATATTTTCTCCAGATACAAGCTTTAGGAAAAGTTGAGGTATCCCTTGGATGAAGCCAAAAAGAAATAGGAAACCTTAGTTTCAGTAAAATGACTTCTCACCTTATGGACTCTTAATGACCAGAATCTGGCTTCCCCATTAGAGAAAAGTGCAAAATCCACACACCATCCCTTAATTGTGGGCTTACACCTTGTCAAAATAGATGTATCAAGCGCTTTTCACAGTTTCCTCAAGTAACTCTTGCAGCACCTGCCACTTGGATTTGCATGATTGAAAACAAGCCCTGGGACCTCTTAGAGGAGAAAAAAAAAGAAAAAAGAAAAAAAAAGAACATGCCCTCTGGAGTTTCCTCTTTATCTTTTGAAATTTGAAATCCCACCAAGACAGCTGACTCACATAGCCAACAAAGACCCTAGTTCACTATATTTAACCCAATATAAAATAAAGGCCACATGCCCTAAACCCACCCCTGATCCAATCAGTAGTACGAACAAACCCAGTTCCAATCAAAGGAGTCAAACTGATTTCCTTTCTATGTTTATAAAAATTCTTTGCCATCCCTAGAACCCCAAAGCTACTTCTGTTCTTGCTTCCTTCACTGCAGAAGAATGTTGGCGTCTCAAACAAAATGCTATCATCTGCTAACTTGACTCTGATTTGTCTTCCACAAATTTGGAGTTCACACCAAGCTACAGAAGGTGCCCTCTGGAGCTTCAGCCACCAGCAACAGGCCAGGTGAAGAGTCCAAGAAAGACCCTTTTGTGTCTGCTATCCAATTGCCGAGATCCCCACCCCCAGGAAACCCCTTCCACGATTTGCATCGATTTCAATTGCCTTTTATTCAGGACTTTGGTTTAGGGAGCTTTGGTTTGGGCTTGGTTTCAGTTCTATTGTCTGAGCTTCCACTTGGCTTCATTTCATTTCTCTCTCCAGCTCTAATTTTCTCTCTCAGGGACATAGAGTTTGGGAATCCATGAGGCCCTCTAAGCAGACTCGAGCCTGGGTCACGCGGCGAGCAGCTTGCCGTCCTGTCCTCTCACTCCTGTGTTCCCACCCGCCACGCTGCCTGTGTTCAGTTCCAGGCACACGTTGGAGCTTCCACTCACCAGGGGGTCCTGCTGAGGTCAGAGCGGGACCCGGGTGGCTGAGCCTAAAGGGCAAAGGGTCATGGGGTCTTCTGCTGTAATCTCCCTCTCCCCCTCCTGCTGAACTCCTACTTCATATACACTCACGCTATCCACCCAGGACTTTCTGTTCACGGGTGGATCTGACAAAGGACAGTTCGTCTTTGTAGTGGCCACTTTGAGAAACTTTATAGGAACAAAATCATGCACTTGAGAGGCGCCTTAAAAAAAATCCAACACTGGTATTTGGAGGCTGCTAGAGGACAATCTACCTCCACAATAGGTTCACTTAAAAGTTCACTAAAAAGAAAAGATAGAACTGTAACACATGGCATCCTTTGAAATTTGCTCTATAGCTACTTGTTAAATTGTAATTTGAAAGCTATCATCTTTTTGTATTTATGTTGTATTTCACAATAGGGAAATAACTGAAACTATGATACTATAACTCATAACAACTTTGGAAATTTCCTACATACTTGTTAAAGCATACTTTGAAAGATATTACCTTTTTTGTATATATGTTATTGCGGTCGCGGTTACTGCTTCTAGGGGGAGGGGCGGCCGGTAGCTGAGCCCTCAGCTCTCGGGGCTGCTTAAAGGGTACCGGCGGCGGGGGCTCTTTCCCGGAGGCGAGGGCGAGGCGGAGGACTTGGCCGGGTCCTCGGCGGGAGGCGTGCAAGGTGAGGAGGGCGGCGATAAGGACAAGACACTCTTCATTCAGTGGGAGTATGCGCCAAAGAGATTTATTCAGGGGTGATTACAGGTTATATAGGCTGGTAAGAAGGGCAGGGCTGGAAAGGAGGTGAAGCAGCCTTAAATGGCAATACTGAAGGGATAGGGGCTAGGATTGGTTCTGAGAGAACGCAGGAGCCGTTGCAGCGGGGCGGGGGTTGTCCTGGCCACGGTGCATGCGCGCTGGCGGTGGCAGGAGTGGCCTTGGCACCAGGGAGTGAGTGGGTAAGATAAGGAAGTGGGGAAAGGGCAGTTGGGAGAAAGGCGGTTTCCTCCGGCAAGCCTCTCCTGCCAGTGGCATTTTGGGTGAGGAAAAGGGAGCTGCCTTGACCTCGCTCCCCAGGCTCGGGGGGGCTGCAGAGGGCACTCACGCCCGTACCTACTACCCTCCCCAGGGGGTGATCAGGTCCCCTGGCCCAGGCCTGGTAAGTCGAGGTACAAGCTCAGTCACCCGCATGTTATATTTCACAATAAGGAAATAAGTGAAACGGTGGAATTGTAACCTATGATATTCTTTGAAATTTGTTCTCTAACTACTTGTTAAATTTCACTTGGAAAGTTATAACTTCTATATATATATGTTACATACTACAATTTTAAAAAATGATTAAAAAAAAAAAAAAGGCCAAAAACAGAACCAAGGGGAGAGAAATCCAAACCAAACCTATTGCACTCGCATCTTCCTATACCCAGCCCTTCCCCCTTGGCTGCCCTAATCAGCTCCTGTTGACCCCTGAGAGAAAATGATCTAGTCCAGGATCCTTTAAAGATTAAGACTTTTATGGAAACTGGCACCCCCTAGAGCAGAATTTAAACCTTTGGCCTGAACTGAATTGGAGCTATAATTAAAGATTTCCCCAAATAAGACCAGCAAATATTCATAGAAAAACTTAGAATTATTTGGGGTGCATGAGATCCAGGGCTCCTCAACCTGTATCAGCTTGTACACATGTTGGTCAAAACCTCAGATGTTAAATCTGAATGGCAAAGGCTGTGTGGACCCCGAGAGGGACCTACAGATTCCTCTTTCCACAAGCAAGCTAAGAGTCAAAGAGGCCCAAGAAATAAGGCAAACCTTATGTAAGATTACACATCAGGACAAAGAAAATCTTAAAATTCTCCTCTACAGATTACAATGAGAAAGCCTTAGCCTTCATATTAAATAAATGATCTCAAATTATCCCATCTGCAAGAACAAAAATTCTGAAAAAATACTAGTGGAGCAAGGAGAGACGCCAGTTCTTGTATATAAACTAGTGAGTTTTGTATTTCGGTGTTTTTATGTCTGACTCACGGCTGAAAAAGTTTTAATTGAAACTATAAGCTCTCTATTTGTGTCTGTTTGTTTGATGTACATTTTCCTACCTCCAGATGGTAATACCAAATTAACAAATAAAAATTCTTTGAAAAGCTCTATTCAAATTGCTTAAAGATAAATAAGCACATATATAAATTAATACTCCTAAAATACCAGTAATTAAGGAAACCAAACTTCTAGTACTTCCAATGCAAAAATAGTATTCACAGCACTAAAACCAAATGTTCAAAAAATAATTCAAGTTCACATATATTCAGATAAATGTTTCATAAACAGAACTAGTTTAATATTGTTAGTTAAATAAAAACAGCTATGCCTTCTGAGCATAAGTACAATGCAAGCACAATTTTATTCTACTTGTATATATTCTTCATAAATATATTCAGGTTTACTAATAAAACAAGCTAGCATTATTATCTACTATATGCTTAAAATGATAAAAATGTAAATTTTTGTTTAGCCAAGTTGTTATTATTTTGACAAACTTTATTTTAAAAGTAATTGTGCTTTGTAGGATGTTTGAGAGCAGTTTCAAAGTTCCTTTTGGTAACTTAAGATATACAGGTATATATAGCTTGCAGGATGTGCTTCATGAAAGAAAAGGAGTGTAGTTTTGTCCTAAAGTAAAATGACCTGTTGTCTTAGAATGAGAAGCAGGAATGTGTGGACAAAACCTGAGTGGAGGTTTGTGGAAAGGGAATTTCATTTTTCATTGTCAAGGTTGGCTAAGATTTGCTAGGCTTATGATATTTTTAAGTTTTCTTATCAGACAGTATCCTCATGCAAAACTAGAATTTGGTTTTCTCTCTGTTAAAATGATGATTTTTTTTTTTTGGATTATTGGTTTGCTGTTAGTGAGAAGTTATTTAAGGTTTTTCTTAACCATCTGAGCAATCTGCCTAGAAGACAAAGATTCTATGTCATATCAGAATAATATCCCCTTAGATACTTATTTTGACCTTATCATTCTTTATTGTTTAAGAGAACAAGTCTTCTCACTTTTAAAAGAACTGTCTTTTTCTTATGATCATATTAAGTCCTATTTACACTTTTATGGTCACTTTAGTTAAATAAAGAACCAAGTATTTTTCACAATGAGACATTTTCCTATTTTTAAAAAATGTTCAAATCTGACAACTTATGACTTCCCAAATGACATCTTATTGATCTCAAACTGTCTTTGGGATTTTCCAGAGGGTCCTGGAAAATCACAAAAGATTTGTTCTTTCACTATATAAAAAGAGAGGTGCTAGAAATAAGTTCATTTGATTTGCTATGAGTTGCATGGCACATGCTCTCAAATTAAAAGGGTTTTTCTAATCTTCTGTCAGTTAAATGTGTATGAGTAAAATATTCACATAAATATTTAGAGATTATATAAAAATCCTAGAGTTTGACAATGTTTAATTTCCCATGATATTGTTTTACTCTGATGCTTCTCTGAAAGTGCTTGCAGTTAGCGACAAGTCAGAGCTACATCAGCAAAAAAAGGGGAGGGGTAGGGGGACTTTAAGTGAGGAGCAAGGAAAGTACATAACGTATGTTCTACCTGTCAATTAAAATAACCCTGGTGTTCTGGTTAGCTAATGATGTGGAATGCAACACACCAGAAATGGATTGGATTTATAAAAGGGGGGTTATTTGGTTACACAGTTACAATCTTAAGGCTATAAAGTGTCCATCAACAAAGGGTACTTTCACTGGAGAAAGGCCATTGGCATCCAGAAAACCTGTTACTTGGGAAGGCACATGACTGGCGTCTGCTTGCTCCCAGGTTGAGTTTCAAAATGGCGTTCTCTAAAATGTCTGCATCAGCTTCCAAAGGCCATGTTCAAAATGTCTGTCTCAGCTACAGCTACTCTCTCAGCTCCTGTGCCTTCTTCCAAGTGTCCCTCTTGGCTATAGCAAGTTCGCTCCTTCTGTCTGAGCTTATATTGTGCTCTAGTAAACCAATCAAGGCCCACACTGAATGGGCAGGGCCAAACCTCCATGGAAACCATCCAACCAGAGTTATCACCCACAGTTGGGTGGGGCGCATCTCCAATGGAAACAACCCAATCCAAACGTTTCAACCTAATCAACACCAATACATCTGCCCCCACAAAACTGCACCAAAGAGCATGGCTTTTTCTGGGGGACACAGTACCTACAAACCAGCACACCTGGTTAAAAAAAAAAGTGTTAAAGTGTAAAGTTGTAAAAAAAATGTAATGCTGTAAAAAAGTATGAAAGTATAAAAGTGTAAACCCTGGTAAAAGTGTAAAGGTGGAAAAGGGTCAAATACATCACCTGACATCTTCAAATGGACTTTATACAGCTACCCCCTTCTATGGAATAAAAATATGTCCTTGTCATCATGTATCTAGTTTCTGGATGGATAAAGGCTTTTTGTTGTCACAAGGCTAATGACCTCACAGTAGCTAAAACAGTGTAAGGCTTATTTTTCCCCACTTGGGGAAGTCCTGCCCTTATCTGAAGGGATAGAGTCTTCCAACTTACTGGAATAGTAATCATGGAGCTCTAAGTTCTCACCCATCAACCAAAAGCTTCAGTCTCCCTACCACCCTCAATTGTCAGGAGAGAGAGAAAAAACAAATGGTATCATAAAACTTAAATAAGCTAAATTATTTGAATCCCTCTCTCTCAACCTTGGCCTAGGGTTCTTCCCTTAATATTCTTGGCTCTAAGATCTAGCCATTAGGAAAACACTGGCTAGCCCCCTATGAAATCAAAATGGGAAGATATGTGTCTTACTACTTCCCCTACTTCACCAGACTCCAAACTATTACAAAATGAAAGTACTAATTATCATAAGGGATCAATCTCATATACCCAGTTCCACTGTTCACAGACCTAGTCTGCCTTCCCTGACATTCCCTCTGAGACCTGATCACCCAGAAGAGATGTCAAGGAAAGGCTCTGTTAGAACCTAGATGGTCTTATTGACCACCACTGTGGCAGTAAAACTACAGGGAACTGACTCTTGATCCCACCTATCAAAACCAAAACTTGCTTTAAGCTAAAATTGACATGAGGATTCCACAAGCAGATGGCATCTGATGTAGTGAGCTTCTGCCCAAGATGTTGGATCAAGTAGATGATGCCCAAGATCATGAATCAAGAGAAGCCTGGATTTCCTTACCTTATTCTCTATCTCTATCTTTTCACCATCAATCTTATTATTCTCTTATTCATCCTACACCCCTTACAATGCCCAATCTCCATCCCCAAGAATACCCTACTTTCACCATGATTTTCTCTTATTTCTCCACTTTGCCCTATTTATTCCCTATGTTCTCCTTCCTTGAGCATAATTCCTTTCTCCTTCTATTACCCCAAGGTTGTAATAACATAAGAACTCATTCCACTCAAGGTACAAATATCTAGTGGCTGAAAGTTCAAGCAAGGGAAATTGTTGATTAAATGGGACAAAAATATCAGATAACAATGAAGATAGTGGTTACAATTCTTTTGGAGTTTTCACCCAGTTACCTCTAAACACCAATACCCCATTCCTTAAAGGCAATAGATACTCTTCAAGGGCACTATTTTGTATGTGGGCACATGTGAAAGAAGGGAGCCCACTCCATCTTCAGTGTCCATGCAAAAGAAAGTTCTATTCTACTTATTTCTACAGGTCTTTATAGCATACAAGGTAGTCTCCTACATAACTCTTCTCAGGTATTTCCAGGAGGGGTACATTTTTTCTAAAGCCATGAGCTGTGTTCACATATATTTAGTCTTAAGGGACAATTTCTTTGGGGGCTAGACAGGAAGCAGTGGGAGCAGGAGACAGGAGCACGGAAGGAGCCCAGCAGGAGCTCAGAGATTATTCCCTTATCTAAATTGCAGTCCGCTTTCAGACATGCAAGGCTTTTGGCCTTTTCCCATTCTGGAGCCCGCCTCCAGGCTTCCAGATTTTGGGAAATTGGCCCTATGTATAATCTATTGAGCCAGGGGAACTTCCGTGTCTCCACATCTTCCCCCTTTTTATTATGATTACAATTTGGTGTAGTGACATAAAGCTCATTCATAGGGATATCATGGGGGTTCCAGGAATGGGTGCCACATCTTCTTAGGGTGGTCCATCCACAGTGGAGTCAGCTTTGGGAGGTATCTTCTTTGTACAGTTGTTACAGCATCATTGGTCCTCTGGGAAGCAGGATGATGGGCTTCAGGGTTCTACTGGGCTGTTTTGTGACAGATAACCTTTTAAAAATAACTGAAATTATAATTATTAGTATTATATTGTTGTTTGATGTTATGCACATTAGTAACCAAAGGAAGGTTAGAAGCTTTTAATTTTTATAACATTGTCTAAACATTTTTTCTGCAATTTATAACATACTGCATGAATTTATTTTTAGTAGTTTATTTATTTATTTATTTTTCTAAGATGAAAGAATAAATTATTTGTAACTGTTGGGAATAAAAAGATATTTTTTAGAGTTTGGCCTTGAGAAAGTAAAATGTTAAAAGTTATTAGGTTTGAAACAGTATATATATGTTTTTTATTTAGTTAAAGTTAAGGAAAAGACTTAGCCTTTTTTAAAAGTGAGAAGACAGTATTTTTAAACAACCAAGGACATGATAAACTTAACATATGTTGAGTGTAAGAAGTTATTTTGATAAAAGAGACTTTTTGCATCTTACACTGATTACTTAGAAAAGCAACTTTATAACCTTTTAAGAAATAACACCTTAATAATTTAAGGAAACCTTTTTCATAACAAAAACAGCAGGAGACCATAACATGAGGAGTTTGCAGTATGGTGAGGAATGTTTTATATTTTGTGAATTATTAGGCACATACTCACAACATTGAATATTAATTACTGCTTTGAGTGGTGGTTAAAATACTCAATGCTATTTTGTTTTATAAAACCACCTTTTTTTCTTTAAGTTTTGAGGTTGTATTGTTAAGCAGTGTTATTACTAGTTTTTACCATTTTTTTAACTTTGACCACAGAAATAATTGTTTTCACAAACTTTTTACAGCTTTCTGTACCTATCTTTCAACCTTGACTACAGAAATAAATTTTCCACTCTACAAACCTTCTACAACTTTCTGTATCCATCTAAGCTTTATCCCACATTCTTATCCTTCCAGGCTTTATTTTACATTCCTGACCAATCAGTCATTTAGGACAAAGCTACTTGCCTTTTTCCCTTAATTAGAAAAACATTCTTTATACCTTCTATACAACATGCTATTACCACCAAAGTTAAACTTCTTAGAATGATGCTAAATATTTTAAAACATTCTTAATAGAGAGAAGGAGTTAAAGTTTTCATTATCAGAATCCTTAGTAGAGATATTATTTTATGACACTGGTTTGACAATTTGCACTTTTGCTGATTTTTAAATTGTATTAGTTACTTTTGATGTTCTTTCAGCAACTTCAGTTTTTTGTAAGGACACTTTTGACTAGGTCTTTTTGACTTCTTAATTTAAAAACTGATAGGCTAGCACGCTTACTTTATTATTTCTTTTATTTTAATTGCTTTGGAAGTCTTGATATTAAAGCAGAGGTGGAAGTTCTGCATATATTTTTTAAACTGTAACTTTTCTTTTAACTTACTGATTTCTTCATCTTTTTTGAGACAGTTTGCCATAGCTAGCCATACCACACATAAAGGCCAGCTGGCTGCAGCTATAGCTTATTAACAATTTTAATGACACTTTTTTAATTTAGGCCAATTATTAAGAATAGTTTTTAAGGACCATGTAACTGGCACGTTTTGAGAATTTCCCATGGCTGAACAACAGCAAAAGAAATTATAAAGACAGAACATAGGAGTAGGAGCTGTTTAAATGTTACTGGTTTTTCACACAAATGCAAACTGTGCAAACTGCACAAAATTTAAAAGAACTATAAATCTGGGATTATGGTTAGTGGGGTGCTCAAACCCACTGAGTTTGCATGCACGACTTTTGGATTAACTTAATTAGCTTTACTACATAATAGGCTAATTGAAATAAAAGAAAGCAAAGTGAACACAAAAAATTACACACTTACCCAACACAGGGAAAGTTTGAACTGTAAAGCTACCTTAACTCAGATGCGTTTGGCATTTGTCTGTGGCAGGCACTTTCATTTGGACTTCCTAGTCCTGGTACTCTAGGAAAAATTTCTGGGCAACTGGTTAAGCATAATGAGGTAAACAAAATTGCTGGCTAATGCTGCCTTGTGAAGACAGCATTGCCAAACTGGTGCAGCACTTTTAGGGAGGGAAGGCAGCGGTGGTGGCAGTGGCGGTGGCACCGGCAGCAGCCATGAAGGTGGCGGTAAAGGAGAAAGGGGGGAGGGGAGCGAGGCTATGGTAGTTCTCCCGCTGCCTTTATCGGCTGGCGGTATGGGCTCAGAGGGTTTGGGTGGCGGGAGGGAATCATCGGGCACAGCGGTGGTTTCTTTTTTAGAGACCTCAGTTTCAGAACTCTCAGTCTCGGCAATATGAAGAGGGACCAGGGCAGTGCCAATAAGAGCCCATGTAGTAAATGTTTTAGAGGAAACTTTTTGCCCTCGCTCAAAGTGGCACTTTAAATTTTGTCCAGTGCGCTCCCACAATCTAAGTCTAATGTGCCTTCCTCAGGAAGCCAGGGGTTATACTGAACCATCTCATGCAGTAAAGAATACAAATTATCTTCTGAAACAGAAGTTCCACTAGCCTGCAACAGCCGTTGTAAAACTAACACATACCGGCACTGGGGAACACTGAGAGACTGACCCAGATCGTTGAGTGACTGAAACTACTGACCCACCGCGAGACAACTCGCTTGTACTTACTGCGCAGCTTCCAAACGTCATGGTCAGGATTGGTGAGCCTCACACGGGGCACCAATTGTGAAAGAAGGGAGCACACTCCGTCCTCAGTGTCCATGCAAAAGAAAGTTTTATTCTACTCATTTCTACAGGTCTTTATAGCATACAAGGTAGTCTCCTACATGAATCTTCTCAGGTATTTCCGGGAGGGGTACATTTTTTCTAAAGCCATGAGGTGTGTTCACGTATCTTTAGTCTTAAGGGACAATTTCTTTGGGGGCTAGATGGGAAGCAGTAGGGGCAGGAGACAGGAGCACGGAAGGAGCCCAGCAGAAGCTCAGAGATTATTCCCTTATCTAAATTGCAGTCTGCTTTCAGACATGCAAGGCTTTTGGCCTTTTCCCATTCTGGAGTCCGCCTTCAGGCTTCCAGATTTTGGGAAATGGGCCATATGTATAATCTATTGAGCCAGGGGAACTTCTGTGTCTCCACAGGCACAGACTTAAAAAGTACTACCCCTAAGCTGGGTTAGTTCCTGTTATATAGCTTGTGCTGTTTCCCAGATGGCTATTTAGGATAAGCTTCCGAAAGGAAAAATTAGAGGGCTCTGATGACCTCTTCCCACACTGTAGAAACTCATGAAGAGACTATTGCTAGACTAGAGAGAGCTCTAAATGGATCGAGGAAAAACCCATAACCCAGGCTAAATTCATGGGGTGTTCTGTTCTTGGTAATGTTCCCCTTGTCATTGAAGCAGGTATCTCCTGTGTTGGAAGATACACTATAAGATTGAAGACAGTATTAGAAAAGGCAACTTTAGAGTTAGAGAAATCTGTTTCCCACCTATGGCAGGCCATCAGCTCACTAGCTGATGATGTGTTGGAACTTTGCAAAATGAGCCTACACAATTGATTAGCATTATACTATATTCTGGCTTTCCAAAGAAGTTTTTGTGTACTAGAGGGAACCCAGTGTTGTGTATTTGTAAATGACAGTCGAGGAAGTTTATCAAGAGGCAGTGGCAGCCGAAGCTCATGCTAGAGAAGCAGTCAAATCAGCTTCTGATTTGGGGACATTGGGGCACAGTGCCGATGACTTGCACTCAGATCTGGTTGATCTGAGTCTCTTTTGGTTGGCTTCTAAGGTCATGGGGACCTTGGCTCAGAGGCGTCCTCATAGAGGTACTTGTTATCTTCTTAATCACATTCATAATATCTGTCAGTCATTGTCAGATCTCTCTCTCCTTTTAAATGCTGCTACACAGCCATTAACTTGACAAATGATATAACTGAGGATACAAAACTGTTGGGAATGGCACCATGAAAATCTTGAACTTCAGCAAACCTGTGAAATTGGGAATGAAACATAAGAGACTTTTCGTGGTCAATGAGAGACAAGATCTTTCATCAAGACCTCGTAACTAAGGGAATAACCATAAGTGGGAAAATTGATAAAATTGTATATAGAAAGCCCTGGGGACCCCTAGAGGAAACAAAAAGAAGTCCTTAACTTTTCCTCTTTCTCTTTTGAAATTTGAAATTCAGCCCCCAAGGCAGCTGACCCAGAGAGCCAGTCAAGTCCCTAGTTCATTACCTTTGACCCAATACAACATAAAGCTCACCTGCCCTAAACCTTCCCCTATGAGATGGGCAAACCCTGGTCCAATTAATAGTATCAAGCTAATTTCCTTTCTATGTCTATAAAAATCTATTGTCATCCCTAGAACCCTGAAGTTACTTCCATTTTGCCTTCCTTTGCTATAGCTAAACTTTGATGTCCAAAATAAATGCTGTAGTCTAAAAACTGGACTCTGATTTGCCTTTCACAAAGCCAAAAATAAAACATGTGCCTTCACTCATTCCCTGAACTCCATTTCCTTGAACAAAAACAATGCAGTAACTTCCTGGTAATAGAATTTAGAAGTCAGAAGGGAGTTTCCAACTCGGTAGATACCACCCCAGTCCATCAATTATTTAAAAAGTAACATGATATCAGACAGGCTAAATTTGTAGATTCCAGTGCAATTTAAACCTGCTTTGAAAATGGTACATGCATTTTCTCCAGAGATAAGCTAAATGAAACATCACAGAGATCCAAAGCAGGGCTGTCCCCCTACGTTCCCTCTCTTTTCTCCACCCTGTGAGAAACAAGCACTATACCTGAAAAAGAATAAACGCTCACCCAATTGTGGAGAAGAAAAGAATTTATTCACGGTCTTGCAAGAACAGGTGTGCAACCAAATTGTGGTGGCTGGCATGCAGAACAATAGAACACAGTACTATTTATGCCCTAAGCCTAACACACAAGTCCCTCCCCTGTTTCTCCATTGGCTGGATACTCCAGAGGTTGCAGCCTATTTGATAGGCCTAACTAACCTGTGCAAATTTGAAACATTCAGCCCACGCAAATTTGAAACATTTGAAATAAGTCTCCACCCCTGACTATAACTATTAAGCCCATATTAGGCACTGACACTCTTATGCTTACATGGCCTCTTTCCTTTGCTCCTTAGCTTCAGAGCCTGTTGGTAACAAATTATGAGGCTATCTCCAGAGTCTCCATCTTGCAAGGACAGTAGGTGGATAAACAGGAGGACCGGCCATCGACTACAGCTTGGCTTCTTAACCCTCTGCCATTCTCCCAAGCTGCCCCCACCCTGTGTGAAAGCTAAACTTAATCTACTTCTCATAACCCCACTGTCCATCCAGCCCCTTTGTCCCTGACACACATAGCCACATTTAGCTTTACTGACTTACTCTTTTTCCATTCAGTCCGTTGGGGGAATAAGACGTTTGCCTTTATTTGGCAGCTCCACAGCATTCAAGGTGATCAGGCTGAGGAGTCAGACAATCTCCAGAATCCTACGGCATTGACCTTGAGGTATGTCATGGTGTTGCAGTGCAGTAGGAGGGACTTCAACAGAAAAGTGATTCCTGATCATGGTGCAATAAGACCTTCTGTAGAGCTTTATAAATTCATATCCTTGGCCCCAACCTGGGAGATTTTGATTCAATAGATTTAGAGGTAAGAAACCAAGTATATGTTTTGACAAAATATATGTGATTCCACTGCCTAGAAGAGCATGAAAATGCTGACAAAGATCTTGGGAATACTCACTCAAGAATGCAAGTCAAGAGCTATGCCTCTGCTTTGCCCTGGAAGCTGAGGGCACCTGGCATTGTGTAACAGGGTGGACTATTCTAGCTCACACCCAGTGCTATTCTGAGCAAGACTGCAACTGGGATATCCAAAGTGTGACTATCACCTACTTCAACTCATGTCTTTTCAGATAAAAATCATATAGCCATCAAACTTGGGGTCTGAAGCAATCTTAGAGATCATCTGGGCAGCCTTTTTCTGTTCAATTCGCGAATGCCATCTCCAATATCTCCTTCAATTCATCTTCCACTTTTCACTGGAATTGCTTAAATGAACTATTTGATCATCAGTAAATTGTGCCTCTCATGAGAAAATAGAGAGACTCTTACAATAGAATCTATAGTCCTGACCTTGTTTGGGAACCAGAATCTGCCATTCTCATCCATCCTTCCTGCCTGCATCCTTGACATCAAAGCTGGCTGCTGTTCCTGTGAGCACATTGCCTTCCAGAATAGATTTAACTTTGACCCTGTTCACTGGCCCTTTGCTTAAGGGTTGTGTTCTGAAGCTCTTCTCTCAAAACTGTAGTACAATAACCACCACCAGAAAAAAGGAGGCTACAACCTGTGTTTTTTCTTTCCAATTTCAGTGTCAAACAGTATCTTTTGGATAGGCAATATGCAGGTATTCCTTAAATAAAATGAATAGAAATATGTTTTGCAAACTGCTGAATTATTCTGCACATCCTATTTGCTAGCTCCCATTGCTTCTGGCATCCCTGGCCCAGAGGGGGCAACTGTGGGGTGTTCCTGATCCCTCTCATCCTGCCTCCAGGAAAATTTCTTTCCTATGTGGATATCCTCCATGGAAGGAAACTTCACAATCTGCCTTGGTAATCTCCTCCAGGGTTTCAGTCAGCTCTTGCTTTATTATCTAACTTGATGATGATGATGATGATGATTGTTATTATTATATAACCTAAATATATTTACTGCAATTGAAAGTTGCTTTTAATTCTCTCCAGTTTCATCCTCCTGAAGTCTGAAAACATGAGTTGAGAGTCTTCTTTCACCTGGACCCCTCACGGTCATCTCCAACTTGTCTATCCAGTGTCAGTCAGCCCTGGCCTCTGCCCTCAGATCCAGTGGCCCACTGTTTTGTTTTGCTAAAGCTGCCAGAATGCAATATACTAGATATGGGTTGGCTTTTATAATGGTGTTTTTTTAACTTACAATTTACAGTCCTTAGGCCATTAAAATATCCAATTAAAGGCATCCATAGGACAATACCTGCACTCTGAAGACAGGCTGCTGGCATCCAGGACACCTCTGTCACATGGGAAGGCACATGGGTGATGTCTGCTGGTCCTTCACTCTCAGGTTTCATTGCTTTCAGCTTCTGGCTCCAGTGGCTTCCTCTCTGAGCATCTGTGGGTCCTCACTTAGCTTTTCTGGAGCTTTATGAGCTTCTTTTAATTTCGTCTCTTAGCTTCTCTGAGTTCTCTGGGCCTTTCTGTGTATCCTTTATCTTCGTATAAAGGACTCCAGTAAGAGTATTAAGACCCATCTTGAATGGGGTGGGTCATATCTCAATTGAAATAATCTAATCAAAAGGTCCCACCACAATAGTCTGCACCCACAGGAATGGATTAAAAAAAAAAAAACACATGGCCTTTTCTGCGGTACATGAAAGCCCCAAACCACCACAGCCACTTTAACAAAAATGTTCTAAATGTAATTGTTATCTTCAACTGGAACCTAGAACAGAAAAAGAACATTAGTAGGAAAACTAATGCAACCCAAACAAAATCTAGAGTTTAGTTGCCAGTAATGTTCCAAAGTTAATCTCTTAGTTTTGACAAGTGTACTATACTTTAGTAAAATATTAAGATTAGGGGAAATTGGGTAAGGGGCATACAAGAATTCTCTGTGCTACTTTTGCAACTTTTCTGTTAATCAGAAATTATTCCAAAATTTTATTAAAACATCACATTAAGGGAAAACAATGTATTCCTTTAGCTCAAGAATGTACAAGAAAGTTTCCAATTTTATCAAACTTGGAAACTCGAGAGAGCTAGTATTAAAAAGAGAATGAGAATGAGAATTTAGATGTGGATTTAGATTTAGATTTGTTCTGATCTTAAAATGTTTGAAGCATGTTTGCATTCATCTCCTTTGATCAACAAGGAACCTGCTGGGACAGGCAGATATATGATTCACATTTTTCTAGGGCTCAGAGACACTAAGACATTTATCCAGTGCTGCACAGCAAAGGCACTGGTGATGGACAAGGCAGGTGAAGGATGGATGAGTGACCAACTGTGATGGTTAATTTCATGTGTCAGCTTGACTAAGTTATGCTTTCCAGATGTTTATTCAACAAGCACTGGCTTGATCATTACTGTAAGGCTATTTTGTAAATGGAATTAACTCATTAGTCAGTTGATAGTACCTACAGCTGATTACATCTACAATCAACAGAGGAGATTGCCTTCAGCAATGAGAGAAATTTCATCCAATCAATTGAGGCCTTAAAGGGGGAACTGAGGATTTCAGCAGTCAGAAAGAAGAATTTCTATCTCTACCTCAGCCAGTCAGCTTCTCCTAGGGAATTCACTGTCACCGTCATCAAAGTCCCCAAATTGCAGCTCCTTCTGGGGAATTTATCATCACCCTCATTGAGTTTCCAACTTGCAGCTTGCCCTACAAAATTTGGTCTCACCAATCCCCAAGGTCACATGAGCCAATTCCTATAATAAGTCTCTTTATATACATACACACATGCGCACACACACACACACACACACATCCTGCCAGTTCTGTTACTCTGGAAAGCTCTGACCAATATATAGATGGGACAGGTGACAGGCCAGGTGATAACAGGTGATAAACAGAGTGGGTGATGGACAGAGTGGGTACAGACAGGGTGGGTGACAGATGAGGTAGATGATAGATCAAGTGTATAATGGATGGAGAAGGTGATGGATGGCAAGGATGATGAACAGGGAAGGTGAATTTGCATGGGGTGGGTGACAGGGCAGTTGATGTATAGAAAGAGTGATGGGTGGAAAGAGTAGTGGATGGAGAGGGTGATGGACAGAACAGGTGATACACAAAGGTATGATGGATAACTGGGTGACAGATGGGGAGGGTGACAGAGAGAGCTGGTGAAGATAGGGTGGGTGATGGATGGAGTGTGTGACTGTTGGGACAGATAATGGACAGTACAGGTGACCAAAAGGGTGGTAACAGACAGGGCAGGTGATAGAGCAGGTGATAGAGTGGGCAATGGGCAGGGTGAGTGACTGACTGGGTGGGTGGGTGACAGAGCTAGTGACATATGGTCCATGTAAGAGATGGGGTGGGTGATGGATGGGGCAAGTGATAGATGGGGTGGGCATTGGATGCAGTGGGTGACAGATGGAATGGGTGATGGATGGGACAGCTGACTGATGGTGCAGGTGATGGATGGGAAGAGTGACAGATGGGGTGGTTGATGGATGGGGTGGTTGACAGAGGATGCAGGTGATCGATGACATGGGTGACAGATGGGGTGGTTGATAGATGGTGAAGGTGATGGATGGGGCAGGTGACAGAAAAGATAGGTGGAGGATGTAGGGGGTGGTACATATGACAAATGGGGTGAGTGATGGATGGTGCAGGTGATGGATGGAGTGGGTGATGGATGGTGCAGGTGATAAATGGAGTGGGTCACCTATGGCAAAAGTGACATGGTACAGGAGACAGGGACAGATGGTGGATGGAATGGATGATGAATAGTGCAGGTGACAGGGTGGGTGATGGATGGTGCATGTGACAGATGGGGTGGGTGACAGATGGAGTCTGTGATGGATGGGTCACAGGTGATGAATGGGGCAGAAGGCAGATGGGATTGGTTTCATAGAGATCCTCTGCTGTCCACAGATTCAGAACAGAACCTGTCACCCACTCCTCAGCTCTGGGAGTCCAAGGGCCTGAGCATTTGTCCAGGTCCTTTGGTCTCACGACGTGGGACCCAGAGGGGCCCGCAGTCTCCTCTCCCAGCCCTGAGCCAGGACAGAGGCAGGAAGGGTGTGGGAAAGCAGACAGAGCACCGCTCTGGGCCCCTTTCCCTTATGGTTCTCCAGGCAACCTGGGTACCCTGTCTCAGGAACATGCCTGGGGGCCCCAGTGTGGATGGGCTGAGTGATCAGGGGTGTGCTGGCCCTTTGCCCTCCACAGTGAGCTCCCCACAGGGCAGCCAGAGAAGACAGATCATGTCACCCCCTGCCCTGCACACCCAAGCATCTCTGTATCTCACTAGAGCAGTGGACACCATCCTCCCAGGCCTGTACCATCTGGCCCAGCTCCCCCTGTGGTCCTGTTCTCCCCACTTTCTCCACCACACACCCCAATCACTCAGCCCATCCACACTGGGGCCCCCAGGGCACATTCCTACCCCAGGGCCTCTGCACCTGCTCTTCCCTCAGCCAGAATGCCTCTCCCCAGACACCCAGGGCTCACTTCCATGCCCAAGTCCAGCCCTTCTCACCAGGTACCTATTCATCAATGCAGCCTTCTCTCATACCTCCCTCCCCATCCTGTTTGATTTCCCTCCATAATACACATCACTCTTTAGTATGTATGAAGATTTATTTATGAATGTTGTCTATTGTCTGTCACTTCTCAAGGGAATGTAAGCTCTTTGGAACATGGAGTTGTATATATTTAGTTCACCTTGTGTTGCTCAGCTCCTGAGTTGTAGGTGCTCAATACATGTTTGGTAAATGTTGATTAAATGAATGAATGGAGTTCATACCCAGAGCAGTCATGTTCCCTCACCTGCCTCATAACATGATTATATCTCCCCCATGATTGTATTTCAAATGAATAAATGAATAAATATGTAGCAGATTTGACAGTCTTATACCATTTTAGAGAGTTACAAAAAGTATACATTTTTCTCAAAAGTTGGCCTTAGGAGAGGCTGGCATACACATGCACATATGCACATACACACATGCATGTACATTCTTGCACATGCATACATGCACACAAGTTCATGCACACATGCACATGCTCATGCACACACGTAGTCATGCACAGACACGCACATGCTCATGCACACAGGCACACATGCTCAACCACATACATTCACACACACATGCTCATGTACATACACACACATTCATGCACCCACATGCTCATGTGCATGCACACTCACATTAGCATGGACTGCTCAAGAGATGGAGGGAATTCTTGGCTCCCAACACCTGGGTTGTGAAATGTGAGTTGTGGGAGGTTTTGAGAAAGTGGAGAAAGTGCCTCAGAGGTGATTGTTGCCCTCACTGATTCCTTGCCTCTCAGCACCCCATCCCTCCTTTCTGACCTTGTACCTGCCCAGCATCTGGACTCCTTGGCCCTGCCAGTCACCCTGGGCCTTCAAGCCTGGCTGCTTCCCAAATATTCAGCCACCACATCCAGGGGAAAGGGGACTCGCCTCCTCCCTTTCTGCATCTGACTGTGCTGAATTCATTTCACAGGTTCATCCTCAAACCCCAATTTCAAGATAGAGGAAAATGGTGTGAGTCTGTATGTGTGAGAGGGCAGAGAGTGGCCCACATGGCATTCCTCAAGGTGTTCCTGGCATAATTCATGGCAACTGCCTTGAGCCACTGTGCACAGTCATTTATATGGAAATGTCAGTTGGCAGTGTAAAATGGGTACTGCACACTCACACACAAGTGCAGGTACACACAAACACAAATACACAATAAACATGTGCATGCATGCACATGCACACTCATGCATGCAAACACACATGGATACACATGCATGCAAGTGCACACACACAAGTGCACATGCACACACAGGTACACACACAAGCACATGCATGCACCCCACCATATTGCAAGAAGAACAGACGAGATGAGAACTGAGGAAGGCAGCTGCCCACTGGACCCCACAGAGAAACTCCTAGGGCTGGTTCCCCCACCCAGGTGTGGCCCCAGGGAATCTGACCCCTCCACAGCGGCTCAGGATGCGTTACTGCTGGGGTTAAGGTTGTCGGATAGAAGAGCCTTCCCTACCTGGTCTCAGGATTTTTGGCTTCTCTTCCAGGGACCAGGGAATGACTGGTGAGCTGCCTCCATTCCTGGCTGCCTGAGAACACCCAGTGCTGTCCTGCCCTAGGTAAATAGGTCATGAGGCAGAATCCTAGAGCAGGGCTCAGAAGGAGAGCTCAAGGCATGGTCGGGGGAAACTGCCTTTCCCTCTGCAAGAGTTGTGTCTGCTCTGGACCTCTTCTCTCTTGCTCGGAAGTCTTCCTCTCACCGCACATGGGGTTATGACAGCAAGGATTTAATAGTGTCTCCAACTGTACCCCATCCCTGAGATATACCAGGCCACTAGCCACTGCTTTGGCATGCATGCTCTCCTCCCTTCCCACCCTCACCTGAAACTCCCCTGGCTCCACATGCCCCCAGCCCCAACCATTTCCACCCATCCAAGTCTGCTGGTCTTTGACAGCTAGATCAAGTCTCTTCTAAGAGGCAGCCCTCCTTCCCCTCACTGCGCACACTGTGCTGTAACATACATCCCTATCCACCCCAAATCAAAGCTGTTGAACTGAGTGGTGAGACTGTGAGACCCTGAGAGCCCTGGGCCTTCCACATGGACAAACTCAGTGAACAAGACAACTAACTCAGTGCTGATGCCAACTCTGGGAGTTCTACTGATTGGCGAGGCTGCATCTGTCCTTTCCTGCAGGAGCCACACGTCCACACAGCTCCCCTCCACCCAGAACAGCAGCAGGGCCAACTCAGACCTGCCCCACCCACAGTCCCAGCCCCAGAGGCCTGAAGGACACAAATGAGGGGTGCTCACCACCTCTCCTGACCCAGCACACCACCTCCTCACAGCCTCTCCAGGCTGAAGTATCTGGGAAAATGACTCAGAGCTCAGCTGGCCCCAGCACTAGGTGGTCCTGCTTACAATCTGAGCAGGCAGCTGGTCCTGCCTCTCTTTCTGCAGGGGCTTGTTATCTTCTGAAAGCAATGCCAAGCAACACCCCACAGTCCTCCTATGCCACTTCTAATGAGGTTCTTATAGAAGCTAGAGGTGGGGGATGATTGTGACTAACTGTACAAATATAAAAAAGTTCTTTCTTGAACTAGAATGAATGTATGACACTATCACAAGGAGTTAATAATAGAGGTATATGGGGAAAAATGTACCTATTGCAAACTGTGAGGTATAGTTCACAGTAATATCTTAATATTCTTTCATCAACAGCAACGATGTACCACAGCAATACTAGGGATCAATAATGAGTGGGGAGTAGGGATATGGCATGTTTTGGGTTTTCTTTTTTCTTTGTATTTCTTTTTTTAGAGTAATGAACATGTTCTAAAATTCATTGTGGTGATGAATGCACAACCATGCGATAATACAGCAAGCCATTGATTGCATACGCTGGATGGATAGCATGGTGTGTGAATATATCTCAATAAAATTACATTTAAAAAAATAAAACATCAAAACATCTGGGATTTCTGTCGGTTCAAGTTAATACATGGAACCAAAATCAAAACACACTATCCATTAAAAAATAAAAGGGGGAAGAAAGAAAGGAAGGAAAGAATGGTGGGGATGGAAAAGTTGGAGAGAGAGAGGGAAGGAAATAGGGAAGGAGGAAGGAAAGGAGAAAACCACTGTAGTGACCACTTCTTTTCTTTTGTGAGATGGCCAGGCTGCATGAGCCCAGGATGGGGGACTGCAGGCTGTCCTGTGTGAGGTCAGAATGCACTGGTCTCTACCACTTGCAGGGATCTGAATCTCACTGTATCTCACTGCTCAGGGTGTGTTTGGCAGATCTCAAAGGGAGACACTATGCTGCCCTTGGCTCCTTTCTGCCGGTGGACCTGCTTGTGCCAATGTCCCCAGGCTGGCACTCAAGGCCTTATTCACAGGCTCTTGCTACTCACCCTTCAATGGGCCTCAGATAAATCTCCCCTCCTTCCCAAAGCATCCTGGTTACCTAACCCCTCGCTTACACCAGTTTTCCCCTCCCCTCTCTCTACAACTCTGCTTGCTCTTGGCATGGGACCAAAGTTGAATCTTAGCCCAGATTCCATCGAAAACAATGCCCGAAGCTAAACCTCATTACTGAGGAATGCCGTCTCAGGCAGTGGAAGCGGTGGAGAAAAGTGGAGTGTGGTCTGGAAGAGGAGAAAGTAGCTATGAGGCAAGAACTTTTGAGCAAACACCTGTCAGAAGTGCAATATCAAGAGCTCAGCATTAGTTCCTGTGGCTGAAACTTTACAAATTTAACATTGATGGCGGTTGCTCAGCCACTGGGAGAGAGAGCTTGTTGACCTCAGGTCTCCTTTATTCTGAATGGCCACTCTGTTTACAAGGCCATTGCACAAGCTTGGGGTGGGCCGTAGAGAGGCTCTGACTCCTAGTCCTCTGTGTACCTTGTTGGAGAGCCACCCCAGAGGCAAGTGCTTGCCAGTGTGG
Source organism: Choloepus didactylus (assembly GCF_015220235.1). Classification (NCBI taxonomy): domain Eukaryota; kingdom Metazoa; phylum Chordata; class Mammalia; order Pilosa; family Megalonychidae; genus Choloepus; species Choloepus didactylus. The sequence continues at coordinate 155,100,773 of NC_051312.1, read as the reverse complement.
GTTACCAGGAGACTCAGAGATCTGGTCTACCCTCATATCTTGTGAGGCCCTGCTCCCTCCTCCATTATGAGATATACACAACCTACAAGACCAGTCACTAGGCCCCTCCTCCCCAGGAGAGAAGGCATTAAAACTTCCCTCCCCTAATCAGTGTTAGTAACCAAATGTCATGAGACCTTGCTATAAATGAATCTCATGGGAAACTCTGTTGTCACAAACCTTTATAAGCCCCCCTGGCATTTGCCTCTCCTTTTTGCATGGTTCACTTTCCATGGCTGGCCACAACTGTGAAACCATCATCCCCCGTCAGTAAGTCCCAATTAAACCCATGCCCATGTCCACGCCTGGTGTGTTCTTTGGTCTTAGGGCTAAGCTGGATTGGAACAATTGGTGAGCCAGCCTGGAAGACCAAAGAGCCACTGGCCATAATGGGCATGAGTCCTGGGAAAGGAGTCCAGGGTGGATTGTTTCCTCATTGTGGGGAGGGGTCACCCATTTGCTTGACTGTGCTGCAGCAGGCTGGCTGTTATGTGCAGTACAGTCAGCTATGGTAGACTGTCTCAAGAAAGACAGAAATCTGCAAGTCTGCAGGGGTGATCCCAGGATGGCCTGCTTCCTTGATATGGGGAGGGGTCGCCCAGTTGCTTGACTATGCTGCAGTAGGCTAGCTGTCACAGTAGACTGTCTTGAGAAAGACAGAAACCCACAGGTTAAACAAAACAAAACAAAAAACTCTGGGCAGCAGGGTTCAAAGCCTTAGTTTTGTAATTACTATGAACAAACCTAGATATTAAAAAGAAGTCACCCCTGGAATTTCCATAAGGCAGCAAAAGGCTGCCAGAAGGCTTCCTCTGGAAAAGGCAAAGACCTTTTCCAATTGTCCAGGTCACAGCTTTAAGTGAAATAAATCTAATAATTGGAAGTAATTAAAAGAATGGTGTAGAAACTCCCTAAATCCCCACTGCCCTGATTTAAAACTTAAATCCAAGTTTAGCAGTCCAAGCCTCATTCTTTCTGTATCACCTATCCCTGCCCTCAAAGCCTAAGCACGTAAGGCAGCTACGAGGGAAGTGGCTGGATGCAGAACAATGGGGGAGGTATAGTTTTAAATTCTCTTTTTTTAATGAACCTGTAGATAAAAAATTGTAAGCATAGAAAAAATGCCATGCTGCAAACCACTATAGGGGAATTCTGCCTCCAGTATAAAGTGACTGGATCTTGCTAATGCTTTCTTTATTATCTTCCTAGGAAAATCAAGCAAGACTGCATTCACCTTCTCCTAGGGAGGCCAACAATGGACTTTATTGTGCTTCCCCACAGCTATGTACATAGCCTGACCATCTACAAGATCTGGTGGCAAAGGACTTGGCTAAATGGAAAAGTCCCGCAAGTGTAACTCTATTTCACTGCATTGATAATGTCATGCTAACCAGTAACTCATTCAGACTTAGGTGTTACATAATCATGTAAAATGAAACTATACCTTCTGCTGTAGTTGATAAAGTGCAGTGTTTCTCCATACCACAAATGCCAAGGCAACTAATGGCTTTCTTGGTGTTGTTGGAGTATTAAAGACCTTTGACCTCACTTAGCCCAAATGTTAAAACCTTTGTGTGCCTTGATTAAGAAAGGTTATCCCAGAGAAGGGGACACCTCCCAATAGGCTGTGTTTAAAAAGGAATAAAGGGCAATGGCACAGGTACAAGTACTGGGGGGTGTAGATCAAGACCTGCCCTGTGATTGTATGTAGCCAGCACTGATCTTGGCTTTGGGTGGGCTCTGTGTCAGTGGCAACATTCTAAATGAGTGTTGGCTTTTGGTCACAACTATGGAAAGGGGCAGAACTGAGGTATAGTCCCCTGGAAAAGCAATTGTGTGCTGCATATAATTCCTTATTGCAAGTGGAGGGACTGATGCAAGGATGCCCAGTCACCTTCAAAATGGCCATCCCTATTAAAGGGTGGATAACTGACACAGCTTCTAAGCCATGCTCTGGTAGTGCCCAGCTGAGCACCCTGGCCAGGTGGAAAGCCCACCTGCTACAGCACAGCACTTTCAATACCAGCCCTCTCAATGCAGAAATGCATGAGATTCTCAGGCCAGTGTCCTATATAGAGGATTGAACAGCTAAAGTTGCTGCACCTAAAGTAGCTGTTGAAATGCCCTTGGTACACTGATGGGTCCACTAGCAGGCAGTCTCCCACATGGACAGCTGATGCCATGCAACCCAGTACTGACCCTACGTGGTGGGAAACTGCTGCTATGCAAGGCAGTCAATGGGCTGAGTTAAGAGCAGTGAGGATGGCAATAGTGCCAGAACTAGGAGATGTGCTAACCATCTGTACTGACAGCTGGGCTGTTTACAAAGCCCTTACAACCTAGATGGCAACCTGGAAGCAGGAAAAATGGACAATAATAGGTCACCCCTCTAGGGATAGGAATTGTGGAAAGACATCTGGGATGCCTGCCAACAATGAAAGGTAACTATTGCCAGTGGCGAGTGGACATCACTAGAAAGTGCTCTTTGTACTCCCTGTGGTGACTACATAGGCTACCACACCAGATGGGACATGTGGACTACATCAGTCCCCTTCCACTCTTGAGGTATGCTTTTACTGCCATACCTCAAGAGGCTAACCATCAGACCACCATCCATCATTATGACCCAAGCATAGGCTTCAACAATGGACTAAATTCTCTATCAGGCCTCAATTCATTTAAATGTAATGCTATGGGCTGCTGCACCTGCCCTGGTTGAAATGCTAACGGCCAGACCAATGGAAGCATTGAGAATCCAAGTTAAAGGGCCAGCCACTTTACAACCCAAAAGGGATAATGGTAACAACTTGTTGCTTGTGCCTCAGACCATATGAAATGGGGGAAATGTGGTCCTTTGGCCTTGGTGCTGGCATATGCAGCTGCCCTGGTTAGGAATCCTAAGTCCCGGAGGAATGGGAGTTGCCCAAAATATTGTAATAAGACCTAAATGCTTGCTAAAATCTTTATCACTAGTCTGGGGCCTTCTATTCCCATGGGAACTTTATGCATGACTATGTGGACCCTTCTTATGCCCAGATTTTATAGTAGAAAACTCTCAAAGTTTTCAGAAGAAGAATATCTAGTATTTAAATCCTCCCCATAATGTCCCTCTTCTGGTTCCTTGCTTTCAACAATGGAACCCTAGTAAGTATATTGCTAGATCAGCAGGAAATACCTTTTATTGTTCCCCATAAACATCTCTCTTTTTGCCCATGGCACCCTAGTAAACACTTTCCTGCAGTGGGCCTCAGCCGTAACTCATGCCCACAATTGAACCCAATATTGGGTTTGCACAGACTTGCCAACTTTAGGTGCTACCCTCCTTTCTTGGACTGTAACTCCTGTGAATTGAACTGCATGGAACACCCTGTTTGCCTAGACTGAAAATCACAGATTTTATGGATTGTCAGTAGCATCTCTTTGTGGGATTGTTATTGGGGGGGCATGGGGACTCCTAGTGTTCTGTTGTCTCTTATCCTGCAATATCTGTCCTATGGTCAATATCGTCTTCTGCTTGGGGGTGGACTGTGAGGACCTATACATGCAGCTACCTGCATGACCAGGCAATGGGCCCCTCTCCAGGGGGGAAGGCATTAAAACTTCCATCCTCAATCACTGTTAGTAACCAAATCTCACAAGAAACTCCATTGTCACAAACCTTTATAAGCCCACCTCCCCTTGGCACTCCTCTCTCTCTTTTTCATGCAGTTCACTGTCCATGTCCAGCTGCAACTGTTAGACCATCATCTCCTGTCAGTAAGTCCCAATTAAGTCCATGTCTACTTCCATGTTTGGTGTGTTCTTTGATCTTAGGGCTAAGCTGGGTTGAAACATATCTCTCCCCAGAGCTTTGTCTTCAGTCCTCTAGTCTTGGTAATTCCAGTCCATTGACTAACCAACGAGTCCATTTGCCTCCTCCTGGAGTAAAAGGTAAACTTCTCACAACTCTGCCAATGAAGCAGCTTTCAATTCACCAATGTCTTTGTGACTACCTTAAAATGAAGCCTTAATGCAGCAGCAGCCAATGTCTAACCTGCATTTCATCAGAGGGAACAGCTTATGAGACCACAAATGTGAGTTGAAAGAGATCAGGCAACAGAGGTTGGGAGGCTGAACCATCTATTCAATTTGCTCATGTCTTCTGGGATTTCTCATACTCTGTCTTACATGTACCATTTCCATCATGCAATGTACTGCGGTTGCATCAGAAGAGAATTATAATAAGGTTAATCCAAGATAGCCAGTGCTTGATTCTCAGTCTTTACAGTCACGTGGTGCCCCATGTTGAGGGTTCAGTCTCTACTGTAATACAGTAGCATGTCAGAATATTTTTCCAACTGGAAAGTCATTCTCCACTGCAGAAGGCAAGACCTTGCTCCAGAACCCTTAAGATCTGCTCTGACACTCCCATGTTAGGACTTGTCAAAACCTCCACACTGCATCTTTTTCAGCACAGATATCTCTGGTACCACTGGATCTACTGGATTATATGGTTGAAGAGACAGAACTGCTTGCATTAAGAGCTGGTTCTGCTGCACAGTCATCTTTGCTCTGGGCTCCACTTGGACCATCAGCCTCCTGAGACATTCAATAAAAGGGTTGGAGTGGTATTCCCAAGGCATTTATTTTCTGCCTACAGAATTTGAGGGGGCTGAACAAATGCTGTGCCTCTTTCTTATTCATATGTGATGTGAGTTACAGCCACTTGTTCTTTACCTTGCATTCCACAGCCCACTGGACCCTAAAGATTCATGGATATTTCAGTCCCATGAAGCTCTGTGAGGTTTATCTCCCACTCTCTGGGACAATTATATACTCACCAGTTACTGCTTAACTGTCCAACTAGTATGACATCATCAATACAGTAGAACACTATGATATTCTGAGGGATGGGAGCATGATTCAGATTCCTGCAGCTGTGATACAAAGCAGTAGAATTAACAAAGTCCCAAGGCAAAAGAGTAATGAGTAGTGCTGTCTTTTTTGTATAGCAGTGAGATGCTTTTGTTCTTTCCTACTGATGGGGTTGAGAGGCTGACACCTCTAGATCAATAAATGCATGCCTAGTGCCCAAGACTACCCATTATCTTCTCCAATAAAGATATCATCAGGAACAACAGCTGTGATCAAGGCTCTGCCTAGTAATATTTGTGGTAGTCCACCCTAATTCACCGTGTTCCATCTTGTATTTTCAGGTGCCTAACAGAAAAATGGAATAGGGATTTGATGGGGACTATTTACCTTGGGTTCCTCAAGCCTTTGATTTTGAGGTTAATCTTTGCAACGCATGAATAAATCTGCTTCTGATTTATTATATTTTGTGGTCAGTTTCAAAGACTTTTCACTTGGCACTTTCTAACATAGTGGTCATTTCTTCCAGGTTAATGAACAAATGTGAGATATATCTACTAATTGATAAGAGAAAGGTAAATAACCAGATAGGATCTAAGAAAGCATTGAGATGGATGTGGGCCAGAACTCCATTATCACTTGATTTGTATAAACCTCCTCACTAATCAGAAGACAACAATGGAATGTTGGATCCCTTGGTGATCAAAGTCATCTCAAACATCACATCTTACAGTCCTCAAAAAGCCTGAATAACCCTCTTTCCCCAGTTCACAGAAATGCTGTCAAGTGGCCCTAGGACCCTTTAGGAGAAAATCAGAGTAATACTTTTTGCACATACTTGTGGTAATACTGCAAGATATTTCCTCACAGAAACCCAGCCTCCAACTCAATCAATGGTTTGTAGATCTGTGAACAGGGAAAGAAAATGACTTTCTATTGTCACTGCTAATGTGACATTAGCCTTCCATTCAGCTTTCCACCTTGAAAATCATCATCAACATCATCACATGAATGAAGCAATAACATAAGCAGCTGTCTATATATTTTGTCCCTCAATATATGATCGTTTGTTAGCCATTGTCATGAATGCTTGTAGATTAAAATATACTGATTCATGTCTCACCTTTCTGCCCATCATGGTAATTGCATTCACCTTTCTTCTAACATTTCTGATCTGGCTTCTGCCACATCACTCCAGAACACCATAATCTTCATTGATATTAGACAATCCAATATAGTTATGACATCTTCCACCATAAACACTGTCCTATAGATTTTCTCCTTCACCTATCTTCTCAAATATGCTAGTGCCTCTCTCACGACTCCATTCCTTCTTGCCTTAAGGAAATGAGTTCTATCCTGTCCCTTCAAGGACTATACCCTCAAGGAAATAGTGTAATAAAATGAATTATCAGGATTTATATAGTAAATTTATTCTTACATGCCTAAATTCCTGAGCCTCTGACCTTCAATACTAAACCAAGGATGATTCCGCATCACCACCCCATGGACTATTTGCCAACTGCCATGTCCAAGCTTCAAGGCGCCATCTTGACAATGCATTAGGATCAGCTTCATGTAACTGCAAAACTGCATTTCATCCCAATTCAATAGCAAATATTTCCACATCAGTATATTTCCCTTCCTAGTCTTATCTTCTGAAAATATCCTTTTAGAATATTTCCACAACTATTCCCCAAGATCCTGCTGGTACATAATAACCAGATCCTGTAATTAGGTTATTCAGCTATTTGGCAATTGCACAATAATCTCTCGTGGAAAGAACTGTACCTCCTTACTGAGGCTGTGCAGGGAACTAACCCTGGTTGTTGACCTGGAGGAAATTAAGCATTATGGAGATAGAAGAATAAGCTTAACCTTGAAAGGCATTTGCTTCAAGCGGAGTCATTGTTCACCCTCCAGTATAAAGGAAACCACCTTCATTTCTGATCTTTCTGCCTGTTCAGAGGGTTTGGGGTTCAAAATTCTTAGGCATATTCCCTAGAATGTCCTCTTCTGGATGTCAAGTTTCCACTATTTTCCTTTTATGACACTGATTTGTTTAGGCTGCACATCCAGTATCCTTTGCAGGTCTTCAACTAGGTAATCAGATCATGAACCTGCTTTTCAGTCTGCCTATGGCTGCAGAATATCAGCATCTCTTTCAAGTTGTTTAATGGTGAAAGAATGAAAAATTTCTCCCTAAGATCAGAATCAAGCACATCCACTTCACCACTTCTATTCAGCATTGTGCTGGAGTTTCCAGTCAGGGGAATTCGGCAAGAAAGAGAAATAAGGAAATTGAAAAGTTTTGGATAGGATGCAGAAAAATTGGAACTCTACTACACTGTTGTAAAATGTGCAACCACTGTGGAAAGCAATATGGTGGGTCCTTAAAAGTTAAATAAAGAATTACCATATGTTCTAGTTTGCTAATGCTGTCAGAATGCAAAACACCAGAGATGGACTGGCTTTTATAAAAGGGGGTTTATTTGGTTACACAATTACAGTCTTAAGGCCATAAAATGTCCAAGGTAACACATCAGCAATCAGGTACCTTCACTAGAGGATAGCCAATGGTGTCCAGAAAACCTCTGTCAGCTGGGAAGGTACGTGGCTGGTGTCTGCTCCAAAATTCTGGTTTCAAAATGGCTTTCTCCCTGGATGTACCTCTCTAGGCTTCAGCTTCTCTCCAAAATGTCACTCTCAGTTGCTATTGGGGCATTTGTCCTCTCTTAGCTTTCTCCCACTAGAAGTCTGCTTTCAACAGCCGTCTTCAAACTGTCTCTCATCTGCAGCTGCTCTCTCAGCTTCTGTGAGTTCTTCAAAGTGTCCCTCTTGGCTGTAGCTACTCTTCAAAATATCACCCTCAGGTGCACTGAGTTTCCTCTGTTTGTCAGTTCATTTATATGGCTCCAGTGATTTAATTTAGACCCACCCTGAAGGGGTGGGGTAACACCGCCATGGAAATTATTCAATCAGAGTCATCACCTACAGTTGGGTGGGGTGCATCTCCATGGAAACACTCAAAGAATTACAATCTATTCAACACTGATAATGTCTGCCCACACAAGATTACATCAAAGATAATGGCATTTGGGGGACATAATACATACAAACCAGCACACCATATGACCCAGAAATACCACTTCTAGGTATATACCTAGAGAAAGCCTCAAAGACATGGTCTCAAAGAGGTAATTGTAAACCAATATTTATTGCAGTGTTATTCACAATAGCCAAAAACTGGAAACAACTTAAATGCCCTTCAACAAATCAATGGATAAACAAAATGTGTACGTACATACAAATGGAATATTACTGAGTCACAAGAAAGAATAAAGTTAAAAGACATGCTGCAACATGGAAGAAACTTGAAACCATTATGCTCAGTGAAATAAGCAAGGCACATAAGGACAAATAGATGACTAAAAATAGCAAATTCACAGAGAAAGAAAGTAGATTAGTGGTTGCCAGTAGATGGGAGATGGGGGGGAAGAGGGAATGTTTGCTTGGGAAAAAAATATTCTGTGTTCCCCACAAACATGTGTGTAAATGAAGAGGGAAAGATTCTTTGAGGAGGAAGGCAGAGTTCAAGTGACAGGAGGGAGAGCATGGTCAAGTGAGATGTTATCATTGCCTGGAATATTTTAACTTCTTACAAGAAGACTGAGTTTAATTATATCATCAGAGATTAATTTTTAAAAGTTTAATGGAAAAGTATGTTTACACACATGCACATGCACAACACACACACACACACACACACACACACACATACATAGGAGTGGAATTGCTGAGACATTTAGTAACACTATGTTCCACCATTTGAGAGACTTCCAGACTCTTTTCTAAAGTAGTTACTCCATTTTCCATTCCCACCAGCCATTTATAAGGTTGATTTCTCTGCATCTTCACCAACACTTATAATTGTCTTTTTATTATAGTCATCCTAGTGGGTTTATTTTGCATTCCTCTGATTGATAATGAACATCTTTTCATGGGCTTATTGGTCATTGGTATACTTCTTTAGAGAAATGTCTATTCAAATCCTTTGCTTATTTTTAAATTGGATTATTATTTTTTTAATGTTGAGCAGTGAATTCTCTTTATATATTCTGGATGGTAGACCCTTATCAGATATATGATTGGCACATATTTTCTCCTATTATGTGGGCTGTCTTTTTCTGATAGTATCTTTGAAACAGTTTTAGTTTTGATGAAATCCATTTTATTTTATTATTTTCTTTTGTCACTGTGCTTTGGGTATCATATCTAAGAAATCATTGCTTAATCCAAAGACATGAAAATTTTCTTCTAGGTTTTCTTCTAATAGTTTTTTTAATGTTAGATCTTACATTTTGATCTTTTATCCATTTTTAGTTAATTTTTATGTACAGTATGAGGCACAGGACTGATTTAATTCTTTTGCATGTGGGTATCCAGTTGTCCCAGCACCCTTTGTTGAAAAGAGAATTCTTACCTCTTTGAATTGTCTTGACACTTTTGGCAAAAATAAATTTTTAATAAATGCATGAATTTATTTCTGGACTCTCAGTTCTATTGTGTTGATCTCTATGCCTATCCTTATGCCAATAGGACATGGTCTTGATACCACAGCTTTGTAGTAAGTTTTGAAATTAGGTAGTGTGAGTCTTGCAACTTTATTATTTTTCAAGGCTGTTTTGGCTATCCTGGTTCCCTTGCATTTCCATATGAATATTCAGATTATATTTTCAGTTTCTGCAAAGAAGGTAGCTGGAGTTCTGACAGACTTTGCATTAAATTAGTAGATTAATTTCGGGAGTACTGCCATCTTAACAATATTAATTGCTCCAATCAATTAGCAAGATAACTTTCCATTTATTTAGGTCCTCTTTAATTTCTTTCAATAACATTTTATAGATTTTAGTGTACAATTCTTGAACTAAAAAGTTACTCCTAAGTACTTTGTTCTTTTTGATGCTCTTTTAAATGGAATTGCTTTTTAAATTTCATTTTTGGATCATTTATAACCAGTGCATAAAATGCAATTAATTTTTGTATGTTGATATCATATTGTACACAAATTTATTGAACTCATTCATTACCACTAGTAACTTTTTTGTGATTTGGATTCCTTAATTTTTTTATATACAAGATCATGTCATGCGCAATAGAGATACTATGATTTCATCCTTTAAAATCAAGAGGCATTTTATTTCTTTTTTAAAATGTTCACATAATTTCAGATGTATACAAAAGTTGCAAGGATACTACAGAGAATTCCTGGATGCCCGTCACCCAAACACTCCAAATGTTAACAGTTAACAGTTAAAAGCATTCGCTTTTTCCTCTTTTCTCTCTGTCTCTTGTTGTCTCAGTCTCTCTCTGCCTCCCTCCTTTTCTTTTCCATGTCTACCCCCAAATACTTGTGTATGAATAACCATAGTAGCATTATTCATAATAGCCCAAAAGGAGGAGACAAATAAAATAAACATCAACTGCTGAAAGAATAAACAAAATGTGGCATTCCCATACAATGGAGTATTATTCAGCAATGAAAAAGAATGACATACTGACTTATGCCACAACATGGATGGAACTTGGAAACATTATGCTAAGTGAAAGAGGCTAGACACAAGGCTACATATTTCTTGAATTGATTTATATGAATTGTCTTTCTCTATTTCTGAATTTCATAGAGAAAGAAAGTAGGTTAATGACTTCAGTGGCAGGCAGGGAAGGGAAATGGGGATGACTACCAATGGGTATGAGGAAAATGTTCCAAAACTAGATAGTGATGATGGTTGCACAGATTTCTGATTATACTAAAAACCATTGAATTGTACACCTTAAAAGGGCAATTTATATGGACGTGAATTATATCTCAATAAAAAATTAAATATAAATACATATGTGATGTAAATATACAAATTAAAAGACAGAGATTAGTATATTGGATTTTTAAAATGTATCCCAACTATAAACTCCCTACAAGAATCTCACTTCAAATATAATGAAATAAGTAGGGTGAAAGTAAAAGGAATGAAAAAGATACATCTTACAAACACCAATCAAAAGGAAGCATGAGTAGCTATATTAATACCAGATAAAGTAGAACTTAAATGAAAGAAAATTACCAGAGATGAACTACATAATGATAAAAGACTCAATCCACCAAGAAAATAGCAATCATCAATTGATATGCACCAAACAACAAAGCTGCAATACATGTGAAGCAAAAACTGATAGTACTAAAAGAAGAAATACACAAATCCATAATTGCAGTTTGAGACTTTAGCACCCTTCTCTCAATAACTAATAGAATTCTTAGATGGAAATCAACAATTCAGTATTCACAATACCATCAACCAAACAGGATCCAATGGACATTTGTAGAACACTCTGCCCATCAACAGCAGATTACACATCCTTTCCAAGTGTCCATAAAACATATATAAAACTACATCCTGGGGTGTAAAACAAATTTTAATAAATTTAAAAGAATCAAAACATAGAAAGTGTGTCCTCTGACCATAATGAAATCAAAATAGAAATTGTTACATAGATAACAACAAAATCAACAAAACACTTGCAAACAAAATAACTCACTTCAAAATAATCCATGAATCATAGAGGAGGTCTCAAGTGAATCAAAAAATACATTGTACTGAACAAAAATGTCAAAGCAACACATCGAAATTTGTGGAATGTAGCTAATAGAGTGCTGAGAGGGAAATTTATACCACTAAAAGCTTACACTAGAAAAGAAGACTTGAAAATTAATAATCTCAGCTTCCTCTTCAAGAAATGGGAAAAGGAAGAGCAGAAAGAATGATGAAATAAAAATAATTGCAGATATCAATAAAATTTAAGAAGAAAAAGCCAATGAAAAAAATGTTAGTCCTAGTTATCAGTAAAACTGGCAAACCCCTAGCAAGACTAACAAAGAGTGAAAAGAATGAAAACATAAAATTACCAAGATCAGGAATAAAACAAGGGATAGCACCACATACCCTGCAGACATCAAAAGGGAATACTCCAAAACACTCTAAAATATTTGAAAATTTAGATGACATGGACCAATTCCCCCCAAAGCACAAATTACCATAACTCACTGAATATGAAAGAGGTAATTTTTTTGTAAATCTAAACAGGATTTTTCTAAAATTTATATGGACTGGCAAAGAAACTAGAATAGTTATAATAATTTTTACATGGAAGAATAAGATAGGAGAAATCACTCTACCCTATTTCAAGACTTATTATATGGCTATAGGAGTGAAGACCATGCGGTGTTGGTGGAGAGATAGAGACAAAGACAAATGGAATAGAATAGAGAAACCAGAAATAGACCCATGAAAATATGCCCAACTGATTTTTACAAAGAGTAATTTAACGGAGGAAGGACAGGCTTTTCAACAAATGGTGCTGGAACAACTGGACATCCACAGGCAAAAAGGAACATCAACCTAAATCTTGCATTTTATACAAAAATTGTTTGAATGTAAAAATGTAAAACATAAAGCTATAAAACTTTTAGAAAAAAACATGGGGGAAATTTAGCGGACTAGGGATAGGCAAAGAATTTTTTACTAACACAAAAGCACAATCCAGGTATCCTTCAATAGGTAAATGGATAGACAAACTGCAGTAGTTCTAAACCGTAGTGCTGTGGATTGAATCGTGTCCCACACAAAAGCATGTTCAAGTCCCAGCCCTGGTCCTGTGGGTGTGAACCCATTTGTAAATAGGACCTTTGAAGTTGTTAGTTAAGATGTGCCCAAACTGAATGAGGGTGGGCCTTAATCTAATATGACCAAAGTCCTTAAAAGCAAAGAAAATTGGACATGGAGAGAGAGAAGCCATGGGAAAAGCAAGAAGCTAGAAGTCAAATGGAACCCAGATAAGAAAGGAGATGTCACCACGTGCATTGCTTTGGAAAAGTCAAGGAACCCCAAAGATTGCAGAATAGCAGGAAAATATCAACTTCAGGAGAAAGCAAGCCTTCTATCCTCTGAAACCAATAAATTCCTATTGTTGAGCCAACCATTGTATGGTGTTTATTTTAGCAGCCAAGCAACTAAAACACATGGTAAGGTACTCAGTAATTAACAGGAACAAGCTGTTGCCACACAAAACACCAGTTCCAGAGAATTGTGCCCAATGAAAAAAGTCAATCACAGTAGATTATACACTGTTTGATTCAATTTACACAACATTCTCGAAATGATAAAATTATAGAAATGGAGAACAGATTAGTGGTTGCTGATGGGGTAGGCAGAGGTCTGAGAGAAGTGGGTGCAGCTATCAAAGGACAACATGAGGGACCCTTGCAAGATGGAAAAGTTCTGCACTAATGTCAATATCCCACCTGTGATAGTGTACTATAGTTTTGCAGGATTACCATTGAGGGAAACGAATTAAAGGGTAACTAGTAATCTCTCAATATTATTTTTATAACTTCACATGAATCCAAAATTATCTCAAAAAAAGAGTATGTGGTACCACTTCATTGGAGGTATGCAATTGTGATGATTTGGAGCTCTGTGTGCCCCAGAAAAGATTATGTTCTTAAAGCTCACCCATTCCTGTGGGTGTAGACATATTTTAGGTGGGACATTTCGATTAGTTATTTCAGTTGAGGTGTGCCCCAGGTGGGTCTTAATCCTCTTACTGGAGTGCTTTATTAGAGATGGAATTCAGAGAGGCACACAGAGAAGCTGAGAGAGAAAAGCCAGAGAAGCTGAGGAAGGACACAGAGAAAATAGAAACCACAGAAGCGGAGAGGAAGCCACTGAAGCCAGAGCTGGAAGAAACGAAACCCAGGAGAGAAGGGAGAGACAAGCAGACATTGTCATGTGCCTGGTCATGTGACAGAGGAACTGAGGATCACTGGTAGCCGGTCTCTGGGGAGAAAGCACTGCCTGTTGATGCCTTGATTTGGACATTGCCACAGCCTAAGAACTATAAGCTTGTAAGTTAATAAATCACCATAGTAAAAGTCAACCCTTTTGTGGTATATTGCATTTCAGCAACTTCAGCAAACCAAAAAAAGCAATCCTGGAAAGCAGGAGTGAGGGAATTGGGAAAGGAGAGAAAGCAAGTATGAGGGAGTTGCCAGCCCCCACTTAGTAGCAGCTATACACTGATGATCCAATATCATGGGTCTTTTCAAGAGGATCAAGAGGACAAATAATTTATCTTCCATCCCATTCTCTTTAAACCAACATTCCTTAACCCCAAGGTGCCTGGAAGTGTTGTGTTCTCAACTGGACCAGAAGATAAACAACTAGAAGATGAACCACAGCTAAAAGAAATTTTGTGGTTCCATCCCCAGTATCAAGCACAAACTGGAATGGAAATTATATTCTGGGTGCCATGTGAGCCTCGTTAAGTGCATCATTCCATTTCAACAACTTGGTGTTGTTTGTTCTATTGTATGGACATGCAACATGCTCAAGACCACATCCCTGAGGACAGAAATCCTGAAATATAAAATATGTGTTTAATCTCTCTCTTCCTTGCCTCTCTGTCTCTCATGCACACATACACTCACACAGACACACTACTCAATAATACGATTTGTAACTGCTAAAACTTTCACCAAATTATGTAAACTCTTCAGAATGGCCTCATGCCCTAACAGTCTGTTTAGGGGTCTGAGCCTTTGAGCCAGGGATTACCCTAGATTGTCTACAAAGGATGAAATGTTGCTGGGGAAAGGACAGACTGCCCAAGCCAGGCAGCCAAGTAAGGGAGACTTTCCATGATAGAAAGAGATGACCTGCATGATAAGGATATTTTGGGGTGTGTGGATATCACTGAGAGGGACCTGTTCAGGGGAGGGAAGGTCAGGGCCATATAAGAAGAGGACACTGTAAAAGGTAGGTATGTCTGGAGCATGTGTGAGGACAAGGTCAAGACCAAATTCATATATGTGAGCTGTTGACTTTGGACCAGTCCTATGCAATGGATGACTGCATTTCCTTTTTTTTTCTTTTTTGATTTTTTATCTTTGATGTTTGGTAGAATGATGTGGCCAGAACGAAACCCATAAAGCCCTCTTGTCTTAAGCGGTTAGCATTTCATTCCATCTTCATTCATGATCAGTATCATCTCTCAGTTTTTTTGCTTGATTTTCTCTAAATTCCTCTCCCCTAAGAGGAGTAAATGATGGCTTCTAACTCCCTGTCCCTCCCTGCACCCCCCACTGTCTCTCTCAGCACCCTCCCTCCCCATCTGTACCCTGGAGCTGGGAGATGAAGGCCTGTCAGTGTACAATGGACCTCACACGGAAGCAGGCCACAGGGAAGGAACACCATCCCAGGCACCAACACAGTTCCCAGCCTTCTGTCCCACAGTTCCGGCTTCCCACCTGAGCCAGGAGCTAAGAACTCATCCAGGTAGCTCCCCTGGGGCAGGCCTGAGCGAGCAGGGACAGCAGGACTGGGAGCCGCCAGAGCTTCTTCCTGCACACTGTCCTCTGTGGGTGACTCAGGATGTGCCCAGGCAGTGGGGATTCTGGCTGTACTTCTGCCTACACTGACTGCACTGGTCCTGGTGGGCTGGTACATTCCAGCGGAGATGGGGTTGGGATCCCACCACCCTCAAATCCCTATTCCCCAATCCTGAGATCTGGAAGTCATGACCCTCCAGCATACACAGAATTTGGCCAACAAAATAAGACTGAATGTCCTTTTTCTATAGAGCAAGTCAAGTTTGCTTAGCTTCATGTGTGGTCTGTAATTAGGACAAATAGTCTCAGCCTCACAATAAAATAAAAAATTGATGATTCAGTGGCAGCTAATCATTTGCAACAAACAACAGATGCCCTTACAATGAAGATATATTTCTTGGTGTTTTTTTAAAGCACTTTTAACTAACTGAATAATGCATTGTAATGATGATGCTGATATTTCTAAATATGATTTTAAGAATTCATAATAGAAGTTTTCCTCTGGGCATCTCAAGGAGGCTGACTTAATTGATGATGAAGTTAAAGCAGAAGTAGGCACAGGCTTTTAACATGTGTGCACACACCTCCAGGTCTCAGACAGTTCAAACGGGGAGACAGCCTTTGGGGTTTGGAGGTTGGGAGCACGACTTTGTCCTGCAAGCCAAAGCTTAGATGGTGATTATATACCATCAGAGTAGTAATAGGTGATCTGGGATTGGGGAAGACCTGCTATTCCCTTACCCCTGAGGCCAGGCTGCAGAAGAGAAGGTGGGTGAGCCCAGGAGGAGGCCCACTCTGAGGTCCCAGGCCATGGGGGAGACACAGCCAGCCTGATCCCAGACACTCAGGAGTCCCTAACCAGGATCCATGTGCTTCAGGCCACAGAGGAGTAACTAGACTTAACCACCTGTCATAAACAGCAGGACAAAAGGACAACATAAATGAAATGCCTGCTTCAGACATTGGGAAAGAGGACATCACTGAGCTGCATCTAGATCCACAGGCCACAAAATGCTGGGGCAATCTATAGGGGCCTTGCGCTGTCCAGCCAGGACATCCCGATGGGTCCCCAACCTCCACAGAGGGAAAAGGATGCAGCCCAGTCACTCTGCTGGCCTCTGCTGTCTTAACAGAGCTCCCAGGTGCAGGCTCATCATGCAGCATTGTGAGCTCCAAAAGCTATATTCATTCTGTTAATTCTATGATGACCTAATTGTACCTAATCAAATGCAGGAATTCATATCTGGTCATTTGATAAATGAAAATCCATTCCCCTCACTCTCTAAAGTCTGTCCATTCCTTTCTATTCCCGAGCCCCTGGCCCAGCCCCTCTACTTGTTGACCGTAGGTTGAATGAAGCGCACTCACAGCTGAGATAACGGCTGCAGGGTCCAGCCCAGTGCCTTCTCTCCCACCCCACAAACATGGTTGAACCTGAATCTGTGGCAGTTCAAATGTGGTTCCCGTGGCTCACTTCTCGCTGGAGCTGGATACAGCTGAGACAGCCTTGACATCAGAATCACCATATTCTTGAAGAAAGATATTATGTTGGCTCAGATTTCCCATTTCTAGGCCAAGATACCAAGCTTGCATAGCCAAGAACTCTTGAATTAATGTGGAACTGCATCTTGACGGCAAAAGATACATTTTTATTTTGGTATCTTGAAGCTGTGACTCCTCGGATGCACAGGAGAGAGGAGATGGGCTGCGTCGAGCTGAACTCCGTGCCCCAAAGCTTGCCAGCTCCGCTTGGGTTATTCTCAGCACCTGCTTTCCAGAGCAAACACCACCTTGGGTTTATCAAAACCGGGAGAAATGGAGCAAGCTGGGAGTGGTGAGTAACACGTTTGAGTGTTCTGGGCATGGATGTAGAAAATCTGTATACTATTTCTGGTTTTGAGATGAGGACCCTATTGGTTGGAGAGTTTAGGAATGATCCCAAAATCATACAGAGTACCACGGAGAGGAGCAAGGACAGAGAAAGAACTGTGAAGGCCTGAGGGAAAAGGTATCCAAATATTATTGTGGGATTGGTGGGTAAGTGATGGGAGAGCCTCCCCTCTCTGATGCCAGGTCTGGTAATCAGCTTCCCTTCGTGCATGAAACCTCCTTGGATGGATGCAACTGTGCTACAGCTGGGGAAATCAATAAAATTATGTATTGTTTACCTCTATAATTATCTCATCATAGAAATTTTCAAACATCCATGAAAGCTAAAACTAATTGTAAAGAATATCATGTTTAACCCTTAATATCTCCCATCTCCCAGCTTCTAAGTATCTATTCATGCCCACCTTTTCTCATCTACCCAACCTACTTTATTTCCTAGAAATTTTAAAGCAAATCCAAGACATTATAATACTTTTACACAAAAGCACTTCAGTGTGTATTTATAATAGATGAACACTGCAGCCCGTAGCTGCAATTCTACAATCACATCTAGCAGAATTTCTAATAATTCCTTAATATTAGCTATTGTTTGGTCTATGTTCAAATTCCTTGGTTTTTCAAAAAAGAAATGTCTTCTTATTGTTAATATATTTAAATTAGGATCCATATGAGTTCTACATATTGCAGTTGTTTCTTTAAACCTGTCACTTCATCCCTGCACCCTCCATTCCCATGTCATTTCTTTTTCTGAAGAAACTAGGTCATTTGTTTCTATAGAATTTCCCACAATCTAGTTCTGACTGATAGAGTATTTAAGTTAAATGTATCCTGGATGTTAGGCATAGAGGCTTGATTGCATTCTAATTTTGTTTTTTGTTTTTTGTTTTGGGGGGGGGTATTTTTTGGCAAGAATGTTTCATAGGTGATCTGTGTTCTGATTGCATTGTGTGGGCGGGACACACAAGTGAGATTGTATGATTGGTCGGTGTTCTCAGATTTTGTCAGACTAATCCGTCTCCACAGGGACTTTTAAATGTGCTGTCTTCAGTCACAAATGGAGCAGAAAGTGTTGCAAAATTTGGGTAATTACAATAATGATGACAATGACAGCAACACAATAATAATTTTAATAGCTGTATATTGAATGATTGTTT
Organism: Choloepus didactylus; assembly: GCF_015220235.1. Taxonomy (NCBI): domain Eukaryota; kingdom Metazoa; phylum Chordata; class Mammalia; order Pilosa; family Megalonychidae; genus Choloepus; species Choloepus didactylus. The sequence goes on along the minus strand of NC_051312.1, from coordinate 155,082,398 downwards.
TGGGCTAGGCACTTCCTAAACGTTTTATATACCTTTTTTTTTTTTCATTCAATTCAATCTTCATTTCATAGATGAGGAAGTTGAGGAGCAGAGAGACTATGTGACTTATCCCAGGGCACACAGGTAGTAAGTGAATTTGACCCCAGATTGTCTTGCTCCAAAGCCTGTGTTCTTTGACCCTTTGAGTGGTGGTGCAAGAAGTCTTCTCACATAGCGACTCTGGGGAGCAGAGAGAAGGAAAGTAAAGAAAGAGACTTTGTTAGGGAGCTGGAGAAGGCATCCCACACCCAGGGCCTCTAAAGAGGAAACAACCGGAATGGTGTTCAGTGACCTCCCTAGGAAAGGCACTGTGAAAGCAGGAGCCTTTTAGGAGTGTGTGTGCATGCACATGTGTGTGTGTCTTTCAGGTGAGCGTGTACCTCTGTATGTGCTCTGTGTTGGGTAGGGACAAGGAGCTGATGGTGTTTATGAGATGAAGGGTTAAAGGAGTTGTCTTGTCCATTCTTTCTTGTGTCATGTGTACACACAGTACGGTCTATTCTGAGGTGCTCTAGGGTCATGTCGGGGCCCCTCCTGGCTGCTGGGAGAGGAACAGTGTGGGGGTCCCTGGCAGTTCCATGTCCACCCTGGGGAGATAAGAATTCCACCTCTCACCCATGCGCAAACCGATTCTCAGGAACAAGGTCCCTTGGCCTACCTGTCAAGAAGTTCAGGTTTCAGCTCCAGAATTAGTGTCCAAGTATGAGCAGTGTTCAAGACGGGGTGGAGAGAGGGAAACCAGGAGCTGAGACAGAAAGACCTGGGCTTTCTAATGATCAAGATCTAAGACACAGAATGCCAGCTTTAGGGTGATGACAGCCCTTTCTGGATTCTCTGCCCCTGGAGAAAGCATTGTCATTGAATCGGAAGACATGGATCTGGGTCAGGCCTCTAGCATTTACTACACCTTAGAATGGTCAAACTCAATCAGCTTTACTTTCTCACTACCATAATGAGGACAGTGCCTTGAGAATTCATACAATAGGCATTTAAGGAGCATCTGTGCTGCTCCAGACACTGTGCTGGGACCTGGGGGTTACACAGTTGGGTTCCAACCACAGTCCCTACCCTCAGGGATTGCACATAGGGATTTCTAAGGCGGTCAAATAAGGTGATGCATGAACTTTAAAAACTACTGCTCTGTACCAAACATGATAAGGTAATTTGATGAGTGCTTTGGTAGCTAGAGTCCAATTCACATGGAGCACAGTTCACTCTGGATGGTGAGAAGACGACGACACCATCCTGTCCTTGGAGGGTTAACATAGTGTGAAGAGATAAACCACATTCACAGATGGCAATGATACCCGGCCAGAAAAAAAATGTCATGATAAAATGATACCAAAATACCAGCTACCAGCAGCATGGAGTAAGGGGGTGGTCACGCCAGGAAGGCTTTATTGGGGAGTAGCATCTGTCCTGGGTCTCTGAATTGGAGGCAATTCCAGTGAGATGACAACTGGAGAGGGGGCTCTTAGAAAAGGGACCCTTCTGTCTTAGGAGGGTTGAGACCTGACAAATGGGTCAGCTTCCCTCAAAAGAAAATGTGCAGAAATCATTTATTAGGGCCCAATGGCTGGGTTAATCTGCATAAGCCAAAAGGTGCTCCTTAGACTGAACTGGGATTATGTCTGTAGGGGAAACATGTCCTCTGACCTCGCCAACTCTGTCCTCAAATGGATGGGTGGTGCAAGAGGAAGACCAAAGGGGACTCTGGGCAACAGAGGTAATCAGGAGAACAGACATGTATTTGCAGGAAGGAAAGGCCATCAATGCCTTGAGTGGTGTTTCCAGGAAGGAGCTTGCCTGTGACAATGTCTGGGGATGTTCCTCTTAAGGAACATCCTGGGAACATTTGTCCTTTTCCTACCCAGACTTACAGATCTGCTCTGACACAAGAAAGGGAACCCCGGGGTCTGTGGCTACTGCATAGTGGTGGAAATTACAGGCCTTTAGGGATTATAGTGATGAGGACTTCATTATTACCCACAAAGTAATATGTATATAGGCCCTTCAAAGTTATGCAAAGCTTTACTCTCCTCACCTCATTCAAGATCCACAATTAATGTGAGTCTATTTTATACAGATGAGGAAACAGATCCAGAGTACAATAGTCATGGAACTTATCCCAGGTAAGGGGCAGAGCTGGAAGAGCTTCTCCTTTTAAACCTTGACTTCTATGGGTTATGAGAACTTGGGAAAAGAGAGGGAATCCTATGCAAGGAAAGTTTCCAAACCTAGATTCTGTTTCTTTCCCCACATTCAATCCAGACCTTAAGCGTGAAGGGTTAATCTCTCTCTGTGAAGTCATAAACAGCCATTGTGTTCCAGTGACATGTCACAGGACAAGATGCTTACCCCACATGAGAGCAATACTTGGGGCCCTGCCAGGACCACTCGGCAGAACCGGAATGGCTCCTGAAATCGAAGCTCGTATCTAGGACTGCTGCAACAAATTATACAAACTGGGTGGCTTAAAACAAAATAAATTGATTGTCTCACAATTCTGGAGGTCAGAAGTCCAAACCAAGGAGTCAGCAGGGCCGTGCTCCCTCTGAAGCTTTGCCTCTTCCAGCTTTGGGGGCTCCAGATGTTCCTCCACTTGTGGCTGCATCTCTCTGCCCCATCTTCACCCCATGGATCTCCATCTTCCTCTCTATTTGTTTTTCTTCTTTTCTAAAAGCACCAGCCATTGGATTCAGGATGGCCTCATCTTAATACATCTGCACAGACCCTCTTCCCACCCTCTTTCTAAAGAAGGTCACACTCACAGGTAGTGGGGGTGACAATGTCAACACATCTTTTGGGGGGACATGAATCAACCTATAAAAGAGGTTAGGAGACATATTCAGGGACCTATGGCTGGTCAGCAGTGGTCAGGGTTCCTGGACAGAGCTTAGTGCTTTCTTTCCATGATGGCCCCAGCTGTCCCCTGAGGAGCCACAAGAATTCGCAGCTCTCTACATAGTGTTTGGGGGTGTGAACACACCTTCTTCCCCGTTGGTCTGGAGCTCTCCAAGGGCAGGGCTGAGCTCTCCTTCCTCTGCATTCCCTCATGGCATTTGCTGCCCTAAATCAACAAGCCTTTCTTCATCACATCTGGTGGAAACCTAGAACAGCCCCATGTATCTACTCCCCAACCCCAGCCTGAGGTCCCTACCTTGCCTCTGCCCACCTACCCCCTCTGCAGACACACACACACCATGCCCTGCCTGCAGCAGTAGGGCCTGAGCATCAGTTTTGCCTTCCCTGGGAGTCCCCTCCTTCCTGCCTGCTTGGAGACCAGGATTCCTGGGATGTTGGAGCTCTATTGGTTCAGCACCCCCATTCCATAAATGGGAGAAGTGAGGCCCAAGTGGGAATCAAGTGAGAGGCGTGAATGTGGCACCCGGTACAATATTAGTACAGTAGGGTGGGCCCCCAGGCTGCTGGTGCTATCCCCATTTCTGCACGGGGGAGAGAAGGAAGGAAACCTGCAGAGAGCCCCACCCAGGTGGCACATCCCCAACAGGGTCTCTGCCCACCCTCTTTCCCTGGAACTGTAATAATGGGAACTTGTTCTGCATAAGGGCCTGGCTAAATCTTGATATACTTTCAGCATTTTATTCCCCGCTGACCATGCATACTACCCTACAGAATTTGGACTCATGCATCCTCACAGCTGTGTGAGACACTTTTATAAAATCTCATATTTACAAATATCTCCTGTTGGTTCTGTTTCTCTAGAGAACCCTGACTAATACAATGGCATTGGCTTGATTCATGACTTTGTGTCAGATCTCATGTGCCTTTTTTTTTAATAGGATGTATGAGGTGCAGCAATTGGTCCTTTATCTAAAAAGGGATGCACCATCATGCTCTAGGTAACTTGACCCCAAAAAAATGTCATAATGGTTAATGGTTTTTATCTCCCATTTTCTGGCACAGCTGCAACTTACTAGTACATTAGTGTACTTACCACTTCTTGCTCACTAATTCCAATTAGCCTGATGGCTAGTTGACCATAAAGTGTCAAGGCATTCAAGAGCCATCTGATTTTACTATGACAAGAGATCAAGAAAGCAGCATAGCTGTGATGCAAAAGAGTAAAAGCATAGTGACATCCGTACTAGATAAAGGTAAACTACCTCATGTTCTTCTTCATGATGGGAACTACAAAAAGGAATTCGCCAAATAAGGAGATGTACATCACCAGTCAATGGCTGTGTGTAATGTTAAGGGCCAATCAAGAGATAGAAACATTTTGGTAATGGATGGCAGTGATGGTAACACAATATTCTGAATGTAATTAACACCACTGAACCGTATACTTGAAAGTGGTTAAAATGGGAGATTTTATGTTGTATATATGTTACCACAATAAAAATTCAAGAAAGAGAGAGAAAGAGATAGAAACCACCCTAGTAATTTTAACAGGGAAAATTTAATATAAAGACTTATTAACTAGTAAGATGGTTAACTACTAAAAGAGATTATTAAAAGAACTCTAAGTAATACAGGGAATAGCCACCTCTGTTATGCCTTGCAGTTTCCCTCCAGGGTCTTCGATTGGGAAAGCATAACATGGCACATTCTGGCAAAGGAGAAATATTTACACGGTCCAGTTCTACTACCACAAAGCAGGACAAAGAAGGATGGATTTGGAGCTGCATGGCAATGAAATGATGATTGGTACACTGTGTTAATTTACTCCAGTAACCATACTACATCCAGATCAGTAGCTGCAATTAAGGCTTCCTTCTAGTTACCTTTACAGTAGTACACTGTATTAGTTTGCCATGCTGCTATGACGAATACCACACACTGGTTGGCTTAACAAGAGCAATTTATTGGCTCATGGTTTCAGAGGCTTTCAAGCATCGGCAAACTCATGCATTTTCCCCAAAGTCTGTGGCATTCTGCTGCTGACTCGCCACAAGCTTTGAGCTTCCCTGGCTTGCATCTCTGCCTCCTATTACATGGTGAGCTCTCTTTCATGTCTCTGCTCTTCTGGTTTCCACCAACTTCTGGCTTCTTGCTGTGTGGCCTGCTCTGACTCCTGGCTTACAGTTTCTTGTCTTTATAAAGCCTCCAGTAATAAAGTTAAGAACAACCTTCATTCGGTCAGACCATACCTTAGCTAAAAATAACGTCTTCAAGAAATCCTATTTACAGGGAAATTCACAATCGTAGGAACACAGATTAAGAATGTGTCTTTTGAGGGGGTACATAATTCAATCCACAACATACATCATCATTGTCATCCAACTTGTTCATGCAGAGGCCAGGAAGATGATTTAAATGAGGATATAACCTGGCAACAGAGTATCTGAATGAAGCAAGGGCAGATTTAGCATAACAACTTTGGTTCTCTGCAGCATTCCCTCAGATCACCTCTGGTACCAGTCATGCCTGAGACAGGCAATCCCAAGCAAGTCCAGATTCACCTCACACCGGAAGTGCCCACTTCAAGCAACATGTCATTCCACCTTCAGCTCCAGGGACTTCACCCCCTTCAGGGATTCTCCTGCTGTCCCCAGTTGCTGCCAGAGCCAATTTGTAACACTTCTATTATATGCCTTTCTGCTAGGTGGTTCTAGTCAATCTCTCTCCCTGACTGCTGCTGCAAGCATAAAAGTAGTGCAGAAGCACAGGGGAGTTTAGATCCCTGGGGATAATTCCCAAATCACATGAGATGGGAGCCAGTGACTGAATGCTCCGCCCTCATGATCTGCAGGTGGAAAACTCTGGGAAGTGTTCTGCACTGGGAGACCCAGCAAAATTCAGTCCTGATTGCTCAGTCTCAATAGCACACACTTGTATTGGGCTTTTCCTCCTTATCGTTCCTAATTTCCCTTCTTCCTTACTTCTGCCTCCTGAGATCACTTCCCAAATAAACTACCTGCACTCGAGTCCTTGGCTTAGGCTGTGCTTTCAAAGGACACCAAAAAGATAAGCTGCATGCTTGGGATTATTGCCATATCACATACTGTTCTAGTTTGCTAATGCTGCCAGAATGCAAAACACCAGAGATAGATTGGCTTTTATAAAAGGGGGTTTATTTGGTTACACAGTTATAGTCTTAAGGCCATAAAGGGTCCAAGGTAACACATCAGCAATCAGGTACCTTCACTGGAGAATGGCCAATGGTGTCTGAAAAACTTCTGTTAGATGGGAAGGCACGTGGCTGGCGTCTGCTCCAAAGTTCTGGTTTCAAAATGGCTTTCTCCCAGGACATTCCTCTCTAGGCTGCAGTTCCTCAAAAATGTCTCTCTTAGTTGCACTTGGGATATTTGTCTTCTCTCAGCTTCTCCGGCTTTCAATGGTCGTTTTCAAACTGTCTCTCATCTGCAGCTCCTGTGCTTTCTTCAAAGTGTCCCTCTTAGCTGTAGCTCCTCTTCAAAATGTCACTCACAGCTGCACTTAGTTCCTTCTGTTTGTCAGATCATTTATATGGCTCCACTGATCAAGGCCCACCCTGAATGAGTGGATCCATGCCTCCATGGAAGTATCTCATCAGAGTTATCACCTACAGTTGGGTGGGGCACATTTCCATGCAAATCTAATCAGCACCAAAACGTCTGCCCCACAAGACTGCATCAAAGAATATGGCTTTTCTGGGGGACATAATACATTCAAACTGGCACACATACCATCATTGATACAGTTCTCACTGCTCTCAAAGAAACTGGTAATACAATTCCAAAACCTTATCATGACAGTTAGCTTTCTAGGGCCACTCTCAGTATGAAATTCATTTATCCCATGTTTCCTAGCAAATGAAGTCTGCTATAAGCATTTAAACGTATATTTAATTTACAAGTTGTAATTCTAGTACAATAAGAGTGGGGGAAAAGATAGATGGAGAAGAGAAGGATGAAAACAATTCAAGGTGATGTGATACTGCATTAGTCTTTGCTTCATAATGGGCTATGGAGAAACATAACCAGTTATTCTACACACTCATCTATTCAGTTTCATAGGACTTTTTTTGTATGGTTATGACAGAAAAGCCTATAAATCCCTGTGAAGCAGTCCATTGGAGAGCAGAATGAGAAGGACTTCCTGTGTCCATCCTGTATCCTGGTTCCCTCTCTGTTGGGTCATGTCATTGGCCCTTCTGACAGCTGCCTAGAATGCCATATCTCACTTAGGACCCAGCAGCTCATCCAAATCTGAAAGTATTAAGAGGAAAACAGACCCAGAAATATGACAAGTAGGCATGGCTTCATGGCCACAGCTACTGGGAGGGCCAGAAATCCAGGTCAACATATCAGTCAGCACCGTGTAACTGAATCTCAAGGCCATTGATGGACCGTGGAAACAGCTGAGAGACAGCAAGAGGCTCTGAAACTGGGAGGCAGACAAGGCTGAAGAAATCTAAGCAGGAACAGAAGACAGTGGGCAGGAGCAAAGGGGAGAGGCTCTGCAGGAGGAGGAAGACTTGGTCAGGGCCTTGACCGAGAAGGGAGGGGATGGAAGTGAGATGTGATTTGAGATATGAGGGACTTTGGATCCCAGGAGATTGTAAGAGGGAATGCAGTGTTCTCACCCAGTGGTGTCTCCAGCTCACCCTAGCATGGCAATGCCTAAGTGAGAAGTCATCCAGGCTATTTCCACCAGGGTCCCTGCCCCTCCAATGTGCTTGTGGCAAGCAGGAAGGTGACATGCTGGGTGTTTAATGGGACCTGCACCCCTGCCTTTAGCTCTCATAGATTTATGCAAATATATTTCTCACATTCAGAGTTCAGACTCAAACAAGGTTGAATTTGTAAACAATTTTACATCTGAAGCCTCCTCTAAATGCCTGAGCATGAAAGCTCAATTTGAGCAATCAGCACATTTGTGGAGAACAGTCACAAATCAGCTACACTGGATGGAGCTGCAAAGAGGGACTGAGCCTCATCCACACAGCTTAAGGGTTCCATTGTGGGTAAAGCAGAAAAAGGGGCACCTAATCCCTTTGAACTTCTAGGGGGAAGGCACACCAAGTCCAGCCTGCTGTCACTTCTGATCAGGGCAATGAGGGGGCTGCAAGAGGAGGGTTGGTCATGGTGAATGTTAACTATCACCAGCAACTCCTCTTCTCCCCACTTTAGACAACAGAGTGAGCAAGAGCCTCTGGCTGGACCCACGAGTAGGGTCATCCTGTCAGCCTTTCAGATGCCAAGTCCACATCACCTGAGCAAAGCTCCTGGCCACAACCTCACCAAACCCCCTATGCAGGAACAAACGTGCAGACTGTGCTCATCCATGTCTGTATTTGCAGTAGACCCAGGATCCCTCTCAGTTTTACTGCTCTATCCTCTTAGTCATTAACCCCTACACATAATTCATGTAAAATGCCTGTTCTTGCACCAATTTGTTTCCCATCATTCTGCCTTGGTGTCAATTCAAGCTTCACTCAAGGGTGTTTGCAGCACATTGCCACCAAAAGTGTGTTCAGGAGGGTTGCTTTAGTTTTCCTGAGCTGGTATGACAAATACCACATGCTGGTTTTAGCTTGACAACAGAATTTATTGGCTCATGGTTTCAGAGACCAGAAGTCCAAATCAAGGCATTAGCAAGACCATGTTTTCTCCCTAAAGACTAGACTTCTAGTGCTGGCTTGCTGCAATTCTTGGGGTTCCTTGGCTTGCATCTCTGCCTACCATCACATGTTATCTCTCATTTCTGCTCTTCCAGTTTCCACTGAATTCTTTTGCTCCTGTTGCCTTCTCTGACTTATGTCTGGGTTTCTTCTGCTTATACAGGACTCCAGTAGTCCAGATTAAGATGCAACCTCATTCAGTTGGGCCACATCTGAACTAAAAAATAACATCTTCAAGAGGTCCTGTTTGCTATGAGTTCATACCCACAGAAATATGGATCAAGATTAAGAGCATGTCTAAATTGGGGTACATAATGCAGTCTACCCTGAGGGGATAACATGGGCATGATTGGAAGAAGTGGAGGGAGACAGCGGGTGGGTCAAGACAAAGAGAATCTCCCCCCCATCTTGCCTTCCCTAAATCCTTCCCAAAAGGATGCCTCACCTTGTAGAACTGACCTCTGCATTCTATACCTGTCTGGACACACTGTACATTCCTTCATGACAGACTTCTAACCAATTATTTGCTGTCTTGTCTGTGTTCCCAGACTAGTCTCGAGGGGAGAACTGCACTTACTTATCTCTCTATCCCAGCTCCATGTTCGCTATCTGGTAAGAAGCTTTGTAAATATTGGCTGAATTAATGGACAAACGGGACTCTGAATCAATTCAAAGCAATAACGATGATTGAAATAGCTATGTATAACTGTGAATTAATAGGTCAATTGTATTTTGTAAAGGCTATATAAAGATAAGTTGATGAATGATGTTTTTTCTAATAAAGCAATAAGAAAAGAGAGGATCAGGCCATCAAAGAAGAATGCTATTAGATCTGCTCATCTGGCAATAATAATGAAGCTGATGAAAACAGTAACATTTACTGAGTATTTACTACATCAAGGAGCTTTGCTAGGGGCCTTATATATACTGTGAAGTGAGGTATCATCATCCCCATTGGCAGATAAGGAAACCAAGGTCTTGGAAGGTGAAGTGGCTTACCCAAGATCACACAATCACTGTGCAGCAGTGTTCTGACACCCAGTTCCCTGCTTTGGTAACCCCATTTTCTGCCTTTCAGAGATGCCCATACACTGAGCATCCTGCCAGCAACAGGGCACTAGCTAAAGAGACCCTGAGAGGCACCATCTTGGAGTTTTCAGGCCACATGCTGAGACCAGTGTGCTGACCTGGTGAGCATCAGCGTGTTCAGTGTGATGTCAGGGCTGGCAAGCACAGGTTTCTTTGACACACTGCACCTCCACCCACAAATGGGCTGCACCCTGGATGGAGGGCCTGGGAAGCAGGACTTTTGGAAACATCCCACTAGAACTGCCCCAGCCACCATCCACCAGCCCTGGAACTAGCCAACACGCAGGACAGTATTGCAGCAGGATAGGTATGTGTGTGTGAGTGTGGTGTGTGTGTGTATGTGTGAAAGTGTGTGTGGTATGTTTTTGAGTGTGTGAATGTGGTATAGTTTTCATGTGATGTGTGTGTGATGTGTGTGACTCTGTGGGGGTGTGTGTGTGGTATGTGTAGGGGTGTGTGGATGTGTAGTATTTGAGTGTGTGTGGTGAGTGGTATGTAAGTGTGTGTGTGTGGCGTGCAGTGTGAGTATGTGGTGCATGGGTGGGTGTGTGGTATGTGAATGTGTGAGTGGGAGGGTGAAAGTGTTGTGGGTGTGGGTGTATAGTGTGTTTGATAGAAAGAGATAAGAAAAGAGGGTTGTGTTTACTGACACTAGATCCATTCAATTACAGAATTGTCTGCCTATTAGAAATTACTCATCATTCCATGAAAGCTCATGTTGCAAAAGAAAAATCAATTCATTTGGTTCCCCCTCCTTAGGAAGGCCTTTCTTCCCCAACCATCCTCTGTAACACAGCTCCTAGTACCCTTCTTTCCTTTGCTCTTTTTTTTTTTTAGTCTTCATTTTATTGAGATATATTCACATACCATGCAGTCATACAGAACAAATCGTACATTCCATTGTTCACAGTACCATTACATAGCTGTACATTCATCACCTAAATCAATCCCTGACACCTTCATTAGCACACACACAAAAATAATAAGAATAATAATTAAAGTGAAAAAGCCTTTGCTCTTTTTTAACATTTTCTTCATAGTCCTCCCCAATATCTGAAAGTACACTAACATGGTTTATTTATAGTCCATCTCCCCATATTTGAATGCCATGTGCTCCAACAAAGACGGATGCTGTCAATTTAATTCAAAACTTGTACCTGAAGCCCTGAAACAGTGCACAGTATGTGTTATATATTAGAATGCAGTTACTAGTTATATAGCATTAACAGGCTATTTTCTAAATGATTTTCATATATTAACTCTTCTTATTCTCACAGCAACCCTGTGATACAGGTACAATTATCACCCAATTCTCACAGAGGATATTAAGACACAGAGAGGCTAAGTGACTTGCACAAAGCCAGGCAGCTAGGCTTCAGGGTCCACCCCCTTTACCACAGCCTGGCTCCTTCTCTCAGAAACAGATTGGGAGGGCACAGATGACTTGATTCCACTCTGGATTTTACAAAGGGTGGTCCTGGTGGGCATAGAACAAGAACACAAGCAGGACCAGAAGCCTCCATCCCTATCCCCAAAGGCCTGCCATATCAGCACTGAGCTCAGTGCCAGGCTGCAGACTCTCCCACTTGAGAAACGAGGTCTATGTCACAGTGACGGTCGGCCGGAACATGCTCCCAGAGCTCTTCTGAGAAGCTGCCCACCATCCCAGCCTCAGAGCTTGACTTCAGACAGGTCTACAGGTCTCCTCTCCTGCATTTCCCAGCCTCATGCCCACTCCTTGCCTCAACTTCTCTCCCTGGACTCAAAGGGTTCCAAGTCACGATGGGCTTCAGTCCACCTGAGCTGTTCCTAGCAGGAGAGTCAAGGATGGGCAGCTCCGGCCATGCCCAGAAATTCAGAGAACTCCCCACCCTTTCTCCCCATGGGAACAACCTTCCCCACAGGCAGAGCTGCGCAGAGCTACCGAGACAATGACATCTGCATCCATTAGAATCACCTGGGCCATCTGTTCAATAACCCTAGGGTTTAGGGCCAGGGAATCTTCATCTTCTACTGGCACTCCAGATGATTCTGCAGCATGTGATCACTGGGTCACATACACAGATGGACTGTTAGAGAGGAATGTTGTCCTCACAAGGGAAACTGGATCCAGGCATGATCCACCTGCAGGCATGATGTGGGCAGGTTTCTAAGACCCCTGAAGGAGGCAGCTTCAACCACACACACACAATCGCTATCCAGGGTGATCTGGAATCAGAACCCATGAGTTCCCCTCACTGCCCCTCAGACCCAGGACAGTGCCCAAGCACCCCACCCCACCCCCACCATCTGGGCTGCTCCCGAGGCCCAGCACTCTCCATCACCACCCCTGCTATGGAGACCCAGCCCCGAGACAGCACAGCCTTAAGCTCCCCTTTGCTGCTTTGTGCACTAAGGCCAGGGGAGCGTCCTCTCCATCCTGGGGCTTCCAGAGGGAGATGGGGCCTTGGCAATGAGCAAAGTCAAGCTTTCCATACCTGGATGCTGCAGGATGAGGGAGAAGTCACAGCCTCAGCACCTTCCACCTTTGTTTAGTCATATTTAAAGTCTGACACCACAAGTTGTCACTTGTTCATGAAAGGAAAAATAACCATCTCAGGGAGAGGGTCCAGCCTTTCATCTCACCCAATGCCCTCTTCTTTGCATGTAAGTTGGCAGGGCTGAGGGTGGTGTGGAGATGGAAAACAGGGCTTGTAAACGATTTGGGGCACCCAAGGGTGCTTTGAGGGGTGTTGGAGCTGGAAGTACCTCTGCCTCTGAATTGCGTTTCACATCTGGGCAAGTTGCCTTCCTTCTCCAGGACTGGTTTCTCCTATAAATTCAGCAAAGGGTAATCACAGTTTTTATTTTGGACTCTCAGATTACATTGCTTCCACAAAACAATAAGAAAAGGCATTAGAGAGGGCAGGGAGAGGACAATGAAGGAAGATGATTATTCCAAATTCTCTTCTCATCCCACCCCTGCCCTTCCAGAAAGAATGAGGACAAATATTCTGAGTTGTCCAGGGAAAGAAAGGGTCAGAATAAGGTTGGTCTCATCTTATGATGAAAACTCTAGGACTTAATGTGGCAACCATAACCCACTGAGGTCTGAGCACGTCTGGCAATCCCACTGAGCACTGGGACAGTAAGTCAGGAAATGGGAAAGGCGGGTATTAACAATATGGCCAGGTAGGGGACAACCATCCCAGAAGGCCCTGGGCTCAGACCACAGGTGCTTTCTGACCCCAGCTCCCTTCTCCCTGCTTCAAAAATAGCAGCTGTTCAGCAGCCACCATGGAGGCGAGAAGGCAGTGGCATGATACATTTAAAATTCTGAGAGAGAAAAATTTCCAACCAAGAATTCTTTATCCAGCAAAGCTCTCCTTCAAATTTGAAGGAGAGCTTAAATTTTTCACAGACAAACAAATGCTGAGAGAATTTGCTAACAAGAGACCTGCCCTACTGGAGATACTAAAGGGAGCCCTACAGACAGAGAAACAAAGACAGGACAGAGAGACTTGGAGAAAGGTTCAGTACTAAAGAGATTCGGTATGGGTACAATAAAGGATATTAATAGAGAGAGGGGAAAATATGGCAAACATAAACCAAAGGATAAGATGGCCAATTCAAGAAATGCCTTCACGATTATAACGTTGAATGTAAATGGATTAAACTCCCCAATTAAAAGATATAGATTCGCAGAATGGATCCAAAAAAAAAGAACCATCAATATGTTGCATACAAGAGACTCATCTTAGACACAGGGACACAAAGAAATTGAAAGTGAAAGATGGAAAAAAATATTTCATGCAAGCTACAGCCAAAAGAAAGCAGGTGTAGCAATATTAATCTCAGATAAAATAGACTTTAAAAGCAGGGATGTTTTGAGAGACAAAGAAGGCCACTACATACTAATAAAAGGGGCAATTCAACAAGAAGAAATAACAATCATAAATGTCTATGCACCCAGTCAAGGTGCCACAAAATACATGAGAGAAACACTGGCATAACTAAAGGAAGCAATTGATGTTTCCACAATAATTGTGGGAGACTTCAACACATCACTCTCTCCTATAGACAGATCAACCAGACAGAAGACCAATAAGGAAATTGAAAACCTAAACAATCTGATAAATGAATTAGATTTAACAGACATATACAGAACATGACATCCCAAATCACCAGGATACACATACTTCTCTAGTGCTCACGGAACTTTCTCCAGAATAGATCATATGCTGGGACATAAAACAAGCCTCAATAAATTTAAAAAGATTGAAATTATTCAAAGCACATTCTCTGACCACAATGGAATACAATTAGAAGTCAATAACCATCAGAGACTTAGAAAATTCACAAATACCTGGAGGTTAAACAACACACTCCTAAACAATCAGTGGGTTAAAGAAGAAATAGCAAGAGAAATTGTTAAATATATAGAGACGAATGAAAATGAGAACACAACGTACCAAAACCTATGGGATGCAGCAAAAGCAGGGCTGAGGGGGAAATTTATAGCACTAAACGCATATATTAAAAAGGAAGAAAGAGCCAAAATCAAAGAACTAATGCATCAACTGCAGAAGCTAGAAAATGAACAGCAAACCAATCCTAAACCAAGTACAAGAAAAGAAATAACAAGGATTAAAGCAGAAATAAATGACATAGAGAACAAAAAAACAATAGAGAGGATAAATATTACCAAAAGTTGGTTCTTTGAGAAGATCAAGATTGACAAGCTCCTAGCTAGACTGACAAAATCAAAATGAGAGAAGACCCATATAAACAATATAATGAATGAAAAATGTGACATAACTGCAGATCCTGAAGAAATTTAAAAAATTATAAGAGGATGCTATGAACAACTGTATGGCAACAAACTGGATAATGTAGAGTAAATGGACAATTTCCTGGAAACATATGAACAACCTAGACTGACCAGAGAAGAAATAGAAGACCTCAATCAACCCATCACAAGCAAAGAGATCCAATCAGTCATCAAAAAGCTTCCCACAAATAAATGCCCAGGGCCAGATGGTTTCACAGGGGAATTCTACCAAACTTTCCAGAAAGAACTGACACCAATCTTACTCAAACTCTTTCAAAACATTGAAAAAAATGGAACACTACCTAACTCATTTTATGAAGCTAACATCAATCTAATACCAAAACCAGGCAAAGATGCTACAAAAAAGGAAAACTACCGGCCAATCTCCCTAATGAATATAGATGCAAAAATCCGCAAGAAAATACTTGCAAATCGAATCCAAAGACACATTAAAAAAATCATACACCATGACCAAGTGGGGTTCATTCCAGGCATGCAAGGATGGTTCAACATAAGAAAATCAATCAATGTATTACAACACATTAAAAACTCGAAAGGGAAAAAATCAAATGATCATCTCAATAGATGCTGAAAAAGCATTTGACAAAATCCAACATCCATTTTTGATAAAAACACTTCAAAAGGTAGGAATTGAAGGAAACTTCCTCAATATGATAAAGAGCATATATAAAAAACCCACAGCCAGCATAGTACTCAATGGTGAGAGACTGAAAGCCTTCCCTCTAAGATCAGGAACAAGACAAGGATGCCCGCTGTCACCACTGTTATTCAACATTGTGCTGGAAGTGCTAGCCAGGGCAATCCAGCAAGACAAAGAAATAAAAGGCATCCAAATTGGAAAAGAAGAAGCAAAACTGTCACTGTTTGCAGATGATATGATCTTATATCTGGAAAACCCTGAGAAATCGACGATACAGCTACTAGAGCTAATAAACAAATTTAGCAAAGTAGCGGGATAAAAGATTAATGCACATAAGTCAGTAAGGTTTCTATATTCTAGAAATGAACGAACTGAAGAGACACTCAAGAAAAAGATACCATTTTCAATAGCAACTAAAAAAATCAAGTACCTAGGAATAAACTTAACCAAAGATGTAAAAGACCTCTACAAAGAAAACTACGTAACTCTACTAAAAGAAACAGAAGGGGACCTAAAAGATGGAAAAATATTCCATGTTCATGGATAGGAAGGCTAAATGTCATTAAGATGTCAATTCTACCCAAACTCATCTACAGATTCAATGCAATCCCAATCAAAATTCCAACAACCTACTTTGCAGACTTGGAAAAGCTAGTTATCAAATTTATTTGGAAAGGGAAGATGCCTCGAATTGCTAAAGACACTCAAAAAAGAAAAACGAAGTGGGAGGACTTACACTCCCTGACTTTGAAGCTTATTATAAAGCCACAGTTGTCAAAACAGCATGGTACTGGCACAAAGATAGACATATAGATCAATGGAATCGAATTGAGAATTCAGAGATAGACCCTCAGATCTATGGCTGACTGATCTTTGATAAGGCCCCCAAAGTCACTGAACTAAGTCATAAAGGTCTTTTCAACAAATGGGGCTGGGAGAGTTGGATATCCATATCCAAAAGAATGAAGGAGGACCCCTACCTCACACCCTACACAAAAATTAACTCAAAATGGATGAAAGATTTCAATATAAAAGAAAGTACCATAAAACTCCTAGAAGATAATGTAGGAAAACATCTTCAAGACCTTGTACTAGGTGGCCATTTCCTAGACTTTACACCCAAAGCACAAGCAACAAAAGAAAAAATAGATAAATGGGAACTCCTCAAGCTTAGAAGTTTCTGCACCTCAAAGGAATTTCTCAAAAAGGTAAAGAGGCAGCCAACTCAATGGAAAAAAATTTTGGAAACCATGTATCTGACAAAAAACTGATATCTTGCATATATAAAGAAATCCTACAACTCAATGACAATAGTACAGACAGCCCAATTATAAAATGGGCAACAGAGATGAAAAGACAGTTTTCTGAAGAGGAAATACAAATGGCCAAGAAACACATGAAAAAATGTTCAGCTTCACTAGCTATTAGAGTGATGCAAATTAAGACCACAATGAGATACCATCTAACACCTATTAGAGTGGCTGCCATTAAACAAACAGGAAACTACAAATGCTGGAGAAGATGTGGAGCAATTGGAACTCTTATTCATTGTTGGTGGGACTGTATAATGGTTCAGCCACTCTGGAAGTCAGTCTGGCAGTTCCTTAGAAAACTAGATACAGAGTTACCATTCGATCCAGCGACTGCACTTCTCAGTATATACCCGGAAGATCGGAAAGCAGTGACACGAACAGATATCTGCATGCCAATGTTCATAGCAGCATTATTCACAATTGCCAAAGGATAGAAACAACCCAAATGTCCTTCAACAGATGAGTGGATAAATAAAATGTGGTATATACACACGATGGAATACTACGCGGCAGTAAGAAGGAACGATCTGGTGAAACATATGACAACATGGATGAACCTTGAAGACATAATGCTGAGCGAAATAAGCCAGGCACAAAAAGAGAAATATTATATGCTACCACTAATGTGAACTTTGAAAAATGTAAAACAAATGGTTTATAATGTAGAATGTAGGGGAACTAGCAGTAGAGAGCAATTAAGGAAGGGGGAACAATAATCCAAGAAGAACAGATAAGCTATTTAACGTTCTGGGGATGCCCAGGAATGACTATGGTCTGTTAATTTCTGATGGATATAGTAGGAACAAGTTCACAGAAATGTTGTTATATTAGGTAACTTTCTTGGGGTAAAGTAGGAACAGGTTGGAAGTAAAGCAGTTATCTTAGGTTAGTTGTCTTTTTCTTACTCCCTTGTTATGGTGTCTTTGAAATGTTCTTTTATTGTATTTTTTTTTCATATAGTTGATTTAAAAAAGAAAAAAAAGTTTAAAAAAAAAAAGGGAAAAAAAATATGTAGTGCCCCCTTGAGGAGCCTGTGGAGAATGCAGGGGTATTGCCCTACCCCACCTCGATGGTTGCTAACATGACCACAGACATAGGGGACTGGTGGTTTGATGGGTTGGGCCCTCTACCATAGGTTTTACCCTTGGGAAGACGGTTGCTGCAAAGGAGAGGCTAGGCCTCCCTATATTTGTGCCTAAGAGCCTCCTCCTGAATGCCTCTTTGTTGCTCAGATGTGGCCCTCTCTCTCTAGCTAAGCCAACTTGAAAGGTGAAATCACTGCCCTCCCCCCTACGTGGGATCAGACACCCAGGGGAGTGAATCTCCCTGGCAACGTGAAATATGACTCCCGGGTTGGAATGTAGACCTGGCATCGTGGGACGGAGAACATCTTCTTGACCAAAAGGGGGAAGTGAAAGGAAATGAAATAAGCTTCAGTGGCAGAGAGATTCCAAAAGGAGCCGAGAGGTCACTCTGGTGGGCACTCTTACGCACAATTTAGACAACCCTTTTTAGGTTCTAAAGAATTGGGGTAGCTGGTGATGGATACCTGAAACTATCAAACTACAACCCAGAACCCATGAATCTCGAAGACAATTGTATAAAAATGTAGCTTATGAGGGGTGACAATGGGATTGGGAAAGCCATAAGGACCACACTCCACTTTGTCTAGTTTATGGATGGATGAGTAGAAAAATAGGGGAAGGAAACAAACAAACAGACAAAGGTACCCAGTGTTCTTTTTTACTTTAATTGTTTTCATTTTAATTATTATTCTTGTTATTTTTGTGTGCGTGCTACTGAAGATGTCAGGGATTGATTTAGGTGATGAATGTACAACTATGTAATGGTACTGTGAACAATCGAATGCACAATTTGTTTTGCATGACTGTGTGGTATGTGACTATATCTCAATAAAATGAAGATTAAAAAAAAATAAAAAAATAAAAATAACAGCTGCCACTGTCCTTCCCCCACCCCCACTCACCACTAGGATTAGCACAGAGAGGACCAGGCCTCACAGCCCCCAGGCTGCTCCATGTGGCAAGGAGACCCCAGGCCCAGGAAGTTCACAAATGTTTTCCCACCCTCACATCACAGGGCTGCAGATGCCTTTTACAGTATAGTGTACAAAAAAAAAACAAAAAACAAAAAATGTATCGGTCTCATTTAGGTTGGAACTAAAGAGGGGAAAGGGCCTGGCTTGAAAGAGGGGAATGACAAATATCAGGATGATAATTATGATAATATAAGCATGCATTTTAAGCACCACATTTACAAAATGCTCTTCACATTTGACTTGCCTGTTCCACAGGGATCCATCCATGATATATCCGTTTTCCACTCTACAACCAGAATGATTATTTTAAAATATGTCAGATCATGTCACTGCTATCAGAGACTTCAAATAATACCCAAACTCATCAACAACACAGTCTCTAAGAACATGTAATATCTGGCCCCTTCCTGCATTTTCTGTTGAATAGTCTCTGTCGATCATCGTTTCAGGGGTTCCTGGAACCCTCCCAAATCATCCATGCTTTGGGGTCTCTGCATTTGCCTTCCCCTCTGCCTGGACTTCTCTGCTTCCAGCTGTTCTCATCACTCCTGTCCTTACTTTAGGTTCTCTGCTCAAATGCCTCCTCCACAGAGAAGTCTTCCCTGGCTTCCATATCTTCAGGAGATGATCAAGCTCTGTCCTACTATGCTGCATCGTTATCTCAGTGGCACTCCGCACCTCTATAAACTGCATATGCATTTGTGTACTGGTGCGAGTCATCAGCACTGTGCCCCAATGTCCCAGATCCCTCCTGAAGGCCCTGGGAAGAGGGAGTGTCCAGTCTCTCACCTTCACCAGAGCCAGTGACTAGCTCTGGCCAGTGGGTTGTGACTGAAATAGGTCTGCTCAAAAATCTTCAAGCATTGATGTGTGCTATACCCCTTCCTCCCATTATCACAACAATCATGCAACTGTTTTGAGATGGAGCCCCTCAGTGACTGATGGACAAGGTCTCCAACAACCCACATTGGAAGTCATCTCTTTTGATGTAGACCACAGAGATTTTGAACTTGTTACTGCAACACAACTTAGCCTTATCCTGACTCATACATTTATTTTATGGGTTCCCTACTGGAACATGAACTCCACAAGAGAAAAGAATTTGTCTGTTTTGCTCATAATTGTATCTTCAAAGCACAGACCCAACATATATATAATAGTCTACCAATGAATGGATGAATGAACTGAACAAATGAATGAAAAATACATAAATATTTTGCCTTATCACTTACCTTACCAAGTTTGACCAAATATTAATATTATCTCCACTGTACAGATGAGGAAAAGGAGGCCCAGGGAAGTTGTGTGGCCTGCCCAGGATCACTGCCTGTGTTGTCTGGTCCCTTTTACAGGGATCTGATCCATTGTACACCAGGCCCTCATGGACTGCATGCCCAGCCTCCCCACCAGAGAAGCAGTCTAGTGAGTACAAAGTATATGAATAGCACCGTCAGGACTTAAACCAAGGACTTTTGATTCCATATCCAAAAGAGAGAGTGGAGAAAAGCCAGCTCCAGTGGGCTCATTGGGAGGTGGGAGGGAATGGCCATGGGGGATCAAGAATAAAATGAGAAACAAACAGAAGGAAAAGAAAGCTGCAAGAGGGCGAAAAGTTAGTCTTACAAATTATGAAACGTATGTCTCTACAGCCCCATACAGGAAGCCATGGTGTTTTGTGGAGCCAAGATGCAGTGGCTTTTGCAGAGTGTTGGCCGTCGGAAACAGCCCTCACTCTCGTTCCCACTGTTCAAGGGGTCCCGCAGCCCCCTGCAATGTGGAAAGTATATCTAGCTTCCGTGGCTGCGGCCCGTCTCCCGGGAGCTCCCTGCAGACACTGCTGTCTGCTTATTTGTAAGCAGTCTCCTCTCTTCCACCTCTGAAGTATGACACACAGGGGACCGTGGTTGTATTTCCACCTTCTCGGCATGACTCAGGAATTTATGGCTAGTTCCCTGATGGTTCTGGATTTGGCTGCATGGAAGAAAGGAGTCTGAGGGAGAGATAGCGGGCAGCGACAGACCCAGGCAGTGGAGGATGCACTTTTGTAGTGATCACATCTGCTGGAGAGAATATGTGAAAGAATGACCTCCAGATAGCACTGTCATCCACAAAGCCTCTCCACTGAGAAGGGTCATGTCTTGCAATCCCCTCCACAACAGTGTGGGTGAGTATATTAACTCCATTTTATTGATAAGGAAACTGAGGCACAGAAGGGCTCACTGATGTGCCCACGTCATAGAGCTGCCCGGTAGTGGTTCCTGGGGCCTTCTGTGTGCATGTGCCAGCCCCCTTTGCCATTACCTCTCTCCCTAGCCGTCTGTCCCCAGGCAGCCCCAAGATCTCCGACAGCTCTGCATTCTAGCCTGCTCCTTGCACAGACCCCAGAAACAGGGGTCCTTGGCACCTCATTCTTTCTGGAGGAAGCTCTGGCCTTGAAAAGATCTGGGAGGGTCCCACTCATCCTGGGAGCAGCCCACCCTTCTTCCCTCTAACTTGAGGCCAGTTGTGTCCTATTACAGTCCCCAGGGCGAGGGTCATCACCTGGTACTTCCAAAAGCACCACTGTCTGTCTATCCCCATTAGGTCCCGCTGCCCTTTCTGCTACCAGAAATTCTCACCAGCATTCCTTAAATGGGCTGACTGATACCACACTGGTGAACATCACCGTGCCGTTTGTGGGTTACATTACATTGTAAGGTGGGCACTCCTTCACATCAATCAGAGCCCCAAGGGAATAGGGAATAGGGCAGGAAGGTATTGAAAAAGCAAGAGGAAGAATGTTCCAGAACAAATAATCTGGCCGGAGGGCATGGAGAAGTAGGCCTGGTGGTCAAGGTGGAGGAGACATCAATAAAAGCCAGACCGCTGGCCATCTGTTACATTTTGCCTGCTGGTCCTGGACTCAAAGTCTGCCCTCCCAAGGAGCTCAGCAGACACTTGCTAAATGAGGGAACGAATGGGTAAATGATCCACAATCTTCACACAGAGTTTCAGGAAGGGCATTAGGGACACCATTCAATGACCGGAAAGCAAGAAGGAGTCTTGATGTCAGGGATGAGGCAAACCCAGGAGCAAAATTTGGGGCCAAGTGAGCAGGAAGAATGGAAACCCAGAAAGAAAGTTTCACTGTTTCCAAGCTTCTTTTGGGAAAGTCCCTAGGGCCTAAGGAAGAGCCAGACTTTGCTGGGTCAGTTTATCCAGGTGGAGGAGGCGGGGGGGGGGGGGGTCCACAAGGGCCAGGATGGGTAGTAATGGAGGATCCTTGGGAGTCACTCCTGGACCCCAGGGGCTGGGGCTGGGCCAGGGCTGGAGAGCTCTAGGGTGTCTCAGCATCACCAATAGCAGACACGAAGGGTGTGCGATGAATCCAACCAAGAGCCGCCTAGCGGTGGGGAGGAGGTACAAACTGTGGATGTGTCCACCTCGACTCTTATTTGCCAGATTATTCCATCTCCTCCCATATCCACCCATCACTCCTCTTCCCTCTTCTCCACTTCAGCCATCTGGATGCAGCAGTCTTCCTTCACAGTCCATCAGCTACCCCAGATCTCCAGCCTCATAGATGTTAAAGCTGCCTACATTAATCTAGAAATCTGATCAGGCTTATTGTCCTCCCCCTTTGCTCCGGCTTCCTCCCTCAGAGGGCACACAGTGGACCTCCTCCAGGGGAGCAGAATCCCGGGCCTGGGAAGCCCCACCTTTCCTGGGCAGCTTGCCAGTCCTGACCTGGGCTCCCCTCACCCACTGACATGGACCTGGACTCCTCCTACCTTCTGCTCCCTGACCTGGACTCCTCCCACCCTCTGAACCCTGGACTGGACTCCTCCCATCCGCTGACACTGACCTGCACTCCTCTCACCTCCTAACCCCTGGCCTGGACTATTCTCACCTTCTGACCACTGAACTGGACTCCTTCCACCCTCTCACCCCTGACCTGAACTCCTCCCACCATCTAGTCCCTGACCCAGACTCCTATACACACTGGTCTCCCTTTGGACTCCCCCTACTCGCTTTTCCCCAACCTGGAGTATCACCACCTTCAGGTCTCTGCCTTGGGCTCTGCCACCTGCTGGTCCCTTTTTGTGCTCCCCCTACCCTCTGATTCCCAATCCCGGTACCTAAATATGCAGGTCCCCTGACCCGGCCTCTCCCACTGGCTGTAACAGGGCCACCATCAGAGAGAGGGTGAGGTGCTGGGAATGATGGGAGGACACAGTGCTGCTGGCTTCTGGCCCTGGGACTTGGGATCCCACGGCTGGCCCTCTGCCCTAGCTCCCTAGCTTGCTGCCCATGTGTGCTGGTTTGGATGTATTATGGCCCCCAAAATGCCATGTTCTTTGATACAGTCCTGTGGGGGCAGGTGTACTAGTGTTGACTGAATTAGAATCCTTTATTTCCACAGTGATGTGACTCAGTCAACTGTGGGTGAAACATTTGATTGAATTATTTCCATGGAGATACGGACACCGCCTGTGCCAGTTTGGATGTATTATGTCCCCCAAAAAGTCATATTCTTTGATGCAATCTTGTGGAGGCAGACATATTAGTGTTGATTAGGTTGGAATCTTATGATTGTTTCCATGGAGATGTGACTCAATCAACTGTGAGTGAAATGTTTGTTTGGATTATTTCCATGGAGATATGGACCCCACCCATTCAGGGTGGCTGGTGATTAGTTCACTGGAGTCCTATAAAAAGAGCTCACAAATGGAGGGACCTCAGAGTAACTGAGAGTGACATTTTGGAGCTGCAGCTAAGAGAGGACAAAATGTCCCAAGAGCAACATTTTGGAGAATGCCATTTTGAAATGCAACCTGGAAGCAAGTGGACACCAGCCACATGCATTCTGAGCTGACAGAGGTTTTCCGGATGCCAATGGCCATCCTTCAGTGAAGGCACCCTGTTGTTGATGCCTTACCTTGGAAAATTTATGGCCTTAAGACTGCAACTTTGTAACCAAATAACCCCCCTTTATAAACGCCAATCAATTTTTCATGTTTTGCAAAACGTCAGCATTAGCAAACAGGAACAGATTTTGGTACCAGAGAAGTGGAGTGCTGCTGAGTTTGCAAATACCAAACATGTTGGAAATGGCTTTTTAAATAGATAAAGGGAAGTTTCTGGAAGAATTGTGAAGAGCTTGATAGAAAAAGCCTAGATGGCTTTGAAGGGACTAGTAGTAGAAACATGGACTCTAAAGATAGCTCTGATGAGGTCTTAGACAAGAAATGATGAATGTGTTGTTGCAAACTGAAAGGAAGGTGATGCTTGTTTTAAAGTGGCAGAGAATTTGGCAAAATTGACTCCTAGTGTCACAAGCAAGGCAGAATTTGAAAACAATAACATAGGATACTTAGCTAAAGAGATCTCTAGAGTATATGTAGAGGATGTAGCCTGGCTTCTCCTTGCAGTTTATAGTAAAATGCGACAAGACAGAGATAAGCTGAGAAATGAACTCTTGTGTATGAAAAAAACAGAAACTGATAGCTTGGAAAATTCTGGGCTTCCAGAAAGTGAAACTCTAGAAGCTACAGCCTCACATGAGGATTTTATCAAACATGGAACCCAGCCGCTACTTCAGTACAAGCCAAGATTGGAGATGAAGTTATCCAGAAAGGATTTATGGAAAGTCCTATTGTCTGATGGTTTCAATCCCTGTGTGCTTCATGTCAAGCCAACAAGATTTTTGTGAGGTCTATATGGATGGAGCCACTTTCGGTTTGGACTGGAGGGAACAGAAAAGGAATAAACTGAAGGAAAATTTTCTTCAAAGACAGAGCCATAGAGTTTGAGGTCTAGAGTCAAGAGGTCTTGGACAGGGAGAACGGAGTGGCCCACAAATGTGGAAAGGGTGGGATTGCCCCAGAGGCAGAGCGCAGGCCTTCCACCTCGATGCTCAGGAAGAGTGCTGCCACCCCAGGCCTCAGAGAGGGTGGAGCACATTCCCTGGGGTTGGGGAAAGCCTGGCCACCACCACACTGTTCTGAGAGGGGAGAGCCTTTGCAACGGAGAGGCAGAGTCCAGGTGGTTCCCCAATGTTTGAGGAGGGTGAGGCCAAGAAGGTGGTCTCCCCAGTGTGTGGATATGTTGGAGCACCCACCCAGCATTTGGAGAGAAGAGGGCTGCTGCAAAGGCCTTTGGCAAGAATTGGACTCCTGCACTCTCAAGCCCCAAGGATAAAACCTCATTCTATAAATTACTCTCAGACTTTGAAATCTAATGGAGTTTCTCCTGCAGGTTTTAGGAACTGTTTTGGTCCTGTGAACCCTGTTTTCCTTTCAGTTTCTCCTTATGACAATGGGAATGTTTACCCTATGACTGTCCCTCCGTTGTATATTAGAAGCAGATAACTTGTTCTAAGTTTCACAAGTCCACAGCCAGAAGGGAATTTTGCTTTAGGAGAAGACCACACCTGTAACTGATTTTGATGAGACCTTGCACTTACCTATTGTTACTGAAATGATTTAAGCCTCTTTGATCGTGTGGGGATGAAATGTATTTTTTATATGGAAAGATCATGTCATTTTGGGGTCCTGGGGGTGGAATGTGCAGTTTGGATGTATCATGTCCCCCAAAACGATATGTTCTTTGATGCGATCTTGTGGGGGCAGGCGTGTTAGTGTTGATTGGGTTGGAATCCTTTGTTTCCATGGTGATATGACTCAGTCAACTGTCGGTACAAGGTTTGATTGATTATTTCCATGGAGATATGGACCCCGCCCATTCAGGGTAGGTCTTGATTTAATCACTGGAGTCCTATAAAAAGAGCTCACAAACAGAAGGACCTCAGAGCAGCTATGAGTGACATTTTGGAGAGCAACTGAGAGACATTTTGGAGATGGCCATTGAAAGTAGATTTATGCTAACCCAGAATTTGCTCCAGAGAAGCTAAGAGAGGACAAAACGCTCTAAGAACAACATTTTGAAGAACACAAAGGAGCTGTGAGAGGAGATGAAACATAATCCAGGAGCAGCAGACACCAGCCACTTGCCTTCCCAGCTAACAGAGGTTTTCCGGATACCATCGGCCATCCTCCAGTGAAACACCCTATTGTTGGTGCCTTAATTTGGACATTTTCATGGCCTTCAAACTGTAGTTTTGTAACCAAATAAACCCCATGTATAAAAGCCAATCCATTTCTGGTATTTTGCATAATGGCAGCATTAGCAAACCAGAACACTCTCCTATGGCACCAACCTGGCCCACCCACGTGAACCGTCCAGAGGGGCTCCTTGGCCTGGGGACCATACCACAGAGAGTCATGGGGTGTCTGAGTGGGGACTGGGTATAAGGAGGTCCTAGTCACCCACACAGAGGCCCCAGGTAGCTGGGAGGGCTTTCTGTCTTCCCTGGAATGCTGCTCCAGCCCACATGGGTGCACTGTGCCTGAATGCACACGCACCCAGACACACCCCATAAATATGAGCAAGAAGTGGTGGGCAGCAGTGGGGTCATGGAGCTGACATCTGCCACTGAGAACCACCAGAGATCAGTCACTCAAGAGAGCTCCTGGGCTGTGGATACACATTTCAGTAGAGGGAGCTAAGGCCCCAGTACCGAATCAGGCTGCCATGGTGAGCTGGTCCAGCAGGACACAGCCAAAGCTGCCTCCGTGCAGCAAGTCAAGCTGCCTCATGCAGGGAGAAGCAAATCTGCAAGGCCAGGCTGTGCCACATCCTCCCACCTCCTTCCTGGTGACCCTAAGACTGTGCCCCATTCCCCCTCCTCTTTCCTGGTGACCCCTGGGCTGTGCCCCATCCCTCTACCTCCTTCCTGGTGACCCTAAGGCTGTGCCCCATTCCCCCTCCTCTTTCCTGGTGACCCCTGGGCTGTGCCCCATCCCTCTACCTCCTTCCTGGTGACCCTAAGGCTGTGCCCTTCCCCCCACCTCCTTCCTGGTGACCCCTGGGCTGTGCTCCATCCCCCCATCTCCTTCTGGTGGTCATGTGAGGGGTCTCTAGGCCCTTAGGCTCTCTATCTGTTAAATGGAGGAAACCACTCTCCTGTCTGCCAGGATAGGTCATGTGTGTATGCGAAGATTAAAGAAAATAATGAATGAGTAAACATTACGGGAAACTATAAAGCAGTAACACCTTCTCAGGATCCTGGAGACCCATACCCAGGGCCTTCTAATTCTAAGGTGAGGATGGAAAGAAAGTGAAATGCATAAGAAAGGATGACAGTGGCACTTCATTTCTTCCATTTTGGCACACCATGCCTAGTGAGGGCTGCTTCAAAAGCTTGGGGGTAGGGGTGAGGCTGGAGGTAAGGCACAGCAACTTGAAGAAGCTTCTAGCTGCAACGTTAGCAAGGGCATTGGCAGTTCACTTCACTTCTGGAAATGGTAGGAAGGAAGCAAGAGGAAAATTAAAATATCAGTGAGTGGGGTTAGGGCTAAAATTAGACCTTCCAGGAGGCAAACCCAAGAAGATGCTGAAGAAGGTGACCTGAAGTGTTAGAAGGACCCTCTTCTGTGAGTTGTGTGGGCCTTACAAGAAGTAGATCCTTGGGAGCCACAGATTTCTGAACATGTCATAAAACTAAAAGCTAGTATTTCCTGAGTACTTACCAGACAATGGGCAACATCAGTTTCCCCACAGGCACCTCCTCATCATAGTCCTAGCACAGCTCTATGATGGGAGAACTATCGTTACCCCATTTTAAAGAGGTAGCCATGAGAGGTTAAGGAGCTAGCTCAGAGTCGAGTGTGCTATTTTCTCCCCCAGCTCTCAGTGCTCCAGGATCCTTGGTGCACCAGTGGAGGACATTGGAGGCCAGGTGCCAAGATGACCCTGGATTACCTAAGAGTCAACTGCCAACCCTCCTCCCCAATGTCTTCACAAGGGCCCAGCTTTCATTTTGGCTCATGGATGGACAGTTCACTGATGCAGCTAGCAGAGTGCTTGGCATGTAGTAAGTGCCAGCAACATTTGATGAAAGAAAGGCAGAGGCCACTCATTACAGATGGGAACAGAGAGGTGGGTGTCTTGGCCCAGTCTGTTGGCCAGCCCCAGTCAGCTGCCAGTCCCTTGTGGTTAAAATAAAAAAGGAAATTATTCTCAAAGACCTTCTCTCTCTCAGTGGAAGAGCGGCAGGAAGCCTCTCCTGCGAAATAAAACAGAATAAATCTGCTGGAGGACAGAGATTTTTAATAATAGCATGTTTGCCTTGTAATACCTTCTGCAGTCACCCAACGTTGGACACACTTTGCTGGGCAGCTGTGAGACAGCAGCCTGCAGAATTACTCTTCTTGGGCAACTGTCATTTTCCTACACAGACATGGAACTGCTGGAGAGGGGAGCAGGATAGAAGGGAGAGATGCTTTGCCTAGAGGACTATCCCAGTTTTAACAATGAAAATGCTGCATCCCAGGAAACTCTTCCACAGGACATGAAAGGTCCTGAGTTTTGATGAGGGGTGTGGAAATTTGGGGGAAAAGTTCAAGACCCCTACAAAAGCCTCCCAAAATGAAAGCAACACTGTTTTTAGTCTCAGATGGCTATGTCATAGATTATAAGCTTTCTATACTCGCTGCCACTGCTTTCTGACCTGATCCTTGATGTTAGCAACCATGGTTTGTGGCTCGCCATGATGGATCATCCATTGCTTGCTGCGTTATTCTAGCGGTGTAATGTAGCTGTGCAATTAGGTGTGTTGTAATCACGAACTTGTGAGAGTTAACTGTCTTTGATATTACCTGTGGATCAACAGTTATGCTTCTTATCAAGATAGAGCTAGTTTAATCTTTAACGTGGTGAATATGTGATGCATTTTCTAAGAGTTCAGAGAATGAAAATGAGAACAAGCAGAATACCAACATCAGTATGGCCCAGACATCACTGACAAATGAGGCTAAATGACTTGTTGATTTGATGGCAGATGGACAGACACACAACCATATTAGGGAGGGAAATAGCTAAACAGAGCATATCACACAATACGCAGAAAATAATTTGGGACTGGGCATGAGGTAGAAGGCATGTGAGAGCACATATGGAGATGAATCTCACAGATCTGGGATGAGGGAGACAAGTCCATTGAAATCAATCAAAAGTTTTATCATCTTCCCAAAGATACCGATGCTTAGTTGTAACCAAAGTTGGACAAATGGAGAAATTCTGATGACAGATGTGTTGGCCCCTTACAGTGTAGAGCTGATTCTGTCAGATCTTGTCAATAGTCATACTTTCCACAGAAGACCATGCAATATGTCAAATCACATCAACAAAAAATGCTCCCTGCCCCCAAATGTTAGGCACTTTGATTTTTTAAAAAAGAGAATTTAAAATCATCTTCTTTATTTCTGTGAAGATTTTAATGAAACCACTGAGAACATAGAAAAGATTGATGTCTTGTTCAAATATAAACTGACCTTCGCTCACATTTATGCAAATTTGGCAGACAGGATAAATGTAAATTCTGGCAAGTCCCATCCAGTCTGTAAACTTCTTACCAAAGAAAATGAAAAGATATTACCTGTTAAATATTCTACACACCTTGTATAATTTGCTGCCCTGTGATATGAAGACTTTCATAATCAAAATTTGGGGTCACTTTTCAGTTTATAATTAGCTTGCAGGATTAACTTGCACACAGGATTTTGACTTTATAGAAATAAAAGGAGTCAGCCTTCTTATACATGTGTTTGTAAGATGGAGGACATTACTGTCGAAATGTTGGCCTGCCATCAAATCATATTTTCAAAATTTGAGAATGTCCCTGTTTAATTTGGAAATGCATTGAGGATGAGAATGGAGAAGAGAATCAACAGTAAAACAAAAATTCACTTGTTCTTTCTCCAAAAGCTGATCTTTTTGATGATCTTTGAAGAGGCCATGGGAGCAGAGGCAAAGAAGAACAGACTGCACCTAAGTTGTATGATGTTGTGCGTCTGTTTCAACAAGTACTCAAAAAGTGACAAATGACTCACTTTTTAAATATAAGACTGCTTCCTAACTCAAATAATGCCACCAGAAAAGGGCCGGCAAGTTATACAGGAATTTCTCCATTTCTTTACTAAAAGTATAAGTTATTTTCAATCCAAACTTGATTTCATAAGTGAAAATTATCTCTGTGATTTAAAATCATTTTCTCTGAGAAAGGGAGGTTTAACTTCTGATGACATCCAGTGTGCTTAGGAGTGTTTGAAAATGGACTTTTCTGTCATGGACGGCCTACACAGAGAATTTATAGATGCAGCAGGCTGAGCTGATCAAACCAACTGTGGGAAGAGTGGGTGGACATGCTTTCAGAGGTGCAAGCTAATTCCTACAAATCTAAATCCCTGCCGTTTCCGGTAAGTAAATTCCTAAAAATTCCATGCTCAAGCACTTTTGTCAAGAGGATATTGAGCTCAGTGTCATCACACTGGACTGACACCAGGAATTGATGACAAGATAAGAGTGCAGGTCAAAGCTAGTCTCATGTTCTTCTCTTTTCGATTTTACCACTTCATAAAGGAGAAAAGGGATGTCCTAAAGGCTGGAGGCCATTCACAGAAGTATTGAAAGAGGAAACAGAAAGACTGAACATATATTTCTGTTTCATGAACAAAAAGAAACAGGCCATTGTTTTAAATTTCATTTTTGAAATACTCAATATTTCCTATGTTTAGTACCAGCTTAGTTAGTCCTATTTTATTTATGTTCTCATTTTAAAAGTTCTTACATTTATATATCTTAAGAATACACAATAACAGAATCTACAGAATGCAAATATCCAATAAAGAGTTCAAAAAACTTTGTATCAGGGAACCTTATTAAATTATATTATTATAAAAACTTTCACATTTTCTCATACATATTATATTTTTATTCCTATTAAAAACTACTATTTGCCAAGGTTAACTACTCCTATTGTTGTTTTGTTTAAATAACAGCCTTTCAGGAACAGAAAATCAAATAGCAGAATATATATTATTTCAAATTAACATTTTTCATTTTTCATAACTTTTATGAAAAAAGTAGTAACACACGTTAACTATTTATTACATGCTATACTATTAAGCCTATTTCTTATCCAGAAAGTTCATGCCCCAGGTTGGTTGTCTTAAAAGCACTCACCGCTTTGCTTTGCTCCTAGCAGGAGGCAGCTGTGAATCTCAGGCATGTCACACCACCACCCCTGCCTGGGCCTGGAGCTCCTGGCACTGACCGTCGCGTGCACCCCAGGACCAGCCCAAGCCCACACGTCCTCCTGCTTTTCAGTTTTCCCACCACCCAGACAGATATCCCTGGTGTTAGTAGGTCCTGGGCTCTGCTCAGAGGTGGATGCCAACTTAGCTTATTTCTGGGCACCTGGCTGATTTGCCCCCTTCCTTCTGGAATGAATGCACTGAAACAAATGGCTCCTTCTCTTTCTGGATTCACTCCTTTGAGAAGCTCCTTCCTTCTAAGGAGAAGTGAGGCACTTGCACATGGGGGCCTCTGCTGATCCCCTGTCCTGGGCAGGGTGGTCCTTCCCTCTGGTGTGGGAGGTCCCTAATGCTGCACCCTGTCAGGATTCCCTCCTTATTGGGGTTTCCCAGTATCTTCTCTCCTTCATTTGGGTCTGAATTTGCAAGCTGCCTCCTCCCTGGGGAAGCTCAGGTGCTCTGGCTCCTCTGTTCTGCATGTGGATGTGAAGACCTGGGAAGCAGCCCCAGCTCCAGGGTACAGGCTCAAATGGGGCTGATAGCCTGCCTCAGGGCACTCGATGGCTCTGCAGCCCCAGCTCCAGGGTACAGGTTCAAATGGGGCTGATAGCCTGCCTCAGGGCACTCGATGGCTCTGCAGCCCCAGCTCCAGGGTACAGGTTCAAATGGGGCTGATAGCCTGCCTCAGGGCACTCGATGGCTCTGCAGCCCCAGCTCCAGGGTACAGGCTCAAATGGGGCTGATAGCCTGCCTCAGGGCACTCGATGGCTCTGCAGCCCCAGGTCCAGGGTACGGGCGCAAATAGGGCTGATAGCCTGCCTCAGGACACTCGATGGCTCTGCAGCCCCAGCTCCAGTTGGAACTTCCACTCACTGTCAGGACATCCTTCAGGAATGGTCTCCCTGGACCCCAGACTCCCAGCATCTTTGGTGGTGGAGACATCCTTCAGTGACTAGAATCTGAAGTACCCAGATCTCCATTGATTAGAGACTGTCCCAGCTCACTAGCTCTGGCGATATCTCCTGATTTCAGTGGAGGAGCAGTGGACTCCTCAGGCTTTACCTTCCTTCAGGGATTCCTGCCTCCACCTCCCTCGCCCCCATCCTCTAACATGGGGCTGCTCATGGTTGCCTCATCAGCAGCTCTGGGATGGCCCTGTTGGCCCCCAGGTTGGTGACACTCCACCAGGTTTTGTCCTTGATGTAAGGCATGAGGGACTCAACAGTTGGATTGCTTTCTTCTCTTCGAGGTCATGAATAATATTAAAGGGGGACCACAATCAGGCCATCTGTCCTTCCTCACCCTTGGAAGGGACCTCAGAGAGGACCATCCAGGAGGAGCATGAATACTTGTCATCATCTCTCCTCCCTGACCTACTGCTTGGCTTCCTCAGAGGATCTGGGAAGTCTTGGGTATGGAGTTCACCCCCGAACCGTGGGAGGCCCAGGGGTAATGCATCCAAGATTGGGATTCCTTCAGTTGAGACTTACATTGGATTCAAGGACCTGGAGAAGTGGACTCACCTCTGCCCATACAACCATAAAAAAATGGGCTTCAAGCACCTGTCAAGGGCCCTGCTCAGGGAAAGAAAGCACCAGAAGGGTGTTCAGGTGATGTCTCTGACCCACAGAGGCTGCCATCTTTCTGTTTTCCAAGGGGCTATGGGACTTTCCAGGAGATGGCAGCCAGCCAGGAGCTACAAGCAGACCCAGATCACAGGTCTCCCTGGCTTCCTGAACAACTATATGTTCAGGGAGTTTGTCAGTTGCTTCTGCTCTGCCTTCTCCCTTGGGCCCCCTGTTCATCAGGTCCTTCTTAGAATCAGCCCCCTGGCCCCTTGATAGGTGCTCTTTTGGGCCCCTCCCCAAATAAGCCCCATACCCTTTTCCCAGTTATTCCATAACTAGAGCCTTCTGGGGCTCCTCACCTACAAGCTTCCCAGTTGCTTCAATCCAGTCCTCCTTAGATCCTTGCAGCTTTGGCCCTTAATCACAGAGAACCATGAGAGGCCATACTTGCCCATTGGCTAGAATGCCCCTGGGAACATGCCCTGAGACTGCGTGGGTGCCAGTTTTTTGAGTCAGCATGCCAGGTCCCTCTGTTATTGGAAGAGCCCATTTTGAAGGCAGAATTCAGTTTGCTCCCACATCTTGCTGATAGCAAATTCTTCAGAAAGGATGGAGACCAACACACAGCACAGGGAGACCAGGCTATCTTGGGGAAAGTGAAGGTAGGGAGTGGAGAACTAAAGGCTTCTTGAGACCTTTGCACATCAGACGCTGAACTTCCAGTAGCATCTGCCACAGGGGCCATTTACGACTTGGATTTTCAGTTGGGGTGGAAGACTATGCCTTATTCTGGGATCTGAGGAGGGATACTCCCCAGTCCCTGGCCTGGGTTAGAGGGTAGAAGGGGCCTGGGGCTGTGTTTAAGCCAGATGAAGGGGTTGCCATTGGGGCAGCATTCCAGGAAAGAGCCAGGGCTTGGGCAGGGCTGTATTAGTAAATCAGGAAGAGGAACATGGAAGAGTCAGTGGATGCTAGAGACTGGATTTGGGTTCCCCTACCTGGTTTTCATCTCTCTTTTTCCAGCATTGAGGAAAACAGATTTTTCTGGAGAGAGTAGGGAAATAGGAGGAACCCCACACCACAGAGTAAATAGAAAATAGATAAAATGCACCATAAAGTTGAACTCGACTCTGCCACAGGGCAAAAAGGTTTCTCCCATGTGTCTCCACCATCTGGTACTCTCCGCTGCCCAAGGAGATGCTCGTAAAGAGCCTCCATCCTAGAATTCCAGGCCCACATCACAGTACTGTGTCACAAACAGCACACAAGCTACCCTGATTTGGAGAGTGGACAAGGTCTTCTCTTCAGCACAATCCTAACCCGTAAGAGAGCAGCTGGAGTTATACACAGCAATACCTTTGTTCTGATTTGAATTACCCTGTGGTGAAGGGCTTCCTGATTTTCCCTCTCTACCTCTAACTTTTCACCAAAGTCTCTGTTGGCCCCTCAAGTCTTTTTAAAAATAATGTAGTCATTTAGATAATGCTAAAGAGAGAGAGAAGATAGATGATAAATAGATAGATGATAGATATTGATATAGATGTCAAAATAGATATAAAGATTTATCTTTTACTTCCTGGGTTGTCATCAAAATCCCTACTGATCTCTCAATAAGTCCTAAATGTGTGTGTATATATATATGTGTGTGTGTATATATATATAACAGACATCTCCTATGTTAGGCAGGCATATAATACTTAGAGCTTAATTGTTAAGATTACAAATTGCTGAAATCCACCACTTCTTTCTTTCCTTTATTTCCTCCATGTTCCAGCTAATTCTAATGAACTGGCCTTGGCCCAGGAAATTAAAGTCTTTTCCACCCACATGATAAGTCTTTACCAAAGTTGACAGCTCCTCTCTTTGTGTGCTTCATTTGCAACAACAGCTTCCCCACAGCCCTATACCCTCCAAGTCTTACTCTTAATGACACCCCCTATTTTTCCTTCACTGCGGGAGGTCTTTCTGTCCAGAAAATCCCCTCTTCATTTCCTAGCATCTCTGGCATTTTCATTTCTGACTTGATTCCGGCTTTGAGTAACCCTGAAGGTTACAAGCCTCATTTGTAAAAATACCCTTCAAGGTTTGAGCAAAGAAATGCTCCAGAAGGAGAATGTCAAGGTGATAGAAGGGTTAATAAAAGTGGTCATTCAGAAATGTCAAAGTCATAACAAATGAGGAAAGACTGAGCAATTTTTACAGATTAAAGGAGACTAAAGAGAAATGATGTCACAATTCAATTTGTGACTAACCCTCTACTGAAGGGAAAACAATGCTATCAAGGGCTTTACTGGGCCAATTGACAAAACTGAAATACCGCTGGTAAATGGGTTTAAATTTTGTATTGATATTCAATTTACTGAAGTTGATAACTCAACCACAACTATAGAAAAGAACAATTTGTCCTTTGGAAACACTGAAATATTTTAGGGGCAAAAGGCCATTACATACATGATTTACTGTCAAATGTTCAGTTAAAAAAGGATAATATATATTTATCTAGAAAGAAAGAAAATAGGGGAAATGTCAAAAATGGATGAATCTCAGGGAAGAGTATAGGTGTGTGGCGCTTTACTATTCTAGGAACTCTGTGTAATTTTGAAAATATTATTTCAAAATAAAGAGCATTTTAAAAGTGGCCCATGGGCTCAGTACCCCAGTGAACCCCACTTTTAGCAAGAGCCTCTGACTTTGTTCCCCAGGCAGCCACCTCAGATGTGCAAATGAGCCCGGCTTGGAAGGGCCAGGACTGATGATGGAGCTCCTGAGTTAACAATTCAAAGAGTCTTGGGCTTCCCTGCAAGGAAGGTGATTGGCAGCACTACATCACTTCTGGAGGTGGTGGGAAAAAAGCAAGAGGACAGAAATAACTAGAAGGTCAACCAGAGGGGTTTAAGTTAGAATCAGATTTGGTAGGTGATTTCTTTTTTCTTTTCTGAAGAACAGATCCATGGCTTTCAACCACATTTAAGAGAAGCGTGAACCCCAGGATGATTAGAAACCTCTGGATGGGGATCATTGAGATGTTGCCCATGTGTTGCACCTCCCACCAGCACCCCCTCCAGGTTGTGTCTGAAAGTGAAGAAGACAGAGGGGTCTCCATCCCCCATGTACAGAGGCTGAGACCTCCCAGGTCAGTCCTCGCTCACTCTCCACCCAGCAGTGCTTGCCCTCAGTGTCCTTCCCTCTAGAGAGCAAGGATACTGTGACTGTCCTTCTCTGTGTCCTTGGGTCTGAGCAGGGGCCTCGTGCAGTCTGTTGGATGAATGGATAGATGCAACACTGTGACATGGTAGGAGGGTCGTGTCCATGTTCCACGTTCTGCTCAGGGCGGAGGAGACCACCTGCTCACCCCACGTCATTGCAGCAAAAACAACACTTGTGTGATCCTGCTACTCAATGGAACTCACCGAGCCCCAATAGCACAGGACCCACAATCCCTCTCCTGCACCAGGTACCAATGTTTCTGGGAAGAAAAACCAGTTGTTGCCTCTGCTTTTGTGTATCTGGGTGCCCAGGCCTGGCAGCTGCTTCTGGGCAGATCATTTTTAATGAATCTACTGTGGACTGATCCTCTGAGTCATGCTAAACACAGAGGTGTGGTCAGGGAGCCTTCCAGAACCCTCCTGCCCCAGGTTATTTTCCCAATCACCGCCCAGTTCTCAGGGGCTGCCAGGGCACCACCCTGCTGCCCCCTTGTCCTATCTAGCTTGAAATGTCCACCATTTGAAGGTCTTCCTCAGATTGGGCAGCATGCAGCTACTATCTCCAGAAAGTCCACATGGGGTGTGAGGAGCTGGCTGGGGAGACCAGGCAGTGTATGAGCCTCTCTCCAGGACCACAGGGAATTTTCATTTAAGGGGCTGCCCTCTCCAAGACTCCAGGAGCTCACACCTGGTGTATGAGGGAAAGACTGAGAAGACCCCTGTCTCCTCTTCCTGTACCTGCTCAGGACCACCCTTGCCAAGAGCAAGGGGAATGATGGGGTCAGATTGCACATCTGACCCAGGGGGTCCTAGAGCAGCAGCAGGAAGAGAACACAAGCCCCCACTGCACTAAACAGGGGGACCGGGCTGTGGGAAAAAGGACATCTTGACTCCATCCTCCTTGCAGGAAAGGCTTTGGTCACTGGTCCCTAAAGGAGTGGATGGCCTCAGAGGAGACCCACCGGAACTGCTCTGGGGCTCCACACAAACACACGCACATTGCCTCTCAGAGACATATGTGGGTGTAAAACACAATTGCCTTAAGAACCCTGTGGCAGTCTCTCTCTCCTGACTCCAGGCATAAAACAGGAGACATTTGGAGCATAAATAAGGAGAAAGAGCCCTCAGCCAGAGAGGAGAGGGAACTGGGCTCATAGCACACAGAAGAAGTCAAATCCTCACTTCCTGCCCAAGCCTCTACCGGAGGCAGCCACATAGCCCCCACAACTGGACTAGGAGCACGGGGAGCTGAGTGTCTGTCCAGCCAGAAGGGCATATCTATTGCACACCCAGCCATTTATTCATACTTGTTGATACCCACTTCTGTGATAAACCCTGGGTGCACAGCACTGAGCCAGCATGACATGGGGTAAGGAGGGGGAGAAGTCAGGAACATGCCTGCCCCGGGAGCTGGGGGTGACCAAAGCAGTTGGAAGATGCTCGAGTTCTTACCTTTGGAAGAGAAAAGTCATACCAGACTCGACTCATTAAGCTCATCTAGCTGGGAGTCTGCAAACTGAATGCAGGGGGGCTGAGACCACTAGGACATAGACTGTCATCTGCAGCATGAATGAGGGACAATATCCACTGTACCCCCCAACTCCCAGGATCTGGGAGGCAGCCAAAGCCTTAAACATTGGAGAATTTTATTGCTTTTGATCAGTCAACCTCTTCTCTGCTGTAAATCTCGGACATATCAGTAGCCAACATTTTAAACAAGAGTTCTTTCAGGCCATCTCACACCCACCCCATGGCAAGGCAATATGGCTGGCCCAGTCTTCTCTCCACAATGACAGAAAAATGGGGAAAGGAGCAAGACGGATCCAGCATCTGGAAACAAACCACCCCAAGCCCATCGTGTGACAATCTTGGCAAGAATCCTGCCTCATGCTGGATGGCAATTCTTTTATTCCCAGAGCTGCCATCTGCCTGTAGAAGTCACAGCCACCTCAGAATTGGTCTGAGGAATCAAGCTCAATGGGATGGATGAAGGAGAGTTTAAGTTGGCTTCTCTAGGAAAATGATTCTGAAATTGGTGTGCAAGAGATGTATTTGGGAGTTCTCTCGGAGCAGTGTCTATGATGGGTAGGGGAAGCTGGAGTGGTCAGAAAGAAAGTTTGAGCTATGATGCAGTCACAACAGAGGCCTCAACAGATCCTGTGTGGAGCTCTGGAGCTAGGAGAATGACCAGTTCATCCCAGTTGGCCCAGGACATTCCTGATTTTAGCACTGGAATTATCAGCCTGAGAAAACCCTCAGTGCGAAGCAAACCAGGAAAGTTTGTCACCCTAGCCAGGCTGGCCCTTTAGAGTTCTTCCAACTGAGGCAAAGGGTCAAGCCTTTGTACTCCTACACCAATGACTTACTAGCTGCAAGCTACAGCCAGAGAGAGAGTCTAAGGCAGCTTCCTTCACTGAGAACCATTCCAAGAGAGGGACTCAGCTGTGCAACATTGGCAGTCAACACTCCTAGCAGCTGCAGGAGTGAGTATAGAGGTCCTGAATGGGATGTTGGCTTTGCACCACAGCATCCACTCCTGGATATCTCTTCTGCTATGAGGACTCGCTTGCTCCATGTGGCAAATTCACATGTGAAAACAGCTGCTCCGGAAAGCTGGCTAGTGTCTTTCCTGAAGACATGTATAAGGAGAAGATAAGTAGGGTAAATTGCTTCCCCAGCATTGCAGCTGATCTTGAAACACATCTTCTCCCCACTACTTCCCATTTAAGATTTCCCTGGTCTTTACCTAGCACCTCTGGTGGTCTTAGAGGCTTACCTTGTGGGGTGATCCAGACCCATACTCCTGAGGGATCCGTGCACCTTCTCAGACCATGGCTGATGCATTTGTCCTTTTCCTGTCCAGATTGGCACAGAAATACCAGAAGTCACCCAGATGGATCACCTAGATGCCAAATAAGCTCTTCACTGACACTATCATATAGCAGCATACCTGTCTCTTGATAATCAGGAACAACTACTCCTGCTAGAATGGTGTCTCCATTTCTTATTTGCTAGTTTATTGACACAAGGAGCCAAAATCCTTGCAGGATCCAGTGTTGGTAGATCAAAGACTATGAAAGCCTCCAGATGGTGGTGGAAACCATTCCTCAGAGGCTTATAATTCCAGTGAAAGAAAACTTCTGCCTCTGCTAAATTTGATGGCGTGCATAATAGTGAACTTGCCACTGAGTGGTTGGTTTGCCTCTAAAGTGATGGTGTGGTATCGGGGACTCTGCAAGTCTCTTGTGCTACCAGGTTGAACATATGGCAGTGGTAGTAGCTAAATCTGATGAGTGGATGCCCCTACCTGCATAGTTCCACCCCTGTGATCCTTATACTCTATCCAGGAGCCCATTGGTTAGCATTGGGGTGGATAATGGTAGAGGTTGGCCAATACCAACTGGAGAGAATATTCTTTCTGCTTGGTTGTTTTGTGCCTCTACGGTGCTGCATGCTCTTTGGTGGATGCTAACATGTTAACTCCATGTCTTATGCTGTAGATCCATTCACATTTCTCTTTTCCAGACCTCTTTGCTCTAATCTTATAGTATTTTCTCTTTTTGGCCCCTGAACCACCAGCCAAGTTGTTCAACACTGTCTATCAGTGCTGAAGTACAT
This sequence comes from Choloepus didactylus, assembly GCF_015220235.1. NCBI lineage: Eukaryota > Metazoa > Chordata > Mammalia > Pilosa > Megalonychidae > Choloepus > Choloepus didactylus. Next base: position 155,043,332 of record NC_051312.1, on the reverse strand, counting down.
CAGCACTCTGTTTCTGTCTTGTACCCACTTACCAAGCTGCCTATCTATGAAACAAGCTTGGCCCTTTTCAGCCTCCAGCTTGTCATAAGAGACCACCCAAATGGCCATAGGTGTGAACTAAAGGAGAGATAATGGTGCAATGTTCATGGATGACACGGGGTTCCACCTGCTCATGGCTCTCTTGTGCTCTCTGGCCCTGCTCTTGCCTGCTCCAAGATGTCCTGCTTCAATATTATAATGGATGGCTGCTGGACCTTCCTGGCTTTATGATTTAGTGAACCAGACTTACTCCTGCTCATGCTGAGCATGACTGGCCATATGCTCATTTGTCATTTCACAGCGAGATACTCCCCATCTCTACCCAGGACCTGTAGCAAGCCAGGAGCTGTTTTTCAAATGTGTTTATAATGCTCTGCTTCAAATGGCATGGCCTTGGTCCAGAGCCCTAAGTGTCTTCGCTGCAATGTCCCTATTGTGGCTGGCCAAGAACCATGCACAGCAATCCTTCTGACAATATTCATAACCAGTGTGGGGCACACAACACCCAAAACCTGAAGGAACCCAGAAGGCATTGTGTTTCTTAGTGATGGGAAGTACAAGGGACAATGATTTGGAGAGGATGCTCTGGCATGTCTTAGACATCTAGACCCCTAAATGTCCTCACTGATATGCTGGCACACTTTTCACCAGGGCATTTCTATTGCTATGATAAATGGAGTATCCTCTGGGAACTCCTCAACACATGGCCAATGGTGGGTTCCTGGCTTTATGTGGTTCATTCATTTGACATGCTTAAGTCTCTGCCTGTTCTCACCATATACCTTGGAAGTTCTGGCTTTCCAGTTTTCTTCATGTGGGCCATTACTTTTTCCAAACTTCTGAGACCCAATCTAACAGCATATCAGAACCATTCCCTGAGGTGCAAGAGCTGATGTTAAATTCTGAATCAGGGGAGCGTGTACTCACATCAATAAATTCTTCCTTCTCCAACTTTATATTCCATCTGCCTTGATCTAATACCTTCAGGATTCAGTCCCAGGGCTCCCAGCACCTGCCAGTACATGTGGACTTGGCCCTGCAGCTATTTACACATATAGTCCCTTTCTTTCCTTAGCAGGTCCAGCTCTTCCAAGACTGGGTTGCTGTGGCTGGACCTTAGTTGTTGATATGGTGGCCCAATGGAGAGGTGGGATGCATCACAAGGGGCACGTGCTACCTCTCAAGACAGCAGCCTTTAAAATGTCTTCCAATACTAGCCATCTGCTGGGAGGGGTGGGCCCCTTCTGTAGGACCAGCAGCTTCAGAGTAACCTGGGAATTCAACATTTCAAGGATTGATGTAAGTATCTCCATCCCCAGTCTCAGGGCTTCACCCCTTCTGTATCACGGCCCTGAACATAGTATAGAAGTCTTCAGGGTTGAGAATTTCAACTCTCTGGTGCTTGGCTACTCATGCAAAGGCTGGGTCTGACCCTCAACTTTGGGTTCCCTCTGGCTGCAGGGGCGAGGGTCTCTGTACATGCTGCCAAGGAGGTTTTTACACTGGTGATCACTCGCCAACTTTATAATCTTTCGCCAATGCTTCAGTGGCTCCTAGCAACAGTGATCACTTCCATAGTATTTAATAAATACAAATTCCCTCAAATCTCTCGGATACCTCAGGCAGCCTTTTCCAGTGGGATAAGCACACAAATGCCCCCATAAGTCTCCACTTTCCACCAATGTCCCTGTGCAGATCATTGCTGGTAGAAGTTTCAACAATTTCCCTGTAGCTTCATGCCAGAGATTTCCAGAGCTCCTTCAACCACCAGCAATGGGGCCTCATGGCCAGTCCACAGCAGTGATGCCTTCTACAAAATCCCATGTCCGAGTCTGTGCCCTAAGACCACATCTGATGCACAGTGTAGTATGTGGGCTCCCAGGGAAGCAGACTGTAAGACTGAGGGTGCTCTCTGGAATAATGCCCGTGTGAGATGAGGGAAGCAGGACTAGGCAAAGCACAGTTTGAACTCTGATACAACTGCCAGCAGGAACTCAGTCCATCCTACTGGGTGCACAAGAGCTGGGAAGGCCCTACATACTGTCCCATTAGGCAAGAGAGCTGGGTCTCTGTAACCCTTAATTTACCATTGGATGTAAACTGTCCCCAGAGAAGGCTTTCTTCCTGCAGGTGATTTGCCTTCAGGTGAGGGTCGCTGCCAGAAAAGGATGCGAATGTGAGATGCCAGCACTTCTGGAAGCTGGGGGAGTGAACACATCAGACCTGGGAGGGCCCATCCCCTACTGGAGGGGCAGTGACGAGGGTGCTCTGCCCACCCGGCATCAACAGGGCACCAGGAGCAGATGTGAATGCAATGCCTGAGGGTTGAGTCAGACACATACTCTGGAACCCCCAAGAAAGAAAAAAAGGAATCTGAAAATAGGACTAATCACACCTATGACTCAAGGCTGTTGCAAAAATCCAATAGAGACAAAGATTTATTGAGCACTTGCTCTAGGTCAGGCCCAGACTCACTTCTTACCTTTATGGAACGTTGGGGATTGAATCAAATACCCCATAAAGACATGTTCAAATTTTAATCTGTGTTCCTGTGTGAACTCATTTGTAAATAGGACCTTAGAAATGTTTTTATTAGTTAAGGTGTGGCAAATTGAACTAGGGTGGGTCTTAGTCCATATGCCTGGAGGCCTCATAAAGAGAGGAAACTTGGTTGTGGTTAGTCAGAGAAGGCAGAGAGGAGAGAGAGAAGCCATGTGATGAAGGGCTGCCTCACCAAAACGCTACCAACTCCGGAAGAAAGCACAGCCTTGCCGACATCTCATCATTGGGCTTCTAGCCTCCAACCTGTGGGACATTTAATCACTGCTGTTGAAGCTGGTCAGTGTGTGGTATTTGTTGTAGCAGCCCTGGCAGACTAAGACACGGATTTTCAGTATAGTGGGAGACACAGACAAGCACATGAGCAATTCTAATAGAGTATGGCCATGGGAAACAAAGGGTACTTGGGTGCACAGAGAGGGACCAAAGCAGAACCTGAGGGTTTATGCAAGGTTTTCCAGAGGGATATTGAGAAAATGCATGCCTTGGGATTCATTAGTTTCTCAATAAGTGATACCCATGGGTCACAGGATGCAAAAACATCTGGGCCATCTTCTTATAGATCTGCAGTCTCCGGGGAGGGGGGGGCAGGGATGTTAAATGTGCTCCACGCAGAGGTGTCCAGGCAAGCAGCAAGATGCGACTAGTCTTACTCTCTGAAACACATCTATCAGAGCGGCCATGTGAGCTTGATGGGATCAGGGGCTCCTCGGATGCACCCATACACCTGCCAGAAGAAAGCAAGTTGTGCCACTGCCCACATGCTCAGCGGGAACCCAGCACAGTCATCCATCCCTGCCTCCATGTCTGGGGACAAAGTGAGCCAGTGAGGTGCTGGTGGGAGGGCATCAAAGCAGGTCAGAGGGAGCTGAGCCTCCCAGGGAGGGTGGGCCACCGGAAGTCTGACAGCATATTTGCATAAGATGGCAAAGTGTTATGAAGAAAGACGGGAAGGAACCCAAGAAAACCGAGAGCAAGTGTAATTTAGCCAGCAGCCTCTCAGGCTAATGAGCCCCTAACTGGAGCTCCAAGAGGATCAGGCAATTATTTCATGTGTGAGATTGTACAGTATCTGTCACTTTGTGTCTGGCTTATTTCACTCAACATAATGTCTTGACGGTTCATCCAGGTTGTGGCATGCATCAGAACTTAAATCCTTTTTATGGCTGCACGATATTCCATTGTATGGATATACCACGTTAATTTATCCATTCATCTGTTGATGGATACTTGGGTTACTTTCACCTTTTGGCTGTTGTTAAATACCTAGAATAAGCAAATTCATAAAGACAGGAAGTAGATTATAAGTGAAGAGGGCTTTAGGGGTAAGGAGAAGGGAGTTATTTCTCAATGTTCAAGGTGATGAAAAAGTTTGGATGATGAGTGTTGGTGATGGTAGTACAATATGGTGCATATGATTAATGCCACAGAATGGCACATTTGAAAGTGATTAAAATGGAAAATTTTGAGTTGTATATGGGTTACTACAATAAAAAGATATATATCAGGCAAGAATAGTAGCTCAAGACAGGGCAAAGGTCACCTCATAGGGAGGCGGTAGTAGATCCTGGGTATGAAACACCTGAGTTCTCAGAGCAAGTGATAGTAGAGATTATGGCAAGGTGGGGACCTCGCACCCTCCTATTCTCCCCTCTGGATGTGCTGGCTGCTGCTTACTAGCTATGAATCCTTGAGCTGAACCAACAGTCTCAGCATTCAGACCCAAAGTCCCAAGCTTCGAGGGTAGGTGAAGGGTGAGGGGCAGGTTTCTGAAGTTGCCTCAAATATAGGGTTGAGTATGCATGTGGGTGGGAGAGAGGAATGGGAGAAGCTCAGAAGAAAATTTGTTTTGTTTTTACTTTTGGAGGTGGAGGGACTTTTTCCCCCTAACAGCATTCACGTACAATTTCTTCCATCCGTATGAGAAACAATGAAGGTTTTTTGCTCTCTATAATGGATCTTTTTTTAATTTTTAAACTTTCTGTTATACTAACAAATAAACAACTCAAAATTCCCACCTTCAATTGTACAATTCAGCAGTATTAATTACAGTCACAGTATTATACTACCTTCACTGATATCCATTACTCCCATTTTTTGTCACTTCAGGCAGAAACTCTTCACCTATTAAGCTATAACTCCCTCTTACAATCCCACCTACCAAATCTCTAAACTACTGTCTTTGTGAAATTTGTTTCTTCTAAGAAAGAATTTCATATAAGTGTGATCACATACTATTTGCCTTTTTGTGACTGGCTTATTTCATTAAACATAGTATCTTCAAAGTTCATCTATGTTGTAGCATGCATCATAACTTCATTTCTTTTATATGGCTGAATATTATTCTATTGTGCATATATTCCATGTATTGTTTATCCATTCATCTTTTGATGGACATGGGTTGCTGCCACCATTTGGCTATTGTGAATAATGCTGTTATAAACATTGGTGTGCAAATATTTTTTTTTCAAATCCCTACTTTCAATTCTTTTGTGTATATACCAGAAGAGGGACTTCTGGGTCACATGGTAATTCCATTTTCAGCTTTCTGAGGAATAGCCAAGCTGACTTCCTCAGTGGCTGCACCATTCAACAGTGCCACCAGCAATGTATAAGGGTTCCTCCTTCTCTGCATCCTCACCAATAATTATTATTTTCTGTTTTTTGTTTTGTTTTATTTTGTAAATTATAATGATCCTAGTGGGTTGTGAAGTGGTATCTCATTGTGGTTTTTATTTGCATTTTCCTGATGAGCACTGATATTGAACATCTTTTTGTGTGCTTATTTGCCATTTGTATATATTCTTTAGAGAAATGTCTATTCAAGTCCTTTGCACATTTTTAATTGTGTTATTTGTCTCTTTGTTGTTGAGGTGTAGCAATTCTTTATACATTCTGGATGTAAAATCCTTATCAGATGTATGGTTGCAATGATTTTTTCACATTCTGTCGGTTGTCTTTTCACTTTTTGATAGTGTTTTTGACACACATTTTGACGTCTATTTTTCCCTTTTCCTTGTTGTTTGGGCTTTTGATGTCATATATAACAAATCACTACCAAATCCAAGTTTTGAAGCCACCATCCCATGTTTTCTTCTAGGTGTTTTGTGGTTTTAGCTCTTACGTTTAGGTCCTTGATCCAGCTAATTATTTAAAGTGGTGTGAGGTAGGGGTCCAACTTCATTCTTTTGCAAATGGCTATCCAGTTTTCCCAGCACCATTTGTTGAAAAGACTATTTTCCCCCAGTTAATGCACCTGGCATCCTTGTCAAAAATCAGTTCTCCATAGATGTGTGAGTTTATTTCTGAACTCTCAATTCCATTCCATTGGTCTATAGATCTATCTTTATGACATTACCACACTGTTTTGATTAATGTGACTTTGTAGTACATCTTAAAATTGGGAAGTGTAACACCTCCAACTTTGTTCTTCATTTGCAATATTCATTTGGCTATTTGGGGCCACTTGCAATTTCATAAGAATTTCAGGATCACATTTTCCATTTCTGCAAAAAGGCTGTTGGGATTTTGATATGTAGTGTGTTGAATCCATAGATAGCTTTGGGTTGTATTGACATCTGAATAATAGTGTAGATTGACTGCATTTTAAGACTGTTCTTCAACAATAGCCTCTAGTTAGCCTTTCAGTTCTTCTCAGTTCTCTCTCAGTCTACATCTTGCTCTGGGTGTGCACAGTAGCTTTCAAGAATTCTTTAGACTATATGACTGGTCCCCTCCAGGAGAGGATCCGCCACCACCACCCACTCCCCCACCCACAGCTCCTACTCCTAGAGTTCTGAGCTGTGCTCTTCTACTTTATACAGTTTTTCTCCCCTGGCACCTATTGTTAGTTCAGCTCCACTCCCATGCTCTTATCTGCCTTTTCCCTTCAGCTTTCAGCCCTGGGTCCACACTGCCATTCAGTGGCTCAGTTCTCCCTATTCCATGCAGCTTCTCTGCCTCTGATAACTTCTGGGTCAGGGGTCTCAGACTCATACCCTAAGTCTGTCTTCCACAGAGCCAGAGGGGGTCAATGTACAAAGACACCCAATACTTTCATTTAGGTGCATCAGTAATCGGGGCCTAAGAACTTGGACTGGGAATGTGTGTGATTTTCTAAAGCAGAACTGTGGGTGAATTCAGCCTCAGGAAGCCAAACTAGAATGCACCCGAGACAAGGAGCAACCTGCCATGAGGGGTACAAGCTGCTGCATGGATCCAAGCATGGGGAAGAGCCTGGAGAGGTAAATTTGTTCCATTGTTCTCCTACCAGTTTTAGGAGTTTCATGTGTGTTTTTTATTTGTGTGTTTGTTCTTTTTTATCTGATTCAGCTTTCATTGAGTTGTTCTCTAGTCTCGACTGTCCTTCAGAGTTCTGTGAGAGTTGAACCTACCCTTTTATTTTGCTCTTTCTAAGGGGGAATGTTTATTGGAACATTTTATGACACCTCCTTAATGACATCACCCCTGGTAGACAATTCTTAAGTGTTGTTCTGGATTTGTAAGACAATTTAGGTTTACTTTATAGGTTAGTAAAATTCTACAAACATAAGAAGGTGCTAGAAGGAAAAGGACAAATCTAGCCTGTAGCACTCACACATCATGCAGAACCACACAGAGTTTCAGAGCTGGAAGGGCCAATGCCAAGCAATAAAAGATGAGGTTTAAACATTATTGTATCCCTCTTTCTCTTCCAAATGAAAAATCATCTCTTTCTCCAAGATAGAGGAAATTTGGAACAGAGAATGAATTTGAAAATAACTTAGGAAAGACAGATTCAAAACTTCTTGGGCAGACTTCCACTTCTAAGTAGGATGGTGTCAATCTGATTCAAGAAAATTAGCTTGAAAAGGAGGAAAATTATATGGTAATCTCAATAAATGCATAAAACAGCATTTGCTAAAATTCATTCATGATTAAAAAACCCTAGCAAGTTAGGAATATAAGGGAACATTATTAATCTTATAAATTTTATCTGTTATATCAAACCATATGAAATTGCTATTCTTTTAGATCAAAAATCCAAAAACCAATATCATCCTTATAAGGAATAATTGAAAAAACAAGAAAAGGATGTCTACTTTTATTGCTTCTAGTCAGCATTGTACTGAAGTTTCTAGCCAGTGCAATAAGACAAAAAAAAAAAAAAAATCAAATACCTAAGGATCAGGAAGAAAGAAAGAATGTTTCTTTATCTATAAACAACACTATTGCAAACATAGAAAATCCAAAAGAATTCACTTTTGTAATTAATAAGTAGTTTTGTTATAAATATTTACATACACATATACATACATAATCTATCTATCTATCTATCTACCTATCTATCTCTCTCCTTTACTCTTACTTAACAGTGACTGGCATTCTAAGCACCCAGCTGAAGTTTTTTGGATAACCTCTAAGAGAGTATAACTTGCATCAGTGGCTCCAAGAGGATACTACGTGGTCCATGATTCAGTGGTTCAGGCTGGGCAAATTCCCAAGCTGCCAGGGGTGAACAAAAGCGGTTCCAGCTGCCTAGGGCACCACTTCTTCCATGCTACTCCAGTAAAAGGTGGAAAAATTTGCATTTGCTGATAATATGTTTGGGCATGTCAGACTCCACCAAGTCAGTGACTGAACTATCCTTAGCACAGTGGTAGCCTTCCGGCTGTGGAACCTCAATCAAGTGTTTGCTTGTCTGTCTTCCCTGAAGGATTAAGAACTCATTTTGTGGAGATTTGTTCTGTCTTCCTTACAGGAACTCATTTTATGGAGCAGATTTGTTCATTTGAGGATCCCCAGCACCAAGCACAAGATTTGGCTTGTGGAAAGAGACTAACCACCAGTGTTTGTCAATTACTGAATAGGTTTAATTTATTTCTCTTACTTTTGGGATAGGAAATAGTATCAACTCTTTTAGGTGTAATATTCAGAGGATCTCAGGAAAAACTGTGAAACTTATCCAACTCCGGATCCTAAGTCACTTTTGATACCATTTAAATGTGGTGTTAGCACAGAGAAATCTGCCTCCAGTCTGAGGCTGTTTTCTCTTTCATTACAAGAATATACCAAGTTTGCAATCAAGTTTCAGCTTCCAAGGCCACTTAAAGCTATTGACTATTGTATGATCCAGTGACCATGCCTAAAAGAGAATGTACCCAACAGACCTGAGGAAATATTCCGCAAAGTGAAGGACATTTGTCAGTTTTAGAAAGAAAAAAGCCTTGTAAACTCCATAAAATGCAGGTCAATCTCATTTTCAGCATATTCACTAAAATAATGCATCCAATCAATTAGAGCAGGGACTCAACTTACATAAATGGTGCCTCTTTGTTGAAACCAATCAGAGCTTCAAAGGAGTTACAGAAGGAAAGTGAACTTCAAATGCCCCTGAGGGATCAATTAACACCTTGAAAATTTCATCTAAAAGGTTTCTTAATGGATACCTGACTAATGCATGCTTAAATTCTAATGAGAGCCGATAATAGAATACTAATAGAGTTGTTTGGGTTTAGTTTTGAAAAAGGCAGGACCTATTTGCTAGCCTACACTGAGCAGTATATAATCACAGTATGAGGAAGAATCTGATTTGAAATAAGTAAATTAAGTGTCCAGTTTTTCATGGGTAGAAAAACAAATTAACAACAAAATATTTATCAGGTAGCCCTTCTAGCAAGTATAGTCTGCTAAATATCTGAGCCATAAGTATGGTAAATGACTATATAAGTTTCACTGAATGTAAATATATTTTAATACTCATTTTTAAATAAACTTTCAAACTGATGAATGGCATACTTACATACAAGTACACTAATAATAGAGGTATACTCTGATGAATTTCACAAAGTTAACCTATCCATATAACACCACCATCAACAACAAGAAAAAGATCATTAACAAATACAGGCAAGTTCCCTGCCTCCTACATCTTGCTCCAGTCACTACTCACAGCCTCTCAAAACATAACACCCTGAATTCTTCTGGCTGATTTTGATCCTGAAACAGAATAGCACATGCTTTCTATTTCTGGGTTTTTTTGCTCAGCATTTTGCTTGTAAAACTCATCCCTGTTTTTGGATATAGCAATAGTTTATTTTCGTTGCTGTATACTATTCCTTTATGTGAATATACCACAATTTTTTTAACCATTCTACTGTGGATGAACATTTGGATTGTTTCTAGTTTGAAGCTATTAATAATAATGATGCTATGTTCAATCTTGTGGATGGTTGGTTTTGATGTGTGATGCATTTCTGGTGAGTGTATACCAAGGTGTGAAATTGCTGGATCACCATACTGCATGCATATTTTCCACCTTAGTGGATATCATTGCCTGGTTATCCAAATGGCTTTGCCAATCCATACTCCAACCAGCAAGGACAAAGTTCCCAGTTGTTCCTTGTGTTGACACTTGATGGTACCAGCATTTTTTATTTCAGCCATTCCAGTGGGTGTGTAGTATTATCTTATTGTAACTTTTATTTGCATTTCCCTGGTGATCAACTAGTTTGAGCACTTTTCATATATTTATTGTCCATTTAGGCATCTTGTTTTGTGAAATGACTATACAAGTATGTTTTCTATTTTTCTATTGAGGTGTCCATCTTTTTTGTATTGATTTGAAAATTTCTCTACATATCCTGCACGGTCCTTTGTTCAATATATGCAAAGTAAATATCTTCTCACACACCCTGGTCTGCCTTTTCACTCTTGTAATGGTCTCTTTTAATTAATAGGAACAATTCATTTTAATGTAGTCCAACTTATCAATCATTTACCTTGAGCTTCATGCCTTCTGAACTAAGTTTATGAAGATATTCTCCTATGTCACTCTCTAGAAGCTTATTATTTTACTTTTCACAATGATGTATAATCAAATTGGAACTTGGTTTTGTTTGTGGAGTGAATTAAAGATTAAAGAGTCACTTGCCCTCCTTTTACCCTCTATTTAACTTCAGACATATTCCGTTGGGTTTATTTGCTCTTACATCCCTTCAGTTTAGTCTTTGCTTTTTAATTTATGTTTATTTTATTCTTACGTCTTTCCTCATTTATATCACCTCCTTTCTGAGCTTTTATAATTCTTTTTACCTTGATTATTCATATTTTATGTGATTTTCTTAAGTATTCAGAGTTTGTTTTGAAATATTAAGTCATGGCTTTCAACTGTTTTGTGGGCATGTATTTCTGACATTCTTTCTTTATCTGCTCCTTATTCTCATTTATCTTACACCATCTTTGTATGGGGTTCAACCATTTATCCTTTTCTTTTGCTCATTTTTACATGAAATTAGTTTTCCTGGATTTTTAGACTTTTTTAGATCAGGAAAGCTTTTCTAGCCTCACATATAAAGCTCCCTAATCTGTTGTTTTTGTAGGCAAAATAAGACTCAGTAATTTCTGTGATCCCCTAGTTCTGCCCCCTGTAACCTGCACCTTCCTTTCCTTTACCCTTCTTGACCTTGTCCTGCAGAGTTTGGTGTGTCTTCTCAGCAGGTGATTTACTCAGGACAGAGTTTGGTCTTAGAGGAGATCTTAAACTGGCTAGTTTTGGGGGCTCAGAGCTCTCAGTCCTTAAGATACTACAGCAGTCCCCTTGCAGTCTTGTGAGTTGGAGAAAGCTCAACTCCTAGTTTCAGCAGCTATTATCAAGTGGGGCCACTGTGTCTAACAGCGTTTCCACTTTATCTACTTGAGGTCCACCAAACATCCTTTTGCTTCCCTCTGTTTCATCTCAAACAATGCTGATAGCATAGAGCACTTGGACCAGTTGACCCTCTCCTACCTACTCACATTTTGACATTCTAAGGTATAACTTGCCACCTAATTTTTTCATATATACAGTTTTTCATAAACCATTTCTATAAACGGTTTACAGGAAATTGAAAATCTAAGCTCTGGCTGCTGTCATTGTCACAAAATTCTTTCAGGGGGATTTATTCTTATTGCCTCAAAGCTAAGTTATTAGTACTATGACTATTTTATGGTTGTTGGAATCAAGGCACAAAAAAGTTAAGTCACTTGTTCCAAAGTCACAAAGTAAAAGAGCGAGAATTCAAATCAGGGCATCTGACTGTAAAGCCTGATCTCTTCACCACTACACCATAATATTTCCTCTGCTGGACCCCCAGAGAAGGACCTACTTCTATCATGACCACAAAACCCCACCTCCCCCAGCCCACACTCACTCAACAGCTCTTGGAAGGCTGGTTTGCTTTCTAAGATTGACCTTGGTTATAAGTTCTCTAAATTTCACTTGGGATATTTGGGAGGCAGGAAAGGAAACGGAGCCATGCACAAAGTGTTTGGGACTAGCACTGCAAACTTCCCCTTTTCCTCTCTCCCACCCATAATCCTGTTTCTAGCCACAGAGTCTCAGGAGCCTTCTGCTATGCCATTAACCAACTCTCAGCAAAGAGAATCCTTTTTTGAGGTATCAATTGTATCCAGGCAAAAAGGAGAGCCACGGATACACAAATTGGTAATTGATAGACTATTACAGAGGTAAAAACAGAGTCATATAGAGAGTACTAAAAATAATCAACTTCCCCAGGGCCAGTAGTAGCAGGATCCCTCCCCTACACACACATACACACACACATACCCCTAGGCCCAGAGAAGCAAAGGAATGGAGAAGGGACTGGAACCTGGGAGAGAAAACTGTGTGGAGAGTCTTCAATGGAGGGAGTTCCGCAGTCTTCTCAAGCCACTACTCAAAGAGAAGGAGAGGGAACAAATACCCCGGCCTCACTTGCCTCATTCCCTATGATCCCTTGTCACTGCTCTCCCTTGGTGGAGCCCAACTGGAACCTGAGCACAAAGGAGTTCATGATGCAGCCATCCAGGTGACCTCCCGGGCCAGGATCTGGAGGGGCAAAGGGACAAGCAAGTCCTAGCAGCCAGGAGATTGGAATGAGTACTGGGGACCAAGAGCAGAAGGGTCCAGTCATTTGACGGGCAAACTACCCCTCAGCTCCTGGGAAACCTTTGTACCCCACCCGCCCATCGCCATGCAAGGGAAGACCATCTAAATTTTGGAGATGCCCTGAGTCTCATCTGCATTCCTTGCTGTAGAGTGCACTAAATCAACTCTCTATTTTATTGTACCCTGCTGGTTGCAGTACAAACAAAAGATAGATGAGGTATATAAATAACAGAGCAAGAATTCAAACCCTGGCATGCTGACTTTAAAACTCAAGCCATAAGCCACAGAGATGTTACATTATGAGCACAGAGAGGTTAAGCATTATTCCCATAATCACATCTGTGGCCATTTGTAGAAGAAATGAAGCAAGTCAACATTAGGTCAGATTAAAAACAAAACACAAAAGAATTTTCCAGAGAGAAGGTATTCAATTCTAGAACAGGGCCCTAAAAGAATCTGAATTCTTCTAAGAAGGCTTTAAAGAATGGACAAGAGATTTACTGTCTAGGACAAAGCTCTACCTACCAGGCCAAAGTATTGAAACCAACAATATTGAGTGACACAAACTGGGTTGTCAGGAAAGACGTTCATGGGCCCAAGGCAGACTCTAAACAGAATTATAAATTATGAGGAGGAGAGCAGTCTGGATTTCACACTGTTCTGTGGCCCTGCATAATTTCTTTCCTCTGCCCAGGGCTCTGGTAAGATAGCCCCACTCAGGCACATCCCGTCCATCCCAGCTCCCCTTTCCTGTGACAGCATAGCGATAGCTAACATGTTAGCTGGTAATGAAAAATAATCCTGGGACAATCCCTAAGGACATTTACCTTTTAGGACACTCACCCTCAGAGAGACTCCCTTCTCTTATTGGTGGTCAATTCCAGGCTGCCCTGCCTAAACCTCCCATCCTTGAAACTAAGTTGGCCCAGCACTTCCTAAAGGCTACTGACCTGGTCTAAGATGGTTCAGGGACACTCCAGGTGAGACCAGGCCCTGCATTAGGAACTTAAGAAGGCTCCTTCCAACCCTCAGAGCAGATAGGGAAGTAGAAATCTGGGATTAGATTCTTACTTACAAATTTCTATTTTGAATTTCAGATTTAGCCATCTGGCTAAGTGTTTCTTATTTGGAGATGCTGAGAGAAACAGGAGCCAAAATACCTCTAAGAGAATAAAAAGTTAGCATGGGCAATAAATTATCCTGAGTAAGATAAATTCTGCCTCCCTTACCACCCATTTAGTGTGTAATTTATTATCCCTCACCCAGTGGGATGTATTGTACCGTTGCCTGTGAAAGCCAGGAAGGGGAGGTTGTTGGCATCAATGACCCTCATTTTTCCTGTTCTAAGGCAGAAAGAGAACATAAATCCATATTACAGAAGTAGAATTAGAGACAGAGGGGCAGGGATAGGGCTCATATGGAAAACAGAAGGGGTCTCTCTGTTAGGATGATTTGACTTCATCGGGGATAAGAAGTGACAAGAAGAAGAATATTCCTCATAGAACAATGACATCACCTTAACCAACAAACATCAGACCCTGGGTCCACAACACTGTGATCTCTAGACCGTTTTGCTCTCCCCTGAGACTGTAAGTGCTGGTTGTGATCCAGGAGACCCTTAAAAGCTAGTGCATTGGAAAGAGCACTGAAATGCAGCTCAGGAGACTTGGTGTTAGATCCTGAATTTTTCACTAACTAGCATGAGACCTTGGGCAAGTCACTTAATCTCCCAAATAATAAGAGAGGACAAAATGAATTATTCAGAATATCATCAGTAGTGAAATTTCAATCCCTAATTACTTGCATAGTAGTGTCTGCAACTCTGTAGAGTGAGACGGCCTGTTTGATTTTAAGCTCACAGCACATTTACTCATTCAGTCATGTGTGTGCTCATCTACTCATCCAATTATTACTAACTGAGCATGCTACCAATAAAGAAACAGGGAAGCCCATCTTCAAAATGCTTTAGAGCCTATGTAAGCCACTTTCTTTGTTGCTGTTTCTGCCACATTCATCCCTTAAGCACCAAGCTCAATTTTAATCTCCCCAAGGAAGAACCAGAGACAAATTCAGTATTGGAATGAATTGTCTTGGATAGCAAATCCATTCCACTCTCAGAAACAACACTGTCATGCCTAAAATATAGAGAAATGCCCTGGGGTGATCAAAATTTTTCTTGTTACCTTCCAAGACTGCTTCTTCACTATTCTTATCCAAGACTACATTTAAAGGAACATCATCCAATTCCGTTTTCTGCCAATGATGGAATAACAAGGATCATAAGCAAGTGGAAAAGTGGACAAAATTTGAAAAAATGTTTTCAGACATTGGACGACAGTTACTGCAGCATTGTGATCCCTGAGAGAATGAATACAAATAGATGAGCCCCGTGATTCCTCCAGTTCTTCCTGGAAGCGATTTCCAGATTCAAGTGAGGAAGGGGAAATCTAAACAAAGCCTAAAGGCCCCACTGAGTTGAGGAGATAGATATCAGAGTTCAGGGGCACCTACACAGATAAAGAGCTCCACAAATTTGTATAGGGGTTCCTTGAGACTTTGCTGAATATTAGAATGTACACGTGTAGAGTTAATAGCCACAAAACTTGTGACATGACCATGCACTTGTATGCTGAAATTTTCTAGAGCTCATATGGGGTGGGGAGATGTTCAACTATGATCACCTAGAATAAAGAGCTTTCATTAAACAACAAGGCATTCAGTGGAAACTGTGGAGAACTTACACCTTTGTAGTGCAGTTAACGTACTTTCCTTGGAGTTAATTTTGCTGTAGATCTTCCTGAGCAAAGCTTAAAGACAAACCTCAAAAAGATCGAACTAACCTATTAGGGACTTGACTACCCATCAAGTTTTACAGCATAACACTCTTCAAAGATAGTAAAATCCAGGCCTTTACAATATTATGTTTACAATGACAAACATCTAATCAAAAATTACTAAACATGCAATGAGACAGGAAAATACGATTTATAAAGAAACAGAAAACTGCCAACCAATGTCTCTTATGAACTTAGTCAAAAATATTCTCAACAAAATATAGCAACATACAGAAAAGATTATACACCATGACAAAGTGGGATTTGTCCTAGAAATGCAAAGTAGTTTTAAAATCTGAAAATTAATCATATAATACACCATATCAGAAGAATAAAGAACAAAGCCCACACAATTATCTCAATAGATGCAGAAAAAGCATTTGACAAAATCCAGCACTCTTAAAAACTCTCAAAAAAGCCAAAAATAAAAGAGAACTTCCTCAGCCCAATAAAGAGCATTGACAAATAATTCATACTCAATTGTGAAAGAATAAATTTTTCCCTCTAAGATCAGGAACAAGACAAGGATTCCCACCTAGCATTTCTATTGACTAATGTCCTGGAAGATCCAGCCAGGAGAAGTAGGCAAGAAAAAGAAATAAAATGCATCTATATTGGAAAGGAAGAAGTCAAATATGTCATATTTTCAGATGGCATGATCTAGTATACAGAAAATTCTAAAGAATTCACTCAAAGATGACTGAAATTAATAAATGAGTTCATCAAGGTTACAAGATACAAGATCAACTTAGATCAACATAGAAAAACAAATTTTATTTCTATAAATTAACAAAGAAAAATGAAATTAAGAAAATGTTTTCATTTATAATAGCATCAAAAATAATAAAATAGCTAGGGATAAATTTAACCAAAAAAACTACAAGATTTGTACCCTGAAAATTACAAGGCATCATTAAAATAAATAAATAAGTGAATTAATGGAAAGGATTACCATGTTCATGGATCAGAGAATTTAAGAGTGATTGAAACCACACAAACTGATCTACATATTCAATGCAATTGTTATCAAAATCCCATCAAGCTGTTTTTTTTGTTTGTTTGTTTTTTGTTTTTTGGTGTTTTTTTTTTGCAGAAACTGAAAACATAATATGAAAATTCATATGGAAATGCAAGGGATCCAGACTAGCCAGAACAGTCTTGAAAAGAAAGAACAAAGTTGGAGCACTAGCACTTCACAGTTTCAAAACTACAAAGCTATAGTAATCAGGTCAGTGTATGTATTGGGTTAGGGTTCTCTAGGGAAATAGAATCAACAAGAGAAATCTATAAGATTTTATGAAAGTGTCTTATGTAACTGTGGGTATGCATGAGTCCAAATTCTGTAGGGCAGGCAGCAAACTGGCAACTCCAATGAAGATGTTCAGTGAACTCCTCAGGCAGTGAACTGGCAACTTCGATGAACTCAGGAAATGCTTCATTGGTTAGCCGAAGAAGCAGTGAAGGTCCTCTATCTGTCTGGCTTAAAAGTCTTCAACTGATTGGATTAAATCCAGCTGATTGCATTCTCTCATTATAGAAGACACACCCTTTGTGGATATAATCAGTCACAGCTGCAGCCAATTGACTGATGATTTAATAAACCAGCCTTCTGGTTTATTAACCAGCCACAAATGTCCTTGCAGTAGCAGTTAGGCCAGTGCTTGCTTGACCAGACACCTAGGTACCATCACCTGGCCAAGTTGACACATGAACCTCACCATCACAGTGTGCTACTGGCATAACAATAGACAAATGGATATATATAATAGATTTAAGAGTCCATAAATAAAGCCTTAAATTTATGATCAATTGATTTTCTACCATGTTGCCAAGGCACATGAATAGGAAAAGAATAGGCTTTTCAATAATCAGTGTAGAGACACCTGTCTATCTACATGCAAAAAAATGATGTTGGATCCCTACCCCACACCATTAACAAAATTAACTCAAAATAGATCACAGACTTAAATATAAAACCCGGATTTATAAAACTCTTAGAAGAAAATATAGGAATTAAAATTTGTGACCTTGAATTAGGAAATGTCTTCTTATATATGGCACCAAATGCATAAGAAAGAAAAAAAATATGTAAATTAGACTTCATCAAAATTAAAAACTTTTTAACATAGGAAAGTGAAAAATCAATTCACAGAATGGGAGAAATATTTGCAAATCATATTTCTCAGAAGGAACTTGTTTAGATACAAACAGCCACATATTTTATGGTTCCATGTACATAAAATGTGCAGAATAGGCAAATCCATGGGAATAAAAACCAGCTGAGTGATTGCCAAGGGCTGGGGGGAGAGGGAAATGAGAAGTGATTGCTAAAGGGTACAGATTTCTTTTGGGATAATAAACATGTTCTAAAACTAGATTGTGGTAATGGTTGCACAACTGAATGAATATATTAAAAACTATTGAATTGTACACTTAAAATTGGTGAAATTTATGGTATGTGACATATATCTCAAGAAAGCTCTTAAAAATTTATATGAAAATACAAAGACTTAGGATAACCAAACACAATCCTGGAAAAGAAAAGCAAAACTGGAGACCATTTGCTACCTGTTTTCAAGACTCACTATAAAACTATAATAATCAAGAAAGTGCAATATTGATTAATGAAACAGAATATAGTCCAGAATAGATTCATACATATATGGTCACTTGATTTTTACAAGGCTTCATGGTAATTCAATGGGAAAAAGATAGTCTTTTCATAAATGGTGCTAGGAAATTGGATATCTATATGTGTAAACAAATAAATAACCAACTCTTACCCTTATCCCACATTGTATACAAAAAGTAAGTCAAAATGAAGTCATAGACCTAAACATAAGAGCTAAACTTATAAAACTTGTAACAGAAAATCGAGTAGAAAATTTTGTAATTTTGACTTAAGCAAATATATCTCAAATATAACATACAATATGAATCATAAATAAAAATTTTGATAGAGTGGACTTCATCAAAATTAAAACTTTTGCTCATCAAAAAATATTGCTAAGAAAAGAAACAGCAAACCAGCCTCAGAGAAAATATTCGTTAAACACATACTTGATTTCAGAATATATAAAGAATTCTTAAACACAGTACTAAGAACACAGACACAATAAAATGGCAAAATATCTGAATAGCTACTTCATCAGAGGAGTTATACAAATAACAAACAAACATGTAGAAAGAAAAAAAGAAATGCAACATCACTAGTCATTAGGGGAATGCAAATTAAAACTACAGTGAGAAATGCCTACACACCCATTAGAACGGCTAAGATTCAAAAGATTGGCAGTACCAAGTCTGGGGAGGATGAGGGGAAAACTGGAATACTCGTGCATTACTGGTGGGAGTGCAAAAAGGTACAGGACTTTGGAAAACTGTTTGGCAGTTTTTTATAACATTAAGCATACACCAACCATAGGATCCAGCAACCCCACTCCTAGGAATTTATCTAAAAGAAATTAACACATTTATCCACAATAAGAGTTCTCCTGGAATGGTCACAACAGCTTTATTTGTAAGAGCCCAAAACTGAGAAAAAAATAAAAAATAAAAAATAGAATAAACAAGTTGTGGTGTATAAATAGTACTCAACAATGGAAAAGATACGTCGATAACATTGACAAATCTCAAAGGCATTAAACAAAATGAAAGAAGACAGACTCAATAGACTAAATACTGTATGACTCTATTTATATGAAATTCTAGAAAAGGCAAGAACATAATGACAGAAACAGGTGTTGGGCTGCCAGAGCCTTGGGGGGGGGGGGTGGAGTGGGTGCTGACTGAAAAATGTCGAAAAGGAAATCTTCTGTGTTGATAGTGGTGCTAGCTGTTACATTATAGTCATTTATCAAAACCCCTTGAATTTATACACCTAAGATCCATCAATTTTAATGAATGAAAATTTTATCTCAATAAAGCTGATTTAAATAACACCACCAACAACATCTAAAATGTAAAAGTAACTGGCCAGGGTCTGTTGTTAAGGAAATGTGTTTGTGTGCTGGGACAGAAGAAAGCAATGTGACCCTTTCTTTCCGGGGTTCCGAGTGAAGGGAAGTGGGTTTACATGCTCCCAGAAGGAATGGGCAGTTGGGTTTAACAAAACATACAACCAACCTCAGTCTGAAGCCAAGATGGGAAGCACTGTGTAACTTTGCTCCTGAGAATGTAACAGACTTCCTTCTGCCTGCAAGAGTTTTTTGGTTTCATTGGGAGCATCAGCCTTAACCATTCAGTAAGGGTTTTCCGAGTGCACGTGCAGATCCAGACTCAGCCCCTGGGAGCAGAGGAGGGCTGGGGCCCATGGACGACCCCGTGGCTGCAGCAGAAGGCGGCTTACAGGTGGCCTGGATTGACGTCTCAGGTGGGGACTTCAGAGGATGGATCCGGCCAGGTTCAGACACGAGATTCCCTTGTATTTTAAACCATGATTCCAGTTTCCAGACTTAGGTAAAGTAAGGTGGAAACAACGTGGAGTGGGGAGGTAATAAAAGTTTTAAATATTAGTTTAAGCCATCCTACAAGGAAAAATTTCGGAGTCCTGCTTCTGGTTTCAAAGCTCCAGCAACTCTATTCTCAGCCCGACCTTCCCACATCAAGGGCATGACTTCTCAATAGAAATTACAAAATCCAAGCTCTGGCCCAGAAGGACAGGTAGACACCTGGGTATTATGTTGTTGTTTTTCCTGGAGAAAATGGGCCATCCCACATCTTGAAAAGCGAGATTCATTTTTCTCATGCATACCATTTTCTGGATTATTCCAGCTAGTGGAGGCTTTCCTACCACTCACAGCGCATGGGGGATGATTACTGTTCTTTGCAGTCGCTGGATAATAGGAAATGCTTTTAGTAGTTGAAAGAAATAATGAAACGTCGAGAAGACACGTTTAGAAGGAGTAAAGAGAAGTAGATGTGCTTCCTCTGCTGGGGAAACATTTCAAAGCTTACAGCTTCCAGCTCTCAATGAACAGACCCACAGTTTAATTCCCAAGCTACATTTCTTTCTGGCAGGTCAAGCAGAATTATTAGAAGCGCCGAGAGGAGTCACTTTAAAGAGTCTCGAGGCAGGGGAATCGCTCTTCCTGATCGAACAAACCAGCTCCGTAGGGTCAGAAGGCACTGGAATCGATCACTACGTTTTCAAAGGAGGGGAGTTTTAGGGGCTCCCCAACTCTCCAGCCAAAGATGGTATTTATTTAGTGGGGATTCCGTCTCTAGAGGAGAGACGCGGCAACCATCAAGGGCAGGTGTGTTTTGTGTTTGTGCTCTAGGTGGCTGCAGACGTTAGCTCTCCCGGTCAAAGACCAGAGAAAGCGATTTGGGCAATGCGTTACCATTTAACAACAGCTCTTTCTTTTTGTTTCTCCCCATTAGTGTGTGAGCATACAGATCTGCCTGTCATTGCACAGATGAAGTGTGCATGTGTGCATCACGGCTCAGCCATAGTGGAGGGCCCCACTCTGTGACTCAGTGGCCTCATCTGTAACATGAGAAGAGAACCCCCACTGGGGTTTGGCAGGGACTAAAGGAAACAAGCCATGAATGGTGCATGGAGAAGAGTGGGCATGTGTAACCATGATCTCCCAAGAGCATCCTGTGTGCCCAGGCACACGTGAGAACACACAGGACACATGTGGCCTGCTTGTGGACACACCCTTGTACACCAGCACTCACACGTATGCTCACACATGTGCACAGACACCGGCACAGACTTTAGTGTCTGTGTGCATATCCTCAGCCTGCATGTGCATGGTGAACTGGAACATGCAGACAAGGGGGACACAGATGAAGACCTGCTCTCGCGGGGACCTTCCTGTACTAGGATCAGCAGCGACCTCTGTACCCTCTCGGGGTGCCAGTCCTCTGTCTGGGGGCTGCATCAGAAGGGGAGGCCATGGCACTGACACAGCATCAGGCCTCCATATGGACAGTGAAAGGATGGGCTAAGTTGTCAAGGCCCCCAGCAAGCCCCTCTGGTGAGCCTGAACCACCTCATCACCAGGAGCACAAGCTCCCCAAGACAGAAGGGGTTCTGGGGTTATCCGCCCCAGAAAGGAGGAGGCAGGTGCCCAGGTCTCCCACTCCCTCTTGCTCCTCCATACTCATGCCCAGAGTGGGCAGGAAGCTGCCACACATGCTCCTGCCCATCGGGCCACTGACCCAGGCCCCAGACCTTCAGAATGAGAGTGCGTAGGTGGCAGGACACTGACCATCCCTCGAACATCAGGTTTGGCCCTCCCTGTGGCTGCTGACCCTCCCTGCCTTGCATCTTGCTTTCTCTAAGTGTCTGCCTGCTCCGTCTGTCCAAGAATCTCCCTTCCAGCCCTCTCCCCGCCCCTGCCCCCTCCCTTCCAAGCCCTCTGCACATCCGTGTCCCCTTGTCTCCACTCTTCCTTCTCTCCCCTACCCTTCCCTTCCTCCCCTCCTATCTAGCCCCTCACCCTCTTTTCCCATATCACAACCCTATCTATCAGCTCCTACCTGCCTCCTCTTCTGAGCCCCTTGCTGAGCCCCTGCCCTTTTTGCTCTGCAAGGCTAGGGTTGGGGAGCACACCCCTTGGCAAGCTGTGGGAGCTGGTGAAGATCTGACAGCTTGGGTGAGAGGCAGGCACCAGGGCTGAGCTTCCAGCCCCTTTCAGTCCTTGTATCACTCACTGAGCCAGCTTCTCCAAATCCTTAACTGGCTTCCCTGAGGCAAGGAGATGAGGGTCATGTGTCCCTGGGTTTGTGTGCCATGGGTCACCCAGGATGAAAAGTGCAGGGTCCAGAACCCAAGAGGGGTGCGAGCAGCACAGCCAAAGAGAGCATCGGGAGGGGCTTGAGGCTTTCTGGACTCAGACCACCCGTGCTCCCATCCCAGATCCCCAGGCACCAGCTGTGTGACCTTAGACAAGAGGCACCCCTGCCTCAGTGTCCTCTGCACATGGAGAGTATGACAGCACAGAGCACCTGGTGCAGAGCCACTGACACGGCCCCACGAGCCGCTGCTCCTTCCTCCAGTCTTGCTCTTTGCCCCTTCTCTGCTTTGGCTCCTGTGAAGTGTTGTGTCTCCCCCCAACTCCTGGTCCCTGTGAATGCAACTTTATTTGGAAATAGGGTCTTTGCAGACAGAAGTCATCAAGTTAAAATGAGTCAAAGTGGATTAGAGTGGGCCCTAAACCCAGTGGACATTGTCTTTATAAGAAGAGGAGAGGCACAGACAGACAGAGAGGAGCATGCCCTGTGAAGACGGAGACACACAGGGAGAAGATGGAGGCAGAGGTGGGTTGGTGCAGCCATAAGCAGAGGAATGCCTGGGGCTCCCAAGCTGGAAGAGGCAAGGAAGGAGTGCTGCCACCCGGACTCCGGACTTCTGCCCTCCAGAGCTGAGAGAAAGGATGCTTCTGTTCTTTTAAGCCACCTGGTTTGTGGCACATTATTGCAGCAGCCCTGGGAGGCTCAGACAGGTCCTAAGAGGCATTGGCTCATGCCTCATGACACCAGAATGGATTTTTCCCCAGGAGAAGCCGAGGGTCCCAAACACCAAAATGGAGCCTCCGGCACAAGAAGCAATCTTCCCCATAAGGAACAAGGTCTTAGCCCCGTACCTGGATGGGAAGTTCTCCGGGATGTTGAGCTGGATCCTTCCCTCTACTGACTGCCATGAGCTCCTTCAACCCTGGTCTTCCTCCCAGCAGAAATAACACCAAACCTCTGCAGCATGTCCCGCATGCTATAGCACATTCCCACACACTATTGTATTGGATCCAGAGTACACCATGTGAATTCGATTTTCCCTGTTGTACACATGAGAGAGCAAAGGTGTAAACCAAAGCATACACTAGGATCTACAAAGTTGGCTTTTTTCACGGCCACAGAGCTGAAAAATGTCAAGGATTCTTGGAAGGCAAAGATGGGCAATCCTCAGGGCTGCCCACGGCCTGATCACGCAGCCACGGAATGCTCACAGAACCCAGCCACATGGAGAACATTGATGTTGAGGCTCAGCAGTCGGGAGCTGGGCAGAAATAGCTCTTGCCTGGCGTGGGATGTGCCTTACAAAGAGGAATGTTCTGTTCAGCCAAGAATAAGAGGTAAAGAAAAAATATCCAAGATAGGAAGAAAACTGGATGGCAATGGGAAAGGAATTCTGGAGGCTTAGACAAGAGAATGGATTTATTTAATGGGTGAACATCAGGAGATACAGAGAGCCCTTGTCTGAAAGGCATTGTCAGCCTCCCCTGGCTTACACTGGGGTCTTGTTAGAAAAGAAAGTAGGAGATGTTGGGGAGGAGGGACCCAGGTTCAGCACCAGTCTTGCTATCAATATCCCAAGCCCCGGCTGTGGGCGTAGGAAATGCTGGTGAGGAGGCCGGTGCCTTTCATCCTTGTCCAAGGCTGAGGTCCTCTGGGTCTCCACCCTGCTCCCCATACACCTCACATGGGGCCGCAGGAGCTGCCTGCCCCTGTGACTGTCCACCAATCCAGCCACAAAGCCAAGAGTGAAGATCCAATCCCAGCTGGGCCTTTGCACCATGACCAGTGCTAAAATTCCTTGACAGAGAAGTTTCAGATTTTCCAGAGGACAAATTTCGAATCATTTTTTGTTCCAGTTCTTAATTATTTCAGATATCCTAGGACACAATTATAAAGGGCAGCTAATCCCCTTCAGTGTGTGTCTGTGTGTGTGTTTGCTTACATGAGGTAATTAATTCTTTTTCACTTAAAGCTTTAAGCCGATGATAGAACTGAGTTCGTGGCCCCTGAGCCTTCCGGAAAGGCTAGTGTTTGGCTAACCGGAGCTGGTCCCTTGTGTGAGGAGGCAGGAGTGAGCAGTACACAGCAGATACATTTTCTTTCCAGATTCCAACACAACACATAGGTGGCCGTAAACAAAACCTGCCACCGCAAAGAGGGGCATCAGGGAGGTCTGAGATGTCAAGAGCTCCTCGGCCACCTTCCATTGCATCCGAGGGTTGACGGTGTGGCCCTCCAGACTCCTTGCATCTCATTCGAGCCTGCTTCTCCATCATCATACCTTCCCACCTGCCCTGGCAGCCAGCATGCTTTCAGAGGAAGTAACAGAAAAGTTAACCAACAGCAACATAAACTCAGGACATCTAAGATCTAACCAGAAGTCTGGAGGCAGGACTGTTTCCAGGTTGGTTGAGCAGTTCAAATCAACGTCAAGGACAGCCTGCATTCCATCTTTCCCCACTAAGTACGAGTTTTGGAGGCATCTCCCTCGATGTCTACAAAATCACTGGAGCAATGCCCAGCTTGAAATGCAGATATGACTGTGTCCAGCACCAACAGCTCGTTTGATCAAGGAGGGGACCTTTTCCAGAAATCCCCATCTGACTCTTCCTCAGCTCCCTCTGGCTAGGATGGGGTCAGAGCCCCATGACCTAGTCATAAAAGAAGCTGGAAAAGCAAAAATCTGGCATGTTAAGCCCATTGGGGGATGCCAGAGGGGTAACTTTGGAAAGAAGGCCACCGGGTATGTGGGCGCCTGCCAGATGCTTTGCAACTCCACAGCCTCTGCCTCCTCTGTGCCTTTGCACGTGCTGTTCCCTCTGCCTGCTCCCTTCCTGCCCACCCTCTCTGTACTTGGAAAACTCTTATTCAATCTAGGAAATTCACTCACTGCCTCTGTGAACCTCCTGTGTAGAGAGGTTGCTTTGTTAGACCAACTCCTCTCAATGTACGGGGAAGTAAAATGAAAAGGCTTCCTGAATTGGCATTGCAGGGAACAACCCCCTTCCCAAGAAGTAACAGGGACTATCAGAAGAGTTAAAAATGAAAGCAGGGGCACCCCTCCCCTGCCAAAAAAACCCAGAACATACCCTATAAGAGTTGTGGTTTAAGCAACAATTGGAAATAAGCTGGTATCTGTCCAACAGAAAGATCCCATCAAAATTAGACAAATATTCTCATTTCTTTGATAAAACAAATTAGACAAATATACTGTGATAACCAACTTATAATCATTCTCCACTTTACAAAGCCCTCCTTTATAATAAGGAAACTAAATGCTAACCAATTCTTGCAACCTCCCCTTTGGAAATGCCCTAATTGCCTTTATAAGCCAGTGTAACTTGCTAACCATTTTCAGACTGTTACTTCAGTTTGAGATGTCCCCACTCAAGCAGTTTCTCTTTTAGTAAACCCGCATTATTGATTATTGATTATCATTGATGACTTAGCTTCTCTTAATAGCATTCTATTTGTTTCCATGTCTGTTACTCTTAATGTGAACTCATTGAAGTCGGGATATGTCTTCATCTTCGAATCCTCCAAACCATGCCTTCCCAAGCTCCCCACTTACCTCCACACCTAGCAACATACTTGTCTATTCATCTTGTAGTCCAGGCTCATAAAACATGGTGGATGAATGCATAAGCAGGCAAATAATCAAATGGGTCAGGATATGGCGTACATAGTGCTTGTACTGCCTAGGGCCTTGGGTGTGTAATAAAAGTGAACCATGGGGAGAGCAACTGTTGAGGCAGGGCAAGATGGTGGCATAGAGAGGCGTGGAAGCTAAGTAATCCCCCTGGAACAACTACAAAAAAACAGAAACAACTAGTAAATAATCCAGAATAACTGTGGGGGGACAAACGAGACCATCAACTCATCATACACCAACCTGAATTGGGAGGAATGCCCAAGAACACAGCATAAAATCTGTAAGTAAAACCTGCGGATCCAACTCGTGAGACCCCCCCTCCCCCATAGCCCAAGCTGCAAAGCCTCGTGGTGCCAGAGAGAAGCTCTCTCCCAGCAAGTGAATATAGCTCAGCTGAGCTCCAACTGGGGTTTTAAGTAGTGAGTGTGAACTGCTCACTACAGGTACGCATCCCCAAAAAACAGACAGAGGCTTTGGGTGACGATTGACCTGGGAGAGCCGGAGGGTCACCTTGGACTGGGTCTGAAGGGGACTGTCTGTTTCTTTTTCGGCTCAGTGGAGAAAGCCCCAGTCATATTCAGTTTGCAGGGCTGTGACTCTGGGAAGGGTGGAGACACCACAAGCAGAGAGCGAGACCATTGAAATGCTAATGACCTCCACCTGAGGGGTCTGACTTCTCTAGGAGGAAAGGGGTGGGGCCCTTTCCATTCAGAACCAGACCCCAGAGCCTGGGGGAACACGGCCACACCTCCTCACACCAGTCAAGAATTATAGGCTAACAGGCATCACCTGCTGGGCAGAAAAGCACAGTGACCCGAGGCATCAAAGGGTGGAGCAATTTTCTAAGACACACCCGCAGGGAAACCAGATACTGAATATTTCTTCTCTCTGGGACCTGAGCCTGTTCTGGTCTGGGAAAACCTGATTTGGATAACCGAGGAAACCATGCCTAGACAACAGAAAATTACAACCTACACTGAGAAAAACAAAGTTATGGCCCAGTCAAAGAAACAAATGTACACTTCAACTGAGATACAGGAATTTAAACAACTAATGCTAAATCAAATCAAAAAGTTTAGAGAAGATATTGCAAAAGAGATAGAGGCTGTAAAGGAAACACTGGGCATATATACAGCAGAAATCAAAAGTTCAAAAAAACAGCTAGTAGAATCTATGGAAATGAAAGGCACAACACAAGAGATGAAAGACACAATGGAAACATACAACAACAGATCTCAAGAGACAGAACAAAACACTCAGGAACTGGAGAACAAAACACCTGAAAGTCTACACGCAAAGGAGCAGATGGAGGAAAGAATGAAAAAATATGAGCAACGTCTCCGGGAACTCAAGGATGAAACAAAGTACAATAATGTACATATCATTGGTGTCCCAGAAGGAGAAGAGAAGGGAAAGGGGGCAGAAGCAATAACAGAGGAAATAATTAATGAAAATTTCCCATCTCTTATGAAAGACATAAAATTACAGATCCAAGAAGTGCAGTGTACTCCAAACAGAAGAGATATAAATAGGCCTACACCAATACACTTAATAATCAGATTATCAAATGTCAAAGACAAAGAGAGGATCCTGAAAGCAGCAAGAGAAAAGCGATCCATTACATACAAAGGAAGCTTAATAAGACTATGTGCGGATCTCTCAGCAGAAACCATGGAGGCAAGAAGGAAGTGGTGTGATATATTTAAGATACTGAAAGAGAAAAACCGCCAAGAATCCTATATCCAGCAAAGCTGTCCTTCAAATATGAGGGAGAGCTCAAAATATTTTCTGACAAACAGACAATGAGAGACTTTGTGAACAAGACACCTGCCCTACAGGAAATACTAAAGGGAGCACTACAGGGTGATAGAAGACAGGAGTGCATGGTTTGGAACACAATTTTAGGAGATGGTAGCACAACAATGCAAGTACACTGAACAAAGGTAACTATGAATACGGTTGAGAGAGGAAGGTGGGGAGCATTTGAGACACCACAAGAAAGGAGGAAAGATAAAGACTGGGACTGTGTAACTTGGAGAAATCTAGAGTATTCAACAATTGTGGTACAATTGTTCTTTTACGAGGGAGAACAAGCAAATGTCAACCTTGCAAGATGTTAAAAATGGGGAGGCATTGGGGGAGGGATGCAATCAGCATAAACTAGAGACTGTAACTAATAGAATCATTGTATTATGCTTCCTTTAATGTAACAAAGGTGATATACCAAGGTGAATGCAGATAAGATGGGGAGATAGGGAAGGCATGTTAGACACATGACATTGGTGGTATTGTCTGATTCTTTATTCTACTTTGATTTAAGGTTATTTTTCCTTTTGCTGCTTCCTAGCTATCATTTTTTTTTTTTCCTCTTTCTTTTGCCTCTCTACCTTCTTTGACTCTCCCTCCTGCCTTGTGGAAGAAATGTAGATGCCCTTATATAGATAGTGGTGAAGGTGGTGAACACATAAATGTATGACCATGCAGAAAACCATCAATTATTTACTTGGGATGGAATGTATGGTGAGTGAACAAAACCATATTAAAAAAAAATGGGTTGATGACAAAACCTCGAGGGCAATATACTGAGTGAAATAAGCCAGACACATAAGGACAATAATTGCAGGGTCTCACTGATAGGAATTAATTATAATATGTAAACTCATAGACATGAAATATAAGGTACCAAGATATAGGATGAGGCTTAAGAATGGGGAGTGGTTGCTTAGTATGAGCAGAATGTTCAATTAGGATGAACTTAAATGTTTGGAAATGAACAGGGGTGTTGGTAGCAAGATGTGAGAATAACTAACAGTGCCAAATGGTGCATGATTGAGGGGGAAAGGGGAAGCTCAGAGTCATATATGTCACCAGAAGGAAAGCTGGAGGTCAAAAGATGGGAATGTATAAAACTGAATCCTATGGTGGGCAATGTCCATGATCAACTGTACAAATACTAGAAATCACTTCCATGAACCAGAACAAATGTATGACAATACAATTAGAAGTTAATAATAGAGGGGCATATAGGGAAGAACTATATACCTATTACAAACTATATACTACAGTTAGTATTTCAACATTTTTTCATAAACAGTAACAAATGTACTATATCAATACTACGAGTCAACAATTGAGGGGGGTTGGTTAGGGATAGGGGAGGATTAGAGTTTCCTTTTCTTTTTTTCTTTTTTCATCTTTCACTTTATTTCTTGTCTGGAGTAATGAAAAGTTTCTAAAAATTGAACAAAAATTAAGTGTGATGGATGCACAGCTGTATGAGGGTACCCAGGGGCAAGTGATTGTACACTTTGGATCTTTGGATAATTGTATGGTATCTGAACAATCTCAATAAAAGTGAAAAAAAAAAAAGTGAACCATGGGCCTGGCCCTCTTTGTATCAACAGAATTGTGACACCCCTCGGCTTGGACGCCGGCCCTGCTCTGGGGGAAGAGACTGCAACTGCTGTCCCTGAGCAACACCTGGGCTCTGCTCAATGTATGGAGGCATAAGGTGTCATCCCTTAAGTTTGGATATCTAGAAAATGTGGTTCTCAAAATTCAGTCTGTATATTAGTGTTCTACTGTGGCTCTAACAAATTATCTTAATAGTAATGTCTTTAAAAAATACAAATGTATTATCTTCATGTTCCAGACGTCAAAATTTCAACATGAGTCTCATCGAGCTAAAATCAAGGAGTGAGTGGGACTGGTTCCTTCTGGAGGAACCAGGAGAGAATCCGTTCCTTGCCTTTTTCAGCTTCTAGAGGCTGCTGCATTCCTAGGCTCATCCTTTCTGTCTTAAAAGCCAACCCCTGCAGCAGGTTGAGTTTCCTGTGTACCTTCTTATGTTGTCACATCTCTCACTCTAACCACAGCTGGGAAAGGTTCTCTGATTTTAAGGATTCGTGTGATAACAATGGGCCCATCCAGAAAAACCAGGATAAACCCCCCGTCTCAAGGTCCTTAACATAGACCCATCTGCAAAGTCCCTTTGGCCATGTAGGGTGACCTATTCACAGGCTCTGGGAATTAGAGTATGGACATCTAGGGTCATTACTCTCCCAACCCCGGTATGCAAAGACTCACCTGAAGTAGGTCTGGGGTGAGGGGAGGGAGCTGCATTTGTAACAAACATCCCAGACGACTCCAATGCAGGTGGTTTAAGGACAACACTGAGAAACTCTCGTTTAGCACATACAAGGCGCTTTCAGTTCCATAATTCCATGGCATGCTCATAGGGTCCTTTGAAGACCGGAGAGGGGAAAGCTTAGGCCCATTTGATAGATTGGAACTTGAGTCCTGCCTGGGGCTGGGTGGGGCTGAGACTCAAGTCCTTAGCCACCAAGTCTTAGGCTCCTTGCCAATGAGTCACCACTGAAAGTTATAGGAAGTGCTCGCATTGTCCTTCCCCAGCATCCACAGGAAGGAAGCTGGCAGCTGTGGAGGCTGCTCTCTGTGACCGTGGATGAAAAAGTTAGTGTTATACTGCAGTTCCTCATGCTGCCTGACTAATAATACTCAAGACCACTTCACACAGGGGTCTCCCACAGAACCACCTCCCACGGGACTGCCTCCTACAGAAGCTCCCAGAGGACCACCTCCCACAGGAATCCCCCTCAGGATCACCTCCCACAGGAATCTCCCTCAGGACCACCTCCCACGGGAATCTCCCTCAGGACCACCTCCCTCGGGAATCTACCTCAGGATCACCTCCCTCGGGAATCTCCCTCAGGACCACCTCCCTCAGGAATCTCCTCAGGATCACAACCCTTGGGAATCTCCTCAGGACCACCTCCCATGGTAATCTACCTCAAGATCACCTCCCACAGGAATCTCCCTCAGGACCACCTCACATAGGAATCTCCCTCAGGACCACCTCCCACGGGAATCTCCCTCAGGACCACCTCACATAGGAATCTCCCTCAGGACCACCTCCCACAGGAATCTCCCTCAGGAACACCTCCCACGGGAATCTCCCTCACGACTACCTCACACAGGAATCTCCCTCAGGACCACCTCCCTCGGGAATCTCCTCAGGATCACAACCCTCGGGAATCTCCTCAGGATCACCTCCCTTGGGAATCTACCTCGGGATCACCTCCCTCGGGAATCTACCTCAGGATCACCTCCCACAGGAATCTCCTCAGGACCACCTCCCATGGGAATCTACCTCAGGATCACCTCCCTCGGGAATCTCCCTCAGGACCACCTCCCACAGAAATCTACCTCAGGACCACCTCCCACGGGGCTCTCCCTCAGGACCACCTCCCACGGGAATCTACCCCAGGACCACCTCCCACGGGAATCTCCCTCAGGATCACCTCCCACGGGAATCTCCTCAGGACCACCTCCCTCGGGAATCTCCCTCAGGACCACCTCCCACAGGAATCTCCCTCAGGACCACCTCCCACAGGCCTGAGCAGTAACTGGGAAGTCTCACCCACATTCACCACCCTAAGACCTGGCACAAATGTATTAATTCAGTTTCCACATACAACTTCCCTGTACCTGTTTTGACTCCTTTAGCCCCACAGCCTCTGCTCTAGGGGAGAGAATTTGTCTGCAGGGAGGGAGGCTTAGCGCAGGCTTTCTGTAGGATCTGCTGCAGGCACTGATGTGTGTGTTTGGGTGCTATGCTCCAATCTAATTACTTATAATTATTAAGAGTGGGTTGTGAAATACTAATTGAAAATTTTGGGTGCTCACCTTCTGACGTCTGGGGAGAATGTGTGCGCCTCTCTGGCTAATGGGAAAGGGATTGTATTTTCTAGATCACTGATTTATCATCGTTAAGGCTCCAAATCCAGCCCTGTGTGAGTCAGCATCAGAAATAAGCTTCTCCTGTTTCGTCTACCTCTGACTGAAATTGCCTCCAGCTCTGTGAATGCCAAAACAGACTGGATTCAATTTGGGGCAATTGCCTCCCTACCCTGACCAGAGTTATTTGTCTCACTGATTTCCAGGATGCATGTGTTAGTGAGACCCTGGCAATCACCCCTGTGTTTCTGAATATGGATTTGGAACGTGGAGCTCTGCTGGCCTGGGGAGGGGGGCGGGGAGCTGGGGATGAGAGGATGGTGGTGACAGCCAGCTTCGCTCCCCCTCTTCTTTCAGACCTTGCAAACCCCCCACCAGACACACCCAGGCCAGCTTCTCTGCACCCAGGTAGTGGTGTCGTGACAGTCACAGGAATTTCCCAGGAGGAGAAGGGTTGAGAGGGCAATGAGAAATGGGCAGTCTCCACGCTAGCATGGACTTGGGGTGCAGATAGTAGACACCCAATGGCTGACTGAGGAGAATGCCCAGTTGACTCAGTAGAGACCACATTTCCCCAAACCCTCCCTTCCCCGTCCTTCACTGCATGGTCCAGCTCCACGCCCTCTCCTTGCTGGACTCCGCCGGGAAGTGGGTGCCAGGACCCCCTAACTCGAGGCCACACTCTCATGCCCTCAGACACAATCAGGGGCCAGGAGCTCACTCACACAGACCCTAACCTCATGGTCTCAAGGGCAGAGACAAACACCTCAGGTCACCTCACTCCATTTCCTCAGGGCCGTTGTTACTAAGCTGAAATGATCTTAATATTCTTGATTTTCATCTCTCTCCCTAAGGAAGAGGTTCTATAGCTGTTCAAATCATTTTCTTCTCTTTCCAGAACCACAGCTGGATGGCATTTCCCAGCTTTCCTGGAGGAGGAGGTGCCATTCGCTGATGTGGCCTGACCCACAAACACCTCCTGTCAATGACCCGCCAGGTGCTCGTCCCCTTTCTGCCACATTCTGTGGGCGAGCACAGACTTAAGGAATAAGAAATGGGCTTAGACAGCAAGAAGCACTGAGAGCTGGGAGTTTATCTGTCAGAACCTAGCAATCCCTGAGCTCGAAGAGGGCAGAGACATTATCTGCCATATGTATTCCTACCTCTCCAGCACCTAGAATCTGTAGCAGGCTTTCCATGGATATTTTTCCAATGAAAGAATGAACAGAGTGCCTTGGAGACTTTCCTCTGCCTCCCTCCAGTCTCTCCAGCACAGATGCCACTTCCCTGGGAAGCTGTCCCTGCCCCTGTCCTCAGCAAGCACGGGGTGATGGACTTCACCTCTTGGAGAGCTCCGCAAGCTGCACTCCAATTGCTGGTTGACAGTCTGTGTCCACCACAGGGCAGGGACAGACTGACTCTCCATCACTGCTGTGTTCCCAGCTCTAAGCTCAGTGCTCCTCCCAAAGCTGGAGCTCCATGAATACATACTAAATGGGTGAATGGATTTAATAGTATTTGTTAGCATGTTTAGCCTACAAAGCACTTACATGTGCAAGTGTCCTTCACTGGCCAAATCTCTTGGATTCCTGGGTTCTGATAATGAGAGTTACAATAATAAGATATATGGCCTTATCTGAATCTAAGAGCTCAGATTAAAAAAAAAAAAAAAAACGTGAGAGAGACAACCCTAATTGTGTTAGTTCCCAAGTTCAGATAGTAGGATTTTTTATGACAAAAGCTGGTGAATGAGGGTTGCTTGCACTTTAGTTGATCCAATCTTCACAACAATCCTGTGAGATATCAGCATCCCTGTGATAAATGACAATCTAATTTCAGAAAGGGTGAGCAATTTGCCCAATGATGCACAGCATGTGAATACCAAAGCCAGGCCTGGAACTCCACCACAGAATTCTCTCTCCCTCACACCTCCCTACAGAGATCTTAGAGTCTGCCTAAAAATAGCAGCTGCATGTCCTGGATTTTCTGAGAAAGCTCCAATTGTGAACTAGGTGTCCCATTTTGCTTGTAGGTGCACTATTAAGTGTCAGGTGCTAGGACCGATTCCCATTTGGAGAATGCAGTCTGCTTTTATCTAAGGCACTGCCAAGTAGACATGGCCAGCTTGTTACACCATCTGGTCACTTCACACTTTGACCAGTCTATACCTAGTCCCTGAAACAATCCTGCTGCAGTGCCCCTCCCCACCGTACCCTGCACCTCACCTGCTGAGCTCCACCCACTCCAATCCAGGCATCCCAGCCCCTGGGAGACAAGGGACTTCAGGGGAGGCCTTTTCCTGTCTGCTGACCTCCCAGGCTTCCAGGGCCCAGAGAGCAAGGAGAGGGGAAAATGCAAGGCTGGCAGAGCTGCCAAACCAGGGGGTCGGGGCCTCCAGTCACGACTGAGCATCTCACTAAACATCACTTAAAGTGTCGGCAGCATAATTGACTTCAGCATCCGAGAAAATATAGGTCAGTGCTTCAATGCAACAAGAAAAAGCATGACCGTCAGCGTGAAAGGCAGACGGGCAGTAATTACAAAATATAAATTAAATAACCATCAGATAGCAGACCAAATAATAAGCATCAACACATGGTGATAAAGGAAAACAATTAAGTCAATGGGTTGTAACAGGTTCCCAAAACTTGTCACATGGGCCCCTCCTTCTACTTGTATGTGAGAGATGCAACGTACTCTGCTCCAGGAGAATCTGTCTTCCCTCCTCTCCACTCAACACTTTGCTGCAGCCTGCATGAGCTTACAAGAACTCTGTGGCTCCCAGAAACAGGGGTCCCTGTGGGGTACTCTGGGAGTGGGCAGGGTAGAGGCAGACCAGCTCCGGGTCCTGACGTTAGCCTTAGAGAGCATTATCCACAACATCCCCCAAAGACTCCATGTTGAGCAACATGGCTTCAGCGGATTTGTCCCAACACTTTTGTAGCATTGCCCCTTCCCTTGGCAACTTCACCCCCAGGAAGAGACACCTGGGTTCTGGACTGGTGCTGCTTGTCTGCTATCAACGTGCAGCAATTCAATCAGCCTCTTGGGCCTCAGCTGCCTCCTCCATAAGACAAGGAGGTTCTGCGTGGTAAACCTTAAGGTCCCCAAGCACTCTAATGGCAGGGAGTGGGCAGCTGAGCCTGTCCCCTCTGCTCAATGGGCAGGGCCACCTGCTCGAATCCAGCGCAAGAGTGACTGCCTTTTCCCTCCTCAGGCTGACATCAGCAAGCTCAGAGGAATTACCCTGCCACCCTGAGGCCTAGGCATTGCCTCAGCTTCTTCCAAAGTCCACTCTTCTCGCCCGCTCCGCTGCCTTTCCTCAAACCTGCAGCAGAAGTTTGCCAGCCCTCTGAGGCCCCTTCCCTCAGCTTCCTCCTGGGAAGTGGGAGGTGGAAGCCTAGGAACAGGAGGTTTGGAGCTCAGCATGCCTCCCAGAGTGCCTGCCCACAGCCAGAGGGGGAAACTGAGGCCCAGACAGGTGGTGTGACTTACGCCAGCCTTCACACTTGCTAACTCGGGACTTCATGCAAATCAGTTTCCATCCTGAGACTCAGTTTCCTTACCTGTGAAGTGGGCCTAACTCCACCTCTTCACAGTGATTTGAGAGGAAAAAATAAGAAATCTGTATACGGGGCAGGGTACACAGGACCTGGAGACCTGGTGCCAGCTTGCTGGGTTCTGGGTGCCTGCTCTCACCCGTGGAACAAGGATGAAAATATCTGCCTCCCCTACTTCACGGGTGCCCTGAGAATCCAACAGGAAGAGGCCTGAAAATTATAAAAAGGGCTGGTCCAAGGGAAAGGTCTGTGACTCCAAGGGATTTCCCAAACTTTGCATAGTTGTGAGGGTCAGAAAAGACCACAGATGTGAAGGGGTTTTGCGACTGTTAAAACGCTCTGCTCATGGAGCTGGGCAGGCCGACACAGAGACGACAAGGGATGCACTCGAGGTCACACAGCCTGGCCAATGTGGACAGGTCACAGAATTCTGACTTCCTCTTGGGCATCCTCCCCGAATCTGAGCCGATGGCACACCGTGCAGAGAGGAGCACCATGGGCAGGCTCCCAGCTGGGTTTGTTTGCCTGCTGAAACCCCTTCTGTTACAATCCCACTCATCTAAGCAGCTTTCATCTGTCAGAAAGGGCAACTTTGCATAATAAATTACATTGGAGTAATCAAATATTTCCATAGATTGAATTAGATTTAATTTGTTGTCCTCAAGACTTTTCTCTTCCTTCCCAGCAGGGCTGGCTGCGCCTCCTGCCCCCTACCCCTATCTCCTGAGCCAGGAGCAGCCCCTGAAATGGGGAGACCCACCCCAAGCCTCCTAAACCCAGCTGGATACACTGGGGGTGCTTTGTTGGCACTTTTCCTGATCACCCAAGATTCTGCTTCCTCCTAACTCTCTTAGAGACTGTTCCATATCAGTGCTTATAGAGTGCTGCACGGTTCCTTCTAATAGCTACAGAAGACATAATATGATGGAGGGAGCATGGCTGATTTATCTCTATCAGCGGGACCGGTTTGCACAGAATCTCAGCCACTGATTCACTGGGGCACATCTCTTACGCTGGAACTTCTGTAAAAGGGAGCAGGCAGCACACACTCTGCTCCCTCACAGGACGGCCCTCGGGCAGAGAGAATCATAACCACAGCACCCTGTGCCTGGAAAGCGCACAGCAGGCCTCGTTCCCTTTTCTCCTCAGAGCCACCCACTGAAGCAGGAACAGCCACCCCAGATGAGGAAACGGGGCACACAGAGTCGGGGTGACTTGGCCAGGGTCTCGTAGGTCAGCGACAGTGCTGGGCTGGCCACAAGGCCAAAGGAAAGAGCATCAACTCACTTCCCTTGAAGTAAACAAAACAAGCCAGATGCAAAAGGACAACCAGGGGAAGCTGAGGTAGGGGCCAATGAGCTACAGCCCCGGGACCCCGTCTTAACCTGCCAGACCTGCTGGGAAAGCTGCCCTTCCTCTTCGGGTAGCCGCCCCTCCTCGCTGGGGAAGAGTGGACGGGCACTGGGAAACATGTTCCAGCCACGACCTGCAGAACAGCCTTTGTAAAAATAAATCCAGCGGAAGCCTCCACTGAAAACAGCTTCCTAAAAGCGGCAGGAGAAATTGGACACTTTATTTCAGTGGCTAAACAGCTGTGCTGCTGAATCACTGGGCAAAAAAGGGCTTGATTCAGCAATTCCAGCCCAGGGCTGGTGTTTGCCAGGGCTGACCTGGTAGGTGAGGCGTGGGGGGTGGGGGGTGGCTGCTGGACCCTCCAAGCTGCTCCTTCTATGATCTTCGCAAAGAGCAAAGCCCAGCGGGGCAGGCCCTGCAGCCCCCACACTGCCCAGGAGACCAGCAGTCAGCCTTGTCAGTCAAATCACTCCCTAGAATTTCCCCAGTGGTCACATCAGCATTCCAAGGGCCCCCAAATACTGCCCACTCATCTTTCTCAAGGAGGCATTAGCCCTGGTCTATCTTACTGAAGATTTTTCTTGGATCCAATAAATGAACACTGAAATGAAATACTGACTTAGGTCAGTAATGATTTAGAATAAAAATGCACAAAAAAGATGGTTTCTCTGGACTGTATCTTCTGAATTTTGAGTCCACACAGCACCATCTCTGGGTTTTGGAGACCACCAGAGCTTCCATTTGTGCAGCCTGCAGAGTTGACAAAGGTCTTTTCCAACAACACTCTCTTTAATCCTTGCAATCACCCAGAGAGACACAGCATTCTATTCTGTCCATTTCACAGTTGGGTAAAGGCTTACTCCCCTTTCCCCAAACTACACATGGCAGAGCTGCGGACAAAACCTGCCAGCTCACTCAAGACCCCATGTTGGCTATGCTTCTGTCCCTCCGACAGGGCACAGGCAGAAGTGTAAATCTCCTTCTAGGAACCAGTCCAGCAGGCAGGCACACGGCATTACAGGTGGAACGTGAACTTTAGAATTTCGAATCTCAGGCACCAAGTTCTAGCTGCCAATCTGCCCTTGCTCTGGAAGGGTCTAGAGAGGACTCTATGGTGCTGAACTGACACATGTTCACCTCACTCTGTGCTTATAGGTCCCCAGACCACATCCTCACCCAAGCCCAGGTGCCCACCAAGCCTCCACACTGTAGCACACAGCAGAGAGGGCGATGGAGAGAGGCACCCCCATACCTGATACACTGGTGACTCAGATAACTATTCCTCTATCAAGAGGTAAAGGAAAAATCTCTACCTAACAGGGTGCAAAATTTTTAAATTATAAAAGCCTATTACGACTTGTGCTTCTGAGTAGTCTATAGTAGGTCATGGCTGCTGCAATAACTGAAATAAGCAGGCCAACTAGAAAAAAGGAAAATTACAAAAACCGTATTTTTAAAGGTGTCAGAGAGTAATTAGATGTCCTAGAATGACTGACAGGGAAGAACCCGTCCCAGATGAGCTGAGGACTGCAAGTTGATTTTGTCCCCAGGGTGCCTTTGCTGACTCTGAGCTTGGATCAGTGGCAGGGCTTGGCTCAGTCTTGTTGGAAGAAAGGGTGGCTCACAAAGTGTTCAGCAGCTGCAGAGGGCTGGAGTTACAAGTTGGATGTTTTAGGCACCTCCAGCACCCATGTGGTCTCCTTCGCAGGCCATTTACTGCGTTCAGGGTGGGGGGTGGGGTGGATGCAGCTTAGAGCTGGCTATAGCTTGTTCCTTGGGCTCAGGAACTAAAACTCAAGGTGAAAGGAGAGGCTAGGCCTCCCTATGACTGTGCCTAAGAGCCTCCTCCCGAATACCTCTTTGTTGCTCAGATGTGGCCTCTCTCTACCTAAGCCAACTTGGCAGGTGAAATCACTGCCCTCCGTGCTACGTGGGATCAGACACCCAGGGGAGTGAATCTCCCTGGCAATGTGGAATATGACTCCCGGGGAGGAATGTAGACCCAGCATTGTGGGATGGAGAACATCTTCTTGACCAAAAGGGGTTTGTGAAAGGAAATGAAATAAGCTTCAGTGGCAGAGAGATTCCAAAAGGAGCCAAGAGGTCACTCTGGTGGGCACTCTTGCACACAATTTAGACAACCCTTTTCAGGTTCTAAAGAATTGGGGTAGCTGGTGGTAGATACCTGAAACTATCAAACTACAACCCAGAACCCATGAATCTCAAAGACAATTGTATAAAAATGTAGCTTATGAGGGGTGACAATGGGATTGGGAAAGCCATAAGGACCACACTCCCCTTTGTCTAGTTTATGGATGCATGAGTAGAAAAATAGGGGAAGGAAACAAACAAACAAACAGACAAAGGTACCCAGTGTTCTTTTTTACTTCAATTGCTCTTTTTCACTTTAATTATTAATCTTGTTATTTTTGTGTGTGTGCTAATGAAGGTGTCAGGGATTGATTTAGGTGATGAATGTACAACTATGTAATGGTACTGTGAACAATCGAATGTACGATTTGTTTTGTATGACTGCGTGGTATGTGAATATATCTCAATAAAATGAAAATTTAAAAAAAAAAAACTCAAGGTGAAACCTCCTGCAGAAGGCAGATGGAATGGGGACTGCCAGTCTCTCCTCAAAACATTTGCTAGAATTTGAGACTTTGCAAATCACTGCAATAATTTCTGACACCAACTGCATTACAGTTCCGTTTCTAACTAACTAGAGTTACTCCAACACCACAGGGTAAGGGCACAAACCTCAAAAGACTACCCAGGGCTCCCTCACTTCCTATTGGCTACAAATTCCAGGATTCCCACCTCCTCAGGTTCCATAATTCAATTGAATGACTCACAACTCAGGAAAGTGCTGTACTTAACCATTACAGTCTTATTATAGCAAAAAAAAGTTACAGATAAGAAGAGATGCATAGGATGAGGTCTGGGAGGGTCTCAAACCCAAGTGTCCACATCCTCTCCAGGTGGCGCTGGAACGCGTCATCCTTCGGGCACAGCAGCGATATATCAATTAATCGCGGGCACTCACCTGAGCTTCAAGTGCCCAGGGTTTATATGGGGTTTCATTACATAGGCGTGATTGATGGAATCCGTTCCCACTTGGTTGAACTCAATCTCCAGCCCCTCTCCTCATCCCAGTGACGCAGCTCAAAGCCCCAACCCCGAGTCATCTCACCAGCATAAGTACGATCAGGTAGGGGGCAGTCCTGGGGCCACCATGAGTAATGAGAATCACTCCTACTGCACAAAATTCTAAGGGCAGAGAGGTTCCCTCCCAGGAACAATGGACAAAGACCAGTCAAGATCCGTATTGCACTGCAAGCTGCCCCTGGGCTTTGGCCACTGTTCCTTTGTCTCCCTCAGTCATTAACAATCAGTCCAGTACATCGGCATATCATATGTCCCAAAGGTCTCTGGAGCGAGGCCCTCAGGCTTGGAGGTTTCCATTCCATCTTGTCAGGAGGGATCCAGCAAAATAGGGCTTCTCCCTCTCAGGCACCTGGGGCAACACTGTCCTCTTGCTCTGAGATGCTCTCTCAAGGGATTAATAAACTATAGAATTTACCTCAGTGCATAACCCACTTCTTCACTCGCTTACCCTCAGCTATCATGGGCTGGAAGGCTGGTGCCCTGGGCTTTCACACTCCTCAGAGGGGCCACCTGGAAACCCCAGTTTTCAGGCCGGGAAGATGAGAACCACCACATCCTAGGAACAGGGGCAGAGATGGGCTGAGTTTCTACTTTTCCTCCTTTTGCTTTCAGCCTATCTGTTTTTATTTAAAATACTTGTCTGCTCCACAGCATACAGAAGGGCTTTGCTTTTGTATCCAGTCTGACAATCTCTTTCAGTTTTCTGATCAGAATGGTTAGTGCATTTACACTGAATGTGATTATTCATATGATTAAGCACAAATCTGTCATCTTGCTGCTTGTTTTCCATTTGTTCTTTTGGCTTTTGTTCCTCTGTTGATCCTTTCCCACTTTGTTTTGGGTTAATTGGATATTTTTCAGCATTCTATTTTATTTCCTTTGTTAACTTTTACAGTAAACCTTTTTATTATATTATCTTAGTGGTTACTCTGGGGATTAAAATATTCCTTATCTTTTTATAGTCTAATTAGAATTAATATTATACATTTCACCAGTGACCCTTCACCCTTCCTCCTTCTGACTTCACACATGTAACAACTTTATAGGAGTAAATTTCACCTATCTGGCTCCATCCTTTGTACTATTGTTGTTATATCTTTTACATCCAAATATGATAACCGCCCCCCTCCACCTCACAGTGATACTATTTTTGCTTTGAACAGGTCATATGTCTATTAAGGAAACTAATAGAAGAAAAAAGATATTTTTTGTATTGACCCACACAATTAACATCTTTTGCTTTTTGTTTCTTCCCATAAATCCAATTTTTTACCTGATATAATTTCCCTTCAGTTTGAAGAACACTCTTCATATTTCTTTCCATGCCAGTCAGCTGGAAACTTTTGTTTACCAGAAAATGCCTTTATTTTGCCATCATATTGGAAGGATATTTTCACTGTATATAAAATTCTGAGTTGAAAACTGTTTGTTTGTTTGTTTGTTCTTTCAATTCTTTAAAGACATTGCTTTATTATCTGCAGGGTTCCATTGCTGCTGATGAGAAACCAATTGTCACACAAATCACAGGGTCTGTTTTCTCAGGATGTTCTCAAGATTTGATCTTCATTTTCAGTTTTCGGGAGTTTGATTATGATTTGCTTGATTCTGGTTTTCTTTGTATTAATCCTTCTAGGGTTTACTAGGCTTCTTATCCACATAATGATGTTTTTCTTCAAATTTAGGAAATGTTTGGTCATTGTTTCTTCAGATTTTTTTCTGCCACATGCTTATAATCTACTTCCTTTGGGGCTCCAATTACATCATGTGATATTGCCTCATGAGTTGGTGACATTCTGTTAGTTTTGTTCCATTTATTTTTATCTTTCTGATCTTCATATTGCATAATTTATACGAAACTGTCTTCTAATCCATTAATTATATTTTCTTCCATTTCCAATCTGCTGTTTACCCTATTCAGTAAAGTTTGCATTTCAGTCATTCTACTTTTTGAGTTCTGAATAACTTTTTGATTCTTGTTTATAATTTCCACATCTTTACTGATAGTCACTATCTGTTCACTCATTAACAACAATATTTTAAAAATTAACTAACATTTTTGTAATAACTGCTTTAAATTTTTTTCTACAAAGCCCAACATCTGACCATATCAAACTAGGTTTCATTAATTGATTTTTTTTCCTTGACAATGGTTTAGATTTTCCTGTCTCTCTGTTTCTCTGGTAATTTTTTACTTTATGCTGGACATTGGGATGACACATTGTAGAAATTCTGGATTCTGTTATGTTCCTCAGAAGACTGTGGGTATTTGTTCTAGAAACTAACTCAATTCTTAGTGGATTGCCCTAAACATAGTCTTAGTTTCATGTTTGGTTGGGGAGTGGGTCTGTGGAAAGCCCTAGGTGATTACTAAACCACTCTAACAGGTAAGGCTCAAACTCCAAATCCCAAATTATTGCTAAAGGAATTAATTTTAGATTTTTTAAAGGTTGCTATAGAGTAGACTTCACTCTAGGACATGATCCTTTCTCCAAAGTCATGGCCTTTGCAATGTTTCAGCCACTTGTGCAGGGGAGTTATTCTCACTCTGACTAGTCTAAAACTTCATTGCCTCTCAGCACTAGTCAACCTCTAATATTTGTATTCTACTCTCAAACCATAACAATTGCTCCATGGTAGACCTCACATAATCTCCCCTTGTGCACATGCATCCCAGCTGTAGGACAAGGACTCACAAAATACCCTAAGCAGATGTCTGCAAGCACCCCATACAACTAGCTCTGCTCCAGGCTTCTGTCAACTGAGTCTTAATAAAAATACAACCTATACCCCCCTTCAACTTAATTTGTTATTGAATTGAAATCAGGTCTTCACCCCTCTGCCTAATAGAGGAAAGGGAGGACTCTAATTTGAAAAAAAGAACACCACTTAAGAGTCTCTACCTCTCTTTTATATTCAATATGTGGCAAACAATGCAACAAAATCACTAGACACACATGGAAGCAAATAAATACAGTAAAAGAAACAATGATTCAGCTATTGGAGTTATCAGCAAAATATTTCAAAAGCTCTGTTTAACAAATCATAAATTGAAGAAAAGATAGACCATGTAGATGAAAAGATGGAAATTTTGACATGTATAATTGTGTTCTAGTTTGCTAATGCTGCAGAATGCAAAACACCAGAGATGGATTGGCTTTTATAAAAAGGGGGTTTATTTGTCTACACAGTTATGGTCTTAAGGCCATAAAGTGTCCAAGGTAACACATCAGTAATCAGCTACCTTCACTGGAGGATGGCCAATGGCGTCCAGAAAACCTCTGTTAGCTGGGAAGGCATGTGGCTGGCGTCTGCTCCAAAGTTCTAGTTTCAAAATGGCTTTCTCCCAAGATGTTCCTCTCTAGCAAGC
The DNA here is from genome assembly GCF_015220235.1 of Choloepus didactylus. Classification (NCBI taxonomy): domain Eukaryota; kingdom Metazoa; phylum Chordata; class Mammalia; order Pilosa; family Megalonychidae; genus Choloepus; species Choloepus didactylus. The sequence continues at coordinate 155,000,389 of NC_051312.1, read as the reverse complement.
TTGCTCCTCTTTAAAACGTCACTCACAGCTGCACTTGGGGTATCTGTCCTCTCTTAGCTTCTCTGGAGAAAGAGCCTGCTTTCAACAGCTATCTTCAAACTGTCTCTCATCTGCAGCTCCTATGCTTTCTTCAAAGTGTCCCTCTTGGCTGTAGCTCCTCTTAAAAACATCACTCACAGCTGCACTGAGTTCCTTCTCTTTGAGTCAGCTCATTCATATGGCTCCACTGATCAAGTCCCACCCTGAATGGGTGGGGCCATGCCTCCATGGGAATATCTCATCAGAGTCATCACCCACAGCTGGGTGGGGCAAAGTCCAAGCAAATCTAATCAGCACCAAAACATCTGCCCCACAAGACTACATCAAAGATAATGGTGTTTGGGGGACACAGTACATTCAAACCAGCACAAATTGGAACCTCCAAATAAACAAAAGGGGAGTAACTTATGAGAGACAAATCAGAGTCAAATTTACAGCCTACAGCATTTTATTTGGGACATCAAAGTTTTGCCCAGCAAAGGAAGCCAGACAGAAGCTTTGGGGTTCTAGGGTTGGCAGGGGTTTTTATAGACAAAGGGAATTAACTTTTGACTGGGCTGGGCTTTGTCCATCTTACAGGGATAGACTTAGGGCAGGTGGGCTTTATTTTGTCTAGGGTCAAAGGTAATGAACTAGGGGCTTGATTGGCTATCTGGATCAGCTGCTTTGGTGGGGATTTCAAACTTCAAAAGATAAAGAGGAAACTCTAGTGGGCTTCTGCTAAAGCTGCTGAAAGGCAATATATTGAAAATGGGTTGGCTTTTACAATGGGGATTTATTAACTTACAATTTACAGTTCTTAGGCCATGAAAATGTCCAACTCAAGACATCAATAGGATGATGCATTCTCTGAAGAAAGACTGCTGGTATCTGGGACACCTCTGTCACATGGGAAGGCACCTGGAGCTGGAGTCTGCTGGTTCTTCTCTCCTGGGTTTTCTTGCTTTCAGCTTCTGGCCTCAGTGGTTTCCTCTCTGAGCTTCTCTGGGGCTTTTTCTCTCTCAGCTCTCTGGGCTTTTTCTGTGTCCTTTATCCTTTAATAAAGGTCTCCAGTAAAAGGATTAAGACCCACCTTGAATCAGCTGGGTCTCATCTCAGTTTAAATAACCTATATCAAAATGTCCCACCCACAATAGGTCTGCACCCACAGGAATGGATTAAAAGAATATGGCCTTTTCTGGGTGCATAATAGCTCCAAACTACCACGGGTCCTCGGGGATTTCTCTATACAATATTATCAGTCTAAGAATAAGAATTTAATTGATAGATTTAAGAGTATATTGGATATAGCAGAACACAAGATTAGTGAGCTATAAGAGAAGTCAAAGGAAACACAGGAAAAAAAGAAACAATAATAGTAATGACAGAGTTTAAAATAAACGTCAAATTAAAAAAAATAATAATAAAGCAAAAGGTGGGAGGGGCAAAGGGAGTTAAATGTCCTAATGTTCTAGCAGCATCAGAGAAGTGGTAAAAATAATAATTTGTATTAGATGGTAAGAAGTCAAAGGTGTATGTTATACCATCCATGGTAACTATTAAAAGAATAATAAAAGAAGGTATATGTAACAAAAGACAGGGAGAAAAGGAATAATAAACATACAGGATTTCCTAAAAGGAATTCAAAAAGGGAGGGAAAAAGTGAACTACAGTTATTTGCCCAAAGAGAAATTAATAGTAGCCATAAACCCAACCAGATCTGTAAAAATTTCAAATGTTAACGGAGTGCTGGTAACATTCTGTTACTTGTTCTAGGGGCTCCTTGCCCAGGCGTGTTCAGTTTGTGAGGATGCATACTTACAATGTGTACACTTTTCTGTTTGTATTTCATACCTAATTTAGAAGTTTTCTTAAGGCATTATGTTTATATACACTCTGGAATGCTGTATACCAAAATGCCAAAGGTAATGGAAAATGGGCTTATGGAAGATACTTCCATCATTTTTATGTATATTCTCTTGTACTTTTAAGAGTAAATATGTGTACATTGCAGGGTTACCAAAAATGAAAATATTTTAAAGCCAAAGGAAAATAAACAAAGTCTGTGCCTGGCCCCTCTTCTAAGTTCCCCATTTTGACGTGTTATGCTCAATATGCATGGAACATTCACCCCCTCCCTGCATCTGACAGCTCACCTGGGTTCCAAGCTTTAGAGCAGAAACTGAAAAGAAGTAGATTGGAAATTTGAGGTCTTTAGCTATTGAGAAGCTAGCAAAGGCTCTTGTAAACCTGTTATTTCTCTTTTCTTCCCTCCTCTACCCCATTCTGTAGGCCTTTCTGTTCAAGCCCAAAGGCAGCAGGTGTAGGTTTGGGGGCTGGACTCTCAGGCTGCGGAAATGTCCCAGGTGGAGCCATGAAGTGGGGGCCGGTGGGCAAAAGGGAAAGGGAAAGAGGTGTATTCCCCTGGCCTTTCCCACGGCCTTGAAAATATTGGAAGTTCTTTAGAATGTCTCAGAGAATAATGACTGGGGTATCTGGAATTAGCTTTTGTGAGTTGTATGTCTCTCTCAGTTCAGTTCCTGGGGGCAAAAACATCTGGTATCACCAAAGTCTGTGGGGCAAAGTGCAGCTACAGGGACAAGTGTGGGACAAAGTCAAATAAAACCATCACCTTCTCCCATCCGCACCCCAATAGTTCACACTAGCAATATTATATCAATTCAAACAATCAGATGAGGGGAGGAAATGTGAAGGGACAGGTGATGGGCAGTCTCACTTAGATGTCCTATGGGTACCCAGAATCCAACATACCTGAGTTAAACTCAGCCCTACCCTGAAACCTGCTTCTCCTTGGGTGTTCTTTTTAACGCCATTCTCCCAAACTGGAAGGCTTGCAGCCAGCCCTCACCACCCCCCCTGCTCTTGTCCCTTGTGTGCACGTTCCATATGGCACCCGTTCCCGCAGATCCCACGGAGAGGACCTCACGCCCTCCTCCTGCTGCTTCCCCACAAACCCATCCGCCTGGCTGGTCCTAAGCATCGCAGCTCTCCTCACGCCAGTCCCATCTCCAAGGCCTTCATGGTTCTGCAGACTGCGGCACGAAGGGAGATCTTCGCGGTAGGCCGTCCGGCTGCTCACCGCGGGGTGTGCGCCTCCACCCGCCTCACCTCACACTTCCTTTCCCCGAGCACAGCCTCGCAGAATCTCTCTAGCCCGGGAAGAAGCCATGTGGTTTGGCACCTCTCCACTTTGGTATACGCTCCTTCCTTCACCTGCTCCTGGCCCTCCACCTCCTCGCGGACGTGCATCTCCGAGAAGCCTTTCGCATTTCAGAGCGCTTGCTCCACCAGGCTTCCAGAAGAAATTGTACACAACCCCCTGCTTTATCAGTCTCGAAGCATTTACCACGTACAAAATATCACGCTCGGTGGCCTTACATACCTCATCCAATTGAACATCCGCAACAATCCTGCAAGGCCAGTACTACAATTCTCCCCGTGTGTGCTGATGGAGAGAACCAGACAGGTGAATTTGCTTTAGCCAATGTATGGAATGCAGACTGAGCTGAGGTTTTAACCCGGGTCTGGCCTCACCGTTCCAGGCGGTGATTCACCCTTGCAGGCTTCTGCACTCATGGGACATCGAGTGTTCCCAGCACCGTGGCAGCCCCACTTTGTCTATGGAGGGCTGGCAAGTAGGGTTATGAAGAATGTGGTGCGTCCAGAGGTAATTCATTTCAAATATTAAACACATTGAGTCTGCTCTCTGCCCCAATGACACAGGGATAAGCAAACGCTGTCTCTGTGCCGAGGACCTCATGTCACACCACAATGGAGCTGGACAGGTGCTGGAGAAGGAGGTGCAATCCCAGAAGAGTGCAGAGCACAGGGAGCCTTGCTGCATGCATGGGGGGCACAAAAGCAGGAACGGAGGCAGCACCCTCATCTGGTCCCTCCCCCCCCATTCCCCCACCGCCTGTGCCCCTCAGCCTTGTGTGGACTGCAGATCCTGGAGGGTGGGGGCGGCCGGGTCTCAGCTTAAACTGTCCTTCTCCTGGACTGTCCCCCGGCCGGTCAGAGCAGCAGGAGGCTGTCCTCTCTGCACCCTGGCAGCAGCGGCTGGACTTTCCCTGACTCAGCACTTTCTGAGCTGCGTCTCTGAGCCTGCCACTGGCCCAGGAGGTCTTCAATACAGGGGTCATGGTGTGTTTTTTTTAATTAATATCTTTATATAATTCATTTCCAACAGCATTGGAAATCCATGTGTTTGTAAATACTGATTTTACACAAATATTAAGTAAAGTAGAATACTCATGCAATCCTTAGGGCCAGCTGTTGGAGGATCTCCTAGAAAAATCCATAGTTCAGGGACCTGGAAGCCCTTGAAATATCTTTGTTTGAACGAGGAGACGTGAACCTCTGGGGGGCATGGTGGGTGTCATCCAGCGCTGGTCTCTCCAGAGGCCTGGCCTTGGAGGACGCACTGATGCTCCCCGTGTGGCCCCAGACATGGGACAGAACATGTATTTGAAGCATCTCACAATCAGACTAGGGAAGGAGGAACATGCAGCAGCCCCGGGACTATTTTCAGCTCTGTGAGATTTAAGCACCTGCTGGTGCAAGACCAGACCCCGGCTCCTGACTCTAAGTCCAGGACTCTCTCCTCCAACCCTACTCTGGAGTACTGTGAGAGGGACCCCCTCGGTGGCCAGGTGTTGCCCAAGGAGCATGCCAGTCAGGGTCCCATCAGAGACCAGAAACCACAGCCATCGCCTTCTGGAACCGTCTGTGGGCAGAACCCAACAGGCCAAGACCAACAAAGGAGCTCAGCCGCCACCAAGGCAGAGGGCAGGTGGGACCTGAGAAGAACAAGGGAGTCACCAGCTGGAGGCGGAGGCATCAAGTGGGGTACCCTCTGCTGAGCCAAAGTGCACCTTGGTGTCCACAGCGAGCCAGGCTGTCCCACAGCCAGAAGAGGTCAAGAGAAACTCAGCTATTACCTCGCGGACACTCAGGGAGGAGAGGAGGGAAGCAGAGCCCCAGGGCGGAGGGCAAGCCGGGCCAGCGAGCTAGCAGACAGGAGCTTCAGAGTGGCGGGATCTCCAGCCACAGCCTCTCTCTGAAACTGGTCAGTGCCCGGTGGCCCCTCAGAGCTCATGGCCGTGCACTGAACCTGCACTGGGGCTTGAGGAACTCTCCCCCAGAGCCAAGCACATCTTCATTCATTCACCCGACAGATGCTCCATGGGGGCCCACTGGGAACCAGGCAGGGGTGTTATGGGAGCTGAGCCTGGTGACAGCAGCCAGCCTGTGGTGGATGGGGGCTCCTGAGATGCAGATGCCTCAGGGAGACCCCACCCATTGTCCCCAGGCCTCCTAATGGCCAGGTCACCCCCGGCTCAGCCAGGACTCCCAACGGCTCAGAGTCCAGAGAAGAGGTGACCCTTCCCAGCCTCCCCTGGGCCTGGCCTCGCCAATGCTCACTCTGAGGCCACTGTACTGCAGAGATATGGAAACCTCAGAGAGTTTTTTCTTTTTTTAAAACAAGAGAAGGAGGGAGTAAAAAATAGCAGCGCACAATTAGGGAGCCGCTGAACTTCTGTGCAAACTAATGAATAAACCAGCCCTTGACAACTTCCCCCAACTGCCGCTGACAGGATAATTGTGCCTAATTTCTTAATTTTAATGCCGTTGTTGCATTTGGCTTCTGCTAATGAGATGTAAATATGTGTTGCGGGTTTGTGGATTTGTTTAATTGCAGGGTAGCGAAACTGCGATTGGCCAGAAGGTTAGTCTTTTATTTATATATTTTTATTTTTTTAATTTTTACGTGCCCCCGAATGGCGAAGAAAATGAAGCTGGGGGGTGGAAGGGGTTCGCCATTACTACTGTCTTCTGCCGCTTTCCCTAACCCCCTCTTTGGGAGAGAGGGGAAGGTCTATTGCTTCCTGAGGTAGCCAATGTGGGGTTTAGGAAGGGGGTGGTGAGGGAAGCTTCTGGAAACCCCTTCCCTCACGAGGTCAGCCTGTTGGAGGCAACCAGGTTAGGTGACTCCACTCTGTCACCATAGGAGGATGACTTAGAGTTGACTGGGTGAGCTCCTCTTTTGCAGAGTGAGATTTGGACCAAAGGGCCAAAGTTACTTGCAAAGTGGCAATGATAGTGGGTGTGGGGAGGATGGAGCTGGCAGGACCTGGGAGAGGGGCTGAGTCCTGGGTCTCCAGTGTCATCCGTTTAATAGAAGGGGTACCAGTGTCAGGGGCTTTGTGGCTCACTCTGTGTCACAGGGCAGAGGCGTGGAGAGGGGCTTTGAGCCTGGATGGTCGGGCCACCGAGTCCATGGTCCAGCTTGTGTCACCCATCCTCCCATCAGCTGTCCACCCACCTGCCACTGTCCCCTGTGCCAGGCTCCTACAGAGATGGGGTCCCTGCTCTGTTGAGCCAGAAAGGGCTCCCAGAGCACAGAGGTTACTAGTCCAACCCCTCTGGTAGATGCACCTGGTCATCTGACTCTTCCTGCTTTAGTCACACCCCCGGAGGAACGGCAGCATTCTGTGTCCATTCCAGGGTTGACATCCCTCAGAGGTAAGAAAGTTCCCCATTATGTCTGACTTAAGTCCAGCTCCAAGGTTTTAGATGGAAGTTCTGCTTCTCTCTCTAGAACAACACTTCATGTATGTAGAGAAAGTTTCAGGGTACCTGCCCTGCTCAGCCTTGCCTTCCAAGGAGTGATCTGACAGCCTTCAGCCTTCCCTCCTAACCTTCTGAGACCCTCTGCTGGCTCCTTCTCGAGTCTTATCAAAGCTACAGACCCCTGGACACTTTAGCCAGGGTCTGAACATAAAAATATTCCTTCTTGGTCTTCGCAAGGACTGATGCCTACAAATCAGCAACATGCCTCTTTGGAGCCCTTCTCCCTCCCCTGTCACTGAACCTGTCCCTCCCCCTCTACCTCTAGTCTTCCTTCTACTCCTAGAGCTAATAAACCAATTCCTCCAGATTGTACCTTGGGTATTATTTCTCCCAGAGGTTATCTATGTTTTAAATGATAAACTAAAAAGATTTGACAATCCAAAGGAATGAATCTCTAATGGTTGAATTTCCTGGTCAATGGATAATAACAAAATTAATTTAAGAATATAATATTCAAAATATCTCCCTGTGTCAGAGAGGGGCACTATCTGTCAGAAAGGATGGCCCTGTCTACATAACAAGAGTCTCCTTTGTATTTCTCTTCATTTGTATCTTTTCTCCACTTCTATGTTTTCCTTCACATTATTCTCTCACCATTTGCTTTTCTTTTACTGGCATGAAAGCAGCCAGGTGAATAGAACATACCCCAACCAGATGTCAGGAGTTCCATCTAGTCCTCTAGATAGGAGCCTGAAGAAAAGCACGTCACTTCACTTCTCAAAGACAAGGGATCCCAGTACGGGAAGAAATGATAAAATCATTGGGTGCTCACCCACTTGACGTTTCAAGACTTTATTACACGTTCCAGGCAAGTTCTCATGCAGTCATGTGAACCCGCCTAGAACCCGCTTCTTCCCAATGAAGGTCCTTTCACCCTTGGAGCAGCTCTGAGAGTGGTCTACAGAGGAGGAGGGGACATTGCCCAGCGGGAAGAATGGTGAGTCAGGAGGCTGGGCTCCCCCTTCCCAGCTGTGTGCCTTGTTCAGCCACACTTTTGTCATCTGTAAGGCAGGAATAAAAATCTTTATATCAAAGTGCTCACTGGGTAGAGCAAGTGAGATCATGTCTGTAAAATGCCTGACAGGCATAGTAGGATGACCCCTTTCAATGTTTGTAAACAACTCTCATGCACTCCCTCCATTCCATTTAGCCACGCCTCTTGTAAAACAGTCCTTGTCCCCTCAACAATTCCAAATTCTTCCTCTATTGCAGACGGGAACAACCTCACATGGTCTCTCTACCTCAAAGGACCTGTAAGGATTGTCAAGTAAAATCATAAAATTGGCAGTATTTCAAAGTGTTCTACCCAAGCTAGGATTGTTATTTCTTATGTCTTTCCATGTCTCCTTTTCTATTTCTCTTCTTTCCTAGTTGCCTCCTCAACCCCTGCCAGCCCTTCCTCTTCCTTGTCTTGCCTCTCTTCCCACCATGATGACTCCACGTGCTAACCGGATTCCTATCTTCTGGGGCGGGGAGCAGAACCTGGAGACTGAGCATGGGGCCCTCTACAGCCTCCTGCAGAATTCATGGCTGTTCACTCCCAAGCACATTTGGCAGAAAAATATATCTGCATTCATTTAATAACAATAATAGAAAACAATACATGCTAATAAGAAAGCCAAGCAATCACTTTGCAAACAAAATGATCTCCTTAATCAGCCAGGTGGCTGATGAGAAAGCTCCAATGCAATGAATGATTTCATCTATCTCTCCAAAGGCATGTGTCTACCTGGGTGGGCTCTCTGCACAGTCTAGCCCCATCACCCAGCAAGGGAACAACTTGGCTGAAAACCTACCCCATCCATCATCCCGACTGACACATGTGACATGTGAGATAAGGGGTGTGTGACAAATTTGACAGGGTGTCCCTTTTTTTTTTTTTTCCTATTCTTAGGCTTCTCTTGGCTTTTGACAATTTTTCAGACTCTCTGCTTTTGATGACCTTGAAAATTTGGAGACATGCTGGTCAGGTGTTTGGTAGACCTCAGTTGGGGTTTTCCCGATGTTTTCCTTGTGGTTAGACTGAGGGTGTGTGGTTTGGGGAGGAGACCATAGAGGTAAAGGGCCATTGGCATCACATCCTCTCAAGGGAGCATGCTGGAGCAGGACTTATCACAGTTGATGTTGACTTTAATCACCTGGCTGAGGTGGCACTTTTTAGGATCTCCACTGGAAAATTACTCTCACTCCAGTTCCATACTGCAGTTTTTGGAAGAAAGTTGCTATTTGGCAGGAATTTTTCAACTAGGATTCTCCACTAGAAGTGGAGAACCGCTGGTACACATTCTCCCATTCACTCCTTCACTCATTCATTCTTTCCATAAATAGCTATCTGATGCCCCTGCGGGGCCTGTCAGTGGAGGACAGAGACAGCAAGACTCTTGTCATGGAGAAAGGAACAACCCAGTGGGAAGACAGGTGCCAAGCAAGCAACACAAATGGAGACTCAAGAGCACGGCTTGTCTGAACAAAGAGGCAGGAGCAGGAGAGAGTGGGGTAATAACTGGACTTAACTGGGGGGACAGGAAGGCTGGTCTGAGGGTGATGTGTCCAAGAAGCCCTGGGGATCAGCAGGGAGAGGCTGAGATCCCAAGCAGAGTCCCAGGCGGAATTTTACAGAGTCAGGGCAGTCACAGGGGGTTGTGCAGTTTGGGACATGACTTTTTGCATCTCCAGAAGGACAGTTTGGGGAAGAGGGAGGCCAGAGGGTCTCACTGATCAGAGGAAGGTGCTGGCAGTCAGCTAGGTCAGGGCACCCCTCAAGGAGTTAGACACAAGGAGGCCCAGAGCTGGGAGGACAGAACAAGTGGGAAGGTGCGTGGAGGGAAGGAAGTCAGAGTTCAGGTTTCTGTGCTCCCTGCTCAGCCTCCTCGGACCCCGACAAAGCTGTCACTTTCCAGAATGAAGGGCAAGTGGGTGTTACTCAGAGATGCTTAGCATCCAGGCATGGAGTGGGCCGGTCCTGGGCCTCCAGTTGGCAGCTGGGTGGAGGAAGAGACAGACTGTTTGAGAGGGAGGTAAGGGAGTGCAGACTTCTCCAGTGACTGAGCCACATTTAATTAAAGCGCTCAGGCAAAAGACATCCTCACTCCAGCTGTGAACAAATGAGGGTGTGTGGGTTTGGGCTTTGGTTCCCAGTACAGTTAGAGCTGAGAGGCGGGAAGGGAGAGGCAGTATGGATACCGGGAGGGAGGCCTAGAGTGGATAGAAGTGCTTGGGGCTCAGCTGCCCCTCCCACCCCCTTCCTCACGGTTATCAGCCCATGGGTCTCCTTTTACACTCCCTTACTGACCTCCAGACCTACTCCCATCTGACCTCTTTGAAGCACCCCCTCATGCACTTGCACACACACATGCAAACATGTGCACACACAGGCATGTGCACACAACTACACGTTAGCTGCAAGCATGTGCCTGCATACACATCACAAACAAGTGTGCACACATATGCATACATCTACATGTATGCACACACATGTACTCACACATATATGCACACCCATATGTACATACACATGCACAGTGCAAACATGCCTGTATGCATGCACACACCTGTGCACATGCACGTGTGCGTGCACACACACCTTCCCCACCCCTCTGTGTGCAGCCTTCACTCACTGACCCAGCTCACCCAGAATTTAACCTTAGTCCATGTGGATCCCTCCTGAACCCCAATGACCAGCTACTGCTGAGCACTGATGGGCCCCCTGTGAGGGGACTGATCACCCTGAGGTTGGGGAAAGGGTCCCTGCTTCACCAGTGAGGATGCATTCAGCGTGGTCAGGCAGACAATTGCAGGCTATGATTCAGGCCAGGTCCATGTTCTTTCTGCTGTACACCATGCATTCCTTGGATGCAGTAAGAGGGAAAAGTAAAGAAAACAGCACATGTATTCTAGGGATACAGAGGCTGAGGGCGACTCACAGGAGGGAAAGATCAACCACCTCCAGTATGGTTGGTCATAGTGCAACAACCTAGACAGCACAGGGAGGGCCAGTTACGGGGAAGCCCTGGGGAAGGGCTGACTCTCAGGGTTCTTATTGCACATTCCAGTCCCTAGGCCTGGGGGAGCTCACCGGCAGCTCTGGGCCCAGACATCACTGTGGACCTGCAAGTCTTCCCAGTAAGCAAGCAGCAGCCAGCTCTGCCCTCACCTCCTTTGAACCTCACCTCCTTGCACCTGCCACTGAGCTCCCTCCCAGGCAGGGCTTGGGCTTTATCAGGGACCCAGGATGATGAAGGGTGAGTGTGCCATGCAGACTCACCTTGGATTCTTCCGGAAGCAGGCAGCTCTTAGGATTCACTCTTCTTTACAGAGCAGGAAACAGGCTTGCAGAGTTGATCAAAACTAAACATCAAAGGTCCCTGCCACCTGTGGGGCTGAGAGGTGGGAGGTAAAGCCCTCACGGGCCCAAAGCCTGCAATAGAGATGTAGGGCCTGGATGACAACCCCACCTCTGTCCTTCCAGACTGTGTGGCCTTAAGCAAGTCATTTAACCTCAGCCCCCTTGAAAACAGGACATTATGTGTGACAACCTAGCCCATGGGAGGGGCTGAGTCGGTAGCATCCTCACTAGAGCTGACGTGGAGGCTGATACAGTCTCTGCAGACCTGAACCAGCAGAATCATCTTTAACCTTGCCTTCCTCTGCCCCACATCTTAGTTGGCAGTTCCTCACCCTCCCTCACTTGCGCTACTCCCTCCAGCAAATGTTAATTATACATGAAGGTTCCCTCTAGCAGAAGGGTTATAATTAATTTATGCTGGGACCATAATAGATTGCAATACAAACTCCAGCCCATTGCATACAACTGTACTCTGCCGTTTGCTGCAAGGCAAGATCCCAGAATGCTCTGTGAAATGTGGCCCCTGCAGCACGGGGGTGGAGGAAACAGTGAAAAGGGAGAATGTAGGCAAGGGGCTGGCTGGGAGCTGTCAGGGAGGCTCTCTGCTGGCTCATCCCCACCCCCATCTCACGGCCCCAGGCCTGGAGGAGATACAGCACACCCTGGGGCTGTGCAGCTCCTCCAGTGAAACTCTGACTCAGAATATCAGCCCAAGCTCATGGAGCCTGGGCTTCCTCATTTAGGAAAATGGAGCCTCAAGGCATTTGTGAAAAGAAATCAACTAGGTCTTTGTGAAGCACTCTGACTTACACCATGCACTTCACAGCAACTGACCCCAGCAGCTAACTCTGGTGAGCACTTGGGTGCAGGCTCAGGAATCAAGAGACCACCCAGGAAGGTGGGCCCAGGCCTGCTTCCCTGGGTACTGTGGGCAGAAGCCAGACTAACAGGAAGTAGAGCAGGTACTCCAGAGCTCACTCCTCACTTTATTACAGTTCTGCTGCAGGGCTCTCAGGAATCCTGCGTAAAACAGCTCCTCCATCCCTACCCCAAGTCACCATACCCCCGAGCCTGATTGGTTCATCTTCATAGCACCTATAACTATCTGGTATTTTAAAATGTATTTTTAGTTATTTGATTATTGCTCATGTCTCCCAATAAAATGTCAAATTTGGGTCAGGGGATCTTTAAAATCTTTTAAACTATTGTATGCCCAAAGCCGGTAAAAGTGTTTAAGCATGGTAGGCTTTCAATAAATAGTTTTTGAATGAAAGAATGAGCAAAATAAAATGCTGCAGTCTTTTTCTACTACTTTGTCAACAGTAAAGGAGATTAGAAGGTGTGGTGGTCAGAAGCTGCATATAACCCAGAAAAACAATATTCTTAATTTTTATGCATTCCTATGGGTGTGGACCCATTCTAAGTAGGATCTTTTGATGAGGTTACTCCAGTTAAGATATGGTCCAGACCATTCAGGATGAGTCTTAATCCTATTACTGGAGTCCTTTATAAGTGGAATGAAATTCAGACAGAGAGAAAGAAAGCCATGGGAAGCAAGAAGCTGAAATTCAAGGGAAGCTGAAATTCAAGAAGAGAAGAGAGAGACCAGGAGACACCGCCATGTGCATTGCCGTGTGACAGAGGAGCTAAGGATCACCAGCAGCCAGCCCCAGAAAGCCACTTCAGGAAGAATGTATCACCTTGATGACACCTTCATTTGGACTTTTTTACAGCCTTAAAACCATGAGCAAATCAATTCCTATTGTTTAAGCTGACCTATTTCATAGTATTTGATTGAGCAGCCTAGGAAACTGAAACAGAAAGCAACCCATAAATATGCATCCATACAAATATATATACACACATAGATGCATATACATGATGTACCTGAACATTTCTGCACATCTATGATGTGTGGGGAGGGGGAAGCCCCAACAAAAAGAAGCCTGTCCTTTGCCTCAGGAAGCCACACTCCAAAGAAAGGAGCCGTCACAGGCTGAAAAGAGAATGACTTTAGACAAATAAATTGATCTGCAAAGAACATGCACTTCAGTCCTGCCCAACTTTGAGGAGCTGAATATCTGGATGCAGAGGGAGATCAAAAGAGACTGAAATACTTTGGACTTGATCAGTCAAGGAGGCTTCCTTAACTTCCAGCAAGCCCAGGTCTGCATGACAGAGGCAACCACCACCTGCCATCAGGTGAGGTTTCACTCAGAGAGTAAGCAAGACTTACCTGCCAAGAGAGATGTCATAACACTAGCCTGGGGTACCTGCAAAGGCTGGTGGGAACTGACCCAGGAATAATGGGGCCACCCACACAGGGGTACCCTTATGCGAGGTCATTGCCAGACCTCTGCATTCCTATGGAGTTGTCACAGTGTTCCTCCAGCTTATTTGTGAGGGTCATGGAACCTAGGTGTTGGAGGAAATAAGACCTCCTGAAACCTTGGCACTCACAGTCATGAATTAGAATCCTGGATTTGCCACTGAACCTTAGGGAAAATTAACTGGGACCCTCATAATGGATACCTGAGAGTCCCGGCTTCCCCGTGGGTGACCCCATGGCTCAGTTGGCCCAGGAAAACTGTTTGACATCTGTGAGCCTGTGTTTTCATGTGGGTGGTCTCATAACCTAGTTTGCCTGGGATCATCATGGTGGACCTCTGTGAGCTCTGCTTTTCCTTTGTGGGGAGCTCATACCCATTCTGCAAGCGATCAGCATGGTGTACAACTCTGAAACCTTGTTTTTCCGCAGGTAACCTCATGACTCAGTTGGCCTGGGACAATCGTGGCAGACTTCTCTAAGTCCTGGTTTACCAGTGAGTGACCTCATGACCAGTTGGCCTGGATCCTTGCGGAGGACATCTGTAAGTTTCAGTTTCTCCATGGGTGACCTCATGGACCCATTGGACTGGGAGCATCAAGTAGACATCTCTAAATCTTGGTTTCCCTATTTGTTTCCTTGTGACTCATTTGGCCTGGGATGATCATTGTAGATATCTGTGTCCTGGTTTCCCCAGGGCTGACCTCATACACAGTTGGCCTGGGACAATTATGGCAGTCATTTTTGATACCCAGTTTCCCTCGAGAAGAGCACATGACATGGTTGTCCTGAGCCTATCCTGGTAGACATATCTGATCCCTGGATTCTTCTTGGGACCTTGGGACCCAGTAATCTTGGCATCATCACAGTGCACATTGATGGGTCTGTGATAGCCTGACCATGACTTTGTAACCTCATTTGGAGAGTGCTCCAGTTTGCTAAAGTTGCTGGAATGCAAAATACCAGAAATGGATTGGATTTTATGATAGGGGTTTATTAGTTCACAAATTTACAGTTCTATGGCCATGAAAATGTCCCAATTTAAGGCATCCAAAGGTAGAGACCTTCTCTGAGGAAAGGCTGATGGCATCTGGGGTTCCTCCCTCCCATGGGAAGGCACATGGTGATGTCTGCTGGTCCTTCTCTCCAAAATGTCTCTGGACTTCTTTGTCCTTGCTTGTTTCTCCTGGGGCATCTCTGTCTAAGCACCTGGGGGTCCTCTCTTAGCTTCTCCTGGGCAACCTCTGAATTTCATCTCTTAGCTCCTCTCCTGGTTCTGGTTTCAACAGGTGGCTCAAAAATGTCTCTGGGTATTTTCTCTCTAAGCGTCTCTGAGTTTCTGTCTCTGTGAGCTCTCTTAAGAACTCCAGTAAACTAATTAAGACCCACCTTGAATGAGCAGAGTTACATCTCCATGGGAATAATCTAATCAAAAGGTCCCACCCACAATTGGGTGGGTCACATAGCCACAGAAACAACGTAATCAAAAATCCCACCCATAATAGATCTGCCCCCACAAGAGTGGATTAAAAGAACATGGCTTTCCTGTGGTACATAATAGATTCAAACCAGCACAGAGAGGGACCGTCATGATAGGCCTCTGGGTGACCCTGTTTCCCTTGTGGTGACCTCAGGACACAGTTGGACCTGGACCATCATGATGGACCTCCCAGTGACTGCCTCAGGACCAAACTGGCCTGAGACCATCATGGTGAACATGTGTGAGTCCTAGCTTTGCAGTGGGTATACACATGAACCATTAGGCATTGGAGCATAATGGCGGTTGTCTCTGACCCCTGATTCTCTGTGGGTGAACTCAGGACTCAGTTGACCTACAATGATTATGGTGGATGTCTGTGAGCCCCTGTGGCCCTGTGAGTGACCTTGGGACCCAGTAAGTCTGGGACCATCAGGGAAGATCTCTATGAATCCCAATTTTCCAGCTGGCAGCCTTATGACCAATTGGCCTCAGACCATCATGGTGAATGTTCCCGAGTCCTTGTTTCCCTGTCAGTGACCTCATGATTCAGTTGGACTGGTACCAAATGCTGGACATCTGTTAGCTCCAGTTTCCCCAAGAGTCACCTCAGGACCGAGTTGGCCTGGCACAATGACAGCAAACTCTGTGAGTCCTGGCTTCCCAGTGGGTGAACCTGGGTCCCAGTTGTCCTCTGACCATCATAGTGGGCATTTTGAGTAATGGATTACCAGTGATGACCTCATGACTAATTTGCCTGAGTCCATCATGATGGATATGTCTGAGCACCTATTTCCTGAAGGGTGACCTCATGACTCAGCTGACGTAGAACCATCTTAGTGGACTTCTGTGAGCCCCAGGTTTCCTGTGAGTAACCAAAAGATCCAGTTGGCCTATACCATTATGGTGGACACTTGAGCCCCTGTTTCCCTCTGGCTAACTGTGGAGCAAGTTGCTATCTAGTGTGCCATGGGAACACAGGCTCAAGCACAACAGAGAGTCCCATCGAATGACAGTTTTATTACTTACATAGCACAAAGGGTCCAAAAGATCAGAGGAAAAGATTCCACTATGGTTGGTCCCCCCAGGGAGGCCAACTGTTTTGGTTAGGGTAGGTGGATGGCAGCTCTACATGCCTGCTTCATGTTGAAGGTGAGGGACCAATTGTGGCTGGTCCTCCAGGAGGCCAACTTCTTGGCAGCTCTGCACCCCATACTTCACATTGGAGATGAGGAACACTGGCACTGCACGAGTGCCTGGCTTTTATACACTCCAGGAGGTGGTGCCATGCCAATGAGTAATTTTTGAGGTCTGGCAAGCAGCTGTGGCTGGTTAAGATTTAATGTCTCCCAGGGCTGCCTGCAGTCTTTTGTGAAATAGAAACACATGAAACACCTGCATGTACACAAACACAAATAGAAACATACCAATACCTGCATGAAAATAAACAAGAGTGGAATATAACAAACACTTGCATGCAAACAAGCATGATGGAAAAGAAGAGGGGTAGTCAAGGTCTGGGAGATAACCACTGCATGTATCCATGACTTCCCCAGCACTGACCAAGTTGTCTTGGGACCATCATGGTAGACATATGTAACAATGCTTTACCCATAGATCACCTTGTCACCCAGTTGACCTGGGACCATCATGAATGTTGCCTGTGAGTCTCTATTTCCCCATGGGTGACCTCAGGATCAAGTTGGCCTGGGAATATCATAGTGGATATCTCTGAGCCTATTTTCCTGTGGGTGACCTAATGACCAACTTGGCCTGAGACCTTCATGGTGGATGTCTCTGAACCTCGTTTCCCTATGGATGATCTTGTGACTCAGTTGGCGTAAGATAATTTTGGTGACTGTGATCCTAAGGTTCCCCCTGGGTGATCTCATGACCCAATTGTTCTACATCACAGTGCACATTGGTGAACCAAATACATTCCTTGATTGTGACTGCATAACTCATTTGGAGTGAGTCATCATGATGTGTCTGTGAGCCCCAGAACCCAGCTGGCATAGAACGATTATTGTGGTCCTCTGAGAGCCCTAGTTTGCCTTTGAGTGACCTCAGGATCCAATTGGCCTGGGACCATTGTGGTACATATATGTGAGTCCCAGTTTTCCAGTGGATGACCTGCTAGGCATGACACCATCCAGGTAAATGTCTCTGAGCCCCTGTTTCCCTATAGGTGAACTCATTGCTCAGTTGGCCCAGGGCCATCATAGTGAAAGTCTGTGCACTTGTTTCCCCAAGGATTATCTTGGCACCCAGTAGGCCTGAGACCATCATGTTGAACAGCTAGTGTCCCAACATAATTATTAGTCATACCTCCTTTCATTCCACAAGAGTCTCAATGGGACAATAGATTACATTTTCACTCTATAATAATAATGCATCCTATATAGAGTTCTCATGAAGATCAAATGAGTTAATATATGGCTGAGAGAACAGCACAGCATCTGGCACATGGGTCCCAATAAGTGTGATGGGAACAATTAAATGTAAAATTCATGCCCCATCCTACCTGGCTGAAGCCCAGTTGGTTCAGGCCCCTTTGACCTCTGACCATGTCCTGGGCTCATTCTTCCACTTCCTCTCTCTCCTTCGTCATACTGTCTAGGTTCTTTTTATTCCAACCCTCTCCCCTCCATGTCCCCCATCCCTGTACTCTCTGGACCTGAAACCCAGTGATTCATGGGCCTCAGAGGGCCCAGTGGAGGAGATGCAGCCCTGCCCAGGGTCACGATGGATGGCTTTGTGTGCTGGCCACATGGGTAATGAATGACCGCAGCATTTAGGGAACCAATCCTTATCTCACTCTGTAAAGATTCCCTCTTCCTCTTCTTGAAAAATGGGTAGCTGGCTGTTCTAGTTTGCTAATGCTGCCAGAATGCAAAACACCAGAAATGGACTGGCTTTTATAAAGGGGGTTTATTTGGTTACGCAGTTACAGTCTTAAGGCCATAAAGTTTCCAACGTAACACATCAGCAATCGAGTACCTTCACTGGAGGATGGCCAATGGTGTCCAGAAAACCTCTGTTAGCTGGGAAGGCACATGGCTGGCGTCTGCTCCAAAGTTCTGGTTCCAAAATGGCTTTCTCCCAGGATGTTCCTCTCTAGGTTGCAGTTCCTCAAAAATGTCACTCTTAGTTGCACTTGGGATATTTGTCCTCTCTCAGCTTCTCCGGAGCAAGAGTCGGCTTTCAACGGCCGTTTTCAAAATATCTCTGTGAGCTGAAGCTCCTCTCTCAGCTCCTGGGCATTCTTCAGAGTGTCCCTCTTGGCTGTAGCTCCTCTTCAAAATGTCACTCACAGCTGCACTGAGTTCCTTCTGTTTGCCAGATCATTTATGTGGCTCCACTGATCAAGGCCCACCCTGAATGGGTGGGGCCACGCCTCTATGGAAATTATCTCATCAGAGTTATCTCCTACAGTTGGGTGGGGCGCATTTCCATGGAAACACTCAAAGAATCACAATCTAATCAAAACTGATAGGTCTGCCCACACAAGATTACATCAAAGATAATGGCACTTGGGGGGCATAATACATTGAAACTGGCACAGTGGCTGACCTGGGAGTATGGCCACTCTTTCACAGAGCCTTCATCAGTATTGATAGATGAAATGTCTCCCCTTTTCAAAGAGAAATTTTGCAGAGTAAGTCTCTCCCCTGGGCTTTGCCTGCCTTCCTGTGAGGAAGCGTGGACTGTGGAAGCTGGAGGGACACTTTTGTATGACATCTGCTTCTATGCACGGGAAAGCTATTCAGAGAGGGAAGCTGGAGCCAGGTCCTAGAGCGGTGGGCCTGACCACCCAGCTCCCCAGGTTGCTTCCATTTAGTGATTTTGCTGGGGAAGAATGTGAACTGTGCAAGGGGGTGGAGGAGGAGTGCTGAGTGGGAGTCAGAAGTAGACCCTGGGCACTTAGGCAGGGTGGGGTCTCCAGGGCCTACTCCAGGAGGTCCCTCCAGCAGCCTCGAGGGGCAGAAGGTCTCTGCACACCAACCCAGGATTCTAGATGTGGCCCCTGAATGTCAGCCCTGCCTCTGGCACCTCATGACCAGGCACATGGGTTTGCCCGATTGAAGGGGAAAAGATTCGGAATACCCTGCAGCACTAGGGATGTGCTTATGCAAAAGTGCATGATACGTTGCAGCCCCAGGGACATCCCTATGCTAAAAAAAATGGCCCTCCTGTAACACTACGGACATATGCCAAAAAAACGGGGTACCGTGAAGCATTAGCGACATATACAAAATGAAAACAGCATGCCCTGTAGCACTAGGGGCATACTTATGCTAAAAAAGAATTGTGTTGCTTATATGAATGCAAACTTAACTGGGCAACTTTTATTTTATCTGGCAACTCTACATTCACAGGACTTTCTCTGCTCAGTGCTCAGAGTACAGTATGTGTTGCCAGGAAGTTCTGCCCAGGGGAGCAGGGCCAGGCCAGCCACTAGTCTGCAGCCCAAGGTTGGGGCCTCAGAGCCTGAGAAGGGGCCCCAAAGAGAATAAGCAGGGCCACAAGCAGCACGGTGGGAGTGGAGCCCCCAAAGCTCTGGTCCTGCTCTCAAGGCACAGCCAACTCCAGCCTACACCCAAGCTTCTGCAAGGAGCGGGACGGGACTACAGGAAAGGGGATGGGACCGGCTGGGGTAAAGACACTGGAGAGCAAGTGCACCCTCTTCTCTGTAATGGGCCAGGGAGCCCTGTGTCCCTGCCCAGCAGGGTTCCCCAGGAGAAGACAGCAGAGGGAGAAGGGCAGGCCTGGGGCACACACATGCCTTCCCCATATCTACACTGCTACGTAATATTGATGCTCAGATTAAATGGGGGTAATTATGCAATATCATCAGAACTGCTCGGTACCTGGTAGGTGCTCAAAAAAAGTTTGCTAAATGAATAAATGGACTCAGTCTATTATATTCTTTCATGATGTGCTTATGTTCCTCATTCTGAACATTTATATATTTCATCAGTCCTGGAAATTTCTAAGCCATTGTCTCATTGAATATTGCCTCTCCCCTATTCTCTTTACTCCCTTCTACTAGCTGAATATTAGACTTTCCAATTCAATTCTCCACATCTCTTGACCTTCCTTCTGTATTTATCATCTCTCACCTCTTGGTACTGCATTTGGGCGACATCCTTTAAACTGGCTTCCGCCTCACCAATTGTTTCCTTTGTTGCATTTAATCTGCTGTTTAATGCATCCATTAAGATCTTAATTTTGAAGACTCATATGTTAATTTTTAGTTCATTTTTCAAATCATCCTATTCCTTCATCATAATGTCTTGTACCTCCTTTATGTTTTTATTCTTTCTTCTCTTTTTAATACATTTTATAGATTCTCATATTGTCACACCATCCTGCAAACTTAGGGATCCAGTGCTCCTGTTTCTTGGACTGCTGAGTCCAGCTCATAAAAGAATACCTTGAATATGTCGGTCATTTTTTATTGTGAGCTCATAATCAGTGAGGACTTTTGTTCTCTATGGAAATCCTATAGGACCTGAGTTATAGAAGTGTGATTCCAAAGTAGTTTTTTGTTTGCTACTTCCTGGCACACTGGGTGTGAAAGACCTGGGATCTGTATTTTATGTTCCTTGCTCAGCTTGGCTATCCCTACCCCGCATGAGTGCTGTAAATTCAAACTCCCAACCAGGGATGACAGAGGCTTGGGTGGGGTGTGGGGGGAAGACACACTTTTCCCTCCCAGAATCACAGGCAGAGATGTTTTCTTGTCTTCTCCCTGCAGTGGTGCAGTTTTCCTACTCTCCATTTCAATAGCAATGTTTCCCTTTGAAGCTCCTGCTTTATTCAGATAATTCAGTTTCAATTCCTCACCTTATCCTTGTGCAGTTAGAACCCAAAGCCCCATATACGCACACACACATGCCCACACACACACATGCACACACATGCACACGCAAACATGTGCCCACACACATACACACAGGCACACAGCCACTGATAGTGCTATCTCACACTCCCTCACTGCTGGCTTTTAGCACCTTCTTCATCGTTGGCATCTGAGACTTCCATCTTTTTCTTATGTCTTACAATACACATTTAAACTATATGCGTATATGGTGATAATCTACTCAGCAAGTCTATGAGTTTGCCTTGGGAGGGATCCACTGTTGCCCCAGAAAGTCACCAGATTCCTGTGGATATGGTCTCTTCAGTGCCTCCTTCTGTCACCAGAGCTTTGGCTCACCGTGGTCTTCAGGACGTGTTGCTGCCTCCAGATTGGCACTGAGCAGACATTTGGGCCCAGCCCCCATCTGGTTGGAGAGTGGAGACAAGGTGTATGAGGCTGATTTGACAGAGCTCCACTTATGACATGGCCTGGGTACCCCCAGCTGCAGCCCAAGCCCTGAGCCAGCTTCCAGGGTAGTGATCAACAGCCAGACCCATGAAAGTGAGCTTCCCTCTATACACAGCCAGGAAAAGGGACATGGTAGACACACCCCGGCCCAGGCTGGGAAACTGAGGGTGCAAGTCTCCTGGGCAAGCACTGAGCAGGATTCTACCTGGTGACATTGCAGCCTTTAAATAGGGCTCCTAGTGCTCTCAGGCTCTGGTGACCCTTCCCCATAAATGTGGGGCAGGTGCTCACCTGCTGGCAGGCCCTCCTACATTCCCATTGCAGCTCTTCTGCTGGCCTCACACTCAGTTTGGAGGGGAAGAGGATGAGCTATAGAGGCTCCAAGACTACTTGTACTGCCCTCACCCTCATCTATCCATGGCCTATCCATTCCTTCATGATCCATCATTCATGGTCCATCCATCCAACATCTATCTATTAAGGGTTCATCCATCCAGGTCCATCCATTTAGGGTCCATTTGTACAGGGTTCAGTTGTACAAGGTCCATCCATCCAGGGTCCACCCATCCATGTCCAGCCATCCATGGTCCCTCCATCCATGTCCATCCATCCAGGCCTCATCCATCCAAGTTCCATCCATCCAGCGTCCATCCATTGCTAAGGCTCCATCCAGCTATATCCATCATCCATGGTCCATCATCCATTCATCTATTTATTCCTTGAGCCTCACGAGCTCCCATCTGGGCCAGCACTGTGCAGGTGCTAAGGAAATGAAGATGGTCCCAGTCCCAGATGAAGGGGCCATTGTTCAGTGGGAAAGTTGGGCATATAAACACAAAGACCTATAGAAGAAGCACAAAAGCAGGAGGTAACAACTGGCCACTTAGAGTGCATGACTTCACAGAGGAGCTGGTGATTTGAGGACTCAGCAGTGGGCAGGGGTAAGAGGGTTCCAGCAAGCAGTAAGAAAACTTGGCAGAGCAGGTCCTGTGCCTAGGGGAGGGCTGAGTGCAGGGTCCCACTCACCCACCACTGGCCAGAGAGTGAGCTCCACCCCAGGGTCCCCAGGAGGACATTTTCTGGGTCAGATCTTGGCTCAGAAAGGTCCCTCTGGTGCAAGTTGGGGACTCAGGGTAGGCTGGAGGCTGTGGGTTCAGGGCTGGGGAGATGTGTTAAGGACCAGAACTGAGGATGACAGTGGGCACAGAGTCACGAAGGTGAACCTGAGGCACACACAAGCAGCAGAAGCTGCAGGACCTGGGTCTCTCAGAACGGAAGTGGATGTCAGTGTGGGCAGGAGACAGGGACGGCCCTCGGGATGTTGGCAGGTGACAGGAGGGAGGGAAAGAAGAGCCACCCCCTACTTCCCATGCTGGGATTGTGCAGGTCTGGCAGAGCTGGGCTCTGGGGAGCCAGCCCACTTCTGTTCTCCCTTCCGATCCAGTCTCCACCCTGGGCTGCCAGCTGCCCCTACCCCCCGCCTCCACCTAGCCCAGCATGCTTATGTGAGCACAGGACAGGATGGATGCACTCTGGGCAGTACCCATTCCTCTGCAGTCCCTGGGAAGGGAGGAGGGGTTGCAGAGGAACTGCTCATCCATTATTAATTCCCCCCGAGACTCCAGGGCCCCCAAAGCCAATTGCATTATTTAAAGCTGGCTTCAAATTGGCCCAGAATAGAGAGCTTTCTCTCTCATTGGTTGTTGTCCCCCTCTCTCCTGTAACATCTGCCCATTTCCTTAGAAGGAATAGAGTGGGGTCTGCACTGCCTCTGCGGGTAGCTCAGCTCATGGCCCTACACAAGGGACATCACTCCTTATTCCAAACTGTAAAATGGAGCCAGCCTCCCCACTCTGCTTCCAGCCCCCCACACCCACCCCCACCCTCAGTTTGCAAAGAAAATACAGTGCATTCATTTCTGGTGGCTTTTGTGGAGGAATCCAGGTTATCTGAGTTTCTCGTGCTTAGCTGCCCTGAGTTAGAGAAACTGCAGGTCTCCTGGGGGTGATGGGACAGAGGAGTGGGCATGTCCCCAACAGCCAGCAGCTCAGGGGGCCAGATATGAAGGCCTAGGGGAAGAAGCAAGGTTGGAGCCATAAAACTGGTTGCTATGGAGATTTTCTCCCCAGCAAGAGGAGTCGCTGGGGCTTTCAGTGGGAGCTAACCTTGAAGGAGAAGGGAAAACCAGATAGAGATACACATATACAATGTGAAATCTGACTTTTAACTGGGAGGCTGGGAAGGGCAGATATGTCAGAATAGATCCCATAACAGAGGGAGGGACCGATGGGGGAGGAAGGACAGGGGTGGGGGAGGAGAGAGGGAAGCGGAAGGAAAAAGGAGTGGGTAGTGAGGAAGGGAAGGAAAAGGGAGGAGGAGCAGGAGGATGGCCAGGCAAGAAGCAATTGCGGGGCACCTGTTTTGTGCCAAACTCTGAGATCAGAGCCCTGTGTGTTTTCTTGCATTTGGCCTTCCACAAACTCCTGTGAAGAAGGTGTTATTAATCCTACTTTTATAGATGAGGACATTGACCTTGAGGGATTATTCAAAGTCTCCTCTCAGTAAATGATAGAGCTAGGGTTTGAACCCAAGTGTTTCCTACCCCAAAATCTGTGCCCACTCTCCTCCTGCATAACCCTGCCTGGTCACCCCACTGACCCAGCTCTTGGGGTGGTGAGGGGCAGCTACAGGGGCTTCAAAACAAGTTGGCAGACAAGATGCCTTTTCCAGGTCATGCTTCAGTCCAGAAAGCAGTCCTGTCTCCTCCCTGGATTCCTGGTCCTTAGGGGTCTGAACTTCCCAGAGACGTCTCCCATGATTCTCCCCCTAAGGCCAGGCCAGCTACTCACTGCCCATCCCCAGGTGCCCACTCCCTTCAGTGACCTTCAGCCTCAGCTCTTCATGCTCCTGCCTCATGGCTTTTCTGCAAACCTGACTCCTTTCTTCCCTGAAGATCCCCCCAAGGTCCCCTGAACCTCCTCTGAGTTCTGCTGCCCATGGGCTCTTCCAGAAGACTTCAGCTCTACCTCCCTTTTCTCTTGGTGCTTCTGCTGTGATAGCACATGATAGCATCTAAGGGACTTGGAACCAGAGGGGCAGCCAGCAGGGTAAGCTCAGCAAAGAGCTGTCTGGGTGACCCCAACACAAGGGCAGCTGAGGCCATCAGAGAGCCACACTGCTCAATGTGCTGAGGACTTCACCCCTGCCCAGAGCCTGCTCCTCATGGCAAAGGGCTCTGACCAGCAGCCAACACTGCCCTTTCGAAGTCTGAAGGTTCAGGCTCAGAGCCTCAGGGGCCATTCTTGCCTTGCTTCGGCATCTTGGTTGAAATTTTTAAGCAGTCAGTGCTCATGGAGTATCAGGACCAAGATAAATAAGTAACTAGTGCTAATTGTCTAGAAAATAGATAGGCTGTACTGGATTGACCTAGGGCTGAATTCTCAGAAGGTACTGGAGCAGTCCCAGAAGCAGAAAAAAATAAAACTCACTTTTAGGCATATTTCTGTCCCTAACAAAGCATTTGCTTCATATATAGTCTTCAACTTCTGATCTGGACTCAGTCCTTGAGATTTGGGAACTGTGGTGGTTTTCAGTTGTCTGTACCCCAGAAAAACATTTCTTAATCTTAATCCATTCCTATGGGTGTGAAGCCCTTGTAAGTAGAACCTTTTGATGAGGCGAGGTCAGTTAAGGTGTGGCTCACCTCAATCAGGATGGGTCATAATCCTGTTACTGGAGTCCTTTATAAGCAGAATGAAACTCAGACAGCAAGTCAAAGAGGAGGCAGCCAGAGGCTGAAATCAAAGGAACCCAGAAGAGAAGGGAGAGACCAGGAGAGGCCTCCAGGTGCATTGCCATGTGACAGAGGAGCCCAGGACCAAGGATCACTGGCAGCCAGCCCCAGAATGCAACAGTCTTCTAGAAGAAAGCATCACTTTCCTGATGCCTTGGTTTGGACTTCTATTAGCTTCAGAACCATGAGCTCGTAAATCCTCACTGTTTAAGCCAATCCATTACATGGTATTTGCTTGAGCAGCCAAGGAAAAGAAAACAGGAACTCAGGTTGCACATGACAAAAGTGGTGGCCGTGAAGCCTGGAAGGACAGGTGACTGTGGGCAAAAAGTGTTTTTCTGATATTACATTACAGCCCATGATATAAACAGTTCCATGATGCATTATCTTTCATTAGCAATATAGAGTGCAATATGCTGTGCAAAGTTGCAATAAGCATGATGGTGCAGAATCCCCCACTCTTACCATGCATCACTACAGCATCTGCACCATCACCACATGTGCACACAGCGTCTCCAACATCACCACTCAACACTTCATCCCCTGCAATCCCTGCACGTGCTCCATGAGGCGTTGTGATCTGTGTTTCTGACTATCACTAAATAAATGTGTGCCTTTACCAGACCCCATAAGATGTGATCAGGGGTTCAGATCTGATGAGATCCAGCCCACTACCCCCAGCTACCTCATCTAGCACAGTTTCAGAATTTATCATCACCAGCCCCTCACTCTCTGGTATAATGGGTGGTCCTCAGGCCTGTGGGAACTCTCTGGGTGGTCTTTCCATCCTGTCAAGTGGGGGGGGGGCAATTGGCCATTTAATACAGTTAGACATACAGGCTATCCTTATGTCCCCAAGTCACTGCTCCTCCCACCAACTCCAGTTGGGAATGCCAAGACAGTGATTCCAAGGGCACTTAGTGGCTCCCGTTGTCCCAGATCAATCACGGCAGCCAGGAGCATGGGGTGCAGGGAGGGGCCTGGCCTAGCCACAGGCTCCCTGAATCAGGGTGGGCCCCCCAGAGCCACGTACTCGGCAGGGCGAGGGGTCCCGCCTCACAAGGGAGGGGTGGGTTCTGGCCAGCCCAAGGAAGAGCTGTGCACTCCGAGGACCTTCTCAAAGGAGTGCTGGTTCTGGCTGGCAGACAGGACCACTCCACAAGAAAGACCCTCTCAGCCTAGATGTACATAAATTGCTTTAAGGAATTTCTGTAAAACAACCCAATACTTCTGCTGGAGCAGAGGCTAAGCAATTGCAAATGCCCAAGCACAACTGAAGTCCATTGTCTCACTTAAATGCTATTTATCCTGCTTAGCCAGGCGTATACTTTTATTCGTTCTTCAGAAATGGCTTAAACTTTTCTGTCTCTGACCCTGTTTGGTCTTCTTCTAGCTACCAGTCCGGGAAAACCGAGACAGATTCTGAACACCTCACATTATACAATCTAGGGTTTCCGTATTTAGCAAATAAAAACACAGAGTTCCCAGTTATATTTGGATTTCAGATATATAATGAATATTTTTATTATAAGTATGCCCCAAATACCGTGTGGGATATGCCTGTACTGGAAAGGTATTCATTGTGTTCTTTCCAGCATCTCTAACGCTATGAGAACTGCACTGCCCTTGGGCCTGCTTGGCTGGGACTGCTGTTTCTTTACCAGGGGCACTTCACTTTAAAAGGGGGTCTTCCTTCTCTTTTAGAATTTTCTTCTATTTTATATACTCTGATCCTTTCTCCCTGTTGCTAAACAGTGCTCCCCTTTACAACCACATTTATTAAGGGGACAAATCCCTTTTCTTCTGCATATTTTACACTCAAATAAGGCAACAGATTTTAAACAAGATTATGAGAAGTTTCTTTACACTTTCCCAAAAAGTATGTTGCTTACTCCCCTGCCTTTGAATGAGATAAGTGCAAATATTTTACATCTTCCAAAACTCTGGCCACATGGTACCATTTCCACCCAATCATACCTCTTCTGAATAGGCCCTCGTTAGGTACTCAATTTGCAAAATATATCCATCTCCATCTACTCATATGTTGCTTTATACGTGCCCAAGTGATTGCTTCAAAAAAATGGCAGTGTCTTAGGCTGCATTCTCAGAAAAAGGGGTATGAGGTAAAGGAAGTGAGGGCTGCCCCTGCCATGCAGACTCACTCAGACACACGGAGAGTGGGTGGGTTCAGAGGGATGGGCAGGGTCAGGCACCACGGGGTATGGAGACCTTTCCCAAGGGATCCTTGGAAAAAGAGAGCACAGCTTGGCTTGATCTGAGAGGAAGGACCAGTGGTCTGGGGAACTCTGAGTGTTACCATGAGAAAGGGGGATTAGATTCTTTCTTCAGTGTTGCCGAGGACTCTAGCAGCTCTGGGTGGCATCTGGGAGGACTGCGGGCTTCTCTGTGAGAGACGAGCCTCCTTCTCAGACAGCCCAGGGTGGGGCCGGTGCTGGAGAGGGGCCCTTCCCGCAGTGAATGGGGAGATGGCCGCAAGTCCGCCCAGTGAGTGCTTCCTGCTCAGAGAGTCTAGGCCTGGCTGGCTGCACACCTGCTGGGAGTCTGCCATCACCTCTGAGCGCCTCTGGTTTGTCAGGTGCCACATGTTGAGGCAAGTGGCTCCTCTCTCTTCCTTCTGGTCACCCCACACCTGGCAGAGGCCACCCTCTCACGGCAGCAGGAGTGTTTACTGAGCCCCTGCTCAGTGCCCCGCCCCGTGCTGGGGGCTCCGGTGCACCCCAGCAGAGATGGTGGGTGGGATCACTTCCCCAGTGGACTCATGTCCAGCTGAGCCTTAGGAAAATGCCCTGGCATATGGTTAGTGCCCAGTGAACATGCAGTAACTGGATTCATTATATAGGGTTAATTACTTGGGATAACCATTAGACTCAAACTTTATAGGGCTCTCAAGGAAAGCAAAGGAATCCAATAGGAGCTACATCAGAGTGGGTTTCAAGGAAGACATGGGACTGGTAAAGAGAAAGAGGGGACCAATTAAATGCTGATGAGGACGGCACAGACAACACCGTTGGAGGTCGGTGGGCACGTTGTTAATGCCAACACCAGGTGCCAGGATCTGCCCAGAGTCCTTCTGCCATGACCTTGTTAGGTTCCTCCACACCCTGCAGGAGAGGCACAAACAGCCATTCTATAGACAAGGTGCATGGCTACAAAGGCGGAGCTGAACTCAGGGATGCACTCACGTCTAATCCCAAGTCCCCCAATAAAACTGCTCCATAGTCCCCTCCCTGTGGGGTGGGGGCAAGAAACAGCAGCAGAGGGGGTGTGGGCGCTTTGGCAAGGGGGCACAAGTTCAGAAGGCAAGGCTGTCGGTTTGCAGGCTTGAGCCAGGCAGAGTGCCTGGAATCCCTGAGGCTTCCTGAGCAGGAGGGTGGCTGTACCCCGACCGCAGGCAGAGCCTCCCCCACTGTGCTTGCCTCCCTCGGCCTCCCAGTGTCCTCCCCCTGCCAGAGCCAGAACGTTCCAGAATGGACAAAGGTAGGTTGGTTCTCCCACTTGAACAACAAACAAGAGAACAGCTTGTCAGCCTTCCTGCACAGGCAGCTAATCTGGGGGAAAGTCCCACAGCACCTGGTGTTGATTGTGTTTCCTCATTTCTGACAATTTCAGGAGGCATGAGAGGCATTATCCATCAGGTCCTCAAACCAATCTGCTTTGTCCCCAAGCTCCATCCATCACCCAACAGGTTAGGTGAGGGGAGGGGGGAGAAGAGGAAGGAAGCGAGCACCCTTCCCTCCTGCCCTCCATCTCCAGACATTTCCCCCGAGGTCCTCACACCAAATGAAGCAGGGAAGGGGCAGTCCTTCAGGAATTAGGAACCCTATGGGCCTTGGCGGTCACTCGTGGCTCCACAACTTACCTGCTGCTGGACTTTGGGCCACATCCCTCCACCTCTCTGAGCCACAGTCCTCGTCTGGAACAGGTGAGCCCCCTGAGGGAGGACAGTGCATGAGAAGCTCTGGACTGCAGGACTAGCAAGGAGGGATGCAAATGAAGCAGCTCTCCCTTTCCAGCACTTGGCACTTGTGGTAAGTTCTCCAAATCCCCAGCTCCCACTCCCTTCCCTCCAAACACATCTGCTCATGCACTTCTCGGGAGGCTGCAGAGACTCTGCTTGTGTCCCCAGAAGCCTCCTCCTGAGTGGGGCTAACCTGGCTTGCCTCTTCTGTGCATGTGTCCCACTGCCCAGGTCTGCAGATGGTAGGTGGGATCCCTTCCCCAGTGGACCCCAGAAGATAAGATAAACCTTATCTTCTTTAGTTCTTTGAATGCTCGCAACAGGCCTTGTTTCATAGATAATGCTCGGGAAGGTTAAAGGACCTGTCCTGGTTGCACAGGTAAGTGACAGCACCCAGATTTGGACCCAGATCTCTGTGGTCCTATGTGTTGAGCTGAGGTTGTTCTAAAGTGTCCCCCAGTACCAAGAGGATGCCCCCCAGCCCTTGCCTCATGCTTTCTCCACAACAACCCAGAACAAGCAAATCCTGCTGCAAAATCACTTTCCTTGTCCCATTACAAAGACACCACCCGGTCTCTGTCTGTGGCAGGTGGTGGGCAGCCCAGCAGGTGGTGTGGCTCTACAGTGAGGACACAGCTGATTGTTCTTAACCCTAAGCTGAAAGCCTTGCCAAAGCCAGCCCACAAGGTGCATCAGGACCAGGCTGGGGCAGGAAATAGGGAGCCATAAAGTGCTCCAGGGACCACTTGTGCCCTGAAAAGATCAGCTGGATTTCCTCTTGTACTTCCTCCCATTATAAGATGAAGATGCAAAATCTCCTTGCCCCATGCCCCAGCTGCTAAATCTACCTGTGGAGCTCAGGATAGTTCTCAAACAGGTAGGCAGCTCCTGAGGCCCTTCTTGGGGTTTCCCAAAGCTCGGAGCCCCAAGGCTTGAACTAGTCTGATTACAGCGTGGTGAAAATGAGGGTCTTCTAGGCCAGGAAGAAGGCATGGGCACAGACATCCTGCCCAAGCGCCTTGCCCCTTCCTTCTCGGTCCCAGTTCAAGGGCAGCCCGAGCCAGCATGAGTGTCAGCAGGGGTGAGGGGGCCCAGGGCAGAGCAGAGGCACAGGTGAGAGGCAGCAGCTGAGCCGTGGGTCAGCCCTATGGATGCACACCCCCACACATAGCCTGACAGCATGCCTGTCCCTCAGCTGCCCCAGGAGCCCCAAGGACCCACCCCACAGAGGTGGATGAGTAACCAGTGGATCCCGTTTTGGAAAGTCACATCCATCCTCCTGATTCATACACCTCTCACAGTGACAGTTCTGCAGGTGTCCTGTCCCAGGGACCCACATTCCTTTAGCAGCGTCTCAGCCCCCAGATTGATGCCCCATTCCCCTCAGGCTATCAGTCATCATATGTGCCAGTAAACACCATCATGTTCACAAAAGAACAGAAGGTGCGTGGTATCAGTAAGGTGGGAGTGCCAGTGCACATGTGAAGAAGGAGTGAGTGTGCATGAGTGTGCACGTGAGTGTATTGTGGCTGTATCTGTGTGTGTACATGTGTGTGCATGCTTGAATGTATTGTGTGTGGCTGTATCTGTGTGGTTCTGTGTGCCTGAACATGTGCATGAATGTATGTGTGAGTATATCTGTCAGTGTATCTGTGTGCAAGTGTGTGTGTGCATGAGTATATGAATGTGCAAGTATATCTGTGTGTGTGCCCACGTGGGCAAATCTATGTGTGTGTGTGTGAATGTGCATGAGTGTGTGTATGAGTAAATCTGTGTGAGTGCATGTGAGAGTATGCATGAGTGTGTGTGTATGAGTGTGCGTGAGTGTGTCCATGTGAGCGTATGTGTGCCTGTGGGTATACCTGTGTGTGAGTGTGTATGAGTGCATCTGTGTGTGTGCATGAGTTATCTGTGTATAACTGTGTACATGTGTGCATATGAGTACACGTGTGCATGTGAGCATATCCATATATGTCCACATACTTCCATTACAGGTCACCACATTGTGTTTCTTCCTGGTGCTAAACTGGACATCACCTACTCATGCACATGGAAATCTGAATCCTACACCCTGGAGACCATTGAACCCAAACTGGGTGTTTTACAAATAAGGAAACTGAGGGTGAGAGCCAGGTTCGGCAGCCAGTGAGTGACAGGCCAGCGGAGAGCTGGATGCCTGCCTCCTGCGGGCTCAGCCCCCTCGCATGCCTGCATCCCAGCCCTCTTCCCACCCCCGCTTCTCATCCTCCTGCACAGAGGAGGCTCTGTCTCCTGCACCTCTGCCCTTGCTCTGGGCCCCGCAGTGAGAATAAAGCAGGGAAGTGGACGCAGGAGCTCATTAGTGCTGCAAAGAACTGGACCAAGTCGTCATCGCAGATGGAAGGGGAGAGATGGAGTGGCTGTTCCAAAAGGGGGAATGAAATGGAAGACCCGGAAAAAGCAGAATGGGAAGGGGCTCTGCCAGGGATCCCCGGCAGAAAGGGGAAGACCAGAGGGGGACCAGGAAAGAGGGGGGATCGCAAACCCTCCCTGTCCAAATGTGGACCTACAGATGGAGGCCTCTAGAACACCAGGGAGAAAGCACTGTCTCCCGGAGAATAAAGTGACAACTGACAGCATGGGGCTGGGAGGCAGCACAATAAATCAGGGGAGGGCAGGAAAGGTGGATGGAAGTCTTCTATTAAAAAGACAGGAAAAGGTAAGCGTGAAATGAGAAAGCACCCCAATAAAACCAAGCCAGCAGCCGGCGGGCAGCATGGTGCAGCCTTGAGGAGCTGGTGAGGAGAACATACCTAGTAAAATGGAAAGGCCGTTCATTATGTGCATTCCCCCTGCTCATCCCCGTCAGGAATAACCACGCTCAGCGTGAATAGTCCTGCAGCTCCCGCTCCAGCAGCATTTATAATCAGAGGGATCAGGAGGGAGCCGATGAGTGTGTGTGCATGCGTGCAAGGATGTGTGCAGATGTGTGCAGAGGGCCAGCCACCAGGCTCATGGAGAAAGGACTGTCTCACCAGCCAAAGCCCTGAGGATGGTTGATCTCTATGCCAGAGAAGCAGGGTGCCCCACCCTGCCTAAGGCTTGGCACTGTGCTGGGTCCTTCTGACTCAACACGCTGGCCTCTGCAACCCTGCATGGCTCCCCAGTGCCTGCCACTGGAGCCTGTTACTGTGGGCTTGTCAGCCTTTGTGTCATTAGCACAGTTAGCATGTTCCCTTGAAGGTGAGGTTCAAACTGCACGTGGGCAGGAGTAATGGAGCAATCTAAAAATACGTGTCCATCTGCAGATGAGCAAGATTTTAATAGATATAGTTGTAGATAGACACCTTGAGACAGATAGGTAGAGATAGAGATAGGTAGATGATAGATAGATAGATAAATAGATAGATAGATAGATGATATATGTAGGTAGATAGGTAGACAGATAGATATAGAGATAGATAAACAGATATAGATAGGTAGGTAGATAGATAGATAAAAGGATTGATTTTAAGAATAGGTATCTTGAGAAAAAAATAGCTAAACAAAGGAATTATAAAACAAAATAGTAACATAAGCAATGAACGGAGAAATAAAAAAAGAAAGGAACATGAGTACGAAGTGTAACTCTTGAACATTGGACTTGAATAGATAATCGATGGTATGTGGAATAGAGAAAGGATAACGGGAGCCGGGAGGCTGGTGACCACTCTCACCTGCATGGAGAGCAGCACGGACCACTGCACTGGCTGTCGGCCCACCACATCATACTAACACTCCAAGCCTGGAGGATTATCCATTTCTCAATTGGGAAAACCAAGGCACAGAGAGAGTAAGCACCAGCCTGTGAAAAAGAAGAGGTACAATCAGAGCCCAGATCTGCTTGAATGGAAAGTCAGGATTCTTACACATTCTGCCCTGGTCACTCTCTCTGGGACGGAAATAGAGTTTGACAGATGAGGGGAAAATGGCACAAGGATCACGCTGACCCAGTCCTTCACCCTCCTTCCTGTCTCCATCCTCCTAACTGAACCCAGAGCTCTACAGAGCCCTCCATCCCGCGTGTCCACTATCACAAGAATGAAGCCATGTGCACGAGGGTGAGACAGAAAGCAATTCCCCAAGGCTGGGGCCAGCATCCTTTATCAAAATGATGCTTCTCCCTCAAAATCACACTTCCGTTTCAATCTCAGATCGCCTCCCAGCTCTGCAGAGAATTCTCTCCCACTCTCAGCAGAGCTGGTTGCTTTTGCTGTGATGAACTCCAGTGGCAGGCATCAAGTAACTTCTCCACGGGGTGTCCTCGGGGCCATCTCTCAGCCTGCCCCGCTGGACCCAGCTTCCCAAAGAAGCTCCTCTGAAGTGAGTGCGAGGAAGAAGCCAGCTGTGGAGCAGCAAGTGGCTGCTGTGTTCTCGTCAAGGCCACCAGGGCAAGACGGGGGACATGCCCTCCATGCCAGAGAATGTCAGTTCCAACTCCCAGGCTCTCCGGGGGCAGGAAGCAGTCCTTAGAAGGTGCTCTGAGTCTTTCAAATATAAAAGGGCTCTTCTGCTCGCAGCCTAGGAGTACCTACTTTGCCCGTAAACCTCAATGGAAATTGTAGATCCAAAAACCTCAGATAGATCCAGAAGGACCTGAAATCCCAGCATTAGAAGCCAACCTTCTCAGTGTGCAACTGGAGAAGCCAAGGCCCAGAGAAGGGTAGTGACTTACTGGCATCCAGGAGCCCTCAGCACCAGGCCGGGTCCCTCGCTGCTCCTCTTCGCTGCCTCCCATTGCCCTCCAGGGGCCCTGGGCTCTTCGGGCCAGGACTCAGAACTTACTCTAACTCGAGCTTTAAAGAACCATAAGGAGGGAAGTAAATCTCCCTCAAACCCAACACTGCTTGCCCCTACTCCCTGCAGGCCATTGCAGGTTATGGAGCCAGCCACAGGACCTCCCACCCCATCCCAGGATCAACCCCTCCCTCCATGAGCAGTAAGACATCAAAGAGTCCAGCAGGATGCAGACCCACGAGATGCCATCACTACCAGTTTGAGCATCATTCCTGCTGCTGCTGTGATCATAAATTTGGGCTCGTAACTGCTAATTCGAGTGCCTTAGAAATTGGCACAGGTCTTGACACTTAAGTGGGGCACTGGGAAAATCACTGGGATGCTTTCCTCGTCCACACAGGGGCCCCAGGAGAGGAGAGCAGGCTGGGAGTCAAGGGGAATCATGGGGTGACTTGCCATCTGCCTTCACCACAACCTTTGGGGCAGGCACTGTGGTCCCTATTTCCCAGATGACAAAACTGAGGCTTAAAAAAAAACAAGGAACTTACCTGAGGAAATGCAGATGGTGGTGGTGAGCTGGGCTTTGAGCCCTTTTGCCTGATCCTAATTTTCTCCCCTCTACTCTTTGGGGTGTATAAGCCACACCTGCCAGGCCCCACAGGGTGAGGCCAGATTAAGAACAGGAATTCAGGAGCAGGACTACTCTGTGCCTCAGTTTCCCTTCAGTAAAATGGGCATAGTCATAGCACCCACTGCAGACTTACACTTGCATTGGGAAGCATGTCTGGAGCACCCTATAAGTGTTAGCTGATGCCAGTGCACCCTGCAGCCCCTCTCCACTCAAACAGCAAGGGCAACCAACTCAGCCCCTTGCCATGCTTTACCCCTCAGCTGCAGGAGATGCCTGTGCCCCCAGGGAGCTGAGTCTACAGCAAATCAGCTGAGGGGGTATGTGAGCCTTCTAAGCACGTGTGTGGGGGTTGGTGCCTGCTCAGGGCAGGAGCCACACAGGGTGACAGGCAGGGAATCCCCAGAATTAACCACTCACTACCATGTCACGGCTGGTGACAAATTGGCAATTACTGTCTTCCTGGGAAGAAATACATACTATCCTTCTCCCAGCTCCAAAACCAACAGTCTCCGGCCTGATTTAAGTAGATCCAGGTGGCAGTGGCTGCCAGTTCCAGAGGGCAAAGTGAACCCAGCAGGGAAGAGGAGCACAGACTGGCTCTTCTCCTCTGTTTCAATCAGGGATGGGGACTGGCCCACGGGGAGCTCCTTCCAGTGGGGGCCCTGATTTGGAAGGAGGCTGAGGGAGTGTGGGCTGACAGCAAGAAGGAGACACACAACACTGCCTTACCAAGAGGAGCTCTGCCAGCTCCCGGCTCTCACCTGGCCCCAGACTTTTGCTTCAAGCCTCTTAAAAGCAGATAGGAATATGGCGGACAATACACCCAAATGTAAACTACAGACTATAATTAATGGTACAATTATAATATTCTTTTCTCAGTTGTAACAAAGGTACCACACTAATGTGAAGTGTTAATAATACGGGGGTATATGGGAATGCTGTATTTTTTACATGCTTTTTCTGTAAGCCTACAACTTCTCTAATTTAAAAAAACATTTTTTTTAATTAAAAAAAAAAATCAGACTGGGGACAGGGACCAGAAGAGAACTCAGGCCCCCCACTAGATTTCCCAATGTCACCTGCCCTCTGCTTTGAGTGTTTGCATCTGAGGTCAGCGGGTTGATGGGGCAGAACAGAAGCTGCCAGAAACTGAAAGGACCAAAAGTAAACACGTAAATCCAGGCATCTGGGAATCCAGAATTATGCGAGTCGGGACCGAGTGCAGCAGAAGTCGGGAACCTGGTGCTGCACGGGCAACTGCTGGGCCCTCTCTACCGCTGGAGCCTGGTGCATGTGAGCCCCTCAAGGGCCTCCTTCTCCTTCCCATGTTGACAGCACCTTGTACAACCCAAGACAAAGGGACGGACACTGGCCTACAGTCAAAACCCTGGATCACAGACTGGGTTCTGGCAGCACCCAGGGGAGGGGGTCCTGGACAAGTCACCGAACCTCTTAGGCCCTGGTTTCCCACTGGCCAAGTGTGGGTGCAGGTGAGCTCTCCCCTCCCTCAGCCTGCTTGGGGGTCCCCCTCTCGACCTGACTTGATATGGTTGCTTCCAGCTATGTACCCCAGAAAAGCAGGCTCTTAATCTGAATTCATTCCTGTGGCTGTGAATGCTTGTAAACAGGTATGGCCCAATTGACTCAGAATGGGTCTTAATCCTATTCCTGAAGGCTTTATGGGGGGGGTCACAGAGAGAGGACATCCTTCAAAGCTAGCTCAGGCCTGCCTCCTCCAGGAAGCCTGCCAGGACCAACAC
Organism: Choloepus didactylus; assembly: GCF_015220235.1. Classification (NCBI taxonomy): domain Eukaryota; kingdom Metazoa; phylum Chordata; class Mammalia; order Pilosa; family Megalonychidae; genus Choloepus; species Choloepus didactylus. The sequence continues at coordinate 154,964,317 of NC_051312.1, read as the reverse complement.
CTTCCTCTGCGTCCCTAGTGCAACCATCCATTCATTACTAAAATTTTTTAAAATACCTGCAAATATTAACCAGAATATTCTGGCCTTTTCTACTTCTTCTCTAAAGAAATTGGGGACTAATTGAGACAAAGCCACAATCGGGAGCCATTAGCTCAAGGAAACCAGACCTGGAAACACGCAACCATGTGGGCCCTCTTCTCTGCCATCAGATTACATCCCCAACAATGGGGAAACAGTGAAGGAGGTGACGCACACAGGAGATCCAGGCCCAAACTCGCTCTAAGGAACAAACAGGACACTTCCCAAGGGACAGGAGTTTTGGGGCTCCTGGGTCAGTCACCTTCCCCGTGAGTCCTGAGCACAAGCCCACATCTCGCTGCTGAGCACCTGCTGACGTGGGCTCTGCAATCATTTCCAGCGAGTGCTGGGTTATTTCTGTCTGCAGCAGGAGGGCAGATCAGGGAGAAGGCAGAGTCCAGAAATAGAAGCCATTAGTGCAGGGGCTTCCAAGGGCATCATCACCACCTGTAAATGAGGACCTGTTCAGGAAACCGCAGCCTAGCTGCCCTGGAAGCGAGAGGCTGGGCCTCTGCAGACCCTCCCCACCTCCCAGAGCAGGAAGCACCTGCCAGACCACCAGCTTCAGGGACAACTTCTCAGCCCCTGTGGTCCCAGAGGGCCCTGGATTGGGGCTGAAGAGTCTCTACCCGGCACACACTTCCCTGTCTCCCACCTCAATATGGCATAAAGGCCTGAGGGACCCTGGAGGACCATGCCAAAAACTCACCAGGTCCAGGCAGTAAAAATAGCCTGAGCTGCAGGTCCTGAGAAGCCACCTGCGGATCTAGCCTAAGGTACTGGGAGGGGCACCAGGCCTGCGTCAGAAGACACAGGTAAGTCACTCAGCCTCAGTGAACCTCAATTTTCTTAGCCTCATGCCAGTATTAGTTGGGAAAGGCTGGGAAATGCTCCCAGTACAAGCAACTCCAAACTCTCAGAGGCTGGGGGCATCCAAAATGCATTTCTCACTCACACAGGGCCCGCTGTCCGTCCCCCAACCCACCCACCACCGGTGCAGGGGTCTGCACTCCAGGCTACAACAGGTGTGGGTGGCTCTGCATCCCCATGCCAAGCTCTGCATGCACTGTGGGGAGCCACATGGGTGGGCAGAGCTGAGGTTGTTCTCTGTCTGAAGCATGCACCTCTCTTCTGCTAACCTTTTCCTGGCCAGAAGGAGCAGCAGGGAGTCTGGGAAGGCGGTGGCCCCGCGTGTCAGGAAGGAGAGGAGCACAGAGGTGGGTGAGCCCTGTGCGCTCCTCCAACTGGGTGAGCTCTAGGGGTCTGAGAAAGTCTAGTGGACAGCCCAACGCCCACCTGGCACTGCTCCCCTCTTTCTGGAGGGTCCCTGCGTGCAGTTCCTGTTAGGGTTAGGGAGATCAAGCCAGAGGACTCTTGATCTCTGCCCTCCAGCCCCACTTTCTAGCTGAGGAGAAAAGGCAAGGGTAGAAAGTTCACAGGAGGGCTAAGAGGCCAGGCATTCCCTGAGCTGGAGGCTAACCCGTGGGGGTGCCGCGTTTCGGCTCCGGAGCGGCCCCATCTCCTTCCCAAGGAGTCGCTGCGCCCCATGAGGTCTCGGCTCTGAGCGCACATCAACCAGGCGTCTGAGCCCCGACGGTAGTGCTGGGTCGGCCTGCTTGGTGCTCCGTATGCTCCAAATCACCAGTGTCCAGCACTAAGAGGACAGAATCGCCTACCCAGACGGCAGCTAGGAGCTAGGATCCAACTCCAGTCCCTGCTGCCCCACCGTCGGGGGCAGGGGCGGGAAGCGGGGTGGAGAGAGGGACGGAGGGGAGCTGGGGGAGTGGAGGAGGAGCGGAGAGCCCGGGGGAAGCGGCAAGGGACATGGGAGCCGAGGGGCGGGGCGGGGAGCCCAGAGGGAAGGGCCGGTAGCCCAGGGAGCGGGGCGGAGAGCCCGGAGGGAGGGGCGGGAGGCGAGAGGCGGGGCGGGGAGCCCAAGGGAAGGAGCGGGAGCCCAGGGGCGGGGCGGGGCAGCGGGGGAAGGGCGGGAAACCTGAGGAGTCCAAGAGCACTTTTATTCCAGCTCCATAGTGTTGGCTGAGAATTCGGCCTCATCTTCCAGCTCTGAGCTCAGACTTCTCATGCCCAGAGTGTGGGGTGCTGCGAGGACGGCACCAACCGGAGCAGGCACCCACACAGCCCTGAGGTGGTGCAGCTCGCAGCCTGGCCTGCTCCGAGTCCCTGGCCCCTCTCGCAGCTATGCGAGTGGGCTTGCTTCACTGGTCACCTGCCACCACCTCACAGAGTGCCCTCCAGGCTTCTAGACCCTTCTGCTGGGGACGAGGAGCTCCGTGGGCAGGTCCGTGACTCGGACCCGATCCCAAAAGCCAAGACCCAAAAGTCTCCTTCCCAGGGTGGCCCCGACAGCCCACATGCGTCTCACCGGGTCCCTCTCCAATTATGATGAAGTGACTCTATTGTTCTCACAACCCAAGGTCACGACCCCAAGGCTGCTCAAGTCCTAGAACTGGAATTAGAAATTGAGGTTTCAGGGTCCTTGTCCAGTCTCGGCTGAGGCAAGTCTCTCAATATCTCTGAATAGCAGTGTCCTTGCCTATCCAGTGGGGGGAGGGCTCCCCTCCACTGTCGTGCTGGCCTCACAGGGTGGCTCTGAGGAGGGAGGTGAGATGATGCAAAAGAAAACCCACTCCATGCTCCTGACTGTCTGTGCACATTGTCTCCAAGCCCTCAAAGACAGGTGGGACCTCTGAAAGTTTAAGCGTCTTGTCCAAGCTCACAGGATGAAGTAGAACTCAGACTGGAAACAAGATCTGCCTAGCCATGCCAAGTAAGCACAGCACAGGTCACCAGGCATCCAGGGCATCAGCGACTCTGGGGTTAGGCTCTGTCCACTCCTCCATCCACCTGTCCACCAGCAGAGCCTCCTCCCACCTCGCACCTGTCATATCGGCCCTATCCAGACACCATGGCTGGTCCTGGTCAGTGTTGTGAGCAATGGAGTGTCACGTCTGTCTAATGGATTTACCACTACTTATGAATGCGGCTTCATCAACAAAAGCAGGTGGAGATCGATGCTGAGGCAGCTAAGTGAGCTTAGCTCGGCATGTATTGATAGTTTTCGTCCACTTGGTGTTTTGTGCCCCATGTGGAGCTGAAAGCAGGAATAAAAATGCCTTCACTTTTCTTGTCGACAGCCCTTTGGCTCTGTTCAAGCAGGATGCTGCAACTAAGCACTTGCCGTGGTCCTCACATCCTGCTCCAGTGCAGTGTGGCCAGAGGGCTTTCCTTTCCCTTTCGGTTCCATCTGGGGAAAAATCTTGCAGGTGCAGGTAGAGAACTGAGTGATTTTTTTCTGCATATGTCTGTACCTGTGTGCATGCATGCCTATGTGTGTGTGTGTTCATATATGCATGTATGTGTGTACATATATGTGTGTACATGTGTATGCCTGTGTGTGCACAACTATGCACATGTATCCGTGTATGTGTGTGCGTGTATGTGCATATGTGTGTGCCTGTTTGTGCATGTATGTGTGCGCATGTGTATGTGCACATGCATGTATGTGCATGTGTGTGCAAGCATATATTTTGGTGGGGGGCTAGTTGGATTGAAAGAGTAGGGAAACAGATTTTTTGAGGGGTGTTGAATGTTTCTTGGTAAATCTTTATTCAGACATGGAAATGAAATGGGGCAGGAAGGCTGCAATAACTTAGAATTTGTTCTAGGTTCTTGGTTATTAAGAACCTGTTCTATGCACCTACCTGGGCTTAGCTCCATGCTCACTGTGTACTGAGCTAAGTGTACAAGTCATGGACCAATCCATTGGATTGAACTGCAGATGGTGAGAGTGAAATGATTCAAATTTACTTTGCTTATATGTTAATTACCTATTGCAGGCAAAGCACCATGCCAAGTTCTGGGGCAAAAATGGGAGGAAAGTTGGGGATGGAGAAAGGTTTCTTAAGTGTTTTCTCATTTGAGAATAAGAACTACTACTCCTTAAAGAGCAACCACCATGTCCCAAGCATCTTTCATACATTACTTCTGATCTTTACAACTCTCAGGGCAGATATTATTAAATCCATTTTAGAATTGACAAAACAGAGGAAACAAGCTTTTCCGAATCACACAAATAATAAAAAGCTAAACAGGATCTGACTTTAGGTCAGGGCTGTCTGGCACCTAAACTCAAGGACATTGAGATGCAGGGACCTGGATGGTGGTGGTTTCAGTTTTCCAGTTGCTAAAACAAATAACAAATAATGGGTTGGCTTAACAGGAATTTATTGACTCATGCTTTCAGAAGCTAGAAGGCTTGCTTCCTCCCCGGGTAAGTATCTTCTAGCTGGGCAGTAATCTTTGCAATTCCTTGGGTTTCTCCATCACGTGGCAATGCTGATGGCAGCGACTTCTTTCTCTTCTTGGTTCTGTTGACTTTCACCTTCTGGCTGCTTCCTGTGGCTTCTCTCTGCAACCTTCTTAACAAGCCCTCCAGTAATAGGATTAAGACCCATCCTGATTGGGGTGGGCCACACCTTAATGGAAGTAACCACATCAAAATCTCCTATTTACCATGGGTTCACACGCACAGGAATGGACTAAGAACATACTTTCCTGGGGTAAATTGTTGCCCCCATTTTACAAATCAGAAGATTTACGTGATCTCAAACCTCCAGTAATCCCAGGTAGGGCTTGTCTGAGCACAGCTTGCTGGGCCCCACCCCGGGTTTCGCCTTCACTAAGCCTGGAGATGCCTTTTTAACCAGTCCCCAGATGGTGCTGGTGCTGCTGGTTGGAGGACCACACTTTGAGAACCTCCACTCTAGACAGTATGTTCTGGGTACTCTGGAACCCAGGAGGGGGCAGATGGCCATTTGGTGTGGTTGTTATGGAAAGCTTTGTGGAGAGCAGGCCCCCATGTCTCCAGGAACCACTCCCCTCCATCTGGACAGAGGGTGTTTCTGCAGAAGAAAGCTTAGCGCCTCAGGCATGCCCAGAGCTCAGCAGCTCCAGGGGCCCCAGGGGTTCCCTACACTTGCATCCCAGTCTCACCCAGCAGCATCTTCTCCTTGTCTTTAATTAGCATTCTACTCCTTCCTGATGGTGGAGACTCATGGCAAGATAAGAACCATCTTGCTCTCCCTTCTTTTTTGCATTCCTCTGATGGGGACAGTGAAACATTCATCCAATTTAAATAGGTATGAAGAGGTGGAGTTTGGGGGTGGGGCGGGGGCAGATTCTATATTTGCAGCGATCTCTTATCTTCCTGGGATTATGCTCCCAAAGGCATGTATACATTTTGGATGGATGCACATTTAAGTTGCTCCAGAGAGCTCAAGGAGGTCTAGGAGACCCTATCCCCATTTTGTAGATGGGGGACTCAGGGCCCAGAGAGGCTTCCCAATTTGCACAGCTCCAGAGGTCTTATTACCACAAATAACAATCAGTGGCCACTGAGTGCCTTTTATGTGCCGGAGCACACATCCATGCCTGTACATGCACATTTAACCCACACACAACCTGTCTGAGTTTGCCAGGGCTGCTATGACCAAACATCCCACACTGGCTGGCTTAAACAACAGGTGTTGTCTCAGAGTTTTGGAGATTAAAGGTCCTAAATCAAGGTGACAGTGGGTCTCCAATGTCCATAGCGTGCTGCTGGTGGCTTGCTGGAAATCTATCTGTCTCCTTCTGTCTCCTCTGGGGGCTTTTCCTACTGGGTCCAAATTTTCCTCTGCTTACAAGGACTCCATTCATACAGGGTCCTTATAAGCAGGGGCCCCTTTGGTTTGGCCTCATCTTAATAGGATCTTCAAAGATCCAGTTTGCACATAAGTTCAAACCCACAGGTTCTGGGGCTTAGCATGTGAGCAGGTCTCTGTGGGGGGCAGGATTCACATACCCCTTCAAATCATTAATAATAACTATATATATACTAAATATATATAGTAGACCTGGCTCTAGACTGAGGCTTTTGCTGTAAAATATCATTTCTTCCTCACAGTTGCTCAGTGAGGTTGGCACTACGATCACCTTCATCTTTAAGAAAAGGAAATGACGCATAGGGAGATGGAGATGAAGTTCCTTTGCCCCAAGCAGTAACGCTAGTAAATGGGAGCGCTGGGTGTCCAAACCCAGAGCCTGTGCCCTGAACCAGCTCTGGACTGATCCCTGTCACACCTCCTAAAACAGGTGCTTCTCTCCCTCATTTCCCGAGGGCCTGGAGATGGTGGAGGCCAACAGTAAGTCCCAGTAGCAGGGTGCCAGCCCAACACTGTCTGAGTTAAGGGCATGATTTTCACTCCCGCACCCTCTGGAACGGAGTTAATTCAGAAGCCTGCGCCCCTGCACTCCTAAGCCAGAGTTCTAGTCACTAGAAAATACCAAGCAAGATTGTCTATCTTAGACCCTAAAGCCACCATTGAAGTGGCTTCCAGAGCCTCCATGAGATATGCAAAGCCTATAGCAAATCTTACATCCTAGTGCTATCACCTTCCTTGCTTCTTGAACACAGGAGACAGGGCACATTCTCCCAAGAGCATACAACTCAGAAGGAGGATTGGAATGAAAGAGTTTAAATCTGCTAATAGTGCTGATTCTGTGTTAGCCAAGCTCTGTCTCAGTCTACTCAGATTAGGAAACCCACCAACCCTGCCTCACCTGGTCCCCAACCTCACCTGGTCCTCAGCCTCACCTGGACACCATCCTCACCTGGTCCAGACTCCAGGCTCAGCTAGCCCCTGTCTCCATGGCTCACACGCTCCCAGAAGGAGGGGTGCTTCGCAGAGCGTCTGCCACAGGACTATTTTTGTTGCCTCTTGGTTGCCATAGCATCTCTTCAATATGAATATGCATCCAGCCCTGTGACATCACCTCTATTTTGGTCTGTGGAGAGTGGGGGTTGAGGGTGGAATGCAGAGGGGACACGGGGAGGGGGCGGCTGGCAGCTCAGAGGAGCAGGTGGAGGTGTGTGTGGGATTTCTGGCAGGCTCTTGCCATTTGGAGCTCCCTCCCTGCCCAGGATCTTCAGGCCATTTGACCAACTCTCTTCTCTCCTCCTTCCCAACCCTGCTTATGAGGAGGGCAGCCTTGACCACCTCCTGAAAGGAGAGCACAGAGAAGAGCTAGCCCAGCCCTTCTTCTGCCCTGGCTATAAGACATCCTTCCAAACCCCAGGTCTGTGCTATGCCCCCGCCCCCACCATGACAACCATCAGCAGATGCCCTTGAGCCCCCAGCCTCAACCCCCCCCCCGCCTGTGGGGTGTGGGGTTCCTAGTAAGACAGAGGTGGGAGAGCTGCAGACGAGAGGGCCAGGGTGTCTGTCCCCTTCCAGCCATCCAGGGAGCTGGTGCAGAAGGGATGGAGGAAGCGCCATATGCTTGGCAGGGCTTCTTGGCTCACTTCCTCCTCCTCGTGAGTGGTTGTTTATCAGAGACCTCACATGATGAGATTTATATCTGTTAGTCAAAGGGAGAAAGGAGCCAAAAAACTTCCTTCAGAAGCTCAAAGGCCCAGAGCAAGAGATTTTTCAGCCACCTGCAGACTTTGCCCCCAAAGCCACCGTGACCACAAGTCTACTTGCAGGGCTGAGAGAAAGGCTCTGGGAGAAAAAGACAGAGAAGGGGATCTATCTCATGCCTCAGTCCAAGGAAGGGAGGAAACAGGGGTCAGGCTGTGCAGTTTCTAACTTTGAAATTTCCCCATGGGGCACTAGGGGAAAGGGAGTTGAATTTTTCCCCTGAGACTCCAGAAGACAGAACAAGAGCCAATAGATGGAAGATTGAAGAAGACAGATATTGACTCACTAAACAGAGGCAGGTACTCACATTGAAATTAGGAAAGAGGGAGAAACCAGTCACTGAAGCATTCAAGAGAATGCTGAGGATCACAGCCAAGGATGCTGAGGCTGCAGGAGGGAAGCTGAAGCTGCAGAAGAGTGAGGACACAGAGGGGAGGGTGAGGACGCAGTGGGGAGGGGAAGGACACAGGGGGGAGGGGGAGGGCAAAGACGGGAGGGGGAGGATGCAGAGGGGAGGGGGAGGACTCACAGGGGAGGGAGAGGATGCAGAGCAGTGGCTGCCCCAGGAACACAACCAAGAAGTGTCAGGGCTTCTCAGCCTGCAGTCCTTGGGTGGTCTTTGCTCAGGTGAGATGGTCCCACCAGTTAGTTCTGAGAACATCAAGTACTGAGAAGGAGCATAGGCACAGCCCCTGACCTCAGGAGCTTGTAATTAAGCTGGGAAGAGGTGACAGACCCACAGCAACTAATGAGACAGCAAAACAAATGATTCAGGAGTATGCCCCATGCAAGGCGCCAAGCACCAACAGAGAGGCAGCAGGATGGGATTGGGCATCTGAAGTGACCTTGTGAGGGAGCTGCCACTGCCTGTGCAGAGCATCAGGGCCTGCCTGTGGGCTGCGTGAGTCATGGGGGTGGGTTGAGGGAGCATAAGGGATGAGGCAGGCAAAGCCAGGCCAGCATAGGGCCAGCCTCCGTGTTGGGTTCTGCACGCCCTGCTGTGGCTCTGCATGGGGGTGCAGGGAGAACCTTGGCCCTGTATAAATCTTGGCCCTTGGGAGACATAGAGCTTGGTCAGCCTCCTTGCTGAGAGGTGAGGCCCTGACACAGACAACACCACTGCCTCCTCCCCACCCAGAAGCACTTCCCTTGGTGTCTGGGGCTTGCTCCTTTAATTACTGGATTAGAATTATTTGTGCAAACATCTGACCTCTCCAAGGGGACTGAAGTTCCTCCAGAGTGGAACCCATCTGTACTGGTTTGTATATATTACGTCCCCCCAAAAAACCCATGTTCTTGGATGCAATCTTGTGGGGGCAGACATATTAGTGAGGATTAAGTTGGAATGTTTGGATTAGGTTATTTCCATGGAAACGTGCCCCCCCCAACTGTGGTTGATAACTCTGATTGGATAATTTCCATGGAGGTGTGGCCCTGCTCCATACAGCATGGGTCTTGATTAGTTTACTGGAGAACTACATAAACTCAAACAGAAGGAGCAATCTTGCTACAGCCAAGAGGGACACTTCAAAGGATGCACGGGAGCTGAGAGAGGAGCTGCAGATGAAAAACAGTTTGAAGATGGCCATTGAAAGCAGACTTGCTCCAGAGAAGCTAAGAGAGGAAATATGCCCCAAGAGAAACTGAGAGTGACATTTTTGAGGAACTGAAGCGTAGAGAGGAATGTCCTGGGAGAAAGCCATTTTGAAACCAGAACTCTGGAGCAGACACCAGCCATGTGCCTTCCCAACTAACAGAGGTTTTCTGGACACCATTGGCCATCCTCCAGTGAAGGTACCCAATTGTTGATGCATTACCTTGGACACTTTATAGCCTTAAGATTGTAACTGTGTAACCAAATAAACCCCCTTTATAAAAGCCAATCCATTTCTGGTGTTTTGCATTCTGGCAGCATTAGCAAACTAGAACACCATCTTTTACCCACTCCCTCACTCGCCCCCACCCAACTCACACAAACACACCCACCAGTATTTGCAAATAACATGATTAATAAGGTAATACATCTTTCTAAGGAGCCTTTCTCAGAGGGGAAGAAGTCGGGCTCTCATTCTGGAAATCTGACCAGTGGCTGACTCAATAGATGACCCCCAAACCCTCTGGGGTACAGTGCTGCATTAGTGAGAGCATGGATCTGGGACCATGGGTATTTCTGCAAATAGGCACAGCTGCAGGAAGCTCAGTTTTACTCAGTGGAGAATAGAAAATGCCTACCTCAGGACACGGCACCTGTGAAGTGACTGATAACTGTCAGCTATTTGTGTTTTGAGCCTTCACCCCTTGCCACATTTACACATGTGGGAGTACATTCTTACACACAGATGCATGCAAGTATACACCAGCACACACATGCAATGCACACACACAGGTGTGAGTGCACACACATGCAAGCACACATGAACACACACACACACATGGGAGTCTATGCTTCATACTTGTGAGAGCACACATGCACATGTGAGCACATGCTGGCACAACAGCATGTACATGTGATCACACTCACACATGCAAGCACACACTAGCATGTGCACACAAGAGTGCACGTTCACATGCAAGACCATACTCACGCATACACACATGTTCCCCGAATTCTCCTGCTTTCCACCCAGAGGCTTCTCTCCATCCCAGTTCCTCCCTCTGGGAAGGCTGAGGTGGTCCCAATGGTACCCCACAGAGGGCTTAGCAGGGCCTCACCTCTGCCCCATTTTCTGCCCCAATTACCCCAGGACCTACTTCTGATGAGAGGCCTCCTGGATCCCCAGCTGTGAAGCCCTGGGCTTTTCTCCTGGAACAATTGTAGAGCGAAACTTCCTGCCTTAGAATCCCAGGGGCCAGAGTGGAGAAGGAGCATCTATCAAGAAAAGGTCTGCAGGTGGTCCTCTCAGGTTCCAGGGCCTTCTAGAAGTCGTCAGTTTATGAGTCTGCTAGCTGGGAACGAGGAAAGAGCAGCAGAAAACACCTTGGGATTCTTGCTGCATTCCCAGCCAGAGAACCCAGGGTTGACACATGCCTGGTCCTTTGTTTTTCACATCTGTATGAAACCAGCAAGAAAACTCCATGCACGGGACTGGTACTCAATGCCTACTTGCAGAGGAAAGAAGAAAGGAGAGAGGGGAAGGGAAGGAAGAGAGGATGAGGGGAGGGAGAGAGAATGGGGGAGGGAGAGAGGATGGGGGAGGGAGAGAGGATGGGGGTGAGAGAGAAGATGAGGGAAGGAGAGGGAGAGGAGGGAAGGAGGAGGAAGGAAGGGAAGGGAGGGAGGATGCTGGTTTAGCAGAAGAAACACATTTTTGTAGATATCAAGGCTTGAGTTCTATTCCTGGCTTGTCATCTGACAATAGCTGTCAGCTAAGCAACTTCTGTGAGCCTCCATTTCCTCCTCTGGCAAATAGAGTACCCGTCCCTCAGGGCAAATATAAGGATCAGGTAAGCAATCAATTAATGTGAACATGGTTAGCATCCCGTAGAGTCAGGATGTTTCTGCTAAGCTTCTGGGATCCACGGGTTTGCATTCAGCTCAGAGTGAGAACGCCTGTTTCCTCAGACCCTCGCCAGCAGCCTCGTCCAACTTTGGATCTTTAACAGTAGGTTTAGGTGAAAGATAGTATCTCAGGGTGGTTTTAATTTGCATTTCTCTTATTTTAAGCAAAGATGAGCGTCTTTTCACATTTAACAGCTATTTTCATTTCCTTTACTGTAAATTGTCTCTTCATATCCTTGGTCCATTTTTCTTTTGAATTTCTGGTCTTATTTAGTAGGCGTTCTTTACATGTTAGAGAAACTGACCTATGTCTGTGGCCAGAGTTGCAAATATTTCCCCCAATTCATTGTTTGTTGTTTGACTTTGCTTACGGTGGGTTTTGCCTCATTGACGTGTTTTATTTCTTATGTAGTCAAATTTATTTCAGGAATTCCAGGTGTGTGTGTGTCTGTTTTATTTTCTTTCTGTCATAGTTAGAAAGACCTTTCTCACTCTGAGGCTATCAAATAATTCCCCCATGTTTTAAGCTTCCAAGGTAATTATGTGCCTTCATTTTTTACCTTTAAATCTTTGACCCATTTGGAGAAGATTCTAGTTTATCATGCCCATTCAAACCCTAATGATGGATTCAGTGATTTTCCCAGATGGTTACTTTGTTGTTCCAACATGTCTTATTGAATAACCCATCTTTTTACCACTAATTTGAGAATATCTGAGGAAGCATCTTCATACTATTCTAAATTTCCATCTCTGGTTCTACTTTTGGACTATATATTCTTTTCCATTGATCTAATTACCTCCTCATGTACCAACACCTCACTGCTTGATTTCCTACAGCTTTAAAATATAACTATGGCATTAGTCTCTCCTGTTACACATCTGTTTTGGAATTTTCTGAGCTGTTCTTGTCATTTACTTTTTCTGTGTGAATTTTAGCACCAGCCTATCAATTCCTAAACCAATTATTTTGTTATTTATTTGAGGATCAAATTGAATTTATAGATCAATTAGGGACAATTGAGGTTTACTACCTGTACCATCTGGGAAATATGTACAACTGCTAATAGACCTAAATAGATTGGCTTGCCACATATGGGTTCACAGAAAAGCTGGCTGGATGGAGATAGGCAGTCTGAGCTAACGTGGTAGCTCAATGAAACCATCTGGGATTGAAATTACTTGTCTTTCTTGTTTGCCATCCTTAGCACTGGCTTCCATCCTCAAAGTCATCCTAGCTAAAGGTTACACTGTGGTAACTGGAGCTGCAGTCAGTGTTTCCCTATTCCAGGAAGGAAAAGGGGGAAAGGTGAAATGAGCATTCGCCAACTCTCTGCCCCATCCCCTTTTTAAGGGTTTTCTTGAAAGCTCACTCACCAAGTATCACTAACAGGTCTAGCTACAAGAGAGCTGGAAAATGTAGTCTTTTTGGCTGGGCAAGCTGCCATCCCAAATAAAATTAGATATCCATTGCTACATATGGTGGAGGACACTGGAGAAGTAGCCCGCAAGCTCCTTGTATTTCCTTTACTGTAAATTGTCTCTTTGTTTCCTTGGTCCATCCTGGAACATGGGATGCTTGTCATTTTGTTCAAGTCCCTCTTTTACTCACTCTCACTTGGGTCTCATCAATGTCATCAACAACTGCTGTCTTTCTAAATCCAATAATCAGTTTTCACTCTGTCTCTGTAGCCAATCAGCAACATTTGACCAGTAGATCACTCCCTCTTTCTTAAAATATTTTAATTTGTTAGTTTCTTATAAAGTTAAACATATACTTACCCTATGATCCAGAAATCATACTCATGGGCATTTACTCAAGAGAAATGAAGACGTGTCTACATGAAATCTGTGTGTGACTGTTTATAGCCACTTTAGCCATAATTGCCAAGACACTGGGGAAAAACTTGCAAATGTACATCAACAGGTGAATGGACAAATTGTGGCATGTCCATGCAATGGAATACTACTTAGCAATAAAAAAGGAATGGATTACTGATGCAAGCATCATGGTCAGATCCCAAATGCATCATGCTAAACAAAAGAAGCCAAACTCAAAGGACCACAAACTGCATGATTCTGTCTATAAGATTCCATTTGTATGATATTCTGGGAAAGGCAAAACTATAGGGACAGAAAGCAAAAGAGTAATTTCCAAGGAGCTGGGGGTAGGGAAGGGGGTGAACTACAAAGGGTCACAAGGGAACATTTTTGGGAGAGTGATGGAAATATTCTATATCTTGATTATGATGGTGGTTACATGACTGTATACATTTGCTAAAATTCAAACATATGGCAAATTTAGAGATGTCTAAAAAAGTGTGAATGTTACTACATGAATCGTACATCAATAGACCTGACTGTCAACAATTTATGCAGCCTATCTGCTTCCCTAAACTCTATGCTCATGGATCTCCTCTTGGAATGAAACCTGGCTAAATGGAGGGTCTCTGCTATTTCTTTAAATGGTGCCTACATTCATGGAGTTACTTTGGAGAAAGAAAACCAAACCTTGGCAACATCCTCGGCTCCTCCTCCCCTCTGACCCAGTACCTTCAACACCAGCCCAGCCTGACAAGTTCTCGTTACTGGCCAAGCTCCCTACCACCCCATCACCACCACCCCTTCCCTGGCTGTCTCCGAGAGCTTTCCCTCCATCAACTTTCCACTCCTACGCCTGCTCTTCCTAGAGCTCATGGTGTTTCCTTCTGTCCTTTTCAAACCATAAGTTAGATCACATTTGTTATCTGCTCAATGTCACACCCCATGGCTTTCCCACACCCCTAGCCTGGAAGCCAGGTCGGCCCTGAGCCCTCTCAGCCCTCACACGAGCCGGCCCTGCGGCCTCTGACTCATCTCCCAGCGCTCTCTCCCTTGCTCTTTCACACTACACAGCTCTGGGTTCCTCTCTGCTCTGGGCCTTTGCACCTGCCCCTCCCTCTTCTTGAAATACTCACTCACCCCTGGGTGCCCTCGGGCTCTCGAGCTCCCTCTATTTTGTTCTCAACACAAAGCTCATCTCAGACCTACCTCTTGCCAGTCACTCTTCATTTCCTACCTTGCTTTCCTTTTCTCCCCTGAATCCTATAACTTCCTAAGATTTTAACTTTGGTTCACCTGCTATTGCTTCCCTTCCCTGTGGATAGGTCAGCTCGTGGGTGGCAGGCTTTGCTGAATGCATAGGTGACTGAGCAGCCTTGGTAAACCTAATTGTTGCTGCCAGCTCTGAGGTCCCATGATTCCACATTGACAAGCCCCTGATGGCTCATCCTCCCATAGAAACCCCCAAGGAGGCTTTTGTCTTTGGCAGGCACTTCCTCCTCCTTCTCAGCCACATCCTCGTTGCTAAACCCAGGTGCCCTCTCCCCTTCCCCCTGACCTCGACCTTCACCTCATACCCCAGCATCCTCTGGGTACCCTCATGTGCCCCACCCGATTAGTTGGGCTACAAAGCTGGGCCCTGAGGGGCACAAACTGCCTAAGAAGCCAGCATTTCCCCAAGCCCAGACCCCCTGCCTTCCTCCCCAAACTTCGCTTACCCAAGTTCCCCATCGCTGGGCTCAATTTTAAGGGACATGTTCTGAGTGAGAAATGGCACAGGCTGCTTGGAAAACCCAGCGCTCAGCCCGGAGCCCGCAGCACTGAGCTGATGGTGGTGGAGCCCATGCTGCACCCACAGGGGACTCAGCCAGCACTTCCCCGCTCTCTCAGTTTGCAGGATTGGGCCTCCCTCCCCAGCTGCCCTTGCCTTGGATGGGCTACTGGACCCCAGAGGTGCCCAATAGCACCCCCAACGCCTTGAAGCCAGATGTTTATCCAGTACCTCTGTGGTCCGTGTTGGGGCGGGAGTAAGAGGACACCAAGCATCAAGAACCTCCGCCAACTTGGGAATCCCCAGCTAAGTTTCCCCTCCAGGAGCATGGGGGTCCTTCATCCCACACAGCTCAGCCTTTCTCATGTCTCTGCCCTCATCAGAATCCCACCTACCCCAGGGTCGACCCACTTCCTCTGCCTTCCAGAGAGGGGTAAAGCTCAGGCCTCTTCTCCCTGGCTGGAGGCTGGTGTGACACTCTGCAGCTCCCTCTCACCGGTGAAGATGACAATGGTGAGTAATGATGAGGAAGGTGAGAATGAAGCGGTGCCCCCCTCGGTGTGTGTGTGGAAAGCAACAAGAGGAGGCCAGCCCCCTCCCCCTTGCAGGCCCCAGCACCCGGGCAGCAGACAGGCAGACATCTGTGACCAGCCCCGCAATTTCCCTTGCACTGAGTCGGCTTCCTGTCAGAGCTTTAATTTCAGCAGACAATGAATTGCACGGACACTCTTCCCATCTGGCCTTGGTGGAGCCACGTTCCTGCCCCTTCACCATCTCTCCCATCGATCTCCTGGGGGGCCTGGGATGATGGATCACCAGGTGTCCAGCCTGGCAGTGTTCATTTAACGCCTCTGAATAAAACATTACTCACAGATTAACCGAGCAGTTTTAAGTGAACAACCATTTTCATCCGTTTTAAATTTTCATGGGTACTTTTCTGAAGAACAAGTACATTGTTAATAATTGAGGGGAATGGGACCTTGTTAATCTTTCTGTATTTTAATAAGGTCCTGCGGTGCCCCGACCATTTGTATTTAAAACAATTTCCTTTTTCCCTGAAGTTGTTTCCTTTGAGGAGAGCATGGGTGGGGTCTGGGGGTCTGGAATGAATGTGGGGAAAATGGTATTTGGGTTCTGGATGAAATAAGTGAGGTTCTGGGGGAGGAAGGCAAGATCAGGGTCAATGGGGCTATTAAGGAGAAGTGGGCGAACTGTTTAAAGGGCAGAAAGAGAGAACCAGCCAGAAGTGGTTCTCTGGAACACCTGTCAAGGCAGGGGGCAGCAGGGATGAGGGGCTGAAGCTCCACTTTGCACTCAACCACCCACTGCACCAGGAGATGCCAACACTATCCCCCAAGCCACACACCTGAGTCGGCACTGCAGCCGGCGGCACTGGCACGCGTGTGCAGGTGTGTTCTCAGCCCTCAGCATGAACGATCTCATCCTCCCAACAGGCCTTGAGAGAGGGCCCATCATTATCCCCATTTTACAGGTAAAGAAAAAGAAATGAGGGCCAGAGAGGGAAAACAACTTGCTTCAGATTACACGTTTAATGAGCAGCAGAGCAGAGATCGGTCTGTTTGACTTTGAGGTCCCGGCTTGTAGATCACAGAGCAGTGTTGAGAAACGATGGCCTGCCAAAATCCAGGCCTGTTTCTGTTTCTGGGATTTGGCTCTCCTTGGACAGTGTGCTCTGCAGCATGTGCTGGGATGCTCGAGAACAAAGCCAACACCTCCAGCCCCTGTCCCCACCCAAAAGGCTCCCAGGTCCTCGGCCACCTTCCTAGAGTTGACTCTGCTTCTTTCATCCCCACCCACAAGCCAAGGCCCCCATCCCCCAGACCTGGCCCACTCCTGTTGAACACGTGGCCGTGTGCCTCCTCTGCACTCTCACCAGATGAGGATACCCTGGCCAACATGCAGGACAAGAAGCCACACTGCATTTGGGGGTGGAAGGACGGACGGTTGAGAGAAATGGAGGAGCCATTGGGTTGGCTGGCACGGCTTTGGCCTGGATTGAAAGCCACTCAAGTGAATGATTTCCTGCAGCAAGCTGTTAAAACACACTGTGAAGGGAACTTAAAGCAGCTCCACGTTAAAGTATTACTCGACAGGAAAAAATCAGCTCTTCATATTTATAGCCAGGAAAGCAGCAGCCCTACTCCCTAGACAAGGGTAGCTGAAAGCTTCCTGGACAGGGAGGAATAAAACATAGAGGAGAGCAAGACTCTTTCCGTTCACATAAAGCACAAGATTGTCCCAGGGCTAAGGGGTGGGGACAGCAGCCTTACTCCCCAGAACAGAGAAGTCAACTCAAGTCTCATTTGAGAGGCCTTTGGCATGTCCAGTATATGTTACCTGCCATTTGGAAAAAGGTGAATCCCCGGATGGCATGTTTCCAGGATCCCAGGAAACTCCCCAGCCTGCCCCATTAGGCTGTCTTCAGTGCCTAGAATTCTGTTCTTAAGGATCTGTTTCCTGTGCCTATGTGCTGGGGACAAAGGAAGTCACCATTGTTAAACCTTATCCTTAAACCTAAAGCTTTTATCAGTACATGTAAGTACAAAACACGTACCAGTTTACTTTCCTGTACTTCTTCCATCTGCTTAGGAAGGCAGATGTGAGCTAACAACTAGAAAAGAAATGCATCTCTAAAATGTCTCCAAAATAAATGCAAATGCAGCCCCCGAAACACAGAGAATGAACAAGCTGTCAGCTCCAGATACCAGCTGGGGACTTGGGGCACATCAATGGTTTTCTAGGCTTTAGTTGTGACTTACATGCTATGGTGTTAAGAGTATGTGTCTTCTTCTCTGTTGTGTTCCCCACTTCTGTTCTGTTAGCTTCCGTGTTCCAGGTCCATGGGTAGGCAGAGCCTACCTTGTTACACGTGCAGAACTCTCAGCACAGGGCCTGGCATCACCCACTTAGTGCTGAGCATGTTGCTTGTGCTGTTCTTGTCACTGTCTTTCCAGTTGCACGGTGTGCAAAGCTCTGTTTGCTCACTGTAGCACCACCCCTGGGGTGGGCAGGCTGGAGTGCTCAGCCTTGGTCTCCAGAGACACGGAGAGATGGGAGGGCTGGTCCTTGCCGAGCCAGGACCAGAGCTGGGGCTTCTGCTGGGCTCCTAAGCAAGCACGCCTCCCCGGTGCTTTCCCCCTACTCCATTCCAACAGCCCCTGGATGGGGAGGGATGTGATTCATGGCCCATCCTGGCTCTTCGTACTGTGTCTTTTCTTCCTATAAGTCTCTGGCCTTTGCAAGTCACTCAGAGGTGAGTGCCGCACTTCCAAACCCAAGTTCTCTCTGCCCTACGCAGGCATCCACTTCCCAGCTCCCATGTGTCACCCTCTTCCTACTTTCATCTCCCCATTCTTCATCTTTTCCAACATCCCTTCCCTTCCCCACCGTGATCAATCTTTCTGATTTTCTATTTTAACTCCTCTGAGAAGCCTTCTCTAAGTACTCTACCTTATCTAGGAGTCCTTTGACTCAGCCACATATATTCCATGAACTATATAAATTTCTATGGCTCACATTGTGTTTGTGGGCATGTGTGGGGTGTGTGTGTGTGCACATATGTGCATGTATGTATATTGCATGCACACACGTGCCTGTGGTGTGTGTGCCCCTGTATGTATTGTGGGGAATGCGTGCACACATGTGTATTGTGGATGAGTGCACATGTGCACACTGCATTGTATTTTGTGGACACATGTGTGCATTACATGTATGTGCACATGTGTTGTGTGTGTGTGCACACACATGCATGTGTGGTTTGTGTGTTTAGCTGACGCTTTGACCCCTATTGTAATAGAAACTCCAGAAGGGCAGGGACCATATCCAGGTTTTTAGAATGTTGACACTCAGTGGGACTTTGGGGGCCGTTTAGTCCAAGATCTTAATTTTACGAATGAGAAAGCAAAGGCCAGAGTAAGGAAAGAAATGGCCTGAGGTCACCCACTGGGCAAGGACAAATTGGAGAGAAGTCTCAGGCTCTGAGGTTTCCCCCAGGCCACCCTCCTGTGTCCCACGAGCCCAGTGGGTGCCCCTGTCCACTGTGGCCTACAAGTAGACGTTCCCTTTCTCTTCTGGAGCATTTGATAAAGGCAGCCCTAGGGAAGGGCACAGGAGGACACAGCCACACACTGCTGGGATGGGACACACACAGATGCATGGACACTTACAGCAGCACAGATCACATTTATAATAACATGCACTTTTTCAGTGCTTGATTCTTATTTGTCTCCCCACTAGACAGAAAGGGCCATACAGAAAGTCCAGCCACGCCTGCTGGCAGACACTCATGCACACTCACATGCATGGCACCTCGCGGGACACCACGATCGTGTCCACATGAGCACATCCATGGCCACATTTGCACGTCTACCTGAACCGCACAGAAGTGGGCACATCTACAGAGATGACAGCCTGCTTCACCCCTCCTCACTGTTCAGGGAATTAAGTGGCCTCCTGCTGAGCTCAGAGGCTGCCTAAACTGCTAGAAAGCATGTCCTGAGTTGAGGGCAGTTTCCACATCCACTGCCTGGGGTGAGCTCTGGAAAGGATCTGTGGGGGGGCAGAGTGCCCACTGTAGACCTGATAGCACCACACAGATGGCAGTCGGCAGGCAGCAGTGATGAAGCCACATCCAGCTGGGGTGGCCTCTGCGGTCAGCGCCAGGCCGCAGGGTGCAGAGCTCTCTGAGACCCCCAAGCCTCCCCCGAGGGAGACTGGAACACAACTATTCCAGAGAATGATGTCCAAGGTGGCCTCCAAACCCCCATGCTCAGAGCCCAGCCCAGGATCCAAGGCAGGCAATGCACCTGAGGATTTCTTCCCACTTCCCACATCTACTGAGTCCTGGCTGCTGGGCAGGTGACTGCGGAGGGCTGAGACCATGGGCCCAAGCCCCTGCTGGCTGTTGCCGCAGCGTGATGGGTCCTTAAACAGGGCTCCCAGCCGTGGCTGTAGTCCCAGCCCTGGGCCCGGCCAAATGCCAGCTTCAACCAGAAGCTTCCTTGAGTTGGCAGGAGAGTCCAGAGTTGGGGGAAGGGGGTGGCATACGCACAGACCTGCAGGAGGATCCCTGAGTGACGAGGCCCCTGCAGCTGTGCTCGCCCTAGGGGCTGAAGTGGGGAGGCCCCTTCTGCCTGGGACTGCGACCCCTCCCCAGATCACTGAGCTCCCAGCTGAGTTCAGGGGTAGAAGGAACCTGTCTCCTGCTGAACCCAGGAAAATGAGGCAGCACACAGGTAACGCCAGCACGGGCTGAGTCTCTGCCACCTAAAACAAAGAAAAAGACACCGGAACCCCCAGTCCATTTCCATTAATTCATCACACGGGCACACTCACACCACACATACTTGCATAGTACACTCACATACACACACACATTCACACATGCACACACCATTCGCATGCATGCACACTCATGCTCACAGACTCACACACATTCCACTCACACAGCACACATGCACACACCACACACACACACTCTCACATGCCACACAATCACATTCACACATACTTGCACAGAACACTCACATTCACACACATGTATTCACACTGAAAAAGTGCATGTTATTATAAATGTGATCTGTGCTGCTGTAAGTGTCCATGCATCTGTGTGTGTCCCATCCCAGCAGTGTGTGGCTGCGTCCTCCTGTGCTTCTTGGTCCTGGGGCAAGCCTTGGGGAGGCTTTAGGAAGAAGCTCCATGTGACCTGGACACAGACTGAACGCTTGCAGGGCCAGATGCATGAGAACGGGCAGCTGCTCCTCACCCACGCCTGCCCTATTCCTGGTCCCAGTCCAAACTCATCAAGAATTTCTCCCATTAACAAGAATGAGAAGTTTTCCAGCTCTAGGACCTTGGGCAATGCCTCCCCCGTCTGGATCTCAATGTCCAGCTGTCAGAATACACAGAATGGGCTTCTCTCTCATTTAGTCTCCCTTCCTCCCAGCCCTCCAAAGGACCCCACAGCCTCCTGCTGCCTCTGAAGTCCCAGGGCCACTTCCTAAGGTCTTAGCCTGGCTCCACCTTCTCCCACGTGGCTGTCCAAACCTGCTCCCCTTCCAAGTGTCCCTGTGTCTGTCAGGGGTCAGGGCCAAGAACTCAGCATCACCTCTGACCCTTCTCCCTCCCCCCAGCACACACACTGCAAATCTTTGCCAAAACCACCTTTAATTCTGTTTGGAGGAAGGAAGGAAATGGAGAGAGAGAGAGAGAGCTTTGGATGGTGCAGTGCTTCACTGTAAGGTTCTGGGATCAGACTACCTGGATCCAAATAAACTTCAGCTTTTCCACTCACTAGGCCCGGGACAACTTTACCTTGTTGGATTTCACTTTTATCAACTAAAATGGGTTAATAATTAATACTTCCCAAATAGAGCTATTATGAGGATTAAATGACATCTCTTAAATGATAATCCATACAAAGCACTCACAACCTTGTCTAGCCCCTCATTTGGTTATCAGTAAATGTCAGCAAATATTCTGTTGTTTGCAGCCAGCCAGATGCAGGTTTGAATCTGCACTCTGTCTCTTTAGCTGCTGGGCATTGGGCAAGTGGTTGAATTTCTCTGCATCTCGATTTCTGTACAAAGAGCAATAAAAATGTATTGGAACCTAAGGTCTCTAAGAATGGTCTGTGTCTATCTCGCCTTAAGCACATTGCAGAAGTACTCAATACACATTTATTGAAAGAATGAATGGATGGGAATGTGACTGATGGCTAAAATGAGCTGTTGATGTAAGATCCCCACATACAGCAGACACTCAGTGAACACTAAGTGTATGTTTTTTCTGCAGGCCTCCATCACACATGGGCAACCATGAGAACCTCAGGGCTGTCCCCTCTGCCTTCACTGCCTGCTGGCTCCAACCTCCCACCACCAGGTTGTCTTTTTGGGCACATCACAGAAACCCCTGATGGTGCCCCTAGAAGACCAAGCTGAATATGGCATTCAAGTTCCCCAAGGCTCTGACCCCTACCCTTTCCTCTATGAATCCTCACCCCTGCCATTGTCTCATCTTGAAACACACCTTCCACTCACCCACACACCTCCCCTCTGCCCATCCCACTGTCCTGGAAGACTTTGCTCAATGCCATGTCCTCCTCTTCAGCCATGCTCCTTGGGACCTCCCTAGAGACCCCATTCCATCCTCCTGGTGGGGTAGGGGTGGGGACACCCAATTTCAGAGCTAAGGACACAGAACATTGAACTCACTGAGCTTGTTGAATTTCCATGCTCACCTGGACCACTCTTTCTCTCCATCATGGATGGATCGAAATATGCCATTCCCTCGGTGCCCTGATCTGTCGACAGCCAGCTTGCTCCTCTACAGAGTGGCATCTGTGTGCTGATAGGTGTGATGGTTAGGTTCATGTGTCAATTTGGCCAGGTGATGGTACCCAGCCATCTGGTCAAGCAAGCACTGGCCTAACCATTGCTGTGAGGACGTTCATGGCTGGTTAATAAACCAACAGGCTGGTTTATTAAATCATAAGTCAATTGGCTGCAGCTGTGACTGATGATGTCAATGAAGGGTGTACATGAGAGAATGCAGTTAGCTGGATTTAATCCAATCAATCAGTTGAAGATTTTTAAGTGAGACAGATAGAGGACCTTCACTTCTTCTTCGGCTGCCAAGCGCAGCGTTTCCTGAGGAGTTGGTCGAAGTTGCCAGTTCATTTCCTGAGTTCATCGAACGTCTTCATTGGAGTTGCTAGTTTGCTGCCTGCCCTATGCAATTTGGACTCATGCATACCCACAGTTGAATGAGACACTTTTATAAATCTTATATTCATAGATATCTCTCATTGATTGTTTCCCTAGAGAACTCTAATACAACAGGTCTCTGTACTCCCCCTTTTAGATAACACATCTGCATAGTTGCAGCAACTTTCAGGGTTTTAACCCACAGAAGTTAGAACTCTAGGCCAGAGGGATGACTTTCTGGGGGCAGAAGCCTCCCAGGACCCCTCGAATCTCACATGTATGGGCACCCACTCACCACATGGCAGTGGTCCTTTGGTGAAGACCGGTCTCCCTGCTTTGACACTTGCTGCAGAATGTTGCCCAGAAGTGAGCAGCCTCCTGACCAGCCGCCAGAGATGCTTCTCCAGCTGGACATTCCCTAGAGTCCCCAAGGCCAGGACAAGGCATGTTTCTGTTGACCAGGTGGCCTGGGGTAGGGGTGCTCAGCTCTCCCCAGGACTTTATGTCTCTGTTTTCTTTCCAGGCTTTGCTTCAGTCAAGGACTTCACTGGAAAGATCATGGTGGGGCAATGTTTTCAAGTTGTAAGTAGTATGTTTACCCCCAGCCCAGGGATTCTTGGAGTGTAGACAGGGGACCTGCTTTGGAAATGCAGATTCCTGGGCTCTGCTCCAACTCACTTGCCTACTGACTTCCAGATGGTTCCTTTGTACACAGAACACCTCAAACCAACCGGGCATCCTCAGAGACCCCAATACTTGCTAATGTGTTGTGCAGTAATCTTTGCGCTTGTGCTTTTCTGGGGGGGTTTCTGCATTTTGCCTTCTCTGGAGATTCTTGATTTTTCTGATATAATTTCAACTTTATAGGTTCTCAAGCTTAGAAGAGATGCAGGGTCCTATTTGGGGAAAATGAATGAGGTGTGACCTACCCCAGACCAGAACTCCTGGATTCACTTAGCACATGCCCTTGCCCAGGCAAAAACATTTCTCAACCTTTTCCTACCTTTTCCAAACATGTCTTGCTCTTCTCTGCAAAGTCTGCAGCCCCTGGAATTTAAAGGAGAAACCAACAGTCATGGAAATAACCTCACAGGGACCAACCCATCATTCCCATTATCCTGACCACAATTATGTGAAATGGGAATCATTACCCCTAGTTCACAGATGAGAAAACTGAGGCCTGGAGAGGTGAAGTATCATGCCCAAGTCTCTCAGCAAAGAACTGTCAGAGCAAGATTAGCAACAGCTCCTCCAATAAAAACCTGTCTTCTTTCTACCACATGGCCTGTCCTTCCCCACCCCCTTGCCTGGGATTCATCTACCTCACCCAACCCAAGGCCACCTCCTCTCTGAAGCCTTCTCGGATCCCTTTGGGTGGAGTTACTAACTTCCTTCTCTTTCCTCTATGGGGCTCTCTACAGGCCTCTGCCATAGTCTTTTCCTCTCTAAGACAATTTATTTACATGCCCCTACACCACCAGACAGAGCTCTTGTAGGCTGGTCCTGTATCTTAAGCTTTGTTTTATCCCCAAAACCAAGAAAAGCAAATGAGTGGTGAGAAGTGCTCAAAACCCTCGAATGAATGACAGTTGAAGGACTTGAACCTTGAAGCTGGAAGTTGAGAACATCCTCATCAGCTTTTGTTCTTGCCTCTTCGAGCTCCTTTGCTAGTTTCATCTAAACAGCGCCAAGGGGAAGCAGAGCACAGGTCTCTGAGCTCTGTTCAAGCCCCACGTGGCTACGACCAGGGTGTGAGGCCATTGATGGGCAGGTGAGCTCAGGTTCTCTTCTGGGACAGGCTCTTTCATATTTCTCTTTTTAACAACATGAGTAAATAGCTTGCAATGGCTTTAATGGGGATTAAATTGCTAGAACCAAGCCCTTCCTCACTATGGAGTTATTTTCAACAGTTAGTGTGGAAAGTAACACAGGCCCTTAAAACATGGTATTAGAGGTCCAGCAACTGGATGCAAAGTTGGTTCCAGAATCACAAAACCTGTGGCTGAACTGCCTTCAGAAACCCATACTCAAGCATGGGATGAAAAAGGAGGGCCTGACATTCCAGCACTTTCTCCTCCTGTGACTGGCATGGGCAGGAAGGGAAGTTGGTGAGCTCATGGGACAGCCAACATTTCGGGGAGCTGTTGAAACCAGGCACACACACAGGCTTCATCGACCCACGGGCAGGGCAGCTTGGATAGCTGGCAGCCTCCTTTCGCCTCTCAGCTCCCCTGTGTCTGTTGACACTTGCCAGGGTTTCATTACCACAAAAAGCTCTGCAAATTGCACCATCAGCAAAATGCCCGGACAGTTAATAAACAGCTCCACGAGTAACTCCAGCTAGACAACTCGTCTCTCTGTGTCCTGGTGAAAGGTGCAACTCCCTGGCATTTCCACCAGCTTCTGGGTGAGATGCAAATCTGCCCCAATGCCCAGCTATGGCTCAGGTACTGGGCCAACCCCCTAGGCTGGCCGGGAGTCACTTGTATTTGGGACCTGGGTTCTATCTCAGGCCTGACACCTACAAGTTATATGGCCTTGGAAAACTCACTTAACCTCTCTGAGTTGTAGTTTCTTCCTCTGCAAAAGGCAAAATAATAACATCTACCTCATAGGGTTTTTTGTGGGGATTGAATGAGATACTCCATGTACAATAACTAGTAAAATGGTGGCAGAAAATAAGGACTCAAAATATGTTTGCTGTTGTCCTTGCTACTTGCCAAATGTTATACATGGGTCATTGTGAGGTTCCAAGTGGTGCTCAGAGAACATGGAGAGCACAGATGTGAGGAGCTATTGGCATCACTGCTCTTCTAGAGCCAGTCTCTCCTGTCCCCCAGGTCAGAAAGACCTTCCTTCTCATCCCGTCCCCTCTGCCTTCTGCACATCTTTAACGCTGTTCTATTCCTGAATCCCGGAAGCACCAGTGCCCGCTGGGTACCCCCGGCACTTTCCACAGCAGTGTTCTCCCTGAGGCAGGGATGGAGACAGGGGAGGGTGGAACATTGTTCAAAGTGATCCATAAAACAGCTGCGTCCCAGTTACAGCTGGGTCCGGGCAGAATCAAACAATCAGTGGGGCTGTGGGGTCCACTCTGGGGAGCCCAGGCCACTGAAAGGCCAGGTGGCCTATCTGAAAGGAAACAAGAGGATGCCCCACCTGCACACCCACCTCAAGCTCAGGTGAAGGAGCACAGCTCCCGGTCCTGAGAGTTCTCACGGCCCTGGTCCAAGCTGCGGTTGGAGAAGGTTTCTGCCCTTAAGTGCATCCCTGCTGGGGACCGAGTCAGTGTAGAATTGATTTTTAGGGCCTGGCTGTCTGTTGATAGCTAGTGTGATGAAATGAAAGATACAAATTGTCATCCTTTGCAATCAAAGATTCTGTGGCTGCTGTAGTTATCCTTTGGCTATGGTGGGGGCAGGCAGAGTCTGATTGCTCTTATCAGAGTATGTACCCCTAACAGGTTTCAGTTTGTCTGTCTGGCATGCTGGAGGCTTGTCCTCTGGGCTAACTCAGGCAAGTGGGCCCCTGCAGCTTTGTTTGGAGGTGAACCTGGGAGCAATGGCTCTGGGGTGGTCTGACACTCACCAGAGGCTGTGTGGCCTTGGGCAACTTACTTGACCACTCTGAGCATCAATTTATTCATCAATATGAAGGAAAATGAACATAGTAATGGCTACTTCATAAGATCTTTGGTTTAAGAAAGAAATGCATAGATAGCTTTGGGTGAAAAAATTTCCAGCTAACCAGCCAACCTCGATAAGGTAATTATTATTCCACAAAATGAACTGTCCATAGGGAGGGAAATCCCAGCTTTTAAATAACTCAAAAATGTCCTCAAGGACCTGTTTCTCCCACCTTTGCACCCTGCCGCCCTTGTTCCACTGGGTCTGTCCTCACGCTCGGACTCCTGGGCCCCTAGGAGGGCTGCTACAGTTCAGATATATGTTTGGGTACAACTTATCCAAAACAGAGAGGCAACCTCTGCTTCAGATCTCTTTACAAGGAAACTTATTCAGATGCTGCTCAGCTCATCTCCCCTATACCTCACTGGCCAGCACTGTACATGTCCTTACTCACCCTAACATAAAGCAACAACCTGCTAGGGAAGTGAGAGCAAGGGTGACTCACCCAGGGGTACATCAGCTTTCCTGGAGACCCGAGGCTGACACCCCGACCAACACAGAAAAGGGTCATGGAGTGGGGCAGTTAGCTTAATTAAACACAATGAAAGAAGGCTGTGCTTATATAAGATACACAGTTCAAATAATTATTTTAGAAAACAGAAACACATGAGTACATTTAGATACATAGCACACTGGTTTTTTTAATCGCTTAATGAGTGTTTTAATTTTTTTATTATTATGGTAACATGCATATAACTTAAAATTTTCTGTTTTAACCATGTTTAAGTGTATAATTCAGTAGCATTTACAATGTTGTACTACCATCACCACCAATTACCAAACCTTTTCATCACTCTGAACAGAAACCCTGTACCCATTATGCAATTGCCCCCCATTGTCCCTCCCACTGGCCCCTCATAACCTTTAATCTACTTTCTATGAAATTGCTTCTTCTAGTTATTTCAAAAATCATACAATGTTTGTCCTTTTTGTCTGGCTTACTTCCCTTAGTATAAGGTCTTCAAGGTTCATCCATGTCATAGCATGTATCAGAACTTCATTCCTTTTTATGGCTGACATATTATACTGATTTTCAACTTTTGCACTTTGCGGTAAGTTAACTGAGCTTCCATTTAAAGAATTGCAAAGAACCTTCCTTTATAATTCATCTGCAATCTTTATTGGCTTATATTTCGTTTGGCTTGTCCATACTGCAGTGCTTGCTCTCCTAATTCAGCCAGATTTCCATCAAATTCCTTGGGGCTGGTTTTCTTTTACCTTAATTAAAGACATACACAGCTTTGCCAGTTTCTCTAACTCTTCTTGTGTCCCTCTGGGTTTGCTTGATGATAAACAGCCAACTGGAAACTTTCCTCATAGCTGAGGGTTATCGTCTCCAAGCTCCATTTCTGCTAGCTTCCTCAAATCTTTTGAAATGGGATAACTATACCTAATTTAAAAATAAATATTCAGATGTTTCTTGCCCCTCGAACCCATTTGACTCCCTAAGAAGTCAAGGGGGGTTTCTTTGTTTACTTTTCCTTCCAGATACACAGGTAAAAAGAAGAGCACAGCCTCTAATTTAGGTGTGATAAAAGAAAAACCTTTCATGCATTAGGATCTCACAGCTTCATTGAGCAATTCATGAACTGGGCAGCATCCCATTCAGAAAGTAGGAGGGAGCCCCACCCAGGGAGTGTAGAGGACAAACATGGAAGCAAGCGAGGAAATGTTTTGATTGCCTGCCGTTGAGTTTTCATTTTACTCAGGAGATTGTCTCACAAAGCCGGGAGGGTGGGGGCGGTGCAGATACACGTTGATTAGTATGGTATGCTTGTCCATTCTGATGCATTCTCTCTACTGGACCGAAACTAGTTTTATCATCAAGTGTTTCTTATCTACAGTTCTGTAGGGTGTATTCCATTTTCCCGGAAAGCTCCTGAGGTCAATTGTTTTCATCTGGAAAAAAGCCCTTCTCAGAAAGGGGTCCCTCCCAGCAACGCCCAGTGCAGGCAGCCAACTTACTTTACTTAACAGATGTGTGTCATCATAGAGTTGCTGTAACTGTTCTCTCCTGCTCTGGGACTGGGGTGGGCAGTGGGCTGTGAGACAGGGGTGGGACATAGGTAGGAGGGCCAATCAGCTGTGAAGAGCAAAGTTGCATCTGCTGTAGTTGGGATCCAGCACATCCCCCAACCCCAGGCACCAGAACACAGAGATGGCACATCTGGCGAGCCTGCAGCAGCCTGCCTCCAGCTGTGGAGGTTCTTCTGGGGACACCATGCCTCTCCTCACACCCACCCTGGATGGAGGTGGCAGAGAACACAGGACTTCTTCTCCCCATGCCCAGCCCCTCCACCCCCACACCGAAGCCAGGGTCTGAATGGCCACTTCCAGAATCAAGAGTGTTAAACCAGGTTAGATTTTATGAATCTGCCTAATTTAGTTTTTAATTGCATGCAGGCCCAAATTACATTGATTGGTTTTCATAATGGATGTTTCCATCCTCTGTCAGAGAGGAGAAAATAGCCCAGATCCCCAGGGCAGCATGATGGGAGGGGTGGCTTGCACTCAGCCAGAGACTATAAATGTCATACAATCAGAGCTTAAGGGGTCATTTAGTGCAGGCCACTGCCTTCCACCTAGACAGGTCAACCATCTTTCTCCAGTTAGGACCACTTGGAACCTGCCCTCCTTCCACCATAAAATGCACAGTGGGAAGCAATTCTTTATGCTTGGGGATTTCTTTTGGAATATAACCTAAATCTCTCCTGCTATTATTATTCTTGCATTTCAGCAGGAGGGAGTGGGCCCCAACTGTTATTTGACGCTGAAGACTTGAAAGCGTGGGCTGACTCCTATGTAAGAGCCTCAGCAATAAATAACAAAAGGAAATAATTCCAGTAGCCATTGCAGGCATAAGGGGCCTTTGTCTTATCTAGAGAATATCTTTCTAAAAGCTCTATCTCCCACCTCATTGCCTCCATGAATTTCTGGGTGGGAGGGGAATAAGGAGCTCATTGTCACAGAAATAACCTAATGCACTTTATGGAAAGGATCTTAACAATATCCCATTCTAGCACAAAGCCCTCCCACTAAGCCAGCCTAAGGGTGAGCAGGTGTAGAGGTACGCCCATTTAAAGGGCTTAGGGAACAAGGAAAAAGTCAGCTCTAAAGAATTGAGTGAACAATTCCCCAACTTAGATTTGAGTAGAGATGTTGCTGGCATGGGAGCTTAGGCAACAAGGCTTCCTGGAACTGGTGAGCTCTAAGGAAGTACTTTAGAGGGAAGGAGAGAAGAGGTCCATACCTGAAGCAGAGGCAGGACATCGAGGGCTATGGAGTGGGGACCCAATGGTGAAGGTGCTCTGATGGGTAGAAATTGCCACAAATGCAGCCAACACCTCCGACACCACGTCTTGCACACTCCTTGTGCCACTGGCAGTGGTCTGGCCATGCACCAGGAAGGTTTACACCAGGGAGAAGTGATGAAATGAATGGGAAAGGCAGTCCCAGAGGAGGATTCAGCGGGGAGGAGGAAAAACAGGCTCAGCACAGCCTCAGCTGCTCCTGCTGGCTCAGTCTCCTGCATCTGTCGCCCTGGGCTCAACGAGAAACACCACTGGGTTATCTAGTACCTTCTGCTAGCAGGAGGGGGCAGGGAGAATTCAGTGCCTTTGCTTAATGAGAGGCTTTTCCTCCTTCTCTGCATGAAATGTCTTCTCCCTTCTCGTCTCTCCATGCCTCCCTTTCCCCACCTATATTCAGCTTTTTCCTCCCAGACTAAATTCCAAACCCACAGCTTGGAGTGTGGCCAGAGAAGCATGTGGTCTTCATATCTGCTTATTTTCAGTCTCTGTCTCCTCCCTCCCTTCTCAACTTCTTCCTTCTCTTCCTTGTCTCTCCCCCTCCCCATTCTTTACCCTCCTCTTTGCAAGGATTGCAAACTTCTCTCTGTTCAGGCCATCCCTTTTGCTTGAAATGTCACCAGTACACCACTAAATTTTATCCACTCATAATTAAAGCCCACTACAAATCCCAGCTCCTCTCAAGTCTCTACATCTCGCTCTGCCTTCTGAACTCCTTCACTCTTGCCTGGCTTTTGACAGCAGAGTACTAGAAATCCCAGCATTTATACCCAACCTCCCTAAGTGGAGTTTAAGCTCCCCAAGGGCAAGTCAATATTGGCTCTCGTTCTTCCTTGCATGTGGTCCACTGTCAAGCAAAGTGTGGCACCAAATCCCAGTTGGATTGATTGTTCCTTGATGGCTTTCAGAAGCTTTCTCTGCTGGACAGCTCCCTGCCCCTCTTGCCAATTTTGTGGTCAGGCATAATCCCTTAGAAGCATATAGTCATTGCATATTCCCACTCTGCAAAAACATAGAAAGAAGGGCTCTCCGGCTCCTTGGTATCTGTTCTGGTTTGCTAAAGCTGCTGGAATGCAGTATACCAGAAATAGATTGGCTTTTACAATGGGGGTTTATCAGTTCACAAATTTACAGTTCCAAGGTCATGGAAATGTCCAAATTAAGGCATCAAGAGGTAGATACCGTCTCTGAGGAAAGGCCGATGGCACATCCGGTGTTCCTCTGTCACATGGAAAGGCACATGTTGACGTCTGCTGGCCCTTCTTCTCCTGGGTTCTGGTCTCAGAATGGCTCTCTCAGTTTCTGTGGGTCCTTTTCGCTTCTCCTGGGGCATTTTCTTTCTTAGATTCTCTCTCTACTCTCTCCAAACTGTCTCCGCCTTTTATTCTTTCATAGATGACTTCAGCAAGGGGATTAAGATCCACCTTGAATTGGGTGGATCACACCTCCATGGAAACAACCTAATCAAAAGATCCCACCTACAATAGGTCTGCCCCCGCAAGATTGGGTTAAAAGAACATAGGCTTTTCTGGGGTATATAACAGATCCAAACCAGCACAGGAGCACACAGGTTCAACTTAACTCATCTGTCCACAGCCTTTCAGCATTTTCACCAAATGGATTCTTCTCTAACATCCTATAATCTCTCCCACTGAAAAAGATCAAAGATCAAAGATCAAATATGATAAAACGATGAAGAGAACAAGCTCCCATTTCCATAAAGACTTCCAGAACCCAAAATTTCAGAACTGGTGAAACTGTTAGACATCATTCAGTCCAAAATCCATGATTTATAGCTGATGGAAAAGCCAGAATTGGCCCCAAAGCTGAGTCCACATGGGATGATGGTGGCACCCAATCCCAACCCCACTTTGAGGTCGTCTCTACCCCTGCACTTCCAAAGCTGCTGTGTCTTCCATTTCTACTGCTTAAAAGTCCTGACAATATAACAAATCAGACTTCACATAGGATAAGGGACAGTCACCCTGTGTCTGTTGGAAAAGCCACCTGAAGTTTGGCATGGTGGATGAGAGAAGGAAACAAGCATCATCAGGGGCCTAAACTAGACAATATGGTAAGTAGCTATTGTAAAAAAAATAAATAAATAAAACAAGATAGAGTTCACTATGGCTAAGAGATCTAAAATGGGGTCAGAAGTTATTCTGGAGGTGAAACCTCTTAGGCAAATGTCTGCTGGATATCACAAATGCCAAAGTATGCAAAGCCACAAGAAACAATGTTCTTCAAAACCCTAAGGAAGACTCCTAGTCACATATTTGAACAACCAGGAATCTTTTTTGACATGGCCCAGAACAATTCTGCAAGCAAGATCATTACACATCGAGGGCACAGCTGCACCAGATCCACAGTGGATTGGTTGAAAATTCTCATTGACACTTTCAATCAAAAACCTTACCTGGGTTTCGCTACCAAACAAAAACTTGCTTTAGAAATTAATGCTGAAGAGTCTAGAATCCAGATTTGGTTTCAGAATCAAGGAGCTCGACACTCATTCTGGAGAACAGAACCTGAGCAACCCTTGGAATCAAGCCAAGCCCACAGGCAAGATTTCCCTGCAGAGATTCAGGATAGAGAAGCCAGATGGTCCCGTCACTCCTACACCTCTTCCCAATTATGCGCTCTCATCAAGGCATTAAAGAACAACCCTTACCCTGGGATTGATTCCAGAGAATGACTTGCTAAAGAAATTAGGGTTCCAGAGTCAAGAGTTCAAATTTGGTTTCAAAACTGAAGATCTAGATCCCATGTCTAGAGAAAAAGAGAACCTGGTGAGATCTTAGAACAAATGCAAGATAAGGGACAAAATCTCTGAGACGAAAGAGTCAAGGCATAGAAGCGACATAAAATATTACCAACTGCACTAGCAACTGTTTTATTCCTCTGGAACCAGAATGATTGGGCACAGAAACTAGTTGAGTGTATCTGATTTCATCATCCTGAGATCCAAATCTTTCTCATTCTTCCTGGAAATGCACCTTTCCTATGAGACTGCAAGTTGAACCTTCTGGAAATGGTAGGCAAGAGTTCAGGAGGCAGAGATGGGTCCAAGAGGCTCTCCACAGTGCTCCTGACCCACCCTGGACCTAGAGTTTAGCAGAGCTTGAGGACAGTGAAAATAAAATGAACACATATTGTTTCATAATCATCACAGTAATAATTGATTGAGGCAAAAATCATCAGTGTATGTAAAAATCTCGAAGTGAATGTTTTATGAAGAGCAAGATATATATTGTCTTAAAGAATCTACCCACAGATTACTCATTAATTACAACAGGGAAACTGATAAAGTTGCAATGGAGAAACCTGACGACTCCACCTGAACCAAGAGCTCGAAACTTACTTTACCAACAATAATACAGACTGACGTGAGGTGTCCCCTGATATGAAGCATCTAAGAAAGACTCAATATCCTTTCTGTGGTATTACTGCCAAAAATGCTCAAGCTTAATTTAATCATAAGGAAACACCAGACAAGCAAAATTGAACGACATTCTACAAAGTAACAGACCTGTGCTCTTCAACAATGGATTAAGTAATTGCAATAAGGATAGAGCGAAAGTAAGCTAACTCAGGAATTCTCCCAAAGAGCTATCTTCTGTATGTAGCATGGGCTACCATTTATGTGGGAAAAGTACACAAATTCGGACACCTGTTTATGTCTAAAATTTCTCTCTGAATATGCTCAAGAAACTGGTAACATTAGTTATCTCTTTGGAAGAGAGGTAGAAAATAGAACTGTTTTTTCACTTTTATATATATATTTTTTACTTGTAGTACCAAATAGTCAACTCAAAATGTCTCATTTTAACCACTTCAAGCATGCAATTCACTGGCATTAAAAGTATTCGAAATATTGTGCTATCATCACCACTAACATCCATTACTTCAACTTTTTCGTCACCTCAAACAGAAACTCTGCACCCATTAAGCAATAACTCCCCTTTCCCCACACCCTCCACCCCTCCCCCGTCCTGCTGCCATGGCCACTGGTAACCTGTAATCTACTATCTGTCTCTATAAAGTTGGCTTATTATTGGTATTTCATATAAACAAGATTATACAATCATTTAAAAAAAAAAAAAAAAAAAAAAAACCCTAAGGACATCCAGACACCAGAAACAAACCACAAGATAAAGAATTCAGTAAACTATCTAACCTGAAGGACAATTAGAGTACCCAAATATCCACTAATCACAACTTGTGTAAGCTTCTTTCTCTTTAAAATTCCTTGCTTGGAAGTGCCAAGACAGAACATAATTTGGGTTTCTCCATGAGTTGTGATTCTAAGACCTCAAATAAATGCCTGTGTTGCTAGCTCAGTTTGCTATTTCTTGGTGGATGGTATCTTCTGAAAAATGAACCAGCAAGCCATGGGGATTAGGGTGAGAGGAAAGGGACAAAGCTGTTGTCATACTCTGGGAAAATCTTCGGAGGTTGCGCATGCTTCAAAGAGGATCTCGGTGAAGGCTAACATGGTTAGCAAAGGGGTGGGGCAGGGTGGAGGGCAGAAAGGAGAGGGAGGCAGAGTAAAAAGTGCACTGAACTCAAAGG
The DNA here is from genome assembly GCF_015220235.1 of Choloepus didactylus. Taxonomy (NCBI): domain Eukaryota; kingdom Metazoa; phylum Chordata; class Mammalia; order Pilosa; family Megalonychidae; genus Choloepus; species Choloepus didactylus. The sequence goes on along the minus strand of NC_051312.1, from coordinate 154,930,380 downwards.
CAAATAAGTGGATTCAAATCCCAGCTCCATCACTTAATAACAGTATGATTTGGGACACATTGTTTACCTCAGTTTCTACATCAGTAAAATGGAGACAAATCAGGGAGCTTACTGCAAGCATTAAATGGATGCTCATTTCAAACTGCTCAGCCCCATGCCTGGCTCCAAGTGTGTCCTGGACAAGTGTTATCTCCCTGCCCCCCTCAGCTGAGGCATCTTGTGCACTGTGGTTATTTCCCAGCTGGCAACATTCTGCAAAGAAGCCCCCAAGGAGCACTTTCTGGGCCAACTTCCCTGACCCAAACTAACAGAGCCAGGCTGAGGCTAATTTCTTGGCACTTCGGTAGATACCTATTCAACTAAATATTCCCCCAACACCCTGGTGCCTCTCCCAGGCTGAGGGGACCAAGGCCCATCTTATCCCTGATTCTCTAAGATCTGCCATTTGATGTGGGCAAGTACAGGAAGGATACAAGGGCCAGAGGACAATCTGTCTTCCTTCTGGTCCCCTGTCTTGCCATCCTGGACACCAAACCTAAATGAAAGCAGAGACCTGAGTGGCTCTGTACCTCCTAGAGTCGGGGTCCAACAGCCTGCTCCCACAATCCAGTCTCAACCTTCATTTCTCATCCATCCCTCCACCACACACACACACACACACACACACAACACACACACAGCCGCACACACATTGCACTGTCTGGGCCACACATCCCGTGCTCTTCCTCTTTCCTGAGTCGACTCAGGCTGCACCCCCAGCCTCAAGCATCCTTCTCAGATTCTCACTCCTGACCCCCAATCGGCAACGAGGGCACTTTCCTGGGCACTCCACACTGCTGCCTGCACAGCCAACATAACACTCATTCACAGGAGCTTCCTCATTCAGCCAAAACGACTGTGTGAGTCCTTCCCTGGTGCGAGGCAGTTTTAGCTGGGCACGCATCTTTTCACAGGCTCCCTGGCTCCCCAAAGGCCCCTGGTGCATCTACCTGCCTCCACACAACCCCTCTCAGCATGGTGCCCGTTGTACATGAGGGATCAGTGAATGGACAGATTTTCCTTGACTCTAGTTCCTCATGGTTTTGGGACTAAGGGCCCCCAGTCCTACCTCCCACCTGCTTGCTGATAAAACACTCTGGGAACTCCACAGGGGGACGCGGGATGTCGGCAGGATGGAGTGCCCTCTCAATGAGGTTTTCTTTCGTCTTGGCTGGCTCCCAGGATGACTTTGGGATGCCCCTACCAACCTTTGCTTGGACCTTGGCTTTAGCATAAAGGTCAGGCCCAACAGAGAACAAAATACTCAATGCAAATGCCTCTGCTTGCTCGAGGGGATGGAGCTCGTGGCACCCTCGATCCAAAAAAGACCCTAAGGAGGAGTCGAGAGCTGGTGCCCACCTGCCCCAGGGCAGCCTTCCCATCCCATTGCTCTGTGTGCCATTTCCCCATTGATCCAACAGCCTCTATTAATCCTGCTTTATGTTTTAAGGAGTTGCTTACTGGACTGTATTTATTGCTTCTTCTCCCCTTTCTAAAATAAGTCAAAAGAGATTATAGGTGCCCATTGGAGCTGCTAGAATTGAAGCCAAATTAAAGACTTTGACATTTCAGTTATCCTTTGCAGCCTTAGCCTGGATCCAGGCATGATTTCTATCAGACATTTTTTTGAAATACTGGAAAGAGACCTCAGAACTTCCATTTTTATTTTTATAGATCCCAAGATATCTTGAACCCAGGGTCAGGGGGCTCTAAGGGGTCTCCCACCTCTTTGCCTGGCAAGCTCAGGCATGGTATGGAGGGTAGAGGAGGAGATGGTGAAGGGGGCGTTGAGAAGTCCAGTTTGCTAGTGCTGTCCTCCAGGGCAGGCAGGGGCAGAAGGAGATAGGGTTTGTCACAGGGAGAGTGAAAGAGGGTCCTTCATTGTCTCGGGTTGTTCCTAGAAGCCCTTGAGGGTCTTCCTTCTTGGGCAGTTTTCAGAGCCACAGAACATCAGAGCTGCAAGGTGCCAAAGGAACGTGAGGGTCTTTCTGCTCATTTTATAGGTGGGGAACTGAGGTGTAGAAAAAAGAAATGACAAGCCAAAGGTAGCACAGACTTGCTGGAGGTGGAGCCCAAGCCAGAGAACAGCCAGGCCAGTGACCCCAGCCCTGTGGGTTCAGGCCTGTGGACCTGGGGCCTGTAGGCTCCATGCCCATGGGTTCAGGCCTCCGCAGTCCAGAGCCGTGGACTGACAGCCTGTGGACTCCAGGTGAGGCTCTCCACAGTGCACCCCATTACACCAAGGTAGCCTGGACTTGGAACTGGTCCAACTTCCTAGGGCTTCAAAGCTAACAGTGTGCAAAAGCCCCCTGGTGTCAAGTGGCAGATGAGTACCCCAGGACCCACATCTCCTTGACAACTAGACTCCATCCCTCCTCTACGTCTGCTCCACGAAGACATTCTCACCACCTCCTCCCAGCAAAGGTGAGAGCAAATCACGGTCCATCCCTCAACCACCCACTCATTCAACAGAAGTGTACTAGGTTCAACAACACCAACAGCACACATAGAAGTGCAGAGATACAAAGTAGGGCCTCAAGTCCTGGGGGACACACAGACATACCCAGACACTGATAGTGCCAGGGCAACTGCAGGCATTCAGCTAAGACCTGCACACAGCGTCTGGTAGCTGGGGTGGAGGTGGGGCTTAGGGAAGGCTTCCTGACAGAGCAACACCCAAGCCAAGTCTTCATGGATGGCCAGGAGTTCACCAGTGGAGAGAGAAGGGCACCCAAGCACAGACATCAGCAGGAAGGCATGGACATGAAAAGTGGCCTGCACTGGAGCAGGGGAGCTACCCAGGTGGCTCTTTGTGGCTGGAGGATGTGTCTGAGGAGGCAAGGAGTCCAGGGAGTTTGGGGAACCAGGCCACAAAGGGCCTTAACAACACCCTTTCAGACCACAAGTTTTCTTAAGGCGATGAAAATCTGCTGCAGAAGGATTTTAAGCAGGGAAGTGACCACGTTCAGATCTGCGTTTTAGCTTAATTACTTTGGCAATAAAGGGAGGATGAATTGCTCATTGATTAGGGTTGTAGGGCCAAGAAATTGGAACAATTCAGGACAGTGAATGGCAGAGACAAATAAGCAAAAGTGCTGGCTTCAGCCTGATGTCCCTTGTTTTGGCCCATGAAATACACTGACTGTGGGTAGCTGCAACCCAGATGAGGGGAAAAGCAAGCTCCTTACCCCCTCCAGATTTCCCTGATGGAGCCCTTGCAGGCTCAAAGGGGCTGCTCACACGTACAGAGGGTGCTGCTTAACAGGCAACTACTGTGCTCCGAAAAATGCCAATGGGTTTGGATGGTGGACCAGATGTCCCTACCTCCTCTCCAGCCCTTTTTAAGTATGGTAGAATTGGGGTTCCCTTTCCTGCAGAACCCCAGCCTGTGCTCACAGATCAGACTCTTCCTGGGCCCAGATTCTATTGTCAGTTAGACCAAGGGTACCTTGGGTAGGGGGCCATGTCCAAACTGGCCCTGCACAGTATAACCCCACTTCCCCTACAAACTTATCCTATTTACCAAAGTAGAGGATTCTAGAGCTGAAGACCTACATAGATCTATGTCAGCTGACATGGACAGACATCCCCAACTTAATGCTGAGGGAGGAGGAAAGCAGGTAGAGAATATTAAGAATGCAGAACATCAATATAAACTTACCCATGCATTCCTACATATGTATGGAGAAGTCAGAAAGGCCTTATATCCTGATCATACATGGCTATTTCTGTGACAGATTGAGGTGATTTTTATTTTCTTCTTTGAACCTTTTATTTTATAATCATTTGGGAAATTTACACATAGAAATTTACACAGTGCTCTTCCTAAAGAGTGCTTTCAGGTTTATTTAAACTCCTTTTACCCGGGAAATATTTTCCTAGGTCTAGTCTTGAGGCATCCTGTTATACTGAAAGCTTCCTCCCCTAGCTCTATCAAGGACAAGGCCATATGACCTCTAGGGAGAGTCAGAGTTCTCCTCTCAGCTCCTGCATCTATAGTTCCCCAACAATCTTAGAGACCCCCAACTTCCTATTTTCCTACCCTCAGAATCACAGCCTACCCAGCATCCTCCCTGCAGCCAGCCAAGTCACCAGAGCACAGCCAAAGGGGGTGTGTCCTCAGCAACTATTGTCTGGTCTGTTCTGTGGGAGTGGAGGAGGAGGGCTGTGAGGAGCTCTGTAACCCCAGGGCTGCATTATGGGGGTTCAGCCATTGCACTTCTCCCAGGGAAGCACCCCACAGTTCTGTGTCAACTCCCATGAGAAAGCCCCCTAGTTCCTGAGACACAAGGGGATTCCAGCTCATCTCAAAATGGGGCTCCACCTGGAGAACCCCTAACAAAACCTCAGGGTAGAGTGGACAGAGCCTGAGGAAAGGAGGAGAGAAGGAAAAAGGAACCTAAGGAGGAAGAGAGCGTAAAGAATGACAAGGTAGAGGCGGGGAGCCATCGTCTATATTCTCTAACCTTCCTAATACTGACCTGTATGCTGCCTGGAATTTTCCCCATTCATATCACTCCCCTGGGTCCAGATATTGAGAGTTCAGCTTAAATTGCAGCTCAGTCTCCCAGAAGGGAAAACACATTAATAGTTACATCAAAGTTCACATAACACTTTATTCTCAAAGCAGACCCATAAGGCGGGTGTGTGAGCACGCCTCTCAGCAGATAAACTAAAACTCAAGGAAGGGAGGCAATACAATTCCACCTACATGCACAGACTTCAGAGCTAGGCAGACCTGGTTTTGCATGCAGAGTCTCTTACTGAACCATGGAGTGATGGTAGGTTCTCTATCAGCTAGACTTTTAAGGGTTTATGTCACTGAGGTCAGCACTCTCGTGTCCACTTTGACTTGATGCTGCAGTTCTAGTTATTGGGTAAACCATCTACCTCTATTAATCTACTTCATACAGAATTTGTTGATAGATGCGGGATGCTGCATGCAATAGAATTTAGACTGTACCAAGAGCTCTGTGGAGGGAGGGCCTCAGGAACAGATGGCAACCGTTGCAAGTGGAAAGCTGGCAACCCTCATTGGCAGTGCAGAGTTCTGGTCAACCACGGTCTGCTATTCTTTAGAAAGTTAGATCACATGCTGATTCAGATTATAGCCCAGAGGAAACCATAAAAATAAAACAGATTGTTTGTGTAGTTTAACTCATTCTCATCACCATAAAATCACAACAAAGTCCTGGAAGGGATGGACTTCAATTATGACTGGCTGACATACAAGCAGAATGCACAGAAACACTACATTCCCTAATATACACACTGCATAAATTGAATGAGAGTTATTACATAGATAAAAAAAAAAAAAAAAAAAAAAAAAAATGCTAAGTACTACTCTACTACCTACAGAAGCAGTTATAAATGGGGGCTGTGAAGTGGAGCTTGAGTGGAAGATAAAACTATGACCCCAAGCCTCTATCAAGCCCCTTTTATTAGAGTTCTCGGCCAGACAATGGGAGTTGGTGTCCAGTAAAGATCAGATTAAGGATGTTATCATTCCACCTGGACCTATGGTTTCAAAGTCTCCTTAAGCAGTCACCATCAATTTAAGGGCCAAGAGGATGGACGGCTACTGAGGCCAGATCAAATAGAAGGATATCCTGGCATAAAACTATGTGTAGTCATAAAGAAATCTGGCTACAGTTACTTGCACATTAAAACAATCAGAAGCAAATGCACTAGAAGCCAACTTGAGTTTGAGGGAGCTGTATCTCTAAAAAACCCCAAACCCAGCCTACAATAGCCTGTGACTGCAAAAGCCTTAAACACTCCCCATTTCCTGGGGCCAACCCCAACAGGGGTGCACACTCCCAGAAGAGCCAGCTTTCCAGTAGTGCCCACCTCAGTATGGGCATGGAGAATGATGGGCCAAGGAGTCCCTCCCAGACTGATGCCAAAGAGCATCCAAAAGTGCTGGGCAAGGAGCTCAGTCCACAGCCAGGAGTCCTTTCTGTCCCTGCACAGCAGGATTTGACAATCGCCATGGACCAATGACTACCATCTTCCTTTCCTCCTTTCCTGGATGGGAGGCTGATTTTTTTTTTTTTTCAATTTAGTTTAAAACTGGAACACACTGCACAGCATCCAGACATCCTGGACTTTAGCTGGACACAGCAACTGGATGAGACTTTGGGTTGCTGCCTTTGGGGATGGAGGGGGATGTTCTCTGTGGGAAGAGCAGTGTGTGGGGGGTGTTGGGGGGCCCAGATGGCAGGTGCAGCAGGCACTGCTAGTAGTCCTTCTGCCTCCTGTTCTGCCCTTCTTTGTAATAGGCCACCCCTATCTTATTCAGGGCAGCCAGGGGCCCAGGCAAAAACTGCTTCCCACCCTCCCTTGCAGGTGGTTATGACCATGTGACTAAACCTGACTAAAGAGATGACAGCAGAAGGTTTCAGGCAATCCCTGTAGGAAAATGCCTTTTTGGCCCTTTTCCCTTTTCTTTGTGTTTCTTGAGTAAAATGTGGACAAGATGGCTGGAGTTGCAGCCACTGTTTTTGTCCCTGAGGAGACCAGTGCTTGATAGGAGCAGTGGAACATAAATATGGGTGTGGAGGTGCCAAACCAGCTTACCAGGCTGACTGGTCCCCAGATTTCTACTACAGGGGGAAAACACCTATTTTATTTAAGACATTGGTTATTATATCCTCTTTTACTAGAAGGTAAACACAATTCTCAGCTGTTTCAAGCTCATCACTGATCTCTCTTGAGTTTAAGCATCTATACAATGGAGCAATTAAATACCCACCTCCTAGATTTTGGGGGTGAGGATTTAAATGAAATAATAGATGAAAAGAGCCTGGTCCCAAACCTGCCTCATGACCTTTGCTCAATAAATAACAACTGCCACTGCATCAGCTATTATTATCACAATCACCAGTGGCCAGTTGAGCCCAGATGCGGACACGGGCCTTCTGACAGTGCAGTCTTTCCTTTTGCATTTTGTGAACTTTCTAATTCTTAACATCATAACATTAATTACAGCTAGACTCAAAGCACAGAATAAAAGGAGAGGAGCATTTTGTTGGAGGCCATGCATCCAATATGTACTGCAAGCAGCAGAGAACTTGCCTAGAGCAGGGGCAGCAACATAGGGCCATACTGTAAATATATGGGACTTTGCAGGCTGTCCTGTCTCAGGTGCAACTGCTTGACTCTGCAAAGTAGGCCAAGAGCAGCCCTAGATAATACATAAATGAATTATCATGGCTGTGTGCCAATAAAACCTTTATTTACAAAAACGGGCAGTGGGCCAGATTTGACAGCACCCTGGGATTGCCTGCACTTAGCTGCCTTCTCTGTTGGACTCGCCAATGTCAAGGACCCCAGGCTTAGGTGCTGAAAGAGCACCTCGTGTCAGGTCATCATGTCCAGGGGGGCTCCTGGGAAAGGTAACTTCTAAACTGGAGGTGGAATAAGGGAGGGGGCAGGGCTGGGTGCAAGGAAGGGGGAGAAGTCACCCAGGCACTCCCTGTGGGCACCCACCATGGGGCCCTGTCTCTGGCAGGCTGTTAACCTCTTAATGAAAAGCACAACTTTATGAGCACCAGAAATTGGCTGAACTCATTAATTTTATTCATAATAGAAAATTAATGCTTGGGATGACTGAACCAGCCAGCAGTAAGAGCCTCTGGCTTCAAATGTGAAGGGGAAAGCATGGAGTCATTTCCTGATGTTGAGGGTTATTTTCCCCTTAATTACATTGCAGCAGAAGTAATTTTTAATTGTCTTCTTTGGTTGTGTGTGTGTATGGGGGGGTATTTTGCTTTCTAGTTCTAGCAATTTCATTTTTATTAGTAGGAGGGAAGAGAAGACACTCAGATAGTGCTTCTCTCTTGCCCTCTACCTCCATTCTTCCCCTTTCCATGAATTATTAGAATGCAAAGAGGGGTCAGTGCCTTGGTCCTGCTGTCAAGGCATCTGGGATTTGTGCAGCCCAAGGGAATTGGCTTTTCCACTTCTGGTCCTGAACCTACCAGGCAGCATCTGGTAACAAAAGCTGAGACTTGGGGAGGCGGGAGGGGGAGGGGTGGTAAATGGAAATGGAGGAAGGGAGAAGGGAGAGGCAGGGGAGGGGATAGGGAGGGAGGACAGGAGGCAATAGCTAACATTCATTGAGGACTGTGCCAGATTTGATATATTATGCCCACCAAAAAGCCATATTATTTAATGCCATTCTGTGGGGGCAGACTGATCAGTCTGTTGAAGTGGAAATGTTTGATTAAATTATTTCCATGGAGATGTGGACCCTGCCTGTTCAGGGTGGGTCTTAATTAGATCACTGGAGTCCTTTAAAGAGAGCTCACACAGAGAGCAGAAGGGACAAAATGCCCCAAGAGAAGCTGAGAGAGACATTTTGGAGAGAAAGCTAAGAGCCAACACAGACACTAACACTTGGAAATGTGGGTAGAAGGACGTTTGGAGAAGCTAAGGATTGAAGCCCAGAGTTTGCCCTGGATAAGCTAAGAGAGGAGCCCCAGAGACTAAGAGAGAAATGCCCTGGGAGAAAGAAGCAAGAATGCACAGCAGCTGAAAGAGAGGAGCTACGACAGATGCCCAGAGACATTTTGGAGAAAGCCATTTTGAAGCATAACCTGGGAGCAAAGGACCAGCAGATGCCAGCCACGTGCCATCCCAGCTAACTCAGGTGTTCCAACGCTATCATCCTTTCTTCAGTGACAGTATCCTCTTGTTGATGCCTTAGTTTGGACACTTTCATGGTCCTAGAACTGTAAATTTGTAGCCAAAAAATAAATCCCCTTTTTAAAAGCTGATCCATTTCTGGTATTTTGCATAATGGCAGTTCTAGCAAACTGGAACAAGGACCCAAGAAGCTGAGCCCTCAGGAGCTTTGCCTATTAAATCTCAGTGAACTTTTACAACAACCCTTTGAGAATGCAGTGATTCCCCTTGTTTTACAGAGGGGGGCCCAAGTCTCAGGAGGCTAAGAGGCTAAGCATCCCTATAGAAGGATGGGGTGCAGCCCCCACCCCACGTATGCATTGAAACCCAATGCTCTCACCACTCGGCCATACTCACCACCTTCCCTCAGCCCTTGGCTTTCCAGTAACACAAGCCACACCTGAGGGCCAGAGTGCAGCCCCAAGCAGCCAAAGATTCCCAGGTGTCCTGTGATCATCCAGGTAAGTGAAAAGCAAGAATCTCAAGTGAGAATCAGTGGGATTATTACTTTCCAGACAGGGTCTCTTCTGAGGGATTGGGCAGCCCCGGGTCCCAAGGCCGTTGGGCCTCCTCCAGCTAAGGACAGTGCCAGGCTGCCCTGTGAGGTGAAATATTCAGTCAAGGACCAGGGCCTTGTGCTCTTTACACCAACTCGCACAACCTCAGAAGTCAACAGCTGAGAACATCTAACTCTAGTGGCTCCAAAGCCACACGGCCTTTTGCAGCAGTGGACGAAGAGGCCAGGCTGGGCATGGCTGCCTTTGGGGTAAAGAGGAGGTTTGAAAGGGGATTGCATCAGGAAGGTGGAGACTTGCCCTTGACTTCTGGAAGAGATGGTGGTGACCTTGGCTCGAGACTGCAGCTCAGGCAGTCTGGACCCAAATCCAGACCTGTTTTTGATCCTTACAATCTGCTACCTCATGCCAAGTCTCAGTCTCCATGCCCACAAAAGGGTATTACTAGAACTCTCAGTCTTATCGTGAGGCTTGATGGAGGGAATAATTTCACCCCTTGCATGTGAGAGCTATCACCACAAATAAACTGTGAATTCCTTCTGTGGGAGGGAAGAAACATGCAAGGTCATTTGTTTCCTGTGACAGTTAATTAATATCATGCATTCTTCCCCCAAAGCCATCCCACTCCACTAATGATGTCATGTGTGGCTTCTCCAAAATTCAGGGAGTCAGGGTCTGTAAAACTTCCACTGCTTGGTGCAGTGTCTTATATTGCAAATACTTCTCACTGTCAACCCTGACATCCCTCCTGCCCAGCAGGTCCAATGGAGTGCCAACTAGCAGCAGGATTTGAAAATGGAAGAGATCACAGGGGGCTTGTGGTCTCCATGAAGTGCCCTCTGAGAGGATCCCTATGGCCATTCCTAGGGAAGGTTTGGAGAATATCTTGCTTGATTTGACATTCAAGCACTTCACTCTGGTTCGCTTAGACCGTGTTTTCTTTTGTGAGTGAACTGGTGGGATTCAGTCAGCTCAGAACCAGAAGGGATGATCCCGGACACCCCTCGTGAGCTCCCGGGAGCTTGCAAGGTCTGTTGACAATATGCTGTTGTCAACTTGTTCTAACAGCATGAACACTTCCCACACTGAACCTCCCTGGTGTGAACAGCCCAGAAAGCTTTTTCACCATCCTTTTTGCACGGAACATGAGAAGCTTTTATGCAAAGAAGAGAGGGCAGTTGCTTATTCACAACTTAGCTTCTAGGTTTATGTTCACTATGATCAGTAGTGGCTTAAAACCTTTGGTGAAAGAACTTTGAGAAAAGAGTCTGAGAGGTATTTGTTCCAGGTGTCGATCGGAGACAGGGTTCATTCCAACCTTGCCCTCAGGGCCACTGAGGCAAACAGGCAGGATGGAAAAGCATCTTCACCCAGAACTTGTGAGCTGACTCCCATGGGAATCATCCCAGTGGCAACTGGGCTTGTTCTGATGGAGTTTAAAGGGTATCTACCCTTGAGAATAAGTTCTCTAGTGTCTTAAACCTATCAGCAAATTGAGCATGTAAACCTGAATGGAGTGCACGTGCTGTTAATGTTTCGGAATAATCTGAGAATATGGAGGATCGATATTACTTGGAGTTGATGGACCCTTTGCAATGGCTTGGGTCATATTTGATCTTTGGATTATGTTTGCATTTATTTGAATTACAAAATGTTTTATTAGTGGTATAATATATAGCATTGTTGCTGTAATTATAGCTTCTACACCGTCTTTCTGTCTATAGCCTTCTTTTGGATCATTATCAAGGTCATGTCAAGGGGCAGCATTAAATTATTCTTTGCATACACCTTACCAGGTTGTCCTGCATTTTCTCATGCAAGGGTTCTCCAATGTGCAGGATTGGGATAGAAATGTTCATCTCGGCTCTGTGGGCCACGCTGCCCTCAGCAAGCTGTTGGTTCTGTTTGGGAGATGGAGGTCTCCATATTGCCTGATGCTTTTGGTAAGAAACATCCTTTCAACCATCCCATAAGTACATTTAATGACTTGAAGGAGCAGAGAGGAAGGAGATGATGGGAGAAAGCACATTTGGATAAGCAGGTGGCCCACTGCTCTTTGGGGCCTGTATTTTCTATGCTCCAAGAACAGCCTCCTTAGCTTATGAATCTCAAGGATTTAGCACACTCTGAAGCTGTGCTTTTGACTCTAGAAAGAGATAGCATTTTACCTCACAACCTGGTAAACACACAATACTTAAGGAATTATTTCCCAAAATAATACTCAACTTCTCACATTTGTTTTTGTGGTTTAATTCTGTCTATAACCTACTAAATTGATTTCACATCCAGGAATGAATTTTAACCTGCAGTTTGAAAAGCCCTTCTGCAAAGAAACTTGAAGCCTTGCAAAAGACTTGAGTAGAAACCACAGCCAGTATCTTACTGAGGGGCTTGGGGCTTGTCTTTAATTAAGTGTCTTCACTATTGTTATAAAAATAATAACTTTGTAAGGTAAATATTCAAACTATGTACAATTTGCCAAAAGAAAAAAACAAAAAAAAACTATCTCCCACACCTGGAAATACCCGCCATTTGCTTTTTAGTGACTCTGCCTCCAGAATATCCCATTGTGTATATACCCATATATATGCACAAATTTTATTCAAACTGTAGGTACCATACCAGTCTTTTCTCTTCTGTCACCACGTTAAGGGTTACCATGTTTTATGGTAAGAATTGCCCATAATTTGCTCTACCAATTCTCTATTGATGGGCATTCTGGTTCTTTCCATTGTTTTGCCATTATAAACCATATTTCCTCAAAGCTCAAGGATATTTATTTTTGCAAGGGTACAATTTTCAACTCTGGTAAGCCTAGAGTTGGGCCTGTTCTCTCAGAGGGTAAATACATTCATATTTGATGCATATTACCAAACTGCCCCCCCCAAATATTATGACAACTAACAATGCTTGAGATAGCCAGTCCTCACAACATCTCTAACACTAAGTTTCATCTATTTTTAAATGCTTTTTCCAGTATGTTAACAGAAAAATATCTCATTTTGTTATTTGCATATCTTCAATTTTCTGGTGATTAAAATCTTTGCATAGGTTTATAGTGTATCTGTATCTTTTTCTTAACATGTCTGTGATTCTCTGTTCAAACCCTTCACCCATTTTTCTTTTGGGTTGATCTTCTTCCTTTCTGGTTGCTTTTGGAAGAGGTGATCTTCCCCAGTGGTTAAGCACACCAGCTCCAAAATTGGGCTGCCCAGGTCCAACGTGGCTCCACTCTTTTCACTCTTCAGTCTGTGTAAGCCTGGGCAAGTGTTGCCATTTCCGTGCCTCACTTCTTTGTCCCTGGCATGGGATGACAGAACACCCATTCCTAGAGGCGTTGGGAGGTCATACAAGTTAGAAAATCATAGTCCCTGGCACCAAATGAGCATTCAGAAGTATCATGTAAAGGATGGGTTGAAATTCAAAATACTTGGACAGCTGTGTGGCCCCAGTACCAACCCCTGAGCACAGATAAAATAGATATCAGCTGCCGCACGTGAAGCAGCCTCCTATGGCATCGATCTGTAGAGGCCTGGAATGGGGACAGGGAAGTGGCTGGTCCCAGGGGAGTGGGGACAAGGAGGAGGCCCTTTACCAGCTGGTATGGAAACTTCCAGTGTTCTCACACCCAGGTCAGCTGTGCTGGTACTTACCTCCTGAGCAGGGCTAATAAGACACTGTGCCAGTTTGAAAACATTATGTCCCCCAAAACTCCATTACCTTTGATGTAATCTTGTGTGGGCAGACATACCAGTGTTGATTAGATTGTAATTCTTTGAATGTTTCTATGGAGATGTGCCCCACCCAATTATCCAATCAGATTGGATAATTTCCATGGAGGTGTTTCCATTCAGGGTGGGTCTAAATTAAATCACTGGAGCTATATAAATGAGCTGACAAACAGAAGGAACTCAGAACAGCTGAGAGTGACATTTTGAAGAGGAGCTACAGCCAAAAGGGACACTTTGAGGAACACACTGGAACTGAGAGAGGAACTTCAGCTTACAGAAATTTTGGAGACAGCCTTTGAAAGCAAACTTTTGCTCCAGAGAAGCTAAGAGAGGACAAATGCCCCAAGAGCAACTAAGAGTGATATTTTTGAGGAGCTGAAGCCTAGAGAGGAACATCCTGGGAGAAAGCTATTTTGAAACCAGAACTTGGAGCAGATGCCAGCCACGTGCCTTCCCAGCTAACACAGGCCTTCTGGACGCCATTGGCCATCCTCCAGTGAAGGTACCCAATTCTTGATGTGTTACCTTGGACGCTTTATGGCCTTAAGACTGTAACTGTGTAACCAAATAAACCGCCTTTGTAAAAGCCAATCCATTTTGGTGTTTTGCATTCTAGCAGCATTAGCAAACTAGAACAGACACTATGTGACACAGATATGTTTCCAGGACCCACGTGTCTTTCAACTTGTTTCCAGATTCTAAAGTTTTGAAATTTTATAGTATGCAAATATTCACCTCTGGTTTCTTCTGCTATTTTCCTGGACAATTTTAATATGTAAAATCTTTGAGCATGAACTTACATTTACTATTGCTATTCAGTTTTTTTTTAAACAGAAACCATTTGTATTAACAGAAACACCATATTCTATGAGATGCCATTTAAATATATATCTCAAACATGTGCAACCAAGGAAGACAAAAGGATCTATTTGGTGGTTGCCATTATGGTGAGCTTTGGGTAAGAATGATCCCTTTGAACAAGGCAGTTCCCTGCACCTACCTGGGCTCAGCTCCTTGTACCCTCCTGGGGATCCACACAGCACCCTGCAGCCACCTAGGCACCCAAACAGTTCCCTGAACCATCCTGGGTACACACATAGTTCCTGGCAGACTCTTGGGAATCTATACAGCTCCCTGCACCCTCCTAGGCATCCACACAGCTCCCTCCATCGTCCTGGGTACCCGCACAGCTCCCTGCACCTTTCTGGGCACCCACACAGCTCCCTCCACCCTCCTGGGCACCCACACAGCTCCCTGAAGCTTCCTGGGCACCTACACAGCACCCTACATCCTCCTGGGCTCAGTTCCCCCCTCCCCCAGGCACCCACACAGCTCCCTGTACCCTCGTAGCTTCCCACACAGCTCCATGCATTTTCCTGGGCACCCACGCAGCTCCCTCCACCTTTCTGTGCACAGTTCCCTGCACCCTCCAGGGTATCCACACAACTCCCTGCATCCTCCTGGGCTCAGCTCCCTGCAGCCTCCTGGGCTCCCACACAGCTCCCTACACCCTCCTGGGCACCCACACAGCTCCCTGCATCCCTTTGGGCACAGCTCCCTACACCCTCCTGGGCACCCATACAGCTCATTGCATTCTCCTGGGCTTCCACACAGCCCCCTGCGCCCTCCTGGAACCCACACAGCTTCCTGCACCCTCCTGGGCAACCAAGCAGCTCCCTGCATCCTACTGTGCTCAGCTCCCTCCCCCCTGGGCACCCACACAGCTCCCTGTACCCTCATAGCCTCCCACACAGCTCCATGCATTTTCCTGGGCACCCACACAGCTCCCTGCACCTTTCTGTGCACAGCTCCCTGCACCCTCCAGGGTACCCACACAGCTACTTGCAGCTTCCTGGGCACCTTCAAGCTCCCTGCATCCTCCTGGGCACCAACACAGCTCACTGCACCCTCCTGGTTACTCGAACAACTCCCTGCATCCTCTGGACTCAGCTCCCTGCAGCCTTCTGGGCACCCACACAGCTCCCTGCACCCTCTGGGGCACCCACATAGGTCTGTGCATGCCCCTTGGCACCCACACAGCTCCCTGCATTCTCCTGGGCACCAAGCAGCTCCCTGCATCCTCCTGGGCTTAGTTTCTTGCACCATCCTTGGCTCCCATATAGTTTCCTACAAACTCCTGGGCACCCGCACAGCTCCCTGCACTTTCCTGGGCACCCATACAGCAGCTTGCTTCCTTCTGGGCACCCACACAACTCCCTGCACCCTCCTGGGCCCCCACATAGCTCCTTGAACCCTCATGACCTCCCACACAGCTCCCTGCACCCTCCTGGGCACTCACACAGCTCTCTGCATCCCATAGGCACTCAGAGTTCCTTCCACCCTCCTGGGAATGGCTCCTCATTATATTCTTGGGTGCCCATTTGATTCATGTTTATCTCTCCCCCACTCATCGATATGTTCCATGAGGACAAGGACAGAATCTGTGTTCAGCTCCCCATTTCATTTCCACGGAGACAAGCACCATAAATATTTGTTGAAGGAGAGAATGAAAAAGAAAGCCAGAGTAATGAGGAACAGAGCGAGACAAAGAGAGAGACAGTGAGACAGACAGAAAGAGACTGAAGGAGAGACAGAGAGAATTGGACAGACAGGGAGACTGAGAGCAAGGGAGACAGAGCCTGTGTGGGCAACTTTGCTCCCTCCCAGCCCAGCCCACCACTCTGCGGGGTTCTCCCGGGAATGGGTGCTCAGCACAGCAGGGTGGGCACAGGTACGGTGGAGCCGAGGGTCTGCAGCCCTGATTCCGGGTTGCGGAAGCCCTCTGATGACCTCCTGCACCATGTCCATTCTGGTTATTTGTGTTCATGTCTCTTTCCATCATGGTGTTTGCTAAAGTTATCGGATGTGTAAATTACCATCCATCGAGTGACAAAGACTCAATTAAAGCAGGAGAGCAGAAGTCAAGGCTATCACCTGGGAGGAACAAGACCTGACAAGAGGTGATAATAACAGCTTTCTGCAGGGCACGTGCCCCAGAGCCAAACACCTGGAAACTCTCTCCCTCCACCCCAAACTTCCCCAGGGCAGGAGAAGGCTGAGCCCTTCCAGGGCACCCTGATGTCTTCTGGTTCCAGCCACATGAGGCAAGCCGGGCCCTGCAGAGCTCCACGGACCCTGTGGCCTGTCCCAGTGTCCTGGGCCAGGCTGTATACAGGGCCGGGCAGCAGGAAAGGCCTTGCTCACCTGCTGTCCTCTGGGCTGCTGCAGGAGGGGATTCTGCCAGGAGACCCCAGAATGTTGGACTAGATTGGCGGCCAAGGTCAGACCCACCCCCTGCTGACAGGGGGCCTAGGGCAATCACTGGTCCTCTGCATGGGGTGGGCACAGGAAAACAGAACAGACCAAGACAGGGTTCTGCCTCTTGGAGCACTGACCCCAGACAACTTCATGAACTCACTCAGCTTCTCCAGGTCTCCGTTTCCCCCACTTTTAAAACATAGGGAGATTTTCTAAGATGGCAGCTAGTTGTCAGGGGAGAGAGCCGCAGCCTTTGGGTGTTGGTGTCACCTCTACACCCTACTGACCAGGGCCCTGACAGCTTCTCTTCTCACCCTGGCATCCTCTGTCCTCCTGCTGCTCCCCTCCTGCCAGCGTGGTCTTCTAAAGCCCAGAAAGGGCCCCGTCTCTCCCACCCTGCTCAACCATCTTCCACAGTGGCAATCTTCCTAGCCTGGCATTTCAAGCCCATCATCATCTCTGTTCCCAAAAGAAACCTGGCCTCAGTGCATCCTCCTTCCCTTCGACACCCTGGGTACCAGCGATGCAGCCAATTCCTGTCCCAGTCAACAAGATGCAGGATGCCCACCAGATTTACCAGCCCCTTTTATGTGGGATCCCTTGGCACTTTGTACCTCTGAACTTAAAGCCCTCTTAGGTTATGTTACTGTTATATTTTGTAGTCTTATATTCTGTATTTTTACAGTTTGCATTTTTATATTATTGTATTACATTTTCCCCACTGGGTTATGCACTCCTACGAGGCGTTCCTCACAAAACTTAGCTCAGTGATATGTCCACACTATATACTCAGTGGGTGTTTCTCAAAGGGATGAATAAATACATAGGTAAATGGAAGAATAAGCTTAACTTACCTCCTTAGCCAGATCTGTAGAAAAAGGAATGGCGGTGAACCTCCTGCCCGTCTCACAAGGTTGCTGAGGAGAACCACTAGGACATAGTGGATGAAAGTGCATCGCAACATGAAACAAGCCTACAAACGTGGATTACCACTGAAGTTACCATGATCACCTCTCTCTTCTCTCTGCTCTCTGGGGCAAGGATGCTGGGAGAAAACAGCTACGGAGGGCCCTCGGCTGTCCTGAAACCCACAGCAGGGTCACCCTGAAGCAATGCCTTTTGTTTTGGTTTGTTTTGACTTGATTTCATTTGGTTTGTTTTGGTTTGATTTGGTTTGGTTCATTTCTGTTTTGTTTGGTTCAATTTGGTTTGGCCTTGCTTTGCTTTGCTTAAGTTTGTTTGGGTTAGCTTGTTTGAGTTCAGTTCATGTTATTTGGTTTGGTTTAGTTTGGCTGGTTTAGGTTTGTTTGGATTGGTTTTGGTTGGTTTGGTTGGTTTGGGCTTGGTTGGTTTGGCGTTCAGTTTGGATGGTTTGGTATGTTCAGTTCAGTTCAGTTTGGTTAGGTTATTTCAGTCAGTTGAGTTTGCTTGTGTTTGGCTTGGTTTGGTTCAGTTTGATTTGGTTTGGTTGGTTTGGTTGGTTTGGGTCAGGTTTTGCTCGGTTCAGTTTGGACTCTGGTTCAGCGCAGTTTGGTTCAATTTGTTTGGGTCTGGTTTGGCTCAGTTCAGTTTGGACTGTTTGGTTCAATTCAGTTTGGATAGTTTGGTTTTATTTGGTTTGGTGCACTTTGGTTTAGCTTTGTTTGTTTCAGTTTGTTTGAGTTTAGTTCAGTTTGGCTTGGCTTGGTTTGGTTCAGTTTGTTTGGGTTTAGTTTGGCTGGTTTAGGTTTGTTTGGGTTTGTGTTGGTTGGTTTGGTTGGTTTAGTTTGGTTCAGCTTGTTTGGGTTAGGTTTGTCTCAGTTCCATTTGTCAAGCAGGTCACCACCTGAATGATTCTTCTGCCCCCCGGGCCACAGTTCCTACCTTGGACGTCTCCACTCACTGATGCCCGCTCTGTGCCAGGGATACCTGGAGATCAACTGAGCCCTGAAGAAGAGGAACATGAGGGAAGGATTAGCAGGGTCATTCATGGGCTACTTCGCTGATCCTAGTGGGGGGTGAAGAGTTTCTGAACCGAGAATTACAGGAGCTTCTCACATCAGGAGGAAGACCACTCCCCCATACTCGGATAGAAGGGGCTGGAACTCCCCACTCTCCTTTCTGCCAGAATGTCCTCCTAAACCCCCTTCAGCTCTCTATGAATGGATGTTGCAAAATGAGAGAACATGTAAGTAAATGGAGAAAGAAGAGCACTTGAGCTCTTCAAAGATGGAAGAAGAATTCCTGGTTGAGAGGAGGGAAGGAAGCTGGTATGTGGGGCTAGTTCTTACTCCTGGAGAGCTGGTGGAATTTCAGGCCAGGGAAACTCAGGCCTTGATGCATGGTCATGGCACTTGGTGCTGCAGTGCCAGCCGATAGCCCAACCTTCACTTCCTCGGGGGGTGAGGGGACACACAGTCCTCCAAGAGTGTGGAGGAGACATCTGCTCCTCCCAGCAGCCAATGGGTGCACAGCTGGACAGAGGCTGATGCAGGGGGGAGTCACAGCCCCAACTCTAAGCCCTGTTTATCCTGGGGATGCGTGCAGAGCACAAGGCTCAGGAGAGGGAGCGCACATGGCTGTCTAGGGGACACTGCCACACTTCAGTTGGAAAACATAAGGTGGCTTCCACTTCCCTTGCCAGCTCCACCCCTCCTCAGTCACATCTGGGGAGCTTCACTGATACCCCAGTTCTTAAGTCAACTTAAATCCAATCCAATTAAATCAGACCTTCTGACCAAGGCACAGTTCCCAAAGGTGTGGACCTGCTCATTGGTGTCTGGGAGCCCAGGTGGGCCTGTGCATGTCTCTCACTGAGGACCCAGGTCTGGCACCCTTGCCCATGCCCTACTTTCTGTCATATTGGCTGGGAACCTGAGCTCATCACCCTGAACTCTCCAGCTATCCCCCCGTGACACACCTGGTGGTCTACCTTAGGCACTGTCTCCAAAATCTTTTTGCAATCCTTCCTTGTACCTCATCCTCTCCCAGGACAGGCCCACCTTGCCCCCTTGCTGAGCAGTAGCCTTTTCACCAGGGAGGAGCTTAGACCCGAACAAGGAAAAATTCTAAGCTAAGAAAGACTGGGAATGCTATCCAGGTTTCAAAACAGGGAGGGACATGACCTGTTGGCAAATCCCATAATCCTGCTGCTCCTGCACCACACTTACAATGTAGGCTGAAATCCAAGCTCCTCACCCCTTCTGTCTCCTCATCCAAGGCATGGCTTATCTTCCTGACTTCAACATGGACGACACCAAAACTGTCTTACAATGGAGAGTCAAAGAAACCTGCCAGACAGCAGGCGGAGAAGTAAGTCTGGGCAAGATTGTCTTTGCCCACACATATTGGATGGGTAGAAAGAACAGGCATTTCAATTCATCATTTGCTTTGGTAGCATCACATATGTTGAGTGCTCCCTTAAGTGTGAATCCCTAACTTTCACTTAAAATGTCTTCCAAGAGACTGACAGAACACTGGAGTAAAAAGCTATCATGCATTCTGGAAATAGCCATTCGCTTACCAGGCAATGCAATTAAAGGTGACTGAAGCTGCAAAACCCCTGCAATGGACCGCAGTGTCTTCAAAGCCAGGAAGGGGTGTAGGACCAATGCACACATCTTGAGGGACTATAGCTCAGGCACAGAACAGCCATCTGTCAAATGCATCAGACGGATTCTCAAGACAGCCTGTTTTGCTTCCAGCAATATATGTCAATATAGGGGGATAAGGGAGTTTAATTAAGTAGCAAAAGCAGAAGCAATCACAGCATTTTTCACTATTCTTGAAATGATATTGGTGATTCTAACGTGCTGCTGAGGTCCACATGGAGCATGACTCAAGGAACATCATGCCTATCAGAAGGTTCCACAACACCAGGGTGCAACTCCCAAGGCGGAAAAGGATATTTCGACTCCAGAGGCAAAGAAGGAGGATCCAAACATTAATCCTTATGCTTGCTGACAAAGAAATGCATACAATTCTTTAGTCAAAAAAAATAGTTTGGGGTGCATTTAATGTAGCACCTCCACTTCCTCCTAAAATGCAATTCAGTAGGTGATACATCTTATGGAGTGTCCTTAGACTCAAGAAAACAGCACGGATTTGAGGATCTACTCTGGGCCAGGCACTGCAAGCGAGCAGACTGTTTGAGAGCAGCATGGCAGGGGCCAGGAAGGACATGCATAGAGGGTCTCTAGGAGCCCCCAGCAGGGACCCAGTACCAGATGTAGGGTGTCAGGGGAAGCAGACATCTAAGCCAACCCTGAAAGGCAAGGAGTTGGACAAAGGGGAGGGGGCTGGGGGATTGCAGGTATGGGGAACAGGATAGTCAAGCGTCCAAGGGCAGAGATGTAGGTGGTCTTTGTGGGAACTACGAGAAGCTCCACTGGGCTGTAGTCTTGGGCCATGGGGGAAGAGGGGAATGGTCCAGGAGAAGTAAGTAAAGTTCAGCCCTGAAGACCTAGGAGTTTGCCTTGGGCTCTACCAGGTGGGCAATGTCAAGGCATTAAAGGAGTTAGAGGAGCACTGTGTTAGGGAGACATGAACAGACTTACAGTGTGGAAAATGCACAGGAAGAATATATTGCAGGGCTAGGGGTCAGTTAGGAGACTGTCACCATGTGACCAGGCAGAGATAGTGGTGGTCAGAGCCAGAGTGAGGAGGCTGGAGATGGAGAGAAGTGACCAGACTGGGGGTATATTTAAGGGTAAAATCACTGGGCACTGGAGAGGTGCTGGGTGGAGGGAGGAGGTAAAGGATGCCTTTGGTGGCTGGGTGTTTTGCAGGGTCATTGGCCAAGAGGTTTGGGGGAACAATAAGTTTAGTTGAAACAACTCCGTATGTTTCAACTCCATATGTTTCTGGGCCACGGTTGGAAAATCTATCCATTCAGCTGCTGTGCTTGGCCATGGGATAAGAAGACACAGTCCCACATGGAGTCCTAGGGCTGATAGGAAACTCAGCCCTTGGACTCTGTGCTTTTCCCCACCAAGCCAACCTCCGCTGGCCATCTTTGCGGATCTGGGCTAGCTTCCTCCCTGCTGTTGGATCCTGGTGTGCCCTGATCCAGGGCCTGTTCTGCCTCCTTCCTCAGGCAACGCTGGCCTTGCTATAAGGGAGCTAGCCCAGAGATAAGGCAGGTAGGAGAGGGGAGGCTTTTGCAGCTCCACAGATAATACGCCTGGAATCTCCCCAAGACCCTTCCTTCTGCTGCACAGCACCAGTTCCCAAACGGGGAGCCTCTGGGTGTGTGTCCAAAACTGGGCGATCAAATGCTTTGCCCTCTGCTCTCTTCACCTCCAGGTGAGCTCACAGTCACACCCCAGAGCAGGGACATTCTCTCCTATAAAATTCATGGAAATTTCAATGGTTGGGTCTCCCTGTTCAGTTACCTTGCTCCCTATTTTGCAATCCCCACAGCCCCTGCTTAAATTAGCAGCTCACGAATCCATAAAGGATCTCATATGAGCTGAAGCAACATCTTTCTTCAACGAGTGAGCAAACAGAAGCTCAGAAAGGGATCAGCTCCCACTTGAGCCTGCAGCCTAAGGAGCTTTCCCGTCCTGTGGAGTAAATTCATGTTTCTTTCTCTTGCCCATGCTGAGAAGACAGAAGGCTGTTCCTGGGGTCTCTACACGTTCCCGGGGTCTCCACTCCCCAATTCCACCCTGGGTGCAATGCTAGGCAGGGCGTGGCCGTGCAGACAGTCTCTTACAGCTTTGGAGGAATTGCGGCAGGGAAATCAGATGAATAATGGTGTTTGGCTGCAGCCACATCTGTAACAGAGATCAACAGGGCCAACCCAGCCAATTTGGCTTAATAGATCACTGATTCACCTCCATCAGCCGGCTTCCCTCGGCCTCCCACGCCTTCCGTTCTTCCTCTCTTCCAGCTCAAGTCTGAAAGCCCCTCTGCTAACCTCTCCTGCCTTTCTCCCTCTGGCTTAGGTGAGACCCATGGCCCTCCAGTGGTCTCTGCAGACACCGTGGTGCTGTTCTATGGGAGCAGCCACCAGGGCAGAGCACATCTTGCCCCTCAGAAGAGGGTGGGGTGGGAGATACCTCTCTGATAACGGTCTCTACCAGAACTCACTGAGTGGGTCTGGCAAGGGGCTCAGCCACTCCAAGCTGCAGGCTGAGTTTCCTCATCAGTCAACAGGAGGCTGGGAGGAGGCTTTTCAAATGCAGAATGAAAATGGCCTCTGTAGAGAGAGCCAAGAGCAGAGATCTGGAGTCAATGTTCACTCAACTTCCACAATTCTGAGCTCATTGTTCACCCTTCACTCCTCCCTCTTCAAAACCGGTGTTTCACACAACAGGGCCAGGGCTGCAGAGAGCATTTCTGTTTCAAGACGTCTTTGCACAATGCAATTTGGAAATGGCCCGGAATGAAATTAAACGGCAGTTTGGTTACACTTTAATCACTGCAGGCAGATCGAGATGCCACTGCAATTACGACAGAGGAATCTATATTTATTGTCTTGTGGGGATTTGCATCGGAGATACAGTGAGCTTTGCGCAAGGCACCCAATTTATTCATAAAGCCGTAGCAAGGCACTGCAGCTGTGATTCTGGCGTGCCTTCCTCCCGCATCGCAGAAGGAGCCCCCTTCGCTCTGGAGGCATTTTGGGTCCTGGCTCTGGTTTGATGAAGTAGGAAGATGCAGTGAGTCCAGCCCCCAGCCGATGGGGAGAGGGGAGGGATGGGCAGAGCCCAGCTCAGACACAGCTTGCCGTGAGCCCGGGGGTGCTGGGGTGACTTGGTGCTGATGAATGTGGATGAGGAACGCTTGGCAGCAAAGGCAGGCCCCACAAAGGCTGACAGGAAAGACAAAGACCCATACAAACAGGGCCAGAACACAGGCCCAGGCAGACTCCAAGGGCTCTATAATTTCCCTGCCTATTTTGATCACATGTGACCCATTATCAAAAATGTATATCATTAGACAGACATTTGTGAGACGCCCACTCCCTGCCCCACCGCAGACTAGAGAAGATGGGAGGTAGGAACGCAGTGACAAGGGGGATAGAACACTGTTGAGCAGGGATACCAGGAGGAGAAAGCCACTCAGGCCACAGCCCTGGGCCAGGTGCTCAGGTAGTGGCGGAGTGGGGGGGCCGGGGCAGACGGAAGGAGAGCCACATCTTAGCTCCCCGGGGTCCCACAGATTGGGGTGGCTTGAGAGATGATGCATTAGGGAATAAACCCCAGTTATACCCACCCCACCAGTGGTGTTGGGTGCCAGCTTGAATCAGTGACTCACACTGGTAGCTCCAGGTGGGCCATAGAAGAGTACCTGCACCCAGGAAAGCAGCAGCCCACCCCACCCCACCCTACCCCCATGCCCAGAATGGCTGGAATAAAATGAATTCTGGCCATCTCTGACCTGTTTGTAAAACTGATTCAGTTACTTAGTGTCCTTAGGCCAGCAAAGGTTTTAGTTTCCTGGGCTGCTCAGACTAATGCCATGAAATGGGTTGGGTTAAACAATGGGAATTTATAACAATGGGAATTTATTCTCCTACAGCTGAGAAAAAGTCCAAATCAAGGCATCATCAGTGCAATGCTTTCTTCCTGAAGACGAGTGCTCTGAGGCTGGCTGCCGGCAGTCCTGGGCTCCTCTGTCACATGGCAAGTCACATGCCTCCTGGTCTCTCCTTTCTTTTCTGGGTTGCATTGATGTCCAGCTTCCTGTGGCCTTCTCTCTCTGTGTCTGAATTTCATTCCACTTATAAAGGGCTCCAGTAATAGGATTAAAACCCATCCTGATTGAGATGAGCCACACCTTAACTGAAGTCACCTCCTCAAAAGATCCCACTTAAAATAGGTTCACACCCACAGGAACGGATTAAGTTTATGAACATGTTGTTCTAGGGTACATACAGCTCCAAACCACCACAGGGTTCTAATTAAGAAAGAAGAGCTCCAGAAATAAGTTCTATGCACCCCACCCCAAGGCATGAAGAGAAGGAGCCGCCTCTCCCAAGTCTGCAGCTTCTCACAGTGTTGCAGGAATTAAGAGTCAATGTGAGGCTAACAACTGTGAGCTGACACTGCATTTCTCTGTCTCTTTGGTCTCTATCTCCATCTCTGACTCCTTTCCCTCCCTTCCTCTCTTTCTCCTCTCTCCTTCCCTCTCCTTCTTTCCCTCTCTCACTCTCTGTCTGCCTCTCTCTCCCTCCTTTCTCTCCCTCTCCCTCCCTCCTCTCTCTGCCCCTCTCACACATACAGAGCTAACATTTATTGAGTACTTACTATATATGTCAAGCACTCTTCTGAATACTTTACATGATCCCCTCTATATCCCTTTTAACAATACAAGGAATAGACACTGCTTTCACCCCATTTTATGAAGAAGCTGAATCTCAAAGAGTTCGAGTAAATGGAGCTGGCTCCATGGCTGGTGAGAGCAGGATCATCTGATCCTGTGCAGCTGGATCCAAACCTCTGGGGCCTCCCCAGGCAACACCATGGGTAGGTCCAAAAGGAACTGAGGCCTCATCAGTGTATAGAAAATCACAGGAAACACTGGCCTTCAGGAACACCCCACCACCACCACCACACACACACATACACTATTCTCTTTGTCTCTGAGATGTTCCCCCAAAGGGACAACAGAAGGAAAGCAGCAGAGCCTCACCGGGTCAGAACCAGATGCTTCTAGCTGGTGTCCTGGCTCCATTAGCCACACTGGACACTCTCCTCTGGCCCAGCTGTGGCTGCCCTCCGATGAGGACATAGGTACTTCTCTGCAGCCAGCGCAGTAATCGGGGCATTCACTTGTTTCCAGTGGAGCAAGGCACTGAGGCCCTGCAGCACACAGCCTACCTCCAGTGCAGCACCACAGACTTCAAAAGGCTTTCATCTGTGGGGAGATGGAGGAAGCACCCCAGGCCAGGGGGTTGCAGCCTGGGCCCCCTCCTCTGAGTGAGGAAGGGGTGGACCCAGCCATCTCAGAGGCCCCTTTCAAGTCTAGACATTGATGCTCAGACTCTTACTTCCATGCTTCTGTGGTTTAGGTTTCAGGGAGCTCTGCCCATGGGATCAACACTGGTTTTTGCTGCCTTAGGCAGCTTCTCTTCTCCAATGGTGAGTTCCACCTCTCCCTCCTTTTGCTTCTGCCTATGGACAGGTAGAGGCCCCAGCCCCTTGGTGAGATGAAGCCGTTTGAAACCATTCACAGAAACATTGACTAAAGAGGGCTAAACTGAGCCATCATGGAGAACCAAACACTCAAGGCCTCCCGGATCACTGGGGGAGACTGTCTGATCTGACTTTCAGCAATAGATTGTAATTCATAACACAACGTTCGTTACTCCACTGTGTGGATTCTAATTAACTGTCAGAAATGCATTGTTGAGGGGATGATGGATGATGCTGAGGAACCTATTAGTACAGATCATTCAGTTCTGCCCATGCGCAGCCCTAGCCCAGAGAAACTGGCTCTGGAGATGCTGAGTTGCAAGTGAAAAGGCCCTTGGTGGCCTTTCCTGGCCAGCGATTATGAGGTGATTAGTGCCACCTCCTGCACCTGCAATGGGCACAGACATTGGTACTCCAGGTCCCACAATTGCAGGACACAGGAGAACAGCTTCAGATAATGTCCACTGAGCGTTGGAAGAGACTTTGCAGCCTGGAGTGGTGGCCCCAGGGAGCAAAATGGAAATGATACAGGGCAAACACATGTCCTACATGTGGGTCTGACAACCCAATCACCTGAGTACAGGGGAGATGTGGGGTTCACAGTGATGGCTGCTCATGAAGGGTTGACCAGCTGCCCAAAACACTGGTGCAAAAATAGTCCACATTTGGAAAAGTAAGTTATCTCTGTACATAGGTCTAGAAGGCTGCCTACTTTGTTTGACACCTGCAAGACTGCATTCAACTCCAGCCAGTGTATTCTAAAAGAGGCATTGGCAAGCCAACCTGACCTCATGCACAGCAGAGAGAGCAGTCAGGTTACCATGTCATGGGAGAATTACTTAAAGGAACCAAAGATACTGGGACTCACCCAAGATTGCATTGCACTGAATCTAAGACACTAATGATTATATTGTTTCCATTATTTTATGTGCCATTTATTAAGAAGGAAAAAATCTCTGCCAAGTACAAATACAGGCATTTCTATGTCTTAAGATTTTTATTTTATATCTATTCAATGAGAATTTTGGCTTAATTTGACAATATTTTCTATCATGTAACTGTTTTATGTGATGGTGATCCTATGAGCTGGGGACGCTATGAGATGAGGGCAATATTAGATGGGGTTGCTGTGAGATGGAGATGTTGTGACATGGGGAACCTAAGAGAGAAGATGCTATGAGCTAGGGATACTATGAGATGAGAGGTGCTATGAGATGGGGGTGCTATGAGCTGGGGACACTATGAGCTGGGGACATTATGAGATGGAGATGCTATGAGCTGAGGATTCTATGAGATGGGGACACTGTGAGATGGGAGATTCTATGAGATGGGGATGCTACAGATGGAAGACCTACTGGCAATTGCAAACAGTTGGGGCCCCACAGTGGAGGGGATGCATGAGGGGAATGAGCACCCCATCACTACTGGTGTTTCTGCCTATTCTTTTGAGCCAGATCTTAGATACATCCCGTGTGTTGTTACAGGGCTAAAGGAGGAACTAAGTAAAGCCCCGCACAGCAGCTGAGTCAAGCTGCACTATTACAGCATCCACCCAGTACTGGGTGCTGAGTATTTGACTTTTCCCTCTCTGGACACAGGAGTCTTTTGATGATGATATTAGCTTCCTGCCCCAAATGAGATTGCACTTCCTGTCAGTAGTAGAGAAAAAAAATCAGAGTCTCAACTAACAAGAAGATCACTCATGTTTTACTTCCCTGGAGAAACACTATGAAATCAAACTTAAATATATTACTGGACAAATATTATCTTTCAAAAGTCTTTGAAGTGGCCTTTAGATGTTTGCTGATGTAATATGGAGTTTATCTTCCTCTCGCCTGCTGAGTATTGCAAGGTCTCCATCCTCCCCAGCTGGCTGCGAGGTCACCCTTGGTGGGGACTCGGAATGAACTTTCATGTGAAAGAGCACCCACAATGTCGATGTGTTAACAACCGCGCATGCAGTGACCCTGCCCTGCCTGGAAGCATGCCTCTTCCCCTTTCTTCTAATGACAAAGTCCTCCTTAAAAACCTGAGGTCTTTTTTCTCCTGACCATTGACTCATCATCAGGTAAGTTCTCCCAGCCCAGGTATCTATGCAGAATAAGATCTAGGGGGTTGTTTAACTCAGGACTTAGGAAGACAGTGAAAGGATCTGTTGATAACTCAGAACCACTCTCCAGGGTTACATTGGGTGACTCTAGAGACCCCCGTGGTATTTGGTGTTGGCCTCCTGTTCTTCCTCCCAAAGAAGACACTATAGAATGTCTCCTTTAGCCTCACCAAACCTCTCTGATCACCCCGTGCTTGGCAGAGCAGCCTGTGATCCATTTCGAGCCCTTGGGGGCCCGGGAGTCTGCACCAGACTGAGCTGATCACCCCTCCCCTGTCCTCACTGAGCACACACTCAAAGCACAGCCTCTAGGTGCCGAGGCTTTGTCAACTGATGCCTGTCAAAGACTTGGCCACCTCTCCATCCCCTGCCAATGCTACAACTTTCTTCCTTCTACACCAAGCATGCACGAGCCTCCCCCAGCCACCAACCACCACCTCTTTAAACTGCCTGCCCCCAGCTGGGAATGGCAGGGAACATGCCCACCGAGAGGCAGTGTCAGGCCTTTGGCAGCCAGACCACTCCTTGCGGTCTCTCTTCCTTTGCAGCTCTAGCAAGAACCCAGGCTACAAACTTCTGGGGATTCACATTGGATCCAAATTACTGAACAGGTCATGAACCTGTTCCCTCTTTTTCCATAAACAAAGACAAAGCACGTTTCTGCTGCTTGAGGAGGTTCGCTATCAGTAATGGCAAGAGATAAAACCAAAGGGAGTAACCCAAAGACGCTAAACAGAACTAAACAGAAGCCCTCAATTCTGCGGGCCTTGGAGAGTCTTGTCCACTTGGGCCACAGTCTTGCTCTCCTGCCCTAGCGGCCCTTTAAGGCTTGAGGCCTCTCTTTCCAGCAGTGATAAAAAGGATGGAGGAGGGGGCTGGGGCAAGGCAAGAAATGAGAAGTGGAGAGCTGCAGGAGGGATGGGGCAGCCATCGGCTCAGGGCCCCCAGAGAAGCTGAGAGAGGGCCGAGGACATGCCGGGACTCGGCATGTGGTCAATCAGGTGACCTCGAGGGAGCCCTTTCTGCAGAGGGCAATGTTGGATGGCAGGGTGTGAGATTGAGGATGGTGCTGGCAGGGAGGACCCAGGGAGCACCACAGCCCTGTCTGCAACAAGCCAAGTATGACCCGAGGGGGCCACAGGGCAGCAGGGGATTGCAGGTAAGAGGGCTTGAGGATGTGTCAGCAGGTGCAGATAGAAGGAGGGAGGCAGAAGGTGCCAAAGGGAGGGCAAACCTGGGAGAGCCCGCTGTGTGATCACTCACGTCCCACCAGGTGGGTGGCACCCCAGCCCAGGGATGGGTCTGGACTCCCACATTTACTCCCCATCCATCCCACCACTGAACACAGTGCGCCCAGCATCAACTGGGCCGCTCCCAATTACATGCCAATGAAAACAGGAAGATAGGAAGGCAGGAAAGTGAGGAATGGAGAATTTGAGATCCAGAAAAAGGAAGGTGGGGTTCCTGCTGCATAAGCTCAACTTTCTCAGTAGAGCAGAAGACAAAAACCGTCTGCTCAAAATGAGACAGACAGGAAAGCACTAGAAGGTTAAGCAACGTGGGGAAGATTTGGAAATGCCTTCATGAGCAACATGCTCCAGCAGACCTCCCCAGCACAGGCCACAGCAGGTGGGTGCACCATGGGACCACAGCCAAGCAGGGCCCAGATGCCAGGGGACTAGGGGCAGCCCCTGCAAGGCTCAAACAGCCAGAGCCAGGGCTTCTCAAGGAGAGGCTCAAGCAGGGCTAAGGCCACCAGCCCGTGACATGTAGCACCTGCTACCCAGTGCAATGCCCTTTGCATGGCTCACAGGAGTCCCACATACACCCACTTCCCCAGCAGCCGCCATACCACGCCTTAGCATACAGGGGGAGTTTGGATCCCCGTCTGCCACCCAAGGGCACAGCCCACAGCCCAGGGCAGCCAGGTGTGACAGAGGAGGAGGGGCTGGGGAGGGGCTTCACAAAGAGCAGCTGGAGGCCCAAGTCCAGGCACCCACATCCGATCACACACATGGATGCAAATGTCCACTTGGGGCTCACGTGCCCTTCATGGTGCCCAAGCCAGCCGCAGGGGGATGGCTCCAATAGGGCACGTGCACCCATCATTTGGAAATACCTGATACAAGAAAAGCCCAATAAGAAATCCATTCATATTACTACAAGAAAATCCAACAATAGTTTTGGTGATGAAAGGAAAGAAAGAATTGTTTGATTCTTTAAATATAATTTCAACTGTTGTAAATTTCAGAATGGCTGTAAAAACCGGTTTTAAAATTTTTATCACCTGCTTATATGAGCAAAGATTCCAGTCTGTGGTGCCCATCAGGAATTTGAACAAATTGTCACCAATCTGAGGCATAGATTGCATGGTAACTACTTTGAGCATTAAACCTGGTATGTAAGAAAATTTTATGTTTCTAGAAGCAAGCTTAGTCTTCTCATGTAAAAAACTATATGGCTTCCTAGAACTCTTCAATAAATTTAATATTTAATATCTTCCTTAAAATTGTGTACTTTTTCATTCTCATCAACCTTAAAAAATGTAAAAAGGTGTAAAGAATATTTTAGCCAAGTACCATCTACATACCCCCAAGTCCCTTCCAGGTTGCTCTAGTGCTCCATTCAAATATGATTTTCTGTGCATACCACAGAATGAAAAAGAAACAAGATCAGAACACAGCATGGAAAAAATCAAAGAATAAAAGAGATGATGTAGATGTGGTGGCCAGGCCAGAGCCATGCAGCACCTTCCCCAGCAAAGCCCTGTGTCAGAGAAGTGGAACCTGGTGGGTTGATTCAAACCAAAGCCACGTAATGGGCTCAGCCCCAGGCTGGAGAGGACAAGAGGGCTACTGGGGTGGCTGACGGGAAAGCCAGCCTGGCTGGGTGGTTAGGGGATGTGGAGGTTAGTTTATCCTACCTGGGAACTTAGATTCAGGGTTCAAATCCAACCCAGATGAATACTGCATTTACCCAGGTCCTCTTTCCCCATCTGGGCAGTCCTCCCAGTTATTGGTAAAGACTTCATACCTGAGACATTACCATGTTTCTCATGGATGTGAAGTATTTCCATTTTAGAAGTTCTCCCTCTTATCCCATATTTCAATCCTCTGCAATGCCGCTGCATTCCATGTTCCCACTGCAACCACAATATGCATGCATCTCCATTCACAGACAGGTGGGAAAACCAGTGTCAGTGAGGGATAGGGAGGGTGGGATTCATGCCATGAGGAACACCCTCCCAGGTCCAGGCCCCATCGTGTTTCAGCCACTGACCCATCAAGGGATCTCTGACTGGTCACATCTCCTTTCTGACATCAGATTCCTTATTTGTAAAATGAGAGGGTATAAATGATCTTTAAGGTCCCTTCCAGCTGACATTTTCCATTCCAGAGGTAACCAGCCTCCAAAAGCAGTAACTAAATGCCAGTTCCACATGTGGCAGAGAGAACCCAGGCTCAAAGTCACTAGAATGGAACTTACAGGTGACCAAGATGTCAGTGTAAGACACTGCAGTGAGCAATTCCCCCTTACAATCTTTGAACAACTGGCAAAACCTGGCAGAGCCATCTCCCTCAAAACTCCAGAAAACAGTTAAAGGGTTGCAAGTGCCGAATCAAGAAAACAGAGATTTAAACCATGGTGAGAGAAGACTGTGGTGACCCTCCTGTACCAGCCAGTGCCATCCATGGTGCCAGCCTGTGTTCCCATCATGGGGCCCTGGCCCTGTTCTGGAAGCATCTGTAGGGTGTCTGTATGTCAGTGCCAATCTAGCTGGTGGCAGCCTGAAAGACTGAACCAGGAAACTTCTCTCTGTTTTGCCTTCCCAGAACTTGTCCTGTAGGAAGAAGCAGCTTGCAGACGGGTAAAGCAGTGTAGGAAACAATTAAGTCACAGTGGCCTGGGGCAAAGGATTGCCTGCTTTAAGTCATACAATAGAGGGAAAAAGTCTATTTCATAGGGACTAGAGGGAGTATTCAAATTCATGTACATAGGGAATTCCTAAGGTCATGATGAAGCACAAGCCCAGGACGATAAGCAAGCTCAGAAAACAGAGAACCTTGCATTTCACATTCACCTCAGGCTTATCTTCTTGATAGGAGGGTTAAATGCCAAAAGAGAGCATCAGGCAATGCAGAACCAATTTGCAAAGACTGTGAAAGTTGTTTTTACATGGTTTTATTTGTTTTTGTTAGCCCCTGGCACTCAAGGAAATCTCTGCAATGTCACTATTTGGATACAAAGTTAGGAATAGACAGCTCAGGGACCAAGTCACAGAGTTAACACCACAAGAGCTTAAATGTACAGGGAGTGAAACAAAGATTACAAGAAATATAAAGAAATAGGAAATGATGGGCCACCAAAGGAAAAAGATAAAAATCTAGAAACTAACAATGAAGAAGATTAGACTTCTGATACAACAAACAAATTTTTTTTTTAAAAACGATCCTCAACATGCTCAAGGAGATAAAGGAAAACACAGAGAAAGAACTAAAAGATAGTAGGAAAACAATGAACAATATGAGAATCTCAACAAAGAGATAGAATTTTTTAAAAGTCCACAATAAATGAAATAAAAAATTCCCTACATGAATTTGGAGCAGATTCTAGATTTGGAGGAATTCTAGAGCAGATTGGAACTTATAGAAGAAAGAGCCAGTGAACTCAAAGGCAATACAATTGAAATGAATCAGGCTGAAGAGAAGAAAGATAAAAGAATGAAAGAGATCTGTGGGACACCATCAAGCACACCAGTATACATATTATGGGAGTCCCAGAAGAAGAAAAAGAGACAGGGGCAAAAGGACTATTCAAATAAATAATAGCATATAACTTCCCCAATCTAAAGAAAGACATGAATATGCAAATTCAAGCAGCCCAACAGAACCCAACTAGGATAAACTTGAAGACAACCACACTCAGACACATGGCAGTCAAACTGTCAAATGCCATAGACAAGGAGAGAGTTCTGAAAGCATTCAAAAGAAAAGCAAAGTATTAGGTACAAGGGAGTCTCAATAAATTAAGTGCTGATTCCTCATCAGAAACCATGGAGGCAAGAATGCAATGGAAAGAAATATTTATGGTGCTGGGAAGAAAACAATTGCCAACAAAGAATTATATATCCAACAAGACTGTCTTTCAAAAATGAGGGAGAGATTAGGACATCTCAAGATAAACAAAAACTGAGGGAGTTTGTCTCCAATAGACCTGCCCTATAAGCAATACTAAAGGGAGTGCTTCAGACTGAAAGGAAAAGATATCAACAACAGATCAAATAAACACCTCAGGTCAAATAAAACAAATAAAACAAATAAAAACCTCAGGTAAAGGTAACCAGTGGGTAATTATAAATGCCAGTATGATTCTCTTTTGAGTATGTTAACTCTACTTTTTACTTCTTCCATTTTCTAAAATGCAAATACATGAAAAGTAATGATAAATCTATAGATTGTGACATACAATGTATAAATATATAATTTGAGGCAAGTATAACAAAACGGGAGGGAAGGAGGGATATGGGAACTTGTATGTGTGTGCTATTCAAGTAAGCTGGTATCACATCAAATATGATTGTTATAGATTTAGGATATTAAATTTAATCACAATGAAAAAATACATGGACAATACATACAGGAAAAAAAATGAGAAGGAACTAAAAAAAATCAATTAAATAAGAAAGTAGGCATTAATTGAAGAATCAAGGGACAAAAAAAGGTATAAGATTTACAAATAACAAAATGAACTATGAAAATCCTGCATTATCAGTAGCTAGTTTAAATGTAAATGGATTAAACTTTCCAGTCAAATGGCAGATTGGATAAAAAAACAAAAAGGTATGACCCAACTATACACCATTTGCTAGAGACTCACCTTAAATTCAAAGACACAATTAGACTGAAAGTGAAAGAAAGGGAAAAAATACATACCATGCAAATAGTAACCATAGAACTGGGGTAGTTATGTTAACACCAGATAAAATAGACTTTAAGTCAAAAACTGTTTTGAGGGACAAAGAAGGACACTACAAACTGCTAAAAGGTCAATTCAAAAAGAAGACATAATAATTACAAATACGCATGCACCTAAAGTCAGAACCCTAAAATGTATGTAGTAAATATTGACAGATTTGAAGGAAGAAATAGTTTTACATTAATAGTAGGAGACATCAATATAGCACGTTCAATAATGGATAGAACATCCAGAATGAAGATCAATGAGAAAATAGAAGATTTGAATGATTTTCTAAATAACTAGACCTAACAAACATATATAGAACAATTCACCCAACAACAGCAGAATATACATTCTTCTTTTGTTGCAAGGATCATTCTCCAGTATAGAGCATCTGTCCAATCACAGAAGTCTCAATAACTTTAAAAATATTGAAATTGTACAACGTACCTTCTCTAACCACAATAGAATGAAGCTAGAAATCAATAAGAGAAGGATAACAGGAAAATTAGCAAATCTATGGAAATTAAAAATACACTCAAACAAATGATAGGTCAAAGAAGAAATCACAAGGGAAATTAGGAAATATTTTGAGGCAAATAAAAATGAAAACACAACACATCAAAACTTATGAGTGCAGCAAAGGTAGTGCTAAGTAGGAAATTTATACCTCTAAATGCTGACATTAAAAATAATAAATATTGGCGGGGCAAGATGGTGGAGTGGTGAGGAGCAGAATTTCATCTCTCCCCTAGAGCAGCTGGCAATTACCCAAGAACTATCTGAAACAGTGTTTTCGGGGTCTCCAGTAACCAGTCACACATTGGACACAAGTTTGGAATTGGAGGAAAAGCTGAGATCGCAACAAACATTATAAGTTCCCCGGACCAGGGGTCTGGCGCCCCTCCCCACCCAGACCTCACAGACTGTCTTGCTGCAGGCTCCCTGAAAGGGGGTGGGGGGACAAAAAACAGCAATCTGCTGAGGGCAAGAAGGGAGGCTCAACCCAACCTCAACTGCAGAATTAATTAACAAATTAATTAACTAACTTTGGGAGCTGGGGTGCTAAAGAAGGGCTGGGCTCCGAGAAGTGGGGGCACGTAAAAGCGGGCACCCATTCCCAGACTCCAAAAAAGCCATTTTTTTTCCCCTACATTTTGTCCCTTCTGCCCTCTCACTGATCCCTTAACTTTTTGCATTTCAATAGCCCCCGGCAGGGGTGGAACTGAAGTGGTTGGAGAGTAATTATCAGACAATAGCCCAAAGTATATCTTTAAATGCTCTGTTCTGACACTGACAAAACTTCCAGGCTGGGGAAAGACTTTTAAAAGAGACATTTTTTTTTTTCCTTTTTTCTTTTTTTTGATTTCTTTTCTACTTTTTTTTTTTTTAAATCTGAAAGTAATATATGTGGTTATTTTCTATCGGAAAGCCCAGGTTGAGGGACTAGGCTGGGCTTGGGGGAGACAGAGTACCCACAGTGTCTTTGAATTCCATATTCACTACTGAAGGCCTCCACCCCCGTCTTTAATTGGCAACTCAGGCTGACCAAGGAATCTACCTGGAGAGGCCCCAAAGAGGAGAGAGGAGAAGGGAATAGTGCCCCTGAGAGGCAACTGGAGTTCTAAGGATTGGGAGAGTAGAGGGAGGTCCAGCTCAACCGGCAGTCCTCCTGGGAATTCAGACCCCAGGGGCTAGAATTCAGATTCCGGCTTCAGTCAGCCATGCCCCTCACAGGATCAGAGTCACCAGGAGAACTAAAGTCTACATACTTCCTTACACTGGTGGGGGAGCTGCGGGCTGGCGAGTGCCACCTGCTGGACAGGAGAGGAAAAGCACCAATTCTAAAGGCCTCATAGGAGGGTCTCATTCTCAGGAAAACTCCATACCCTCCCAATGAAACCTGGGCCTCACTAGACTGGGAAAATCTGACTAGGGTTGACCATATTTGAGGAGACCCACTCATAAAAAGGTTACATAGAGGCACAGCAAGAAACAGAAAAACAAGAGGGGAAAAATTCTGATCAACTAAATAGAACCTAAGTTAGAGGTCTAGAATAAGTTGAACTGAATAACAGAGGCCAGAGAACAAAGCCAACCAACAAGAAAACCACTAGGTAAAAGACAGAAAACAAGCTCCAAAATAAACTAATCAAGAAAATCAGATGCCTAGACAACTTAAGATAACAAGCCATACCAGGAAACACGAAAACATGGACCAGCCAAAGGAACAAACTAATAGCTCAGCTGAGACACAGGAGTGGAGGCAACTAATGCTAAATAAAGTTGATGAAATGAAGGAAGATATAGCAAAAGAGCTGAAGGATATAAAGAAGACACTGGCTGACCATAAAGAATTCATAAACTTAAAAAAACAAATGGCAGAACTCGTGGGAATGAAGGCCACAATGGAGGAGATGAAAAACACAATGGAGGGACACAACAGTAGATTTGAACAGGCAGAAGAAAGGATCAATGAACTGGAAGACAGGTCATTCAAATTCATACACACAAAAGAACAGATGGTGAAAAAAAATGGAAAAATATGAGCAGGGTCTTAGGGAGCTGAGTGACAACATGAAACGCACAAACATACGTGTTATGGGTATCCCAGAAGGAGAAGAGAGGGGAAAAGGGGCAGAAAGAGTAATAGAAGACATATTCACTGAAAATTTCCCAACTCTTATAAAAGACAGAAAATTAGAGATTCAAGAAGTACAACGTACCCCAAATAGAATAGATCCCAATAGACCTACTCCAAGACACTTACTGGTCAGATTGTCCAATGTCAAAGACAAAGAGAGGATTCTGAAAGCAGCAAGAGAAAAGCAATCCATCACATACAAGGGAAGGTCAATAAGACTATGTACAGATTTCTCTGCAGAAACCATGGAGGCAAGAAGACAGTGGCATGATATATTTAAGATACTGAAAGAGAAAAACTGCCAACCAAGAATTCTATATCCAGCAAAACTCTCCTTCAAAAATGAGGGAGAGATTAAAACATTTTCAGACAAACAGACACTGAGAGAGTTTGTGAATAAGAGACCGGCACTACAAGAAATACTAAAGGGAGTGCTACAGGCTGACAGGAAAAGACAGGAGAGAGAGAGTTGGAGAAGAGTGCAGAAATGAAGATTTCAGGAAAGGTAAAAGGAGAGGAAAAAATAAGAT
Organism: Choloepus didactylus; assembly: GCF_015220235.1. NCBI lineage: Eukaryota > Metazoa > Chordata > Mammalia > Pilosa > Megalonychidae > Choloepus > Choloepus didactylus. The sequence continues at coordinate 154,893,785 of NC_051312.1, read as the reverse complement.
ATGACATATAAATTCCAAAAAACAAAATGGTAGTAGAAAGTACTGCCCTTACAGTAATAACACTAAATGTGAATGGATTAAACTCCCCAATAAAAAGACACAGACTGGCAGAATGGATTAAAAAACAGGACCCATCTATATGCTGTCTACAAGAAACTCACTTTAGACACAAGGACAAACATAGACTGAAAGTGAAAGGTTGGAAAAAGATATTTCATGCAAACAACAACCAGAAAAAAGCGGGAGTAGCTATATTAATATCAGACAAGTTAGACTTCAAAAGTGAAACAATTAAAACAGACAAAGAAGGACACTATATATTAATAAAAGGATCAATTCATCAAGAAAACATAACAGTCATAAATATTTATGCACCAAACCAGAATGCCCCAAAATTCATGAGGCAAACACTGCAATCACTGAAAGGAGAAATAGATACCTCTACAATAATAGTTGGAGACTTCAATACACCACTCTCATCAATGGATAGAACATCTAGACAGAGGACCACTAAAGAAACAGAGATGTTGAATTGTATGATAAATGAACTAGACTTGACAGACATTTATAGAACACTACATCCAACAACAACAGGATGCATGTTTTTCTTAAGTGCTCATGGAACATTCTCTAGGACAGACCACATGTTGGGTCACAAAGCAAGTCTCAACAAATTTAAAAATATTGATATTATACAAAACACTTTCTCAGACCACAATGGAATGAAGTTGGAAATAAATAAAAGGCAGAAGGTCAGAAAATTCACAAACATATGGAGGCTAAACAACACCCTCTTAGAAAACCAGTGGGTAAAGGAAGAAATTACAAGAGAAATCAGTAAATACCTCGAGGCAAATGACAATGAAAACACAACTTATCAAAACTTATGGGATGCAGCAAAGGCGGTGCTGAGAGGGAAATTTATTGCCCTAAATGCCTATATTAAAAGAGAAGAGAGAGAGCAAAAATTGAAGAGTTAACTGCTCACCTGGAGGAATTAGAGAAAGAACAGCAAACTAACCCCAAAGCAAGCAGAAGGGAAGAAATAACAAAGATTAGAGCAGAAATAAATGCAATTGAGAACAGGAAAACAATAGAGAGAATCAACAAAACTAGAAGTTGGTTCTTTGAGAAAATCAATAAAATCGATGGACCACTGGCTAGGCTAACAAAAAAAAAAAAGAGAGAGCAGATGCAAATAAATGCAATCAGAAATGGGAAAGGAAATATAACTACTGACCCTGCAGAAATTAAGGAGATAATGAGAAGATACTATGAGCAACTATATGCTAACAAACTAGACAACTTAGATGAAATGGACAACTTCCTAGAAAAGCATAAACAACCAACATTAACTCAAGAAGAAATAGATGACCTCAACAAACCAATCACAAGTAAAGAGATTGAGTCAGTCATCAAAAGCTCCAAAAAAGGAAAAGCCCAGGACCAGATGGTTTCACATGTGAATTCTACCAAGCATTCAAGAACGAGTTAGTACCGATCCTGCTCAATCTCTTAAAAAAAATTGAAGAAGAGGGAAAGCTACCTAACTCTTTCTATGAAGCCATCATCACCCTAATACTAAAACCAGGCAAAGATACTACAAAAAAAGAAAATTATAGACCAATTTCTTTAATGAATATAGACGCAAAAATCCTCAACAAAATACTCGCAAGTCGAATCCAGCAGCACATTAAAAGAATTATACACCACGACCAGGTGGGATTTATTCCAGGTATGCAAGGCTGGTTCAACACAAGAAAATCAATTAATGTAATACACCACATCAATAAATCAAAGCCGAAGAACCACATGATCATCTTGATTGATACAGAAAAGGCATTTGACAAAATTCAACATCCTTTCCTGATGAAAACACTTCAAAGGATAGGAATAGAAGGGAACTTTTTCAGTATGATAAAGGCAATATATGAAAAACCCACAGCTAACATCACACTCAATGGGGAGAGACTGAAAGCTTTTCCTCTAAGATCAGGAACAAGACAGGGATGCCCACTATCACCATTGTTATTGAACATTGTGCTGGAAGTTCTAGCTAGAGCAATTAGGCAAGAAAAAGAAATAAAAGCCATCCAAATTGGAGAGGAAGAAGTAAAACTTTCACTATTTGCAGATGACATGATTCTATATGTAGGAAATCCAGAAAAATCTACAGCAAAGCTACTAGAACTAGTCAATGAATACAGCAAAGTAGCAGGCTACAAGATCAACACGCAAAAATCTGTAGTGTTCCTATACACAAGTAATGTGCAACAAGACGAGGAAATCAAGAAAAAAATCCCATTTACAATAGCAACCAAAAGAATCAAGTATTTAGGAATAAACTTAACCAAGGACACAAAAGACCTTTACATAGAAAACTATAAGAAACTGCTAAAAGAAATTGAACAAGACCTGAAAAAATGGAAGAACATACCATGTTCATGGATTGGAAGACTAAATATAGTTAAGATGGCAATTTTACCTAAACTGATTTACAGATTCAATGCAATACCAATTCAAATCCCAACAACTTACTTTTCAGAAATAGAAAAACCAATAACTAAATTTATTTGGAAGGGTAAGTTGCCCCGAATAGCCAAAAATGTCTTGAGAAAGAGGAATGAAGTGGGAGGTCTCACACTACCTGACTTTGAAGCATATTACAAAGCTACAGTGCTCAAAACAGCATGGTACTGGCATAAGGACAGATATATTGATCAATGGAATCGAATTGAGTATTCAGAAGTAGACCCTTACATCTATGGACAACTGATCTTTGATAAGGCAGTGAAGCCGAAGCAACTGGGAAAGACCAGCCTGTTCAATAAATGGTGTTTGGAGAACTGGATATCCATTTCCAAAAGAATGAAAGAGGATGTCCATCTCACACCTGATACCAAAATTAACTCAAAGTGGATCAAAGACCTAAACATTAGCACCAAGACCATAAAACTCTTAGAAGAAAATGTAGGGCAATATCTTAAAGATCTTGTGAAAGGAGGTGGTTTCTTAGACCTCACACCCAAGGCACGAGCAACCAAAGAACAAATAGACAAATGGGATCTCCTCAAAATTAAACATTTTTGTACATCAAAGGACTTTGTCAGAAAAGTAAAAAGGCAACCTACACAATGGGAGATGATATTTGGAAACCACATATCAGATCAGGGTTTAATATCCCGAATATATGAAGGAATCCTGCATCTCAATAACAGAAAGACAAGCAATCCAATTAAAAAATGGGCAAAAGACATGAACAGACATTTTTCTGAAGAGGAAATACAAATGGCTCAAAAGCATATGAAAAAATGCTCAACTTCATTGGCTATTAAGGAAATGCAAATCAAAACCACAATGAGATATCATCTCACACCTACCAGAATGTGAGATGGATGAGGATGTGGAGAAAGAGGCACACTTATTCATTGTTGGTGGGAATGTAGAATGGTGCAACCACTCTGGAAGACAGTATGGAGGTTCCTCAGGAAGCTAAATATAGATTTGCCATATGACCCAGCTATTCCATTGCTGGGTATATACTCAGAGGAACTGAAACTTAAGACACAAACAGACATTTGTAAACCAATGTTTATTGCAGCATTATTCACAATTGCCAAGACATGGAAACAGCCCAAATGTCCATCAAAGGACGAGTGGATAAACAAACTGTGGTATATACACATGATGGAATATTATGCAGCTGTAAGACAGAACAAAGACATGGATAATGTAATAACATGGATGAACCTTGAAGACATTATGTTGAGTGAAGTTAGCCAGAAACAAAAGGACAGATTCTGTATGGTCTCACTAATATGAACAGACATTAATGAACAAACTTTGGGAGTTAAAAGCTGACAACACAGGTGACCAGGAGATAGTAAGAGGGCAGAGATCAGCCATTTGATGCTGAAGGACTACAGAATGTTTAGGATTGATTGCATAGATCCAGAAATAGATAGCATAATACTGTGTGATGGTAGCACGGTATTGTAAGTACACTGAACAAAGATGTCTGTGAGTAAAGCTGAAAGAGGTGGGATAGGAGAATGTATGACACCAGAGGTAAAGATAGATGATAAAGACTGGGACTGTATAAAGTGGCAAAAACTGGAGTGGCCAATGACTGTTACTAAATATTCAAATATAAAAATGTTTTTGCATGTGGGAAAGCAAATGAATGTCAACCATGTAGAAATTTGAAAAAGGGATGGTATTCAGGAAAAAACATAATCAAAGCAAACTGGAGTCTATGGTCAACAGTAACATTGTAATATACCTCCATTAAATGTAACAAAGGCAATATGACAATGCTAAATGTATATGAAAAGGGGATATAGGGGAGTGGGGAGTAATATGGGATTCTTGGTAGTGGTGTTATTTGCTGTCTTATAGTAATCAGTATGTTCAAGTGCTGATTGTGGTGATAAATGTACAACTTTGTGATGATACCATGAACAACTGATTGTACACTGTGGATAAATGTATGGTATGTGAATATAACTCTATAAAATTGTAGGAAAATATATATATAGCAGTAAAAGTGTTGGAGAAAACATGGTGAGAGGGATGATGCCTCACCAATATGGACTAACTACAATGTGTAAACTCAGAATTGAATCTTAGAACATAGCCTAACATGGACACAATAATTGTAATAGTCCCTAGATTGTAAGCTCTTACAGCAGTTAACTCTATCACTGAATTGTAAGGCCTATCTCTAAACTTTGAGATGCTGATCCCCTAGCGTATAGCCTAATTGGTCTCTGGAACAATGCATATCTCTGAGACACCTGAAACTCAGAGCTAGAGCTCGGCAGATATGAATGTCAGTATTAGTGCATACAGCCACTGTCAAAAAAAAAAAAAAAACAAAAAGCTGAAAAAGAGCCCAGACTTCAATTAGTGATATGAATGAAGCAGGTTTTGTTAAGACCAGGGCAAGCCAGGATAAAGGATAAAGGTTGAAACTGATTGTGTTTTAAAACTTCAAATTTCATATGAGACCAAGGGAATAGATATCTATTTGGTACAGGATCTAAATTTTCTAAACAGTACAACTCTACAGTCGATTTGTTCAGACACCACAATTGCATGGAACTTTGAATAGGAAGTGAGATACGGTAGGTTAGTATAGGCTGGAGTGAAATAGTGACACATCCTAGAGTAATTTGGGCAGACAATAAAAAATATATTTACAGCCTCCCCCTCCCCAGCCCCGAGGATCTGGGGGAAGGTGCGGATGTGTTGGACATCCTCACCTGGACTGGTGTTGATGTTGTCACAAACATTGGGACTGGCAGTTTGATGTGCTGAGCCCTCGAGCATGGGACTTGCCCTTATGAAGCTCATTACTACAAAGGAGAGTCTAAAGTTGTATGTAATGGTGCCTAAGAGTTTCCCCCTGAGTACCTCTTTGTTGCTCAGATGTGGCCCTCTCTCTCTCTAACTGAGCCATCTCGACAGGTGAACTCGCTGCCCTCCCCCCTACATGGGACCCAACCCCCAGGGGTGTAAATCTCCCTGGCAACACAGAGTATGACTCCCAGGGATGAATGTGGACCCGGCATCGTGGGACTGAGAGTATCTTCTTGACCAAAAGGGGGATGCAAAATGAGATGAAATAGTTTCAGTGGCTGAGAGATTTCAAATGGAGTCGAGAGGTCACTCTGGTGGACATTCTTATGCACTATATAGATAACACCTCTTAGGTTTTAATGTATTGGAATAGCTAGAAGTAAATACCTGAAACTACCAAACTCCAACCCAGCAGTCTGGACTCCTGAAGACAATTATATAATAATGTAGATTACAAGGGGTGACAGTATGATTGTGAAGACCTTGTGGATCACACCCCCTTTTTCTAGTGTATGGATGAGTGGAGGAATGGGGATAAAAACTAAAGGACAAACGGGGTGGGATGAGGGAATGATTTGGGTGTTCTTTTTTCACTTTTATTTTTTATTCTTGTTCTGGTTCTTTCTGATGTAAGGAAAATGTTCAGAGATAGATTGTGGTGATGAACGCATAACTATGTTATCATACTGTGGACAGTGGATTGTATATCATGGATGATTGTATGGTGTGTGAATGTATTTCAATAAAACTGAATTTAATAAAAAAAATAATATTAATAATAAATATCTCAAATCAGAGACATAACTTTACAACTGGAGGATCTAGTAAAAGAAGAGTAAATGAAACCCAAAGTGACATAAGGGAGGAAGTGATAAAAATCAGGGAACAGATAAATGAAATAGAGAATAAAAAAAGAGAGAATCAACAGAACCAGAAGTTGGTTCTTCAAAAAGATAAATAAAATTGACAAACCTTTAGCTAGCTAGACTTAAAAAGACAAAAGGAAAGAGGACACAAATAAATAAAATCAGAAACAAACGGAGAAGGCAATATTACCAGTCCCACAGAAATAGTTGAGTAGACTTGGCTGCCTTGTCAAATATCCATTGGCCATAAATGTGAAGATCTATTTCTGAACTCTCAATTCTATTCCATTGGTCTATATATCTATTCTTGTGCCAATACCATGTTGTTTTGTCCATTCCGCACCAATTCCTGAGAGACACATTTAGAAAACTAGGTATAGAAGGAAACTTCCTCAACATTATAGAGGGCATACATGAAAAACCCCAGCTAACAGCATACTCAATGGTGAAAAAATGAAAGTTTTCCCTCTAAGATCAGGAACAAGATAAGTTTGTCCATTGTCACCACTGTTATTCAACATTATTCAACCTTCTAGCCAGAGAAATTAGGCAAGAAAAAGAAACAAAAGGCATACAAATTGGAAAGAAATAAGTAAAACCTTTTTCCTATTTGCAGATGGCATGATCCTACACATAGAAAATCCTGGAAAATCCACAACAAAACTACCAGAGCTAACAAATGAAGTCAGCAAAGTGGCAGGGTGTAAGATCAATATGCAAAAATCGGTAGTGTTTCTATACACTTATAATGAACAATATGAAAAGAATTATCAAGAAAAAATCCATTTATAACAGCAACTAAAAGAATCAGAGATCTAGAAATAAATTTTACCAAGAATATAAACTATATGTGGAAAACTACAAACATTGCTAGCAGAAATCAAGGAAGATCTAAATAAATGAAAGGACATTCCATGTTAATGGACTGGAAGACTAGGTATTGAAAAGATGTCAATTCTACCCAAAGCGATTTACAGATTCAACATGATCCCAATCAAAATTTCTATTGAAGAATAAGGGGCCCCAAATGGCCAAAACCATACTGAAAAAGAAGAATAAAGTTGGAGGGCTCAACTTCCCAATTTTGAATTCTATTAGAAAGCTACAGTAATCAAAACACCATGGCACTTGCACAAGGACAGACATATAGACCAAGGGAAATGAACTAAGAGTTTAGAAATAAGCACTCACATCTATGGCCAATTGACTTTTGACGAGTCTACTTATAGTCTCTTCAAAATAATGATGCTGGAAAAACAGGGTATCCATATACAAAAGAATAATGTTGGATCCCTACCTTACATCATATACAAAAGTTAACTCAAAATAGAGCCAAGACCTATATATAAGAAACAAAATTATAAAACTCCTAGGCAAAAAAAATATATAGGGAAGCATCTTCAAGATCTCATGTTAAACAATGGTTTCTTAGACTTTATGCCAAAAGCACAAGAAAGAAATGAAAAATAGATAAGGGGACTACATCAAAATTTAAATTTTGTGTATCAAAGGACTTTTTTATTATGAAAGTAAGACTACCTACACAATGGGAGAAAATATTTGGAAACACGTATCTGATAAGGGTTTAATATCCAGAATATATGAAGAAATCCTACAACTCAACAACAAGAAGACAAAAACCCAATTAGAAAATGGGCAAAAGACTTGAATAGACATTTCTCCAAACAAGATATACAAATGGCCAAAACACACACACTCACAAACACACACACACACATACACACATACATGAAAAGATGTTCAACATCGTTAGACATTAGGGAAATGCAAATCAAAACCACAATGAGATCCCATTCACAACCATTAGACCAGCTACTATTAAAAAAAAATGGAAATAAAAAGGGTTGGAGAGGATGTGGAGAAACAGGAACACCCATTCATCATTGGTGGGAATGTAAAATGGTGCAGCCACTGTGGAATACACTTTGGCAGTTCCTCGGAAAGTTAAGTATAGAATTACCATATGAACTGGCAATCCCATTTCTAGGTATATATCCAAAAGAATTTAAAGCAGGGATTCAAACAGATATTTGCACACCAATGTTCATAGCACCATTATTCACAATTGCCAAAAGATGGAAACAACCCAAGTGTCCATCAACAGATGAGTGGATAACCAAAATGTGGTATATACACACTCAGTGGAAAATTACTCAGCTGTTAAAAGAGGTGAATTTCTGATACAGGCAACAACGTTGATGGAACCTGAAGATACCATGTTGAATAAAATCAGTCAAACACAATAAGACAAATATTGTTTCATCTCACTGATATGAAATAGTTAGAATGAGCAAATTCTTGGAATCAAAAACTAGCATACAGATTACTAGGCACTAAGGAGGGTTAGGGAATGGGGAGTTAATTCTTAATTGGTACAGAACTTCCATTTGGGGGTGAAACAAAACTTTGAAAAGTTTAGGTAATCAATGGTCATGATGGTAGCATACATTGTGAATGTAACAATTTAAACGTGATTAAAGGGGAAATCTTAAGTTGTACAGATGTTACTATAATAATTTTTTTATCATAGGACTGTACAAAATGAACAATGAAACTTAATGTCAACTATGGACTATATAAAATTATAATTATAATTTTATTGTCTTTTCAAGTGTAACAAAGTTACCACACTAATGCAAAGTGTTAATAAAGTGAGAGTAGGGGTATATAGGATCTCTGCAATTTCTGCTTATTTTTCTATAAACCCACAACTTCCCTAATATAAAAAAACACAAATTTAAAAAACAGTAGACTGCAATCCTCTGAGGACAGGGATTTTGCATTATTCACTGCTGTTCCCCAGGGCTGAGAACATTTTCTGGCATATAATAAGTACTCAATAAATACTTACTGGGTGGGTGGATGGACAGACGGATGGATGGATGGATGGATGGATGGATGGATGGATGGATGGCTATGCTTTCCAGGGACTTGGTGAAGTCAGAAGCTCTATTAAAGACATTTATAAAGCTCAGTGAGAAAAAGAAAATAAAACACAGCAGGCCACTGGTAGTTAGACTATCAAGGATCAGTAGTAACTTGACAATATCCAAACCACACTGGGGAAGGGCACTGAGTATCGAGGGTTGTGGACACACAGCCATCAGAATTCCCAGCTATGGGGCCAGGGGAGTGATTGATTTTCTCTTGAACAATCTTGGAAGACTTCTAGGGGGAGGAGTTCCAAAACTAGAGGATGAAACTCAGTGTCTGGGTAGCAGAAAAGAGCATAATGTGCAAATTAAAGAAGCAATTAGAAATAAGATTGGGACTGTTAGAAAAGGGTTCCTGTGAAGGTAAATCTAAGGCTTGTGAGTTGGGTGGAGGAGGCCATGAAGGGAATCAGTTTTTCAAGCTAAATAGCCAGGATCTTATAACGTGACCGATGGCCCCAACACTACAGCCCTTGGTGCCTTTCTTTGAGTCTCCTCTAAGCCCAGAATCCCACTGAAAGCCTGAGGAGCACCCCACCGCATCCCAGTGTCCTGCCTCTAAGGTCAGCACTGGACGCTGCAGGAGACATTCATGCATGCTGCATCCCCTGTCCAGCAGGTAACCCTGCTTGCTCCTGGGTCACCTTCTCTATAGTCAGCCTGCGCTGGTCCAGGACTCCTTAAGAACGACGGCTGTCCCCTGATGGAGCCATCGACTCCTCAGACGTGTCTGCCCACGCAGGGCCTGGAGAGGGCTTCCTCTGCAGGTGCCCCTGTCAGGGCAGCTCAATTGCCCTTCCTCTGCAGGGTGGACCCACGGCCCCAGGTCAGTCACCTGGAGCTCACCTGGTGACCTCACCTCCCACGCAGAGAGGAGGCTTCCCAGCACCTGCCCTGCTCTTCCAGAGGATTCACCCACCCCCCTCAAGCTATAGAATGCCTTCCCAATACTGTGCTTGCACAGCTGCTGCTGTAACACATTTCCACAAGCACAGCTTTAAAAAGCACAAACATTATTTTACAGCTCTAGAGATCAGAAGTCCAAAGTGGATGGACTTAATGGAGGCTCCAGGGCAGAATCAGTTCCCTTGCCTTTTCCAGCTCCTAGAAGCACCTTCCATCTTTAAAGTCAGCTCCGTAGCATCTTCCAATCTTTCTCTCTCTCTGACTCCCCAACCTCCACTTCTGCCATCCTTCCTCCCTCTTTTGCTCAGACCCTCTACCTACCTCTGTGATGACATTGGGCCCACCTGAATAATCCAGGATAATCTCCTCATCCCAAAACCCTTAATTTAACCACATCTACAAAGTCCCTTTGCCACATAAGGTGACAGCTCAGGAACTGGGACTGGGCCGTGGGCACTTTTGGGGACCACTACTCTGCCAGTCACGACATGGTACTCCTCAACACCCCAATGTCTTGAATCTCAAAGTAAAACTAAACAAAGCTGACAAGGCTCGACACAACCCGGCCCCCCGTTACCTCTTTGATCTCAGCATTGACCCCTCCAGCCATAGGGGCTTCCACTCTGCCCACCAGCCTTGCCAGGCCTGACCCCATCTCGGGGCTTTCACCTGCTGCTCCCTCTCCCCAGAAAGCTCTTTCCTCACAGGTGCCCATGGCAATGCCCTCTCCTCCTTCAACTCTGCCTCGTTGGCACCTCCTCAGAAAATACTTCCCTGAGCACCCTTCCTAAAGGTGCAGCCCCCACCGCCCCCACCCTGCATTTCTGACCCCTCTGCTGTTCTCTCTTCATTGCACTCTCACTACCCAGGATGCTATTGATTTCCCTTTCTTATTTGTTTGCAGCCCACGTACTTGCACTAAAACGTTGGCTTCATGAGGCATGGATTTTTGTCAGTCCTGGTCTTACTGTAATCCCAGCATCAACAATGGGACCTAAAATCTAAAACTCAGTAAGCACCTGTGCTACTCAGTCATTCATTCAAAATCCTCTTCAAGCCCCGTCGCGGTCTCTGTACCACACAACTGCAGGGGCCGCCAGCCACACCGTTGTTTGTGGACCAGCCGACCTGGTAGCAGAGACTCTGCCTGCCTTGTGCCGGGAACTGTGCTCCAGGGGGGAAGCCCAGAGGCAAAGGGAAGCTTCTGCCCTGGAGGAAGGGAATGTCCAGTGGGGGAGGCTGATGCAAAATAAAATGATTTCAGTGTGAGTAGACAGGCATGAACCATGCAAGTACGGAAGGTTGTGCGAGGCGTGGGGGTCCATGGTGCCTCACCTCATTATCCCTGGAAGCCATCGAGGGTCCCCATGTGTGTTTTCAGCCTTCACAGCCTCACACACTGAACAGGCCTCCCTCAGAAGTTCCAGAGGCAAGTGTGGGATGGCACCAAGAATTCTCCAGCAGCCCAACGCTGCTGCTGCTTCTGTCCAAGACACGGTCACCTATTGCCCAGGAACTGGACCCCTCATTCAACAGAAGCCAGTGGAAGGAGACCAACCCTGGTCTGCCCACTCTTGGGACTGGGCAGTGGCCACCACCCACCACAGTCCTATGCTGAGCAGACCTGACTGCATCATAAGAGACCATCTGTCACCTTTTATGAGGGTGTCTCTCGGCTTGGCTTGTAAACCCACATTCCCTCACTCTTATCTCATCCTGGAGATGCAGGACACAGCTGAGATGAAAGCAATTAACTGAGGCTTTGTCTAAAGACCCACAACTTTTTCTTTGGATAGCACCACATTGTTGTTCCATGGCATATAAACACAAGCTGCCTGCTGGGGCTAGGGTTGCAGAGCCCGGCAGAAAGAGCCCCTCTCAACCCCACCTCAAAGCATGGAGCAGAATCCCAGAGACCCCAGCTGGCTGTGGACATGCAGCATCATCTGCAGGGCTTTCTCTCTGGCCTCCAGAAGGGGTGGTGTTGCCGCTTGGATGAACTGGTTGTTATTTCCTCAATATATAGGCTGTTGAGGGCGTCTTTGTCCTTGGTGCCAGGAGAGTTAATCCAGGAAGGCAAGAGGCAGTGGTCCCTGCTGGGCTCTGCTTGGTCAGATCCTGCCTTAAAGGATTGTTTTTTGGGGGACAGAGGAAAAGCCACATCCTCTCAGCTCCAGGCCCCACTGGCCATCAAGGGGGCACAGACAAGCCCATGCCAGTGCATAGACCACAGTCAGACAGAAGACGTCCCCAAGGACCTTCAAGTACATCCCACACTGCAGCACCCAGAAGGAATTGAAATCAAATCCCCATACTCAAGGGCTTGCAAACCAGTGACCCACGTGGATTTGTCCAAAGCAATAGTGGTAGGCAGCATGCTGAGCCCGTGGTTCAAAGAGCAAGGACTTGCAGACCGGAAGATGCTGTGGCCACAGTAAGCTGTGGGGTCAGAGAATGACATCCCAGGGAGGTGGCTGGCACATTGAGCTGGCTGGATAATCGGGGCTTGGAAAGGCAGTGCAGTGAGGGCAAGGAGGGCCTGCCGAGTGGAGATGCAAAGCATGGTGTGCAATGTCTAGGAGAGAAGCAGGACCCTCTGCTGACAAACCAGAGGTCACTTGGTCAGTATCCCAGCCCAGATAGCCTCACTCCAACCCCAGGGGCTAGGCACAAGGCTCTCTGTTTCCAGGCACACAGGTCAGGAAGCACAGAACCTAAGTTTCCAGAACATTCTCCATGTGCCATGCCCTGTTCTAAGCACTGCCTGTGTCCAGACCCACTGACTTTACCCAACAACCCCATGTAGTGGATGCCATTTTACAAAGGAGAAAAATCTAAGGCCCAGAGAGGTTAAGTGACTGGGTCAAAGTCACACAGCCTGGGTCTTAGAGCTGGGTTTTGAACTCAGGGAATATGGCTGCAGAGCCCACAAAATTGTTCTAATTTCCCAGTACCTTTATTTTTTCTTTTTAGAAGTGTTGTCTTTTCAGCTATTACCACACATGGCAACAAATCCTTATCACTAAGTTGGCAGAATTGCTCCAATTCTGACTGGTAAATATGGGCTGCCCCATGCCTGCCCACCTGGCCATTCCGCACCTCCCCAGGACACCTGGACCTCCCCATACAGCAATTAAAAGGTCAATAGCAGGCAACCCCATTTTTTTTTTTAAATTCAGTTTTGTTGAGATATATTCACATACCATACAATTATCCGTGGTGTACAATCAACTTTCACAGTACCACCATATAGTTGTGGCAGCCCCATTTTTAACTGCTGTGATGCATTGCCTCTTGCAGACAAGCACTGATGTCCAGAAGGGGCATTTTCTTATCCCTGTTGGATGAAATAAGCAGGAGGCAGCCCCGGGGCCCAGGACCCGCCCGGGAGGAAATGGACTCAGGCACAAGCCAGGGCTGGCCGGAGCTGGGCCAGGCCGGACCCAGGAGGCGGCACCTTCCCCGGCACCATGACAGCTCAGTGCCCTCCATTTCCAGGCGCCTGCTCCCTCTTGCCAGGAGACTTACCATCATGAAGCCTGTAACAGTGGGAGCTTCAGGGCTGGGGACGATTTTGATGGGCTGCACTAAAAAAAACCATAAAGATGGTTAAGATTTAGCATGACTGACTGCCTAAATGCTTCTTTTAATGTGTCCATAAAATGATACCATCAAAGCAGAGACTCGGGAAGATTAATCTGGCAGCCGTCTTCAGGGAGAAGCCGGAGGCAGGGAGCCCAGGAGGGGCGCGTGCACAGAGACAGAGGTGGGGCCGAGGGACTGGGGGAAAGACAGCGGGGAGAGGCTGCCCATACCCAGGAGACAGGAAGGAAAGGGAGCCAATGTGAGGTCTGTCGGGAAGGGAAGCACGAGCCAGGCCACCGTCTGCTGCAGCCCCAGCCCTGCGCTGCCCCTCCACACAGTGGACGGAGCAGAAGGCGACACAGGTTATGAGCTAAAACAGAAAGGATGCTTTTAAGGCCTATAGAAATGATTAAAGTACTCTTCCTCAGCTTCTCCAGCCCCCGTTTCCAGGCAGAGGTGCTCTGGGTTGGTGCTTGCCTTATACCCCTTTGTCTTCTGGGGACTCCGATGGGGTCTACCTATAAGGTACATTTTGCATCTCCGTTTCTTTCTCATTCTTTCCTCAAATTCCCCTTCAGGGCAGACAAATCCACCTTTGTCACCCTGCACATACCACTTAGGGAAGTAAGGGCCTTGAGGGAAAGAACAGGGGAGCTGGAAGCAGGCGGTAGCCCAGGGCCGGGCTAAGCAGTGACAGGAGCTGGTGGAGGTGGGCGTGCAGCCCGTGGATAGGTCCCTTCTTTCTGGAGCAGGAGGGCTTAAATGCTTCCTCGCTGGCCCACTGGGTCAGACCCTGGTGGTCCTCCACGTTTGTGGGGACTCAGAACAGAAAGTCTGACCGCCATGCCCCATCCAGAAAATTGCACTTCTTTCTGCATTGTTTGCTCGTGGTTATGAGCTGCCTCATCTGTGGGGGCAGACTGCAGCAGGAAGCACAGATGATTCTATCCAGAAATTTCCAGAAGCTTCCACGATGCCCACAATCCCCCCAGTAGATGTCTCTATTAGCCAGCAGGCCTTTGAAGGCACAGCCCATTTATAAGGGAGCTTTGGTGCTTCAGCCAAAGCCTCGGGGAACTTTCAGAGAGGGACTAGATGGAAGGCTTCCTTATCTCTGGGCTATTTGGGAAGCCAGCGGCTGTTACCAGGGACGCTGCCTTGCGGTCAAGGTTTTAAAACTCGGGGACTTAGAGTCTGGGCCTCTTGACCCAAGGGCACCCTGAGCTCATCTGACCACGGAGCTCAGATGAGACTGTGATGAGAGGAATCTGGCCCCCTCCAGGGCCTCTGCTCCCCACCAGGTCTCACAAGCCAGGGCCTGTCCCCATCCTGATCACCAACGGCAAGGCTGTGAGCTGTGTCCTCTTTCAGAATCATTACAGAGGTGGCACCAGAGGGAAATATCACTCCAGTGGCTACCTGGGCTTACCTGGAGTCAGGTGTGCCACACCAAATGACAGGCAGCAGGGGACCAGCCAGCGACCCCAGTCCTGGAGGAGGAGTTGGAGATTCTGAGTCCATGCACCCCTCAGGGCAGGATGACCCACAGGGAAAAGAAGACTGAGGGGGTTTCACCAAAGTGACCCAACTAGATCCTCGTAGGTAAGGAAATAAAAACTCTGAGAGGTTGAGGGAGTTGCCCAGAAAAGCCTGTGCTCTCACCCAGACCTGTCTGACCCAAAGCCTGTATAGAGAGGAGATGGGGCTGGAATCACTGCAGGGGGAGCTCAGCCACAGGAATCCAGGAAAGTGGACACTGTCTCAGAAACACAGGAAGGCTGCCAGATCCGGCCGACTCAGCCAGGTCCCCACTGGGGTCCAGGAAGGGGCAGCAACCCTTATCACGAACCTGGCTGCAGAACTGGCCTGGTGTGCCTAAGAAAGAACAGGGATTTACACAGCATTTAAGCTTCTCAGTATCTGACCTGACCCAAATGAATGTTACATAGCCCATTACATGCCCGGGATGGTGGATTGAACATGAGAAGGAGCTGTCAGTCCATGCACCCTATTCCAGCCTCTTCCCTCTCTCATGCTTGCTCCCCTCTTCTCCCCCCCCCCCCACCCCTCCATCCCTCATTTCCATCTATTCCCCAGGAGCCCTTTTCTCTCAGTGGTCCTTGATCTACCCCAACGTCTTTACATAATTCATTTTCCCAATGGAGCTTCCTGACAGAACAGCATGATCCCAAATCATGGGGTGAGAGCATTCCCCAGAGCCAGGATGGGCTGGGGTCTGAGCAGTGGCCTGGGGGCTAGGACCACCTGGGACCTCTGGGACCCAGGGGCACTTGCAGCCCACCTCACCCTGCCTTATGTCCAGGTACATGAGCTGAGGCCCCTTTTATGAAGGGTGCAGGAGAGAGCCTGGGAGGGGCTCAGCAAAATCCACTCTCAGAAAAATTTAGAGACGATACATCCAATAAAAGTTTAATATCCAGAATACATAAAGAAATCCTTCAATGCAACAACAAACAGCAAACAATCCAACTTTTAAAAAAATGGGCAAAAGGTTCTGCTCTGGGAAAACCTGATTTGGATAACCAAGGAAACCATGCCTAGACAACAGAAAATTAAAACCTACACTAAGAAAAACAAAGTTATGGCCCAGTCAAAGGAACAAACGTACACTTCAACTGAGATACAGGAATTTAAACAACTAATGCTAAGTCAAGTCAAAAAGTTTAGAGAAGATATTGCAAAAGAGATACAGGCTGTAAAGGAAGCACTGGGCATGTATATGGCAGAAATCAAAAGTTCAAAAAACAACTAGTAGAATCTATGGAAATGAAAGGCACAACACAAGAGACAAAAGACACAATGGAAACATACAACAGCAGATCTCAAGAGGCAGAAGAAAACACTCAGGAACTGGAGAACAAAACACCTGAAAGCCTACACGCAAAGGAGCAGAGGGAGAAAAGAATGAAAAATATGAGCAACGTCTCCGGGAACTCAAGAATGAAACAGAGTACAATAATGTACGTATCATTGGTGTCCCAGAAGGAGAAGAGAAGGAAAAGGGGGCAGAAGCAATAATAGAGGAAATAATTAATGAAAATTTCCCATCTCTTATGAAAGACATAAAATTACAGATCCAAGAAGCACAGCGTACTCCAAACAGAAGAGATATGAATAGGCCTACGCCAAGACACTTAATAATCAGATTATCAAATGTCAAAGACAAAGAGAGAATTCTGAAAGCAGCAAGAGAAAATCAATCCATCACGTACAAAGGAAGCTTAATAAGACTATATGCGGATCTCTCAGCAGAAACCATGGAGGCAAGAAGGAAATGGTGCAATATATTTAAGATACTGAAAGAGAAAAACCGCCAACCAAGAATCCAGTATCCAGCAAAGCTGTCCTTCAAATATGAGGGAGAGCTCAAAATATTTTCTGACAAACAGACAATGAGAGACTTTGTGAACAAGACACCTGCCCTATAGGAAATACTAAAGGGAGCACTACAGGGTGATAGAAGACAGGAGTGAGTGGTTTGAACACAATTTTGGAAGATGGTAGCACAACAATGGCTGGAGCAAAAGCAACTCTCAACTCTCACACTTGGAATGGTGGCATTTGGCCCCAAGTACATTTTTTTAAATACACCTGCCTGACCCTAACTCAAAGATCAAAGTGAACATCACCAATGATGGGACAAATTGACATTATGCGTCCTCTGATATGAGACACTAAAAGGAACACAGCATCACTTCTGTGAGAATCCTGCCAAAATCCATAAACTAATCATGAGGAAACATCACATAGTCCCAAATTGCAGGAGAGCTGACAAAATAACTGGCATAAATCTTCAAAAATGTTAAGGTCATGAAAGACAAGGAAAAACTGAAGAATCTTTTCAGATTGAAGGAGACTAAAGTCATGAACAGTAAATTTAACACATGATCCTGGATTGGAACCAGAAACAGAAGAAAAAAAATTTTTTTCTGTACCTACTGGAACAATAGATGAAATTAGAATGGGATGAACAGGTTAGATGGTGGTCCTGTCCCAATGTCAATTTCCTGCTTTTGATGGCTGAATTGTGGTTATGCAGGAGAGTGTCCTTGTTTCTAGGAAATACACACCGACATTTCTAGGGATAATGGGACCTCAAGCAATTTACTCTCAATTGGTGGAGGGAAAAAACTGATAGATGATAGTAGAGTAGACAGATTAAAAGATAAGGCAAATGTGGCAAAATGTTAATCTTTGGGGGAACCTGTGTTGAAGGTATTTGGCAGTTCTTTGTATTATTATTTCAAAATAAAAAAAATTTTAAAGAGTTAAAAAAAAAAAATGGGCAAAAGACTTGAATAGACATTTATCCAAAGATATTCAAATGGCCAAAAAGCACATAAAATGAAGCTCAACATCATTAGCTATTAGGGAAATGCAAATCAAAATCTTGAGATCTCATTTCACACCCACTAGAATGGCTACTATTTAAAAAAAAAACAAAAAAAAAACAAAAAATTAAGTGTTGGAGAGGATGTGGAGAAGTAGGAACATTTACTCATCATTGGTGGGAAGGTAAAATGGTACAGTCACTGTGGAAGCGAGTTTGATGTTTTCTCAGAAAGCTAAGTATGGAATTGCCATATGAGCCAGCAATCCCGCTACTGGGTTCATACCCCAAAAAGTTAAAAGCAGGGACTTGAAGAGATATTTGCACATTGATGTTCACAGTGGCATTGTTCACAATAGCCAAAAGATGGAAGCAACCCAAGTGCCCATCAACTAATGAATGGATGAATAAAATGTGGTATATGCATTTTCAATGAAGCATTATTCAGCCATAAAAAGGAGTGAAGTTCTGATAAATGCAACAACATGGTTGAGTCTTGAAGGCATCATGCTGAGTGTACACAAAAGGACAAATATTGGATGATTCCACTGATTTGAAATAATTAGAATACACAAACTCGAGTCAGAATCTAGAATATAGGTTACCAGGGGTGAGGTGGGAATAGGGAGTTTAAAAAACATATTAATCCACTCTTAGAGAATTGGTGGTGGGGGGGGTGGGCTTGCTGAGGCTCTGATGCCTCAGCAACTTTAAAAAATAACTATCTCAATGCCATGTTTGTGTCTGATCGTTGTTGGGATCAAAAGAAAAGCTTTACTTGGGGAAAAAACGAGGGACAGAAATTGTCAGGATGAATACAGCCAGCTCACCAATGTAGCTCTGCTGAGCTGGAGGTTTCTGAGTTCTGTTTTCTTTTCTTCTCCCTTTGTAAAGATGTTTAGTGGAATTCGTGTGGGGCACAGACATCTCTCAGAAAGATGCTCCTGAGAACGAGGGCAGGAGGAAGCTGCCAGTTTCCTGCTGAAAGAGGGTGAGATCGAGGTGGGAGCCAGACCAAAGCTCAGACCTCCGTGGTAACAGGCGAATCGCAGGGGTAGATAGGGACTCCTGATGTGCAGCCAGTTCTGCCCTGCTGGGGATTGGATCCTGACCCCACAAAGGATGTGTCCCAGTCTCAAACTGCGTTCCTGTGGGTGTGAAACCATTTGTGAACAGGGCCTTTGGAGATGGTATCATTAATATCCTTCCAGATCCAACAAGGGTTGCATTCAGATCTCGCTGCTCTATTTCCTGATCTGAGTGTCTTCCTCTGTGAATAGGGATGGCCCCAGAAGGAAGTTCTCTGTCAGGGATGACAGTATTGAAAAATAATGTTAATAATAAAGTTGTCATTTCATGCATCACAATTAATAAAGTGATTCATATTTCTTCATAACATGCTATGTGCACAGTACTCTATGCAATATGGAAAAAAAAAGCATAACGCAGCAAACCTATAACACACCAAAAGAGGCCTCAAAAAGCTTCCAATTCATTGATTCATCGAGTCAACATTTAATTGAATCACTCAGAGGTCCCAGAGCTGAATGGGCCACCTCACCTCAGGAGATGCTAAATCAGATAGAGCTTCTGTCCTTACAGGGATTACATTGTGGTAGATTAAAGTGAATGATGATTCACAAACAGCTGAAATAGAAGCCCCGAGTGGGGTCAACTTTCAAGCTGGGACTGGTTGTGCCCGTAGGAGTTGAGCTGATGGAAGAGGGAGAGGAGAACATTCTAAGTAAAGAATACCATGATTGCATTGGGGAAGAGAGTTGCAAACACAGAAACAAATAGCTGCAATAAAGGGCAGGATGTGATAAATGTCAGATGAGTGTCCCTGACAGTAAATGCCAGATGCATTGAAGGGAAAAGACTTGTTTGATTTGGGGTTGGTGGGGAAAGGCTACACAGAGGAGGTGAGGTCTTTAGCAGGATCTCATAAGGCTTTCCTCAGGCAACTCTAGGAAGGGAAACATTCCACGTGAAGAATGAGGTAAATCATGGCCAAATTTGCAAGACTTCTTGCATCCTCAGCCACAGGGTGAGGAGCTATTTCTTAGAAACAGGCAGCCTTGAAACTTTAGGACCAAAAGAGAGGCTTTAAAGAGTCATGTTTTCCCCATTTAGAAAGTGAAGATCTCATCCTGGTGAGTTAAAATGGGGAATATTCCATTGGCAACTGAGGGGAAGGGGGACAGAATTCCAGAGGAGTCTCAGAGAGCTGTCTTCCCTGCCCCCCTGCCCACAGTCCCTCCAGCACCACTCATGCCATGTGGCGGGATGCTTGTGGCTGTTTATTCAGAGAGAGATCTTTCTATCAGAACCAAAATGAAAACATCAAGGGCTCGGGAACACAGCTTAACTTGAAAATACAATTTTCCACTTTCTCTCCATGGGTGGTGAGAGCTGCCTTCTTCCCTCGTTGCTCTGGGCACCTTCCTAACCAGTATCTGTGGAACTCTTGGTGACAGATGACACCCTCCTGTGTGCTGTGCTGACCCCTGCCAATTGCCCAGTGGCCGCACCCGAAGGAGGCTGGTGGGAGCTGTGGGAGACCAAGGAGCAGGAGCAGTGCCCAAGAGACCTGTGGCCTGACTTCTGCAGAGTGGAACAAGTCAGGGGCTAAAGAGCACATATAATCCCAACAACCACCACTAACGTTTCATGCGTTTCCTCCCTGTATGCTTTTATAATACATGGCAGTTGTGTATCCCACTTTTTTACCAAACATCATATCCTAAGCCTTTGCTGTGCCTGTCAGAAGCACTTTTCTGCCTTGATCTCCTCATCTGGCCGGCTCCTCCTCATCCTGGATGTCTCAGCTTGGATGGCCTTTCTTCCAGGAAGCCTTCCCTGACTACCCACACCCCGGGAATGACCTCACAGAGGGCGTCCTTGGTCCTCAACTTCTTTTATCAATGTCCTCATCAACAGCATTATGATTTCCTGGTTAGCTGAGGGCCGTGAGGCAGGAATTGGGTCTATTTTGACAACTGTTCTCCGTAACTAGCATGATTCCTGGTACGTATTAGGTATTCAATAAATGTCATTCTTCATACACATCACTTTTAATGGTCACAAATGTTATATCGTAAGGATATACGTAACGACACCATAATAGTTGAACAATCGTTCATTATTTATTGAGTTTGTTAACTCATTCTTTGATTGTTTCCCCCACTGAATTGTAAGTTCCACAGGAGCAGAAACCATGTACTTTCCATTTATCAATGTATCCTCAACGTCTAATACAACGTTTGGATCAGAGCAGTTATTGAAAGAGTGATTTAAAGAATAAGTGAACATTGTGGTTGTTTCTAGTGTATGTCTATTTAAAATAACACACCATTGTACATGCATCTCCAACACAAAGGAAAAT
Organism: Choloepus didactylus; assembly: GCF_015220235.1. NCBI lineage: Eukaryota > Metazoa > Chordata > Mammalia > Pilosa > Megalonychidae > Choloepus > Choloepus didactylus. Next base: position 154,872,377 of record NC_051312.1, on the reverse strand, counting down.
TAGTTCATCAAATTGTTTGAACATAGATAAAGACTTCTAATACGTGTGTCCATATTTCTTTAGTGAAAGGTAGTGCCAATTTATAGCTTCATCAAAAGTCAGCATCAGAGAATGTTACTAGTATGCCTTCACACATTGAAACACATTAAAAACATATCTTTTAAATCTTTGCTAATTTGATCAGTGAACATAGTAACTCAATTTTGTTATTTTTCATTTATTTGATTTCTAAGAAGAGTTAACATTTTTAGTTTGTTTCTCAGTCACGGGTATACCAAATTTCCCATTTTTGATCTTTGTTAATTTTCCTATTGGTGTTTTAATATTTTCTTACTAACATAGGTATAAGTTCTTCTGATAATTTATTCTGTGTCTTTGATATTTCTAACTCTTTCGCATTACCTTTCCCTTTTCATTGTAGAATACTTTTGATGTACATTATTTTCCTATAGACAAATATATGGTTATTTATTCCATTATTTGTATACCTAGAATAGTCTTTTTTATTATTTACAGGTAAACATTGACTTAAATTTTTTCATAACTTTAGTATGGTTTGATTTTTCCCCTTTAACATATATACCTTTTAATGTAGGTGTAAAGGGAGGTTCTAAATTGATTGAAAGAACGAGCCATTTCTCCCAACAGTATTTTTTCAGTGGCTCACCACTCCCTGCTGTGAGTTGCTAGACTTCCCGTATTACATTAAGTAAAGGCCCTTATCTGAGTTATCCTCAGCTACCTTTCTCTGTATTCTTCCTCAGTGAGTCTACGTTAGTATTGATTTATGATATGTTCTAAAACAGGTTAACTCAACATCTCTCATAATTCTTAGCCATTTTCACCTGTACTTAAAAATTATCAGACAATAATTTCAGATGAACTTAAAAAATATCTTGTCAAATCTCCCCATCTGCCCCCCACCGCACCCCATGAAAACCTCAGAGTCTGATTGAGGGCACATTAAACCTTTAAGTTACTACGGGAAGAAGTGATGTCTTTATGATATCCAGTTTTCTCGTTTCCCTTCTTATTAAGGTCCCTGCATGTGCCGTGTTTTGGGGGGTGGCACCTGTGGCGGGGGGAGCATTGGGCCTTCCTGCAGTATTTTCTGCCCTGGGGAGGCCCTGGAGATTTGGGGGAGGGGGTGAAGCTGGCATGGGGGCTCTCCAAAAGAGCCCAGACAGGGTCCATACAGCAATTAGTCAGCTAACTGACAGCCCGAAGAAACATTATGACCTGAATTAATTTGGCAAATTGGGCCAAAACAAAAAAGAGAAATAGAATCTAGAATGTAACCACATCATGGCATAATGACCAAAAAAAATTACAAAAAGCACAAGCCAGCACGGGTCCTCAATCCAGGCCCCATAAGCAGAGATGTGGCTTCCCCTCTCTGGGTCTGGGTTTCGCATCCATTAAATGAACAAGTTGGACCAGATAATCCTGAAATTCCTTTTGTTCTCCGAAACCATTTTGCCTACATTTCCTTGCTGATTGGCAAAAACTGGAAGCTCTCAGTCACAGGCCCTATCTCCAGTTAAACCCAATACAATTCAACCCCTGCATTACTGTATTACTATCTTCCACGTTCAGTCAAAGTGGTGCGGGATCAAATTCACCGGGCTTCTCCCCCCAGGCTGAAGCAGGTGTGGGGGCACTGGGAGCCTGAGAATCCTCTATGGACTGACTTGTCTTGCGGACCAAGCCTGGATAACATTGCTTATTGCCCGCTGCCAGTGGAACAGGACCAGCATGAGGACTGGGGCCAAAGCCACAGTCCTCAGAGGAGACAGCACATCCCTGCAGCACGGCTGGAGTTTGAGGGTGCTGGGGGCGATGAGCACCCCAGGGAGGCTTGCTGCCTCTGGGAGCTAAGCCTCAGCTCCCCTACAAAGACCACAGTCAGATCCAGAAGGTCTTCTAGGGTTCAGGGCCTAACCCCCCATTGCTGCAGAGGTGCGTTCTAGTTCTGCAGCGCCCACCAACCCAATCAGGCAAGGCTTTGCAGAGGGCAGATCATGGAAGTGTGGGCTTGACGAGAGAAAAACAGCTGACTCTCCTGCAGGTTCACTGGAGCAGGTGTATGGGAGCTGCATAATGTCCGAACCCACAGAGGAGCAGTTGATGAGGGAAGCAGCCCTGTCCCAGGGCCACAAGGATCTGGGGACATCAGGGGAAGAGGCAAAATACAAGGACCTGGGGCAGAGCAGAAGTCAAATTCCAAGTCATGAAGCGCCAGCAGTGACCTTGCACACAGTTCCACTCCCCCAAGCCTCCATTCCTCTCTCTGTGAAATGGGGATTATGAACAATGCTAGATGCTAGATACACCAGCGTGGACAAAGGGAATCAACACATGCTCTTTTCTTTCTTTCCTTTTCCCCAACCCAGAGCAGAGAGAAAGTAGAAAGAGAAATACGGCCTGAAAAACAATTTCAAATCCTCGCTACCCACTTATCAACTGCATCCATTTGAACCTCCCTTGAACCTTCCCTTCCTTATCAGTGAACAGGGAATAATACTGCCCACAGCAAATAAGAGACAGGGGATGGGAAGGTCCTCTGTTGACTGAAGAGGGCCCTGGAAAGCTGGTAAAGGACAGAGGAGAGGGGCTGCCAATTGTCTCACGTGCATCTGTGGTGGCTGCCTGGGCTCCCATCACTAGGACTGCCTGGGTCTCAGCAGGAGCCTGGCCCTTGTGGGGTGGCCCCCCTGCCTGCCAGTGCTGATGATGCCGGCCCCGCGTGAGCCCTCCCCGGGACTGCATTCTCTTGCCAGGCAAGCACGGCTGGGCAGCCACCTCTGGGCTGCAAGGGGGAGGCTCTGCTGGGGTGGATTTCCCTCACTGCAGCACTGTTTCAGAGGTTTCGGATGCATGCTCTGACTGGCCAAGAAGAAGAGAGGTCAACAGCAAGTTAATCGGGGCCCAGGGTCTTGGCATGAGCCAGTCCTCGTGCATAGACTGCCTTCTCCCCAAGTCTTCTCCTCGTCTGCCTTAGAGACTCAGCTCAAGGGGCTGAGAACCATCCTCCTCCGAATTTACCACCTCACAGGGGCTCTCTCTGTTTGCATGCCATCTTCCCCACACACTGGTAAGCTCCTCGAGGGCAGGGGTTGCTCCCTGTGCATGTCTGTGTCTCCAGAGCCTGGCTTATAATGGGCACCACGTTATAGTAATGTAAGCAGATCTCAAGGCAGGGTTAACTTCCAAGGGTGCAGAGAGCAGTTAGAGGGGGGTAAAGATGGAGGGGATGCTGCATTCTGCCTGGCCTGCAGCACTGCTCCTGGGGGAGGGATGACACCCCCCAATCTTGCCAGGAGACCCCCGAATTTTGATCTAGAGTATAGTGTCCAAAAACTGGACAATCGTGATAAAAATTAGACAGCATGTGTCAGTCCATTTAGCAATTGAGTTCACTGAAATGAAGACAATCCTGAGAAACCCATGGAGAGTTATGGGACCCAGCACCTATACGTTCAGCAGGAAAGGCCTTCTGCCTGAGTACAGGGCTTTGACGCTCAGAGCAGCTCAGCACACTGCAGAGGGTGGCATGGGGTCCCCGGCAGCCCTCCCCCCTGGGAGCAGCAGTGGCCAGGGCCCAGGGGCTCTGCACTGCAGAGACGTTCGTTTTCTCTTCCTCAGGTCCCACCTCGGTGGGCCAGAAGACCCCTGTGACCCACTAAAGGATAGGGGGTGGGAATCAGGAGGCTGAGTGTGAGTCCACACTTGCAGGCAGGACGTCCTGTCTTCTTGGGCGAATCACCCTGGACCTCCCTTTCCTAGTCCCTAAAACAAGAATATTTGGCCCCAGGGTGGATTTCCAAAGTGCTCTGAGGAGTACAGGAGTTCCCCTGAGGGCCTAGGGAAACCTCAGGGAGGGTCTTCACGCCCCACACCAGCCCACCCCCGGTGCCGCCACTGCCCCTCCTTCATCTGTCTTAAATCCTGGACACCACCATGCAATTCTGTTTCGGAAAAAAACCAAGGGTATCAACTACCCAGCTCACTGGTTTCTGTGGCTCCTTCTGGCTCCTTGGCCCCCTCTCCCCAGCAGACCCTGAGGGAAGTGCAAAGGCCTGGCTGACATCAGTGTCCTCAGCAGCCCTCCACGGAAGGAAGAAAGAGGGAGACTCCTCCTGGTGGGATGGACGAGCTAGGCTTTGAGAGGACCTTTCCCAGGAAGACGTGGACACGTGCTGCTCTAACAGCAGGGCTGTGTGCCCTTGAGCAGGTGCTTTCAGCTTCTCTGAGACTCAATTTGCTCATCTGTAAAATAAGGAGAGTGAGAAAAATGCCTTCCTGGAAGGGTCGTGAGCCAGGGAGCCTCTGCACATGGAAAAGGTCTCTAGGAGCCGGTGCCCTTCCTTTCCTACTAGAAGGAGAAGATACTGGTTTGCTGCTTTTAAGGAACATCATGCCTTTGTTCAGAGTTCTGTCTTTGGTTTGTTTCTTCACAGCGGCTTAATAAGGAAGAAAAACTACATATTCATCGTGACTTATTATTAAAAGAATCAGCTAATCCTGCCGGGAAGAGCTTCAATTTGCTGGGGAGGGGCGGGAGGAGTGAATCTTCCTCCAGAACACAACCCTCTTGGTTCATAAACACTCCAGGCGTCTGGCTTCCAGCAGGTCACCTTGTGTCCCTGCTGATATGCAGGTGCAGGGGAAGGGTGGGAGGGGTGTGTGTCCACTGGCCCTGCCAGTCCCCCAGCCCCAGCATCCTGGATGACCCCAACCAGACAAACATCCAGAAAAGGGAAGCTGCACCTCAGCCCTTGCTCTGTGTTTGTGTTGTCTCCCCACAGCTAAAGATGCTTCCCCTGCCAGTGGGGCTGTCCCATGCCAGGCAGTGGGGAGGTCCAAGCTGGATGGCAGAGGCACTGGCTGCTGAGAGCAGCTGTGCATGGCACACTCAGCACCAGCTCATGCCTCACCCTCTGGGTCTGGTAGCCACGCCTGTGCACCCCAAGCCTGCCACAGATGAGGAAACTTCAGCCCACAAAGCAGCTCCCTTTCTCCTGCTGCCAGCCCAACCTTCTCCAGGTCTCCTTTGGCCCAAGCTCTCCCCACCTGCCATGCTTTGACCCAGCCCAGCTTTCCATGCCTGTGATCCACCTAGTTGGCTTTCCTGCTGCTAAAACCTACCCTGGGTGCCTAGTCTCTTGACCTATCCATTCCCAGGCTTACCTGCTACCATGAAAATCTCAGCCAAAGAGACCTCAGTTCTAAGAGTCTGTTGGGTTCCCTTCGAATGGCATCAAGCCTAATTGATACTAAAGTGGCAATGCCAAACTAATTCCTTGCAGAAGTAGCATGCAATCACAGGTATGTAGCAACTCTGACCCAACCACCTCATTCTGGGGGTAAGACTTGAGCCCAGAGAGGGCAGTGATTGCCACTAGTCACATGCAAACCAATTGCTTTAATGGTGATAAGGGAATGATGGGGATGGTTCTATTCTGAGACAGAAGATTGGACAGCCTCGGTGGGAGCAGGGGACACGGCTCAACAACAGGAAGATGAAAGGTGAGTTCAGCTAAAGTTGAGCTTCTTGGGCTCTTGAGATTGGAGTTGATGGAACTTTGGTCCCAAGAGATAAAGGGAGGCTCTGGAGTGCCTTGCTCAGTCCATCCCAATGCCTCTGTGTCCTCAACAGCCTCTCCTGCAAGCATGTTTGCATTTGTTTTCTCATCTGCTCTCCGACTCAGTAGCACCGACCAGGTAAATGTTGCCAACAGAGCCATAAAATAAAGCAAGCCAGTTCCTGGTTCTTGTATTCCTGGACTCTCACAGAATTTGGGTATGAGGACAAGTTTGGGAAAGAGGACCTGTTCCTCCCGGCAACCCCTGCTTTCAGAGCTGGGCTCCCAGGGTTGTAGATAAGAGGAGGATCCCAGAAGGCTTGGCCAAGGGACCATCTTGTGCTTCTGGTCTTTCTTTTGGAGGGCCTCAGGGTCTAGCACCTGGTGGCTGGGTGGGCCCAATGGGGTGGTGGGCCAGAGGAGGCTTGGAAGGCCCATGAGAGAAGGACCTGGCTCAATCCACAGCTTGTGCTGAAGAGCTAAATGACACGTAATTCAGTTACAAGGAAAGGAAGCAGAACTCATCATAACAGTTTAAAACACAGAAACAACAAATAAACAGCTGCTTTGAGCCGGCAATAAGGAGGCCAATTTGATCTTTGCAGAAGGAAAAGTGGCATCTCTCATGTGCGTCTGTCTGTGTGTGTGTGTGCACGTGGGGAAAGGAAATGCTCTTCAAGGAGCTGCAGCTGTGAGTAGTTCAGAGCACAGCACTAACCAAGTTCCTAGAACAATTTGCTGCATTAGAACTACGCCAGTCACAAAACACAGACGTGGATCCTAAATCTAAACACTAATAAGCTGCACCCACATACACACTCACAGAGACACACTCACATACATAGACTCACACACTCACACAGAGACACACACACACACTCAGATATTCAGACACACACACTCACAAGACTCTCACATGCTCACACACACTCACAAGCTCACACACTCCACCTGTTATACTGGGCTGTAGGCAGAAAACATGAAAGTCTGAGAGCCGAAAGTTCCCGGCTTGAACAAGTAGTCCGCACTCTCACCCACCAGACCCAGGTGAGCTGGGACAAGTCGCTTAATCTGGCTTTTCCCTTTCAATGTGGAGGAGGTGGGCAGCTGGTCAGGGAATCCGATTTCCAATGGAGATGCTTGGGCCCCTCCCCAGACTTGCGAGATCAGAAACTCCTAGGATCCTAAGAGTCTGTAGTTTAACAGGAACCTCAGGTGATTCGTTTGCACACAAAAGTTGAAGAAGTACTCACTAGTACTCAAGGTGTTACCATATCTGAAGTACCTGTTAGCTATTACTACAATAATGCCGGACAAAAATAAACCCACAAAATCTTCCGTGGCTTCAACAACAGCCTTTTATTCTGACAGATTGGCCGGACCACAGGGGAAGCTCTGCTTCACATTGCCAAGGGAAGGAGCAGGGTGGGGGTGTCTCTGTTCCACATGTGTTTATTCTGGGGCCCAGCTGAGGGGCAGGAGCTTCCCAGGGACCACTCTTCTCATCTCCATAGCAGAGGTGGAAGAAGGTAAAGTGGAATCGAGACCTCTTAGGGCCTAGCCTCAGAACAGGCTCACTTCCACCCCATTCCAAAAGTCGAAGCAAGTTACCTAGGCCAGGGGTCAAAGGTTGAGAAACCACACACTGCCTACAGTGAGACCAAGACAAGGGTATAGATTCAGGGAGAGGTGAAGAATCAAGGCCAATAGCTCAGTCAACCCCACTGATCCTCAAAGTTTATTTCCTTCATCTGCTAAAGAGCGTTGATCCTCAGTTCTCCTATTTGTAAAATGGACACATAGTAATGACTGCCCCTACCTATATATCTCATGGAAGTATCGTAAGCATGTAATGAGATTATGCATTTGATAGTCATTTTTAACTGTATAGGATATGCACGTTAGCTAACACAACTTTAATTCCTACAATAGGAGTCCAGAAAGGTGGAAGGGGTGGGTAGACCAGATGACCTCTAAATCCTGCCAGGTTCTCCAAATTTATGCCCTGAGCTGGTTTGTCCCCTGCTACAAATGTACATTCACCCACTCACCCTGCCTGCTGTCATGCTCTCCCAACAAAGAGCACAAGAGGAGGCCACACTTGGATAGAGCCAAGTCTATTGGAGCCAAGTCTTGTGGAGAAACCACAAGGAAACTTTCAAATGCTCCTGCCAATGGAGCCCTGTGGCTCCAGACCTTTCCGCCCCATTATATAGTTCCAACCTTCTGGGTTTTCACAACTCATCTGTTCCAGCTACAAGATGTCCCTGCTCTCCTTTTAGTCATTCTGAGCAGCAGGATGTATGTATCCTGACTGGTCAGCAATTATATCATTCCCAACTGTCCAGAGCTCCAGCACTTTTGGTAAAGACCTGTTCTGTTTGATGGATGTGTTGTGGTGCTGATGTGATTTGTTCCGGAGAGCTCTGTCTGGTACCTTAATCCCAGAAAAGGTACAAACCAATGCTGTGGTGTCTCTGCCCCAATACATTGGTCAGGCTGGACCAGCGTGGGGGGGGATCAGTGTTCTACTCTTAATCACCCCTTGCCCATAGCCCTGTGATCTGATACTAACCACCCAGTGACTCTGGCTCATGCCACCTGGAAGTGAGTGTGCCATCTTGCCGAACAGAATCCCATGTGTCTGAGACATGCCCATCCATCTCAGTCCTCCTAGCCTGCAGCCAACATTCCTCTTCAGGGTGTATGTGGGATTTGGCTCATGGTATGTTTCTGTAGATTCCATAGATACAAGGTCTGAGTCCTGCCATGTAGAGCAGGGGTGAGGTCTAAAACCATCCATATTACCCCATCACCCTCCTAACAATGGGACCTGCTGAACCTTTCCCAAGGCTCTCGGGGCCAGAATCAAGGGTGCAGACATACTTAAATAAAAGATGCTCATCTCCCTGGGATTGAGGTGCAGCTGTTAAAGCATTTTTTTTAACTTTCCCCAACATATGCCTAGGTGGGATTTTATTTTGTCAGTCTCTCCTAAAACTCAACGAGCTTTTCAATCTGCAGACTCAAGTCTTTTGACAAGCCGAGAAACATTTCCTGTATTAATTTATTGCTTCTCCTCCATCTGCTCTTTTTTCTCCTTCTGGAACTCCTACTATTTACATGTGAAACCTCCAGAATCTGTTCTCCAAATATCTTATTTATTTTCCCATATTTTCCAATTTTTAATTTTTTATCTATATTTGAGATGTTTCTTCCACTTGATCTTCTAAGCCACTAATTTGTTACTCAGTGGTTGACATCTTCTCCTTTAATTGAGCAACTGAATTTTTCAACTTGGCTTTTAGTTCCAGACAAGATTCATTATGCTAGAGTAAACCCCTTCAGTGCTCTCATGTTGTGGCATAGCTGTTAAAGTTTTCCTCTGTGTCCTCCAGTAGAGCCATCTACCCTCAGTGTTCTGGGTGTCCATCCCGCTCTCATGTGGGGCAGCCTCTCAAGATGTGCTTTAATTTTCCACTGCTGACCCATATTTACCTTGGGTTTCTGAGCAGTGGCGATGCATGACTCCTGCAGTCCTGATGATAAGCTGTAGATCCTCCATTGAGGCTCCAGGAGGAAGCTCTGTTTTCCCTCTTGGTAGCTGGGATAGCATTCTCTGGGCTTCAGGAGCGGGGAAAGTCTCAGCCCACCCTTGCAGCACCCAGAAGCTTCTCTGGACCCAGAGAGACCAGCTGTATCCAAATGTCTCCTTAGAATCTTCCCTGAAATATCTAATATTCATCTCAACTTTAGTGTCAAAAAAGAACTCATTTTTTCCTGATTACCCCCACTTTCACAGACTCCTTCAATAAAAAACCTTGGAACTACCCTTAATTTCTCTAGTTCCATCATCAAGCACGTCCAAAATCCTTCAAGTCTTCTTGGTAATCCCAGGTCTAATTACCACATTTCCCTATCAAGATATTTTTCTTATGTCTACAATAATCACATTTTCATTATTAGGCTATACAGTCCTGGATTTTGTCTTTCTACTTCTAATTATTTATTCAGGCATTCGTGCATTGAGAAAATATTTTTTAAGTGCCTACTGTTTACCAGGCACTGGGCAAGGTGATTGATCAGTCACGGAGAAAAAGCCCTTGCCTTCAAGATGCTTGTGCTTATTGTATATTGTTGGGAAGACAGATTAGTCAGTAGCAAATATTACACAAAGGGCCAAGTACTATCCAGGGATAAGGACAGAGTGCTGTGGGAATGGGAAGGATGGGTGCCCATTTGCTCTGGTGCATGTTAAGGGATCTAATTACTTCTTCCTTCACTCCCCTTTCATTCTCTCCCCCTACTCACCAGGAATCCCTAATAGCCTTACACTCCTCCAGTCTCTGCTCTACAGGGGTGCTTTTCCCACCACACCTGACTGCTGCTTCCTCCCTCTCATACATTTCTTCTGATCCATCTCCATTCCCTGGAAGAGCGACCAAACCCTACCATTCCTAACCCTGTGGACAGTCGCCAAAAGGACCACTTCTTCTCAGCTCCTCCCTGATGCAGCAGGTGGTTGGACCACACTTTGTCGCGTTCTCTTATCTTCTCTTACTCTCAATATGTGAAGGCAGCACAGTCTAAGAGAAAAACTCCTGGCTCAGCAAACCTTGTTTCTAGTTTATTTCTGTTCTGCCAGCCATATAATCTTAGGCAAACCCCTGGACATTCCTGGACCTCAGTTTCCTCATTTGTAAGATGAAAAGATTGGACATGAACTTTTTAGAAGAACAGAACTCTTCTAGACTTGATATCCCTTGCATGTATGAAACTTGTTTATCATGAACTTAATGGAACTTAGGACTTTTGTCCTATCAAAAGATGGACACTATAGTTGCCTTCAAACTTATATCCTGTCTTGTGTCCTAGAGCCTTCACTACTCAAAGGGAGCTTAGTGGACCAGCAGAATCAGCATCACCTGAGAAATTTTTAGAAATGCAGGATCTGGGGCCCCACCCTTGATCTACTTAATCAGAAACTACATATTAATAGGATTTCCTCAGGAGATTCATAAGTACTCTAAAGTTTGAGAGGCACTGCCCTAGAGGATATAGCCCTGGAGAATTAAAGGGAGGCAGGCTTCAGTTTCAAAGGACAAACTTTCTAATTGGGGGAGCCAAATGAAGTTGGAATGGGATGTCTTAGAAGGCAAGGGATCTCTGCCATTGGGCTTAAAACAGAAATGGGATATGTACTTCTCTTGGAAATTGTACAAGAGAATGGAGGATTCTGTGGTGGTTTGGATGGATGGCCTCTTTATTCCCCTTTAACTCTGAAGTATGAAGTCTTTTACTTCTCCCTCTGCCCATTACCGTGGTTCTATCCAGAGGGAAAGGGGAGCCAGGATACAAGCCCACGAGTCTACTAAATTGATTTTGAGATAGCCTTATCAAGTGGGAGAGCAATGGAGGCAGAACAGGACACAGGAGAGAGACAGGGGCCATCCCTGATTACACATCATTTCCTTCTCACCCAGAACCATTTCTGGGAAAGCCACTGGGTCATTTGCAGCCTATAAACCTCTTTCCCACTGGACTGCACAAAGACCATCTTCTCCCTTCCTGGTCAAGGGCCTGGATTCTCAATTTAGAAGCTAATTCTCGTTCAAATTAGTTCATCTCGCAGATAGAATTAGAAGCTGGGCGATGATTTGGAAAATACAATCAATTTAGACCAATTGTTCTTGCACGTCAGCTCCATGCAATAATGAAAAATTTGCTCCTCAGGCCCTGGTGCTGACAAGGAACCATTATCTGAGGGAGTGAAGTTGGTCTGATAGCACGTAGGATCTAAACAGGGTCAGGGCCACTTTTGGCTCCGAGGAGGAGCAACTAGGCCAGGGGCCAGAAGACAGGTGACAGCAGGGAGGCTAGTGATCCGATTCTGTCCATGAAGGGAAAGACAAAACACCTCTGTGAGGCCAGACCACAAGACAGGGCCTGGGGCAAGACAATGCACCTACCTGTGCCTCCGTCACCTCGTGTGCCATTGGGGGTGACATGTTCTCCCATCTCCTGGTGTCGTCTTGAGGAACACACACACAAGATGTCCAATTCACTAATTCATTTATGACTGATATTTATTAGGCATCTGGCATGTGCCAAACACTGTGCTGGCTGAAAGAGCTGAATTAGTGAACAAGACAGTCTCAGTTCTCAAGGAGCTCCCATGAAATTACACATGCACCAAATAAACAATAGAAATGAAGGCGATGGCAGTGGTGGTGGTGACAATGACCGTATTGACAGTGATGATGATGATGGCGGTGGTGGTGGTGGTGGTGAGGATGATGGTGATGGTGGAGATGATGGTGATGGTGATGATGGGCACTCACCCCAGAAGCTGCTGCTGGCCAGAGCCTGCATTTGATGTGCAGAGAAAGATTATTCCTCCCACTGCTCATCTTGGCTAAGAGATTAAACTGCTTTTGTAGGAGGTAAACAATATACATATTTTATGAAATACATTTCTCTGCCTGTTTAATTGTGGGATCCTGAAGGGAAATCCACCATCCTTGGGATGGATGGACGGAGTTTCAGCCTTCAGCCTCAGGAGGCTCCTTGATTATTGTCTCCCAGGCCCACTGGAGGACAGGGACGCAGGGCTGGTGGCCAAGCAATGTGACCTTGGGCAAGTTTTATTTCCTCCCTAAGCTGCAGTTTGCCCAGATACAAAGATAAAATTTCCATTTTCCCATTGCTTATGGTTTCTCAAGCCTTAATCTAGAATGTGGACATTTCAAACCCAAGAAATCAGTGTGTAGGGCTGTAAAGGTGGTTTCAAATTGGAGATATGCTGGGACTTTCTGTAGAACACTGTGGAGTTCTATTAGGGGTCTGTAGGTAGTCACAGCCAGGTGAGGCCTATGAGAAGGCTTTGGGGTCACCGGGTTACAAACAATAAGATAATGTCCTTCCATAGGGTCTTGCCTGGGTCATAAGCATATTGATAACTCAAATCTTGGGACCTCTTTTCTGGACCTCAGAGCTAACTCCTGGAAGGTTGTTTTCCCATTCTGCCAGTTTGACTGCCATCATGTAGAAAGGATTATGATTTGATTTGGGGAACTCATTGGACCAGGACTTCATTCACACTTTCACCACCCCAAGAACATGTTATCAATCCCAAAGACAAAACATTTATCCCACTCCATTATATCTCTTTAGTTGTCCCTTTTCCCTATTAGACTATAAGCTCACAAAAGGTTAGTGAAATTTACTGAGGAACAAGCACCCAGAAGGTACTTGATAAATGTTGGCTAAGTGAGTGAATAAATGAATGGATAGAAAAAGAGAAGATTGGAAAGAGAGAATACATAGAGCACATATTTTTAAAGACACATAATCCTACCACTGAAAAGGAACTTAGATATCACCTAGTTACCAGAAATGGCAATATAGATGTAAACATGTCATCGCCATCCTACTGTCCACTCAAGGCAGACATTACTAATTGGTCTCAGCCCTCTGCTCTAATTACCACACATGAAGCTTCACAACCCTCCACACAGCGCTTTGTACATTCACAACCAATTTACTGAATTTGGCATGCAAGATGAAATGGATTTGCCATCTCTGACCTAGCTCAGGCCTTTCCTTTGGAATTAGGGCCCTCCGCACCTTCTCCAACCCTCCTGTGAATACTCTTTTTCCATCCTGTGCCTTATCTGCCTGTCACTTTAAAGAAGACCCTGTTGTTTTTGTTGTTGTTGTTTTTTCAAAGCAACACAGTGCAAGGCCTTGAAGCAGGCTTTGTGTGGATGTCAGCCTGGTCTCTGCAACACTGTCCTGTGGAGCCAAAGTCAGGCTTCCCGAGCTGGGATCGTGCTTACGCCCAGATGCAAGAACATATGTCGCGCATGAGTGGTGCTGGCCTTGGTACTGAAACATAGATATCTATATATGAGACTGTAAAACCTACATTATTGAGGATTTAGGGTGTTTGCTTTGCTGAATGAGGGATTAGAGACCAGAAAGCCCAAAATGACCATCCATTTGCAGAAAATGGAGCTGGAGAATTAAAACTGTCAGATGTGTGCTCAAACCCAGGGGGCCCTATTAGAGCTCTCCTCAATTCCCTAGAATCCTTATCCATCACTATGCCATGCAAGGACAGATCACCAGCTCCCCCACAGAGACTCTGAATGGTTTCAGCCAGGAGGTAGTCATCAAATAAAATGTAGTTTTTCCCAGTTCCGGGCATGGGGGTGGGCAGCCATCTCTAGGGCGTGGTAGCTAGTGAGCAGGCACAGAGGGTTTGGGGACTGCTTGACTGGGCTGGAGGTCCAGAGCTGCAGTCTCTGGGATTTCTCAAAGGGCTTGCTGCTTCAAGCTTTGCAAAGAACACTGTCCAGGCTTTCAATAGCCTTGCCCCATCATATCTTCCCGAAGTCTGAGGAAGAGCCCTGTCCCCAACCTTCAACACCCTTTCCCTTCCTCAACTTCTCCTTCTTGCTTCTCAGAAACCCTCCTTTTCTTCACAAAGCCAACAGGGATATTGTTCTTCAGCCCCTGCAACTTCCCATGGTCCAGGAGTCTGTTGGGAAATATTGAGTCTGAGTTCCCTCTTTTCCTATATGGCATAACGCAGAGCTCAGGTTGGGCAGAGAGTATCAGGTTCACCGATTCTGAGCACCCCCTCAACTCTGCCATCCTCTCCGCTCCAGGGAAGAGAAAGCCATGAACCTGAAGATGCTCAAAAGGGAGGAGCAAGAGCTGCTTTGGATACACCAAGTTATGTTTCTCAAACCCTTTAGCACAAATCTTTTCTTTCAAAATGTGCCTGATCAAAATTCACTACTGCAAGTTGGAAATTTACCTGCAGCTGCTACAGTCTCCTCTTCCTCCTCTCCCTACTGAGAAAGTTATTATACACTAGCATCCTGAGTGGCCACAAGAGTTGGGAGGCTACTGCTCACAGCTTGCCCCCCTTCCAGGTTTTGCCATCCGCAGTAACCTTTACAAGGTCTTGGTCTGACCCCAGATGGCCCAGCTTCTGCCACCTTCCCTGCCTTCAGAAGAACCCAGTAGTAGGCCACAGGGGGAGAGCCATGACTTCCAAATTCCTGAGAGCAAAGGGAGGGGGCAGGCTTAGGAAGAGGTCCCTTCTGCAGAAGCTCCACTCATGCCCAAAGGTCTACGAAGCTTGCCCCACCCCCAGCTGTGCAGGGGAGAGTAGGCAGGAAATTAAACTACTCCATCCATCATCTTTATTGAGCAGCTACTCTCTATAAGACAGTTGTGCAGAAGGTCAGTCATGTACTCGAATACTCAAAATCTGAAAAGAGAATGTTCTTGTTTCATACCTGCTCTCCTCACTGACCACACTCAGCCTTATCTTTCTCGTCCCTGTTCCCCAAGCCCAGCAAGCCTCTTCCTCACTCCCAGCCCTGCCCCTTGCTGTCCTCTTGCCCTGGACCCCTGTTCCTGCAGCTCTGAGCTCAAACATTATCTCTTCAGCAGAGGCTTTTCCTGGTCCCCCCCCTCTAGAGAGTCCCCTGCCCAGGAGTCTCTCCTGGTCTTTGCCCTCTTTTTCATCATTCATCATCTGTGTTCATTTCACCCCCTGGCATGTATACCTCCAAGGGGCACTGCTGATGAAGCTAGACTGCCAGTACTTGGATGCCGACCCTGCCACTTACTAAACACACAGCCTCAAGTGAGTTACCTCAGTAAGTTGTTGCACAAATTAAAATTTAAAAACGCAAATTTAAATAGAGCCTTGTCATAAACACGCCTCAAAAACAATGCCTGTGTCCTGGAACTGGTTACTGTACCTGAAGGCTTAGAACATCAGCTGGCATCTATAGAGGACCTAATCAAAGGTAACTTTTCTAATTGCCATTCATTACTGCTCTTTGGTGCCCAGCACAATGCTTGGCACAAAATAGGGGTCAGAGTACTGGTGGAGCAAATGGGGGCAGGTGCACGTGAATGAGACCCTTAGGAACAGTCCCGAGAATGCAGTGCCAGGCTCGAAGAAGGGCAATCCCTTTCCTGGGGGTTCGAGAGCCAGGAAGGCTGCAGGGTGAAAGCAAGGGCATCAGAGCAGAGCCTGGAAGCCTGGGTGGGGATGGAGCACACCCCTAGAGGTTTGCTCTGCACAGGTGGTGAGGGCCACGGGGGGTCTTGGGAAGGACAGGCTCCAGGGAATAGTTAGGAAGTGGTTGACAGGACAAGGGGCAACTGGGGTATTTTCTACTTTCCCAAGAGGATGGAGAACGGCCCCAGTTTGCATGGAGAGATGCTCCCACAAGGCCCAGGGCTCTGCTCCCACCACCCCATGCATCCCTCAGCCACAGGAAACAAAACCAAACCAAACTACCCCATCTAGGTGTTTCAGAGCTGCACCTGTCCTTCCCACGTGTGCAGGCATTTGAGAGGAGCAGGAGTCAGCCTTCCTGCTGCAGCTCAGGGCAGACCCTGCTGGAGAGAAGGGGGAAGAAGAGTCGGGGGCCTGAGCATCCTTGACTCCAAATGACCCTTTCCAATCTGCTATGGGGAAATGAGAATGTTCTGACCAGAAGCCTCGTTACGAAGGTGGAAGAGTTAAAAGGTCTCTTCCCCTTCTCTCTTGGGCATGAGCTCAACTACCCAGACAACTCATGGCACATCCTAGCAAGGAGGCACTGTGGGAGGGTCCCAGAGATACCTGAAAGATGTTGCAAGACACAGCAGGGTCCCCTGGGAGTACCCCCCACCCTCCACCATCCCACTGCCAGCCACCAGAGGCCAAGTGGCAGCCTTCCCTTTCCCAGACCTCTGTGCAGCCCCCTCCCACCTACTCCCCAGGTGCCAGGGAGCTGATGGATGCAAGGCTGAAAACCCTGGCGAGGGAGGGGGGAAGGGGAGGTGGGCCTGGGTGTGCACACGCGTGCTCTCCTTGCCTGTCAGTGATGGATGGGCCCTGTAAGGTGTGTGCTCATGTGCATCACGATGCACTTGGCATGGGGTTTTCCCATTGGACCTTACACTCACTCCAGCAAAAACCACTGCTGGGGATACCTGGGAGGGGAAGGCACTGGCTGGCTCCCTAAAAGCAGAGGGTCATTTAGACAACTCAGGCTGGTGCTAGAGCTCAGACAGGTGGGCAAGGCCCAGGCCCAGGTTCCGTCTCTGGGGTGGTTAGCTGAAATGGAAGGACTGGCAAAAAGAGGATGCATAATTACAAGTCAGGAGCAGAGCAGAGCCCCTGCTGAAAGAGAAGTGAGGAAGAGGAAATCCACAAGGGGAATAATTAACTGATAAGAGTAAACTAATTGTTATTCATATTGAATTAGGGCACAGGTGATTAGGAGGAAAAAACCTACAGCCTTTCCCATATGTTTGGCGAGTTTTGCATTGCAGATGATGGTTTTATGGGACCCTTCTGGGATTCCAAGTACAGGAGCTGGGCCTGGACCAGAGCTGGGGGCAGGGCTCCAGTGATGCTTAACTACACAATAAACACATAACAGTTTGTCCCTGAGGACAGACCCAAGCTCTGCATATTAAACATGTTGGCGCTAGGCTTTGGGGACCTCTGAGAAGAGGGGCTCTCTCCTGGCAGGGGAGGGGCCAAGAGGCAGGTCGGCCATTCCGTACCCCGAGGCTGCTCCAAATTTCCCAAGGAGGCACTAGACCCCAGTGTGGAAAGTCCTGCATTTCCCCAGACCTGCAGTGGCCAGGCAAGAAGTTGGAGAAAATGCAAAGGAAGATGCGGTGGTGATGACGGTGGTGATGGCGGGACAGTGTGTGCGTGCGTGCTGTTTGCAAGTGTGCGGGTGCATGCAGGTGTGCAGTGAGGGTATATGAGCGTTCATTTGTGGGATTCGCTTTGTATGATTGCATGCGTGCATGCCTCTGTGTGCAGGTCTTGGGTATGCATACATGTTTGTGTATTTGTGTGTGTCTGTGCATTTGGGGGTGTGGCAAAACTTCCCACTGGAACTACTGCAGGTGCTTCCCTCTTCACTGAGCCTCAGCATACTAATTGTAATCCCACATTATTGTTTTAAGTTGGCTTTAAACATTAATGTTTTAAAATTTCAAAAACAGACCTGGGGCTAAATTGCAAAACAGGTGCCTAGAAAGAGGGGATTTGATCATCACTATTGTCTCATAAGAATGCTGGGGTAAAGCTGGTCCCCCTTCCTCTTCCACGTGGTTAGCCTCAGACTAGCTAAGGCCCAGCATCCCTGAGGACACCCGTAGAGAGGGGCCATCTGGCTGCAGCCTGCAAGGACAAGAGTGGCTCTAGATATCACCAAGCCCACCCCCCCTTGTTTCCCTACTCTGGCCCGGGGCTGGAGAGGGGGCATCCTTGGCCACTCGCTCTGCTAGTGCCTCCTCTGTTCCATTGTCCCTGGGCTCACTGCTTGGGGGCTGGGCTCTGTCCTGGAGAACTGACCCAGGAAAGGGTGTGACCCCATCACACCCAGCCCAGAAGTTTTGTGGCTCACTGCATGACCCTAGACAAAGCACTTCCCCTCCGTGGGTCTCAGTCTCCCTGTTTGTAAACTGAGGGGCAAGAACTAGAAACTCACCAAGGTCATTTCTGCCCTAACATTTGGTGATTTTGTAACTGGCCGAGATGGGCCCTGCACTCCCGTGGCTTGGACATGCCTCTGTGCTCTCTTCTGCTCCCCTATCCTGCACCCATCTTTCCCTCTTCCTCCAGTTGGAGTTGGAGTCAGGGGCAAAGCAGAATGTGGAGAGAAGAAAAATAGCAGAAGGGAAACATGGTCTCAGGAAAGGTTCTCTTAGCAGAATCTAAAGGAACAAGCATTATTCCAAAAGAGGAAGGGAAAAGCAGAGCAGGTCCTGTTGCAATTCATGCTCTATTAAGAGTATGGTAGAAACAATCCTACCCTGCAGCAGGAGTTACTCAGGTCAAAATTAGAAGAACTTCCTGGCCAAGCACAGGAACAGGAGAGGGAGTGAGAGAGAAGACAACTGTCCCTAGAAGTGACAATTAATTTTATTTTCAAATGTCTGTGAGATGGTGTAGAAGGGGGGGTGGGGGGGTGGCTTTCTCACCTCAAGTTCTCACCAAAGGGGCTGGTTATAAAGCCTTCCCCTGCCCTGCCAAGCACACACCCAGTGAACAGAGCAGGGCCCGGCTTGGGACTGGAAGAGATGGTGATGGGATAGGGGTCCCATAACTCTCCACCTCAGCTCCAAGTACACAGAAACACATAGCCTGGGGATTCAGCTTTGATTTGGCAGGACCTTGACATGGGTCTATAGTGGTCACTGGATTAGGGAAAAGGAATCAGACCCTGTGGGAGAATGAGACCCACTAAAAGGTATTGTCTGTGGCTACCTGAGCTGGCCTTCCCCTGGGGCTGGGAACAAAGAGACACTGGCATGGCCCTGTCTACAGCTGTACAAGAGGAAGCCTCGCCTGGGAGAGGCAAACTTTTAAAATATATACAGGGATAACCTCTAAGTCTCTGGCATCTTGAAGAAAACACATTTGGAAATATTTCCATAGATGGCTACATGCCACTGTTTCATCTACACTTCCACATATGTGTGCATGTATGTGCATATATGCATACAGTACATACATATGCATGTGTACTTGTGCATGGGTACATGCACACATGCATCCATACATGTGTGGGCATGCATCCATGCACATATAGAAATGTGTACGCTTGCACATCCATGTGCAGACACACATGCACGCATATGTGTATGCCTAAGTACATGTGTATGCATGCATATCTGAGCACATATACCTACATATGTGCTTACACACATGCAAAGACATGGAGCTTCCCCCAGATGACTCCAGCGCACACAGATAAGGAACAGGCTAGTTGCTCCTTTGCCCAAAGGAGCTCCGGGAAATTGCCTGGATAGCCCACTGCTGCCCTTTGCTCCCTCTAGACCCCTCCAATCTATCAAGTTCGGAGCCAGCTCCTTTTCAGCTCCTTCCCCACCCCACATATTGCCTCAGCTGCCATCTCTTTGGAATAGCCAGGGTCCTGTCCTGGGGGGAGGGGGAGGTTGAGGTTGACACTCAAGCAGCTTGCCAGGCCCTTAGACCAGGCAGCAGGGCCATCAGGTGGGGCCACCCTACTGGGCGCCTCCAGACCTCCCTCCTCCTCCCACACAAGTACCCTTCTATCCTGGCAAAGGACCACCTGCCCTCACCCGCCACCTTCCACACTCCGGGTCCTGAAGGCAAGAAGGGAGCTCGCACCCTCCCCCTCCTCAGCTCTGCCTCAGTCCCAGAGAACCGCCCCCCAACAGTCCAGCCCGGAAACAATCACCCTTTGAGAGAAGCTGCCAAGCTGGGCGCCAGGAACAGCCGGGATGGAGGCGGGGTGGGGTGGGGGTGCAGGGGGCGGGAGCCCGGCGAGCTTTAACTCTCCGGAGGCGAGCCCCAGGGTGCTCTCGGCCTCCGCCCGCAGCCCCTTCTCGGGCGCCTAAAGCGGAGCCGCCCCAGTCGGGGCGATGGGGTGTGCGGGGAGTGGAGGGGGTGATACCAATCCCTGGGGCGGGGCCTCCTCGCCCGCCAGGCTCCTCGACCCCCGCCTCAGCCGGCGAGGTTGGTACGGACCATTAGCAGTGCGGGTCCCGCCGGCAGCGCGCGCGCTCCGGGGCGGAGGAGGGGAAAGGGGGGAAGAGGGAGGCGGGGAGGGGAGGCGCTGTCACAGCTGCCAGCGGCCCCGCGCATCCGCCGCCGCCGAGGGCACTCCGCGCCGGCTCTGCTTGGCTCGGCTGCGCGGTCCGGGCCCCCCACCCCGCGCCCCCCTCTCCGGCTCCTTCCCTCCCCCCCAATCCCACGATCTCCCCCCTCTCTGGCTCCCTCCCCCCGCCTCCTGCCCCTCCGCCCCCCTTTCCGGCTCCCTCCGTCTTCCCCCGCCCCCCTCTCCGGCTCTCCCGCCCCCCTCACTTCCCCGGCTCCGGCCGCCGCCTCGCCGAGCACAGAAGGTGCCGGAGGCAGACCGGGCCGGTGTGGCGGGGCCGGGCCGGGGCCGGGCCGGGGGCGGGCGGGCGGACCCGGCGGCTATGAAGGGGCGCCCGGGAGCCCGGAGCCCGAGCGCCCCCGCGGAGGGAGGCGAGCGCGCCCGGCCGCGCGGCCCAGGGCAGCAGCCTCGGGGCGCCGAGGCTGGGGAGTAGGGGCCGCCCGCGCGCCATGGACAGAGCCGGGGAGGATTCGGAGCCGCCGCAGCAGGTCAGTGCCCCGCGGCCCCCGCTGCGCCCCTCGCCGCCTCAAGGAGCCCCTCTGTGCGTCCCCATCAGTCCCCAGGCCCTGTCCTCCCGGTGGGAGGGTGGGGGGAGCTGAAAAGGGGGCCGGGGACCGGGCAGGGCTGCAGGCGCTGCAGGGAGGGGAAAAAGCACGCCGGGCGGCCGCGAAGCCAAACCTGGGAAGAGCCTCCCCTCCGAGACCCGGTTTAAGGGGATGCGATGTGCTTGGCGGCTCCTCCGGGCGCGTCCCGGGCCCGTAGTCCATCGGTCCCCTCCCCACCTCAGCAGGTGGTTCTGGGGGCCTGAAGGAGAAAGTCGGAACCAGCACCCTGCTTCCCCCCGCAGTCACCTCCAGCCGCTCTCAGCCCCTGCTCCTGAACTGTTTTCAGGGAACCCAAGCTCTGCAGCCCTGCTGGGGGTGGGGAGGGCCTGAGATGCTCAAGGGCTCAAAGCTGGCAAAGAGGAAGGGGCTTTGCCCTGCTCTCCACCTGAGCTAAGGCTGAGGTCCTGATGCTACAAAGTCAGAGCCTACAACTTCAAAAATGAAGCTCAGAGGCGAGACAGAGAGAAAGAAGGAAGCCACCCGATCAGTTGGTGCCAAGGAAAGGGGTGACAGCCTGATGCTGAGCAAGAGACAGGCTCCCCCCCACACACACACACAAATGTATAAACCCAGCCTTGCCCCCTGCTGCCCCTCTCCCCTTCCAGGGTCCACCAGGCCTGGTCTCAGCCGGGCATGAGCTGGGCTGGCTTCTTTTGGAAATGGGGGCTGAGGGACTCTGGAGGTGTCCTTGAGGGATGGGGATGGGGGTGTTATTGATAGTTAGTCCCATGCTGCCGGAGGCAGCTCTCTCACACAGAGACCAGTATAGTGGGGGTGCCAGGGGAGCCTGAGCTTGGTTGTGTGGCAGGCACTGTTCAGAAGGACTGGGTGGAAAAGTCCTGTGGAGAGCACCTGGAAGTTTTTGTGTGTTTTGTGGAAATGGGTGCAGTGGGGCAGTGGGGGTGTGTGCCCTCCCAGAACTCTGTTGCTTTGGGGGCTCTTTAGGATTTGTCTTCTGCTTCTTGCATCTCCCGACCTCATCCAATTCCACTACAGAAACGGGGACATTTCCTTCCAGAACCTGTTTAGCTAGGGACCATTTCTGGCCTCACCTGGACCAAGCAGCCAGCCTTCCCTTCCTACGGGAAGGAAGACACTCCTCCCCCGCCCCTCCATGCCCTCTAAGACACTGGCCTGTGCCCAGCACCTGCAAAGATTCTGGAGCCGACGATCTTTTCCCTTTTTGGTGGGAGCAAAAACACTTTCTAGCGCCGATGGAACAGAGAGGGGTGCATTTGGGTCACATTCGGCCCTGGAGCCAGCAATTTGCTGTGCTCATTTCCTCCCTGTCCCTTAGATGCTAGGGATCGCTGTATGTACAGGCGTGTCTGTTGGAAGCTCCTGCTTGTGGGGTTGACTGTGTGCATGTGTGTTTCTGGATGGGCAGGTACCAAAGGGTCCACTTTAAGCTCAAGGCAAGGAAACTCACCTTGATGTGGTGCTTGAGCAATAGGACTGGAGCTGGTAACAGAGAACCAGGGCTCCAGAGGAGCAGGCCGGGGAGCTAGCCCAGTCTCCTGCTCAGGCCTCTGAGAGACCTAGATTTTTCCACCATCCTTTTTGGAGGAAAGGGAACCCATCGGCCTGTGCTCCCTGGTTGTGAAGCACAGGATGGTGAGGCAGGGAGGAGGGTGAGCTGAGAGGAGAGTCAGGACCAGGGGAGGGGGCACATGGGATCATTCTGGTTGGGAGAGAGGGAGCAGGCACAGAGGTGTCTGAGAGCCCCCTCTGCTGAAAACTGGAAGAGAAGAAAGAAAAGAAGTCTGAGAAAGGCAGAGAAGGAGGCAGAGTGAGACGGCAAGACAAAGACACCCAGCACACTTACAGAAAGACATGGAGACACAGGTTAGACAGTGCAAGTGTCTCAGCAGTTCTGGGGCCTGCTTTCCCCAGCACCGGGCAGCCATTGGCACTGGCCTGGAGGCCCCTGGGTCCAACTTTCTACTGAAGAGGTTCTTTCCTGGGGCAGGGTAGTTCTGGGGTGGCCCCAGGACAGAGGGGGTGGCTGGGAGAGCAAGGACACTGGGAGCCTTGCAGGGCCTGCGGGGCCCAAGGGACCCTCTCACATGCCCGTCCCTCACTGAGGGCTCGTCTCTCCATTTCTAGCCCCTGCTGCAGCCCTGGTCCCAGCAGGGAGGGCTGGCTGGCATCAGGGGAGATGGAAAAAAGAAAAGCTGCCTTCAGGCAACTTCTGCCAGGCTTCCAGGCAGGAGGCCCCTGGGGGCCCCACTGGAGACGGCAGGGGCCATGGAAGCTGAGTGCAGGAGCCAGGTGCTGAGCCAGGCTCCGGGGTCCAGGCCGGTTGCATCTGTCCCCAGCTGAATGTACTGGGGAAACAGCGAACCTCCAAGCCCTGGCTTCCTGCAGGTCTGTGAATTGAGGGACCCTCGACTCATAGGCTTTTTTCAGATGAAGTGTCATATGAATATTAATTCAGCATGATTACTTTATATACTAGAATTGGGAGCAGAAATTCTCTGGCCAGGCCAGCAGGGAACCGATTGCCTTGGAGTCATCCCCCGTCTCTCTCTGTCTCCCCATCAACCCCATCTGATCCCCACAAGTCCAGGCTCTGGGCAGAACCCGCCCATTCCTTCTGCAGACCCAGAGAACACAGAGGTAGTGCCTCTGTCAGCAGGGGTGCCCTCTGTGTTTGTCTGCCAGCCACTGAGGGGTGAAGCACGACAACAATAATATTCTCATGTATAATTGGTGTTAAATTTCATCACTCCGATGCATCAGCAAACGGCTGTCTAAAAAATCTCTCGACACATACATCTCAAATCTGTGACCTTATTATCCATGCGGAAGGAGGGGAAGGGGTCAGAGGTCACTCAAAGCTCAGCTCCCTTTCCCTGGTAAATGAGCTCCAACTGTGCTGCAGCCTGGGCTGGAGCTGGGATCAGAAGAATCAGAGAATCCAGAGCCATTGTTTTCTGTTTAGCTTTGGAAGGGTTATTTGGAATGGCTTTTTTCTTTCCCCCCAGCTGCAGCAAATTTACTTTTCTAATAAGGTTTAGCTTCGGGGCCAATATTAAAATGAGTCTGAGCTCCCTGCGCACACGCCAGCAGGGCAGGCCTCCGAGAAAGTGCCCTGCAGGGATTAAGGCTTTGCCCCCAGATAAGCCCGAGAGTGGAGAGTCTAAGTCTGGATAACGGAGAGCCGGCAGGATTCGGGGATAAAGCTGGCTGCGGGGCCTTGGGCAGCGTGAGCAGGTTTTCTCTCTTCTTATACATGGGACTCTGAGCTGGACACCATTGCTCCCTGATGGGGAGGAGGGAGAGGGAGGATGGAAGAGGAGAGGAGCAGAGCGGAGAAGGCCTGGCGCTGGGCAAGGATTCCACCTGACCCTCCGTGGCTGGCCGGTGCAGAGAAGGGTGCTCCTTCCCCGCTCTCCAGCTTGCTTGCTTCCCTACAAGGCCAGTCCCCACAGCCCATGAACCCCTCTTCAGGCCCCAGGCAGAGGGCAAGGTGGGCTGCTCTCCCTCCCAAAGGGCAGCCCTGTGGCCACACGAGGCTCCCGCCAAGGCTCAGCAGCTGCCCTATTGCACAGCACAGCTGGAGAGCTTTCCAGCATCACGGCGAGTTCTGCCGGACCTCACTCTAGAGAGATGGTTTAACAAGGCCAGGTGGCTAGGAGCATGGACTCTGGGGCCCAACCAGCTGTGCCACTCGCTGGCTGTGTGCTCTTGGGACCTCCATTTTCCCATCTGTCAAATGGAGATAATAATAGACGTTTGTGAGGCGTGAATGAGTCATTCAGTGCATGCAGCAGTGAGCGCTTAGCAATTTTATCATTCGTCGATTTAATAATTCACCCAACCAACACTGGTCGAGAGGCTGGCTTTGGGCCAGATCCTGGGCCCGGTGCTGGAGCTGTCAGTCACTAGCACGTGACCCTATTACGTGTCTGACCCTCATCAGGGATGGAATGTGTTCAGACAGTAACTGCTGAGCTGCTCGCCCCCAGTGAGAGAGAAAGGGGAGAGGGGTGTGTGCTAGTCTGTATTGGAATGCCTGGCACCGAGAGCATCTCAGTGCCCATCATTTCCACATAAAAGGAGCCAGCGGGGTCCCAGCCAGCTGCCAGGTGGGGAGGAGGAGGGCCTGGAGGAGGTTCCAGGCTGGCTTGTCTCTCCCTGGTTCTGGAGGCCGTTGGTCTGCAGAGGGAAAGCAACGGGCGAGGGTCTCAGCCTGGCAGGGCTTGGAAACCAGCTGCCTGGAGGGTCAGCAATCGTGGTGTGACAGGATCACACTGGGCCTCTTTCCTCATCAAAAATATGAGGGGAACAGGTCAGCCTAAAATGTACAGCTTAACTCTCTAAGTTCTGTACAGAACACCTCAAGTGCAAGAGGCAAAAGAGGGTGGGGAGCCTTCCAGCCAAGCTGCTGAGAGGTGGAAGGGGAGAGGACACGAGATTCACCAGCCTCCCAGGCTTCTCCCAGAGTCGGGGTTCTGGGGCTCAAGGTTGCTTCCTGCATTTTGTAGAAAAGGAAACAGATGTCCAGAGAGGCCCCTTGTCATCTGAAGGCACACAGCAGATCGGTGCTTGGCCCGGACTCTAGTCTGCATGCTTCTACCCTGTCCCGTGCTCTCTGTCAAGTCCCTTTTCCTCTTGGGGGGCCAGATTTGTTCAGGAGGCAGCAGAAACAGCTTCTCCCCCAAGGCACGGGCCCCATGCCCCCAGGCTGGGCTGGGCCTTCTCCATTCTCTCTTGCTGACAGCAGGACACAGGAGGACCCACTTACACTATCCATGACAGGCCCTGGGGAAGGTCAGATCCTGTAGCCCCAAGTGACAAATTAAAAATACATAGAGAACTTCAATTAAATCAGTGTGAATTGTTAACCCGATGTATAATATGTCTGTGCATGGACTGACTGAAGCAGCAAGGTCAGCATGGAAGTAAGCAGGCTGGCTGAGCTGCCAGGGGACCTCCGTGACCTAAAACTTGGGGTCCGCGGCTGCCCCGGGCCTCACCCAGACCTGAAACCCTTCAAGGGTCCCCTTGGGGCGTCTTTCTAAGTCAGAGGAAATTTGGGTGTGCTCTCAGCTCACTGCCCCCATCCTCACCATCCTGACATCTTGGAGATAAGCCCAGACATCAGCAGTATGTCTGCTGAGAGACACAGTTAATTTTACAACTCGGCCAGGGTGTCAGGGCCAGACAAGACTGTGGTCCCTGGGGGAGAAACCACCTCCGTGGGGCCGTCCTGGGGCCTTTATTTAGTCCCCCCAGCTCACTCCCTTGCTCTCTTCTCCCCCACTCCCCATCAGTTCTCTCTCCTCTCCCTCACCTTCCCTCCATTTGCAGATCCCAGAACAGGAGGATCCCCCCTGTGCCCACCAGCCCCTCGCTGGTTCCATGTTAGGAGGCTCGAGGCTGCAGTGACCACTAAGCTCCCACTGCAGCTCTGTGGTTGCCGGTGGCCCCAGGGCTCCATCCTGGGCAGGAGGCCCCTGTCTATCCCAGCCTGCTTTGGAGGATGTCCAGCCTCTCTCTTGGCAGGTAATTTGTTTTTACAGTCAGAGAGTTTCTGAAGTGAAGCTGAAATATTGCTCTCCTAACTCTTTACCTGTCAATATTAGCATCTTCTTCCACCCATTCAACTCTTCTGGGAATAAGCTTCCCGGTGTTCTCAGGCTCGGACCCCTCCCCAGGCCCGTAGCCGTGGGCATGGCTCACATGTCATCTGCAGGCAGCCGTGTGGGGAAAGGGGATGCCCCTTGGACTGCATCCTGCTCATGCCCAGTGGCCATCCAAGGGCTACTTCCCACAGGCATGCCCAGTGCCCAGTCACTGACGGCCACAGCCCACGGGACAGCTGGCAGGAAGGCCCACGGTGACCACACAGGGACTGAGCCCAGCCCCAAGCACCGAGAGAGATCTCGGCCTGAGCAGACCTTCTGGATTACAGGTCTTTGATGCACTCGGCAGGAGCTCTCCTGCTTGCCCTTCCCTCCGGGAGTGCCCAGTGTGTGGGAGGCCCTGCAGGTTCTCTGGGCCTCGAGCCAAGCTCGGTGTCGGGGGTCTGGGGCATGGTGCCACCAGGAGCCCGTTTTTGAGGGAGAGTGGCATTTGGTTCAGGCTTCTAGTTCCATCCATCCATTCATTCATCCACTGATGCATTCCTTCACTCAATAAGAGAGGGGCTCAGCACTGGGTGGGACACTCCATAGGGTGGGACCTTGACCTTGAAGGCCGAGCTGGAGGTCACGAGCTGGAGGGACCATGAGGGAAGCGCATCCCAGGCAGAGGGGCTGGCCCATGAAGACCTGCTCCGTCCTGCTCCAAACCCCTCCAGGGCCCTGCCACCTTCCCCCAGAGACCCTGGGAGAGAAATCTGCCCATTACCCTGGGAATCCTTCCCAGGGCAGGATCCCTGCGGGACCCAGAGGCCCCTCCTTGGGCCCCATGTGCTTGCCATTAGCAGGAGCCTTTGCAAAGTGAAGCTTAGCGGTGGTGAGCCATAGCCACCCCGCAGTCAGCTGGAAAACATACAGCCTGGAATATATAGATAGTGTCAGCACAATCTACCTACCGTCGGCATGCCGAGATATGGGGGCCTCCCAATTCAGCACGTCTGTCCCACAGGGCTCACGGAGCAGGGCTCACGCTGCCCTCCCACCCAGCGCCCCTCAGCACCTCACCTTAACTGCTTCTCATCCAGGCCTTACGTTCAGCTGACGCCCTCAGGGAGGTCTGAGGTGGGGATGTGCAGGGGGGTTGCCGAGGGGGACAGCCTCAGGGATGGAAGGGCTGGGTGAAGGGTTCTCCCGGAACCCAAGCCCTTGCATCCAGGGCAGGAAATGCTAGGAACTAGGAGAACCTGAGTTCCTGGCTGGCTTCTCAGCCCCAAGGGCACGACAGCTCTGCACAGAGGCAGGAGACAGGAAGAAGGGGCCACCTGGCCTGCCAGGTTCCGTAGTCTCTGCCCAAATGCACATCTGAGGGAGCTGGGCTGGGACACAGAATGAACCCTGAGCCCGGCCCTGGGGGTTGGGGATGGGGGCAGCGGGGATGTTGAGGGGCGCTGTACAGCATGAATGGGGGGACCAGAGCACCAAGTGCAGGTCCCAGCAGGGCCTTGCTGTCCCCAGCCTCAGTTTCCAAATCTATAAAAGAGGGATGACAAAACCAGTGCCCACCTGAGACGGTGGTGCTGAGACTGCAGGGAAAATACATGTGAAGAGGCTTTGTAACCTCGGATGTGTCCTTGAGAGGGGGCCCAGGCTGGCCTGGAGACAGGGCCAGGGCAGGGAGAACAGGGTCAGAAGTCCAAGTTCCAGGGGGGTCAGCCTCCCCCACAGGGGACAAATCCACCTTCTCCAAGAGCTTTGGCGCTGTGCCCACCCACCCCCACACCCTCTGTCCCACCTCCATGAGCTTCCATGGAGCCCAGGTCTGGACACAGCCATGTCCTGGGGGGGATGGAATCTGCTAGAAGTACTTCCCCAGAGGCCAGTCGGGGCTCACGCCGGTAAGCAAGGAGCTGGGTGCTCCCCTCTCTTTTTGCCAGGCAAATGGGTCCGGCTGAATTTTAAAACAGGGTGGTGGGAGTTGTTATTTTGTAATGACTGTTGCATTTTATATTATCTAACACTTTAGCACTAATTGTGTACCAGGCCTGATTATAGATGATTTCCATGACTCCCTGCTTTGATCCCCAAATAGCCCCCTATGAGTTACAGATAAGGAAACAGAGATGTTGGTGCAGCTTCTTTGGTGCAGAGATGTAGATGCAGTGTCAGGCTCTGAGGGAGCTACGAGGTACATAAGGCCTCGGCCCCCAGAGGAGCTCACAGCCCCGGGGACAGGGAATACATCTGAAGACCAGGACGTACCCTGGAGGTTCACGGTTGAGACCTGTTACACGGGGCCCTAGAATGCTGAAGCTGCGAGGAGCGCGGTCGGGGTCCTCCAAGTGGGGAGAGGCCCGGAGGCACTCTGAACAGGCGACCTGCCGACACCCTCACACAGGACCACACAGACATCACACCATGGGAAACCGAGGCAGAGCAGAGCCTGTGACCACACGGGGCATGGAGAGGACGGTGCTGGGGGACAGACCGGAGCTGCCACCCTGTGGGCACCCCAGGCCCCCCACGGCCTCAGAGGCTCTGTACTCCTGCTGCTCGTCCTGGCCCAGCCCAGCCTTGGACCCCAGTTCCAGGGCTGGACCCCAGTGGATTGCGTGGTCTGCTTGGCCAGCCCCCCAGGCACTGCCGAGACCACCTGCCCTGGTCCCCTGACAGCTAAGAGGGCTTCATTCCAAGCTGTGCAGGGCACCCCCGTGCTCAGCCCCTTGGAGCTTCCTCTGTGAGGAGGGTCAGATCAGATGAGGATTCTAGGGTGCCAGAATCACTCTGAGTTCTGACTGTTCTCCAACCCTCAGTCCTCAGGATTGGTGGCCTGGCAGAGAGCAAGGTTGAGGGTAGGACCCGGGCCATGAGGCTGCAACGCCACAGTTCTGTCAGCAGCTGGTGATTCACTGTCTCTCTCCCCGTCAGCCCCTGCTCTTGGTCTCGTATCAGAATCGGTGGACCTGCCCCCTGGCTCTGTCCTCCCTCGTGCCCAGCTGCAACAGGGCCCCATGGAGGGGCTGACCCAGAGTGCCCGGCTAGAGTTCCGCCTTTGGTGTCCTGAGCTGCTGGCTGGCCTCAGGGGGCCCTCAGCTGGCACAGGGGAAGTGCGTTCCAGACGGGCTCCGTGTGTGCAGGGAGCTGGGCTGATCTCTCTGGCCTGACAGGCACAGGGCCGGCGGGAAGGCTCCCGCAGGAGAAAGCTGGACCTCTTTGCTCCCAAAGCTCCCCAGGCAGAAAGGGGGCCTTCCTTGGTCTGTGAGCTCTTGCAGGTGTGAGGACATCCCCTGGGGCACGCTGAGGCAGAAGCAGCCTGCTCCCCTTGGCTGGACATGGCTCAGGGCAACCGAGGCCCCACTTTGCCCAGAACAGCCTGTTCATGCCTGTGGTTGACCAGTTAGCTCCCGTTAATTTCATTATCACATCTCACTCTCACTTTACAGAGTGTCCTAGTTTGTATCGTGAATTCCTCAGCCTCACTAGTGCTAATGAGTGGAGGGGCAGGGTGGCCGCAGATGTCAGCTGGGTGTGCCTGGCTCTGCAGGCCAGCCAGGTCAGAGGGACAACTGGCTGGGGGTGGGCACGCCCCTGGGTGGAGCTGGCCCTCCACCCACTGTTCCTTAAGGGCACTGGCAGTGGCCCTAGGCCAGGGAGGCGACCACGTGGCCAGGGTCCTGCAGGAGCCACTGTCCCAGCAGACAGCAGGAGCACGCCTGGAGCAACAGACCTGTGCACCCACTCCACCTCCACGAGCCTCACTTTTTTCATCTGTAAACACCAAGGGTTGTGCCAGTCGTTTGGAAAGCTGCAGGCAGTGCGAGCAATTGTTGGAGTTGGAGGGCCATGGTTGTTAGGCAGGCTGCCTGGCACCCACAGCACCACAGATACAGAGACTCAGCCTCTCCATACCACCCCTATGTAGTCCAGGCTCTGAGGCTGTAGGTGCCCATAGCACACAAGATAACCTTTTATAGGAACTGAGAGGCCTTTGTGGGATTCTTCAACAAGGTTCAGAAGCAGTCACCAAGACTCAGCCCGGGGTGTGCCCACACAGGCATGAGAAGATGTGTGTATGCATTCTGTTGGGCTGTGCACACGAGCACACACGTGTACAGAAGTTCATGAAGAAGCATGGCAGCTGCACCCAGGGAGGGGCTCCACTGTGATGGGACAGCCTCGGCGAACACTGGTCCAGAGTCAGGTTATACACACTGCACCCAGATGGGCCAGAGCAGGTGCCCAGTGACCTCCTCCAAGCCAGGGTCTTTCCAAATCCAAGAGTATAAAAAGCAGGGGGTCGCAAGGCAGGGCACAGTCCCCCAGAGTGATGCTGAGACCCACATGGGACAGGGACCCCTGATAGCCCCTCAGGCACAGATACACATGTCCACACACACACCGCACACACACACATGCTGATCTACACACACACACTAACCCAAACACGCACAGGCTGACCCAAACACACACATATATGCTGTCCCAAACAGATAAACCCACACAGCTGACTCAAACACACACACTGATCCAAACACACATACACACACTGACCGAGACAGACAGATGCTGACCCAGTCACACAGACACACACTGATGGAAACACATGCACACACACACACTGATCCAAACACACAAACAGACACACTGATGGGAGTACAAACACACAGACACTAATCCAAACATACATTCACACTGATCCAAAAACACAGTGCACACGCTGATCCAAACACATACACGTTGATCTAAACACAGATACCTGCTCATGGAAACACATGCACACACAGGCACACACTGATCCAAACACACAGACACATGCTGATCAAAACACTTGCACATGCCTATGATCACCCAGACATGCACACACACACAAACTGATCCAAACATGCACACACACTGATCAGCACAAACATACAGATCCAAACACATCACCATAATGTGCACATACACACACTCTGACCCAAACATACTACCACAGCACATGTTTGCACACACACACACAAACTCTGATCCAAACGCATCACACACATGGCTGGGCAATGCAGATTTGGCAGAGAGGAGCAGGCAGTGTTCAAGTGAGGAAACAGGTTTGCAGCTGGAAGGTGATGAGATGGAAGATGGTGTGTGAGGGGCAAGTCCTTGCTTGTTGTTTGGGTTCCTCAGCTAAATTAAAAACTTCTTTCCCTGGGGCTGGCCCAGACCCTGGCCCCAGGTCAGGAATGGGAAGCCTCCTCCGGACCTGGGCCAGGCAGGTCCTACAAGCTGCAGGGAGGAGAGGGACAGATGGAGTCATGGGGCAGGGGGGCCAAGGAGCAGAGAAGGGTCCGGTAGGCGGGGGCCGGCCAGAGGGCAAAGAGCCTGCAAGGCCAGGTGAGGGAAGTTGCTTTCAGTGATGAGATACAGAAAGTTCTTGAGCATAAGCGAAAGCAGATCGGCCATGGGGCAGGTTCCAAATTGAAGTGGCAGAGATAGCCATGGGGGTGCTGAGGATGGAGGCCACTGTGGGTGGGCTCTGACCTGGAGCACCGTCTACAGACACAGCGCCCAAGGCCTGGGAGCCTCACTCAGTGGGCACTGGGGACCAGGAGCCCGGCCAATACAGGGAGAAGGAGGAACCGAGGATCATCTCGGGGTTGTCACCTACCACCCAGATGGTGACAGGAAGAAGGAAACCTGGATGGGGAGCTGTTCTGGAAGAACGATGAGGGGCGGATCTTAGTCGGGGTATCTGTAAGGCGACAATGGAACGTTCCAGGGAATAAAAGGGGCACAACAGCTTCAACCAGAGAGGGGGAAACTGAGGCCAAGGGAAACCAAAGGGACTGGTCACTGGTCTGAGAGCCATGGCAAGGCCAAAGCTAGGCCTCTTGGCAGGACGGGGTCTGCCCTGTCTGTCCCAGCCCCTCTGCTCACTGGGGCTCAGGGCTGTGGGTCCCATCCTGTTTTCCAGCAGCAGAAGGTCAGCCAGAGGGACGCAGAACCAAGCAGACCCATGCCAGGCCCTTTCCAGGGAGAGAAGAGCTACAGGGCCAAACGGAGTTAGGAGGTGACTTGGCCAGGTGCTGCACCTGCCTTGTGGTGGACAGACTCTAGGTGTCCGCAGGGTCCCTATTACCAGGGGTTCCTCTCCCCTTAGGGTGGAGGGCACCAGGGCCTTGCTGCTACAGTAGAATGTGGAAAAGGTGAAGGATTGCATGCCTTGCAGGTGGAAGTGGCCTTGTTGGAGAATCCCAGGCAGCACGGAGATAAGAGTGGTCTCTAGGAGCTGGGGGCAGCCTTAGGAGCCAAGGACACCCTAGAACCTGAAGACACCCCAGAAGCCAAGAGGACCCTAGGAGTTGGTGGTGTACCCTAGGAGCCGAGAGGACAAAGAGCTGCGTGGTCCAGGGGCCTGGGGTAAAACCCACGGCAGCCCCATGGTGGTGTGCTTCCCGGAAAGAACCAGAATGAATTTTCATTTTGCCGAGCACCACAATAAACCAAATACCAATTTTCATTTCTGACTAAATCATAATCCAACTCTAATCGAAAAGTTATTTCTGCAAAACATAAAGAAAAACCAAAGGAACTACCTTAAAAAAAAATCAGAGGTATTGTTTCTGAAGCCATTCTATGAGAACAAAACCAAAGTATGAAAATATTCTTTATGCCAAGCCTGGACTGACCTAATATTTCCTTCTGCTCATGTCTTTGGTTTGGTTTTCCCGGTTAAAAGGGAAGAAGATGGAGTGAGATCTGGAATCCATACATGCCCTTCTGATCATAAAGAACTGGAAGCAAGAGCCAGCGGGGCCAGTCTGGAAGGGGCCGGGCAAGGTCAGGGAGCCCTGTCTCAGAGCAGAAGGGCTCAGTGTGGGGCCTGGGGGTGGCCGTGGGGCAGGTGGCCTGGCATGGAAGGGACACACAGTGCAATTATTTCCAAGCTTCTTTCCAAAAGTGTTTGCACCAATACATACAAAAGTTTTTAAGCACTAAACACCAAATGAGACTGGGTAGATTACTTCTCCACAGCATCCTGCCCATAAAATGAAAGCACTGGATTAAAACAAAAACTCCGGAACAGCACTGCACAGCACCTCACATTTGTGAGCATAGTCCTTGGAGGTGAAAGAGGACCCCCAGGGCCAGCCCCCTGTCCTGGGACCAACCCTGCACCCACTGGCTGCCCAGATTCCTCATCTGGCCCTCATCCGTAAGCAGGGAGGACCAAGGAGTGTGGGCTTGTAAACCAGGAAGCCAGGGCCTGGTGGGGCGGCCTGGGATGGCTGGAGGCCTGGGGCCCGGTTAATGAAGTATGGATTGGCTGACTGGAGCTGATGTGGCTCTGGCATCGGGCTTTCCCAAGCCACGACACCACAGTCAATACAAATCCCTTGATCCCATCAGGGCCTCTGCAGATCTCAGGGACAAAGCCTGCACCTCCCTCTCTGGCAGGGCTCTGCCTGGAGCTGGAGGGTGAGGCTGGAGCCTTGGGCAGCCTCCCTTCCTGCTGTCCTCCTGCAGAATTCTCTCTCTCTGCCTGCAACCGCATGCTTCCGGTAGCCACATCTCCACATCCACCCCAGAGGGCCGGGTGTCCTCCACGCACCCTGGCCCCCCACCTTTCCCCAACTCCAAGCCTGGCCATGGTCTCAGGTGACGGGGCACCTGCTGTTTCCTTCAAATGCACAGCAGAACCTGCAAGTGGTGGTCTTAGCAAAGTCACTGCTGTTCTCCGTTCAATCCCGAATGTTCGAATGTGGCCCCTGGCAGCCAGCCAAGCTGTCTGCTCCTGGCAGGTGGTCACGTTGGCCCGCAGGCTCACTGGGCATTGTCAGCTTGCAATATCATATCCACCACTGAGGTACGAGCCAAAAGGCCACAGACGTGTTGTTTCTCTGAAAAGTAAGCTGAGTGCTCTCAAAAGGCTACACGAGGTGAGTTTGGGAAAAAATGTTCTCCAAATTAGGTTAAAGTTGGTGCAGAAAAGTCCCCAGAATTCTGAGAGGAACTTGCACTGAGACCGCACCTCCAATGCCCTTCCTTGATCGCTTCCAAGAAGGCTGAGCTGGAAATTGTGGGCCATAGTGAAGGTGATCTGCAGGATCAGGCGGCAACGACTCGGTCCAGGAAAAGACTGAAATCCCATTCCAAAAGCTGAGGTGCTGAAAGCAGGCAAGCTGGGATTTGGGAAAATTTACCACGCATTGGGCAATAGTGGGGAAACATAATCTATGGAGCAGCTGGCTCTTTGAAAGTTACTTGTGTTGAGATGAGGTGTTTCTGTATCATTTTTGACATGTATATGTAGCATATATGTAGTATTCTTCTCTTTGAAGGACTTTTTGATTAACCAACTAACCACTGTCCCCAATGTTAGGGTTTCTGAGCTTGTTTATAGCTTAACTTGACATGTGCACACACATGCACAAATGTACAACTCACATGTGTGCATACACACCCTCACACATGCACATGTATGCACACACAGATACATACCCACACATACACCCCGCACTCACTTGCACACCCTCATGTGCACACACCCTCACACATGTGCATGCACATACCCCCACACACGTGTGCACACACATTCTCTGTGACATCATATCCCTATCCCACTTCCTCCTGCTTGGA
The DNA here is from genome assembly GCF_015220235.1 of Choloepus didactylus. Classification (NCBI taxonomy): domain Eukaryota; kingdom Metazoa; phylum Chordata; class Mammalia; order Pilosa; family Megalonychidae; genus Choloepus; species Choloepus didactylus. Next base: position 154,837,302 of record NC_051312.1, on the reverse strand, counting down.
ATCAGCTGTAAAAGTCTCTTCCCCCTTTAGAAAGAAACTGACACAGGGCCCAGCCCTGTGCAGATGCTCGGTTAATATCTGTTGCATGGGATTAAATAGGCCCCCTCTTCAGGGACTGGGGGCATTGGGTAGGTTTCCACTTGAACCCCTGCAGGCTCTGAGGAACTCCTTTCTAGGCATTCTAGAGCCACCAACCTCCAAGCCCAGCTCCATCTAACCCACTGCCTCAGGCATGGCCAGTCCTGGGCTTTCCAGCCAGACTTGCCCACCCCCTCCTTGGGCACATCAGAGCCTTCCCTCCTGGGTCCCAGACACCCCTACTTCTCCAGAGAGCATCCTAATATCCTTGGACCAAGTCCTGTACACAGGTCTTCCCCAGTGAGGCCAACCTGTGTGGGAGTATTGGCCCTTAGCCGATGCATTTTGTGGGAGGCTGTTGTCTTGCTCCCGTCCCCTGCCTGACACCTGAACCTCCAGTTTCCTCATAGAGCTTGCTTAAGTGTGCTAAAATGGCAGAACTGAAAATTCATCAAAACATATCCAATCCTTCCTCCATATTTTAAAGATGAAGGTAGAGGTGAAGAAGGTGCAGCTTACCCAGCTCTCCCAGAGGGAGCGGCCAGAACACCCAGGGGGAGCGGCCAGAACACCCAGGGGGAGGGGCCAGGACACCCTGGGGGAGGGGCCAGGACACCCAATAGGGAGAGGCCAGAACACCTGAGGGTAGGGGAGGGGCCAGGGCATCAGAAAGGGGTGTGCACCAGGACCCCCCTCTTCCTACCTCCTCTTGCCACCCAAGGTCTCACCCCTCTCCTGAAATGGCCGTGCACCCCAGCCCTTTCTCTCAGAAGGGTGCCCTGTGAAGTCACCTGGCACAGAGGGCCCCTGGCGTCTGTACCTGCTGAGGGAGAGATGCTCATGGCTGCCAGGTCTACGGTGCACACCCATATTGGGGCTGTACTGATCCCTACAGACCCTTCCCCACCCTCTCTCTCTCACATACATGCGCACATGCACACACTGCTTTCCTCTGGACAAGTCCCCTTCCCATCTCCCCTTTGACCAGCCCTGGCTGCCTCCACCCTACCTCTTCTCCCCTGCCCTGGCCCATCCCCACCTGAATTCCCTATTGGGAAACTGGCCCAGGTAGCTGCATACACCTCTGCCCGGCTCCTGGGAACCAGAACCAGCAAATGAGCGCCCCTCTCTCAAGCCCAGGGGAAACAGCGGACAGGGGCAACCCACCTGCTCAGCCCTGCTTTTCACCCTTGGGCCTCAGACCTGGGGTGGGTGTGCGGCCTCCCTGCCCGACCCAGACCCCCTTACCTTGGGCCCGGCTCCCCTTAGTCCCGCCCCCTGCTGGCCAGCTGGCTTTCTCCGAGGCTGGGGGCTCTTTCTGCTCTGCTTAATAACCGCCTGGTAATTAGCTCCACAATTTTGCTACTATGCTTATAATAGCCTCCATTAAAGTTACGGGGTTTTCAAGCCGTTATGGCTTCCAAAGTAATTAATGCACAACTGGGTTTATTGCTAAGTTTATTTTTAGAGCTTTTCTCCCTCTTCCTCCCTCCCTTTCCTTTCATACGTTGTTCTGACCAAGAAGACTAGATGGGGTCAGAACTGTCCCCCACGGCCTCCCTGCACCCTTGGCTCCTCCTCCCCCTCCCCCAACCCCATTCTCCTCCTGTCCCTCCTTTTGGCTCCAGCCTCCATGGGTGCTGGGACCCGGGATAGCGGACAGCGTTCATAGAGGAGGGAGCTCTGAACCATCTCTGGTCCAGGGCATAGAGAGCATTTGGCCTGTGTGTCTATGTCCCCCACTCTCTCCCCGACCCAGGTTCCAGGACTTTGTGGCCCAAGCCCCTTCACTCGGAGCCCCCCACTCCCCAACCCCACCCCTGGTCAGCTCCACTGTTGGCTGAGTGTCCACCTGGGGCAAGTCACCTACCCTCTCGGACTCAGTCCTTACCTCGCAGGGCTGTTTTGAGGATCTGAGGAGTAGACTCGTGTACCGCGTTTCACCTAGACTTTGACACATAATGAGTGCTATACAGAAGTTCATTGGGGATTGAATCACGTCCGGCACAAAAGGCATGACCAGGTCCCAACTCCTGGTCCTGTGGGTGTGAACCCATTTGTAAATGGGACCTTTGAAGATGTTATTAGTTAAGGTGTCCAAACTGAGTGAGGGTGGCCTTCATCCAATATGGCTGAAGTCCTTAGAGCATAGGAAATGGGACACAGAAAGAAGCCATGGGGAGCAGCCAGAAGCTGGAAATGAGCAGAACCCTTGAGAGAAAAGAGAAGACACCACCATGTATATTGCCATGTGAAGGAAAAGTCAAGGAACCCCAAAGATGGCCAGCCAGCCAGAAGACACCAATGCCGGCAGGAAGCAAGCCTTCTAGCCTCTGAAACTGTGAGCCAATACATTCCATTGTATGGAACTTGTTTTAGCAGCTAGAAAACAGAAACAGTTTTTGGTACAGAGAGTGGAGTGTGGCTATAGCAAATACTTCAAGCTGTGGCAACAGCTTTGGAATTGGGTTATGGGTAGAGGCTAGAAGAACTGTGAGGCACTTTGATAGAAAAAGCCTAGATTGCTTTGAAGAGACTGTCAGTAGAAATATGGCTATTAAAGGTACTTCTGATGAGACCTTAGAAGAAGTGACCATGCCATTGGAAATTGGAAGAAAGGCAACCCTTGTTATAAAGTGGCAGAGAAATTGGCAAAATTGAGTTCTGATGTTGCATGGGAGGCAGAACCTGAAAGCCATGGACTCGGATATTTAGCTGAGGAGATTTCCAAGCTAAGGGTGGAAGGTGTAGCCTGGTTTCTCCTTGCAACTTTTAATGAAATTTAATGAAATGAGAGGAAAGAGATAAATGGAGGAATTAACTGTTAAGCATACAGAAACCAGTAATTAATAATTTGGAAAATTCTCAACCTATCCAGATAGCATGAGGGACCCTATCAGAGACCTCCCTGGGCTTCCAGGTAGTGTGTCCCCAGAGGACAAACCCTTTGCTGACGTGGGTGTGCCTGAACATGGATCCAATCACCCATTTCAGTGGAAGTCAGGATTGGAAACGTAGTTAACCCGGGGAGGATCTGTGGAAAGGTCTATTGTCTGATGGTTTGGACCTTCTTGAACTGCATGCAAAGCCATCAAGGTTACTGCAAAATTTTTATGAACAGAACTACTGCTAGCCTGGACTGAAAGGGGTGGAGAAGGCAGGAGTTGAAGGAATATGACTTCAAGTGTAGAACCATGGAAGTTGAGGTCTTCTGAATGGAAGACATCACCCCAGGCCAAGAGTAGACTCACCCACATGTGTGGAAGGGGCAATTCTGCCCTGGGGCTTAGAAGGAGCGACTGGCACCCTGTTGTTCTGGAAGAGTGCTGCCATCCCAGTGCTTGAAGATGGTGGGACCTGAGCCCTAATGTTTGTGGAGAGCCTGGCCGCTGTGCAAGAACTTGGAAGGGGTGGGGCTGCTGCTCCAGCAGGCCCAGAGGACAAAGCAGCCATCCACAGAAGGCTCTCAGATGTTGAGATTTAATGGAGTTTGCCCTGCTGGGTTTGGAACTTTTTTGGGACCTGTGACCCCTGTTTTTCCTGCCAATTTCCCCCTCCTGGAATGGAAAAGTTTATCCTATGCCTGTCCCTCCGTTGTATTTTGGAAGCAGATAACTTGTTTACTAGGTCTCACAGGTCCACAGATGGAGGGGAGCTGTGTCCCAGGACAAACCATACCCATAACTGATTTTGCTGAGACTTTGTACTTAGCATTGTTACTGAAATGACATAAGGCTTTGGGGATGCTGTGATGGAATGAATGTATTTTGCATATAGGAAGAACTTGTCTTTGTGGGGTCCAGAGGGCAGACTACTGGGGAGTGAATCATGTCTCCCAAAAGGCACTTTCAGGGACTCAACTCCTGATCTCGTGGGCATGAACACATTTGTAAGTAGGATCTTTGAAAATGTCATTAATTAAGGTGTGCCCAAATGAATAAGGGGGGAGGATGGGCTTAGTCTGAAATGGCTGCAGTCCTTATACACAGAGGAAAGTGGTCACAGAGAAAGAAGCCCTGGGAGCAGCCAGAAGCTGGAAGTCAACAGAACCCAAAAGAGAAAGACGATGCCGCCATGTGCATTGCCACATGATGGAAAACTCAGGGAAGCCCGAAGATTGCCAGCCAGCCAGAATATACCGTCCAGTGAGGAAGCCATTCTTCTAGCCACTGAAACTGTGAGCCAACAAATTCCTGCTGTAAAGCCAACCCCTTGTGTGGTATTTGTTTTAGCAGCCAGGAAGCTAAAACACTCATTATTGCAAATGACAGCCCCAGCAGACCAGCGAGACTGAGCAGGGGCCAGAGGTAGGAGCTTGGGGCAAAGAGGTCCCAGAAGTCAATGTGCTGGTTTGAATGTATTATGTCCCCCAAAACGCCATTATCTTTGATGTAATCTTGTGTGGGCAGATGTATCAGTGTTGATTAGATTGTAATTCTTTGAGTGTTTCCATGGAGACATGCCTCACCCAACTGTGGGTGATGACTCTGGTTGGATAACTTCCATGGAGGTGTCAGCCTGCCCATTCAGGGTGGGTCTGAATTAAATTACTGAATTATAAGCTCAGGCAGAAGGAGCAAGCTTGCTACAGCCAAGAGGGACACTTTGAAGAATGCACTGGAACTGAGAAAGGAGCTTTAGCTTACAGAGACATTTTGGAGATGACCTTTGAAAGCAGACTTTTGCTCTGGAGAAGCTAAGAAAGGACAAACGCCCCAAGAGCAACTAAGAGTGACATTTTTGAGGATCTGAAGCCTAGAGAGGAACGTCCTGGGAGAAAGCCATTTTGAAAGCAGAACTCCGGAGCAGACGCCGGCCACATGCCTTCCCAGCTACAGAGGTTTTCCCCACGCCATTGGCCATCCTCCAGTAAAGGTACCCGATTGTTGATGCCTTATGACTGTAACTGTGTAACCAAATAAACCCCCTTTTATAAAAGCCAGTCCATTTCTGGTGTTTTGCATTCCAGTAGCATTAGCAAACTAGAACAGTCAACAATGGAAAAGCCAGGAAGTGCTCAAAAAGCAAGCTTGGATGGTACGTACTGAGTTGGCATGAGGCCCACCCTTGCTCCTTTGCTTCTCCTATCCTGGAATGGGAAGCTTCACCAAGAGTAAGGACACATGAAAATGCTCCTTCAAGTATCCCTAAGAACACAGAAACAACCCTCCCCAGTCTAGCCTCCTGTAGCCTTCAGCAGATGTGGCCTAAGGGCTCCCAGGCAAAGCATAGCCTTGATTCAGAGCCCTCTCAGCCCTGTCAGTGGGGCTGGGGCAGAGGCAGAGGCTGGGGGTGTGGCATGAGGTCATTCTGCTTCTTCATCCAGATGTGAACACCTGAGACCCAGGCAGGCATCCCTGTGTGGGGGCACTGGGCTTGGCCACTGCTGGGCCCACCAAAGAGGAATTTGTAGGAGATGGCATGTGCACACACACATATGCATACCACACAACACATTCACACACCACACGCTCAAACATGCACATATGTGCACTCACACACATGTATACACATGCACACACACCCACACACACTCCATACGCATACAGAAGCATGCATACACATGCACACACAAGCATGTACCCCACACATACACACTACACATAACACATTCACACACCACCCAAAAAAGCATGCACGCACTACATTCCACACATACGCACATGCACACACACACGCAGCAGTAGGAACTCACTGCTCTCTGCCCCACCTGAGAGATGAACAAGGACAATGGAGACAGAGCCAACCTCCTGAGAAGTTGAAAAAGAAAGTACCCCTTGCACCCGCCCCAGCCCTTCACAGCATCCTCAGCTTGCTCTAGTCACCCCTGGGGCTCAACTGAAGTCTGTTACTCCCTGCATGAGCTCCTGGGAGCCTCTGGCTGGGTCCAGCTGTGTATGAGACTGGAGTGTGAAAAGTTTCACCAGGGATAGGGAAATCTAACAGCCAGCAGCCCAACGATGAAACAAAACAGGTCAACATGTTTATCTGGGGTGGGGAACCCAGCAGCATACACGCCTTTCCCAGTGCACCACGGGCAGAAACTCCGGTTTTCCTAGACCCTCTTGTGGATGGGCAAGCAGGATGTTGCCTCCATGCGGTCTGCGGGGCAGTTTCTTCTCATTTTCCTGCTTAGGAGGCCTCACCCTTCTGGACACCCGCCCTGCTCCATGCCCAGGAGGGCCTGCCCCTTGTGCGATGGTGGCCCTGCCAACTGTGATCACCACTAGGTGCCACCCACGTGCCAAGTCCTTCACTCCTCGTGGCATCCGTGTCCCCAGTTTACAGATGAGGAAGGTGAGGCTCACAGAGGTGAAGAAACTTGTCCAAGTTCTGCCAGTGTGTGGGAAAGCTGGTCCTCAATCCCAGGATTGACCTCAAAGCCCATCCTCTTGCTCTCTGCACGTACAGTCTAGAGCTGGAAGGAGACCAGGAGCCCTACTGCATTTTAGGGAAGGGGTGCTAAGGAGAGCAGCAACAGGCTTAGGGACACACAGTCACCTCCAGACCCCAGCCCTATGCTCTTTCCTGTGCAGGTTGCTGCACAATGCTGAGAGGTATCAGTGCCTCCCTGCATCCTACCCTAAAAAGGTGGAGCTGTTCTGAGCATGCTAACTCTCCCACAAACCCCACAGAACTGTTTCTAAAGCAGCTGGAGGTCTCCTCAGTCCTGACTCTTAGCAAATAGGGACGGAAAGGAAGAGTGTACCTAAGATGTAAGAACAGATGTAAACGACCCCAACTTACTCTCCTAACTCCACAGTGCCTATGTCAGATAGACACACACATGCACACACATACGTACACGTGTGTGCATACCTGTGCAAATGCACAAGCACACCTGCATGTCTGGTGCACATGTGCACACATGCTGATGCACAGGCACATGCAACCTGAGCACACAGATGTGCATATACAGGAATGCACAAGTACACATGTGCACACCTGAGCACACAAATGTGCATATGGGCATGCACAAGCTCACAAGCACACGTATGAACACACTCCTGCATGGGCATAACTTAGTGCACAAGCATGCATACACAGAGGGCACACACATGCACACCCAGAACAACTGCTTTCTCCTATGTGCCCCATTGATGGTTTTTGCTTCACTGTGACGTGTAACCCCAGCAGCCTTCCATTTCATGGAGTGAGGCAGGCCTTCACACCAGCTACCTGCAGGGACAGCTGGGGCTGGGTGCTGGCTGACACTCTTTCACTAGAACACCACACCTGGCTCATCCACAAGAGGTCAGAACAGTTTGGAGAAAGGACCTGCCAGCTAGTCTTTGGAAAGGGAAAAAGATCTTTCCAGAACTGTGGGGCGAAAATTCTCCTTGTCCCTGGCTCTCTGCTCTGTGGAGGTTGGGGTCAGCCGCCTGGCCACTGCAGAGCTGTACTCAAAATACTGGAAGATGAGGGTGAGGGCCCAAGGGTAGGGTGGCCCAGGCTGTCTCCCCACCCCCACCCCCTTCGGACACAATCTGCATGCTGCACTGGGCTCAGCGTGAGAGCAAAGGAAGAGAAAGGAGAATGCAATGTGACAGGCCCCACGGAGGCCAGAAGGGTCCCTGCGTGGGGTCTCTTCTGCACCTGCTCCCTGGATGGACCCTTGTCACTCAAGAGGACAAGATCCCTGGGGAGATGCCACCCAGGGAGTCTGCAGGATGGAGAGGAAATTCCAATCAGGCTCATTAGCGCACAGAGGGTTACCCCTCCCAGGTCCTGCTGCCCTGGTGGGGTGCTGCTCCCACACGATGCAGAGCTCCCACATGGACCAACCCTTCTCATTGCCAAAGAGCCTGGAACTCCACCCTGCACAGATGAGGCACACAGATTTCCTGTTGAAGATGTCAGAGGAGGGCAACTTATGGTTTCCCCTGCAAGGCACTTGTCCACCCCTGACCCCTTTATCCAGACTTGAATAATCCAACATGGGTCCAAATATTTGGACCTAAGAGTCACTGATGTTTCTTGAGTGCTAGCTGTGTATCAGGATGTAGGTATCGATATTGGCCCATTTTATCTATGGAGAACTTTGGTAGACAGTAGACATAGCTTGGCAAGAGTCATGCAGCTTGTGGGTGCTGCAGCTGGGGTTTGGGCAAGGCAGCATGGCTCCCAAGCCTGGGGCCCTAACTGCAGCACTCTGCCAGCACCCGTAAATGTACTGGTGCCACCCCAGGTGCCATGGGCCCGTCCACTGGTGGTAACAACAGAGGCTCACTGCACCCAGCCAGGCATGGCAAGGCTCCGTGGTGAAAGCCCCACATGCCCGTGTCCCAGAGCTGGCTATGTCCCCCTCCTCTCTCTTGCAGGTGTCCTCCTCCCAGGGTTCCTGACCCCGCCCCTAGACAGCCACCCCTTCCCAGACTCCACTCGGCCGGACCCTCCAAGCCTGCTTCCGCAATGGGTGGGTTGTGAGCGCTGGTAAGACCTGCTGGCCCACGTTTCGGCTTCTCTGCTCCCTCTGTGCCTGACCTGCCGCCCATGCCGGTTCTTTTCTCCCTGTGCTTGCCACTTCCTGCCACTGTCCCTCTCCTGACCTTCCCACCGCTCAGGTAATGAGGAGCTGTGGGCCCAGCCAGCCTTGGAGATGCCGAAAAGACGGGACATCCTCGCGATCGTCCTCATCGTGCTGCCCTGGACGCTGCTCATCACCGTCTGGCACCAGAGCACCATCGCGCCCCTGCTGGCTGTGCACAAGGGTGAGCTCCCACCAGCCCACCCACCTGGGCAGGCGCTGTGATGAGGCTGGCAGCCAGGGGCTTCTGTGCAGTCATGGCGCAGCTGGCAGCAGCAGCAGGGGCAGCCAGGCCGGGCATCCTACCCGTCTTGGGGTCATGGATGCCTTTGAGAATACACACAGACATACAAAGACACCACAGAGACACACCCAGACAGATGGTCACATACACAGACAGGGCATACACACACAACTGTGCATACAACTGGAAGACATGTGTGCACCAGGGACCCTCAGCAGCTGGTAAGGAAGCATGCAAGATAGCAGTCCCGGACTGTTGGGTTTTCAAAACATTCCAGGGTATTGTGTGGCTCTCTGCTGCCTTTCTGACCCAGTCGTGCCCAGTGGAAGCAGGCTGGGAGAGAGGAAGGGCCTTTCAGTGCAAGAACTGGGTTGGAGCCCCAAGGCCAGGGCACCCCTCTTTGCCAAGCTGCCTTGACCCCTGAACACCCAGGTTTCCTGCACCACAAAACCTTTCGTCTGCCTGCTCATCTGGCCTGACCCCCATTCCTTAGTCTTTAGGGTCTCCATCTCTCTGCTCCCACACCTCCCGATCGACTTACCTTAGGGCAGCAATTCTCACATCCTAATGTGCCCACTAGTACTTGGGCTGCTTGGTAAAGTGCGAATGTGCCAGACTCAACCCAGGGAGGGAGAGTGGGCCTGTGGTGGGGCCAGGGCCCCCTGGGGATTCTGTCAGATCATGGTGCCCGTGAAATCCACTGCCCATGAAAGGTCACCCCCAGTGAGTCTTGAAGTCCTGCCCAGGGAGGGTCAAGCTAAAGATCACAATTTCCACTGCCCAGGGCTGGCCACTTAGAGTCTCAGCTCCTGACATGGACCCTTCCTGCCACCGCCAACCCCCTGTGGCTCTCATCATTTTAGAGTTACTGTCATCCCACAGGAGTTCAAGCCACCCCACTTCTGCATCTGTTATCATGTCCATTGCAGAGCTCTAGGGTCAGAGACCTCAGGCCCATCTGCAAGGTGCTGATGTAACTGCCTGTGCCTGGGGACCTGGCATTCACATCTGCCGGGGCCTGCCAAGAGGAAATTCGGAATGAAAGCTATAGTTTAATGAATTTAGGAGAGCTGGGAGGACTTGGTGACTCAAAGATCACAGAAGCCAGGGGAGAAGGGGAAAGAGCAGGCCCCTAAAGCACGGAGACAGGCCTCCCCAGGACGGCCCTTTAAAGCCTCCATGGGAACCTCTCCTTCCATCCTCTCCAGAGGTGCACAAGGCCACACGTGCACAGGGCTGGGGCTGACCTCCTATGCCCAGCTGCATTCTGAGCCCATCACCTGTTATTGCCTCACTGAGCTGCACAGTAACTCCAGGAAGCAAGTGCTGTCATCAGCCCATTTTATGGTTATGGAGAGTGAGGCCCAGTTCAGTAACTTGCTCAAGGTCCCACAGATAGTGAGTGGCAGAGCAGGGTCTGAGCCCAGGCACCCAGACCCCAAAGCCTGTGCTCGGAGGGCCTCTCACTGAGGGTGGGGGACCCATGCTTCCTACAGACAGAAAACAGTGAATACCTGCTTAGAAGGGGGAACTAAAACAAGACTCCCACGGTCCCAGTAGAACCTCTGGATTCACGGGTTAGGAATCTAACATGAATGCAAGATGTAAGAAAAAATGTAGCCAAGGTAGCAGGCTACTTTTAGGAGGTGATGTGGCTACATTTCTTCAGGTTAGCAGTGGCTTCCGTGATCTCCTTGGGGTGAAGACAGGTAAGCACTGGCTGGATGAGAAGACAGCTGGGTTCCCCGATAGCCCACTAGGGGGTGGACGCGAACCAGCAGAAGAGCTAAAATAGGTCTCCACCCTGCCCTTCATATATCAAAACAAAGAAACAAAATCAGGAGCTATAGATAGAAGATTCAAATCTTATCTCAACAACTCTGGGCAAGAGTCATTGGCATAAAATGCATTATATAAATATAAATTTTAAAGATAAATTTCTGCACCAAGTTTCAAAGAATCAGTTGCAGAAGGTCAGGCAGGATGAGAGGGAACCCACTTGACTAGCGGATTTGTAAAACAGGTAGGGCACGCTGACCTCAGGCTCTTTGGGGTCCACAATGGGCTGCAGCCACTATAGAATCAATGGATCAGGGCAGACATGGCAGCCTCTATGCCCCACTGCTCTCTGCCAGCCCGACCCTGTGCCACCAGTGCCATCTGCCCCCTGCCCAACTGGGAGTTGGGAGGGCACTGGGGTGGCCACAGCCTGGGAATTTGACTGTCTATGGACCAGGTACATTGAGGACCTCAGAATGCAGCCTTGGAATACTGGCAGCTGCTTTCAAATACTGGCAGGGCTGTCAAATGTGAGAGGAGGGAAGAGGCTACTTCTGGCTCATTTTGGAAGTTGGAATCAGGCAACTCTCCAGGACAATTCCAGCGCTAGCAGCAGGGGCTGATGACCGTCTTGCAGAGGTGGAGTGGATGGGCAGGGGTGACTTGAAGGATTGGGGGTGCCCCTCCGGTGGTCTGGCCGGAGCCTTCCCTGGGACGGCCCCCAAGCCTAGCACCTCCTGCCACCCATGCTGTCCCTGCAGATGATGGAGGCGACCCGGGGCGCGGTGGGGCGCCTGGGGCGGATCCTCACGAGTACTGCATGTCGGACCGCGACATCGTGGAGGTGGTGCGCACCGAGTACGTGTACAGCCGGCCGCCGCCCTGGTCTGACACGCTGCCCACCATCCACGTGGTAACGCCCACCTACAGCCGCCCGGTGCAGAAGGCCGAGCTGACGCGCATGGCCAACACGCTGCTGCACGTGCCCAACCTGCACTGGCTGGTGGTGGAGGACGCGCCGCGCCGCACGCCGCTCACCGCGCGCCTGCTGCGGGACACGGGCCTCAACTACACGCACCTGCACGTGGAGACACCGCGCAACTACAAGCTGCGCGGCGACACCCACGACCCGCGCATCCCGCGCGGCACCATGCAGCGCAACCTGGCCCTGCGCTGGCTGCGAGAGACCTTCCCGCGCAACGCCAGCCAGCCCGGCGTGGTCTACTTCGCTGATGACGACAACACCTACAGCCTGGAGCTCTTCGAGGAGGTGGGGGGTGGGGAAGGGGCGGGGAGAACGCCGGGGGGGTTGGCCAGGACCGCGAAGGGGGTGGGGGTGGGGATGAGGTGGAGGCAGGGGCTGGAGAGAATCAAAGGGATGGAAACCCTAACAGCGGTTTAAGCAGCGTCCATGCGTTATGTGGAAGAAAGTTGGTGTCCCAAGCTCCTGGAACCATGGTCCTGGTCCTAGAGGCCATGATGGCTTGGGCAGGACTTTTGGCAAGGCCACTCGAGACCTCTTTGGTGGAACGGTTTGGCCTTCCCTCAGGTCAGCGTCCAAACAGGAAGTTGAGAGGGTCTGCAGCAAGGGGGAAAATGGGGAGGTGGTGTCATAGTTCTGCTGGTGTGAGAGGCCAGGTCCTGCCAGCAGCTTCTGCCAAGGAGGATGGGGCAGGGCTGGATGCCCCCAGCTGCTGGCCTCGGTTGGGGCACAAGCACAGTGAATAGCCTGAACACCCCTCTGTGGAGTGGGTGTCCGTCTTCACCAGTGTCCTGGGTGTCCTGACTCTCCGTCCCCATTTGCAGATGCGCAGCACCAGGAGGGTTTCTGTGTGGCCTGTGGCTTTCGTGGGCGGTCTTCGGTACGAGGCCCCTCGGGTGAACGGGGCAGGGAAGGTGGTCGGCTGGAAGACTGTGTTCGACCCCCACCGGCCCTTTGCAATAGACATGGCTGGGTTTGCCGTCAACCTGCGGCTTATTCTGCAGCGCAGCCAGGCCTACTTTAAGCTGCGTGGTGTGAAGGGGGGCTACCAGGAGAGCAGCCTCCTCCGGGAACTTGTCACCCTCAGTGACCTGGAGCCCAAGGCAGCCAACTGCACCAAGGTAGGAGCTTCAGCAGAACTGACCAGAGATGCAAGTATTTCCAAGCCCATCAGAACCCTCCCGACAGTAAGGGAGGTGGAAATCAAGAACTCAAAATAGCCTTGCAAATAAGCACCCACCTGGAACATCCTCCCAGGAAAGTGGTTTGTCACGTGTAAGGCAGCCATGCTAAAATCAGGTAGGGAAATGGGGAGGGGTTGGCCAAAGGAGAATCACAACCTAGGACCGCTCCCGTCCCTCAAGCCAGTTGTGCTCCCATGACTTCTCTGCTAAACACACATGCATGCACACACAGAGGTGCACACACAGAAGTGAACATATGCACATGCAGCAGTGCCCACAAAGATGCACACACATGCACACACAGATGCACATACACAGATATACACCCACTTCTTTCAGTTTCGACTTCTCAGGCTGGAGCCAGGACTAACTCTTGGCTGAGCTGAAGGGCCCCTAAGAACTTTCTCCCAAGTAGGAACAAAACCAAGAGGAAACCTTGGGACTTATTTGTCTGCTTTCGGTAGCTCCAGACTTGATGCTTCCAATAGATTTATTGGATGTATTGCATGTACAAACATCAAGAACAAGGGGGGTAGCTGGCAATGAAGAAAAATCTAGAAAAAACCCAATGGAGTGGGCTGGAACAGGTGTGGGAGGAGCGGGGGGGTGGTGCTGCATGCAGCCGGGGACCTGCCCACTTCGTTCTATCTCCCGGACACACAGATCCTGGTCTGGCACACGCGGACAGAGAAGCCAGTGCTGGTGAATGAGGGGAAGAAAGGTTTTACGGACCCCAGCGTGGAGGTCTGAGCCTCGGGACCAGGTAGGAGGGGAAGGAGGGAAAGGCATGGCAGCTGGACTCAAAATTGCAGGCTTTTCCTTGTGGTCTCATTGTGGGAGGGTAGGCAGATGTGGGCAAGAGAGAAAGGGGAGCAGTTCAGTCTTCCCGCCTGGTTGTGCTTTCCAAAAGCTGAGAGGTGCTGGCTTGCACCCACACAGCTGGATCCTTCCACCACCTTCAGAAAACCTCACAACAATTCCTTATCGTTGTTGTCACTATTCTGGCAGTGGTGCCCATACTGTGCCCAGGACTCATTACTTAGACTCTCCATCTTCCTGCTCTCTTTTCCTCTGCCCCTATCTTCATCACGTTGCTGTCACCGTTCACACACTGCTTTTCATGTTATCAGGCATGTCCTGCAGTCCTGGCAGACCCCCGTGCTCCCACTTCTAGCTGTTTGACCTTATGTAACTTCTCTTTGCTTCAGTTTCCTCATCCATAAGATGGGCTGTTGGGGGCACTGAGAACTTGCTCTGGCACATATTAAACTGTCTGGCAGTGTTGCTATCTTTATTTGATTCTTTAAAATCTTCTTTTGAAATGGGCTACAAGTTTTGTCTACATTTAGAGGTAAAGAACAGATGTGCAGGAAAGCTAAATGGCTTGTCCAAGACCGCACAGTTAATGATTTTGGCAAAGCCAGGATTTGTCTATGGACGTTCTCTATGATCTCGCCCTGCCTCTTGAAAACACCGCTTACGCCTGGTGCCCCTACTCCAGGTTATGTCAGACAGAGGTGGGAGCTCAGACAGGACCTATGTCTGTCCTTCTGGCCCCAGAGTTAAGCATCAGCTTCTGGATCGCTTTGCAGTTGTCCTGCCCCCCCCCCCCCCCGCCACACACACAGGACCACAGAGGGTCACTCCACTTATTTTGGTCCCCTGAACCTAAAAAAGTTAACTTTGACAGTTCCATAAAACACATCAGGGGAAAGCATCAATCCCTGTTTCCCACCCTTACAGGGTCACTGAAATTTTCCCGCATCTCCCCTCACTTAATGAGTATCCACAGAGGACCCAGGTTCCATTCACTCACCACACCCCCCAGTTCTACACCTCACCAGTTCCCCTCTCCCTCCACAGGACCTCCATCCCTGCTCCTGTCTGTGGCCTTTCACCCTTCCCCCCACAGCTGACAGTCTCTCCAAGGCGAGCTCCTAAGGAATCATCACCACTCTCTTTTCTATTCTGAGAGCCCAGCCCGGTGCCAGGACAAAGGACAGAAAACTTAAAGCACAGAAACCCGAGGCCTGTTGTTCTCTCCCATCCAACAAGACCAAGGGCCCGAGAGGCCCCGAGGGCTGGGAGTCTGCACACGAAGCCAGGCCAGCCAGAGAGCCAGCGTCCCAGCACTCCTCCCGAAGAAGCTTCTGGCACAGACCCAGCCCACAAGAGCAGACACTGCACGTGCCACCCTGGAAGGATGCCTCAGTCGAGAGCGGGTAGAGACCCAGGTCAACCCCACAGGACAGCCAGCCAGGGATTCGGAAGAACTAGAGCACCATGATCTTCAGGCCCCTCGGCCCCCCTCTTCCTACGAGCTACCCCCAAATCCCATGTGCTCTCTGCTCTCCCTGGTTCATGTTTACAGAACATGAGGCTGTCTTGGATCCCAACAGGCAACTCCTTGCACGGGGGTGCCTGGGGCTGCAGACAGACGCCCTGTACCTCAGAGAGCTGCAGTGGGAGTGGAACTGCCCTCTGGCCCCACATCCCCCTCCCCACAAGCCTTCTCCTCCCACCCCAGGGAAGGGGTGGGCACTTGAGCCAGCACAGGCCCCGGACTGGACCTGGACTAAGAAACCCAGAGGCCCATGAGCCACAACACTGCCTCCTGCCACCCCCTGGGTCCCAGCATCCCTCGCCTGGGCCACATTTGTTCTAAATCAGACCAGGGATGGCTGGAAAAGCCCCCTGTCCTGAGGTCCCACAGGGCAACACACTTGGGGCTCCGGCCACCAGTGGTAGGGATGGGGCAGGGAGGTGACCACAAGGAGGGAGGGTGGGGAACTCCACGCCGCTCGTCCTGCTCCTTTTTTTTTTTTTTCAGGGGGTAGGGTGGGGTGAGTAATGGGAGGGGGTAGTTTGGATTAGCAGAAGGATTTATGGGAAGGGGCGAAAATCAATCAGACACTGAGAGGAAAGGGAATCCGATCCCGTGCTACTTAGGAAATCACTGTGTGAAACCGAAGATGGAAAGGAAATCCCTGTCCCTAGGCTGGGAGTGTCCCGCTACCCCCAAACCCCGCCCCAGAGAAGGAACAGTGCGCTGCCCCATACCGGGGACCCTGTCAGCCTGCACGGGCTTTAGGTCACCCGTCTGCGACAGGCCCTTCTCCGGCGGATAGCCGTCTGCTGGACAGCAAGCTCCGGTTCCTAAAGTCGGAAGCACAATTTTCCTGCCCGGTGAAGGATGAGCAGGAGGCCCGCCCCTTCTGAAGAGCTGTCTGGTTTTTAACTGCTCACAGCCCCCACTCCAAACTCCCAGGCTGGCCCGAGGGCCCCCCAGAACCTGCTCTGGTGGCTGGGGCTGGGACTTGGAAATGTGTTCAGTTTCCCGCAGTCCTCGTGAAATCGTCTGATGGAATTGGAGCCCTGAGAAGCCTGAGCCACCTGGCAGGATCCTTGCCCCAGCCTCTGACTCCTTCATGGCTGCTTTGGAGAGGTGTTCCTCGGCCTTGAGTCTGGTGGCCCAGGAGAGAAGCAGGGAGGCGGACACAGGGACCCCCGAACAAACGGAGCTGCACCCAGGGCTCCCCCCCAGCCTCACTCCCGGGCTCCCGGGAACCGGCCCGACCCCTCGCAGGCAACCTTCTTAGCCAAAACCCAGGGCTCGTTTTCAGGAAATCGATAATGAACAACATCATGGGACATTTTTTTTTTAAAAAAAAGAAAGCTTTTTTTTTTTTTTTTTGGAAGATGCTAGTTCGCTTGTTTTCACCTAATATCCTCTTTTAGCTGCATGTATATTTATTTATAATTATAACCCCGGTGGACCGCAGCCTTTATCTTTGGGAAGGAGTTTGTTCTAAAGCAGAACAGTTGGGTCCAGGAAGACAGTTTGTGTTCTCTGTTCCCTGCTCCCTCACCTGGCAAGCCCTCCCCTGGAAAAGTGATGCCAGGGCCTAGGGGGTCCCAAGAGCCTGGCCTGGGTTGGAGGGTGGCACTCCATGCTGCTACACCATCTGGTCTGTTTTAATTTAACTGTATTTAATTTGTTTTCAAAATTAAAAGTCAAATATGGTTTCTAACAGTCCTAATCTTCCCCAGCCCTGCCTTGTTTTATTCTCATTTATGAATTTAACCACACAACAAATACTAGCTGTGGAGAGCATGGCACTGGCCTTCGAGTTTACATTTCAATGAGGAGAGACCCAGTGAACCAATCTACAGCATTTCAGCCCTGCTCTGTTCTAGGGGAAAGAGAAGCAGAGTGAGGGAGGCAGGGGTGGAGGAGGGGCTGCTCAGAAAGACACCCCTCAGCCCCCACCCCAAAATAAGGAGAAGCACAAGCCTCTGGGCTAGAGCATTTTGGGACGAGGACACTCCCCGAGTGCAGAGGCTCAGCATGTTTAAAGATCAGCGAAAAGATAAGGAGTGGGCAAGGGAGGGGTGGTGGTGGGAGGTGAGGGTGGGTGCTGGGGGCACAGAACATGTTCGCCCTGGAAGCCAGCAGGGGATTTTGCCCTCAGTGAAATGGGAAGCTGTCAGTGGGTGTGGAGCAGAGGCCACAGGTCCTCTGGCTGGCGGTGTAAACGGTCACTCTGTTGACTGCACTGACAGCACATAGCAGGCAGCGGCACACAGAGGTGGACGCTGGATGTCTGTGAGCAGAGAAGCTAGCAGTAACCTCCAGTGAAGTGGACATGGGATATAAAAGCGAGAGAGGAGTACAGGATGGCCTGAGTGGCAAGGAGACAGAGTTCCCACTTGCTGACAAGGGCAGAGGGCAGGGGGGTAGCATGCAGATATAGGGGTTCAGTTTTGATTCCCACTGGACACATGCAGAGGGAGGCAAGTAGGTGGCTGGCAGCAGGCATTTGGAAGTGCCCATGTCCAGGCCAGGACTGAGCCGCAGCAGGCAGAGGGAGGGCCTGGAGAACCCCAACAGTTAAGAGGCTGGGGCACAAGCACGACTCACCAGGGACTGAGACAAGGCCATTAAAGGGGAAGCCACCGATAGGAAACCGTTTAGCAAACTCCAGAGAATAATTTCTGCCAAGAGGTGCTTTGATGGTAGAACCAGAACCTGTAGGACTTTCTGGCAGATGAGAAAAAGAAGGTGATACAGGAGGACCTCACTTTAAGAAAGCAGCAACACATCCTTGCTCCAATTTGCACAGAGGAAAATTTCAAGGGGATTCTCCATGTTACAAAAGGATCCCTTGCAAAATTCCTGTAAGTACCAGCTCCCTGTCACGCTGTTCACCAGAATCCACCTTACATACAGCCTCGCAGACACACAAACATCTGCAAAGCCAGGTGTGCTTACGCTGCTTCCACCCCGGCCATGCCCAGGTAGCCCTGGTCTCATCTCGTCTGTAGCTCTGGACCTTCCACCCCAGGCCAGTGCAGAAGAGCTGGTGAGTGTGAGCGAAACTGGGGAGTTTGTCCCCTTCCTCCTCCCCCACCACCATTGTCCAAGACCCTCCCTTGAGCTGACAATAAGCTCCACTTCTCTGCCGTAAGACAGACACTTGGGCCGGCCCTCACTGTGGCTCTTTGATCCAGTTCAGCCCACACACCAGTGCAGACTCCCTTCCGCAGCAAATGGCAGGCTGCGAGCTGTCAGAGTCTATGACCCTCAGGGCCCACAAGCCCCCAACCCATCTTCTATTAAACTCCTGGTAGCATGGTCCTGGGCTCGGTCTCTTACTTGACTTTGAGTACCACTGACGATAACCTGCTTTTGGCAATAGAATCTGATGCAGTTGTGAAGAACAAGTCCGCCACTGGGCTAACTCATACGGAGAGTTCCTGGCTGCCCAGCCGATGCCCTGCCCCCTGTCCAAGGACCCAGAATGAATCTGTATTTGGCCTCCCCTTCTTCAGGGCTGCTTCCAGCCCACACGGACGTTTCAAAGGGGATCCAGGCTAGAAGGGGGTGACAAGAAGCCAGGGACAGGGAACACCCACTCCCGGGGTCCAGTCAGTTTCTGGAAACAGGCAGCAGTTGGGTCAGGTGGCTGACCCCAAACGGCCTTCACCTTTGCTGATGGTGGGCACCTGGGTGAGATCAAAGGCATTTCACCAGAGAGGGCTGCATTAAGCTCCATTGCTTTATTGCTATTCAGAACAGCAAACCTGAACCAAATCACAGAACTCGCTCTCCAGTGCAAGCGCCTAAAATTTGGAACATGGAGACAGCTGTGAAAGGAGGCCACCCCTTCTCCCTAGCTGCTTGGTTACAGCTGGCAGAAGGAGGAGGGAGGGGCAGGAGGGCTCGGCCTGCGGCCTCTGCAGCCACACTGACATTCCCGGGTGCCTGCCCACCATTACTAGGGCCGGGCCTTCTTCCCCTCTCCTCCCTGGAATTTATGTCTCATTTATCCTCACTGGACAAAACTGGAAATAGTTTCTAATTCAGGAACATGTGTAGCTGGGTGTTTCTGCTTCTCTAGGCTTTGGTTTGTCGTCCCATCAAATGGGGACAAAACAGAGAAAACTGTGTGTGCCTCTGGAGCAGAGCTTCCTCGGAATCCCAGAGGATGGGTTGGATTTGGGAAGAAAGAACAAAGCCAACATGGGTGTGATGCCCTCCCCTTTCCTACCTCCTACAAATGGTCCTAAACTCACTACTTCAGAAACAAAAGGGGCCCTGAGGGCCGGGCAAAGCCTGGTTGGGATGGTTTGGTGAGAGCAGCACAGGTGTCTCCAGCAGACTGAAGACTGGCTCCCCATGTGGGGATCAGGCCTGACTGCCGGCAGGCCCCACTCCTGAGGGCCCCAGCTATTCATCCCCAACAGGGAAGGCAGGAAAGGAGCCATCAGCCCTGGGAGTGTCCTCCCCACCTCACCCTCTTTCATTAGTTGTCCCGGGTATGGGGTCCTGAAAGGAGGATGTGGGTGGACGTGGAGCCACGAGGTTCCCTGAGGTTGCTACATAAGGAACTTCTCCTGCCACTAGAGGGCATAATGGAGCACCTGCCAGACCCTGGGATCCACCAGGAGGCGGGTGGGCATTCGCCCTCCTCACTCCCGACCTGGAGGGGCTGGGCAGCCAGGAGATGGCGCAGGGCTGCTCAGTCAATGTACTGCTGCCGGCCCAGGTTGGGGATCTCCATGGACTGTATCACAGGGCCTGCCATGTTCTCCTCAAAAACGATGACCTGGGGAGGGAGAGGGCAGGTGTGATGGCAGCCAGCGTGTGCCCTGAAGTCGGGCGAGGGGCCTCGGGGGATGGCCAGGGGGAGCCTGGACGCTGAGGGGCTGGAAGGGAAGGGTGTGGGCCCCCAACTACAAGGAGTCAGGAGAGGGCATTCGGCTCCCCTGAGGGAGAGCGAGGAGAGGCTGAGACTCTCTCCCCTGCCCTCTCCCTGGCCCCAACCAGTCCTAACAGCTCCCCAGAGGGAGCCTGTACCCAGAGGAGCACCTGACGCCAGAGAGGGCAGAGGTGAGCAGGGGCTGGACCAAGTGGACTGAACTTCCTATCCGAGGGATTTCCCCTGAATGTCATTCCCAAAGGAACAGCCCCACATTTAGAAATGCATCCCCTTGTCACACTTAGACCAGGGAGAGAAGCTGCCTCTCTCTTGTCCTGGAAGCGGTGGGGAGAGGCTGCAGTGTAGAAGCATCCAGGGTCCCTGATAGGGGTACCCCCAAGTCTAAAGGAAAGCACCAGAAGGAGTCATGGGGGCAGAGCACAGGCGGCTGGGCCTGTTCCTACCTGGTTGATTCCTTTCTTCAACCAGACACCGGGGAGGTAGAGGGTTTTCTGGGGCCCAATGTTCCAGTAGCGTCCAAGGTTCTGGCCATTGATGAATACAACCCCCTTCTCCCAGCCCTTCAGGCAGAAGAAGGGGTATCGGTCCACCATGAGAGCCACCAAAAATAAAGTCACACCAGAAGACAGAGACTCAGTTAGACATAAGCACACGTTCTCTTGGCTGCCAAGATCCCGAGGGACCAGTGCTTCTGACAGGTGGAGGGTTAACAGGTGGGTCGTTCCCCACTCCCGGGGGCCCCGAGCTCAGACTGCGGGGAGGATCCCGGACCCTGAGAAGCAGCTCCTCGACCCAGGAGCCCTAGCAGAGGGCTCATGTAGAGACAGGGACTCGGATCCCCTGTGGGGAAACCAGAAGGGCAGGGAAGGGCAGCTGACTCACCTCCAGCTTCAGGAAGGTGTCCAAAGGAGAGGGGCCAGCCATCAAGACACCCAAGAAGAAAGCCGGGAACGTAGGTTCATTGGGGACAGAATCCCAGTTGTCGAGGCTGAACCTAAAAGTGAAATGTGTAGTCCCAGGCTGGCACCTAACACCAGAGACACGCTCCTGCCATCCAAGGTCCTCAGGTCACTTCCTGCCGTTGCAGCCAGACCCAGGAACGCAGCAGGTCATGTGACGGAAGCATCCCCCATCTGAGACAACCGGCTTCCGGGGGCCTGGCACTGCCCCTGACCTGGGCCAGGCACATTGGCTGGCTCCTGGGTCTGATTACACACCCGTAGGAGCAGAGGGTGCGGGAGCCTTCCTGATTCTTCATGGTACATCTGCAAGCCCACCCACTCTGGCCCAGGGCAGGTGCCCACCTCTGAAAAAACTTCTCTTTCATATCCAGGCTATACATTCTGAATTTTTTCAGGGCAGAACCATTCAGATAGAGGTTTCCGATGAGACCTGCCGGAAGGAAGACACAGACAATGAGCAAGGCCACAGGTGGTGGGGAGGACGACCCGGCTATGGCCAGGGCCGTACGTGGGAAGTTTCTGGGAAGTTGAAGTGAGACTTCTCCTGGAGTATACGCTGCTTACAGAGCCATTCACTTGGCAGCACACCTCCTCTAGCAACCCCAAGGGGGCAGGAACGAGCCACACCAGTTCTGCCAGGCCCAGACACCCGGTGACCCGTGAGAGGGAATCGGCAGAGGCAGAAAACAGGGCTGAGATGGCGTCAGGGAGGGGGTCAGGGTGGCGAGAGGGAAGGAGATGGAAGTTCCCTTTGGGGGACTGACGACTCCAAGTCAGAAGAGAACACAGCCAGAAGGGTGGGTGATCAGAAGTCACAGGGGTTGTGGGTATGACCGAGGTTACAGATATTTCCTAAAAGTGTGTCAACTGTGAGCAGACGGCAGTACTTGGGTGTCCAAGACTGAAGAACTGAGCACACTTGAGCAGCGATTACCTAGGGCCTCTGGGAAGGGGCTGGCTCTGCGGGCCCAGAGCGGCTCCCAGGGACATCCTCACAGAGACGACTGTCTTGTTCACGCAAGTGAGGTGACGCCAGCAGGGATGTGGACAGGCTGGGAATTTGATAGGCTTCATGGGGCCTGAAGACTCTCTAATCGTAGGTACAGGTGCGTGTGGTGGATACACTTCTGGACAGAATGTCTGTGACCATAAAACACGGCATTGGGATGCAGCGGACAGGAATTCCCCAGGGAGGGGCCAAGGCACACCTTGACCAAGGACTGGGAAGCCAAGTCTTGGAATGAGACGTGCTGGGAGTCCTGCCACCCAACAGGACAGCAAAGCAAGTGGAGCTCAGCCTGGAGAGGGAGCTCCCTGCGGGAAGACATGAGGCCCCAGGGAAATACTGGGGAACTATTAGGGAAAGGGAAGGTGGGCCTGAATAGTGCTGAAGTAACCAGGAGGCTCCAATGGAAGGGTCAAGATCCCCAGGATCCCGAAGCCCCCATAGCAGGGCGGTATTGCTTCCCTCACAGGGGACAGAAGGCTCTCAAGAACCTTTTTCGACTGTGCTAGAATTTTTACAGAAGAAGAGATGTACTAGTTTCATAAGCAAAAATGGCAATTACCTTAGAAGGAGCTGGGAGGACATGATCAGTTTTTTGGCCATGTAAATGAGTCTCTATGACATCTCACACTTCTCCAAACAGGTCCCCAAGACCACTCCTCATTCTAATAGCCACCTGCGACTCCACGTAACTCCCCTGTGACACCACCTCTGTCATCCATCCTCACTCCGTGGGCCTCCACGACCCTCCTCACTCCATGGTTCTCCCTGACTCCTCACTCCACGGGACTCCCTGAATCCTCACTCCATGGGTCTCCACGACCCTCCTCACTCCACAGGACTCCCTGAATCCTCACTCAATAGGCTTCCAAAAGCCTCCTCTCTCCATGAGCCTCCCTGAATCCTCAACCCACAGGCCTCCACAACCCTCCTCACTCCACAGGCCTCCCTGACTCCTCGCTCCATTGGCCCCCACGATCCTCCTCACTTCATGGGCCTCCATGACCCTCCTCACTCCACAGGCCTCCCTGACTCCTCACTCCATGTGCCTCCACCACCCTCGTCTCTCAACTGGCCTCCCTGACTCTTCACTCCATGGGCCTCCATGACCCTCCACCTTTCAAGGGACTCCTCAATCCACAGGCCTCCATGAACCTCCTCACTCCACAGGCCACCACGA
Organism: Choloepus didactylus; assembly: GCF_015220235.1. Lineage (NCBI taxonomy): Eukaryota > Metazoa > Chordata > Mammalia > Pilosa > Megalonychidae > Choloepus > Choloepus didactylus. The sequence continues at coordinate 154,814,137 of NC_051312.1, read as the reverse complement.
ACCTTCTCACTCCACAGCCTCCCTGTCTACTCACTCCATGTGCTTCCACGACCCTCATCTCTTAACCAGCCTCCCTGACTCCTCACTCCAAGTGCCTCAACAACCCTGGTCTCTCCACTGGCCTCCCTGAGTCCTCACTCCATGAGTGTCCACAACCCTCCTAACTCCATGGGACTTCATGATTCGTCACACCATGGGACTCCACAACCTTTCTCACTCCATGGGCCTCTATGACTTGCCTTACCCCATGGGCCGCCCTGACTCCTCACTCCATGAGCTTCCCTGACTCCTCACTCCATGGGCCTCCATGACCCTCACTCCAAGGGCCTCCCTGACTCCTCACTCCACGGGCCACCACGACCTTTCTCAATTCATAGCCTCCCTGACCCGTCACTCCATGGGCCTCTATGACCCTCCTCACTACATGGGCCTCCATGACCCTCCTCAATCCATGGGCCTCCCTGGCCTGCTGATCTGCTGATATGGAGAAGGGATAGCCCCACATGTACTGAACACTGGCAAGCTTCTCCTGGCATGTGTGCTATGACCCACCTTTGTGCTGGGCATCGATATTTTCTCCGTAGTTGACTCGCCCACGATTCTCCACCAAGATCCTCAGCACGGTGTAACCCTGCCAGGAACACAGTGGCATGAGGACCGCCTTATTACCTCACCATACGATCACAAGTGCCACTCAGGGCTTTGCTTCTGGAGCCCTGGTTCCTCCCTGAGCTCTCCAAATGGGAGAGGAAGCGTCCCAGCCATCAGAGAGCAACAGTCCGCCCCTATCTGAAACCTGCAGTTTCGCAGTTAAGGAGCCTCCTCTCTTCCAGTTTGACTCCCACAAACTGGCTCAGAATACGCTGGTGCTGTCACCCAGCTTTCTAGGAGAACACACCTGGATCAAGGGGACAACAATCTCCTCATTTTTGTAGTCCAGGAATCCTATGGAAACGGTGTTCACAAATACCTGCCAAAAAGAACAGGTAGAAAGCTCCCATGAGTCAGTAGGAGGGGAAGGGAGAGAGGGGTCTCTGCTCTGCCTAGGAAGAGAAAGAGCCCCTTGAGAGGGCTTCACGGGCCGTATGACAGCTGGAAAGCCCTGCCCACCTGACCACGAGGGGCCCATGATTACACGCTGGTAACAGCGGGATGCATGGGCTCACCCCGATCAGATTCTGAGGGGAGAGTCAGGGGACATCTGGAGGAACCAAGCAAAGGCACTCCTACCTGTCCCCGGTCGCGCACCCGACCACTGAGGACACCAGAGGAGGTGATGGTGGTCTCATACAACGTGTACCCAAAGGCCTGTCCGTTTCCCTCGTTCACCGGCAGGTTCTCCATGTTGACTGGATTTTCAGCCATGATGGGCTAGACAGCGAAGAGGCACAGGAGAGGGGCAGGGGCCAGACAGAGGAGAAAGACAGCAAAGGTATGTGAGCCTCTGGCAAGTGTGGGCTAGCAGAAGGTCCTCACCTGGGGGCCCAGCACACCATAGGTGGGGGGTGGGAAGGTGGGGGACTCATGGCAGGTGTGGGAATGCTGACGCTTTTCTTCATTTTGACTTCTTTTCACATGACATAAACCCAAGACTTCATGTGCAAAGCCAATCCAGCCAATTGACTGTCCAAGCTCCAAAACTCTGATTTTGACTTCTCCTTACATTGAACCTACAGATCTCCAGCTCACAAGGATAAGTGGGTGCTAAAGTGGCATATGCAATCACAAATAACAGCAAAATGAGTCCCTGAAATCTGGCAGAGTTTTAACTTTTTTAAGCCCTGTCACTTCTGCAGCTCAGCAGCCCTGAGTAGCACACCCACCTCCAGCTAAAGGCACAAAGCCCGGGGCTGTGTGTTCTCCTGCCCCCTCACCCTCCTCATCTGCCCTGGATGAGGGGGGCTCCAGCCACTGAGGCTGAAGGAAGGGAATGCCTGCTGTGGGACTTGGCTGTTCTTCCCTGAGTGCTCAAGCTGGAGAACAGACCTCAAAGCTACCATGAGTTGGCATCCCTCCCATGCAGCAATCCCCCCGCCTGGAGGGTGTCTTGCTCCCTGCCCAGTGCCCCCTGCCCTTCAGTCCTCACCTCTCCCACGTACTTGAGGGCATCCCACAGGGACACGTAGAAAGTTGGCATCACTGGCTCATATGCGGTCTTGAGAAGAAGACCAGGTGGGGGAGGCAGGGGAGCACCTGCAACATAAAGAGACTAAAGAACCCAAAAGAATCACCACCTCCTCCAGCTTCCCCAGTCCCGGCTTCTATCAGTGGACTCAATGTGCTGCTTTATCCGAGAGCAAGAGGGCAGGTCTATTCTCAGGACATGTCTAGAACCCTGGGAAGGGTATGCATGGGAGCAGGGGGTGAGCGGAGACTTTTCATAACCCCCAGCGTCTCAACACCTGTAAATACAAAGGAGAAGATGGCAGGACATGAACCATGATGGACGTGCTTGGTCTTTTAAGCATTTTTGTCCTTGTCTAGAATCTCTGTGTGATCTGCACACAGATGAACTGGGGTTGAGGTGAGGGAATGAGGACGCATCTCCTTAGAGGTCTCACAGTAAAACCAAGGGCCTCCGTTGGTGCTGAAGTCTGCTGTTTGCTGGGTACCTGACAAGGAGCTGAAGAAGTCTCGGAGCTTGAAGTACTTGGCTGTGTAATCCCCAGCCTCCGACAGCACAGCGTCGTAGTCTGCAAGATGCCCAGGGACCCGTCATTCATGTCCCCAAGACAGCAGAAAGAGAAGGGACAAACTGGGGTAGGCAGCAGGGGCTTCATCCCAGCAGCCTTGAAGAGGAAACACTTGTGGCCTGAGCCGTGGTGTCAACAAGGAGAGAACGCCTCTGCCTGTGATCCCAGCATGCCTGTGTTTCTAGCTGTGGGGGGATAAAATGGGGCATCCTTCCTACCTTCTGAGGACTCCTACTCGAAAAGGGGCAGGGGTCACACCACTGTAAGGGCCTGAGTCAGGGAAAGGCCGCCCTGCACCTTCCAGCAGGGCCTCAGCCCACTTCCTGGTGCACTTCCAGCAGGGGGAGGAGTTAAGGACACCTTGTCTGGCTCCTACTGCTCAGAAGTTCTGGGTCACCATCCTGACAAAACCGCTACCTGCCCTAGGAGCTACCGAGACAGATGAATAAAAGACTCCCCGAATGTCCCGGCGGGCCAGGGAGGGGCGGGCTTGGGGAGTACTTGCCATAGCTGGTGATGTCGGACTTATACTCATCGTAATGCAGGGCCCCGTTAATGAAACCAAAGTTGGTGCCTCCATGGAACATGTAGAGGTTGATGGAGAAGCCAGCATCAATGATGGCCGACACTGTTTTTAAAACCTCTATGGGAGGGGAGAGGAAGGAGTTTGAGACAAGCCAGAAGGCCCTTTGGAACTCAGCCTGCTCAGTCCCTCCTCAAACTCAATTCATCGCTCTGTCCTTCAGTTTTCACTATAACCCAGTGGCAGATAAGGAGGGGGGAGGAGGGGAGGAGGCGGGGAAGGGGCTAGCACCTGAGCCTCCAGGGCCTGGGTCTTCACACTCTCTTTCCCTCAGTCACAGCTCCATGGGGAACTTGCAGCAGGCTGCCCTTCCCCTCCCAGCCAGCACCTTTCTCACCCAGTGCAATACAAAAGGACAGGATTTACAACCAGAAATATAACTGACCGCCTTCCCAAGCCTACCTTTATCAGAAAATGAGCTAATCTCATGAAAAGATAGTATCAGAAGAGGAAATATAGATGGATAAAAAGCAAGCATATCTTAAAACCTCGCTGGTAATCAAAGAAATGCCAACTAAACAATCATTTCTCAGATTGGCAAATACTAAATAATTTTAATACTCAGTGTTGATGAATCTGGGTACTTTCCTTCAATATGGATGAGTGAAAACTGCTACACTCTTTCTGGAGGACAGTCTAATAAATCTATATCAGAATTGCACTGATCAAGCATGTATATTTCTAGGAACTTATAGGGAAATAATATGACATCTATGCAAAAATGGATGTTCACGGACGGTCACTGAAATGTCACTTAAGCTACCAAAACAAACAAACAAAAAAAACACTGCAAATTACCCAAGTGTTCATCAATTAGACTAAAAAAGAGGTGAGTCACCAGTTCAATGGAGTTCTTTGCATTCTTTTAAACAACGTGTATCTTTATTTAACAGTACATTACATTTAATGGTATATTAACCACTGTCCATAATATAGCATTAGCTGACACAGCAGGTTTCACAGAGAGAGACCCTATTTATGTACAAACCATCTCCAGCTCCCTGTAGATACAGATGAAGTGTGAGAGATGTTCTCTCTGGGCTCGAATTTTTCTCTTTATACTTTTTCTGCATTTTGTGAATGTTTGCAGTAGGCATGAATTAGTTTTCTAATCAGAGGAAAAAAGCAACATTAAAACCCCTACATTCACTTCAGGTGTTGACAGAAAAGGCTTTGGGATAGTGAGAGCTATTCATTACACGCAGATAACCCCAGAAGCCTTGTACCCTGCACATAACTTCCACCAATTTGCAGCTTATTTGAAACATTCTTGTTCCTTGGCTCGACCTGCACTCTGGATATAGGAAGGCAAGGCACTCACCGGAAGAATCTAGGATGTGGTGCGGGTCCCCCCACGAGTCAAACCATCCTGTCCAGTACTCCATCACCATCTTGGGCTGAACACCCTGGGCACAAGAAAACTGGGAGTTAGATGGGGGCTGACGACAGAGAAGGATCGGAGCCCTTCCTGGGGCAGGTGGCAGAGGAGGGGGTGAATTCCAGGCCCCATCCTCCCAACTCTTCCCTGGTTGCAGACCGCTTGCCTTCGAGGCCAATGAAGACAGAACACAGGTGAGGGCCAGAGACCTCCACAACCCCTGCCCACAGGTATGGCTCCCACACCTGTGGAGTAAGGTGGATGTGTAGACTCTGGAGGCTTAACATGGTTTAATGTTGCCTGTGATGCCAGCACGGAAACACTGGTGCCTGTTCAAACTGCATCTTCCATAGGATCCATCAGCTGCTCCAGGAGCCTTCTCCAAGCTTTACCCACCCACTCTGGGGAAGGAGATGTCAGATGCAGGGTGACTCAGTATATGAGGGGCACACCACGGACACAGGTCCCTCAGCTGCCACCTCCCCTTAGCCAGGAAAGCCAGAGGGCTGCAAACATGGCGGGTCCCTCTTACAGGTCCAGCTTAGGTGAATTCAGTTGTGCAAAACCAGGCCAGAAGACAGTACCTTACAGCACAGCCGTTCAGAGCACAGGCTCTGCAGCCAGGATGCCCGGCTTCATGCCATGGCCAGGGCATTCAATATATCTTAAAGAATTTCCAAATACTGACCTACTTTGGGACCTGACTGTGCCAAGGTGGCCAAAATCATCACCAAGACCACATCTGACTCTTCCCTGTCTCCAAGAAGCTCCTGGTGGAGAGGTGCAAGGACCAATGAATCCTCCAGAACTTCAGGAACTGTGACAAATGCCCTGACTCCCTGACTCGGTGACAATTTAGCAAGCACCTTCTGTTACTGAGGGCCTTATATTTAGAGGGCCACACAACAAAGTCCAAGTGAACAGATCCAGCATGACAGGGCAGATGTACAGTCTACTTAGTTGGTGGTATCAGCCTCACCTCCATAAATGCCGGAGAAGTTACAGTAATCTTTTAAGAAAACAGGTGGTTTGGTTCTCTGAACAAGCTGTTTACACTCCATGAAGGGGACAGGCTGTACTCCTTAAAAGTCACTAAAAGGGGGAATTAGAGTCTCAGCCCCACTCTCTGTAGTCTCCAGTGCCAGGAGCAGATTCCAGGGCCGGAGATGCCGGGGCCAAGGGTAGGGGTGCCCCCCAGGGCCCAGGTCACTGCACTCCACAATTAAGAGTGGAAGTCAGGGATCAGCCAGACGTGCTGTCCTCCCTCGGCCACCACTTACTGGGCAAGCGCAGTTCCTTCAGCCACTCTAACTGTGAAACAGTGATAATCTGGCATAGCCCATGTGCCTACAGGGAGGATTAAATGAGATAAGGCATACAAGGCACCTAGCACACAGAGCCTGGCACACAGGGAGTGCTCAAATATACTAATATCCACATCACATCACGTCGTCACAGATGAGGGAGGCGTTCTGGCTACTCGAAAGCTGAGCAAAGATGGTGCCTAGAGCATCGTCCATTCTAGGGAGCCCTTGCATAAATAAGCAGGCGTCCAAGACTCCTTCCCAGAAAACTGTCTGGTGTGCCCCAGAAAGCTTTGTGCTGAGGACAGGAAAGGCATTGTAGCAGCGCCGCTCTGTCAACAGGCGGCGGGACGTGGAGTGGCACAGGAGGGGCTGCTTCTGCTTCTCCAAAATATAAGCGAAGGAGATGACATGAAGCGCTGTCTCACCTCAGCTACTGTCTTCAGTGCTTCCCAAATATGACCTCATTAAATCCTCACAGAGACCCATGCACAGGGACTATCCCCCCCCACCCCCCCACCCCCTCCCACACACACACCCTTGCTGAGTAGAGAGGAGCAGAGATGTTAAGCAAATGGCCCAAGGACCCCCAGGGGAGAGGCAGAGTGAGTGGGTGGGGGGCTCACTGCACCCCATGGGTCTCTGTGACAGCACTGTGCACAATTCTGCTTAGCTACTCGTGCACTTGTTTACTTCACATTTCTCTATCCAAGTAGATTATAAACCCCTGAGGGCAGAAACCCCATCGTCTTCGCCGCTGCAGTATAACAGGACCTTGTCTGGTTCCAGAACAGAGTAAGCACCCGGTGAATGTTAGAGGGGAAGGACAGCACGGGGAGGGGGGCAGGAGTTACGAGTCCAAGACCTGCCTAAGAGAAGCCAGCCTGGCCTGGGCACCCCTCCCGGCCACCGCCTCCTCCCTTAAGCCTTCTCTGACAGCTCCTGCAGCCCTTTCTGTTCCCTCCCCCTCCCCTCCTGTGCACTGCCACAGAGATTCCACATGGATGTGTCTCGCGGCATGAACTCTGCTCTAAAAACGGTGCAGACATTCCAGCAGGGCCCCTCTGGGGCTGGCGGTGGTGGTGTGGACGTTCACCACTCCCACCCCCCACCCCTGCCAGGAAGACAGGAGGATGACAGCCCCTGGACGGGCTCTGGGGGCTGCAGATGCCTTGGCCCAGACCACATCCATCTCCGCAGGAGAGAGACATGGATGTGGAAGAAAGGAAACCAACCCCCAAAAGATTTAGCTGTGAATTCCCATCTGTCTGGAAGATGCTGCCATGCATCCAGATGACACAGCCTCTCCTGTCTCACTGAGGAGAGTCATCTTTCTTACACCTGAGTGGCCTTACAAGTCAAAGTCAGACACGTGCAGGGCTGGAGGTGTTTCTCCCCGCAGTCCCTGGGGACGGAACAGAGCCACCTGGGTTAGCTGAGTCCACAAGTCTACTCAGAGGCCTTTGTGAGTGGGTTGTCCCTGGAGTTTCAGAGGTGCAGAGTCAGCCTGCACAGCAACCCCTCAAAGCACTTCTGAGCAGCTTCCCTTGCCAGGGGTCCGGCACATGGGCACAGGCGATGGGAAGGGAGCTGAGTACCACAGGGCAGCTGCAAGCTAAAAGGCTGCAGGACCCAGAAGTCCCTCCCTCCAGTTTTTCTGGGGCCCCGAGCATGGCTGAGGGCATTCCAAAGAACTGCAGCCTCCTGACAAAGAGGCTCAGTTTCATGTGGTAGGAACTGCTGCCCTCATGTTGAGCAGGGCTAGACTCACCTGGGCATGCAGGAGAAAACTGGTCAGTAACTGTAGCTCCTGTTGCGACTGTAAGTTGATGGTAGCCAGCACTGGAGAGGGAAGGGGGAAGGAGAAAGAAAATGTTGTCTCACAGCCAGGAAGAATCTGAATTACCCCAGACCCTTCTCTATCCACCGGCACGAGGAACAAACTGACCCTGACCTTGCCCCCATCTCCAACTGGATGCGACAACTCGACATCGGCAGATTTAGCACATGCCGTTTGGAGACCCCAACGCCCAGCACAGACTGCACAGGGTGGTCACTCCCGGAAACTCTCAATTCACTGTCGTTTTCGCAACATGAGTGTGCATTTCTGTTTGTTGTTCTTTTGCAGACTGAACACATTCACAAAACTTGATGCCATGGACTTCTTGGTCTACGCCAGCTTGAGATTTGACTACTAATTCCTGGCCTGATTGCTCTCTGTCTTGACAGTCAGTGTCACAGGCCCCAGCCTTGGCCTGAGCGCCAGTGGGCCCAGGGATGTTGGAAGACAGATGGAGCCGGTCTGGCTACCCAGATGCTCCTATAGGCGTCATGTGGAGAAGTGATTATCAGGGATTGGAAACAAGCAATAGCTGAAGCTCAGGCAGGTTGTAAGCACACCCAGTAAGCAGTGGAGCAGGGGTGCCACCCCAGGCCCATGTGCCCATGTGACAACGAGCCCACTGTCCTGTGGCTGCACAGCCCCCCAACCCACCTTCACAAGGTGAAGGAGCCGCACACCAATGGCTACGAGTCTGCACTCAGTCACCGTCTTCACACCTACAGTGGGAAACTTCTCAAAGACAGAGGCCCAGCTGAAACTAATCAAGCAGATCCTCAAAAGTCAACAGGGTCCCACAGCCAAGTGAAAACATGCATCTTTCTCCAAACCTGCCTGACACCCCGTTAAAAGAAAAGAAGGCAAAGGTACAAGGTCACAGGGAACGAGAACGGGTGAGGGGACACCTAGCAGAGATGAGATTTCGAGAGATTCTCGGCAGATGGAGGAATGGTGGAGGGTGGGAAATGGCCCAGGAGAGTGGAGGAAGTTGCAGCCAACTCCCTGCCTTTGCTCAAGCCTCGCCCCCTATGTGGCCCCCACCAGAGAGGACAGGAAGTGGCCGGGTGACCAGGCCAAGCCTCTGCCCCACCCTGCCACATCCCCCCGAGGGTGACACCAGGCACGGCAGAGTGTGGGAATGAGTCATAGGAAGAAGGACTAGAAAAGGGGAGTCGGGGCATTCTGAACAGTGGGGTTCCTGCCCATCCCTGCTGCCTGCTCGCAGAGCACCTGCAGCAAGAGACCAAGGGGCCCATCTCGGGGGAAGCACAACAGCCCTAAGGATGATATCTCCAAATACTAGCATGTGGGGTCCCTCACTGAAACAGCCCACCACAGCCAGTCGCTGCCCAAAGCACAACATGCCATCTCCTCACACACAAAGCTCCCAGGTAGCTTCTCAGTGTCCCTTTCTTAGACACAACTGCTCCATTAAGAGTCACATAATTGAGAAAATCCCCTCACAGGGAAGATGGAGAATGGAGCAAAAATAACCAGTAAAAGGAACATATAAAATGTTAAAAAATATATATTCTGAGAGAGATACAAAAAGATCATATGCATTAAAATGTGCTATGAGAAAAGAAATGAATTCAAGATTTATGGTATGCTCTATGATCCAAGAAATGACAGAAGGATTGGAAGATAAAGTTGAGGAAACCACCCAGAAAGCAGAACTAAAGGGCAAAGAGGCAGAAAATAGAAAAGACCAATCCATATGAGAGTCCAGTAGGCAAACAGGATTGACCAAAAATCAGAGAAAAAGAGGGGAGGAGCTACAGAGAAAGCCAGTGACAGAATTTCCACCACAGGTGGACACGACTTTTCAGTGTCAAACGGATCCACAGAAGTGCAGTGAAAATGAAAAAGCCTCACATCAGAATGGCAAGGGTAGCAGAAGTTCTAAAATCTTCTAGAAACAGGAGAGAGAAAAAATAAAGCAGGACATTTGAAAGGCTCAGGAATCAGAATGTCACTATATTTCAGCAGCAACAGAGCATGCCAGAAAATAATGGAACGAGAGCTCCGAAATTCCAGACACCAGGGGCTTCCACAGCAGACCTGGTGGCCAGTCTCAGGATAAGGGCAGGTCAGACACCCAAGAGCCCTTGGAGAGCAGAGACAAGCCCTCTGATATTGACGGGCATTTGGAAAACACCAGCAGATCTTTGGTAGAGCATTTATAAGAGAAAACAGAGAAGAGGGGCAGAAAAGAGAACAACTGAAAAGGAACGAAAAAGAAATGTGATCATTCATTGAAACAAAGCACATGGAAAAGTGAGTCAGTCAGGAACTCCAGGATTCACAAATATTGTGCAGAGCATAATCCTGACACAGCCCTCGGCCCGGCAGTGAACAATATTTACAAATCATTACGCAGGCACTGACTGCCAATTTCAGTCAAAATCGTGAAGAGGCTGTCCTGAAAGGAAGGGGGTGATGAGGGTGGCGAGAGTGAAGGGGTAGCAAGAAGGACAGAGTTAGGAATTGATAGATACACACCACTATGTGCTTACGATTTAGAAATGTGAAGGAAAATATCAAAAGAAAAAGCTGAAAGAGTTCAAAATGGCCATTTCTGGCATGTGGGACCAGGAGGCAGGGCAACGCTCTATTTTTTTTAAGTATTTTTCTGTTATTGTTTGCTGAGACCACAGGAATGTATTCCTTCCATTAACTATTTAATTCTACACAATCCATGCACCAGGGAGGAGACCCCACATCCCGATGTGGTCTGAGACGTGAAGCGCTCAGGGGACCCAGAGCCAGGGAACCAGCCGTGGGAGACAGCACCCCAGAGTGACCTGGAATTCCAGCCCCTCCTCCTGCTCCTCAACCAGAAGCCACTGCAGGGAGGTGGCTACCGTAGTTCCATGTAGCCGGGGCACACACAAAAGCAACCTAAGCCAGTGAGAGGTGCAGCTCTTCCAGGCAGGGACAACCCAGAGGAAGCCCTCGCAGAGCGCACTTCTGCAGCACACAGAGGCACAGGACATGGCAAAAGGCAGTGAGACTCTGGAGAATGCTAGAGCAGGGAAGAAGGAGTGGAGGAGCAGGAGGGGAAGGGAGGGCCAAGCCAGGCAGCAGCTGGCAGAAGCGCCTTCCTGGCAAGGTCACTGAGGCAGAGGGGGTCCGTGTGTCCAAGGGGCGGCAAGGAGGTGGGAGTGGGAGGCACAGGGGGCACTCCCAGAACTAGGGCTCGCAGGCTGAGTGACCCAGGTGCCCCCAGAGGGGTTTAACAGAGGAGCCGGATGATCCGAATTACATTTCTAAAGACACACAAGCTGCTCCACTGAGAAAAAGCTGTAGAGAAGGCAACAGTGAAAACAAGGGAGGGCGGATAAAATGCTCTTACAATAACACAGGTGAGAAATGGTGGCGAGAGCTGGGACAGCGAAACCTGTCTGGGTTCACAGATATTCTGAAAATAAAGCCCACAGGGTCTCCTGAGGGACGGTGTGCCGGGTGCTGGAGAAAGAGGGGCTGAGAATGATGACAGTATGACATCATCAACATGGTGATGCAAGATAGCTCCTGAAAAAGGCTCCCCTCAGATACAACTAATGAAAGGAGAAATCCACTTGCATGGAACTCCAGAGGAGGCTAGAGACTGGAGAAGGACTCCACAAATGCTGCATCAAAGAAAAAGAAAAACAGATAAAAAATTTATGTCCTGGACCCTCCCCCTCACTCAGTCCCACCCAGCTTGGGAGTTGCACAGAGGCAGCAAGGCTGGGTCCCTCCCATCACAGGTTCAAACCATAGAGCCACTCCCAGCAGCAAGTCAGAACCCCACACACATCCAGGCACAGGGACCCGAGTCTGCAGAGACCCAGGGCAGAGCACAAATGGCTGAGGAGCTGCATACAAAAGGGCCCCTAGAATAAGAAGAGACCACAGCAGAACTGTTGCCCAAAGGTGCACAGCTCAGCTCAGGGTCTGACTGCGGGACCACCCAAACAAGGAAAGGAACTTTCTGGATTTACCCCAGCTGGTTCCCCAGGGTGGGATCCCCTAACAGGGAAGTAACCAGGGCAGAAAAGTCTCCCAGAAATAAAAGTGGGGGAGGAGTGGACAGAACTTCTGAGGCAGGACGGGTCCCAGAACTGAAAAGCATAATGAAAGGGGGGCACTCAGTGAGGAAGAGAATTTAAACAAATCAGAGAAGCTGGGAAGAAAAGACTGCACAAAAACAGAACAGATCAAGATTCCCAGAAAAGGAACAGAGGAAAGGAAGCTTTCTCCTGGAGGTGAAACAATTGCACACAAAAAGAGCAATCTTGAAAACTGTACCACATATGCAGCCCAAGAATCACAAGCAGAGGAGCTGAGAAAGTCAGAACAGTTAAACATGGGCTGCTCTAAAGGTCCAGAATAAGCTGGACCAAGCAGCAAACAAGAGCCTTAATACAAAGCCACTCTACAATAAAACCCAAAACAAAAGTGAGAAATTGACCTTCAGTGTTAACACATCAAAATAATCAGATTCCCAGACACCAGCAAAAATTCACAAGCCATGCTAAGAAACAGAAAGATATGGCTCAGTCAAAGGAACAAATTAAAACTTCAGAGGAGATGCAGAATTTGGAACAGCTAACCAAAGAAGTTCAAACAAATCTCCTAAATCAATTTAAGGAGATGACAAAATAAGGATAGAAATAAACTAATAGTGGATATACAGTTAAAGGATTTTAAGAAGATACTAATGAGCAAAACGAAGAATTAGTAAGTTTAAAAAGAAACATAGCAGAAATTATACAGATGAAAGGCACAATACTGGAGATGAAAAATACACTAGAGGCATACAACAGCAGATTTGAGAAGGCAGAAGAATCAGTGGACCAGAAAACAGGACAATCGAAATCATATAGTCAGAAGAACAGATAGAGAAAAGAATAGGAAAAACTGAGCAGTGTCTCAGGGATTTGAGTGACAGAATGAAGCAACAAACATATGTATCATGGTTAGAAGTAGAAGATAAAGGAAAAGAGAATATTTGAGGAAATAATGGCCAAAAATTTCCCAATTCTTATGAAAGACATAAATATACATTTTGAAGGAGCATGATGTACTCCAAACACAGTAAACCCTAATAGACCTACTCTGAGACACATACTAATCAGAATGTCAAATGCCAAAGATAAAAAGAGAACCCCAAAACCAGCAAGAGAAACGCGATTCATCACATATGAAGAACATGCAGTAAGATTAAGTGCCAGGTTTTCACCAGAAACCATGGAAGCAAGAAGGCAGTGAGACGATATATTTAAGGTGCTGAAAGAAAAAAGTGCCAGATAAAAATTCTTTCTCCAGCAAAACTGTACATCAAAAATGAGGGAGAGTTTAAAACACTCAGAGATAAACAGAAACTTAGAGGAACTGAGATGATTCATCACCAAAAGACCTGCCCTACAAGAATTACTAAAGGGAGATCTTCAGGATGAAAGGAAAAGACAGGAGGGCGAGTGGCTTGGAGTAGGGTAAAGAAATGAAGATCTTCAGTAAAGGTAACTAAAAGGGTAAATGCAAAACGCAATAGGTATGGTATCCTCGACATACAACTCTATTCTTTAATTCCTGTAAGAGTCGGAATACAATTGAACAAGAAAAAGGCATATTTCCTGATAATGGACATGAAAAATATAAAGAGATAAAGTGGGACAACACAACATAAAGAGGCGAAAGGCAGGAATAAGGAGCAGAAAATGTGTAAGCTATTGAAGGTGAGTTGGTATCTTTTCAAATTAGTAGCTTACAGTTGTAGGTTGTATAATACAAATCCCAGGGTAATCACAAAGAAAGTATTTTAAAAATATGCAGAAACAGAAATGAGAAAAGGATTAGTCAGATACATCACAGAAGATCAACTATACAGAAAAGGAGTTTGCAATAAAGGAAAAAAATATAAAGATAAAAAATTTAAAAAAACACTCAGAAAAATAGGAATAGAAGGAAACTTCCTCAACATGACAAAGGGCATATATGAAAACTCACAGCTAACATTATACTCAGTGGTGAAAGACTGAAAGTTTTCACCCTAAGGTATGGAACAAGACAAATATGTCCACTGTCTCCACTGTTATTCAACATTGTACTGGAAGTTCTGACCAGACAAGAAAAAGATATGATATATAAAAACCAAAGGACAAAACAGCTGAACTAAGTATGGCCTTTACAGTAAATTAACACTGAATTTTAATGGAATAAACTCCCCAATCAAAAGATAGATTGGCAGAATGGATTTAAAAGGAGTCCATATATATGTTGTTTACAAGAAACTCACCATCGACCCAAAGACACAAATAGGTTGAAAGTGAAAGGTTGGAAAAAGACATTCCAGGCAAACAGTAATCAAAAGAGAACTCGGGTAGCTATATGAATATCAGACAAAATAGTCTTTAAGTCAAAAGCTCTTAGAAGAGCCAAAGAAGGACAACATATATGAATAAAAGGAAGAACCCACCAAGAAAAAATAATAATCAAATATTTATTCACCTAACAATGATGCCACAAAGTTCCTGAGGCAAACACTGGCAACAATGAAGGGCGCAACAGCCGTCTCTACAATAATAATTGAAGACTTCAATACACCACTCTAATCAATAGATAGAACCTCTAGATTGAAGAGCAATAATGAAACATAGAACTTGCATAAAATGATAAATGAACTAGACCTAACAGACATATATAGAACATTGCACCCCAAAACAGCAGGATATACATTCTTCTCAAGTGCACATAGATCATTCTCCAGAATAGAGCAAATGCTGGGTCACAAAACAAGGCTCAATAAATTTATAAAGATTGAAATTATACAAAACATCTTCTCTGAACACAATGGAATGAAGCTGGAAATCAACAACAGGCAGAGAACTGGAAGATCCACAAATATATGGAAGATAAATAATACAGTCTTGAATAATCAGTGGATAAAAGAAGAAATTGCAAGGAAAATCAGTAAGTATCTCAAGATGAATGGAAACAAGAACACAAAATATCAAAACTTATGGGATGCGGTGAAGGCAGTGCTGAGAGTGAAATTTATAGCCCTAAATGCTTACCAGAAAAAAGAAGAAAGTGCTAAAACCAAAGACCTAACTGCACTCCTGGAGGAACTAGAGAAAAAACAACAAATTGATCAGAAAGCAAGCAGAAGAAAATAAATCACAAAAATTGCAGTAGAAATAAATGACATTGATTATAATAAAAACATATAAAGAGCATTAACAAACCCAAAAGTTGGTTCTTTGTAAAGATCAATAAAAATGAGAAACCTTTAGCTAGACCAACAAAGAAAAAACAGAGCATACTAATAAATAAAATCAGAAATAAGAGGGTGGCGTTACTATTCAACACACAGAAATAAAAAGGATTATAAAAGGATACTATGAACAACTGTATGTATGCCAACAAATTGTAAATCCTATATGAAATGGACAGATTCCTAGAAGCACACGAACAACCTAAACTGACTCAAGAAGAAATAGAAGAACTCAACATATTGATTACAAATAAGAGATTAAATCAGTCATCAAAAACCTCCCAACAAAAAAAAGGTTTCACATGCAAATTCTACCAAACATTCCAAGAAGAATTAACACTGTAAAGAAATTTGTCTTATGAACATGGATGCAAACCAATTTGTCTTATGAACATGGATGCAAAAATCCTCAAAAAAACACTAGCAAATCGAATTGTACAACACATTAAAAGAATTACATACCAGGATAAAATGGGATTCGTCCCATGTATGCAAGGGTGGTCAAAATAAGAAAATCAATTAATGTAATACACCACATTAAATCGAAGGGGAAAAAAAACACATGATCATCTCAATTGATACAGAAAAGGCATCTGACAAAATTAAACATACTTTCTTGATAAAAAAAAAACAAAAACTCAGAAAAATAGGAATAGAAGGAAACTTCCTCAACATGACAAAGGGCATTTATGAAAAACCCACAGCTAACATCATACTCAATGACGACAGACTGAGAGTTTTCCCTCTAAGATCTGGAACAAGACAAGGATGCCTGCTGTCACCACTGTTACTCAGTATTGTACTGGAAGTTCTAACCAGAGCAATTAGGCAAGAAAAAGAAATAAAAGGCATACAAATTGAAAAAGAAGTAAAACATTGCACATCACGATATGTTGCTATACGTACAAAGCCCTGACAAATCTACAACAAAACTACTAGAGCTAATAAACAAATACAGAAAAGTTTTGGGGTACAAGATCAACACACAAAATTCAGCAGTGCTTACTGAGAAGGAAATTAAGAAAAAAAATCCATTTACAATAGCAACCAGAAGAATAAAATATCTAGGAAAAATTTTAAGCAAGGATGTAAAGACTTCCACATGGAAAACTACAAAACTTTGCTAAAAGAAATCAAAGTAGGTCTAAATAAATGCAAGAACATTCCATGCTCATGGATTGGAAGCCTAAATATTGTTAAGATGTCAGTTCTACACAAAATGATTTACAGATTCAATTGCGATCCCAATCAAAATTCCAACAGCCAAATTTCAGAAATGGAAAAATCAATCATCAAATTTATTTAGAATGGTAAAGGGCCCCAGATAGCCAAAATCATCTTGAAAAAAGAAGAATAAAGTCAAGAGGACTCACACTTTCTGACTTTACAGCATATTATAAAGCAACAGTGGTTAAAATAGCATGGTACTGGCATCAAGATAGACATATTGATCAATGGAATCAAATTGAGAGTTCAGAAAAAGACCCTCATATCTACAGCCAACTGACTTCTGACAAGGCTGCCCAATCCACTCAATTAGGAAAGAACAGTCTCTTCCACAAATTGTGCTGGGAGAACTAGATATCCATATGCAAAAGAATGAAGAAGGAGCCCTATCTTATCCCATATACAAAAATTAACCCAAAATGAAACAAAGACCTAAATATTAAAACTCCTAGAAGAAAACACAGGGAAACATTTTCAGGATCTTGTTCTAGGCAATCGTTTCTTAGATTTTACATGCAAAGCACAAGCAACAAAAGAAAAAATAGATAAATGGGACCTCATCATGAAAGTGAAAAGACAACCTACTCAACGGGAGAAAATATTTGGAAACCATATATCCGATAAGGGTTTAATATACAGAATATATAGAAAACTCCAAAACTCAGAATAAAAAGACAACTCATTTTAAAAATGGTCAAAAGACATGAATCGACATTTCTTCAAAGAAGATATACTAATGGTCAAAAAGCACATGAAAAGGTGTTCAACATGATGAGCTATTAGGGAAATGCAAACTAAAACCACAGTGAGATGCTGTGCTGGTATGGATGTATTATGTCCCCCAAAACGCCATGTTCTTTAATGCAGTCTTGTGGGGGATGATGTATTAGTGTTGATTAGGTTGGAATCTTTGGATTAGCCTGTTTCCATGGAGATGTGACCCACCCAACTGTGGTTAATACCTTTGATTAGATTATTTCCACGGAGGTGCAGCCCCACCCATTCAGCGTGGGTCTTGATTAGTTTACTGGAGCCCTATAAAAGCTCACAAACAGAAGGGGCTCAGTGCTGCAGCTTAGAGAGACATTTTGAAGATGGCTGTTGAAAGCTGACGCTGTCATTTTGGAGAACGCCATTTTGAAACGCAACCTGGGAGCAAGCAGACACCAGCCACGTGCCTTCCCAGCTAACACGTTTTCTGGATGCCACTGGCCATCCTTCAGTGAAGGTACCCTATTGTTGATGCCTTAGCTTGGAAACTTTATGGCCTTCAGACTATAACTCTGTAACCAAATAAACTCCCTTTATAAAAGCCTATCCATTTCTGGTGTTTTGCATAAGGCAGCATTAGCAAACTGGAAAAGATGCCATTTCACACCACTAGAATGGCCACTATTTAAAAAAAGAAAACAGAAAATGACAAGGGTTGGAAAAGAGGTGGAGAAAACAGGAACAATTATTCATCGTTGGTGAGAATGTAAAATGGTGCCACTGCTGTGGAAGACAGTTGGGCAGTAGTTCCTCAGAAAGTTAAGTATAGAATTACTATATGACCTGGCAACCTCACTTCTAAGTATATGCCCTGTAAAACTAAAAGCAGGACTCAAACAGGTATTTGTATACCAATGTTCATAGTGGCATTATTAAAAATTGCCAAAAGATGGAAGCAACTCAAGTGTCCATCAACAGATGTGGTATATATATACAATGGAATATTATTCATCCATAAAAAGGAATGAAGTCCTGACACATGCAATAACATGGAAGACATCATGTTGAGTGAAATAAGCTAGACACAAAAGGACAAATATTGTTTGATCTCACTGATTTGAAGCAATTAGAATAAGCAAACTCAAAGAGTCAGAACCTAGAATATAAGTTACCAGAGGATGGGGTGGGGATAGGGAATGAGAAATTAAGGCTTAAAATGTACAGGGTTCCAGGCAGGGCAAGATGGCAGCATAGAGAGGTGTGGAATTTAGTTAGTCCTCTAGAGCAACTAGTAAATAACCAGGAACAACTAGTAAATAATCTGAAACAACTGTTAGGGGACATCCATGACTGCTCACACATTGTACACCAGCCTGCAACAGGTGGAACGGCTGAGATAGCAGCACAGAATTGTAAGTAAAGCTCCCAAACTGTGGAGCCAGAACTCCCACCACCACCCACCACAGGCATGGCAGGCTGAGCTGAAACACTTCCATGTGGAAAACAGAAACAGGTTACAGGGAAAGTGGCTCAACCAAGCTCCAACTGCAGTTTTAATTAACAAATGTGGACTACTGAATACAAGCTGCAAGCACAGATAATCCCAGACAAAGCAGGAAGGAAACCTGGGGTTCCTCCCAGTGGAGAGGAGGCAGGGCTGACAGGGAAAAAAATACATAAATAAATAAAAACAGAGGCTTTTAGAGATGGCTGAGCTCAGCATACTGGAATATGGCTGTGCCCCAAGAAAAGGGGCCCAGAGAACCGGGTACCAGCACTGGTTTACTGGTGAAATCAGGGGGCTGGAGACTGACACTGAAAAGGGGCTTTCTCTCTTTTTCCTTTTTTTCTCTCTCACTCTAAGTAGCTCACTAGAGAAAGCGTCAGGCATTTTCAATTGTCAGCACTAACCCAGGAAAGGGTGGAGTTAACAGAGTCAGAGAGACAGAGAAGGAATGTATCTTCCCCAAGAAAAGAGGAGCAGAGCCTGCTCCAGTGGCTGCCATCCCTTTGAGAATTCAGACCCCAGGGCCTGGGGGAGAAAAAAAAACAAAAACCAGAAACAAAGTAAGCTTGGCTTCTGACACCCTCAGCCCCTGGCCAGGACAGGGTCTGATGAGAATTAAAGGGACCACACCTCTTTACACCAGTGGGGAGCTGCGGGCTGACAAGTGCCACCTGCTTGGCAGGATAGGAAAAACACAGGGTCTAGAGGCCTCATAGGAAACTCTGTCAATTTTGTAGGACTCACCCTCAGGAAAATCTGATACTGAATACAGCCTCCTTCTGAGATCTGAGCCCATCTGGTCTGGGAAAATCTGATTGGAGTAATCAAGGAAACCAGATGGCTAGACAACAGAAAATTACAGATCACACTAGGAATGGCAAAGATACAGCCAAGTTCAAAGGAAAAAAATTGCACTTCAACTAAGATACAGGAATTGAAACAGCTGAGAATTAAACAAAACTCCTAAATCAATTCAAAAATCAAATCAAAGAGTTGAGGGAAGAGACAGCAAAAAGAGATGAAGGATATAAAGAAGAAATTGCGTGAACATAAGGAAGAACTTGAAAGTTTGAAAAAACCATTGGCAGAACTTATGGGAATGAAAGGTAAAATACAAGAGATTAAAAACTCAATGGAGACGTACAACAGCAGTTTGAAGAGGCAGAAAAAGATTCACAAACTGGAGAACAGGACATCTGAAATCCTACACACAAAAGAACAGATAGGGAAAAGGACGGAAAAATATGAGCAACATCTCAGGGAACTGAATAACAACATGAAGCTCATGAATATAAATGTCATGGATTTTCCAGAGAAAGAAGAGAAGGGAAAAGGGGCAGAAGCAATAATAGAGGAAATAATCAATGAATATTTCCCATCTCTTATGAAAGACATAAAATTACAGATCCAAGAAGCACAGCATACCCCAAACAGAATAGATCTGAATAGGCCTATGCCAACACACTTAATAATCAGATTATCAAATGTCAAAGATAAAGAGAGGATTCTGAAAGCAGCCAGAGAAAAGTGATCCATCACATACAAAGGAAGCCTGATAAGACGATGTGTGGATTTCTCAATGGAAACCACAGAGGCAAGAAGGAAGTGGTGTAGTGGTGTGATATATTTAAGATACTGAAAGAGAAAAACTGCCAACCAAGAATTTATATCTAGCAAAACTGTCTTTCAAACATGAGGGAGAGTTTACAATATTCTTGGACAAACAGACGAGAGAGTGTGTGAACAAGACACCTGCGTTACTGGAAATACTAAAGGGAGCACTACAGACAGATAGGAAAGGACAGGACAGAGGGGTTTGGAACACAATTTTGGGTGATGGTAGCACAATAATGTAAGTACACTGAACAAACATGACTGTGAGTACAGTTGAAAGAGGAAGGTTAGCAGCATGTAGGACACCAAAAGGAAAGACAGAAGACAAAGACTGGGATTGTGTAACTTAGTGAAACCTAGAGGAGTCAATGATTGTGATAAAATGTACGAATGTTTTCCCATGAGAGAGAACAAATGAATGTCAACTTTGCAAGGTGTTAAAATGGGATGGTATTGGCGAAAAAATACAATCAATGCAAACTAGAGTCTATAGTTAACAGTAACATTGTAATATGCTTCCTTTAATTGCAATAAAGGCAATATACCAAAGCTAAATACCTATAAGAGGGAGATATAAGGGAGGACTATGGGATCCTTGGCATTGGTGTTATTGTCTGACATTTTTATTGTATTTTATTTTATCTTTTCATTCATTGCTTTTTAGTTGTCATTTTTTTCCTTCCTTTTTCTTTTGTCTTTTTACTTTTTTTGCCTCTTCCTCTCTCTTCGTGGAAGAAATGGAAATGTCCTTTTATAGTGATGGTGATGAATGCATAACTACATGATTATACACGGAACCACTGACTGTTTACTTAGGATGGAATGTATGGTGCATGAATAAAACCATCTAAAAAATAAACAGAGGGACAGAAGTGCTGGAGAAAATGTGGAGAAAGGGATGTACCTAGTCACCATTGGTGGGGAAGTAGAATGGTGCAGCCCATCTGGAGGGCAGTGTGGTGGTTCCACAGGAAGCTAAGCATGTGGTTGCTAGATGGTGCTGCAACCCTATTATTGGGTATTTACTTGGAATAAGTGAAAAGAGGGACATGAATGGACTTTGCACAGTGGGGTTTATGGTGTCAGTACTCACAACTTCCAGTGGATGGAGGCGGCCTAAGGGTACATCAACTGATGAATGGAATGGCGAACTATGGTGTATACATACAATGGAATACTGAGCTTCTACAAAAAGGAGTGAAGTTGTGAGGTATGCAACTAGGTGAATGGACACTGAGGACAGTATGTTGGGTAAAATAAACCAGAAATGAAAAGAAAAATACTCACTAATATGGACTAACTATAATGTGCACGCTCTGAGACCTGAGTCTAAGAGCATAGGTTATCAGGGGAAGGCTTATTGTAAAGGTTCCTAGATTGTAAGCTCTTACAGCAGTTACATCTATTCCTGAGTTGTAATGGCTATTTCTAAACTCTGAGATGCTGAGCTCTTTGTTATCATCTGGCCAGTCCCTGGAACTCTGGATATCTGCATGACATATGAGACTCAAAGCCAGAGTCTGGCAGCTATGAATGTCAGCATTACACCATGTTAAGGAGTCTGAAAAAAGAGATTGGACTTCAATTAGAAATATGAACAAAATGGACTTTGGTTAGGACTAAGATAAATCAGACTGAAAGGTAAAGGACAATATTAACAGTGTTTTTAAAACTTCAACTTCTGTATGAGACCAAAGGAAGACACATTTATTAACTGCAAAATCTATATTGTTTGTAACACACTGTATGATTTAACTTGTATGGTCAGTTTATTCAAACAACACAATTACATGGAACGTCGAATAGGGAGTGAAATCTGGTTGTTTGTACAGGCTATTGTGACTCAGTACATCCCAGAGTAATTTGGGCAGAGAATAAAAATGTATTTGCAAAGTCCCCTTTGAGGGACTGGGGGAAAATGTGAAAATATTAAATTTCTCCACATAGGGAACTGATGATAGTCTCACAAGCATAGGGACTACCAAATTAGAAGGCCAAGCCCTCTATCTTGGGACTTGCCCTTAGGAAGTTTGTTGCTGCAAAGAAGAGACTAAACTACTACTTAAAATTGTGCCTAAGAGTCACCAGAGAACTGCTTTTGTTGCTCAGATGTGGCCTCTCTAAGCCAATTCTGCAGGTAAACTCACTGCCCTCTCCCCTATGTGGGACATGACTCCCAGGAGTATAATGTCCCTGGAAATGTGGGATATGACTCGTGGGGATGAGCTGGGCTCTGGCATCATGGGATTGAGAATATCTTCTTGACCAAAAGGGGGAAGAGAAATGAAACAAAATAAAGTTTCAGTGGCTGAGAGATCTCAAACAGAATCAAGAGGTCACTCTGAAGGTTATTCTTATGCATTATATAGATATCCCTTTTTAGTTTTTAGTATATTGGAATAGCTAGAAGGAAATACCTGAAACTGTTGAACTGCAACCCAGTAGCTTGATTACTGAAGATGACTGTATTAACTATATAGCTTACACTGTGTGACTGTGTGATTGTGGAAACTTTGTGAACTTTGTGGCTCCCACTCCCTTTTTGTACAGTATATGGACAGATGAATAGAAAAATTAGGACAAAAAGTAAATGAATAATAGGGAGGGATAGGGATATAGGATGTTTTGGGTGTTCTTTTTTACTTTAACTTTAATTCTTATTCTTTTTTGTGTATGGTAATGAAAATGTTCAAAAATTGATTGTGGTGATGAATACACCACTATATAATGGCTCTGTGAACAACTGATTATACACCATGGATGACTGTATGGTATGTGAATATATCAATAAAATTGAATTTTCAAAAACGTACAGGGTTCCTATTTGGAATGATGGAAATGGTTTGGTAATGGATGGAAGTGATGGTAGCACAACATTGTGAATGTAATTAACAGCACTGAAATATATATCTGAATATGATTAAAGGGGGGAATGTTAGATTGTATATATGATAGAATAAAGACTTTAAAAACATCCATGGATCTACACTACACAAACTGAATCCTAAGTTAAACCATGGACTTTAATTTACAGTACAATTATAAAAACATGGTATCATCAACTGGAACAAATGTCCCACATCAATGCAAGGTGTTGGTGTTGGGGTGGTGTATGGGAATCCTGTTTTATGCATGATTGTTCTGAAAGCCCACACTTCTCTAATAAAGAAAAAAAAAAAGGAATGAAGTTCTGATACATGCAACGACATGGATGAACCTTGAAGATATCATGTTAAGTGAATTAAGCCAGGCACAAATGGACAAGTATTGCATGATCTCACTGATATGAAACAATTAGAATAAGCAAACTCATAAGAGTCAGAATCTAGAATAACGATTACCAGGGCCTGAGTTGGGGAGTTAATGCTGAAATTATAGAGATTCTATTTGGGTTGATTGTAAAGTTTCAATAATGGATGGAGGTGATGCTAGCACAACTTGTGAAAGTAATTAACTGCAGTGAGTTATATATGTGAACAAGGTTAAAAGGGGAAATCTTAGATCATATATGTGTTATTAGGAAAAAAATTAATGAAACTTAAAAAAGAAAAAGACAAAACCTGATTTTCAAGGGTTCACAGCCACATAAACAAGTAAAATGATAAAGTAAGATAAATTCTATAATTATGGCAGAAATCACAATAAGTTAAAAATGCATAGAAAAAGAAAGACGACAAAGTTTGGGTTCCCCAGTTGGAAAAATGGAGATGAGGGTCATGGATAAGAGGAAGGCAGTAACTGGGGCAGGTTTGGGGAGGGAATCCCGGAAGTTCAAGGTAAAGCCTGTTACACTTGGGAGGCCGACTGGGCATCCCAGCAAAGATGCCCAGTAGGCAGATGGACCTATAGGGCTGGAGTTCCGGGAGAGGTCACAGCCAGAGCCATGGGTTCCACATCTGATCCATCCACACACCACTGACACAAGGATGCTGTGAATCTGCATGAGGCCACCAGGGCAGGGAAGGGGAGAGAAGTGAAGAACCTCAATGTCAGGGGTCAGGGAGACGAGGAGTGACCAGCAGGATACGCTAAGGAGGAGCTGACCCTGAGCTTGGAGGAAAGCCAGAAAACCCTGCCACCTGGAAGCAAAGCAAAGGCCAGTTCTCAAAGAAAAGAGCTTGGGTTCCTGCCAAATATTTGACAGGTGACAGGTCAGAGGTGATAAGGTCTAGAATTGAGATGTATAACCTGGAGGTCACTGGTGATCTCAAAAAGAGGGACTTTGGTGGAATGGGGAGGGTGATAGCTTGAGAGAGCATGCAAGGAAAGGAACTGGACGTACTGGGTATAGACAATGGGCTGGAAATGGAAGCAGAGAAACAGGGCAGTCTCTGCACAAGGAGAGGAGTCAAGAGATGCTTTTTGGGAGGGTTTTGAAGGGTAACATACTCACATGGCGATGGGCACGACCTGGAAGAGAGTAAGTCTGCTGACATGGGGTAGGCGGGGGGGGATGGTGGCTATCCTAGAGTAGGAGTGAGGAGAGTGAGTGTAGCACCCTGTGCAGAGCAGGGACAATCCTCTGGAGTAGCAAGAAAGCAGGTAGCATGAGGAGCATGGTGCTGGTGGGTGGGGGCTGCCATGGCCATCCACTCTACGCCCTCTTTCACAGCCAAGCATCCATCATGCTGGCTCGGCCCTCCATGTGGACAGGCAGTGACCTTCGCAGACCCTGTGGTGGTTTGGAGCTATGTACCCTAGAAAAATACGTTCTTAAACTTAATCCATTCCTGTAGGCGTGGACCCATTGTAAGTAAGACCCTTTGATGAGGTTACTTCAGTCAAGGTGTGGCCTATCTCAGTCACGATGGAGTCTATGACTGGAGTCCTTTATAAGCAGAATGAAATCTAGAGAGAAAGTTACAGAAGGAGCACCCAGAGCTGAAAGTCAGTAGAACTCAGAAGAGAAGGGAAAGGCTAGAGGCTGCCATGTGCATTGCCATGTGACAGAAAAGCCCGGGACCAAGGATCACCAGCAGCCAGCCCCAGAACTCCAGTCTTTGGGAAGAAAGCATCAGCTTGATTTGGACTTCTCCTAGCCTCAAAACCATGAGTCAGGACATTCCCACTGTTTAATCCAATCCATTGTACAGTATTTGCTTTACCATCTAGGAAACTGAAACAGACCCCAACCCTGCCATTCCCCTAGTTGCAGAGCGCTCTCAGTGTCCTGCAACCAAAAGGCTGGGAGCAGTTGGCAGAAATGGGAGACCAGCCACAAAGCTGGCCTGATCTGTCCATCTCTGATGTGGACCCTCCAGCCCTTCTCAGACCAAAGTTTCAGGGCCAGAATCCTGTAATAAGGAGAGAAACAGGCATAGGGAAATTCCTGCTGCAGCTCAGGCCAGCCCAGGGGAGTAGGCAGCCAGACCAGGTGGCCAGCTCGCCACATGGCCTGCAAGCACGCACCTCCACTAACGGTCCCCTTGCTCAGGCCCTCCTTGTTGTCCGAAGTCAGGAGCAGCTCCACGATGCCGCGATCCTCCAAGGCCTGTGGGACAAAAGGAGATGCATCAGTCCATCCTCACCCTCAGAGCTCTGGCAGATCAAGGCAGCAGGGTGGGGCAGCTGCAGAAAGAGGTGGGTTCAACACAAAGTATTCATTTGCCCCCCCTCCCCAGAGAGTGGCAAAAAGCCACCCTCTCTGTGCTAACCACATTCAGCAAGGCCCCAGCATGCCTGGATTCCAGCCTCAGCTTGGGGCAAGGGTGGGAGAGCTCTGGGTGGGCCTTGGGTGCTCCCACCCTGGGCAAGGTGCCTGGTGTGGCCAGTGGCTGGTCCCAGACGGGCCCACTCAGAGTCTGCGCGGCACAGCTGGCTGCCATGCTGTCATCTGGCAGCTGACAGCTAGTTCCAGTGAGTGGGTCAGGACCTCAGGGACAGCCCCAGCCCTGCCCTTCACCACACCAGCACAGGCCACCTTGGGCTCTGGTCAACAAGGGCAAACCCGGCTCAGCCACATCAGTCCCACGCCCACGGAGCGCTGCCCGACCTAATACCACAGGAAACATGCCATGGAAGGGAGAAGTCACAAAGCAGGAAGAACAGACAGACACATGCGCTGTGCCTGAGGGCAGCAATGCTGATTGCTGTTGGCATCTGCGGGGCATTTGGTATTGACCAGGTTGTCCTCATCAGTCAGCACCATTAATACCTTAATTTTACAGACAAAGACCCTCGGGGATGTTGAAAGACGTAGTAAAGGACACAGAGCTAACAAACATGGGCTGACCCCTGAGTCCATCCACCTTCAAAGCCTGGGCTCTGGGGCTCTGTTTGGGATCAGAAACCCCAGCAAGGGGGCATTGCCCTATAGTTATTACCCTCTCAGAACTATGACAAGACTGTTTATTTCAGCTGAATTATTTTGCAAATAGGGGAGGCAGAGACAGAGTCTAATAGGCGAATTAAGCTCATGTGTGATCCTGGTGCTGGTAAGGAAAGAGCAGAAGGAACAGAATTCTTATGGGTCCGCTGAAGCTGTGGGAGTTCACTCCATGAGAACAGGTGAGACTGTTTCAACAGCCCCCAGTTCTCCAACCCATCTCTCACCCATATTAAAAAATGCCGAGCTAAGCTCCCACCATACGGCTTACAGGGGCCTGTGAAGCTCCACAGACCAGGCACACCTCACTTTACTACGTTTCACAGATACTGCGTGTTTTACTATTGAAGGTTTGTGGCAACTCTGCAACGAGCAAATCTATCAATGCCATTTTTCCAAGAGCATGTGCTCACCTTGTGTCTCTGTGTCACATTTTAACTAAGGCTGGTACATTGGTTTTTTTAGACATACTGCTATTCCACACTTAACAGACTACAGGATAGGGCAAACATAACTTTTATATGCACTGGGAAACCAAAGGTTTCACGTGACTTGCTTTATTGCGGCGGCCTGCAACTGAACCCACAATGGGTTGGGAGGGTGTAACCACAGCTTGACTCTTCCCACTTTGCTTTTCACAGGCCCTGATTCATTGACTCTGCAGAGGAAGGGGTAACTGATACTTCCTGGGCACCTCACGGGCAGACACCTCTCTCCAGGCCCCAGGGAAGCGTGGCCAGGCAGGAGAGGCCCCTGGAGGAGCTGTGCATATCCTCTCCTATTCCTGCTCTCTCCTTCTGTGCAGCTCAGAAATTAAGTAAACAACCGCTGAGAAGCCCAGGGCCCAGGGGAGAGCACAGCGAGTGAGGCAGAGGGAACAAAGGGGGCCTGGGCCTGGGCTCCTTCGAGCTAAGGTGGAGACAAGGAGGGAGGAAGCTAGAGGTGCAGGTGCACAGTGCTGGGCTCTATGCACATTAATGTTAGCTGACTAATACTAATGAGTGCTTTCCCTATTTTGACCAAAATAACAGGGCAAATTTGGGACAAAGCTAAGACTTGAGCGGAGTCATTTTCTGCTGGTTCACAGCCCATTCTGTCTTAGGAAGATCCCTGGGAGAAGAGGTCAGGCCCAAGGAGAGCCAAAGTCTCCGCTGTTGAAATGGCCCGGGAGGAAGGACATGGGGTCGTGACTGGGCCGACTCTTACCTTCTTTACGTAAGGCATGTAGGCGGGGTCTTTGTGATAGGAGCCATACTCGTTCTCCACCTGCACAGCAATGATGGGTCCCCCGAGCTTGTACTGGGGAGAAGAACAATCAGAGGCTGATTAGGAACCGATCATCTGAAGTCACCACACCAATGACCAGCAAAACGTCCCACTGGGAAATAAGCCTCCAAAGGTCAGGTGTGCTGTGTCCATGGCTGAGTGTATTCCTGAGCCAAATTCCTGGCGTTACCTTCCCTACCACCCACCCCTCCACCTCCACCACCCAACCTATTATTGCAATGTGCTGAATCACTCATTTAAACAGCTCCAGTAATCTCACCTTGCCTGAAAAAATCTAGGGTAATAACTTCCTAGCCTCTTCCTTCCCACATGACTAGGGTTGCCAGATTTAGAAAGAAAAAAAAATGGGGGAC
Organism: Choloepus didactylus; assembly: GCF_015220235.1. NCBI lineage: Eukaryota > Metazoa > Chordata > Mammalia > Pilosa > Megalonychidae > Choloepus > Choloepus didactylus. The sequence continues at coordinate 154,786,054 of NC_051312.1, read as the reverse complement.
ATCCAGTTTGAATTGCAGATAAGCGATGAATAACTTTTTAGCATAAGTATGTCCCAAATATTGCATGTGTGTTCTATGATTCATCTGCCAAGTTTACACATGAGCAAGCACTTTTCTTTGATCTGTGTGTTGCATGAACATCCCAAACCACTGACTCAACAGCAATTATTTTTATTAATGTAATAATTATTTACCAATGTACAAATCTTGCAATGTCATTTTTACTGGTTTTACATAAGCAACTGGGCTATTCCCAATCTTGCTTTTTTATTGCTTCCAATGATTCCATGAGATGTTCAGATATCCCCCACCAAAAAAAGCAATTTCATTTTAACATATATGTTTTGAATAATAAATGTATACCATGCAGCCCCTTGCTGGCAGCAGTGGGAAGCATGTTGAAAAGTCATTGACTGTGTTTTATAACTACAAAAAGTCCAGAATCACTCTCGTGTGACAAGCAAGGACCCATCTGTATGTGCTCATCTCTGCGCAGTCTGGGCCACTGAGGCGGACACACCAATGAGTAGCTTTGGATGATCGTCAAGGCCTTCGTTATCTGATCATCATTAAGTGCTGCAGCTCAGGGACCATACAAAGCAGGGAAAACCTTACTCCTGCCTGTCCTGTCAGCAGTGCCTGAGACCGCACTGCAATGCATAGACCTTTTTAAAAGACAGCTACTACAAGCCCCGTCAATGATAAATCGACAAGCAAATATTCAAATCTCAGAACTTTTTACAGCAGCGGGGAAGAGCGTGTTTTGGGGTTGACAAGAACCGTGAGCCCTTGTCCTGAGAGCTAACGCAGGATCAGACAGGTGAAGAGGAAAGAAGAGTGAGTTTGCCTTTACCTGGAGAGGGACCACCCTGGACATCAGGTGGTCAAAATAAAGGTCCACCGCTTCGGTGAAGCCCTTATAAGTTGTTCTCAGCTTCATGTCAGGGTCTTGGAGTAACCAGCTTGGAGTAAAGAGAGGAAGTATTTGTTTTACTGTCTGTGAGTCTGATTTGAGCAGGAGGCTGGGGGAGCAAAAGGGAAGCAGCTTCAAAGCGATCAGGAACAGTCTTGAGACCACAACGAACTGAGATTCACTCTCTCCCCAACACCTCCAGGAAGTCATGAGATTATTCCAACTGATTCAGGAGCAAAACCTGTGGACATGCAGCTTCACTCACTGCTGCTACCTCCTAAGGGACACAGGAATTTTACTCATGGCTACAGGTCACAGCTGCAGGTCAAGAGTGAGAGAAGCTCTCCATTGGTCCCAACCCAAAGGATCCAACCCAGTTTCCAAGCACTGACTCTACAATCTTCTTATGAAGGAGGAATCCCAAAGAGTCAGGAATCACTGGAGTTGGAAAAGAGCAGACTCAGCCTGCCTCTTCCACTGTCACCCAGAAAAACCAGCCTGAAATGAGACTGGAGAGAATAATTCTGCAAACACCCCTCTCCTCAGCCTCTAGCTCTAGAATTCTGATGCTGCCACAGATGGCTCTTCAGAGCCTAGAATGGAGGGGCAGCAAAGCAAGAAGAGGAGTTTTGATTTTTACAACCTCTATGCTGTGATCACAAAGTTCTACAGATGAACAAAGAGCACCTTGGATTAGTTCCATGCCAGAGTCAAGGGATTTTCTCTTCTCACTTGAAATTCTGAGAAAACACTTATATTTCCTAACAAAAGGCTGAGATGCTTCTCTTGCCCTGATTGGCAAGTCCTGAAGAGGGTCAGAAAATTATCAATTTATGCTAGGGAAAAAATGGATGAGAAGAGAGATGAACACCTCCACATGGCACCTCCTGCAAGATGCGGCTAACGTCTCATTCCTCCTGAACTTCCGAACTCGGCCGGCCTTCCCAGGCCTCCGGCTCCTCGGTGGTGAGGAAGACAGAGGCAGGTGAGGCCTGGGTGTCAGCGCGGCATGCCCCTGAACCGAGATGGGGGGATCCTGCCCTCCTGCCCCAGCTGAGCTGCAGGAAGCTGACGCAGCACACGGGTCTCTAATCCCTGAGTCTCACGGCCTTCAGAGGGTGCATCGCCAAGCCGACAGGCAGAAAGACAGAGATGGAGGCACCCGCCCACCCACCCTTCAGGGAAGGCTGTGTCCTACTGGAAACAGGGAAGAGAAAACAAGCTCCCGTGGGGGCACTGTGGGCAGAGGCTGCTCCCCAGGAGACCTCGGGACAAGCGGGATCAACTTCCTTCCCTCCTGGAGGGCGTGGGGTGGGGAAGTGCGTCTAACCATCTGGTAAGGTGTGGGGAGAGGAAAAGGTTAGGCCTATTCACAAGAAAACCTTCATACTGGAAAATACTGGTAAAATCAGGATGACTGGGAATGTACCCGGCACCACTTGATCTTGTCCAGATTTCTATTCCAAGAGCAGATTATTTTCCTGACCTCAGCTGACACCACTCATAATAGGATAATAAATTAATGTCTGAGACTTGATGGCAAGATAATAATAATGTGTTTCTCTTATACTTTACTTCCCAAAATACTTGGACTTTAAATTAAATATATGGTAATGTCCCTAAGAAATTGAAAGGGTAGGTTTGATTTTTCCTGTTTTACAGACAGGAAAAGTGAGGTCCAGAAAAGTGAAGTGATTTGCCTGAGATCCCATCTAAACAGTAAAACCCTAATGAAGTGAAATGTCTTTCTCCAGAGGCTTGCCACATTGGAAAAAAAAAAAAAACAAAAAAAACAAAAAAAAAACAGAGCTTTTTACTGAGGCAACAACCATGACATCATTTTAAATAGTCCTTCCTGGGTGCCACTAATTCTGAAAAGGAAATCCAGTACAGAAGGGAAAAATAGACTTTAAAAGCAGATTTAAACCTCCTGTTGTGATTTGCATCATGCATAAGCCCTTCGCGGCCTGCTTACCTGGGCAGACCTCCCAGGTCGATCTCACTGCAAATGTAGGGGCCTGGACGCAGGATCACCCACAGCCCAATTTCAGCAGCCAGCAGGATAAAGGCCCTGGGAGAGAACAAGGCCGTAAGACTCATGTCAGCCAGAGCCGAGGCCAGGGGGACTGAGCCGGGGCAGGGGTAGGAAGGGAGCCCAGCACCCATCACAGGATGGAGTAGGGTGGGAAGGGAGCCCAGCACCCATCACGGGCTGGAGTAGGGTGGGAAGGGAGCCCAGCACCCATCACGGGCTGGAGTAGGGTGGGAAGGGAGCCCAGCACCCATCACAGACTGGAGTAGGGTGGGAAGGGAGCCCAGCACCCATCACAGACTGGAGTAGGGTGGGAAGGGAGCCCAGCACCCATCACAGACTGGAGTAGGGTGGGAAGGGAGCCCAGCACCCATCATGGGCTGGAGTAAGGTGGGAAGGGAGCCCAGCACCCACGGTGGGGTGCAAAGCACTCAGCTCTTCTCCCCACCTACCTCACTCAATCAGAGAGACTGGGGTGAAGGAAGTAAAGCCAGCAGGGCAGGGAACCCAAAGGTCAGAGGCCAGAGAGGCCTGGGGCTGGGTTTCCACTGGCTCCCAGCGTAGGGCATTGGCCTGGGCCCACTCTAACTCACCGGGGGTGTCCGACAGGGCGCATGAGGCACCCTAACAGGGAGCCTGACCCCAATGGCTTTGCTAACCTACAGTGAGCAGGACCCCCACTCAGGGGACGGCTGAATCCTGGGCCTTAGCAGCTTCCTGGGCTGCAGTGGAGGCCGCAGCCCCACCCCCACCCCACCCCCACTGGGAGGAGCAGGCTCCTGCTGGAGGCGCCTGGGGCAGAGTGCAGAGCCTCCCGGGGTGTCCTGAGAACAAAGGTCAGGACACTCTGTGGTCTCCATGCTTCTCAGAGCAGAAAGCCGAGCTGCCCCTGCTGTTCCCAAGCAGCCCCAAGGAGCCGCTCTCTGCTTCCCACCCAGGGTCTGGCCAAGGAAGCTGCATCGGCACGTACTCCAGATCCAGGTTCCCAGAGAAGTCGAATTTGCCTCTTTCTGGCTCATGGAGGTTCCACGGAACATAGCTGTGAAAGAAAAGAAAATTACAGGCAAGAGCTTTGAGTTCATTCCCCTACTTATGTCACTCCCCAGTATCCTTCTTCATCCCTGAAACCCAAAATAATGGCTGAAGATGTGCTCCTTAAGTGTCATCTTAAGGACTTCAGGCCTGGAACCAAGAATTGATGGAAGAAATCGAGGGGCCTTCGAGAATTCAGGGCAAGTCTCAGGGGACTGATGTCCCTTCTCCTCAGGAGAAGATCTACAAGCTGGGGGAAGCTTACGACCTGCTGAGTGAAAGGCCACATGCTGTGACCACATGTCAGCTCGTGCACGCTCTTCAATAAGGAGTAACCTCATTAGAGAGAAAAGTGAAAAGCCGGTAAGAGGAGAGCCCAATACGTTGTCCTATTTTTACAGAAGAACCCAGGATTTCAAAACTTGGAAAAAAAGGGAAGTTCTAACTCGCAAGAGAAGATAAGAATTGAAGTTAGGTCTTGACTCAGGATGCAGAAGCTATGAGCTCATGTACAATAGTCACGATAACTGTTCTTCTCCCTTAACTTCCACCTTGCTCCTGGGTGTCTAGGGGAGCCCTCTCCAAAGGCAAGGAACACACAGGTGAAGAGAGGGCTTCTCCCTTCCAATACAGACTCAAGAGTTTCATGTTTCAGCAAACATAGATTGTCCTGCTTTTGTAGGGCCAAATGCTTACCCTGCAATATGCTGACAATCCTCAGGAGTCGTATAAGGTGTGGATGTATCAGAACTTACTAAGCAAATAAATGGTTCCTTTTAAGGAGTCTTTCCTAGAGATCATACACATTTATTTCAACCATGCTGTCAGAACTCAGAACACTCTGTAACTCTTTTTAGAAACTGTCTTCAAAGCCAGTTGATAAATCACCCAAGAAAATCTATCTCCTTGATTTATAATCACAGATTTTTACTTGAAAATACCGAGCCTGAAAGACCACTTTATTTTGTAGACTCGGATCCAAATAATCTATTAGCAATTTCAAAGGGGGAAAAAAAACTACAAAAAGATCAAGATTTTTCACTACTGAGCCTATTTTTCAAATCAGTCACATATTCAATATTTTGAATGCCAATCACAGCTCTAGATGCTAGAATGATAGGCCACAGCATCTGAAGATAATTCCAAAAGAGGAGAGCTGACAACTCTGCAAATTACCTCACTACCCTCCCCGCTTCATGGGTCATGACTCCCAGAGGTGTAAGTCTCCCTGGCAACGTGGAATAGGACTCCCAGGGATGAGCCAGGCCCTGGCATCGTGGGATTGAGAAAGGTTTCTTGGAGCAAAAGGGGGAAAAGAAATGAAACAAAAAAAGTTTCCGTGGCTAAGAGATTTCAAATAGAGTCAAGAGGTCATTCTGGAGGTTATTCTTAATGCACTATATCGATATTCGTTTTTAGTTTTTAATGTATTAGAAGAGCTAGAAGGAAATACCTGAAACTGTTAGATACTCCTTTTTATTTTTTAGTGTATCAGAGTAGCTAGAAGGAAATACATGAAACTGTTGAATTGTAATCTGGTAGCGTTGATTCTCAATGATGATTGCATAACTACATAGCTTTTATCGTGTGACCATGTGACCGTGAAAACCTTGTGACTGACACTCTCTGGATCCAGTGTATGGGCAGAGGGGTAATAAAATAAAGACAAAAATATATATAAATAAAAGGGGGTAATATGGGGTATGGGATATTTTGGGTGTTCTTTTTTTTTATTTTTTTTTTTTTTATTTTTATTATTTTTGGAGGGAGTAATGAAAATGTTCTAAAATTGATTGTAGTGATGAATACACAACTATATGATGACACTGTGAGCACTGATTATATACTTTGGATGGATTATTTGTTGTGTGACTACATCTCAATAAAATTGCATTAAAAAAAGAAAAAAAAAAAAAAGGAGTGCTGAGCACTGCTGGAATGCAGCCTCTCCAGATAGTTTTCCATACCTATTAGTTGTAAACATTTATGGGTGTAGGGAGGCTTGCTTGCCTCTAACAATTACTTGTGATAATTTAATCACCTCCTACATCTATACTCACTGCCTTCGTCTTCGCTACTTTCTTTTGCCCAACATTGCTCTGTCTGCTCCTTGGACCTTACAGCCATTTCACATCTTATCATCCCCATAATTTAGAGGTCTGTAGGGCTAGAAGGAAGGAGTGCTGGCTTGCCCATCAGACCTAAGAAGAGGGTGTGGGCTAGCTCCTCCTCCCATATTTTTCCTCACAGAGCTTAGCCCCAGGCTTTGCTTACACTGCAGCTCACTGGGATTTAGGATGCGATAAGGCTCATCCATCCCAAACACAAGGAAAACCCCAAGGCCAGGCTGGCCGGCCTGCTGATGGCATGGTGGCTAGGGGCACAGCACTCACGTAGTGAGGGTATTCAAGCCACAGGCTTTCAACTTTAGCAGGCGGTCCCGCCAGTATTCCCTGGGCACCCGGAAGTAGTGGATGGAACCCCCGAAGATCCAGAAGGTGGAGTCCTCCAGCACAAAGTTTTGGCCTTTGGCCTGCAGCCCAGCTTGACGATGCCTTAGCCATGGAGGGATGAGATGATACCAGTCCAATCTGGGGAGAGGAAAGACAGGCATGAAACCCTGGGGCTCACCTTTTGGCAGCAAGCAGGAGCCCAGGGAAGAAACGGATTCTTCTTCTCCTGCACAGGCCCTGAAAGGGTGTTCAAAGCTCCCAACCTCCAAAGCAGTCAAACCTTGGAAGATGTCTTTCTTCAGCCCCACTTGTGCAGCTGGGCCCAGCTGCAGGGCAGGAGCCAGCTGACGGTGCCATCAGGAACAAGACACACACAATTTTCAACATGAAGGAGAGAGCGCAGTGGGGCCACTCTGACACAGGAAAGGGGTTCTCAGCAGGCTGGGAAGCTGTCCTACATAACTGGAGACACAGGACAGGTGGAGCGCACAGGTTCCTACGATGGCCAGCTCTCCTGGGCCATCGACTAAATGCTAAAGCAACAGCTACTTCGAATAGTACCTCTGAGGCGGCTCATGGTCACAGCTACCCGAATCTAGGTGCAGATACCTGGAAAGAGGCACCTGGTTAGACACAGCATCTGTTCAATGACCACACCTCCAGGTCTTAGGGATTTTCTGAGGATCAAATGTCAGCCAAGAGATACTCTGGCATGACAGCTCCACCTGGGGAGGCTGCTGGAAAGCTTCAGTTCCTTTGTAAAGGCGCCTCTGAGTATCTCTTGGGTTGAGCAAGGGGACCCACCTCAAATGGGTCCCAGTGACTCACACCCAGAATTCCCTCCCGTCCCTCCCTTGCTTCTTCACTTGGGGCAAGAGCCGGTCATAGGAGAGACCAAGCCCTCTACTGAAGGCAGAGAGAGAAAGCCAGAGAGAAACCGGTGGCTGGAAAGTTGCCAGCTAGGAAGTTGGGGACAGAAACCAATAGTATGAGTGCATCTGGGGCAAAAGCCATGCTGCTTGGTGCTTGCTTCCTCAGTCAGTCTCGTGGCAGCTCCAGATGCTTGGGGCAGCAGCTGGCAAGGCCCCTTTGCAAGCAGCAGCTCCCTCAATTGCTGGCAACTTTTCAGCTCACTTTGTAACCCAGTTTGAGATGGCACAGCTTGGGGGACTCATGTTGGTTAAGTTTTGGCTACCATTCCCACAATTACTCCTACGTGCACTGTGGGGGCTGCTGTCTCTCAGAAGGAGCTCAGTGGGGGCGGGGAGCAGCCAATGTGACCTGGGAGTCAGCAGTTCTCTGCACCCTGCAAAGATGCAGCCCTCTCCAAAGCGCCTGTGGGCAAATGGCAGAGGTCACAGGAGAGGGCAGGCAGATTCACGCTGCACGCCCACAGCCAACCTCCAGGCACACTCGGGGATGCTGTCTGACATCCCCTGCTCTCCCTCCAGCTCCGCCACCACCATCTCCTTCCACTTGGCCCTCGTCCTACACATCCACCAGCTTCTCCTCCACCTGCAGTTCCGGTATTTCAGCTCTGCACCTGAACTTGCACACCCTCCTCCGTCAACCAGCTGGAACCCAGCTATTATTGGGACCACATCTGTAAATGGCATTTAGTGATTTGCTCTGTGCCCCCCAGACCTCAGTCCCCTCCCCCACAAATGTTCCTTGAGACCACAGATGTTACATATTACCTATGAGGAGTTCTGATACACGTAGTCTTCATCCCACTGCACGTGCCAATCACTGCAATTCTGCATCCTAGTGCTGATACAGAAGCAGAGATGGCCAGGCCTGGTGTCCTGGGCATGCGATCTGCACGGTCACATGGACCTACACTCAGAAGGGCCCCACACTTGGCCTAACACTCCACTCTCACCATATTGAAATCTTTAATAACTTTTAAAGGTTCTCACATTTTTATTTTGCCCTGGGCCCTGCAAATGATGTAGCCAGTCTTAGAGATGGCCAATGATAGACAGACAGCTAGAGACAGAGATAGATGATAGATAGATAGAGATGATGGGGGAGAGACAGCTATGGATAATTGTCGAAGAAATGCTCTAAACCACCCAGGTGGTGTTAGAGAGGCTTCACATTCAGGTCTTGAAGGCAGAGAATACAAGAAAGGGTACTCTGGCAAAGGAAACTTGGGCAAAAGCACATGAAAGTGTAATTGATTCAGGGAACAGATCAGCTCAACAGAGACGGGCTTCATGAGAGAGGGACATTGAGGGAAAATAAGCCTGAGAAGAGAGGGGACAAGCTGGATAGGGAAAGAACACTGGAGACAAGCAGGGCGGTTAGCAGGCTGTATGACAGTCTGCTCCTGCCAGTGCTACTCAAAAGTGTGGCCGTGGACGGGAGCTCATCGCAAACTCATTCTCGCTGAGATATGGACAGAACTTGAGAGCAGGCATTAAGATACTTCTAGAGCAGTGAGGGATTTTATGTCTGCTGAACTTAATTTTAAAAAGCTAGGTCATGTACTTTGTATATCTATTCTCTTCAGTTCATTTTTCTAGGAATTTATTTTTGCTGTATTTTATGAAGTATTAGAAATGTAAATAAAAATGGAAGAAAGATTTTTCATCACAAAAAGATGGAGATGCACTGCTTCTGGAGCAGAAATGACAGCCTGGCCTTGGGCAGTTGTGGTAAATGGGGATGGGAGGACAAAGATTGACCAAGTCAAATACACCGGACTTGGCAATCTACTGAAGGCAGGAGAGGAGCGTGAGCTCACCTAACCAGCAGGCTTCCCAGCACTTCACCAAAAGGTGAGGGCTTGCCACAGCGCTTCTCCAGGCTGGCAGCATGTTTGAATCACCCGGGAGCTCTCACAGGTGGCCCAGGCCCACCCTGACCAGCTCACTGCGTCCGGAGGTGGGGCACAGCTATCAGTAATTTATTCCTTAAAAGCTTCCCAGTGGATTCTATTGTGCCTGTTGAGAGCCACTGGCCTGGAAAAGGTTTTCAGGAGGGCCTAGGATGGCCAGAGCCTAGGAGTTGACTCTGGCATTGCTGACGACTTGAAAATTTGTCCAGGGCCACCCATAAGCAAAGATTATTTTTACCTATTTTTTCCTACGTCTCAGAGCCCCTAGGACCCAAAACTTACACCGAAGCTACAGGACTACAATGCTGCTACATTATACATGAAAGAGTAATCTGTGGGTAACCTGCCAACCTAATCACCACTTTTTTCTTTTTCTAATGGGAGACATTCCATGCTCCAACAAGTGATTTACTGATGTCATTTTAGAACACAGTTCTTCCAAAGGACTAGCTGTATGCCAGGCAGGGGTGGGGTGAAAACAAAAGCAGTATCTACAAGGGGGAGATGTGGGCAGAATCCTCAGTGGCAATGTCATCTGGGGTTAGTAACACTAGACTACTGGCAGGGGTTTCTTCATCTGCAAAACAGGGCTACTGCTTAGAAAGGTGGCTGCATGCAGAGAACTCCTCCATGTGATGTTAAAGCCTCTTATCACCATGAAATAAACTTATTTTAGCATGCTTTTGCATATAAGAGAATAACTTTTATGGGTTTTTTTTTATGTCCTTGATAAGGAGTAATCCCTACTTTTCTATTCTTTTTCCCCATCCAATTTAGCATATAATTCTATTTTATGTGCTAAACTTTGCGCCAAGTCACCTTATTATCATTTCTAAAATTTTACAACAGAAGCTTCGGTCCACTGGGATCCTATCAGACCAATCCAGCCCTGGGCCAGGGATTAGCTAACTACAGCTGCTGGTCAAATGCAGCCTGCCTCCAATCCTAATACGGCCTGCAAGTAAAGCATGCTTTTCATACTGTTAAATGGTTGAAAAAGATGAACTAATAATTTTTGTGACACATGAAAACTACGGAATTCAAATGTCTTTGTCCACAAATAGTTTTATTGGCACAGGGCCACGTCCATTTGTTCATTTCTTGTCTAGGGATGCTTTCGAGCCGCAATGGCATGGTTGAGTAGCTGCAAAAGCGACCATCTGATTCACACTGTCTAAAGCTTCCCACACTGCAGGCACAGGAGAGTTTGTCTATGTCTCCCTTGGTTTTGACCACATCTGCTTCAGAGGACACAACCTGCCCGCATTCTCCACCCTTTTAACTTCAAACTCACCCAACTTACCTGAAACACCACAACCACCAGGTTCTCCCTATCAGGCACCCTTCTAGGCACACCCCAGGCTAACAGGAGTAAGAGCTGGATGGACATGTTCCTTTCTTAAAAACAGGAGCACATTGGCAGTCAGGCAGTAAACACACACACACACACACACACACACACACACACAATCTCACTGTTCTTAAAAGAGAGTGTGATGATAAAAATTAGCGATCACCCCACCAGGTAGCAATCTATATTCACTGGCCAAAACTTCCAGAGAACACACTCCAGTTCCCTACTAAAGCACACACTAGGGACTCCGACTTTTCTTTGTATGTTTCCCTGAACATTGTTGAGAGCCTCTTCTCCCCACCACCTGAGAGCAAAGGAGGCAGCAGACATGGTTGGAAGGGGCCTCTCTGACCTCTTATTCTAACATAGACCCCTCGTTGATGATTCATCATTAGGCAACCAACTCCCTCACCTAGAAAATCCAGGTGGCAGTCCCCACAGACTACAGTGAGGTTCCTCAGTGATGCACACATTCCAGGCTTGCCCACAGGGACTCCCACAACATAACAAACCAGCTAGGTTGACTTCGCCAGGTGTGGCCTGCAGACAGCAGGGTATCTGCATCTAGAGCACATTAAAGATACAGATGTTCAGGCCTCACCTGAGATCAATGGGATCAAAACTGGCATCTTACCTAGATCCTGCAGTTACCTTTGAGAAACACTAATCCACAGCTTCTCCTCTAATATAGTCTTCCTTGACAAAGCTTTTCTTTGCTAGTCTCTTTATACCCTACCACTTTCTAGATTTTTCTTAAAAAAAAGTTTTCCCAATGCTTATCTAGGGGCAAGAATAAATTGTGCAAACAAAAAAAAAGCTGTTCTCAAATTCCAAATTCTGGAGAATTCAACTTTTTCCTTCCTTCCTGGGGAGGTTACTAGAGAAGCGTGTTTCCAAACTTTAATAAATGGGCTGAAGAATTCACTGAGAAAATAGGGATGATAAATGTCAAGTTTCTCAAAGGAATTCAGGGTGAAAAAATGAGATGATACACATTAGTGCTTCATAAACAGCAAAGCACCATACAAATAGTTATTAATGTTGATACTGATCATTAATATTCATGATCAAATATATTAATAATAACCCACACAACTTCCTGACTAATAAACTCAGTAACAATCATATAAAGGAAGTACAACCAGTGTGGTTGTATCTGAACGCTTTAAAGGTCAGCAAGCCTTCCTTCTAAATTATGCTCGTAACCACGGAGCAAATCCTGAAGAAGCCCAGCTCGTTTCAATTGCTTTTTCTAGTGAGCAATTTATTCATGATGAAGCTTTCTGTGTAAAATGAAGCCATGGGTACCTGCCTGCTTTCTAGCTGGGGCTTATATTAACACTTTCTTCTGGAAATCACGCTGCCTTTCTAGTTTTGCTTTATTTTTAGGGTAAGTGGCCCTTTACTGACCTGGAAAAAATTAAGCAACAGGTCTTGGTCACCGACCTGCACGTGGTCCCTGGGTTGCTCTGAGTCCTTCCCTGCTCCCCCACCTAGAAAACCCAGGTGGCAGTCCCCACAGACTACAGTGAGGTTCCTCAGTGATGCACACATTCCAGGCTTGCCCACAGGGACTCCCACAACATAACAAACCGGCTACACCCTTACCATCGAGCCCTGGCAGCTTCCTTTTGGTATGTGGGAATGGGGCCTGCCCTATTTGTGCTATAGACTGGACAATATATAGACACAAAAATAGGCTGTAAAAACTGAATGGAGATGAGAAAATAATAGGTGTAATGGAAACATAAACAGAGGACTTAGGTTCTACTGCACCCTGGGCGACGCACTCTCATCAGGCTTGGACTGGCTACGACTGAAGGGGGGGCAGTTTTCTTACTCTTTATTTTAGACATTGAAGTGGACCATGAGGCCAAAAGGGACAAGGCAGGCTGGATGCCACTGGATATGGTAAAAATGCTGGGTGGATGAGCCTGAATGTAAAAGAATGGAGAGTGGGTGACAGGTGAATCACCTCTTTCACTTGCAATGGGCCCACAAAATTGACTCTCAGGTTTCAGAGGGTCTTACAGTGTCACTGGGGTGGGAGAAGAGCCAGCTCCAGCCACCTCCTTGGATGATCTCCTTTAAGGACAGGTCTTGAAATATTCCTGGCCCTGCCAAAAGCCATCCCTGCATCACCTGATACTCCTGAAAATGTTGGTCGGCGGCAGCGGCCTTGTGGGTGTGGGAGCCTCCCTGGGGGGATCAGAGCCATTGTTTGAGTCACCGGTTCTACGATGCAGAGTCTGAACCAGACAAAAGGTAAACAGGGATCCATGCACTTGACAGAGCCGAGTCAGCATCTTGAACTTTTAAGGCACAATGGTCTCCAGCAGAGACCAGGCAGAACTCACATGTTTAGGGTGTCAAGGGTATGGATTGCTGGGCTCATGAGGCAGGAAGTGCACTCCAAGGGCATAAGTCCCTGATGGCCCTGAGGGCCTGTTATTGTAGGTGCACTGGCTTATCCTAGACGATGGCTTACCCCTTCCATTTCCAGGTACGCTGTCATTCTCCTACGGGCCCTAGGCAGAGACTCCTCCAAATCCAGGTCCAGGATGTCATACTAAGATGCTGGCCAAAAAAACCCTCGCCTCTTCATTCATTCAAGGGGTCATAAGAGACACCATTATTTAGATGGTCCAAAAGATGGCATCACATATAAATTTCCTCCCTTGTGTCTAAAATGCAAATTTCCATTCAGCATTCTCAAAGTTCTGATGAGGTGGCAGGCTCCCTTGAGGTCCACTTTCACTGGACATCCTGTTCCCTTAGACTGGTCCACTAAAGGATTTTTCAATCCTGCCAATCTTCAGTTCTCTCCTCCCTCCACAGGGAGTCTGAGGGCCTGAGGAAGTAGTTATTCTTCTGTTCAGCCCAGGTCAGTGCCCTTAAAGCCTCTATACCAAAATACTGCCTCTTGGATCAATCCTTGGACCCCAAGAACTTCAGTGCCAGGGAAATGGAACTCTGCATCTGTGTCCAGCCCAGCTTTCCAGATGCTCTTCTTGGCATGGGCCCAATGCTTTGGGCTACTGCTTTCCTGGGAGAGACACTAAAACTCCCAATAGGGCTTCCGAAAGCAAATACACTCATTTTGCTAGAGATCAGTGGCACTACTGCAATCCCAGCATCTCTATCTTTGAAGGGCTTATGAACTGGCTTTTAGGTTAGCCAGGAACTGACCTAGCACCCAGGCCCCAGCAAGCCAGCCCAGGTGGTTCCTCCACGACCCAAGGACAAGGTTAGTGCTTCAGAGGACATCTTCTAAATAATGTAGGAAGTTGGTAGAGGAATAAGATTAGTTTACTGGACCAAAACGTTCAGGTCCAATAGCGAAATAACAAAAACCCTTCATTAGTGATCAATCACATAGAAAACAATCCAAGGGTCTTGATGTTATGTGACACTATCCTTCTATCTTGGGAAAAATTTCCATTGATAGTACCATAAATTGAAAAAGTATTGTATCTCAACCTAGAGAGAAGTGAGAACTGTATTAGATATCTAAAAATGGCTCTACTGTATGATAACCAGACTCTGACCCTGGAGATGCTTGTAGGGTCTGAATGAAATGATTTCACGAAACAGGGAACAAAACAAATGTTAAATGTTTTGTAAAGTCCACCACAAGGGGCTTATCTACAAAGACATATAAGAGATGGGCTAGTTCTTACAAGACATAAAGAATCTATATTGCTCCCCACAGACCAAATAGAATTTTCTCCTTCAGACTACAGAGTTGAGCTCACAATCTCCTTTACACAGATTCAACAGAAATAGAACGTGCTATACTGGAAATGTCTATCAAGATTTAGAAGGAATATTCCTAATGATCAGCAATTCTTCTTAAATGAGAAATATGTCTTGCAGATATTTGCTCCAACTTTGTTTGCAGTAGCTAGAAGATTGCAAACAATCAATGCCCATCAATAGGGAATGGTTTAAATAAATTATGTGTCTAATGGACAGATGGGGGAATATGTATAACCATATTCTTGTATATATACAGAATATCTGGAAAGAAACCATCTTCAGTAGGCCCCTCTGGTAAGGTGGGAGGAGAAAACTAGATGCCAGGAATTGAAGTGCCTTTTCACTATATTCCCTTTTGTATTGTTTGAATTTCTTCATGGTCATATATTCTCTCTCACACACACACGCAAACTTTTAAGATAAACACAATTTGTTCTGAAGAGAACAGCCTGGCTAATTCAGTCTTGCCAAGCTCACAACACAGAAGTAGTTGAGTATCAATTAAGAGACTCTAATGGGCAGGTGCCAGTCAAGAAAAGTTTGCTTCCGTACATGAGCCCCTAAAACGATCCCCTGCCCTTCTATGCAAGAAGAAGTCACATGTGATAGGGGCTCTTTTCCAATATAGCCTCTAATATCCACAGCAAGCAACAGTTAAAAGCGAGTAGAAAAGAAGCCAGAAATACCTGCACACCAAAACAACTGAGCCAGATGATGGAGACGGGGGTGAGGATGGGGGACCTGGACTTGAGTCCTTTTCAAGCACTAAATGTTCTGAAAACTTCTTTTCTCCAAGTCTCCATGCTCTGGCAGCTCCAGAATTCTTGCTCCTCAGAAGAGCAGTCAAGGTGACAAAATGGAACTCTGAGTCATTTCACCAGAGTCTAAGTGCCTTTATTTTGCTTGCTACTTCCTTGACCCAAGGGGCAGAGAATACTTTGGCCAACTTTCTGATATTTCTGCTGCCAAGGCCACGTGGCTCTCTGCCCCCAGTCCTGCGGGTATCCCAGTCATTTTCATTGCAAATGCACCGATAATGGCAATACTCCTCTTCCCAGACAGCTCAGGACTCCTTCGGTTGCTGGCTGGCGTGGCAACTCAATCTTCCCAGCTCAGGGTGCAGAGGGGCTCAGCCCTCCCACCTCTTCCTGACTACACACCCCTGCCCAGGTAGCCTTGCTACTGCACTTACCTCAGAGAGGCAACTGCTGAAAGGAACACTTCCCTGATGCTGAAAAATTCACTACTAGAAAATCAAAGGCACAGTTCAAAGAGATTGAATATTCCAGAGAATATGACTCAGGCCTCAAGCAGAGTAGTCCTAAAATATGCAAAGCTCATAAAACCAATTACCTCACAGAAGGACAGAAAGAGAGACACAATTAGTCCACATACCTTTGTGTTTTGGTTTGCTAAAGCTGATGAAATGCAATATACCAGAAATGGACTGGCTTTTACAATGGCGATTTATTAGCTTACAAATTTACAATTCTAAGGCTGTGAAAATGTCCAAATCAAGGCATCAACAGGACAATACTTGTTCCTGAAGAAAGGCTGCTGGCCATCCAGGGCTCCTCTGTCACACGACCAGGCACATGGTGAAGTCTGCTGGTGCTTCTCTCCCGGTTTCGTTGCTCTCAGCTTCTGGCTACTCCGTCTGTGCTTTCTTTGTGAGTTTCTGTGTGTTTCTCTCTCTGTCAGCTTCTGTGTCTGTTTCTGTCTTCTCCTCTTATAAAGGACTCCAGTAAGAGGATGCCTCAACTGAAATAACCTAATCCAAAGGTCCCACCCACAATAGGTCTACACCCACAGGAATGGACTGGCTTTAAGAACATGATCTTCTGGGGTTCATAAAGCCTCCAAACCCTCCCAACTTGGAAGACAGGACTGGCCATGATTTGGATCAAAGAAAGTGACCGGAATTGCTAAGTTACATCCTTTTCTTTCCCACAGGCAGTGCTTAGGATCAGATCCGGAACCCAAGTGGGACCAGTGCAAGAACAAGGAGTCCCTCCAAGCTGAGAGAAGATGCAAACTCATCTTTGATGGGTCATGCTTTTTGGCTGCCCACCCAGAAACTTTTCTCTCTCCTGACTGTTGCCAGTGAAATTTCAGGCAGGAGAGATGCATCACTGATTAGACTATTGCTCAGTGAAGCATTTGTATCTAGGGAAAAACCACAAGGGATAACCATGCCTTGATTCCATGAAGCAGATATTCTTGTGTTCATTGAGTAAGAAGAGGACAGAGGATGGGAGGAACTAGCTCAAAGACTTCTGGCTCAGGCTGACACATGCCACACAGATCTCAAAACAATATGCTGAAAAAGGGATGGGCATATGCTAGGGCTGGCCAAACCTGGGTCAATTAGAATCCCCTTTTACAGGTACCCCTCTCCCTATGCACATACTAGTGAAGCATGTTGTGTTTCAGAGAGAGCTTCTCACATTTTCTTTGTTTGGGGGTTGATGATCAGAATTATCTGTGCTTATACCTTGCCACTAGCCCATCTTATGGAGGTGATTACAATCCACAGCTCTTATCAAATGACAACACACACATATAAACATGATATATGACACATGCAAACACAGATAGGGGTAGAGAGAGAGAGAGGATGCTACTTAGTCATTTTAACCCCTGACTCTAGGTTTGGCTGGGACCAGCTCTAGGCCTGACCTCCTCAGTCGTTGAGGAGCCAGTTCATTACTTTTCTTCTTAAGACAGGTTTGAGATGCGTTTCTGTCATTTGCACTGAGAGTGCCCTGAGCAGCCCAAATATGAAATTGGGTGGAAATTATCCAAAATGAAGAGCTATGTAAAAGCAGAACCTCTTCTAATGCGTGCAAAACAATGGCTGTATATATATTACCAGAATAAAAATTTTAAAAAGGCATAGAACTATACAATACAAAGAGTGAGTCCTAATGTAAACTATGGACTATAGTTAATAGTATAATGATATGTTTCATCAATTGTAACAAAGTTACCACTCTAATATAAAGTGTCAATAATAGGGAAAATTGTGTGTATGAGGGGGTATATGGAAACTGTATTTTCTGCGTGATTTTTCTGTAAACCTATAATCACTCTAATAAAAAAAAGAAGGAAATACCTGAAGCAGCT
Organism: Choloepus didactylus; assembly: GCF_015220235.1. NCBI lineage: Eukaryota > Metazoa > Chordata > Mammalia > Pilosa > Megalonychidae > Choloepus > Choloepus didactylus. The sequence goes on along the minus strand of NC_051312.1, from coordinate 154,768,543 downwards.
CAAACATAGCTACAAGTAAATTGAATTCTAGGTTCTTTATTAGGATACCACTAACTTAGTTATTTGTAATGCTTCAAAAATATTATACATATGCTTTACAAGTATAATTTCAAAATTAATTGTTTTATCCAGTCACCTTTAAGGAAGGAGAATCCAGAATAGGATTGGAGCACAAGAAACATATCATCTCTTCAGCTTGTCTTTAAGTTCTGGATCAAACATGAATTACTTCATGTTAAAGGATTTTTATGGTTTTGAAAATTACTATATTATAGGTCTTATTTTAAATATGTTTTTGAAGTATTAACATAATTTACTTATTTTTACCTTCATATATTAGTTCTTATATGATATTTAAAAGAAATGAAACTGCATTTCTTTAGAAATATTGGACAGTTGAAAAATTCACCATCAAACTGTACTTTTCCCCTTATTTGGAATTAGAGGGATTTTACTGTAGTATATTTTGTTAATGTTTATCTTTTCTTAGCCTTTGATGCTGAATATTTTTACATGGTATCTGTAAATACAATACTGACTGAAATGAGTTAATCTAAAACCGTGAAACACAATAATTATTTTCTTATTTGGCACAATAAAGAAGTGATGTAAATGAAAAAAAAAAAAAAACAATATGCTGAGTGAAAGAGGCCGGAAGCTTCAAGATCGCATTTACATAAAACTCTAGAAAATGCAAATTAATCTGTTGTGGCGGCAAGTAGCAGATCAGTGGTTGGGATGGGGTGGGGGGCAGGAGGGAGGGATTACCGGGGGACACAAGGAATCTTTTGGGGGTGACGAATATTTTTACTATCTTAATTGTGGTGGTTTCACAAAGGGAAATATATTTCAAAACTTATCAAACTATACACTTTGAATATGTTTAGTTTATTGTATGCAATTATACTTCAACAAAAAAAAGACTTTAAGAAAACATCTATGGTTCAAGCTAATAAAACCTAAGACTGAGATCTTTCCCAAATTTCCTACTTCTTAGATAGAATGCAATCGAACAGACACGATTGACCATGAATCAGCCCAAGGAAGAGTTCGTGGAGAAGAATGGCTTCCACCAAGCAGCCTCCCATTTCCAGCTGCCGTCCACATACCTGCTTTCTGGGGTACACGACGAGAGCTGGTCCTGACAGCTCAGCCCCACAAAGCTCCACCCTGTGCAGATGGTTTCCGTGTGACCTACATGCCACTGGCCACAAATGTGCTCCCAACAACAGCTGGGAGAGGTCCCCGCCTCCCACTCAGTTAATGACCTAGCCCAGGCTGCAGTGAGGAAGGAGGAGGAAGAGACAAAGAGTATGTACGTTCTCCTCTGGCTTCCAGAGGTATTCAAGCAACTCTGCATCCCCAGTGTCCAGCCTAAGCTCGAAGAATTGGGTGGAAAGTGTCCACAACGGTGATGACCGAAATATATGAAATCTAAAGGATACTAAGAAATGGTCCTGATCCTGGTCCCGAGCTTCTCTGCCCTGTCTGATCTGCTAGAAAAGAAGGGGCAGCAGGCAAAACAGTGATCTTCTTAAGCATTACCAACTACTGCCATAGGCTTGAGTCACAGCTAGCATTCTCTGTTGCCGTTTCCAGGGTACTCACAGCCCTGACAGGCCACCTCCTAAGGTTACCCCACCTGGGAAAGGTGAACCCAACTGGGAGAAGACACACAGGTTTCCTGACAGTACTGTCAGCTGCCTGACACTTCATCTTCTATACCTCCCAACACCAGCAAGCCCACAGCCTCCTTCCCACCCCCTTCTCTGGAACATTAGAGAATACAGCAAATAGGGGTGTGCTAAAGGCTCCATCTACAGCCCCTCCATGATGCCTCTTCAATGATGACCTCACCCTGGGTCCCTTGCATGGACTGCTATGATCCTGACCTCAAAGGACAGACCAATAGCATGCTGCTTGCACAAATCTGGCCTTTCTCTGGATTCGTAGCTGATGTCTGCTCAGGTTGTTTCGATAAAATGCTGTAAAAGGGAGGCTCCTGTGCTCTGTGCTTTGAGTAACTCTCCCGAGGTTTGCATCAGTCCTGGACCTGGAGGAAGGCTCACTGTCCTAGCAGAGCCAGGGCCAGTCCTCAAAAAGGACTGAGTTAGCGATCCCAGCCAGATGAAGAAAAGCCTAGGGGACAACTGGGGAAACGAAATGCCTCTTAGGGTTTCTGGGCCCACAGTGATTTGAGCACCATTTCAATCTCGAAAACAATATATGACATCCGCACTATTTCAGAACAAAGGAAAGACGTGAATGGTATTTTTCTCCACCACGAAGACCCCTATCTCCGAGGAAGTTTAGAGATTAAATGAGAAGGGGATAGCACAGAATCAAAAGGTGAAGCTGAGGGCTGGTGTTCTTGAGGCCAGATCCAAGGGCTCAGACTTCAGCTTTTTTGACATTAACTCTTTCAGTGGCAAAGTGTTTGATGCTGCTGGCATGCTACCCCAGCAACAGAGAAGGTTTTGCATATGGAAAGTGCCAGGCATTGACCTGACCTCAAAAATACAGACAGGCTGTAGAATCCTATAAATAGATAGAGTTTAGAAAAAGTCTGGCCGAGGGCCCCTAGAAGACTTTAGCCCCGGCTGCGGGTAAATAATTTTCTCACCGAACCCAATGACTTGCCACCAAACACGTTTTGTGTTTTGTCGAGGGAAGAGGTGGAGGGAAGGGTGGACTAGCGACTGGTGAACGGAGAGTCAGTCTAGGGAGCAGGCATTCTAACCCTAGAACAGCGCCAATACATGCAGGGTCGAGGGTCTTGGAGGACCCACGACGGCGGCCTCCCTGTAACTTCTAGGTGGGCCAAGCCAGCCCCAGCGATGGGCACTGGAGCACGTGCGTCGGGCCCCCAAACCTCAGCTTCGCCTCTGCGGAACAGAGAGCTGTCCTGGCAGGCTAGATAGGAAATGTGGGGACTTGGGAAGGGCGGGATGGAGCTCTCCAAGGAAAGCTGGGGGTGGACAGTCACGGGGCGTCTAGGGGGAGCTGCAAGCTAGGCCTGCCGGCTTCCTCAGAGGACCGCGAATGTGCACTAGGAACGCCGAGCGGGACCTCGCTAGGAGCCTAAGAGGAGTTGGGGAAACTCTGAGCAGGAGGAGCGCAGGCCGGTGGCCGAGTGCCCGGAGGAACTGGGGGCTCCGAGGGGCGTCCCGGCACAGCCAGGGGTGCTGGTAGCCCCAAGAAGGAAGACGCCGAAGGGCTGCGCTCGTGCGGACTCGGGAATTCCCGGAGTGCGGTAACCCCAAGGGAGAAAACCCCAAGTGAGAGCAAGCCACTCGGAAACCCCCAAGTCTGGCGGAGCTGGGACGCACGCAGTCAGCTCACCTGCGGAGCACCAGGAAGCTCAGGATCACCAGCGCCAGGAGTGCGAGCCTCAGGCCCGGCCTGCGCCGTCCGCTGCACGCGCTCATCGCGGCTCTGCGCGCCCAGGGACCCGGCGCCTACTCCCGCCCGCCCGGCGCCGGCCGGTCACCCAGGCAACCACCAGCCCCGCCTGCGATCCCCTGGCCCCGCCCACGCTGACGCCCGCCCCGCCCTCCCCACCTGCGCCCATTGGCCCCGTCCGCCCGAATGCCCGACCCCGCCTGAGCCCATTGGCCCCGCTGGCCAGCCCCGCCTACCCGCTGCCTACCCCTGCCCATCCCCTTTGGCGCCACCCCTTCGGCTCCCGCGGGGCGCGCTCAGGGACCTACCCTGCGGGAGCAGGGCTGCTGGCGTCTGCGGCGTTTCTAGGTCTTCTGCAGCCGTGGATTGGCACCGTAAGTTTCTGAAGCTACTTTCCCTGCACGCAGTGTGCAGACAGGTGCAGAACTACTGGGCACATGCTCCCAGCCTTGCTTGCCCAGCAGAGGGACGCCGAGCCCCGCGGAAAGTCGCGCCGTCAGCTCAACATTAAGGAACCTGCGTTAAAGACGCCTGCTGAGAAAGGCAACCGACCCCGACTTTCAAATAATTTCAGTGGGGTGGGGGTTGGGTGGGTGGAAAAAGCATCGAAGCAGTGACTCGTGAAAAGTCAGGACGTTGTAGGATTTCTTTCTTCAAACTTTATGGCTCAGTTTAGTATATACGTGTATATGAATTTTGGGGATGAGGGTAGTGAAGGGAGAAGGCTGTAATGGGCGCCAAAAATATTATGTCTTTGGTGACTTCAAGTCTTAACCGATTCAGAAGCAATCACGAATCCAGCTCCTCCCAGGAACAAAATTAAGCTTTTACCAGGAAAAATACTCTTCAGGGAGGCAAATGTTTTCCAGAGCATTGGGGTTTCTAGAAGATCTTTCCCGTTGCATCCCCTAAATCTCTCTTGCTACACTTGGGCATAGTTTTGAACTTGCAAAGCTGACAAGAACAAAGTGAGATTTTACTGCTCAGAGTGAAAGCTTGCAGAGTTTGGTTTGCAGGGTCCCCTTTCTAGCATTAAGCAAATATTTAGTCAAGTAGCAAAGGCTGAACCAAGGAGTGGCAAAAGCAAACAAATGAGGGGGGTGGAAAAAAAGACCTGCCAGAAGCAGAGGGATGAGGTTGAGTTTTAGCTGGTACAGTTGTGAGAGCTGGGGTAGAATCATGGCTAGGGTTGGGGGGGGGGGGGGGTGCATTTTGCATTTTGAGTGAGCAGTAGCTCCTGAGTGCACATTCCAAAATCCACACCTTTTCTCCATTTAAAAAAAAAAAACCATGATAGCTTGATGGTTGTTAAGATTACAATGATAATATTTTGGTGTCATTGCAATAAAAACTAGCCTGGGAGACTTTATGGAGAAGGTGTCAAAGGTTAGCCTCCTTTCTACCAGAGGGTGTCTGAAAGACATGCAGCCCCCATTCAACCCTCACCCCTGGCCTGTTTGCTGAGCAGTAGTATGTTCTATTAAACATCAGGGCATTCTCAAGTCATGTGAACAGCACCAGCATCTCCATATTTTTTCAGGTACCAGTAAAAACTTAATGTGGGCTATAGAAACTGTGAAATCCTAACCCACCCCGGTGTCCATTTTTATTCAGTGAGAAAATGTAAACAACTCGGAGCTAAAATAAAGCATCACCCTTAACCTCCTGGGAACCCAGAATGATAGATACCCCCAGCCACAGTTTTGGAACAAGATTAATTTTACTTTGTCTGGAATTAACGGATAGCACAAGGGTAGTATTACACCTGAGACGTGTTTTGTCGAGGGGCCAAGAGGTTTGTTTTTTAAATACGAGCAAGAGATTCCTTCAGTTTTCCCTTTCCAACATGTTTACTGTTCTTAATCTGAAGCAGACAGTGAAAACACCCAAATCCCTGGAAAAAGGAGCCACCACTGCAATGAACTGGCATGTACTGATTCAAACCAAAGTGGGTCTGGCCAGGGATTGGGTTAGGTGTCTGATACACAAGGGTCATAGGCTGGGGTCAAGTCTTCTGGTTTAGAAACTACAGGAAATGCTTTTGAAGCGTGAAGTCCTACTGATACCCTGAGACCACTGCTCTAGGTCAGAGTGGCAGCAGGCCCAGAGAGCTGGGTCCTTGCTTGAGGATGCAAGAGAAACAGAAAAGATACATGAAGGTGCACACGGGGGAAGGGTGCAGGAGCTGTAATCATTTAGGATCACTAGCAGGGTTCACTAAAAAAAAAGAATCTTATCAAGCTAGCCTTATTTGCCGTTTTTATTTTAAATGTTAACAAGTTTATTGATCCATCCGTTCATTCATTCGTACTTACTTTTGAGGGCACTGTGTTAACACCTCAAATACAGCACTTGTGAATTTCAGGAAAGCATTTGACAAAAACCTCTCTGAAGGTCATGAGGATGGGATGCAAAATGTGGCTTTTATGATCATACGGTTGCTTGGCCGCCCTCATGAGTGAGGACCTCTCTCCCCCTCACTGTCCCTCAAAAGACTGACATCTCTTGCAATTCTCTCCCACCCCCACCCCCCAGCCCTCACCAGCTCCTTTCTTCAGGATACATGAGAAAGTCCAGTTAGGAAGGCAAGTTGCTAGGCATCCTGAGCAAAGAAATTAAGAACATGGCGGAATTTCTAGGAATAAATGAGAGATTTAAGTTAAGATAGGTAGACAAGGCTTCTCAGCCTAAAAAATGCATTGGTGGGACTGGAAGGGCCATGGACATCAGGCAGGGATACACTGAACTGCATCTTTGGTCTTAGTGCTACAAAAATAGCCTGCTTCAGCTTTAGCTTCAGACTTTGGAAGGCTGAATAGCCAAAGGTCTATTTGGCAACATTTGATTTGCTCGAAAATAGCCAACACATTTTTAATGACCATCTACTATATGCCGCACACTGTTTTGGGGGTTGGGGGTTGCTTGGACAAAACAGACAAATGTATACTGACTGAAATTTATTTTCTAGGTAGGGGAGAGAAGTAACACAAATCAGCCCAATGAATAATCGTAGAGTGTGTTTGCAGGTAATAAGGGCTGTGACAAAAATAAAAAGTGGCTAAGGTAGGGAGGGTTGCAAGCATGGCAGATGGTGGGGGGGGTGGGGGAGGCTGCAGAGACTAGGTCTCACAGAGAAGACATTAGCTGAGCAAAGGCTGAAAGAGGTGAGGCGTGAAGATACCTGAAGGAAGAGCCATCCAGACAGAGAGAACAGCTAGGGTGAAGACCCCGAGGCAGGAACATCACTGGGGTTGTTCTAGTTTGCTAATGCTGCCGGAATGCAAAATACCAGAAATGGATTGACTTATAAAGGGGGTTTATTTGGTTACAAAGTTACAGTTTTAAGGCCATAAAGTGTCCAAGGTAAGGGTGTACCTTTATTGAAGGATCGCCAATGGCGTCCAGCAAACCTCTATTAGCTAGGAAGGCACGTGGCTGGCATTTGCTCCAAGTTCTGGTTTCAAAATGGCTTTCTCCCAGGACGTTCCTCTCTAGGCTGCAGTTCCTCTTCAAAATGTCACTCTTAGTTGCATTTGGAATGTTTGTCCTCTCTTAGCTTCTCTGGAGCAAGAGTCTGCTTTTAGCAGCCATCTTCAGACTGTCCCTCATCTGCAGCTTCTCTCTCACCTCCTGTGCATTCTTCGAAGTGTCCCTCTTGGCTGTAGCAAGCTCACTCCTTCTATCTGAGCTTATATAGTGCTCTTGTAACTAATCAAGGCCCATGCTGAATGGGCGGGGCCACACCTCCATGGAAATTATCCAATTAGATTCATCACCCTTAGTTGGGTGGGTGACATCTCCATGGAAACACTCAAAGAATTACAATCTAATCAACACTGATACATCTGCCCACACAAGATTACATCAAAGATAATGGCATTTTGGGGGACATAATACATTCAAACTGGCACAGGGGTGTTCAGGAATGGCAAGGTCAGTGTGCAGGAGAGGGGCGAGGGTGAAAACCACAGGGCATGAGGTCAGAGAAACAAAAGGCCCCATCGGGCAAGGCCTTTAGGGGCAGGGCTTTACCCTGAATGAAATGGGGAGCCATTGCAGGCTTTTGACATGCCGTCAACTGCGCTTTAGAAGGATCCCTCTGGCCACTGTGTGGAAAACAGCTGAGGTGGGCATTGTGGAGAAAGGAGGTAACTGATGGAGAGGTGGTGCTGGTTCACACAAAGGAGGTGGTGAGAAGTGTTGGATCTCTGTAGCTATTTTGAAAGTAGGGTCAAGAAGACTGTGTAGGATGAGAGAAATAGAGAGGAGTCGAGGACTCCACTCTGTTGGGCATAAGAAACTGGGCGTTTCCATTTCCTGAGATAGGGGAGGCTGTGGTTGGATTGGGTCTGTGGGGCAGATCAGGAGCTCGGAGGAACTTGTTGGGTTTGAGCTGCCTGTGAGACGTCCAAGTGGAGATGTCATAGAGGCTGTTGAGCATACGAGCCTGGGGTTCAGGAGAGAGTGGTGGGGTAGAGGTATAGATGTAGGAGTTGGCAGAGTTGGTGTTTCTAGCCATAACCCTGGGTGAGATCACCAATGAGGTGTGGACAAAGGTAAAGGACCAGCGACGAGCCCTGGGGCGCCTAACATTAAGAAACCGATATAGTAGAAAAGAGAAGGAACAGACCAAGGTGAATGAGGAAGGAGCAGCCAGTGAGGTGGGAAGAAAACTAATGAGGTGTGGTGTCCTGAACACTGAAGAGGGAAAAGATACCACGGAGGAAGGGGGTGATTAACTGTGATAAATGGTCGGGCAGGTCACGATAAGGAAGGATTGGGGATCGACCAGTGGATTCAGCAACATGGCGGTTATTGGTAAACTTGACATAGGCAGCTGGGAAGAAGTTGGGGGGGGGGCAATTAGAATAAAGACAGTGACTGTAGATAACTTATTCAAGATATGCTAGAAGGGGGTTTGCGGGATCAGTGGGACAAAAGCTAGTGGGAGAAGAAGGAGTTTGAGTCAAGAGTGTGTTTTTCATTTTGACTCTAGATGGGAGAGACTACAGCATATTTGCATACTGATGGTGATTAGTAGAGAGTGGACATTAATGAAGTAGGAGAGACTGGAGTTTCTGGAGCAATGTCCTTGAGAAGGTGAAACTGATGGGATCTGGTGGGGAAGTGAAGGCAAGAGTATATGTAACCATCTAGGGTGGTCCTGAATTTGTGGGTGCTCAGGGATCATGAGATCTCTTAGGTTGATTTCAAATATAAGCAGTGCAACAGTATCAGAAATGAGAACTAGACATGTCATTTGAATTTGTTGTTTAATATCTGAATATTCACTTTCTAGCATAGATAAGCAATCAAGATGTCACACGACGTAAAACTTTGTCGTTTTGTCAGTAAAGTAAAATAAAGCAATGATTAAAGATTATTGTGAAAACTATTAATAGATTGATAGTGAATTCAAATATTAAGAGAGTGCATTAGTTATATTCTTTAGGAAGGAGATATGTCCTTTTTTAGCCAACAAATGTATATAACATAGAATTTTAAAAATGTAAAATATTTTTAAAATATATATTATATGTATATGCGTTATGTGTTTATATAATATACATTTAAAATATAAATAACTAAAGCATATTTACAAAGATTTTGTTATATCACAATTTTAATATTTTTAGGATTGTTTGGTGTATATCATTCATAACATTAAGCAACATACCTTAACTGAATTGAATTTTATTATTTAATTTCATTCATGCCATGAGTCTTTGACGAAAAAGTCCTATTTGGGAATTCTTGCCACTTTAAAATTTCATGAGGAGGAAAATATCCAAAATTGTGTACAGCAACATCTATGACAAATTTTCAGTCAGATAGAATTAAAAAAAAGATGAAAGTATATAGGAAAATGAGGCACATTATGTTCTTACTAATTGAATTTCAAAAGGACAGACTTTATAATAAAGCCTTAAGAAGACAATTTCTTACAGCTTTGAGACTATGGAGGATAAACTAAAAGTTTATTAAAATGAGTGCTATATCCTGCTAACTATTTTCCATATTTTTCAACTCCTGAGGGATTTTAAAAATCTGCCAAAGTTATGAATCCCAAGTGAAAATTTCCTTCTACAAAACATGTTACTAAAACCCTTTTCCCTGGATTATATTTTGTTGTGCACCAAATGTTTAGTGATATTTTACTAAATGTGCTACTTCCAGATCTTGACCATCTATTTTGCATATTTGGACATGCAAGAACAAATAGAAGTCTTTTTTAAAAATTTGTATGGTAGATTAAGGATGACTATAACTATGCTTCTCCTTTTCTTTGTTGTCATGAGATTTCTGAGTCTTGCACAGCAAACTAAGAAATATTTACAAAATGTAAAATTAGGAAATAAAACTGTCATGCAATTGTTATTGGCAAAGGACAAACATGGTTAAGGCTATGAATGATTTAGGAATTTTACAAATATATAATGCTTCATTCACAATCTTCAGCTCTGTGTTTAGAAAATAATTCCAGCCAATATAAGGTAAGCATTTGCCAACCAAAAACAAATTCCATGACATGCAAGATATTTTGAAGCTCCTTATCCATAAACTTTATTCCAGATGTTCCAAAAAAGGTTGAATAGCAGCTAATACATGTTTAAGGAAACACTTCAGCAAAAGAAAGCCTTAATACCATACTTTGCAAATAATAATAGTAACATAGGAGGATGTGCAAGCCACAAATTGTTTATTTGCTTGAACTTAATGAAGAAGTAAACACACTGACATGCCTTGAGAGGAAAAGTTATCCTTGCATGATGCCTGCCGAAAGAAACTGCTCTCCGACTGTGTGCAGTGAAAGCTGATATGCAGATGAAAATTCCGAGGTGATTTTTGTTATCATGAAATCCAATTACATTATTGCAGCATTTCTAAATTCAATATTCAAGACAACAAATTTGTAGGGAAATGCAAATCAAAACCACAAGATAGCATTTTATACCACTAGGATGGCTATAATACAAAAGAGATAACAAGTGTTAATGAGGATATGGAGAACTTGGAACCCACCTACACTGCTGTTGGGAACGTAAAATGATGCAGCCTCTTTGGAAAATAGTTTGGTGGTTCCTCAAAAAATTGAACATAGAGTTATCACCATATGACCCAGCAATTCCACTCCTAAGTAAATACTCAAGAGAAATAAAAACATATGCCCATACAATAATTGGTGCATGGATGTTCATAGCAGCTTTATTCGTAATAGCCAAAAAGGAAAAACAACCCAAATATCCACCAGCTGATGAATGGATAAACAGAAAACATGGCATACCCATACAACAGAATATAATTCAGCCATAAAAAAGAATAAAATATTGATATATGCAATAACATGGTAGACAAACCTTGAAAACATGCTAAGTGAAAGAAGCCAGACATAAAAGGTCACATATTGTTTGATTCCACTTACATGCAATGTCCAGAATAGGTAAATTCATAGAGACAGAAAGTAGTTTAGTGGTTTCCAGGGGCTGGGGGGAGAAGAGAATGGAGGGTGACTGCTAAAGTGTACAAGGTTTCTTTTGGGGATGATTAAAATATTCTGGAATTAGAAAGTGGTGATGGTTGCAAAACCTTAGGAATATACTAAAAACCACTGAACTTTAAAAGAGTGAATTTTATAGTATATGAATTATTTCTCAATTTTTGAAAGTAGAAAAATTTTTTCAAATGTAAATAAAGTCCTTCTATTTGTTGGTTTCTATTTATAGATCAGGAAATATTTATGTATTTTGAGGCTGAATTGTTAAGAACATAAAAGTCTAGAATTAGTATATCTTTCTTGTGAACTGAACCTTTTATCAATATTAGTAGCTCTGTATATTTAGTTACACCTTTTGCCTGTAAGTCTATTCGCCTGAAATTAATATAGCTACCCCAGCTTTCTTTGGTAAGAATTTACATGGTATATTTTTTATCCTTTCAGTCATTTTTTTGTCCTTATGTTAAAGATGTATCTCTTGTAAACTCACATATTTAGTTGGGTTTTTAAAATCTAGCCTGACAAATTTTACCTTTTAATTAGAGGGTTTAGTCTACTTAAATGTATTGACTTTGTTGATATATTTATATTTATTTCTACAATCTTAATATGTGCTTCCTAAATGTACTGATTTTTCTACTTCTCTATCTTCTACTCCCTTTTTGTCTTTTAGTGGTTAGGGTTTTTTTGTTATTGGTTTTGCTCATTCTATTTTCCTCCTTACTTTTATGAAAGATATGTACAGTCAATTCTTGTAACCCATGGTAGTTCTGTTCTACAAAGTTGTCATGGCCACTGAATTAGTGAAGACTGAATTAGTGAATACTAAACTATTGCTCCTTGGGGAAATACAGAGAGGTTCCTTTGAGCCTCTGGTCACAATATTTTGCCAACCAATCAGTACATACCCTTGTTTTATGTATGTTTCTGTTTAAAGACACATTACTTAATATAAATTGTTGATTCATTAACTTTGAACTATAATTCACGCCTGAAGAAAGCTTATCGAACACACACACATTTGCCAGAAGGCGCATCACGGCTTTCCTACACTCAGGAACACTAGACAGCACTTCAGTACTATGCTTGGGGGAAATTTTAACAGCAAAATCAACAAAAAATAGTACAAAAATGAGAAAAATATGTCACTAATATACCATGTGTTTACAACGCAAGAACTAAAACAAGAAGGCAGAGCATTACTTTGTTTGACCTGTACTTCAGGCAACTCAAATTTTTTGCCGCTCTATGCATGTCCACAAATGCCCGCAAAAGTGCTGTGAATATTGATTTGGGGTTACAAATTAATTTTAGCAAGTAGGCAAATTCACAGATACGGATTCCATATTCTTTTAGTGGTTAAGCTAAGTGTCTTAACATGCATATTCAACTAAGTCTAAAGTTAATATCTGAGCACTGTAGAAACTTTAGATTACTTTTATTGCTATCACACCCCTCTCACAACACACACATTTTTGTCTAGTCTTGCAGTTCTGTACTGATTTTATCCTCTTATTAGACTTCAGTACTGTTTTTTACTGAGTTAATGTTTGTTCATATTTACTCACATACATGTCAGCATCCTAAGTTTGCTCCACATTCCTTCTTGAATCTCAGACCTTCCATCTGGGATCATTTTCTTTCTGCTTGTGGTACATTCTTTAGGATCTCTTTTCTCATCTCGGGTTCTCTGAGAGAACTAAGCTGTAATGCCCTACGGCACCCGTGATTAATTAATGACAAATAAGCTTCTCTAATACGCATGCAGAATGACACAATAAGAAATTAATCATTGAAAACATTTTCTGTGAGATTTCATTTTCTTTTGGAACCCCAGCTGAAAAGGGTGCTTTAGAATTTCCTTTAGTGTTTGGATCTTCTGAGGATTCACTTTCTTGACTTTTGTTTGTCTAAAAGTTCTATATTTTGTTTTCTTTAATTTTGATTTTCTTAAAAGAGTTTTGTTGGATAAAGAATTCTAAGCTGTGAGCTTTTTCCTCTAAACCAACTGAAGGCTTGATGCCACTGAGTATCACTAATGCATTCATCATTGGAAAACCCTGATTCAGGTTCGTGATATAATAACAAAAGAAGAGAAACATATATTCAAATTCTTCTTTGAACCTTGGCTTCCCCATCTATGAAATGGGTATGTTGCATGGTTCTTGTTAACTTTAGAAATGGTACATATGTTACATCTGAAATATAATACTTACTCATGATTCTAATGATCATCAGTTCTGTTTACCCCCTTATGCTACAGTTCCACAGAGTACAGAGTTCACGGATTTGAGACCAGCGTCCCAGAAAAACGGTTTTATGAAGGAATTGTAGGTAAATGAAGGAATCCTCCTTCAGCAAGACAATCATTTATATTAGTGGGAGAGAAGATAATCTGACTCCTTTGACCTCATCCCAAACACGAAGTTTCCTTCTTCCCTTTGGACACCCATTTATTGCCTAAATTACTTGGAGCCCTAGGCACTATATTTTAAAAGGTGATGAGATTTTGTTGTAGTGCAATGGTTTGTATTTAGGCCATGTGTTATGCTTTAATTATAAGAAGGTGGTTGGTTTCCAACGGTGTCATTTCAGAGATTGGTTGGGTTATTCACTGTGGTGATGTGAAGCACTATGCACCCCAGAAAAACAAGTTCTTAAATCTAATCAATTCCCATGAGTGTACACCCATTGTAAGTAGGGACTTTTGATCAGGTTACTTCAGTTAGGGAGTGACCCACCTGATTCAGGATGGGTCTTAATCCTCTTACTGGAGTCCTTTATAAATGGGATGAAGTGAGAGAGAAAGAAAGAAAGAGAGAAAGAGAGTGAGAGAGAGAGAGAGAGAGAAAGCTACAGAAGCAAGAAGCTGCAATCAACTAAACCTGGAAAAAAAAGGGAGAGACTAGCAACTGCCACCTTGTCAGCAGAGGAGCCAAAGACCACAGGCAGCTGGTCTTTGGGAAGAAAGCATCATCTTGATGATGCCTTGATTTGGACATTTTCATGGCCTCAAAACTGTAAGCTTGTAAGCTAATAACCTGCCATTGTCAAAGTCAACACATTTCATGGTGCAAGACACATTTGATTAGAGAATAAGAGCCTGCTAAGAAATAAGCCTTTAGCTAGATTAAAAACATCAGTCATTAGAGATTTTGAAGACTTTATAAAGCTTTTCTAAAAAATAGCCATCATATAGATATATGCTATGATATGCATAAAAATTCTGCTGTTGATTTTTTTAGGTTATTTTTACATTTTTGCTATTGCAGGCAGCGCCGTGTTTGATGTTCTTGATGTAAATCTTGGAAAGCCAGCTGTAGATGGACTCCAACAATCTAGGAAGTATGTTTGCATAGAATCTTACAGCTTGGGTTTATCCGTGGTTTCAATGACTAAGCCATTCATCATTATCTCAAACACAATGATCTGAGAAGTAAAGAAAGGTTGACAGGAAGAAACGGTAAGGATGGGAAACACTCTGAAATTTTTGTCCTGAAGGTTTATGAGGCATCGAGGCAGGTGGGGCTGGCTCACCTCATTGTCCTCTGGATTAAGCCAGACACCAGGAAGGTACAGTGTTTCCTGAGGTCCAATATACCAGTATCGCCCCAGGTTACGCCCGTTGATGAACACAACTCCATAATTCCAGTTCTGTAAGGGACAGGGGTTTGAGGTGCAGGAACAGATTCACACTGGTGAGGCACAGCCTAAGGCACTTGGGGAGTGAAAGTGTGACAGAGATGCCCTATGGCACTGAAAGGGGAAGTGAGTTTAGAATGTGATATATCCTAGAAGTTCTATCCTACTGCCCCTGACCTAGGAGTGACAAAGGAAAACATCTGGCATCAACCCAAGAATTGCAAAGCTACTGCTGCTCCTACCCTGTGATAGATAATGTCCTATTTTTTTTAAAGCAGCTCTTCTGCTTCCAGAATTAAATACTAGTAATGGAGGTGAACCTACTGCTGACAACACCTAGAAAAGCTATGAAATTTTTTTAAAATCTGCTTGCAGCCTAGTGAAGAATTACAGGACCAAGATCCAGGCAAAGAAAACCCAGAGACAAGAAGACATCAGAGCAGCTCTTCCATGAGAGGAATCTGCTTCTTCAGGAACAGGTGGCTGAGGAGCTGAGCAGAACTTTGCAGAGCCTCACAGGTTTATCAGGACAAAAACTGTACAAGAGGGAGCCTTATTAAATACTATACTCTCTGGGTTGGGACCTTAAAGGGCTGTACCCTAGGAGAAGGGTGAACTGGAAATAGACAAGTCCCCTATGAATTGAAGTTTTGTTTCAAATCAACCCATCCTCGTCACTGGACTAAAATGATCTGGGACTGCTGGTGTCCCTAGTCACCTCCAGAAGCCAACGCAGATCCTCTCAAGAGGAAGGTAGCATCATCACAGACCTCGAATTAGTTTGAGTATTTTTCATATATACTGTCTGGCACCCCCAAAATAAGCAAGCATATGGGGGAAAAAGGACAATGTGGTTAAAAACTAGGAGAAATGAGAGACAAGCAAAACAGATTCACAGAAGGTCTGGATAATGGATTTATCAAACAAAGCCTTTAAAATAACTGTGCTTAAAAATTAATATGTTCAAAGAGATAAAAGGAAAGACTGAGAATTTTGACAGTGAAGTAGAAACCATTAAAAAAAACCATGTTATGAAGTTATGGAATGAAAATTCTAGAACTAAAAATTGTCATCACTGAAATTAAGAACTTAATGGATGTTTTGAACATCATACTAGACATAGCTAAATAGAGAGTTAGTATACTAAGAAGCAAATTTCCAAAATGAAGTCAAAGAAATAAAAGAACAGTAAATACAGAAGACAGTAAGAGACAAAAGGGGTACAGCAAGACAGTTTAACGTAAAATTGGAGTCTCTGAAATATTCTAATTAAAAGACAAAGATTGCTGGACTGGATTTTTCTTATAAAGCAATTATACACTGTGTATAAGAGAATGATCTAAAATATAAGGTAATTGAATAGAATGAAAGAAAAAGAATGAAGATATGAAATGGAAACTCTAACCAAAAGGAAGTTGCTCCAACATTATTACAAGCAAAAACAGTTGACTTTAAGGCAAGAAGCATTACTAAGGATAAAGAGGAACTACTCATGACAATAAAATTTGCAAATTATACATATATATATATATCATTCAAATCTGTGCAATCAAAAAAATATAGATTTTTAAAATATAAGGCAAATTGACAGAATAACAAGGAGAAATAAATTCACACAGTGGAAAATGTTCACCCTTCTCAATAACTGATAGACAATGAAAACAGAAAACAATACAGACATAAAATATTTGAAACAAGATGAGTAACACAATTGAACTAATTGACATACATAGAACATTGATCTAACATGCAGAATATACGTACTTTTTCCATTATACACCAAACAGTTACAAATTTGACCTTATCTTGGGCTATAAACAAGTCCCAATGTACTTTAAATTCTCAGACCACAGTGCAATTAAACAAGAAATTGATAACAAAAATAACTATAAAATATCCAAATGTATGGAAGTTAAGAAATGCACTACAGAATAAACCATAGGTCAAACAAGAAATCACAATGGAAATTAGAACATATTTTTTTTTTTTTTCAGAAAGTAGATAGGTAGCTTTATTTATTTATTTTTTTTTTAATCATCATTTTATTGAGATATATTCACATACCACGCAGTCATACAAAACAAATTGTACTTTCGATTGTTTACAGTACCATTACATAGTTGTACATTCATCACCTAAATCAATCCCTGACACCTTCATTAGCACACACACAAAAATAACAAGAATAATAATTAGAGTGAAAAAGAGCAATTGAAGTAAAAAAGAACACTAGGTACCTTTGTCTGTTTGTTTGCTTCCCCTACTTTTCTACACATCGATCCATAAACTAGACAAAGTGGAGTTTGGTCCTTATGGCATTCCCAATCCCACTGTCACCCCTCATAAGCTACATTTTTATACAACTGTCTTCGAGATTCATGGGTTCTGGGTTGTAGTTTAATAGTTTCAGGTATCCACCACCAGCTACCCCAATTCTTTAGAACCTAAAAAAGGTTGTCTAAAGTGTGCGTAAGAGTGCCCACCAGAGTGATCTCTCGGCTCGTTTTGGAATCTCTCTGCCACTGAAGCTTATTTCATTTCCTTTCACATCCCCCTTTTGGTCAAGAAGATGTTCTCCATCCCACGATGCCGGGTCTACATTCCTCCCCGGGAGTCATATTCCACGTTGCCAGGGAGATTCACTTCCCTGGGTGTCTGATCCCACGTAGGGGGGAGGGCAGTGATTTCACCTTTCAAGTTGGCTTAGCCAGAGAGAGAGGGCCACATCTGAGCAACAAAGAGGCATTCAGGAGGAGACTCTTAGGCACAAATACAGGGAGGCCTAGCCTCTCCTTTGCAGCAACCGTCTTCCCAAGGGTAAAACTTATGGTAGAGGGCTCAACCCATCCAACCACCAGTCCCCTATGTCTGTGGTCATGTTAGCAACCATGGAGGTGGGGTAGGCGAATACCCCTGCATTCTCCACAGGCTCCTCAAGGGGGCACTACATCGTTTTTTGTTTTTTTGTTTTTTTTTCCTTGTTTGTCTTTTTTCTTTTTTTTTTTTTTTAACTTTCCCTTCTTTTTTCAAATCAACTGTATGAAAAAAAAAGTTAAAAAGAAAACAAACATACAATAAAAGAACATTTCAAAGAGACCATAGCAAGGGAGTAAGAAAAAGACAACTAACCTAAGATAACTGCTTAACTTCCAACATGTTCCTACTTTACCCCAAGAAAGTTACATACTATAGCAACATTTCAGTGAACTTGTTCCTACTACATCCATCAGAAATTAACAGACCATAGTCATTTCTGGGCATCCCCAGAACGTTAAATAGCTTATCTGTTCTTCTTGGATTATTAGAACATATTTTTAATTCATTGGTGATGAAAATAAAACATATAAAAGTAACCCAAATCCATGCTTAAATGAAAACAGCCTAAATTCATATATTTAAGAAAATTCATATATTAAAAAAGAATAAAGGGTGAAAATCAGTTATCTAAGCATCTGCTTTAAGAAATGCTTTTAAAAGAAAGCAAATTGCTCCTTTAAAAAGTATATTAAAAAAAAAAAAGATAACACAAGAGATTAAAGAAACAGAAAAAAATCCATTATGTGGTAAGAATCAAAGCCAAACATTGTTTTTTTAAAAAATTAATATAATTGATAATGCTCTGGAGAGAATAATCAAGACAAAAATAAAGAGAGTGAGAGAATGTATGAATAATCAATAATGGAAATGAAAAAGGCAACATAACTACAGATGGATGATCTAGACATAGATAATGAACAAGTTAAAGGTGATGCATTTGAAACTTTAGATAAAATGAAATGCTTTCCAGAATAAAATATTTTATCCAAACTAACTTTTTCAGAGTGACATTAACATGGTGACATAAGACATCTACTGAAAAACCCTCCCCAGAGATACAGCTAAAAAAAAAAAGGATTAATCTCACTTGCTAGAACTCTGGAGGAAGATAAAGACTGGAAAGGATTCCACAAATGCTGAATCAAAGAAAGAGAAAAACATCACAGAGGAAATTTCCATCCCAGACTGGCTGGTCCTCTCCCCTCCCCCTCACACAGGCCCACAGAGCTCGGGAAGTGCCCAGAGGCAGTGGCCAGGATCACGCCCACCTCCCACCAGGGACACAGACTCTGCCAGTTTGAATATATTGTGTCCCCCAAATGCCATTGTCTTTGATGTAATCTTGTGTGGGCAGACCTATCAGTGTTAATTACATTGTAATTCTTTGAATGTTTCCATGGAGATGTGCCCCACCCAACTGTGGGTGATGACTCTGATTGGATAATTTCCATGGAGGTATTGCTCCGCCCATTCGGGGTGGGTCTAAGTTGAGTTACTGGAGCCGTGTAAATAAGCTCATGGGCAGAGAGAACTCAGTGCAGCTGAGAGTGACATTCTGAAGAGAAGCTACAGCCAAGAGGGAGACTTTGAAGAAAGCACAGGAGCTGCAGATGAGAGACATTTTGAAGACGGCCACTGAAAGCAGACTCTTGCTCCAGAGAAGCTAAGAGAGGACAAATACCCCAAGTGCAACTAAGAGTGACATTTTTGAGGAACTGCAGCCTAGAGAGGAACATCCTAGGAGAAAGCCATTTTGAATCCAGAACTTTGGAGCAGACGCCAGCCATGTGCCTTCCCAGCTAACAGAGGTTTTCCGGACACCATTTGCCGTCTTCCAGTGAAGGTACCCGATTGCTGATGTGTTACCTTGTACACTTTATGGCCTTAAGACTGTAACTGTGTAACCAAATAAACCCCCTTATATAAAAGCCAATCCATCTCTGGTGTTTTGCATTCTGGCAGCATTAGCAAACTAGAACACAGACAATAAAATCTCTCACAGTAGTGAGACAGAACCCCACCTATATCCAGACACAGAGACCCAAGCCCACAGGAACCCACAGCAGAACACAAGCTGCTAGGGAAGGGGATAGAAAAGAGCACCAAGGAGGAGCCTCCAGAATGGAGGATTAGGGAGGGAACAGCAGAACCTACTTCTTTCCCAAAAACAGCAAGAAGCCTGGCAAAAACTGTCCAAATCAACTAGGGACTGGGCGGGGGGTGGGGGAGGACTTTTCAACACCCAGATCAGTGAGGTGTGACAGGACTGAGAAAAAGTGGGCAGAGATGGTGACTCTCGCTGTGGCTCCTGATACCCACCCCCACCCTTGGAAGCAGTGGCAGGTGGTCTGATCCTTGCCTGGGAGATGGCTGCAGACTGGAATGGCTGTGGAAATCCTCTGCCCCAAGTACAGAGGGGAACACAGCCCAACGCTGAGCCAGACATGGACCAGTGAAGTGAGATCTCCACAGTTTCAGCTCTGCCCAGTCAGATACTGATGGGTGCCACTCTTTCAAGGGCTCTAGGGGTGAAATAAGTAACCAAAGAGCACCATCTTCTGGGTAGGTTGGAAAGTGCAGGGGAAAATGAAGGTTTTTCTGGAGTCTTTCCAGATCCTGTCCAAGGCCTATTGGAGCTGGTCTACACCCTTGCATGGATACCCACCCCTGCTTTGGCTAGGAAATACTGACAATCCAACTCTCAAAGATGTGCCCTAATACAAACCCAAGCAACAACTAAATTATAGATGAGAGAGAAACAGACCTTCAGAATAGATCCATCAAGATAATCAGATGACCAGATACCAGGAAAAAGTCCTAAAGCATACTAAAACATAGGATGATATGGCCCAGTCAAAGGAACAAATTAAAAAGGTAGAGGAGACACAGAATGTAGAACAACTAATCAGAGATGTCCTAAACAAACTCAACAAGATGGATAAAGAGATAAAGGATATTAAGAAGACACTATGTAAGCACAAAGAAGAATTTCAAAGAATACTTAGAAAAATAGCAGGCCCTAATGAAATGAAAGACACTGTAGCTAAAATTAATAATATACTAGAGGCACACAACAGCAAATTTAAAGAAGCAGATGAAAAGCTCAGTGAACTAGAAGACAGAGCAACCAAATTCAAACAGATGAAAGAAAAAATGGAGGGGAAAATGGTAACATTTCAGTAAAGTCTCAGGAAAATGATTAACATGAAACATAAACATACATATCATAGGTGTCCCAGAAGAAGAAGAGAACAGGGCCAGGAAGAATATTTGAGGGAATAATAGCTGAAATTTTCCCAACCCTTATAAAAGACATAAATATGCAAATCCAAGAATCCCAACATACTCCAGAAGAATAAATCCAAATAGACTTACTCCAAGACACATACCAATCAGATTGTCAAATGCCAAAGAGAAAGAGAAATTTCTGAAAGCAGCAAGAGAAAAGTGATTCACAACATACAAGAGAAGCCAAATAAGACTAAGTGCTGATTTCTCATCAGACACCATGGAGGTGAGAAAGCAGTGGTATGATATATTTAAGATACTGAAAGAAAGAAATTGCCAGCTTAGCATTTTCTATCCAGCAAAGCTATCCTTCAAAAATAAGGGGAAGTTTAAAATATTCACAGATAAACAGAAGCTGAGAGAGTTCATTAACAAGAGACCTGTCCTACAAGAAATCCTAAAGGGAGTTTTGCTGACTGAAAAGAAAAGACATGAGAGAGAGGCTTGAAGGAGTGTATAGAAATGAATATTACTAATAAGGGTAACTAAAAGAATAAAAAGAGAGAAAAAATCAGATCTGACAAACAAAACCTAAAGGATAAACTGGTTGAATATTAATAGAGTAAATTCCCCCAATCAAAAGACAAAGATTGGCAGAATGGATAAAAAAATATGATCCATGGATATGCTGTTTACAAGAGACTAATTTTAAACCCAGAGATACAAATAAGTTGAAAGTGAAAGGATGGAAAAAGATATTGCAGTCAAGTAGTAACAAAAAAATATAAAAATTAAAATAATAAAATAAAAGCTGAGGTAACTATAATAATATCATACAAAATAGACTTTAAATGCAAAAATGTTATGAGACAAAGAAGGGCATTATATATTAATAAAAGGGGCAATTCACCAAGAAGAAATAACAATCATGAATATCTATGCACCTAATCAAGGTGCCCCCCACAATATGAGGCAAACACTGGTGAAACTGAAGGAAATAATAGACATCTCTACTATAATAATGGAAGACTTCAACACACCACTCTTGGCAATAGATAAAACATCTAAACAGAGGGTCAATAAAGAAACAGAAAACCTAAATAATATGGTAAGTGAACTAGACATAATAGAAATATATAGAACATTGCACCCCAAAACAGCAGGATAGACATTCTGCTTAAGTGCTCATGGAACATTCTCCAGGATGGAGCACATGCTGGGACACAAAACGGGTCTTAATGAATTTAAAAAGTGAAATTACACAAAGCACTTTCTCCACTCATAATGGAATGAAGCTGGAAATCAGCAAGAATCAGAGAATTGGAAATTTCACAAATATGTGGAGGTTAAACACACACTCTAAACAACCAGTAGGTCAAAGAAGAAATTGCAGGATAAATCAGTAAATATCTTGAGACAAATGAAATCAACAACACAACATAGCAAAACTTACAGAGTTTCTCTCTCTAAGTCCAACTCAGCAAATAAATTCATTAACCACTACCACCACCACCCCCAACGAGGGACATGACTCCCAGGGGAATGAATCTCCCTGGCAATGTGGGACATGATGCCCAGGAATGAGCCTGGCCCTGGCAGTGAGGCATTGAAAAAGCCTACTTGACCAAAAGGGAGAAAAGAAAAGAAAGGTAACAAGCAGAGGTCACAGTGGCTGAGAGATCCAAAATAGAGTTGAGAGGCTATCCTGGAGGTTTCTCTTATGCAAGCTCCAGCTAGACATCCCAAATGGCCACAGCACTACTTACTAAAAGTAGTCCCCAAATACCTAGATCCCTACTTGAAATTCTATAGGATGTTGACTTGCTAAGTTTTGTCTCTCAGAGACTTAAATCCACCAGGGTTCCTATGCAAGACAAGTCCTAAAACCCAGAAGCAACAGCCTCTTTAAGAACAACAATCAGATGCAGCCCCCTTCTCCATACTGTCGATACCCCTTTTCACTGTGAACGAGTTATTGTGCTCACTGCCTAGACACCCCTGAAGATGGAGGGAGAGAGAGATTGGGCAAGAGGAAGGGGTAGCAACAAACAAGATGAGATTTAACAAAGGTCTATGAATACTGAAACTTTAGATATAGATATAGATATAGAAAGATATAGATATAGATGCTGGGGTGTTAGAATAGCTGGAAGGAAGTAAATGACATGGTGGAACTGTAACCTATAACATCCTTTGAAATTGCCCTATAGCTATTTGTTGAATTGTGCTTTGAATGTCTTCACCTTTCTGTATATATCCTTATATTGCATAAAAAGGAAGGAACTGAAACTGTGGCACCGTAACCCATAACAATTTTTGAGATTACCTATATAACTGCTTGTTAAACTGTACGCCAAAAGTTAACACCTTTATGTATGTATGTTATGTTTTACAATAATGGAAATAGTTGAAGTTGTGGAACTGTGACCCATGATATTCTTTGAAATTTGCTCTCTAACTGCTTGTTAAATCATACTTTGAAAGTTATCACTGTTATGTATATATATTAAAGTTCACAATTAAAAATGCATTAAAAAAACTTATAGATGCAGTGAAGGAGTGCTGAGAGGGAAATTTATAGCCCTAAATGTCTACATTAAAAAGGAAGAAAGAGCTAAAACCAAAGACCTAACTGAACACTTGGAGAAACTAGAGAAAGAACAGCAAACTAAGCCCAAAGCAAGCAGAAGGAAAGAAATGATGAAGATTAGAGCAGAAATAAATGAAATGGAGGGGGAAAAAATGAGAGAATTGATAAAACCAAAAGTTGGTTCTTTGAGAAGATCAATCAAATCCACAAACTCTTAGCTAGAGTGGCAAAGACAAAAAGAGAGAAGATGCAACTGAATAAAATCAGAAATAAGAGGGGGATCATTACCAAAGACCCTGAAGAAATAGAAAAGATTATAAAAGGATACCATGAACAACTGTATGTTAACAAACTAGACAACTTATATGAAATGGACAATTTCCTAGAAACACATGAACAACCTACACTCAGTCAAGAAGAAAGAGAAGACCTCAACAAACCAATCACAATAAAGAGATTGAATCAGTCTTCAAAAACCTCCCAACAACAAAAAGTCTAGGACCAGAAGGCTTCACAGCCCAAATTTACCAAGCATTTCAAGAAGAATTAATACCAATCCTGCTCAAATTCTTCCAAAAAAAGGAAGAAGAGGGAACAGTACTTAACTCATTCTATGAAGCCAACACCCTAATATGAAAACCTGATAAAAATACTACAAGAAAAGAAAACTAAAGACCAATCTCTCTAACAAATATAGATGCAAAAATCCTCGACAAAATGGGTGCAGATTGAATCCAACAGCACATTAAAAGAATTATGCACCATGACCAAGTGGGTTTTATTCCAGGTATGCAAGGGTGGTTCAACACAGAAAATCAATTAATGTAATACACCAAATTAACAAATTGAAAGGGAAAAACAACATGATCATCTCGACTGATGCAAAAAGGCATTTGACAGAATTCAACATCCATTTTTGATAAAAACACTTTGACAAGTGGGAATTGAAGGAAATTTCCTCAACATGATAGAGGGCATATACGAAAAAACCCAGCTAACATCATACTTGATGGTTAGAGATTGAAAGCTTTCCCTCTAAGATCAGGAACAAGACAAGGATGCCCACTGCCACCACTGTTATCAACATTGTTCAAGAAGTTCTAGCTATAGCAATTAGGCAAGAAAAAGAAATAAAAGGAATCCATTTGGAAAGGAAAAAGCAAAGCTTTCACTATTTGCAGACAACATGATCCTATATCTATAAATTGCTGAAAAAACTACAACAAAGCTATTAGAGCAAATAAATAAGTTCAGCAAAGTGGCAGGATTAAGATCAACACACAAAAATCGGTAGTGTTTCTATTCACTAGTAATGAGCTATCCAAGAAGGTAATCAAGAAAAAAAGTTCCATTTATATTAGCAACTGAAATAATAAAATATCTAGGAAGAAACGTAACCAAGGATGTAAAAGGACCTGCAGACAGAAAACTACAGAACATTGCTATAAGAAATGAAAGAAGACCTAAACAAATGGAAGGACATTCCATGTTCATGATTGGAAGGCTAAATGTCACTGAGATGTCAATTCTACCCAAATTGGTCTACAAATTCAATGGAATACCAATCAAAATTCCAACAGTCTATCTCGCAGAAATGGAAAAGCTAATTATCAGATTTATTTGGAAGGGCAGGGGACATCAAATAGCCAAAAATAACTTGAAAAAGAAGAATGAAGTGGGAGGACTCATGCTTCCTGACTTCAAAGCATATCAATAGCCACAGTGGTCAAAACAGCATGCTACTGGCATAAAGATAGACATTATTGATCAATGAAATTGAATTAAGTATTCAGAAAGAGACTCTCAGATCTACTATGGTCAATTGATTTTTGACAAGGCTCCCAAGTCCACTCAACTGGGACAGAATAGTCTTTTCCATAAATGCGGCTGGGAGAACTGGATATCCATATCCCAAAGAATGAAAGAGGACCCCTCACTCACATCCTATACAAAATTTAATTCAAAATGGATCAAAGACCTAAAAGTGCCAGTAATATAAAACTCCTAGAAGAAAATGTAGGGAAACATATTCAAGCTCTAGTGATAGGCAGTAGTTTCTTAGACCTTATACCCAAAGCACATGCAATGAAAGAAAAAAATAGATAAATGAGAACTCCTCAAAATTGAATACTTCTGTGCTTCAAAAGACTTTATGAAAAGGGTGAAAAGGCAGCCAACTCAATGGGAGAAAATATTTTGAAATCACATATCTGATAAGGGTTTGATAACCAGAATATATAAAGAAATCTTATAACTCAATAATAAAAAGACAAACAACCCAATTGAAAATGGACAAAATACATGAACAGACATTTTTCCAAAGAGGAATTACGAATGGCTAAAAAACTTATGAAGAGCTGCTCATCTTCACAAGCTATTAGGGAAATGAAAATCAAAACCACAATCAGATATCATTCCACACCTACTAGAAAAGCTACTATTAAACAAACAGGAAACTACAGGTGTTGGAGAGGATGTGGGAAATGGGAACACTGATTCACTGCTGGTGGAAATTAAAATGGTAGTCACCGTGCAAGACCATTTGGCAGTTCCTCAAGAAGCGAAGTGTAGAGCTGCCTTATGATCCAGCAATCCCACTACTCAGTATATACCCAGCAGCTATGAAAGCAGGGATACAAACTGACACTTGTACACCGAAGTTCATAGCAGCATTATTCACAATTGCCAAAAGGTGGAAACAACCCAAGTGTCCATCAACCAATGAATCGATAAACAAAATGTGGTATATATATATATTACGGAATGTTATTCAGCAGTGAGAAGGAATGAAGTCCTGGTGCATGTGACAACATGGATGAACATTGAGGACATTATGTTGAGTGAAATAAGCCAGACACAGAAGGACAAATAGTGTATGCTCTCACTAATACGAACTAATTGTAATATGTAAACTCATAGACATAAAATCTAGAATATAGGCTTCCAGGAGATAGAGTGAAGCTAGAGAATGGAAACCAATTGCTTAATACGTGCAGAATGTTTAACTAGGTTGAACTTAAACATTTGGAAATGGATAGTAGTGATGGTAGCATATTATTGTGAATATAACTAACAGTGCTGTGTTGGGTGTAAATGTGGTTGAAAGGGGAAGTTTAGAGTCTTATATGTCACCAGAAAGAAAGATAAAGGTTAAAACATGAGAATGTATAACACAGGGAATTTTGCAGTGGACAATGATGGTGATTAACAGTACAAATATAAAAAAAGTTCTTTCATGAACTAGAACAAATGTAAGATACTATTACAAGGAGTCAATAATAGAGTGGTGTATGGGGAAAATGAACCTATTGCAAAACTGTGGATTATAGTTAACAGTAATATATTAATATTCATTCATCAATAATAACAAATGTGCCACACCAATGCTAGGGGTCAACAACAGAAGCGGGGAGGGGGTATAGGATGTTTGGGTTTTCTTTTTCTTTTTGAGTAATGAAAATGTTCTAAAATTAATTGAGGTGATGAATGCACAGCTATATGATGATAGTGCGAGCCATTGATTGTATACTTTGGATGGATTGTATGGTGTGTGAAAATATCTCAATAAAATTGCATTTTTTTATAAAAAAAAAAGTAACTTTTCAAGAACATGTAAATCTGAATAGTACTTTAATCTTGAAGGACTCAAATCCAAATTCACAAACCATCCTACAGAGAAAACTCCAGCCCATGAAATTTTCACTAAGAAAATCTACCAAATATTTAAGGAAGACTCAATACCAGTCTCACACAAATCATTTCATGAGCTCTCTAAACCTTGGTACCAAAACCTGAGAAAGATATCTCAGTCATGAACAGAACTACAAAAAAAAAAAAAACCACTATAATTTAATTTTTATAATATCCAAACACTGGAAATAATCCAAATATCCGACAATAGAATGGTTAAATAAATTATGGTGTATTCATAAAATGGAATTCTATTCATGGCAGCATCCATAAATGGATGATTCACAAACAATGTGAACAAAAGAAGCCACATGAAAAAAAAAAATGCATGCTGTATCATTCCATTGACATGAAGTCGAAATGGAGAACATCATAAGTCAAGATAGTGATTACCTTTGGGGAGAAGGAGGAAAATGATTAGGAGTGCTGACAATATTCTATTTTTATTTTATCTCAGTGATAATTATATGGTGTTCACTTTGTGATAATTTGTTGATCTGATATTTTGTGCATTTATGTTATCTATGTGTGTTTATACATAAAAAGATATACTAGATGAACACTAACACTTCCTTTCCCCTCCCCCCAAAAAAGTAAGTTGCAGAATATGTTATTAGTGTAAAAATAATTGTGTGTCAGTTTGGAAACACATAGGCAATATTTATATATGAAAACTGTTGGCAGTGTTTAGCTCTAAGATGTAGGGAAGAATTGGAATGGGGTGGGTTTGATGGAGAACTTCCAGCATTTACTCTCTTCGTCTTGTTACTGTTTGAATTTTTCCAACTGTGTGTTGATTTGCTCTTTTGTAAGTATGACAAATCTTCTCGGGAAGATTGAGAAAAGTTGGAAAGATTGGTTGGAAATAAGGAAGAAGAGGACAGGAAGGAAGGCAAGAAAGAATGTCCCTGACAGGGACACTAAGGCTTTGCTTTGGGGCTCTTTAAGAGTACATAATTGGAAATCCAGAGTGGGTGAGGGCAACTCACGTACAGGCAGTCTTAGAAAGGTGTCCTTGGGAGAAGGCCCAGCCCTCAAGGTACCAAGGTAGAAGGCAGGACCCAAATGGCTCTCTGGTACCGGCCTCCAAGTGGCAGAATGGAGCCTGGAAGAGGAGCCACGCGGTGAGGGTGAGGGTCAGGATCAGGGTCAGGGTCAGGGTCAGGGTGACGGTTAGGTTTAGGGTCAGGGTTAGTCCCAGTGTTGACTCCAAGTTTCTTTCTCAGGGACCCTGGGTCTTGCTCCATAACATGGTTCTGTGATATGTTGGTTAGGGTTAGGGTTAGGGTTAGGATTCGGGTTAGGGTTAGAGGTAGGGTTATTTCCAGTGTTGACTCCAAGTTTCCTTCTCAGGGACTTTGTGTCTTGCACTATAACATGGTTTCTGTGCAATGTTAAGGCTAGGGTTAGGGTTAGGGTCGAGGTTGGGGTTGGAGTTTGGGTTGGGGTTAGGGTTAGAGCTAGGGTTAGGATTAGGGTTAGGGTTGGGTTAGTGTTAGTCCCAGTAATGACTCCAAGTTTCCTTCTCAGAGACTCTGTGCCTTGTGCTATAACATTGTTTCTGTGTGATGTTAAGGCTAAATGTATTTAAATAGGAATTTGGAGACTTGTTTTAGTGTTTTAGTTAGGGTTAGTGTTAGGGTTATGGTTGGCATTAGTGTTAGGGTTAGGGTTAGTCCCAGTAATGACTCCAAGTTTCCTTCTCAGAGACTCTGTGCCTTGTTCTATAACATTGTTTCTGTGAGACGTTAAGGCTAAAAGTATTTAAATAGGAATTAGGAAACTTGTTCTAGTGTTTCAGTCCTGATTTCAAAGCACTTCTTGAGTAAAATGCCTGTTTTCGGAATCTTAATCAGCCAGTTGAAGAGTTAGGACTTCCCTTGTCACTGTAAGTGCCCCTGGGGGTAGGTAGGAACAGACCTCTCAAGGAAGTCCATTTTCAGTTCCAAAGGATAGATGGTGAAACCCTTCAAGGTAACGTCATTGATCTGAACAGATCCAATTATTCCTGCAGGTGGGAGGTAGGAAAGAGAATGTGAGCAAGGCGTGAATGATCTCCATCGTCAGGACAAAGAAATGCAGAACTTCTGACAAGGGTTCACCTGCAAAGGCATATGGTTGTCCAACCTGCCTATGACCAAAGGGTTCTCATTGTCTGTCTCCTCTGAGTACATACTACCAAGAAAGTTCCCCATCAGTATAAGAACTTTCCGTGAAATTCCCGAAAGGAGCCTGGTCATTGCTCCAGGACAAGGCTGCATAAAAATCTAAGAAGGCTCCATTTCTCAAGTATTGCAGAGCACTAGATGAGGGCAGAAGGGCAGGGAAGGTACACATGAGAAAACGTCACCTGCAGCATTTTGAAAAGCAGGAGGGCAGCAAAGGGTGCACAAGCCTCTAGGGCAGAAGGAAAAGTGTACATGGAGAAAAATGCTCCTGACATTGAGCCCTCGATTCTTTCTTATCCCAAAGTTACAGCTACAAATTTCCTCTAAGAAAGGAAAGCTAGCTTTTTCACTATGACTTATTAATTTAAAAATTAATTGGGGAGGAAATTTAGGGAAAGGATTTAATTGAGAGGGTGGCATCCAACAAATCTGCTCCACTTTCCTGCCTTGGAGAACCTGAGGAGGCAGGAGAGAGATCGGGAAAGGGTTTGCACAGGTATCCACTGCTTGATGGGCCCTATTTTTCCCTCCCAAACACACCACAGTCCATCAGCCCAGGGTCTGAGTGACTCTGAAGAGAAGTTACAACCTGCTTCTCAGGCCCACAGCCCACCTTTCTTCTGCTCTTGAATTTTCCATGAAAAATTGACTCGTCCTTGATTCTCCACCAGGATCCTCAGAAGTTGGCAGCCCTGCTTGGGACAAACCAGTTAGGGCCACTCAGGGCTTTTACTATTGTGGTTAACTGAATTAAGTACCCCAATTTAGACATGTTCTTAATCAGCACTCCTGCACATGGGAAACCATTGTAAATAGGGCCTCTTGAAGACGTTGTTTTCAGTTAAGGCGTAGCCCAACTGAATGAGGGTGAGTTTTAGTCTGGATTACTGGAGGCCTTGGAAGGAGAAGAAACTAGAAGCCAGGAGTCAGAGAAAGCCAGAAGGAGGAGCCAGAAGCTGGAGGTCAGTAAAAATTGGAAGAGCAGACACAAGGAGTGAGAGATCACCACGTGACAGGAGGTGGAAATGTAAGACAAGGGACCTCAAGGATTGCAGCCAGCCAGCACCAGAACACTACAGACTGTGGGGAGAAAGCATTTCCTTGCCGACACTTTGCTTTTAGACTTCTAGCCTCCAAAACCATGGGTCAATAAATTCTTGTTGTTAAACCAAACCATTGTGTGGTATTTGTCACAGCAGTCTGGTAAACTAAGACAACTATAGAACCTGCTCTTTTCTCTGCGTTCCAAGATGCAAGACAAATAAGCAGAGACTACAAGGCTTCAGAACAATACAATCCTTAGCTCTCTTAAGGACCCATCCGTGTTCCTGTTTGCCTCCTCCCCACTAATTGTCCTATTAGGAAAGGCAGAGGGAATGTATCAGAGACCAGAACTGGGACTGATGGTCGAAACAGAAGAACATCCAATGGGGAAGTTCTGCTCACTCTAAAGCACATATCTTGTAGCTCCTGATGCACCCAGGCCTGGAGAAAGCAAGTGTATATATATCCTTACATGCTTTCTGCTAGGATGCTAAATGAGGAGCTATACAAAAGGGTAGTGGTTGAGAAAAGAGACTGTCCATCTAAGGACAAGGTGCATATGCATCTAAGTGGGAGGTTGAGGGACGCACCCAGACTCTTGAATTACTTACCCTGAAGTCAGGAATGCTCAACATCCTATTACCGTCCTTGAGAACACCTATAATTGTCTCATTCAAAAAGATCTGCAAAAGAAGAGCCAACATGAGACTGTGCTTCTCTAATCTGATGTTGAAGAGCTGCTCTTGAAAAGTGTCATTTCGCTGGGCTTACATTTTTATTCTTAAATTGTGGCATAGTGTTCAGCTGTACATCATGGCATGTATATAAATGTGAATTTGTAACCACATCAAAGCCTGAATGAAATATTAATTGCATTGTACATTTTCTGCATGCCTTTACAAACCTTAATACATGCTCCTCTTTCATGTTTTTGTCAACTTACTAAAGATTTTTTTTTTTTTTTTGGAGGGACTGGTTCTCTATTTCAAAAAGAAATTTGTCAATTTTCAGTATCAAAAGAGTTGCATTATTGGTTTCTCTTTCTCCCAATCTGCCCCCAAAAGAGACCACACCAAGGAGGGTACATTTTAAGCCAACAAGCTGCAGGATGCACACCTAACAGACCTCGCCGAAACCTCACCAAAAAGGGGGAACCTGGGTGGGGAAAGGAATTGTAAAAGACCAGCATACTGCCAGCCCAGACAGTAGAGAGCACTCACAGCCAGATGGGGTGGCCAGTGCTGCACAACCCCAAAGAAGCAAAGTTTCAAAATAATATAAAATTTAAAAAAAGTTTTGTACATAAGCTATTCAAGATTTCTCCAGCACTGGCTGATACAAAGCATGAGATGGCACTTTTAAGAGACAGCAGCTTCAGACCCAGAAAAGGGTGATGTTTCATATGGCTAAATCAGTGACAAAAATGTAATTTTCTTTACTTTCCTTTTTTAAAGGGAGGGAGGAGAGTACATCAGTGGTCACCCCAACATAAGGGGCACATGATCCATTCTGTAGCTGTTGGGGAGGGGGTAGAGAAAGGAGGGGACAAAGATTTGGTCCCAGACAGAGGTCACCATATTAATTTGGTCATTTTGATGAGGAAAATAAATAAATAAACTTGCCCAAGATACCTTAAAGCTGAAAACCTGAACAGTACTTTTTTTTTTTTTTTTAAGCTAACTCCTGGAATCACCTTTCTGGTTTGGCTAGTGCTTTGTATAGAGCAATGAGGTTTCCGACAATGGAGTCTTTTCCTGGACTATGTTCGGTTCTCAGTGAGGCAGGCCCATACCTCTTTCTCTCCTCTATGGAGAGAGCAATATGTATTAAGCTGAAAAGTTACCTTCCAAAAAGGAGAGGGATTAGATTGCTGCTTCAGAGCTGTGGAATTATTTGGAACATTTTACAAATGATTGCTACCACAACAAAAAGGGGGTAATTACAAAATGTATACATCACAACATGCTTTTAAAGATACTTGCATTGTGCTCACATTCCCTTAAATGTTGTTCCCAAAGGTGCTTAGCCTCTAGCCTAGCAGCAATCTCTGGGAGAGGCAGAGGCAGTTTGGTGAAAAACACACAGGGCCAGGGATGGGTGGGTGGGTGTATGGGTGTACAGCGAGAGGAGAAAGCAGCCTTCCAGTTAAAGATCAGCCCTCAGTTTAAAGGTCAGCTTTGGGCAGGCCGGCCTCAGGAGGAGTCGGGGTGAAAGGGAGGAGCAGCGCCAGGGCGGGACTGGGGTGCTGTACATCTCATTCAGGTCAAGCAGAGTCTGGTCCAGCATTCTTTGTGTACAGAAGTGCTCCTCTTTGGTGCATTTCAGTTTATCTTCCAAATCATCAATTGTCTTTTCCAGCTTGGCTACTGATCTCTCAGCAAACTCAGCACGGGTCTCTGCCTCCTTAAGTTTATCAGTAAGAATCTTTATCTCTTCTTCATATTTGTCTTCTTTTTGAGAGTACTTTTCTTCAGCAACACTCAGACACTTCAGGTTCTGGTCCATCAGTCTGATCTGCTCATCCATCTCTTGGCAATGGGACTCTGCCAGCTCAGCTCGTTCCTCAGTACGTTCCAAGTCCCCTTCAATAATCACCAACTTAGGAGCCACCTCCTCGTACTTCCGATCTGCCTCTTCTGCAATGTGTTTAGCTTCTTTGAGTTGGATTTCCTGGAGTTCCATCTTTTCTTCATCTTTTAAACCCCGGTTTTCAATAACCTTCATACCTCTCTCGCTCTCATCAGCAGCTTTCTCCGCTTCCTCCAATTTTTGCACGGCAGTGGCCAGGCGCTCCTGAGCATGGTCCAGCTCCTCTTCAACCAGTTGGATCCGACAGTTCAAGGAGGCCACCTCAGCCTCAGCCTGCTCCCGGGCCCGCCTTTCTCCTTCCACTTCCCGCTGGAGGCGCTCAGCTCTCTCCTCAGCATCATCTGCCTGTTGCTGTAGAACCTGGATCTTGCACTTCACCGCCTCGATGGTGGTGATCCTGGCCATGGTGCCCACCCAACAATCGCTTGCACTCAGGTTCTTGCCTCCTCCACTCGGCTTTGCAGCCGCTTCTCCCTAAAGATTATTACTTTGATATACATAAGGCTGTCAAAACAGTTGCATGCTCTGTTCTGCTCTGAAGGCATTTCTGGATCATATTTGCTTTGCTATTTCTAAAAAGAATGTTTATCATCTTCTCTTTCTCTTCCTTTCACTACCCTCTCCCCTTTTCTCCCCCAAAACGTGTACTTCATCTCACACCTGTAAAGTATTAGTAAGGAAAATATGTAAAAAGATGTCATTGTCTTTGCCATTTATTATGTCATCTGTCCTGCCATTTTATCCTCAAAAAAGTAGTTAATAATTTAACATTTTATGTAGCATGTATTTCATATTGTTCATATTTATAAAATATTGTTCCTATTTAAAACATTGTTAATACTCATAAACTTAATGCTATTCTCAGAAGATCCCATCAAATTTAAATGTAATTTATATAGAGACTAGGGAAATTTGTATTAATTCTGTTTCCTCCTCTGAACTTTTCATTTCTTCATCTGATTAAATACAGGAGCTCAAGTACCATCTTTCTTTCAAAATGACTTTTTTACTTGGATTTAGTTAACACAGTTTTTCCAGCTGTTTTTTTTATAGAAAGTCAAAAAGAAATAAACCAAATCATACTCATTGTGTTGAAGAAAAAAAAAAGTAACCACAAAGATGGGACACATGGTCGACCTATTACACTCGGTCTGGTCAAAAACTGAGATTAGTCTCTCAAAAGAAAGAATAAAAGATCACCGCAGATGGGGAAGGGTTTGGCAATTACAATGTCTCCCTGCACAATGTGATCTGAATGGAGTGGATTGGCTCTTGGCATCCATTCCCTCCTCCTGCTGAGCCCCCGTGTGCTGCAGAGGCTGGAGTGCTGAAAAACACACTTAGAGTTCACATGATTTAACATAGACCCATCAGTTGTGCATGTGGGGAATTTCAATGGCAGAAGTGAGGCAGACACTACATTTTCTGCTTCTTGCATTTCTGTTGGTAAACACAATCACTGGTGGGTAGGTTTGCCTGCACCCTGTGAGCAGAGGCTCCCTTGACCAGTTATGAGCCTCACAGAGTTGAGATGCATTTAGCCACACAGAGCCTCAACCAGCATCCTTCTTCCCTCTGCATCCAAGTACCATCATCACAACTTCTTCCAGGCCCAAGAACCCACCATGCTCTTTTTTTTCACCTTAGCCTTAACACTGTTCATCTGCTGGAAATGTTCTTCATTGCTTTCTCCAATTCTCTAACTCTGGCTTATCATCAAGTGTCCATGTAGGCAGCATGTCAAAGTTAAGCCTGTCCTGACCCCCGGAACATGGGTTAGGAACTCACCTGAGCACCCACTTCTCCAGTTCTTCCCATCATAGCACTTAGGACACTGACGTTGCCTATACTGACGTTGATTCTCCATCAGACTTAGGTTGTGATCCATCTGAAAGCAATCCTATTTGGCTTACTTTGTATTCCTGGTGCCCAACACATAGTAGGTGCTTAACAGTATCAACAAATAATAAAGTTGACCAGTTACTAAAATCCCTCCACAACAGCAGAGTGAAGCTAAAATTTTGCTTACCACCACAGACAGCCTGCTTGACCCCTACCTGGGCCGTATCATGAACACGAGCATGGAGAAGCCCTCCAGAGCAGATGGAAGTCTCATAAAGTATGAATCCATAGGATTGGCCACTTCCTTGGTTTATAGGAAGATTCTCCATGTTGATTGGTACATGCGATTCGACAGTCTGGAAAGGAGACATGGCAGGAACCAGAGATAGAGAGATGAGAAGTCCAAAATCTTCTTTCCAGGACCCTCATTGCTTTTTATTCTACCACTTAATGGTCCCCAGGACTTCTTTGGATGGGAAATACTATGTGATAACAAGTGCTTTGTGATAATGCTCTTGTGTTTCATGTCTCAACTAGGAAACTAAGTGGATGGTGAGGGAATGGTGAAGGGGGAACAATTGTTGCAATCATGAGATTTGATTAACAGGGTAAATAAATTATACTCTAAGGTATCTGGAGTCTAGGGATGAGTTCTTCAATTCACTCAGCAAACATTCATTTAGCATCCATGTCTGAAGCAGTGATGGAGGAGGTGAAACTAATGTGAATCCAAGAGTTACATTTTTCAAACAATTGTCACCTTTCCTTCAAAATAAGATGAGCAGTCTAATTTTAAGGGGGAAGCAGAGGACCACAGAAGTTCAGTGGTTTGGCCCAGTTGTTGGTGAAATGAAGACAGAACTCCGTTTCATGGGCTCTGAGCTCAGCAGCCTTTCCCATATGGACCACGCAGTCCCACATAACAACATTCACCCTGATGGTAGAGCTTAAGTTCACCTCAGCTGGGAAATGGGATTCTCTACTGCACTGCTACCTCCCCATCTACTCTTCAAGTTCAACCCGCTTCACAGTCCACCCTGAAGGAGCTTGTGGTTCTTGCCCCACAGTTCTGAATATGGACAAAATGCACAGGAGTAGTTTTCATACTCCTCCATAATGAGTTCCTAGAGGGAATCTCTACCCTGTGGCTTAAGCCTTCTCCCCCATCTCTCCAATGGCCACCCCAGCGTCCCGGTGGTACTCACTTCATTTAAATACTGTAGGACGTCCCACAGTGGCAAGTAGAGTGATGGTGTCACTGAAGGGTACACAGCCTTGAGAACAGTGTGAGGCAAGTGGGGCAGGGGAGGTGCTGCAACGACAAGGGGCATGGGTGAAAAGCATGTGAAACAATCATCCTCTCCTCTGAGCTTCCCATCCCTACCCATGAACTCTCCCAGAGCCAGTGGGAGAAAGGTGCCTCTCCAAGAGTGATGATTGACAGGCAATAACTAACTTGGGAGCCTTTCTGTAGACATAGATACCTCAAAGACACAGAGACCTCTAAGGCTTATGCCAGTTCTATTCACAGACAAGGCCTCATAGCAAGCAAGAATGCTACCCTACCCCTTTCGGCAACACCTCTGCTTACTCAATTTCTAACACATAGTACATGGTGAATCAATTTTATTTGAATAAACAAAATTAAATAGGAAGATTATGCTGTTGTATGCCACGAGCTTGCAATGTCATATGCTGTACCTGGAATTTTGCAGACAGTAACTTACTCTTCCCCATCACCATAGGAGATGAATATTATTGCCTTCATGTCTCATTGGAGAAACTGAGGCCAAGAGGGCCTAACATCATGTATGCAAAACTACACACCATTTAAGGGGGAAACCAGGATTTGAGGATCTTAAGCCCTCCATTGCATCTCTCCCTTTCCTCACCCTTCCATGGGACACGGAGCCCTCATGAGGAGGGCCATCCCTCCAATGTACATGGCTGCTGAGTACCTAAGACGGATCCAAGGAGTTTTCGAAGCTTGAAGTATTTTTCTGTGTAATCCCCAGCCTCCGTCAGCACAGCATCATAGTCTGCAAGATACCCAGGGACCTGTCATCACCTTCCCCCAGTCCTCCACAGCAGTCCCTGCCATGGCAGAGGGCCATGGGAGTTTCCAGAACTGGGCGTGGGACAACACCCCACAAGCATTTCTGGCACAGGATGGACCAGAAGAGACACCTTTTCCCCGTCTTCTGGAAACTCTCCATCTCACATGAGGTGCAGGCTGGAATGCCCCTCCAGAATACTTCCTTCAACCTTTAATGGGATCTGAGGATGTTTGGGACCAGATCAACCTTGCACTTAACTTTCTAATCCCACTCATTTCTTTTCTCCATCTGGATTGCCCAGCTGCACCAATATGGGCACATACACCATCACCACTGTATCCTGTCTACACTGGAAGGTAAAAAGTGACTTGCTCAAGACCAGGGGCTGATATACCAGAGGAGGAAAGCAGAGCCAGTAATGCCCCAGACAGCCCCGTTTATTGTAAATGGTAGACTATTGGGGCATTAAGTTCACAGAAGAAAGTAAAATCAATATGAAAATCCTGAAAACCCTGCCATGCAGCAGGGTCAAGAACCCAACAATGCCAGAACATGCTGCTAGAGCCTCCTCTAGAAACCTCCATGCCACCCATGCTGGGGAAGTGACAGTCAGCAAGCACTTGCCGTAGCTGGTGACAACGCCTCTGTGTTTCTCAAAGTGTGTGGCCCCGTTCATGAAACCAAAGTTGGTCCCACCATGGAACATATATGTGTTGAAGGAGATATCAGCTTTGATAAATTCAGACACAGTTTCTTCAACCTCTGTGGAGAGAGACGATGAGAACTTAGAGAAATTAAGAGGAGACACTCCCAACCCCTCCCCACAATCAAATTGTTTTTTTCATTCAGTCTCCACTAAGATTCCAACCAGGAAATGGATGCAAGGGACCAGAACTACATACAAGACCAAGTCCTGTCAAGGCCCTTGTTTAATAATTTTTCCCAGGGATAATTATCAGAGAAATGCATGAATGAGCCGTGACTCAGGGCTATCTCAGGATCAAAAACTGCAAAACACTTACCCTCCGCATTTGTAGTCATGTGCTTATTTCCCCATGTGTCGAACCAACCGACCCAGAATTCCATAACCATAATAGGCTTATTCCTCTAGAAACAAACCAAATTAAATACTAAATCTGGTAGGTCAGGTGAGAAACAAAAAGACAAATCAGAAAAACTGAATGCAACCGATGAGAATTTGAGGAACATGAACTTTCCACCTCTTTCCCAATTTAGCACTTGCCCTTTTTGACCCCAAATTCTTGATTCGCCCTCCCCCTTCCCACCCATTACACCTTGGCATCATCCTTATCTTTGGTGGCTCCACCCCTCATAACACCCTTGGCCTCCAGACTCCTTCTAGCATTTTGTGCTCTCCTTGTATGCCTGGATAACACCACAATCATTTCAACCTGAACTGTTTGAATGGCTGGTGTTGAAAGAATTGAGTTTGGAAGTTCAGGGGCCTCACTGCAATTCCTTCTGCAGGAACTGAGGCTCAGAGATAACACCACCCAGTCACAGCAGAGCTATGATTCAAATCCAGGTCTGGGCTAAGTTGTCCATTAGTATATAGTTTATTTTCTCTGTTTCTTTATTTCATTTTATTCTACCTCATAGGTGTTGGAGTGTCTACTGCAGTAATGTTTCTATTAATATCTTTTTTATTTTTAACAGTGCTTCCATTGTATATTTTTGCAAATAATCAATTCGTAAATGGTATGTCTTTACGGATTATACCTTTTTTATATAAAATAACTACTACCACATTAAACTTGACCAATACTTACTGAACTCGTACTATGTGGTGGGCACTGTTCTAAGTACTTCATTTAATTTGCACTGTGCAACAACCCTGCAGGGTAGGTGCTATCAGTCTCCATTTTACAAGTGAAGACACTGAACTTAGGTAACTCCTCCAAGGCCACGCAGCTAGGAAAAGTCTCAACCAGGCAGCCTCACTCCAGAATCCATACTCTCAACCACCACACTTATTGTTTCTTGTTTGTAAAGGGCTTATTATCTAAAACTAAAAGAACACACACTAAAGCAATATATTTCCCAAAACTGCTGAACTAAGTCTTGCCTAAAATCATAGGCCTTTCTTTCTTTTAAAATTTTAAAATTCAGCCTGGTGCCTGCATTCCACTTCCAGCCTGGCATTTTCAAGGCTGCAGGGAACGGGTGATATCTTCTCCCCAGCAGGTCTAGTGGTTTTATAGCATGTATACTGGAATGGAAGATCACAGCTGGCTTCTCTGGGTAATATTTCAGGCATCCACAGCGCACATTTGTTTAGCATTCTCAACTCCACTCCTGGAGACCCTAGTACCCTGCTTGGACCTAAAGTTCCCGCAACTGTATGCTAAGCCTGAACTCTCCCTATCCCCCATATCCAACATCATCTTCTGTCTTGGTTTATTCCCTCATTTTCCGCATCCTCCCAGCACTTCCATAGGAAGGGTACAAGGAAAATAAATTTTCTGAGTTCTTAAGTAGTCTGAAAATGTCTTTATCCTACCCATATACTTGATTAATATTTAGAATGAGTCAAATTCTCAGTTGAAATTCATTATCCTCAGGAATCTAAAGGCACATTCCATTGTTTGCCATCATCCAGTGCTGATATTAAAAACCCTCTACCTTTCTGATTCCCACTGCTTGGAATGTAAGCCTATCATGTTTTCTCTCAGTAAGTGTTAATGTCATAATGTGGCTCTTTTTTGATCATTCTAGTGAGCGATGTTCTTCAGTGATGGCAAATTTTCTTTTGTTACCTATTTGTAATTTTCTTTATTCTGTGTT
The DNA here is from genome assembly GCF_015220235.1 of Choloepus didactylus. Lineage (NCBI taxonomy): Eukaryota > Metazoa > Chordata > Mammalia > Pilosa > Megalonychidae > Choloepus > Choloepus didactylus. The sequence goes on along the minus strand of NC_051312.1, from coordinate 154,729,174 downwards.
CTTTGTTCTTTCTTTTGGAAACTACTATTATTAAGATGTTGGGCCTCCTGAATTGATCCTCTAAGACATTTTCCTTGTCTAATATTTTACATCTTGTTGGCTTTTTGTACTATTTCTAAGAGATTTCCTCAACTTTACCTTCCAACTCATATTTAATTTTTAATCTCAATATCAGATCTTAATTTCAAGGAGTTATTTTTGGTTTTCTGTTTCTATTGCTTTTTCTTAACAGCCTGCTCTTCTCCCATGGATAAACAATCTTAACACCTCTGTCTGTGCATATTAAGGAACATTTTTAGCATTAAGTTCTGCTTCCTGAATTAACTTTATATTTCCTGGTTTCCTTTCTCTTCTCTATTTGTAGTTTAATTATTTTCTCATTAGTGTCTTTTATTAAATGAATGCTGATCCCTGATTTTCTGTTTATATTTAAGAAAGAAGACTGTTTGGCCTTGAAGTGATACTACACTATTAGCGTGCCTGCTGTTCTCCTCTCAGAAATCCTCAAAATCAAAATGAGGAATGAGAAATAGAAACACAAACACCGTCTTTCATGAATCTAACAGACACCTGAAACTTCAAGATATGAAGTAGGAGGAAGGAGTACCCAAAACACTGCAATCTATTAGGACAATGGAAAATGGAGAGAGAAGATGTTCATGTAGAAGACATTAGGAAAGGCCAGCAGCAGATTTCTTCCAAGAAAGGAGCACATTCTATAGTGTAATACGAACAACTTCTAATCTGCAGTTACAGAGTGTGGCGCACAAGCTGGCAAAAGGACTACATTCTGCATAATTCAATGTAGCAGCAACCTAGAAGGAAGTAATGCTGAATAATCACAGATAAGAGCTATCCATAGGAAGAAGTATGCTTGCGAAATATTTCAAAGCCGTCCTGCCATTCTCAACTGGCCCAGGAGGAGGGGTCATCAGAGGAAGAGGGAGATAAGCAAAGAAAATCAGAGTTTTTCCCTGGGTCAAGAGTGTGCCATCAAGCGTACTGCCAGTTAGGAACACAGTCATGTGCTCTCTCTCACATGAACTTCTCAAGTACCTGGGCTGAGAACAGCTCATCTCAATCAAAGATTCGAGTACGTAAAATATATTTACAAGAAAGAAAGGGAAAAAAACAACAGGAAAAGAAATCATAGAACATAATTATAGAACATAGAACAAAACTGTGGCCTAAATATATTGTTATAAAGTTCAAAACTTCAATGAAACAATCACCTTTAAAAGTCAAGAGCATAAACACAACTACAAGGAAGACACAGTAAGAAAATATGAGGCACTAAAATATGACCTGGAAGAATTTTTAAAATAAGCAGAAAACATATACAACAAATCTCACAAATTAAGTCAAAACTGGAAGGAGCTAAAGGGAAAATAAATACCATAAAGGATATGGAGAATAAGGTAGTGAAAAGTGAACCAAATTAAACAGAAATGAACAGAGAGTAGAAAGGATTTGAGAGAAAATGGGATGAATGAAATGTGAAAGAGAGAAGAGTTTCTCAATACACATAACTTGTGTCCCTGAAGAGAATAAACCAAATAACAACAACAACAACAAAACTAATGATATGGATTAACCTGCTCATGGAAGACAAGCGAAGGAGATGGATAAACCATAATGTCATCTTAGATATAGCTGAAAAGAGAGTCAGTGAATGTGAAGATAACTCAGAAGAAAGTATGCAAAAGACAGCCCACAGAGGCAAAAATATACAACTAATTAAAGAGACATAAATAGGAAGGAATAACATAACTTTAGTTGGAATCCCAGAGATAGGGGAGTGAGACAATAGGGCAGAAGCAATATCTGGAGAGACACTAGTTGAGAATATACAGATTCAAGGAGCCCAACAAATTCCAAGAAAAATAAATAAAAAGATATACACACACAGACTTGCAGACAAAAAAATTCTTAATAGCATACAAAATGGGAGAAATTATCATCACAAGAGCAACAGTTGGTCTGACAGAAGTCATCTCTCTCAGTAACTGATAGAGCAGGCAAAAAAAAATCAGTTAGGAAATAAAAATTAGAACACAATAAACAAAATTGACATTAAAAACTTACAGAGAGGAAGAGGCAAGATGGCAGACTGGTGAGCTGTATGTTTTAGTTACTCCTCCAGGAAAGTAGGTAAAAAGCCAGGAACTGCGTGGACTGGACACCACAGAGCAATCTGTCTTTGGGCATACTTCATACAACACTCATGAAAACGTGGAACTGCTGAGATCAGCGAAATCTGTAAGTTTTTGCGGCCAGGGGACCCGCGCCCCTGCCTGCCAGGCTCAGTCCCGGGGGAGGAGGGGCTGTCAGCGCTGGGAAGGAGAAGGGAGAATTGCAGTGGCTGCTCTTACCGGAAACTCATTCTACTGATTCAAACTCCAACCATAGATAGACTGAGGCCAGACACCAGAGACTCTGAGAGCAGCCAGCCCAGCAGAGAGGAGACAGGCATAGAAAAAAAACAACACGAAAAACTCCAAAATAAAAGCAGAGGATTTTTGGAGTTCTGGTGAACACAGAAAGGGGAAGGGCGGAGATCAGGCCTTGAGGCGCATATGCAAATCCCGAAGCAAGGCTGATCTCTCTGCCCTGGGCACTTTTCCTTAATGGCCCTGGTTGCTTTGTCTATTAGCATTTCAATAACCCATTAGATCTCTGAGGAGGGCCGTTTTTTTTTTTTTTTTTTTTTTTTTTAAATCCTTTTTGCTTTTTCTAAAACAATTACTCTAAGAAGCTCAATACAGAAAGCTTCAAAGAATTGAAATTTGGGCACGTCAAGTCAAGAGCAGAACTAAGAGAGCTCTGAAACAAAAGGCAATAATCCAGTGGCTGAGAAAATTCACTAAACAACACAACTTCCCAAGAAAAGGGGGGTGTCCGCTCACAGCCACCATCCTGGTGGACAGGAAACACTCCTGCCCATTGCCAGCCCCATAGCCCAGAGCTGCCCCAGACAACCCAGTGTGACGGAAGTGCTTCAAATAACAGGCACACACCACAAAACTGGGCGTGGACATTAGCCTTCCCTGCAACCTCAGCTGAATGTCCCAGAGCTGGGAAGGGGGAGCAGTGTGAATTAACAGAGCCCCATTCAGCCATCATTTGAGCAGATTGGGAGCCTCCCAACACAGCCCAGCAGCCCAGAACTGCCCTGGGGGGACGGCACTCACCTGCGACATAGCACAGTCATCCCTCAACAGAGGACCCGGGGTGCACAGCCTGGAAGAGGGGCCCACTTGCAAGTCTCAGGAGCCATACGCCAATACCAAAGACTTGTGGGTCAGTGGCAGAGACAAACTGTGGCAGGACTGAACTGAAGGATTAGACTATTGCAGTAGCTTTAAAACTCTAGGATCATCAGGGAGATTTGATTGTTAGGGCCACCCCCCCTCCCCGACTGCCCAGAAACACGCCCCACATACAGGGCAGGCAACACCAACTACACACGCAAGCTTGGGACACCAATTGGGCCCCACAAGACTCACTCCCCCACTCACCAAAAAGGCTAAGCAGGGGAGATCTGGCTTGTGGAGAACAGGTGGCTCGTGGACGCCACCTGCTGGTTAGTTAGAGAAAGTGTACTCCACGAAGCTGTAGATCTGATAAATTAGAGATAAGGACTTCAACTGGTCTACAAACCCTAAAAGAACCCTATCAAGGTCAGCAAATGCCACGAGGCCAAAAACAACAGAAAATTATAAAGCATATGAAAAAACCAGACGATATGGATAACCCAAGCCCAAGCACCCAAATCAAAAGACCAGAAGAGACACACCTAGAGCAGCTACTCAAAGAACTAAAGATGAACAATGAGACCCTAGTACGGGATATGAAGGAAATCAAGAAGACCCTAGAAGAGCATAAAGAAGACATTGCAAGACTAAATAAAAAAATGGATGATCTTATGGAAATTAAAGAAACTGTTGACCAAATTAAAAAGATTCTGGACACTCATAGTACAAGACTAGAGGAAGTTGAACAACGAATCAGTGACCTGGAAGACGACAGAATGGAAAATGAAAACATAAAAGAAAGAATGGGGAAAAAAATTGAAAAACTCGAAATGGACCTCAGGGATATGATAGATAATATGAAACGTCCGAATATAAGACTCATTGGTGTCCCAGAAGGGGAAGAAAAGGGTAAAGGTCTAGGAAGAGTATTCAAAGAAATTGTTGGGGAAAACTTCCCAAATCTTCTAAACAACATAAATACACAAATCATAAATGCTCAGCGAACTCCAAATAGAATAAATCCAAAAAAACCCACTCCGAGACATATACTGATCACACTGTCAAACATAGAAGAGAAGGAGCAAGTTCTGAAAGCAGCAAGAGAAAAGCAATTCACCACATACAAAGGAAACAGCATAAGACTAAGTAGTGACTACTCAGCAGCCACCATGGAGGCGAGAGGGCAGTGGCACGATATATTTAAAATTCTGAGTGAGAGGAATTTCCAGCCAAGAATACTTTATCCAGCAAAGCTCTCCTTCAAATTTGAGGGAGAGCTTAAATTTTTCACAGACAAAGAAATGCTGAGAGAATTTGCTAACAAGAGACCTGCCCTACTGGAGATACTAAAGGGAGCCCTACAGACAGAGAAACAAAGACAGGACAGAGAGACTTGGAGAAAGGTTCAGTACTAAAGAGATTCGGTATAGGTACAATAAAGGATATTAATAGAGAGAGGGAAAAATATGGCAAACATAATCCAAAGGATAAGATGGCCGATTCAAGAAATGCCTTCACGGTTTTAACGTTGAATGTAAATGGATTAAACTCCCCAATTAAAAGATATAGATTCACAGAATGGATCAAAAAAAATGAACCATCAATATGTTGCATACAAGAGACTCATCTTAGACACAGGGACACAAAGAAACTGAAAGTGAAAGGATGGAAAAAAATATTTCATGCAAGCTACAGCCAAAAGAAAGCAGGTGTAGCAATATTAATCTCAGATAAAATAGACTTCAAATGCAGGGATGTTTTGAGAGACAAAGAAGGCCACTACATACTAATAAAAGGGGCAATTCAGCAAGAAGAAATAACAATCGTAAATGTCTATGCACCCAATCAAGGTGCCACAAAATACATGAGAGAAACATTGGCAAAACTAAAGGAAGCAATTGATGTTTCCACAATAATTGTGGGAGACTTCAACACATCACTCTCTCCTATAGATAGATCAACCAGACAGAAGACCAATAAGGAAACTGAAAACCTAAACAATCTGATAAATGAATTAGATTTAACAGACATCTACAGGACATTACATCCCAAATCAACAGGATACACATACTTTTCTAGTGCTCATGGAACTTTCTCCAGAATAGATCATATGCTGGGACATAAAACAAGCCTCAATAAATTTAAAAAGATTGAAATTATTCAAAGCACATTCTCTGACCACAGTGGAATACAATTAGAAGTCAATAACCATCAGAGACTTAGAAAATTCACAAATACCTGGAGGTTAAACAACACACTCCTAAACAATCAGTGGGTTAAAGAAGAAATAGCATGAGAAATTGCTAAATATATAGAGACGAATGAAAATGAGAACACAACATACCAAAACCTATGGGATGCAGCAAAAGCAGTGCTAAGGGGGAAATTTATAGCACTAAACGCATATATTAAAAAGGAAGAAAGAGCCAAAATCAAAGAACTAATGGATCAACTGTAGAAGCTAGAAAATGAACAGCAAACCAATCCTAAACCAAGTACAAGAAAAGAAATAACAAGGATTAAAGCAGAAATAAATGACATAGAGAACAAAAAAACAATAGAAAGGATAAATATCACCAAAAGTTGGTTCTTTGAGAAGATCAACAAGATTGACAAGCCCCTAGCTAGACTGACAAAATCAAAAAGAGAGAAGACCCATATAAACAAAATAATGAATGAAAAAGGTGACATAACTGCAGATCCTGAAGAAATTAAAAAAATTATAAGAGGATATTATGAACAACTGTATGGCAACAAACTGGACAATGTAGAAGAAATGGACAATTTCCTGGAAACATATGAACAACCTAGACTGACCAGAGAAGAAATAGAAGACCTCAACCAACCCATCACAAGCAAAGAGATCCAATCAGTCATCAAAAATCTTCCCACAAATAAATGCCCAGGGCCAGATGGCTTCACAGGGGAATTCTACCAAACTTTCCAGAAAGAACTGACACCAATCTTACTCAAACTCTTTCAAAACATTGAAAAAAATGGAACACTACCTAATTCATTTTATGAAGCTAACATCAATCTAATACCAAAACCAGGCAAAGATGCTACAAAAAAGGAAAACTACCGGCCAATCTCCCTAATGAATATAGATGCAAAAATCCTCAACAAAATACTTGCAAATCGAATCCAAAGACACATTAAAAAAATCATACACCATGACCAAGTGGGGTTCATTCCAGGCATGCAAGGATGGTTCAACATAAGAAAAACAATCAATGTATTACAACACATTAAAAACTCGAAAGGGAAAAATCAATTGATCATCTCAATAGATGCTGAAAAAGCATTTGACAAAATCCAACATCCCTTTTTGATAAAAACACTTCAAAAGGTAGGAATTGAAGGAAACTTCCTCAACATGATAAAGAGCATATATGAAAAACCCACAGCCAGCATAGTACTCAATGGTGAGAGACTGAAAGCCTTCCCTCTAAGATCAGGAACAAGACAAGGATGCCCGCTGTCACCACTGTTATTCAACATTGTGCTGGAAGTGCTAGCCAGGACAATCCGGCAACACAAAGAAATAAAAGGCATCCAAATTGGAAAAGAAGAAGTAAAACTGTCATTGTTTGCAGATGATATGATCTTATATCTAGAAAACCCTGAGAAATCGACGATACACCTACTAGAGCTAATAAACAAATTTAGCAAAGTAGCGGGATACAAGATTAATGCACATAAGTCAGTAATGTTTCTATATGCTAGAAATGAACAAACTGAAGAGACACTCAAGAAAAAGATACCATTTTCAATAGCAACTAAAAAAATCAAGTACCTAGGAATAAACTTAACCAAAGATGTAAAAGACCTATACAAAGAAAACTACATAACTCTACTAAAAGAAATAGAAGGGGACCTTAAAAGATGGAAAAATATTCCATGTTCATGGATAGGAAGGCTAAATGTCATTAAGATGTCAATTCTACCCAAACTCATCTACAGATTCAATGCAATCCCAATCAAAATTCCAACAACCTACTTTGCAGACTTGGAAAAGCTAGTTATCAAATTTATTTGGAAAGGGAAGATGCCTCGAATTGCTAAAGACACTTTAAAAAAGAAAAACGAAGTGGGAGGACTTACACTCCCTGACTTTGAAGCTTATTATAAAGCCACAGTTGCCAAAACAGCATGGTACTGGCACAAAGATAGACATATAGATCAATGGAATCGAATTGAGAATTCAGAGATAGACCCTCAGATCTATGGCCGACTGATCTTTGATAAGGCCCCCAAAGTCACCGAACTGAGCCATAATGGTCTTTTCAACAAATGGGGCTGGGAGAGTTGGATATCCATATCCAAAAGAATGAAAGAGGACCCCTACCTCACCCCCTACACAAAAATTAACTCAAAATGGACCAAAGATCTCAATATAAAAGAAAGTACCATTAAACTCCTAGAAGATAATGTAGGAAAACATCTTCAAGACCTTGTATTAGGAGGCCACTTCCTAGACTTTACACCCAAAGCACAAGCAACAAAAGAGAAAATAGATAAATGGGAACTCCTCAAGCTTAGAAGTTTCTGCACCTCAAAGGAATTTCTCAAAAAGGTAAAGAGGCAGCCAACTCAATGGGAAAAAATTTTTGGAAACCATATATCTGACAAAAGACTGATATCTTGCATATACAAAGAAATCCTACAACTCAATGACAATAGTACAGACAGCCCAATTATAAAATGGGCAAAAGATATGAAAAGACAGTTCTCTGAAGAGGAAATACAAATGGCCAAGAAACACATGAAAAAATGTTCAGCTTCACTAGCTATTAGAGAGATGCAAATTAAGACCACAATGAGATACCATCTAACACCGGTTAGAATGGCTGCCATTAAACAAACAGGAAACTACAAATGCTGGAGGGGATGTGGAGAAATTGGAACTCTTATTCATTGTTGGTGGGACTGCATAATGGTTCAGCCACTCTGGAAGTCAGTCTGGCAGTTCCTTAGAAAACTAGAGATAGAGCTACCATTCGATCCAGCGATTGCACTTCTCGGGATATACCCGGAAGATCGGAAAGCAGTGACACGAACAGATATCTGCACGCCAATGTTCATAGCAGCATTATTCACAATTGCCAAGAGATGGAAACAACCCAAATGTCCTTCAACAGATGAGTGGATAAATAAAATGTGGTATATACACACGATGGAATACTACGCAGCAGTAAGAAGGAACGATCTGGTGAAACATATGACAACATGGATGAACCTTGAAGACATAATGCTGAGCGAAATAAGCCAGGCACAAAAAGAGAAATATTATATGCTACCACTAATGTGAACTTTGAAAAATGTAAAACAAATGGTTTATAATGTAGAATGTAGGGGAACTAGCAGTAGAGAGCAATTAAGGAAGGGGGAACAATAATCCAAGAAGAACAGATAAGCTATTTAACGTTCTGGGGATGCCCAGAAATGACTATGGTCTGTTAATTTCTGATGGATGTAGTAGGAACAAGTTCACTGAAATGTTGCTATAGTATGTAACTTTCTTGGGGTAAAGTAGGAACATGTTGGAAGTTAAGCAGTTATCTTAGGTTAGTTGTCTTTTTCTTACTCCCTTGCTATGGTCTCTTTGAAATGTTCTTTTATTGTATGTTTGTTTTCCTTTTAACTTTTTTTTTCATACAGTTGATTTGAAAAAAGAAGGGAAAGTTAAAAAAAAAAAAAAAAAAGAAAAAAGACAAACAAGGAAAAAAAAAAAAAAACAAAAAAAAAAAAAAACGATGTAGTGCCCCCTTGAGGAGCCTGTGGAGAATGCAGGGGTATTCGCCTACCCCACCTCCATGGGTGCTAACATGACCACAGACATAGGGGACTGGTGGTTTGATGGCTTGAGCCCTCTACCATAAGTTTTACCCTTGGGAAGACGGTTGCTGCAAAGGAGAGGCTAGGCCTCCCTGTATTTGTGCCTAAGAGTCTCCTCCTGAATGCCTCTTTGTTGCTCAGATGTGGCCCTCTCTCTCTGGCTAAGCCAACTTGAAAGGTGAAATCACTGCCCTCCCCCCTACGTGGGATCAGACACCCAGGGGAGTGAATCTCCCTGGCAACGTGGAATATGACTCCCGGGGAGGAATGTAGACCCGGCATCGTGGGATGGAGAACATCTTCTTGACCAAAAGGGGGATGTGAAAGGAAATGAAATAAGCTTCAGTGGCAGAGAGATTCCAAAACGAGCCGAGAGATCACTCTGGTGGGCACTCTTACGCACACTTTAGACAACCTTTTTTAGGTTCTAAAGAATTGGGGTAGCTGGTGGTGGATACCTGAAACTATTAAACTACAACCCAGAACCCATGAATCTCGAAGACAGTTGTATAAAAATGTAGCTTATGAGGGGTGACAGTGGGATTGGGAATGCCATAAGGACCAAACTCCACTTTGTCTAGTTTATGGATCGATGTGTAGAAAAGTAGGGGAAGCAAACAAACAGACAAAGGTACCTAGTGTTCTTTTTTACTTCAATTGCTCTTTTTCACTCTAATTATTATTCTTGTTATTTTTGTGTGTGTGCTAATGAAGGTGTCAGGGATTGATTTAGTTGATGAATGTACAACTATGTAATGGTACTGTAAACAATCGAAAGTACAATTTGTTTTGTATGACTGCGTGGTATGTGAATATATCTCAATAAAATGATGATTAAAAAAAAAAAAAAAAAAAAAACTTACAGAGAATACAACGACCAATAGTGCAGAGTACATTCCTAGCAGACACTCGAGACATCTACAAAACTTGACCATTGGTAGGACATAAACACAGAAATAAAATAAAATAATGGTAAAGAGCAATACCTAAGAATTGAAATGAAAGTTAAGTGAACGAATCTATTGCTACACCAAATTGGTAAAGTAACTACTTAAAACAAAGAAATGATTCCAAATAACATTAATACATAGAATTTTGACTACACATTCTCTGTGGGATACATTTTAAGGTTAGAAAAACAAACACAGAAATCTTAAACCCCACTCTTCATTAGGTGAAACACAGGGCAGGGGAAACAGCCATCTCTGTGAGGTGACAGAAGCAGGGATTCCCTGCCTCTGATCCCCTTCACTGAAAGACATAACCCCAAATTGCTTGAGAGCCCAGCTGAGGCCCCAGGGAGAACAACGCTCTCTTCCTGTTGAGTTCCTTGTTTTCACCAAACACCATGTGCAGGCCAGGAAGGTCTCGGAAGGCAAAAGGGCAAAAACTCTTCACCCCTGAGATGTCCTTACCTGCACTTTGTTGAGCTGTACAAAAGCAGAATCATGAAGTTTATTCATGTTGACTGTGGCCAGTGCTGTGGAGGGAAGGGAAAGACGGTGTATAATAAAGCATTGTTACAAGTGCTGTCAGGGGAAGAGATGGAGGCCCACACCCCCAACCAGAAAGGAGGTATGGTTAATAGTGAAATAATAAGATGCCACTTATACCTTACTTTGTAGTCTACACAGGGCTGTCCTAGTCATCCTACCATTTGACACTTACAAGGACACCATGGAGAAAGAAGGGCAGTTAAAATTAGATGCAGTTTACCTAGAGAAGTGGAACAATTCAAGGTCACACAGCAGGAGCAGACCTAGCAAATGAATTCAGGATTCCTGACCCCATGTTCAGGTCACTTTCCACCGTGCCAGAGTAATGCAGGCAAAAGTCACCGAAAAGGAGAGAACACCTGGAGCCAAAGGTGACCTGATGGACACTCCCCTAGACCCATCACCTGCTCATGACCTTGGCCATTTCCCTCAATGTCATCACTCTATGTTCTGAGTTGTTCTGAGTTGTCCTGCTACTCTGTTCTCTAGCATCTTCTCCACATCCACTCTGAGTCTTGGGCAGCAGAACCAGGACAGGGACTTGGCCAAGGCCAGATTCCCTACACACAGCACCAGTCTCTGGTTCTCCATGTGATTCTCCAGTGGTGACACCGATGGTCCTGATTCTAAGCCATGCCCAGCACCAATCTGGATTCCGAGCACAGGAAAAGTATGGAAAATGAGAGAGTGGACTGAAGAGCTCTGTTACTGCTCTGGCTTCACAGCCGTTTTAAAAGAGAATGGAAAGAAAGGAAAGGCGATAGAGTTGGACTAGTGAATTCTTGGTTTTGACCCTGAGTCCTTGTGCCAGTTTGAATGTATTATGTCCCCCAAAATGCCATTATCTTTGATGCAATCTTGTGTGGGCAGATGTATTCGTGTTGATTAGATTGTAATTCTTTGATTGAGTGTTTCCATGGAGATGCGACCCACCCAACTGTGGGTGATAACTCTGATTGGATAATTTCCATGGAGGTGTGGGCCTTGATTAGTTTACTGGATCACTATATAAGCTCAGACAGAAGGAGCAAGCTTGCTACAGCCAAGAGGGACACTTTGAAGAAACACACAGGAGCTGAGAGAGGAGCTTCAGCTTACAGAGACATTTTGGAGATGGCCTTTGAAAGCAGACTTTTGCTCCAGAGAAGCTAAGAGAGGACAAATGTCCCAAGAGCAACTGAGAGTGACATTGTGAAGAGAAGCTGCCACCTAGAGAGGAATATCCTGGGAGAAAGCCGTTTTGAAACCAGAACTCCAGAGCAGATGCCAGGCGCATGCCTTCCCAGCTAACAGAGGTTTTCCAGACACCGTTGGCCATCCTCCAGTGAAGGTACTCAATTGTTGATGCATTACCTTGGACACTTATGGCCTTAAGACTGTAACTGTGTAACCAAATAAATCCCTTTTATAAAAGCCAATATATTTCTGCTATTTTGCATCCCAACAACATTAGCAAACTGGAACAGTCCTCAACTATTGTAATGTCAAATCTCTGTGGTCCATTTCAAGGTATGTGAATGAGACAAGCATCAGAGACAACTTGGTTCTCTCTGAGGTTTGTCTGAGATTTAAATTGTCAGGCTGAGTCTCAGTTCTCCTTTAAAATCACTCTTAATCTGTACCTCCATTTATGTAGCCTTTTAGGACACTGTCCTCATTATCCGAGGTCAACAGCAGCTCCCGGATCCCTCTTTTCAGCAGGGCCTATTGAGAAAACCGGACAGAATGAAACTGCTTCCCTTGATTCCAAGGGATAAATGAAATACAAAGAATTTAAGAAATAAATACAACTGGGCTCAGATGGGCTGGAGGGAAAGGTGTAAATCCCACATCTGACCATCTGTGGCTTCATGCACTGCAGGAATCCCTGCTCTGTGCTTTCCCAGAGTAGACAGCATATGTCAAGCACCAGGGCCACAGCCTCCAGGGAAAGCACACCCAAGGGAGGAAGACGACCAGGAGGACACACTGGGCTTGGAAGGAAAAACCCAAGGCTGTGCAATCACAAGAAAGACCAGATAAATAGCTATTATTTTTTCTAACAAGTGCATTTTCCACCATTTTCCCAGCTTTACACATTGTGAAAAGTAACCCTGCAAGTTATATGTGTCGAATGAGCTCATTTTGGACAAAGGGGAAAAGCCATGCCCTGGAGAGAAGGCATTCTACTCTTTAAACAGGGAAAAGAGAACTGACCCCAAGTAATATTCTATTGGCAGTTGGAGGTGGGAATTATAACATCTGTATTTGAACCCTCTCATCCATCTAGATACTTTAAACAGGGCCCCTGTCTTTCTACTGGCATATTAGAATAGGAACTACAATAAAGAAGTTCTCATTCTTAAGAAATGTACATGGAAGTATTAAGTGCTCATGGAGCATAATGTATACAACCTACTCTCAAATGTTTAGGAAATAAGTAGAAGGATGGATGGATGGAAAGATAGGTGGATAGATAGATAGATAGATAGATAGATAGATAGATAGATAGAATGATATGACAAAATGTTAAAAGACCTGGGTATCTGGGGGTGGGAGTATGTTGGAGTTCTCTGCATGGTTTTTGAATTATTTTTGCAGCTGTCCTTTAAGTGAGAAATTGTGTCAAAATAAAAAGGTAAAAAGAAAAAAAAAAAAAAAGAAGTGACCGTTAATGAAAAAAAGAAGAAAGAAAGAAAGGTCAGAGATAAATGCACAAAACTTGGGTCAAACAGGACATTGTCAAAGGAAATGAGGAAGTGTATCACAGCTGCAGGAAGGTAGAGAAATTTCTAGTTTGAAAATGACATTTATGAAGGGCATAGGTAGCCAACAGATGACCAGCCAGAAAGAGGGGTTCCTGTCTATATGTCTTATATGTTCATGTATCAACCTCCTCACCCATACCTGAGTCTGGGAGTGGAGAATAGTGGTACCTACATTGGAGGGAAAAAATCAACAAAAAATCACATAATCTGAAGAAGGTTGATTGGAAGGGGTCATGTCAGTGATAGAGAAAACTCAGGGTTCATGGATCTTGTCCCACTCCAGAAGCCATAGCTGCAGGGCAGAGGCCAGCCATGCTCTCTCCCTGGCCTGGCTGACCAACCTCCAATTGCCCTGTGGACCATCACACCCAGGGCCTCTGGTGGGCAGAGCCAAGTGGGCAAGGCTGGAGGCCATGAAGGGCCAGGCTAAATCATGGCCCCTGCATCCCGCCCAGCCACCTGAGGAAGGAATCCATCCAGTTCATTCTGAACCCTCTTCTGCTTCCTGAATGTGGGACTCAGGGAACAGGAGGGACTTGACCCACTCGATAGGACACCAGACAGGATCACAGCCTTCCTGGCCAGACACATCCCCGCGGAGGGGAGCAAAAGCCAAGGAGGACTCTGCATCAGTGCTAAAGTAGCCCTCATCAAGTTCTCAAAGCATCATTTACCAGGGATGTAGCTTTGCCAATAGAAAGAGCATCAGAAGGGAGGATGCCTGCAACACCACCTTCTGTCTCATAATAAAGCTGCATCCATGTCCATCTCCCTAGTAACATTGCAAAGTCACAGAGAAACTGAACTCGATCTTCCATGATCGATTCCCCAATGTCTCACATAGAATCACCCAAGTAGCAGGGACCCAGCAAATGTGCACTGGAAAAAGAGACAGATTGAGGAAGGAGGTTTGTGAACCTGAAATCAAGCCCAGTGCTCCTTACCTCTTGAAGATATGGCATGTACTCTTCATCTATAGTGTACGAACCATATTCATTCTCCACCTGCACCGCAATGATCGGACCGCCCTGGAGGTACTGGCAGGCAAGCAGAAGACAGGTTGAGAATGGGCTTCTGGATTTGCTGCTAAAAATAGCAGTCCTGGTGCAGTTGCCTTACAGTTTGGGCAGTCTCTCTCCTCGGGCTCTTAAACGGCTGCCAGAGTCCTACCTTACCTGGTACTGCATAGGTAAGCACGTCCTACAGGTTTCCTCTATTCCTCAGGCTAATTAGCTACTCAGATATGTTATCTCAAACCTACAAACCCACCTGCTTCCACACCCATCCCACCCACCTTCCCTCCTCTGTCTTACGGCCATGTCACCACTTGTCTGGGGGGCCCCACTGCCTACCCCCCTTGCTCAGCGACTTGGCTCTTTGCATGGCTCCCTCCCTTCTCCACCGTCCGCCTCTCCTCCCGGATTGCTGGTTTCCATCATCATGAAAACTTGTCCAAAACCTTCACAGCAGAGGTGGGGGGGTGGGGGTCAAGGGAGGCTGAGAAAGAGAGACAGGGAGAGAAAGACAGGAGGACAGAGAGAGGGAAGGATTCCCCAGAGAATGTCCCCCTCCAGGTACACAACTTTTGCCTGCTCCTCTTTAAGAGACAAACTTCTTGAGTTATCAGCTGCCTCCTGAAGGCTCTGCTTTCTCACTCCTAACTCATTGTTAAACCCACTGTGGTAAAGCTTCCACCCCATCACACCACCTACTTTACTTGTGCTAAAGTAAAGAAATAGAAACATTTTCAGTTTTTAATTCAATCTTCCAATATCACTCCACACTCAAGTCTGTCCCCTCCTTGAACCCTCTCTCTTCATTTTCAGTAATGTCTGTCCCCTAGGTTTCCTTATATCTTTCTAATTTTCATACCCTTTTGTCAGTTCTCCTTTCTCCAACCATCTCTTCAAAATGTTATTCTCCTTCTACCTCTATGTGATTATTATGATTATACACATGAAATAACTTGCTTCCATATGTGTGGAAAATCTCTGAAAAGATACACAAAATTCTTTCCCTGGGAAGTAAATAAATAGCTTTGGGACAGATTGGACTTTTGGGACTTCTATTTCATCATAAATTCTTTTGTACATTTTGAGGGTCTTACTAGATACATGTATTAAGTGTTTAAAACAACAAAGACAATTTAAGAAAAGCAATAAACAGCATGAACATCAGCAAGTTTAGTGAGCATCAAGCACATCCAGAAGAACAAAAACAAGTCCTAAGCTGGGAACACAGACAAGACCCCCAAGCTTGGAAACATAGAGCTTCTGTACTAAGATGGGAGCTAGAATTCAAAGGGGCAGCAGAAGACAGCCTCCACTCTAATGGAGACAGCATCCTCTACCATGAATGAGCCAGAACAAACTGCTCACTCCAACAGATGTCAAGACAGAAGTAAAAGTAATGTGGCCTTACCTGGAGGGGAACCAGCCTGGGAATCAGATGATCAAAATAATTATCAACTGCTTCAACGAAGCCCTTGTGGGTTGTTCTCAACTTCAACTTAGGGTCCTGCAGTAACCAGCTGGGGGTGAAAGGAGACAGGCTCCGAGTTAGAGATCAGAAGGCAGCAAGGAGGATCTTTCCACAGCTAGCCCTCCTCAGGGCTCCCTCCCACAAAGATGCACTTCTTTTGACCTCATGCCATGACCCTGGATCCCTGGAGGCTCCTGAAACTGATATAGGGGCTGGGATGCAGGATGACCCACAGTTCCAGCCTTGGCACCCAGCAGGATGAAGCTCTCCAGACCTTTCCAACAGAAAGGCAGGGCTCACAGGGCCCAGGCGCTTCAAGAGGTATGAAAGTCTTTCCCTTCTGCTATGACTCTGCTGCAGGCCTACATCGGTGGGCGTTCTCATCAGACACTCTCCTCCCATCCATTCATCGGGAAGCTTCTTCACTGACACAGCCTCTGTACTTTAGATGCTGGGTCACGTGTCCTCGAAAACTAGAACCTGGAGCCAGTGACCACCTCCCCAAGTCCCCAGGAGGGCACAGGGTGAGGCGTCCAAGCCAACAGGGAGTCACTGTTTCTCTAAGCCCCCTCTTCCCCCTGGGAGAACTTGCTCTGCTCCTGAGCTGGGGTGGGAGGACGAGCTCACCTCAGAGGAAAGCAAAGCCCTTGGTCTGACCCTGGGGATCCAAGTGCTTACACAGAGTCAAGACTGGGTTGAGTGGGGTTCTACCCTGCTCAGAAAAGCAACAGAAGCAGATTCATGGACACTCAGCCCGAACCTCAGCTCTCTGGGTTGAGGACCAGAATCCCAGATGAGAGAACAAGGCAAAGAAGATGAGAAGGAAGGGAGGAAGGCTGGGGGTGCTCCGTGCAGGGGAGGAGGTGGCCCTCCATTAACAAAATAAAGAGAAATGTACTGAGCAGAAATCATCAGGACAAGACCCTCCACCTCTAAAGCCTTCGCTTCCCTTTCTTCCCACCCCTTGAGAAGAAAAGGTGAGCAGAGCCCCCTCTGCAGGGAAAGGAGATCTGGCCACCCCAGTACCTCCTCTCTTCCCTGTCACACTCATGGCCACATGCCCAAACACCACGACCAGCACCCCAGGCTCCTGGTCTACAAGATGGGGGTGGTGTTAGAACCCTCAGGACATTGCCACAAGTGCTCCATGAGGTGGATGGCATGGGCAACATGAAATACGTACTCAATAAATGATGGCTGATTTTATCAGGATTAGATTAAAAATTTTACTTAAACTAAAGCAAAATACTTTGTTACAACCTCAGCTCTGGACTCTTCGCAGCCTGCTTACCTGGGCAGGCCCCCCAGGTCGATCTCACCGCAGATGTAGGGGCCTGGACGCAGGATCACCCACAGCCCAACCTTGGCAGCCAGCTGGATGAAGGCCCTGGGGAAAGACCAACGCTGTCGTGTCAGCTCCGAGCTGAGGCTGGGGTGGGCTGAGCCAGCGCAGGGGTGGGAAGGGAGCCCAGCACCCATCATGGGCCGGGGTAGGAATGGGAAGGGAGCCCAGCACCCATCACGAGCTGGAGTAGGGTGGGAAGGGAGCTCAGCACCCATCACAGGCTGGAGTAGGGTGGGAAGGGAGCCCAGCACCCATCACAGGCTGGAGTAGGGTGGGAAGGGAGCCCAGCACCCATCACAGACTGGAGTAGGGTGGGAAGGGAGCCCAGCACCCATCATGGGCTGGAGTAAGGTGGGAAGGGAGCCCAGCACCCACGGTGGGGTGCAAAGCACTCAGCTCTTCTCCCCACCTACCTCACTCAATCAGAGAGACTGGGGTGAAGGAAGTAAAGCCAGCAGGGCAGGGAACCCAAAGGTCAGAGGCCAGAGAGGCCTGGGGCTGGGTTTCCACTGGCTCCCAGCGTAGGGCATTGGCCTGGGCCCACTCTAACTCACCGGGGGTGTCCGACAGGGCGCATGAGGCACCCTAACAGGGAGTCTGACCCCAATGGCTTTGCTAACCTACAGTGAGCAGGACCCCCACTCAGGGGACGGCTGAATCCTGGGCCTTAGCAGCTTCCTGGGCTGCAGTGGAGGCCGCAGCCCCACCCCCACCCCACCCCCACTGGGAGGAGCAGGCTCCTGCTGGAGGCGCCTGGGGCTGAGTGCAGAGCCTCCCGGGGTGTCCTGAGAACAAAGGTCAGGACACTCTGTGGTCTCCGTGCTTCTCAGAGCAGAAAGCCGAGCTGCCCCTGCTGTTCCCAAGCAGCCCCAAGGAGCCGCTCTCTGCTTCCCACCCAGGGTCTGGCCAAGGAAGCTGCATCGGCACGTACTCCAGATCCAGGTTCCCAGAGAAGTCGAATTTGCCTCTTCCTGGCTCATGGAGGTTCCACGGAACATAGCTGAATTAGAGAACAGAGAAACAGAATAAGCATCTTATTTCTTTCCTCCAAATTCCTAGATCAGCCTCAACTGTAAGCCAGACAGTTTTTTACTTTTGTCCCTCTAACTCTATCTTCCCCATAAACTTGTTATATAAAATAACCAGTAAATACATAAAATATTAGCAGAGAAAAGAAGACTCAAGTAAAGAATAATAGGAACAGAACTTGCAGGAAACTTCCGGGAAGATGGCAGAGTAGGTGAGGCAGACGGGCTTCTCCTCCATCAGCGTAACAAGAAAGGGGCTGGAGAGCACCAGGGACCATGGTTCTGGGGTGTGACCAGCCACAGAGGGTCCCCCACAGTATGTGGAGGGTCACCCGACAAAAACGGAGGAGAGACAGTGGCTCAAGGAAGGAGTCAGGTCGTTTCTGACCGGATGCCCCCCTCTCACCCCCAGGCTGGCAGCAGAAAAACCGCACTGGGCAAGGGAATGAGCAGTGGTTCTCTGCTCCCATGCACCTACCTTGAGAGTTTGCTAGGAGATGATCCTCCACAGCCAGACAGCGGGGAGCACCCATGAGGGAACACAGTGGGCTGCAATTGCTCCCCCCACAGAAGGCTGGGGTGGTGTAGCAGTGAGAAGCGGAGAAGGGAGAAGCACCATACGGGCAATCGTGAGCCCCTCCCATACCCCAGAGACTCACGGGTGCAAGGCGGGAAGAGAACCACTGTGCAGGGCCCATGCTCCACCTGTGGGTGCCCTTGAACAGGCTCTCTGCTTACCTGCTGGGGCCACATTGTAGCCCCAGGAACAGGATTCCCCAGAGCACATGGAGATCCGGTGCACTGATTGGTTTCCCCACCGGGTTTGGACTCTGCCCACTGCAGAGGAGAAGTTGGGGAAGACCTACTTGAGAGTGCCAGCTGCTGGTAGGTTAGGGAAACTGCACTCCAGCAAGCTGTACCTCAAGAGTGCCACCTGCTGGTAGGTTAGGGAAACTGCACTCCAGCAAAGCAAATTATATATACTCAATTAATTTCTGCACTTCTCAAAATAACCCTAACAAGACAAGCATATGCCTGGAAGCCAGCAGAAAATTACAAAGCACTTGAAGGATATAGAAAATATGGACAAGCCAAATGAACAAATTAAAAAGCCAGACGAGAAAACTTGGAACAATTAATCAGAGAAGTACACACAAATATCAATATTATGGCTCAGGATATAAAGGACATGAGGAAGACCCTAGAAGAGCATGAAGAAGAATTAGCAAGAGTAAATTAAAAAAAAAAACAGTGTATCTTATGGGAAAAAAAGATACTGTTGGTCAAATTAAAAATATTCTTGAGACACATAATACCGGATTTGAAGAAGTAGAGGAATGATTTAGCAACCTCAAACACAGGGTGATGGAAAGTGAAAGCACAAATGAAGGAATGGTTAAAAAAAAAAATCAAAAAGTTTGAAATGGAACTCAGGGAAATGATCAACAACACAAAGGGCACAAATATAAGAATCACTGGTGTTCCAGAAGGGGAAGAGAAGAGTATAGGTCTAGGAAAAGTATTCAAAGAAATTTGGGGGGAAAAATTCCCAACCCTTCTAAACAACATAAATATCCAATGAACTCCAAAAAGAATAAATCCAAATAAACCTACTTTTAAACATATACTAGTTATATTGTCAAATGTTGAAGAGAAGGAGAGGCTCCTGAAAGCAGCAAGAGAGAAGCAATTCACCACACACAAGGGAACCAACATAAGTTGACTACTCAGGAGGCACCAGGGAGGCAAGATGGCAGTGATATGACATATTCCAGGTTCTGAAAGAGAAAAATTGGCAGCCAAGAATTCTTTATCCAGCAAAGCTCGCCTCCAAAATTGAGGGAGAGTTTAAAATTTTCACAGACAAATAAATGCTGAGATGATTTGTTAACAAAAGACCTGCCCTGCAAGAAATACTAAAGGGAGCTCTATTGGCTGAGAAAAACAGAATGGAGAGAGAGGTCTGGAGAAGAGCACAGAACTGAGGAGTTATTAGTAAGGGTAACTTAAAGGAAAAAAAGAGAGAGGGGAAAAAATGGATCTAACAACTAAAAACCAAAGGATGAGATGGCTGGTTCAAGAACTCCCTTCAAACTAATAACTTTGAATGTGAATGGATTAAACTCTCCAATTAAAAGATACAGATTTGTAGAATAGATTAAAATATATAACCCAGTGAAATGCTGTTTACAAGACTCATCTTAAACCCTGTGACACAAAGAGACTGAAAGTGAAAGGATGGAAAAAAAATATTCCACACAAACTGCAGTCAAAAGAAAGCTGGGGTAGCTATACTAATATCAGACAAAATAGACTTCAGATGCAAAGATGTCATAAGAGATAAAGAAGGGCACTGTATATTAACAAAAGGGATAATTCACCAAGAAGAAATAACAATTATAAATGTTTATGCACCCAATCAAGGAGCTCCAAAATACATGAGACAAACATTGGCTAAACTGAAGGAAGCAATAGACATATCTACAATAATAGTGGGAGACTTCAATACACCACTCTCTTCTATAGTAGAACAACTGGACAGAGGACCAATAAGGAAATTGAGAACCTAAACAATGTGATAAATGAAGTAGACTTAATTGACATATATAGATAGTTACATCCCAAAGTACCAGGATACACATTCTTCTCTAGTGCCCATGGAACGTTTTCCAGGATAGGTCATATGTTGGGGCACAAAACAAGTCTTAATAAATTTAAAAAGATTGTAATTATTCACGGCACATTCTCTAACCACAACGGAATGCAACTAGAAATCAACAACCACCAGGGAACCAGATCTTCCACAAGTACATGGAGGTTAAACAACACAATCCTAAACAACCAGTGGGTCAAAGAAGAAATTGCAAGCGAAATTAGTAAATATCTAGAGATGAATGAAAATGAGAACACAACATATCAAAACCTATGGAATACAGTGAAGGCAGTGCTGCAAGGGAAATTTATAGCTCTAAATGCATATATCAAAAAGCAAGAAAGAGCTAAAACTTAAGACCTAACTGATCAACTGAAGAGGCTAGAGAATGTTCAGCAAACTAATCCTAATGCAAGTAGACAAAAATAAATAACAAAGATTAATGCAGAAATAAATGAGCTGAAGAACAAAAAAACAATAGAGAGAATAAATAAAACCAAAAGTTGATTCTTTGAGAAGATCAACAAGATTGACAGACCCTTAGCTAGACTGACAGAGTCAAAAAAAGAGAAGACCCTAATAAACAGAATCAGATTTGAGAAGGGGATAATAACTACAGATCCCAAAGAAATTTAAAAAAATCATAAGAGGATACTATGAACAACTGTATGCCAATAAGCTAGACAATTTAGAGGAAATGGACAATTTCTGGAAACACATGAACAACCTAGACTGACCCAAGAAGAAATAGAAGACCTCAACAAACCAATCACAAACAAAGAGATCCAATCAGTCATCAAAAATCTACCTACAAACAAAAGCCCAGGGCCATATGGCTTCACAGGGGAATTTTACCAAACTTTCCAAAAAGAATTGACACCATTCCTGTTCAAACTCTTTCAAAAAAAATTGAAGAAAAAGGAACTACCTAACACATTTTATGAAGCTAAAATCACTCTGGCTACTAAATATTGCCAAAGGAAATTAAATAAGTCATAAACAAATGGAAGGACATTCTGTGCTCATGGTATAAGACTAAATATTGTTAAGAAGTCAGTTCTACCCAAAGAAATTTACAGATTCAATGCAATCTCAATAAAAGTTCCAACGACCTTCTTTGCAGAAATGGAAAAGCCAATCATCAAATTTATATGGTAGGGTAAATAGCCAAAACCATCTTGAAAAAGAACAGTGTTTTCAATTTTTAAAACTTCTTATAAAAAATTCACAGCTTCCCAATTTTTAAAACTTATAAAACAACAATAATCAAAATAGTATGATCCTTCCACTAATCAAAACAGTGTGGTACTTCCACAAAGACATAATGATCAATAAAATAGAATTGAGAGTTCAGAAATAAAGCCTCATTTCCATGACCAACTGATTTTGGTGATCATGCTAAATCCACTCAATGGGGAAATTGTTATCTATTCAACAAATGGTGTTGGGAAAACCATATACCCATAAGCAAAAGAATGAAGGTGGATCCCAATCTCACATCATTTATAAAAATTAACTCAAAATGGATCAAAGAGCTAAATATAAGAACCAAACCTATAAAACTCAGTGGAAAACAGAGGGAAATGTGTCAGTCAGTGGTTTCTTAGAAGTTACAACAAAAGCAAAAGCAACAAAAGGAGATAAATGAGACTTCAAAATTAAAACTTTTGTGTATCAAAGGACTTCATCAGAAAAGTAAAAAGCAACCTAGAGACAGGGAGAAATATTTAGAAACCACATATTTAATAAGAATTTAATATCCAGAATATATGAAGAAATCCTAAAACAGAAAGACAAAGAATCCAATGAAAAATTGTGCAAAGTACTTGACTTCTTCTCCAAAGAAGATATACAAATAGCCAATAAGCACATGAAAAGATACTCATCATTAGCCATTAGGTAAATGCAAATCAAAACCACAATGAGATACCATTCTGCACCCACTAGAATGGCTACTATGCAAATGGAGAAAATAAAAAGTTTTGGAAAGGACATGGAGAAAGAGTAGCAGTTGTTCATTGTTAGTGGAAATGTAAACTGGTTCAGACACTGTGGAAAACATTCTGGCAGCTCTTCAGAAACTTAGTATAGAATTACAGTCTGACCCTGCAATCACACTTCTAGGTAGAGACACAAAAGAGTTGAAATCAGGGACACAAACAGATGTTTGCTCACCATTGTTCATAACAGCATTATTCACAATTGACAAAATGTGGAAGCACCTCAAGAGTCCAGCAACTGATGAATGGATAAACAAAACGTGGTATATACTTGAAATGGAATATTACTCAGACATAAAAAAGGCATGGAGTTTTGATACATGCTACAACACAGACAAATCTTGAACACATCATGTTGAGTGAAATAAGCCAGGCACAAAACAACAAATATTATATGAGAATATAGATTAGCAGAGCCCAGAGTGGGAGTCAGGAATGGGGAGTTAATGTTTAATGGGTATAGAGTCTCTGTTTGGAATGAAAGGAAAAGTTTTGGTAATGAATGGTGGTGATGGTAGCACAACATTGTGAGTGTAACTTACACCACTGAAACTTATATTTGAAAGTGGTTATATATTGCCAGAATAAAATTGAAAGGAAAAAAAAATACTACACAACACAGTAAAACTTAATGTAAACTACAGACTACAATTAATAGTATAAGTATAATAATATTGTTCCGTTGATTGTAACAAAAGTACCACACTAATACAAAATGTTAATAATAAGAAAAAACTGTGTAAAGGGGCTATACGGGAACCCTGTACTTTCTTCATTCTTTTTTTAATAAACCTATAACTTCTCTAATTAAAAAAAAATTATGAAAAACAAAATGAGTATGGATGTCTTATGGTATTGCTGGATTTCTCGAAATAAGAAAAAAATAACTTTTTCTTTAAAAAAACATTTAATTACCAAAATTGACCTTAGAAGAAATAGAAAATATGAGTTAACCACAACTATTAAAGAAAGATCAATAGCCCCAAAAATCTTCACCTTACAAACACAAAAGAGAAGTCACAGAATTTTCCAGGTGAATTTTAAGAAGGATCTAGGGAAAAATACAATTTTTATTCAAAATATTTTCAGTGAATATAATAAGAAGTATAATCACTTTGGGGGGTTATTTTAAAATTGATATCAAAACTGGATGAGAAAACTAACAGAAATAAAAAAATTTAACCAATCTCCCATATAATCATAGATAAAATATCTGAAATAAAACGGTAACAAATTAAGTCTAGCAATCTGTGTGTGTGCGCACACACCTGTGTGTGTACTATACACATGTGCTTGTCTCATAGTCAAATACAGTTTCTCCCAGGACTGTAAAATTGATTGAATATCAGAAAAATTGTCAAGTAATTCACCACTTCAACAAGAGTGGAGAAAAGCCATATGATTCCCTCAACAGGGAAAATAGCTTTCAATAAAATTCAATAATTATTCATGATTAAACTCTTTGCATATTAGGTGTACCTGTTATTAACGCGTTGCCTATCAGCTTTAAATTCGCCCTTCAGTAACTGCTCTGCAATCGTGGAGTGGGCCCTCTAAGCTTTTTCTCCTTTACATTAAGTACGATGCTAAACTTTGCCACTAGAGGGCAGTGGAAGGACGCTCAGGAGGCAGGGGTGTCTCTGAGGCTCGCGCCCCATTTTTGCATTTCTGTGCTCTTGTCACATGGTTGCTCAGCAGTATAGGTTTATGAGTACAGCTGGGGCTGTTTTCTTTTTTAAAAATTCAATACATTATAAGTAATATATGTTAGCCCAGGAAGGCAAAGGAATTTAAATATTTGGGAATTAATGTAATTACAGATGTAAAACATTACATTATATGCCCCATGGTGTTTTGCTAATACTTTTCTGCTCTCTCTCTTTCCAAATTGTAAGTTTTGAACTTCTCAGGACTGCCTTTATTTTTTCCAGATGCTAAAACAATAGAATTCCATTGCTTGACCATGAAACAACAGGCCTTTCTAATTGCTGGTGACAAAAATTTAATCAAGAAACAGAAAAATATACTCTGATCATAAAATGTCCTTGCAAAGGACACTGAGACCTTACAAGTTGTTGCAAAATCCTGTGAACACAATCCTCAGTCTCTAAATAAAGTCTATGATTGTGAAAGGCAGCTGGACCCAGGAACCTGGCTGAGTTCAAGACATAGATCCACTATTCATAACTTTCGGAAAGTGATTTAACCTCTCATTGTCTCAGTTTTCTCACCTGCAAAATGGGGATAATAAATTACACGACTCACCACATATGTTGCTCTGGGGATTGAAAAAATTTATATCGTCCTAGGCTTAGAGCTTGCCTGGCATACAGTAAATATTGTATGAAAGTCTACTGAATAGCTAAAACTCGTTTTCTTACTTTATGGTGGTGGATATATTTAAATTAATGACTCTGTCTTCTGGCAATGACAAAGTCATTAAACTAAGGATGGTCTTTCCTGCTGTCCCCTGTAGGATCGCCATTTCCCTAAAGTTAACCACATGTGGAAATGGGTTGGTTATGAAAGAAAGTCCACTTTTCCTCATCAAATATGACTTTTGCTTTGAGCATTGTTTTTGATTCATCATTCTGCAGCCATGCCCATTCACAGCTCATGGCCACACCTAGGGTAAAGCACTGTCACCAGGCAGCTAAGAATGGGGGCTCTGCAGCCAGACCACCAGGGGTGGCTTTCTGTGCTCTCTTGAGCAGATCCATTTAACCCTCTCTGTGCTCCAGTGTCCATCCCCTCACAGGACACTCGTGAGAACTGAGTGATTTGGGGGAAATGCTTAGAAAATGCCCAGCCCTCGGTTAAGCCCTAAACCATGTCACCTTCTGTCACTACACACATAGTCATGTTAAATATCATGCTCATATACATTTAAATCCTTCTGATGAACTAAACTGGGTTTGTATTTCTTCATGCCACCATTTACCAGGCATGGCGACAGGCATGCTTCAAACAAATCAGATAAAGGTTTTACCTCATTGAAGCAGCAACACAACCTCAAGAGGGAATTATGATTCTTCACATTTATAGGATGAGGGCCCTGGGGCCCTGGGATGGGATAGCTGAGTCCCAGCCCTGGGAGCCTGAAGACCAGGTCTCTCTGACTCCAAATCTTAGTCATTGTCATTCAGCAGCAACGTCCTTTCCCTTTATGCCACTAAAATGGCACTTTATTGTTACTGCTATTTCCTCACAGGTTCTGTTTTTGATATTGCTAATTCCTCTACATGTTCATCCCCATTTACAAAATTAAAACACCCTGTCATGATCTGTAAGTATACTGTGAACACATGCCATTAAACAGAGCTCCTAAAAGACCCAGTGATGCGTCCATTAGACAGAGAGTTTCCTGCGGAAAGCACACACGCCCTTTCTTTTTCTCTAATGAATCCCTGCCCAAGGCTTTGATCACTCAGCAAACTAAAATGAGATGTCAAGGAACTGTTGGAAGCTTATGCATCAAGGGCACATGCCGGAAATGACCACACCGAAGGCAAACCCTTAGACTGTGCTCTCTAAACGAGAGGCCCCGGCTCTGGGGCAGGGCCCAGACATTAGGAGCCCCCACAGGGTGGCTGGCCACAGCACTCACCTGGTGACAGTGTTGAAGCCACCGGCCTTCAGCTTTAGCAGGCGGTCCAGCCAGTACTCCCAGGGCACCCGGAAATAGTGGATGGAACCCCCGAAAATCAGGAACTTGTCCCCCTCCAGTGTGAAGTGTGGGTGATCCTTGCCTCCGCTTTCTGTCTCAAGTCCCAAATGTCGGTTCTTCAGGGTAGAAGGTGTCAGATGAGACCAATCAAACCTAGTGAGAAACACACACACACACACACACATACACACACAGAAAGAAAGTGGGAGGGGGAGATGACTGCTGAAATCCTGGAGGAAAAAAAAAGTGTGGCCAGGACATGCTCTGTGCACAATTACAGTATTATTTTCTCCAGGAAAGGGGAAGTGCTCCCATCCCTTCCCACTTGTGCGAACCTGCCGTGGTGCTGGACCCCTCTTCCAGCTTTGTGTTTCACCCAAGGAGCAAAACCCGATAAGGTAAATGGCAGGAAAAAGATGCACACCATCCCCTTCATGGAGAGACACCGGCTGAAAGGAGAAAAGAGAAAGGGCAGTGGCATCAGCAGGCTGCTGGCCTCGGCAGGCTGGGAGGAGATCAGGGGGTGGGAAGGGGCAGCAGCCACCGCTACAGGCAGGTTTTCCTCACCACTGGAGCTTCCCATACTCTCTTGCCTCCCAGTGGGCCTCAGCGGGCCTGCCTCAGGGGAAAGAGCTGCCTGCAGACTTCCCACCCTAGAAGCCGCAGGCAGGAACGGGCCAGGGTATGATGGGCCCCTGGAGCCCACTGAGGGAGGGAAGGGGTCTCAGTGACAACCCTAAGAGCACTTACTCCCCAGGGCCATTGGGGGTTGACTCAGGAATGGGCAGAGAAAGAGCTGGGAGTGATGAGGCTTGGAAAAGGAGTTAAGGAGGAGAGCCTCTGGCCCAGGTGAGGCCCAGAAGAGTGTCACAGTCTGGGGGCCCTTGTATTGCCCCCAAGTTCAGGAGCTGTCTCCAGGACCCCCAGGTTCAGGGACTACCCCCAGGGCCCTGCGCCAGGTGCAGTGCGGGAAGCACCTGCTGACGACAAAAAGCGCGGGAGGTCTAGGTGTAGAAGCAAGTACACTCCCCGGAAAGACCTGGGACCAGGACGCAGCGCAAAGAGCCACCCTGCGCCGGGAAGGGCCCAGGTCGCGGAAAGGCCGCAAGTTCGTCACCTGAGCCAGGGCGGGGAGCTCATGGCCACGAGGTTGGGAGCGCGGGCTCCGGCGCAGCTGTCACCGCCGTCTGGCAGCGGGCCTCAGGCGGGGGTCCGGGTCCGGGCCGGGGGCGCGCAGAGGCCCGGCAGGTCGGCAGGTCCTGGGGCTGGCGAGGTCCCACGCGCTGGCTCCGAGGCCCGGGGTGTTGGCCTCCGGGTTCCCCGGCGCTGGCCTCAGAGGTCCGCTGGAGGAGAGGCGGCCGGGTGCGGGGATGCGGCAAGAGCCGGCTCCGCGTACCTCCCTCCGCGAGTGGAAGGAAAGGGAGTATCTGGACCTAACGCCCTGACCTTGAATTCCCCAAGCGGTCCGTGGACAGCCAGTGGAGGAGAACAGGCGGCTACCAGTCGAAGGAAAGGGGGAGGAGGGCTGAGCATCCCCCGCGGGCCGGGGGAGGCAGCTTCTGTTCCGTTCCTTCATCAACTGTATCGAGGCCGCTTATGTACCTGACCCAGGGCGGTGCTGGGGGTGGAGTAACTGTAAATGGCACAAATGCTCTGCTTCAAGGACTTTCAGACTAATGGGTGAGACATGCGCAAGTAACTAGTTTCCCACGATGGAGTAAGGGCTGGGATGAAGATTCCACAGGACGCGAGGGAAGTATAGAAGAGGGACAAGGCCATCCAGAGTCATTATAGTAAATACGTGAGAAATGGCAACGCAAGGAAAAGTGGTGGTCTAGTTTGCTAATGCTGCTGGAATGCAGAACACCAGAAATGAACCGGCTTTTATAAAGGGGGGTTATTTGGTTACACAGTTAAAGTCTTAAGGCCATAAAGTGTCCAAGGTAGTGCATCAGCAATAGGGTACCTTCACTGGAGGATGGCCAGTGGTGTCCGGAAAACCTCTGTTAGCTGGGAAGGACGTGGCTGGCGTCTGCTCCAAGTTCTGGTTTCAAAATGGCTTTCTCCCAGGACATTCCTCTCTAGGCCTCAGCTCCTCTTCAAAATGTCACTCTCAGTTGCTCTTGGGATGTTTGTCCTCTCTTAGCTTCTCTAGGGCAAGAGTCTGCTTTCAAAGGCTGTCTTTGTACTGTCTCTCATCTGCAGCTCCTCTCAGCTTCCGTGCACTCTTCAAAGTGTCCCTCTTGGCTGTAGCAAGCTCACTCCCTCTTCTGAGCTTATATAGTGCCCCAGCAAGCTAATCAAGGCCCATGTTGAATGGGCGGGGCCACACCTCCATGGAAATCATTGAATGAAAGATCTCGCCCACAGTTGAGTGATCACATCTCCATGGCAACATCCAATCAAAAGTCTCCAACCCAATCAACACCAATAGGAAATGCCCACACAAGACTGCATCAAAGATAATGGAGTTTTGGGGGACATAATACATCCAAACCAGCACAAGTGGAAAGGTTGTTCCTCTCAGTGGGAATGGCTTGAAAGCCATTTGCAGGAACAACAGTTTGGTTTCTTTGGATATAAAGTAGTGGGTGGGGTGGGAGACACAGGGCAGGAGGCAGGGGCTCTGAATGCAGTGCTAAGTAGCTTAGTCCCTTTCCGGAGAGCATGGATATCCAACAGAAACCAAGTGCAATTTTAGTTCATCCAGCTGGTTGGCAGAAAGGTGGAGGCTGGATGGGAAACAGACAAGTGTTCTGGTGGTTTGCAGTGCCCTCATGGAGGTGATGCTAAGCAGGGAGAGAGGCTATGGGTGAAAAACAGGTTCGTGAGGTCAAATGGTAGCTCCTGATGATTGACTGGATTAGACAGGGCCCAGGGAGAGGGCTCTGGGAGAGCGCTGGGATTCAGCATAAGTGGCACAGGATAGAGTGGTGGTGACATTTATCACACACACAGTAATAGAAGGATGGAGAGCAGTGAACCCAGTTTTGAGGGATTTGAGGTCCCTGTGGCTTATTTTCACACAGTTCCCTGTGTTTCTGTTCATTTTTAAAAGACTATTTTCTTTTTGTTGTTCAGATTGGGCAAATTTTATTATTCTGTCCTCAGTTTCACTGATTCTTTCCTCTGTCCCTTCCAGGTTATTCCTGGGTCCCTTTTTGGTGGCTTGACCTGCCCACCCCTGCATCTTTGAGCAGGGAAGGAGAGTCTCAGGACAAAAAAGTTCCTGAACCAGGCCACTTGCTGTTACTGGAACATTTTTTCCAGTTTTGCCCACCTGCCTTGGTGTTTCTAAGTGTCCATATTCTAAATGATGACTGAGTATTTTAATTTCAGTTATTAGTCATGTAAACTAAACCTAAAAGAAATGTGTACACAATCTGACACCTTGTTAATTTTCGAAGAACTGTCCTACATATGGAAATTTGAAAGTAATTACACTAAAGTATAAGCAAGGACCATGAAAGCATTTAAAATCATAACCACTAGAGCAAGTGTGATGGTTTGGGTGGCTGGCTGAAACATGGATCAAAAGGTGGCCGGTATTACCAGAAGTTGAAATGCCAGAACTGCCCTGGTATAATGTGGAGGAGGGGATTCAAAGGCTTAGAGAGATTGGAATGTTAGAGTGGATTTATCATGGAAAACCTGCTCACACAGCCCTGGAATGTCCAGAGGACACACCTTCTACCAGGACTGTAAGGAATAAATTTGTGAAACTAGCTCCATCATCCCTGAAGAGCTCTGTAGTCGCCCTTCTCTGTAGGTCAGATATTACTGTAGGAACTGCTGTCACTGAACTGGAATCCTTAAACACAATGGGGATAATCAGGTCCCGAGTCAGCAGAAGCCAAGTGGCTGCAGTTAATCGCCACAGACAAGGTGGACAGGGCTACCATAATGGAAAACAGGCTCAGAGCAGCAATCAAAATAATATGACTCGCAGAGACTTATGGCGTTGGCTAGTGGATCATGGAGTACCAAGTAGTAAAACAGATGGGCAATCGACTAAATTCTTGTTTGAACTATATAAGCAGAAGAATTCTAGGCCACGTGAACAAAAATCTCCCTTGAATTACAAAAACAGAGAGTCACAGCCCCTTAGTCAATTCCCAGACTTGAGACAGTTTACAGATCCGGAGCCTCTTGAATGAAGGGAAGGCCGGGTACCCTTGGAGAAGGACCCTGTCACACTGCCAAAAATTTATACTGTTAATCTTCCTCCCAGCCTTCCCCAGGGGGACCTACGGCCTTTTACCAGGGTGACTGTGCATTGGGGAAAAGGAAATGATCAGATATTTCGTGGATTATTAGACACTGGGTCAGAAGTGACATTAATTCCCGGTGACCCAAAACGTCACTCTGGTCCACCAGTCAGAGTTGGGGCTTATGGAGGTCAGATGATTGATGGAGTTTTAGCCCAGGTCCGTCTCACAGTGGGTCCAGTGGGTCCCCGGACCCATTCTGTGGTTATTTCCCCAGTGCTGGAATGCATAATTGGAATAGACATACTCAGCAACTGGCAGAATCCTCACATTGGTTCCTTGACTCCTGGAGCAAGGGCTATTATGGTGGGAAAGGCCAAGTGGAAGCCACTAGAGCTGCCCCTGCCTAGCAAAGTAGTGAACCAGAAGCAATACCGGATTCCTGGAGGGATTGCAGAGATTAATGCCACTCTTAAGGACTTGAAGGATGCAGGGGTGGTGATTCCCACCACATCCCCATTCAACTCTCCTATTTGGCCTGTGCAGAAAACAGATGGGTCTTGGAGGATGACTGTGGATTATCGTAAGCTTAACCAGGTGGTGACTCCAATCACAGCTGCTGTCCCAGATGTGGTATCATTGCTTGAGCAAATCAACACATCCCCTGGTACCTGGTATGCAGCTATTGATCTGGCAAATGCTTTTTTCTCAATTGCTGTCAGCAAGGACCACCAGAAACAGTTTGCATTTAGCTGGCAAGGCCAGCGGTTTACATTCACTGTGCTACCTCAGGGTTATATCAACTCTCCAGCCCTATGTCATAATATTGTCCACAGGGATCTTGATCATTTCTCCCTCCCACAAGACATCACACTGGTCCATTATATTGATGATATCATGTTGATTAGACCTAGTGAGCAAGAAGTAGCAACTACTCT
Organism: Choloepus didactylus; assembly: GCF_015220235.1. NCBI lineage: Eukaryota > Metazoa > Chordata > Mammalia > Pilosa > Megalonychidae > Choloepus > Choloepus didactylus. The sequence continues at coordinate 154,697,519 of NC_051312.1, read as the reverse complement.
AGATTTGTTGGTAAGGTATTTGCGTGGCAGAGGATGGGAGATAAATCCAACAAAAATACAGGGGCCTTCCACCTCAGTAAAATTTCTAGGTGTCCAGTGGTGTGGGGCCTGTTGAGATATCCCTTCTAAGGTGAAGGATAAGCTATTGCATCTGGCCCCTCACACAACCAAAAAAGAGGCACAATGCCTAGTTGGCCTCTTTGGATTTTGGAGACAACATATTCCTCATTTGGGTGTGCTACTCTGGCCCATTTACCGAGTGACTAGAAAAGCTTCTAGTTTTGAGTGGGGACTGGAGCAAGATGAGGCTCTGCAACAGGTCCAGGCTGCTGTGCAAGCTGCTCTGCCGCTTGGACCATATGATCCAGCTGATCCAATGGTGCTGGAAGTGTCAGTGGCAAATAGAGATGCTGTTTGGAGCCTTTGGCAGGCTCCTATAGGAGAATCACAACGCAGGCCCTTAGGATTTTGGAGTAAAGCTTTACCATCCTCTGCAGATAACTACTCTCCATTTGAGAAACAACTGTTGGCCTGCTACTGGGCCTTAGTAGAGACAGAACGCTTAACCATGGGCCACCAAGTTACCATGAGACCTGAGTTACCTTTCATGAGCTGGGTGTTATCTGACCCACCAAGTCATAAAGTTGGGCACACACAGCAGCACTCCATCATAAAATGGAAATGGTATATACGAGATAGAGCTCAAGCAGGTCCTGAAGGTACAAGTAAGTTACATGAGGAAGTGGCCCAAATGCCCATGGCCCCCACTCCTTCCACCTTACCTTCTCTTTCCCAGCCCATAGCTATGGCATCTTGGGGAGTTCCTTACAGTCAGTTGACTGAGGAAGAGAAGACTCGGGCCTGGTTTACAGATGGTTCTGCACGATATGCAGGTACCACCCGAAAGTGGACAGCTGCAGCACTGCAGCCTCTTTCTGGGATATCCCTGAAGGACAGTGGTGAGGGGAAATCCTCCCAGTGGGCAGAACTTCGAGCAGTGCACCTGGTTGTTCACTTTGCTTGGAAGGAGAACTGGCCAGAGGTGCGTCTGTATACTGATTCCTGGGCTGTTGCTAATGGTTTGGCTGGATGGTCAGGGACTTGGAAGGAACATGATTGGAAGATTGGTGACAAAGAAGTCTGGGGAAGGGGTATGTGGATAGACCTTTCTGAGTGGGCAAACAACATGAAGATATTTGTGTCCCACGTGAATGCTCACCAGAGGGTGACTTCAGCAGAAGAAGGTTTTAATAACCAAGTGGATAAAATGACCCGTTTGGTGGATACCAATCAGCCTCTTTCCCCAGCAACTCCTGCCATTGCCCAATGGGCTCATGAACAAAGTGGTCATGGTGGTAGGGACGGAGGTTATGCATGGGCTCAGCAACATGGACTTCCACTCACCAAGGCTGACCTGGCCACAGCCACTGCTGAGTGTCCAATTTGCCAGCAGCAGAGACCCACACTCAGTCCCCGATATGGCACCATTCCTTGGGGTGATCAGCCTGCTACCTGGTGGCAGGTTGATTACATTGGACCACTTCCATCATGGAAAGGGCAGCGATTTGTTCTTACTGGAATAGACACATACTCCGGATATGGGTTTGCCTTCCCTGCACGACATGCTTCTGCCAAAACTACAATACGTGGACTTACAGAATGCCTCATCCACCGTCATGGTATTCCACACAGCATTGCTTCGGACCAAGGAACCCACTTCACAGCAAATGAAGTGAGGGGATGGGCACATGCTCATGGAATTCTGTGGTCTTACCATGTTCCCCATCATCCAGAAGCAGCTGGGTTGATAGAACGGTGGAATGGCCTATTGAAGACTCAATTACGGCGTCAACTAGGTGGCAATACCTTGCAGGGCTGGGGCAGTGTTCTCCAGGAGGCTGTGTATGCTCTGAATCAGCGTCCACTCTATGGTGCTGTTTCTCCCATAGCCAGGATTCATGGGTCCAGGAATTAAGGGGTGGAAACAGGAGTAGCACCACTCACTATCACTCCTAGTGATCCACTAGGGAAATTTTTGCTTCCTGTCCCTGCAAGTTTAAGCTCTGCTGGTCTACAAGGCTTGGTTCCAAAAGGAGGAGTGCTTCCACCAGGAAACACAACAATAATCCCATTGAACTGGAAGTTAAGGCTGCCACCTGGCCACTTTGGGCTTCTTATGCCTCTGAATCAACAGGCAAGGAAGGGGATTACTGTACTGGCTGGGGTGACTGATCCTGACTATCAAGGGGAAATAGCACTGCAACTACACAATGGAGGTAAAGAAGAGTTTTCCTGGAATACAGGAGATCCCCTAGGCTGTCTCTTAGTACTACCATGCCCCGTGATTCAAGTCAATGGAAAACTGCAACAACCCAATCCAGGCAGGACTACCAATGGCCAAGAAACTTCAGGAATGAAGGTTTGGGTCACCCCACCAGGCAAAGAACCACGGCCAGATGAAGTGCTTGCTGAGGGTAAAGGGAACATGGAATGGGTAGTGGAAGAAGGTCGTGATAAATATGAACTACGGCCACGTGACCAGTTACAGAAACGAGGACTATGATGATATGAATATTTCCTCCTCGTTTTGTTATGATTATGTTTGTATTTGTCTGTGAAGAAAATATTTTTGCTTTCTTCTCTGTCTTATCCCCTTATCATATGGCATAAGCTGTAACGTTCATTTTGAAGATATGGTTTTAGGTGATGTGTACAACTGCCAAGTTGACAAGGGGTGGACTGTGATGGTTGGGTTCATGTGTCAACTTGGCTAGGTGGCCTAGCTGTCTGGTCAGGCGGGCACTGGCCTGACGATTGCTTTGAGGATATTTGAGGCTGGTTAATAAACCAACGGGCTGGTTTGTCGGATCATCAGTCAATTGACTGCAGCTGACTGATGACTCATCAAGGGGCGTGCCTTCCACAGTGAGAGAATGCAATTGGCTGGATTTGGTCCGGGTGATCAGTTGGAGGCTTATAAGCTGGACGGTTAGAGAAACCTTCACTTCTTCTTCAGCTGCTCAGTGAAGCTTTTCCTGGGGAGCTCGTCAAAGTTGCCAGTTCGTTTCCTGAGGAGTTCGTCAAAGTTGTCGGTTTGTTTCCTAAGGAGTTCGTCAAAGTTGCTGGTTCATTTCCTGAGGAGTTCGTCAAAGTTGTCGGTTCGTTTCCCAAGGAGTTCGTCGGACGTCTTCCTTGGAGTTGACAGCTTGTTGACAGCTCTGCAGAATTTGGACTCGTGCGCTCCCGCAGTTGCGTGAGTCACTTTTATAATTTGATAATAAGAGACATCTCTCATTGATTCTGTTTCCAAGGAGAACCCTAACTAATACAGCAAGTTATCCCATCTGGTACAGTCTCTCAGCTCTGAGATTCACATATTTGGTTGAAAAAACAGAAAAATCTCTCACATATTCTAATTGTATTCAGGAGGAAAGGTTGCTAGATTATGAAGGAATAAAATGTTAAATGATCTTAAGTAAGACATGAAAATAATCTTTAAAAAAAACTATACACCAGATGCCTTGTTACAGTAGGAAAATATTAGGGCAAAATAGTTATAATGAGGCTAGGACATGGTTTCCCCCATTATGATTCTGGTGACCTTCAAGGAAAAAAAAAATAACAAAATAAAGATGATGGTATTACTTTTTGTGGGTAAAACACATTAGCACCTAAAGCTTCAAAACCAAACTAGGAAATATAATGATCATTAACTCTTATTATTTAACAGTTATTACTTAAGTTTCTAAAGAAAATTCAGGTTTCTTACCTGGTTCTCATATTTATATTTTTTTATTCTAATATCTGATAATTCCTTGTAAATTAATCTAGAACTCTAATTAATTAACTAATTATCTCTTCTGTAGCAAACTGTATATTATCCTGTTCTTCATACTTCTTCAATAAACTTAGGTCTTCAAACAGGATGAAAATAAAGGTAGTTTCCATAATCCTAAAATTTAGATAAAGGACTTCTTCCAGCATAGATGGAATAACATGAAACAGATTTACCCTCTCTCCTCGAGTAACTAGAAAACCAGACCAGACAAAAGTATTTAAGTTAATGCTTTTCAGACATTAGATACCAGGAAGCACAGGACTGTCATCCCTGAGAGAAGTGAAATGAACAAGATAAGTATGACGATGAGTATTTCCTCCTGAATACAATTAGAATATGTGAGAGATCTTTCTTTTTTTCAACCAAATATGTGACTCTCAGAGCTATGAGACTGTACCAGATGGGATAACTTGCTCTAGCAGTTATGATTTTAAATGCTTTCATGGTCCTTGCTTATACTTTAGTGTAATTACTGCCTGAAAGTAGTTTCCAGAAGGCAGCATGGGGAGGGGAACCCCATCAGAATCTGGGATTCTTGCCAAGTTTAGGGAACAGAGATCAGAGTTCAGGGCGACCAAAAAAGGTAGATTCTCTGGAGCAAATTACCATAGAGGAAAAAGCTGTTCAGAGTTCCAGAGATGTGCAGAGTGATCCACTTGAGGCTAAGGATGAAACGGTGCATGCAGGTGAGAAAAATACCAGGCCAGGGAAAGAACTGCTAAAATAGGGAGTGAGTAGAACAATCCTTGGCACTTGCACAGGACTGGAAACAGTTCATGTCCACTGGCTGGAGTGGAAAGATTTCCTAATGTTTTGGGAATTGAGTTCTAAGAAAGATATTGTCTTCTAGACCCACTCTAACAAAGCTTTTAATAAGCAATTCTTGAAAAGCTAAACTTAATTCTAATTTACTTAGCAGAATTCCATAACAAAGCCCAAAAATATTTAAACGATTATAGCAATATCCAACAAACAACAACATAAAATCCACAAGGTCCAACATTCAATCAAAAAATTACCAGCCAGGCAAAGAAGCAGGAAAATACGCTGCATAATCATGAGAAAAACAATCAATAGAAACATGCCCACGTGAACATAGATGAAGGAACCAGCAGAGAAGGATGTTAAAATAGCTATACTAATTGTGCTCCATATGGTCATGAAAGTTGAAGAAAACATGAGCATGATAGAGAGGAAAACTGAAGATTTTTAAAAAGACCCAAGTACAATGTCCAGTGATTAAAAAAATACAATATCTGAAGTGAAAAATAACTGGATGGATTAACAGCAGATTAGAACCTAGAGAAGAAAATCAGTGAGCCAGATGACATAGTAATAGAAATTATCCAAAATGAAGGGCTGAAAGAAAAAAAGTGAACAGAGTGTCAGTGTCCTTGGGAAAAATTTCAAGTTGTCCGGCATATATGGAATTAGAGTCCAGAAGGAGGAGGACAGAAAAAATATTTGAAGAAATAATGGTCAAAAATTTTCAAATTTGATGTAATGTATAGACCCTCAGATCCAAGATGTTTAATAATCCCTAAGGCAAATAACCATAAATAAAACCACACCATAGCTCATCAAAATCAGATTGCCTAAAACAGGTAAGGATTTGTGCTCAAATGTTCATAGCAGCTTTATAAATAATAGCCCCAAACTTGAAACACCAAATATCTATCAGCAGGTGAATGGATACACAAATTGTGGTATTTTCATATAATGTAATACTATGTAGCAATTTAAAAAATGAACTACAGAGCACTCAACATTATGGATAGATAATGACTAGTGAAAGAATCCAGATCCATGTATGATTCTAAGTAAAGTCTAGAAAATGCAAAACTATAGTAATAGAAAGCAAATCAATGGATAACATATACAGAAGCAAAGGAACTGTAAGCAGGTTTGAGTACATTCAGATGGCTGCTTTCTGTCCACTGTGATGACACTAGAAGTATAGGTAGGGAGCATTATGATAAGTTTGGTTATCCAGGTCTTGGTCCCTGCCTACCCCAGAAATCTGGCAGGTCTCCCAGGCTTTCCAGGGAGTCACAGCTGGGATACCATTTCGTGTTCTGCTGGGCTCCAGGTCTGCCCGTTTTGCACCTCCTTGGTTACTGCCTGGATCTACACTGGAAGTATACTGTTGAACCCAAGTAGTCAGGTTCTAGAGCCCATGCTCTCGTCACTCCTCTAGAGACCTAAATATACTTGGGAATCTAACATATCTCAAAACAGTAATAATAAGACACTAATGCTAATGATAGCTCTTAATAGTAACTAATACCATTGATCATTTATTACTGGACACTTTGTGAAGCATGGTAATGAATGTTCTTATTTTAACCTCATAACAACTATATAAGGTAGCTATTAGTATTGTACCCATTGCATAGAGAGAAGCTGAAACACAGAAATGGTAATTTACCCAAAATCACACAGCCTGTAGGTGGCTGAACTTGGGACCCAAACCCAAGTTGCATCTTACCACATAGTCCATGACTCTCTTCTTTATGAGAAATGTGGTGAAAAGGTTCACTATTGGGAAAATGGAACTAAGACAACTAGCTAGCTATTCGGAAAAAAAAAAAAAAACGCACAATAAAACTTGAGCCTTACCCAACTCCTTACAATATCTTAAGTTTCACAGGTGTTAAGGATTAATGAGTGAAAAAGCAAACCGTATAAAAACTGTAGGAAAAAAACAATAAAAATTGAAAGATGATGTAAATAATAAATCCACAAAAGTAGAAATACAAATGGTCAAAATATGTGAAGAAGAGTTGAGCCTCACCAGTAATAAAATAAATATAAATAAACTATCCTTGTCTATTGGATTGGTAAAATTTTAAAATACTGACAATTATCAGTTGTTTGAAGATGTCAGTAAATAAATTGTCACTCTCACATACACTTTTTTTCCCTTTGATGTAGGCTCCTTTGTTTTCCTTCATTTTAGACCCTCTGGAAGTAAACGAGGACCACTCAAACCAGAAAAGCAAAGGCTATTTATTCAGAGCTTGCTTTACCAAGGGAGTCAGCTAATATCATTTGCATTTGGTAGAGACTCAAAGGCAGGGAAAGGAGTGTGAAAGCTTTATAGTGGAAAAGGGAAGTCTTGGGGTATGACCTTTGTTCCGGTTTGCTAAAGCTGCTGTTATGCAAAATACCAGGAATGGATTGGCTTTTATAAAGGGGATTTATTAGGTTATAAATTTACAGATCTAAAGCCAAAAAAGTGTCCAAACTATGGCATCAACAAGAGGATACCTTCACTGAAGAAAGGCCAATGGTGTTGCACACCTCTGTCAGCTGGGAAGACACATGGCTGGCGTCTGCCTATCCTTTTGTTCCAGGTTCTGGTTTCAAAATGGCTTTCTCCAAAATGTCTTTGGGCTTCTGTCTTATTTAGCTTTTCTTTCTCAGTTCCTGTACATCCTTGCTTGTTCTCCCAGGGCATTTCTCTCTAAGCCTCTGGGAGGTCCTCTCTGAGCTTCTCTAGGCAAACTCTGGGTTTCATCTCTTAGCTTAGCATCTCCAAACATCTTTCTGTCTGTATCTCCCAGCATCTCCAAGCGTCTGGGTCTGTATAGGCTCTCAGCTCTCTTAAGGACTCCAGTGACCCACCCTGAATGGGAAGGGTCACATCTCCATGGAAATAATCTAATCAAAGTTCCCACCCCACAAGACTGGAACTGAAGAACATAGCTGTCTGGCATCTGTAACAGCTCCAAACCAGCACAGCCTGGTAGTATGCTTTAGGCACGGGAAAGCTGGAGGCAGTCATCCTATGGGATTGGTTAGGGGAGAACATTTGGCTTTCTCTGGTTGCCTTCAGTTGGGTTGGAGGGTTGGGCAATATTTAGGGAAGCTGCAGTCACTGACCAACCCTGACTGTTCTGGGCCAATTGTTGCAGAGGCTGTGGTTGAGCCTTCCAGATGGGTCAGAGCTCTGTCATCATACATGGTCTGGCCAATGTGCATTTCTAGATTCAGTTTCTCATTTTCCCATCCCACAAAGAGTAACCGAATTATAGTATTTGCTTATTAAAATTGGCAGCACAAGTCTTTAACAGGTCAATAAGCATTTGTTTTTAAGCTTTTGGGGGGATGGGGCCTTAGTACCCCTAATTTGGCACTAATTAAGCCCCATTTCTAAGTTGTCACAACAGAGTGCCCTGGTAGCTAATAAAGGCTGTTCACGTGGACTGAATGAAGTAGGTTAGATACTGACACTGCACAAGCTCTGGGAACCTTTCCTGTTTTGGTTTCCTGAGGAGTTCTTCTTGCTTTCTCTCATGGATTTTCATTTTATGCATGCACATATTAGTGTTCAATGAGAGTCTCAAAGTGACCCCATGCAGATTCCTAGGACTCTTTGTGTCATGTACACTTTTTGATTCATCCTATTTATAGGAATTTATTTTAAAATGTTAATCACACAAATGTCAAAAGCATCAACCTCCAGGATAATCATCAAAATATTATTTATACAACTTTGGAGATAATCCAAATTATCATGAGTGTGGAAGTGGTTAACAATATGCACACAATAAGTTACTATACAAATGTTAGAAATGAGTGTGGACCTATATTGATTGTTAAATTAACTGACATGAAAGTTTTTCAAGCACATATTTTTCTGTGAAAATAAGCATTGCAGAACAGATGTAGAGCAAAAATCCAATTATGTAAAATGGAATGCAAATACATATTTCTCTGTATATTGTTACATATTGCTATAAACACATAGAAGACTGCTTACCAATGTTTTAAAAGTGCTTATCTCTGCACAGTGGAATTTTGAATACTTACCTTTTTTCTTATGTTTTTGTATGTGGTTTAAATTTTGCAAAATAAGTAAATATTTATACCCAAAAAACTACACTATACTTGTCCATCTCTACATCTTCCTTCCACAAGAGCAATAAAATTGGCTTTCACCTTCACAGAACATTTGCTATCATTTGATAGCTGGGTCTGTGGTCACCAGCAATGCTGATGTGCCTTATGGAAATAAATTTATGTCAGGAATCTAAATTCCACTCTAAATTTCTCTATGTAATATCAGTCATTTCCAAAAAGACAAGGGCAGTGTGTTCTTTGGTGAACAACCTTGTAGAAATTCTGTATGATTCAGAAATGACAAGGGTCGATTGCTCTTAGGCTGATCTTGCTAAAGAAATGCATATGACAATTGCATTTAATCAGAAACTTTGTGAAATCCAAAAATATGAACTAGAACTTTATATTCTCATTGAAAAATTAAAATGAAAAACTATTAATTATTAATATTCCAGCAATCAGAGAATAACCATGGACAAAGGGCCAATTGAGGGAAAGGTATTTTTAAGATTAAGGAATACCAAATCTGCTAACTACTTTAACATAATTTTCATAGGTTTACTGACAGTTAATGAAGGCAGCAAAATTTGTTAAAATGAATAAATAGCTACTTTTACTTGTAAACCATGGTTGTTACAAGTTACATGGTTGTTTGCTTAAGTTATAAAATGTTTATTATAGGAAATGGAAAATACTTATTTGAGCCAAAAAGTGGACTCAGTGTTCTCCAAATAATTCAATCCATGATTACATATAATTGATAGAGACGGAGAGATAGGGCGATGACAGACACACGTTCTTGTTAGTCAGAAATCTTCAGATCCCTAGTTAAATTTTTTTCCTTATTGACTTCCAAACTGAAGGTAAATTAGCAATTAATAAATTAATAATCTCCACCAGATCCAAATATAGACTAAATGGATGTGCAGTGTAAATTCCAGGACAAGGAAACAGATCACTTCAGCTCCTGACCCTCTGTGTGACAATCCTTAAAATTCCAAAACCTCCAAATGAAGTTGCCTAACTTGAGTTTTATACCACTCCGATGTGTCCTTTTTTGGCATGGAATCTGCTGGATGCATTCAGTAGTTCAGGAAATAGAAAATCATGCAAAGCTCTAGGTAAGAATCCAAGGTTAAAATGTGGCGGCAACCCAGGGGAGTGAATCTCCCTGGCAATGTGGAATATGACTCCCGGGGAGGAACGTAGACCTGACATCGTGGGACGGAGAACATCTTTCTTGACCAAAAGGGGGATGTGAAAGGAAATGAAATAAGCTTCAGTGGCAGAGAGATTCCAAAAGGAGCCGAGAGGTCACTATGGTGGGCACTCTTACGCACAATTTAGACAACCCTTTTTAGGTTCTAAAGAAATGGGGTAGCTGGTGGTGGATACCTGAAACTATCAAACTACAACCCAGAACCCATGAATCTCGAAGACAATTGTATAAAAATGTAGCTTAGGAGGGGTGACAATGGGATTGGGAAAACCATAAGGACCACACTCCACTTTGTCTAGTTTATGGATGGATGAGTAGAAAAATAGGGGAAGGAAACAAACAAACAAACAGACAAAGGTACCCAGTGTTCTTTTTTACTTCAATTGCTCTTTTTCACTTTAATTATTATTCTGGTTATTTTTGTGTGTGTGCTAATGAAGGTGTCAGGGATTGATTTAGGTGATGAGTGTACAACTATGTAATGGTACTGTGAACAATCAAATGTACGATTTGTTTTGTATGACTGCGTGGTATGTGAATATATCTCAATAAAATGAAGATAAAAAATATATATATATAAAAAAAAAATGTGGCGGCAAGAGTGTAACCCCCCATGAACTGAAGTTGTTCCATCCGATCAGTTTGCAATGGAAAAATCACTCTCGGCTTGAGCGCTGGTTCTGATTCTGGAAATGTGCCAACCCTTTAACCAGTCTAAAGAGGGAAAGGAGAGTTATTTTCTCCCTTGTCTGAGGGTATCCATTAACCAAGCAGACTGCTGACTGGGCAGATAATGTGATCCATTCCCATAAGAGTTGAATGGAGATTGTCATAGGAGTAGTAAAATCCTGATCCCAAAGTGACTCATTTTTATCAGGTGTTTTTTTTTCTATTGCTAATAGCTAACATTTACAAGCACTCACATGACAGGCACTGCTCTGAGTGTTTAATGTTTACTGTGTATTTTAACTTTCATAACCCCATGAAGTTGGTGCCAGCAATACCATACCTTATAAATGAGAAAACTGGGGCACAGAGTTTCCAGTAATTTAAGTCAAGCCACACAGATAGTTCGTGTCAGAGATGGGATTTGAATAACCTTTAATTGTAAAGTTTAGATTTCAGTGGTTCAGCTAAGACCAGCTAAAGTCAATTCAGCAGGTGTATCTACCCAGCCCTGTGCAGAGCACCACACTTGGACAAATCAAGGGAAAACAATTTACAGGAAAGTGCATTGGGAAAAACACATGAATGCATTTAGAGTAAAACTAGTAATAGGGAAAATAAAATGCTTCCAAATTCGCAGATATACAAAATAAATTAAGGTGAAGGTGGAAAGCCTTATTAGAAGGCTTGAAATTTTTCCCGTTTTCTTCATTTTTTGAAAGTCTTCTCAGTTTTGTTAAACTAAAGTAGAATGCAGTTCAAAGAGGTACTATCTGGAGAAATGTTAAAACCTGGAAAAATAAGCCCATATCAAGTCAAGAGGTGGTTATTGAGAGACTTCTTGAGATGCCCAGACTCTGTTTCTGCCACCCTGAGTGGGAGTCGTCTTGTTTGGTATCTGCCCACCCTCCCAGGGCAGTGAGCGAGGCTGAGGTTTGTGTTCTGGTTGTCTGGGTGTCTCCCCGCATATGAACACGCTGCTTGTCAATACACATTTGTCAATCGACATTTAAAATTTTTGTTCATTGTGCATTGTTTTGATACAGCAAACTGAAAAAGGACAGAAAATAACTCAAAACTTTTGGATGTTCTGCTAAAACCATCAAATCCCTGCCTAGCTGTTGATCCCGTTTGGGAAATTTCTCCTAAAAACATAATCAAGGGTGTAAGTGAAAAGCTGCTTTCAATAATGCCACCATTTCATCAAATGTCCTTTAGTGGGCCAGAAACCATGGAAGAGATCAATCTAACATTTGTGGGTGACCCTTCCTTCTGTGTGAGAACCTCTGGGCACCTCAATTCCAAGCTGCAGCCCAACTGCAGGACATTTCAACAACAGGCTCCCCATGCTCCCACATCCAGACTTTCTTGCTGCCATTCAAGTTCAGGTTCAAATTACTACGCATTTTGACCTTGATCATCTCTCCTGACTACGTGTATTAGCCATTGCTTCTTCCCATTCATAGTCATTCTTCAAATTCCCTTTTAAAGGAGTTATTCTCATCCTACCTCCTGATCAAAAAAAAAAAAAAGTGTTTTGCTCATCAAATACAATTCAACTTGTATTTATAACCCTCTAAATTCAGGGTCCACTTGCCTTTCCAGCCTTATTTAAGTTTCTTCCCCATGCTCACCCCTGACCACCATCCGCTGAAAAATAAGCAGCCTCCCTAGTCACATCCTACACCTCTCCTTCCCTACCCCTGCCCCCTGCCTGGTAGGGAGTATGTATCCAGTAAATATATGTTGTGAAAGTCTGTATAAAATATATAACATTATTGAGTGCTTACTTAGTACTATCCTAAGTGCCTAACATGAATTAACTCACTTTAATCACTTAACAACCCTAGGGGGTGGAAACTATTATCCCCATTTTACAGATAATAAAACTGAGGCAAAGTGATGTCAAATAACTTGCCCCACACCTCACAACTAATGCATGATAGAATAGGGATTTGAGCCCAGGTGATCTGCCTCTGGAGCCTGCACTTAGTCCCTGAGTAAAGGACCACTGACACTAATAAGAACAGATAAGCTATTGAGGGTAATCTCAATGTTACGGGAATGCTCAGGAATGATTATAGTTTGCAAACTTTCTTGGGTATGGTAGGAACATGTTGAAAGCAATGTAGTTATTTTAGGTTATCTGTTTTTCTTATTCCTTTTTTTTGTTAGGGTTTGTTAATTTTCTTGAGGTATTGTAGGGACATGTTGGAAGCAATACAGTTATTTTAGGTTGTTTTTCTTAACCCTTTACTTTGTTTTGAGGTTTTTTTTTAAATTTTTTGATGAAGTAAAAAAAGCTACTGCATTTTAAAAATTAGCTTCAATGTAGTTATTTTATGTTATTTGGTTTTTCTTATGCCATTGTTTGATTATGATTTGTTAATTTTCTTGGGGTATGGTAGGAACATTTTGGAAGCAATGCAGTTATTTTAGATTACTTGTTTTTCTTATTTCTTGGTTTGAATATGGTTTATTAGTTTTCTTGGGGTATAGTAGGAACATGTTGGAAGCAAAGTAGTTATTTTAGATTGTTTTTCTTAATCCTTTGCTTTGTTTTGGTTGAAATGTGTTTTTTGTTGTTGTTATTGGTTTGTCTGTTTTAGTTTTTCCATAAATAAAGTTAAAAAAATAAAAAAAAAATAACCACTGACAAGGTTCAACCTGACAGTAAATACAACCAGACAAAGTTCTTTTGCCTTAATGGGAGATTCTTCTGGTTCTCCACGCCCCTCCCCGCCCCCCCCCCCCCCCCACACACACACACACAAGATAAAGGGAGTAAGTCAATCTCTAAGCAAGCACCTGCCTCATGGTCATTCCTCCTACAGGAAAACCCCTCAGGGTGAGAATGCCAGCTTCTTGACGCCTCATCTTTCTTTTCTTCTTAATTAATGATATGCCCAGCAGTCTGATGGTGCATCAGCCAGCAAGCCCTTGGGAAAGGGGCGTAACCAAGCTCACCTGTTCCTCATGCGTGGATGACAGTAACTCAACAATATTGACCTGGGTGTCCTACAGGAAACTCGACTTTCCCTGCACACTTGTATTTCTCTTTTGTATTTCAGTGTTAGCAACTCTGATCACCCAATTTCTGCAGGCAGGAATTTGAGATCTTTCCTTTACTCTTCCTTTCTCTCTCTTCCACACCCAACCTGGGGTAGGCAGCTTCTGACACCCCTTCTGATGATCCCCACCCCCAGTGTTCACAGCCTTATCAAATCCTTCCACTTGAACATGGGTGGGACCCAATGACTGACTTCAAATGAAGGTTGTCACTTCTGAGATTAGTTATAAAAGACTGTGACCTCCCCCCTGGTGTATTCTCTCTCTAGCCCTTCTTCCACACTTGCTTTGATGGAGAGGGTCACTGGCAAGGAAATGAGGGCAACCACCAGCCAACAGCCAGCAAGGAACTGAACCCCACCGCAAGACACTGAGTGCACTTAGAGGCGGATCCTTCCCCAGTCGAGCCTTGGGATAAAACACAGCCCTGGCACTTGGCTTGCAGCCTGGCGAGAGACTCTGAAGCAAAGGACCCAGCTAAGTCATGTCCAGATTCCTGATCCACAGGGTCACTTTAAGTCACTAAGTTTTGGAGCAATTTGTTACACAGCCATAGGTCACTAATACACAACCCATCAGCAAATTTTGACAGTTCTGTCTCCTAAATATGTTTTTAATCTATCCAGTTCTTCCTACCATCCTCTTGGCCCATCCTCTGCCACCGTCTCCTAATTCCTCTTTCCTATTTCCACTCTTTTCCCTGTCATTTCTCTAGAGTAGCAGGAGTGACTGCCTTAAAACAAAGATCATAACATAAGTCCCCAATGAGTGATTTCCCATGTCAATGAAAATAAAATTGAAACACCTCCTTGTTGCATATGAGGACTTTGTGATGTGGGAAACTCCACACTGGCACTCACTGTCCACCAGTCACTCCTCAAGCTGCCAAAGTGTCTCCACACATGCCATCCCCAGGATCAGAATGATGCCCCCTCTTTGCTTGGATGTCTTCTCTTAACCCTTTAAGTAACTCTTTCAATGTCTCCTTCTCAGGGTGGCCTTCACTGACCATCCTATTCTAAAGAAGAAAATGACCCTTTGAATTATTTTCTTTCGTGGCCCATATTTTGTTTATTTCCATTACAGACTCATAAGATAGTTTAATACTTTTATTTACTCATCTGCTCACTTCTTTTTTTGTTGTTTTGGTCTGTTCCCCCATCATTGTGGTAAACAAGGTCCTCATTGCATTCAGAAATTAATTTGTTAAAAACACATTATTTTTTCTTAATCAGTCCCAGGGGGAGAAAGTCAAAGCAAAGGACCTTACTGCTTTATGACTGGCAAGTGAAGTCATCCACTTTCAGAATGGTGGTGTCACAGAATATAATTGGGAAGGTCACAGACTCTGACATAGCTATGCTCACAGAGCTGATGTGCACAGTAACATTTAGATGACCCACTTCAACTTCCACAATAAACATATTCAGTACAGTCTTCCATAATAGATATAGTGGGAAGGCAATTTCCCACAATAATCAGGTAAAATAAGATTTCCAGTTCCAGAATTTAAAGAATACACTCCAGAGAAGAAAAAAAAAAAAAAAATCAGTCTTCAAAGTTAAAAGCAACAAAGCCCAAGAGAGGTTCTCTGCCCTCCTCAGGAAATAAATAAGCCAGAAAATCAATTTTATGGTGACAAGCTACAGAGCATGTCCATAATAAACTTGAGCATCCCATCACCCCCCACATGACTCATGCCCTTTATGCTGTGTGCCTTTGTGAGAACTGACATGTAACCATTCCCCAGCCTTCTCCTTTTCTCTTGACATCAGAGGAAAATGACCAGCCTGGTATTTATTATTCTCACAGGCACATAGGTCAAGAGCCATCCTTTTCTCCAAATACCATTGTGATTTGTGATCTCAGTTTCAACTATACTTTTTGAACAAGACTGAACGTAAGTATTTGGACCTTATAATGTTCAGTTCCCACGAATGTAAGTTCTAAGAGGGTAGGAACTAATCCTGGTATATGATTGTCCTCAATAAGTGCCTGTTGACTGTGTAAGTGATGGAGGCAGCTGCAGGAGGCTCTCCTGCTGTGGGGCAATGGCAGTCAGAGACACAAAGTACAGTACAGTAGAGTAAGAGGCCTCAGGCGTCTCAGGAAACCAGTCACCCAGCTTTGGCAACAAGAAGCAGAGCGGCCCGGACAGCAAGTTATTTGTCTTTGTGAAAATAGTTTAGTCAAGTCATGCCAACTACCCTTGGGCTATGAAAGAACATGTGTGATTTAATAAGAATATTATTGGACTTGAACTGTTAAAGATATTTCTTGGCTTTACAATGATTTTCCCACATTGACGCTTTGATCCTGAGTATAAGGTGCACTCTAATTTTACTATGGAAGGTGAAAGTAATAAAAATAGCTATAAAACAAAGTACCATACATTGGCGTGTCTCCACAGGTAATTCCGGGACCTGAGGTTGGTGAATTCTAAACCTCAACCTTCGCTCAGTGTTAGCTGGTGTGCCCTGTGGCTCACCCCGAGAACGGAGTTGAGATCTGTTTTTTAGGTGTGGGGGGGGGCGTGTAGTTCAGGGAAACCCATCAAAGATTTCATGGCTGAGGTGAGAATTGTTCTCAAGAACAGATGCCCAAGTCTCTCCACCAGATAATTCAGGCAAGGAGACACAAGAATGAGGACTATATCAGAGGCTCTCCTCGAGTAGGGACTTCCCTGTTCCACAATGGGGAGAGGGTCTTACAGACTGTAGGGTAGATTGGGACCCTATCCTAACTTGAAACTTGAGACACTGATGATGAAGAAAAGCAGTCAGATTTTCCCTCAAGTGGCCTTTCAGATGGGTCACCACCAGGATTGGGGCCCAGAAAATCCTTTTTAGTTAAAAAAAGGTGGCTATGTGATACAACCTGAAGGGAAAATAAATCAGACTGTGAGAATAAAAAAATGTGGCGCTGATCTCAGGTTTCAATCCCCGGGGGTGGGGAGTGGGAAACGTAAGGAAGATGAGTCTAAGGGTCATAAGCCAGCCAGATGTTGGATCAGAGTGGAAGGTGAGATCAAGTGGGAGGGAAGAGAAAATGCCAGGAGAACTGTGATAAAGGGAGCCAGGAACCTTGTGCCTAGAAAAGCAGAAGGTGAGGACAGGCAGGGCTTCCCCTGGCCTGCCCTAAACTCCAGGGCTCCTCCGGCTTACCTGAATCCAGAGAAGGACAAAGAGAAAACTTTAACAAGAGACTCTAGACTGCCCAGCAGTGCTGATGGTGGGGAGATCAGGCTCTGGGGGACCATGTTTGGTACAGACTCTATTTTTACTCTGGTGGCTTTATTTAATTACTGATCAACTACGGAGATGTTATCAACCTCCTGAATGTAACTTCTATAGAAATTAAACCCCAGCAAGCAACTTACTTTGAGAGAAATTGGGGTTGACTAAAAAGACAGACACAAACTTTGCTTTAAAACTAAAATACTATCTGAGAACAAAGAACACAATAACCCATAGGTGAATAGGAGTAGTCCCAACCAATGGTCAATGGAGAACCAGTAACTGAAGACAAGCTATTTGCAAAAAAAAAATGTAATTAACCAGAAATCTGAAGACCCAAATTTTAACCCTGACTCCTCCACTTGCTAAATAAATGCATGATTTCAGAAAATTTATTTATTTCTCTGAGATATTTCTCCCCATGGTTAAATTTAGTTCTGTCTGTTGTTTTTTTCAGTATCTATTATTTGTCAAGTGCTTTGCAGAATAGTGGGGAAGAAGAAACAAAATCTGGCACAAGTCTTCATACACATCACTTTTAACTGAAGGAAATAGATTTTTTTAAAAAAAGCACCTTTCTGTGAAATATACATTTGGAGAAGCATATGCAAGATGGAAAAGTAATCTATTTTTTCATTTGTTCAAAAATGTTTGTGAGAGATGATTGTCATAAGATGGTGGAGTAGGAAGTCCCAGGAATCAGTTCCTCCACCAGAACAACTATTAAATAGGAAGGAACTCTCTGAATCAACTATTTTGAAACTCTGGAGTCCAGCAGAACACTGTGCAGCACCAACGGGCAAGAGGGATGAAGAGGCTGGTCAACTGCAGCCAATACCACTGAATTGCTCTCTCCTCATGGCAGCCACCAGCACACATCCCCCAGTATCACAGCTGGCAGCAGCGAGGTACCCAAACCTGGCTCCTGATACGGCGTGCTGGTGCCAGGGTGGTACATAAAGACCTAGTTTCCCAAGATCCAGGGGTGTATGGCTGTGTTGCTGGTCACTGCTGTTGATTAGCTACTTCAGATCACTGGGGACCTGGCTCTGGAGGCAGCACTCCAGACAAAGGCAGTGGAGGAGACTTAAAGATGGACACCTACTCAGAGTTGCAGAGGACAGATGAACAGCTGCATTTGCTGGGCAGATGCTGAGTCAAGAAAGTGCAGCTTTGGGGAGCCACAGGAAAAGCTCCTGGTGCCCTTCCTAGCCCCTTCCTTCATTCCCTGCCCAGGGTAAGTTGGAATCAGCCAGCATGCCCTTTGGCCTTATTCTGGCTGGGAAAGAGTGAACTGGGGAACCTCCTCTCCAGTATGCTCCCCTCCCAGAGTTTTCCCTCCAGGCAAAAGCAACTTGAGATGGAGAAAGCAGAATAAGAAATAATTGAGGTGGGTGGCCTGGGGCAAAGGCTTACCTGTTTTAAGTCCTGCAGTAGAACACCTGGGAGAGGGAGAAGGAAAAGTTCTGTTTCCTGAGGAATAGATGTGGCATTGAAATTCCTGTAAAAGAGAATTCCTAAGGCCACTAGCAAGCACAAGCCACAGATCTTGAAAAGACTTGCAGGGCCCTGAACTTTGCATTCCCCTTGGGCTGATGCCCTTGATTAGGAGGGCAGAACTCTGAAGATCAACAGCCAACACAAAGCCAATTTGCAAAGACTGTGAAAGGTATTTTTTGTTTTGTTAGCTCCTGACACTCAAGAAAATCTCTGTCATATCAAAAGGCAGAGATGAAGGAATGTTGGAAATCCTCTCTCAAGACAATAGTCCATCTGTGATGCAGGTTGTTTTTGTTTGTTTGTTTGTTCATTTGTTTTTGCATAATCCTATTTCTGACTGACAGGAACAGTTTATTACTTCTGTCTTTCTCTTTGTACTGCTTTTGCAACAAACTCTAATATTTCCACAGATGGATGCCTAGAGTAAACTGGGCTAAGGTCATGTATGGGGGAGGCTGAAGGGAAAATCCGATTATACTTTGATAACAAACAGTACTCCATTTACACTTATAAACAAACAAGCCTGATATGGGGCTCATACATATTATTTAAAATATACATATAAAAGCTGAAGTTTATGATTGCTGTCAAGCCCCCTATTATCATGGCCCCTTAGCATCCTGGGCAATGCAGAGATGGCACTGACCAGTAGAGCATTTTCACCTAAAGTTGAATCTCGTATTTGAGCTTTCAGCTTTCACTCTCGTCCCACTTCAACCCCTTTTCCACACACATCACAGTCATTAAAAAAAATAATAATAACGCAAATCTGACCATGTGTTTCCCCTGCTAAACTCCCAGTGGTGTCCCATTATTCTGAAGGTGAGGGTCAAGACCCTTACCTGGCCTAAAAGACATAAGTGAGCTGACCACTACTGACCTCTCCAATAAAACCTTGCCCATTCTGTGGCTCACTTATTACACTCCAGTCTTAACTATTTTCTTTTGATTCTACAACACATCAAGGATTCATTTCCCTCCTATGTGGTCTTCCTACACCTGTCACTGGCTGCCACCCATTCCTCATCAAGCTGATGTCTTCAGGTCACATTTTAAGTATCATCTTCTCAGCTAGTCCTTCCCTTACCACCCAATTCTAAATTCTCTCATATACCCTGTCCCTTTTATTAGTGGAGCCACAACTATTAGTAATTAAAGATTCATCTATAACCTTTCATTAAATATCTGCCCCACTCACTTGAGCCTTAAAGCCCATGAGATAATTTACCCATATATGAGTTCTCACCAGTAAAAGCCACCAGCTATTGTAAACCATCAAGAGAAGGTGAACACGTAGATTGATCCAGAGTTTGGTTTTCCTGGGTCGTGTTTAGGATTGAGATGAGAAATTGAGGGTAATTTCATCGAGTTTAGCCAGGGACGTTGGAATGCCCAAATCCCACCCATTACCACATGAGTCAAGAGGCACCCTACAGAAGCAGAAACACAGTACAGCGACTGATGAAGTAAAGTAATATTTTCTTAATGCACCAGTTTGGATGGATTATGCCCCCCAAAATGCCATGTTCTTTGATGCAATCTTGTGGGGGCAGACGTATTAGTGTTGATTAGGTTGGAATCCTTTGATTGAGTGTTTCCATAGCCCACCCAACTGTAGGTTATAACTCTGAAATATTTCCATGGAGGTGTGGCCCTGCCCATTCAGCATGGGTCTTGATTTAACCACTGGAGTCAGGTAAAAAGAGCTCAGACAGAAGGAGCTCAGTGCTGCAGCCAAGAGAGACATTTTGAAGACGGCCATTGAAAGTAGACTTTTGCTACTCCAGAGTTTGCCTGGGATAAACTAAAAGAATACCCCCAGACACCTAGAGAGAAACATCCTGGGAGAAAGCCATTTTGGAACACAACCTGGGAGCAAAGGAAGAAGACGCCAACCATGTGCCTCCCCAGACAACAGAGGTGTTCCAGATGCCATTGGTCATTCTTCTATGAAGGTGCCCTATTGTTGACACCTTAGCTTAGACACTTTTATGGCCTTAAGACTGTAACTTTGTAACCAAATAAACCCCCTTTATAAAAGCCAACCCATTTCTGGTATTTTGCATAACAGCAGCATTAGCAAACCAGAACACTTACCTTAGAATATGACCCCACTTGATGCAGAACTCAAATAACTGGTCCGAATCCCATGAAAAACTATTTTTCCTTAAACTAACTGGACTAGATGAGGCCTCTTCTATTTTCCCCCTAATCCCATACCTGAATCTAATCTCACCCTGATGATGCAAAGAAAGGCTCTTACTCCAGCAGTGGTGGAAAAGTAGAAAGAAAAAAAAGCATTCAATAACTTTATTCTTGGCTGGCATATGAAAAGTAAATAATGAAGAGAAAGACACACACACACACACACCAGGGATGCATCTTAACCACATGTGAAAGAGACATGAAATAAATCCCCACATACCTGATCTTACCTTTCAATCAAGCAATGAATGAGTCAACCCACAAAATCCTTACAGATGAAGGATTGAAAAAGGGGCAGGGAGGATGAGCTCCAAGTTCAGCCTAGAGACTGACTATGGGTATGATGGAAAAACAAAGACAAACAGAAGTACACTGAGGGGCAGACCAGACTAGCTGAGGTGATGGACCACGGTGGGTGTGAGGGCAAGGGAGGGAAAAGGGAGGGGCCTGAAAGATAGAACATGGTTGGGCCCAGGGCATGGGGATGGTTAAATATGAAAAACAGTATTACAATAGGGGAAGCTTCCAAAAGGGAGAAAGCTGAAGGACAGGAAGTGTAGCTAAATGATGGACATGTGCATTCAGTTATACGTCAGAAGTGGATGTCCTGGATCACAAGTCCCAGGGAGTTCGTGGAGCATGGAAAACCAAAATAGGGTAGAAATTACATTCACTAAATGAAAGAGTCTTCTAAAATGGTGGCAAGAGTTGGGTGAATATAGGAAGAATAGCAAGTGGTCATTACCCATATACAGTAAACATATTGGAGGAGAGAAATGTCTTAAAGTGGTCAGATTAAAAAGAGTTAAATTAGTAAATGCAGGTAAAATGAACAAGTTGCAGTGAACTTGTGGAGCAGCAAAGCTAGAAAAAGAAGACAGCAGAATTATTACATTATTGAAACCATTCAAAAGGTTGGAGTCTGACCAAATGGGGCTGAAAACTCAGCTGCGAATGAACAGCTCTGCTTTCTGTGTTTGCTCTGCAACAGGCACCATCTCATGATAGACACCAGGATGAGAAAAAACAGGGGCAGATGTAACAAGCAGCAATTCATGGTGGAGCAAAATCATCCCAGCTGACTTCATCTTAGAAGAAAGTCTGAGGCATATGGAGAAGGTTTATGCAGCAGAAAAGGTGAGAGGAGATGGGAAAGTATTTGAGCTATGCATAAAAGGGGAAATGAAATCCACAAGCTCTAAGTGAGCTGCTGGACACTGTCCATAGCTGCCATTTTTTTCTGCCAAGTCATCTGATCAGTGTATATACTCCCATGAATAGTTCAGTATGCCACATTGTCTCACCTGTTCTACCCTCACCATCACTGCTTGGATGAGAGCTTGTACAAGGAAATAAGGAGCCTGAGACATCTGGCTGGATTGGAGCATTGATGGCAGCCTGCTTCTTAGACAGCTCTCTCTGCTCTTTGCTGATGCTCAGAAGGGTCAAGCCACCCATAAGAGGAGTGGGAGAGGAACAGGAAAGCAACAAGGGCTGGGAGTCAATTGCCAAAAATAGGTGACCAGGAAGTTGCTATCTGATGGTAAAGAGAGACAGAGGATGGGATGGTTGGTTGGCATAAGTCTTGAAGTAGAGTTTCACTTGAGGATAGAAAGAATATTGGGGAGTAAAAGGAAAACCCTTTTAATTTTGCAGCAAAAATACAGCATATATGAACAGCCTGTCATTTCTTGCATTAACTTTTCTATTTTATTTGCTTTGTTGGAAAGGTCATTACTGCTTAAGATTTACATTTGTTGGTTCAGTATTCTAAGCACCTTCCCATTTTTTCAACATTTTATTTGGTGTTAAAACATTTTTTATTGCAGCAATCATAAATGTGGTATACCTTGTGTATTGGGTAGATTTTGTTGTAAGCAACAGAAGCAAATTAGCTAACTTTGCCTAAAAGAGGAATGTATCAGCAGGTAAGGAGGTGGATGGTAGATGCTAAGCAGGCCTTGGGGTAGACAGAGAAGCCAGGTAGCTCCAGTGACCCGGTGTCAGGACCAACAGACAGCTTCCTCATGGCACCACTGTTGAAACCACTCAGCTCAATCAATTTCCTACTTTATCACTCCACTCAAGGTTCAGTATCCTGGAAAAGAAAGTTTGATTGGCTTATTGTGGATCACATCCCCTCCTCCCACACCCAGGAGTTCATGAAGAGTGGGTCATTCTCACCCACCAGGAAGGGCTTGATTAATAGCCCCTCAAAGACTCTACTGATGGGAGAGTGTTTGATTTTCCAAAAGGGAATCTGGAGCCTTCTACCAACAAAAGGGTCAAGGAGCTGGACACAAAAACATGGGCGCTAGTGGCAGGCCCATAAAATCAGCAAAAGTTTCCCTGGATGTAATTGGTCCACCCATTCCTTGCCTGTGGCAACCTA
Organism: Choloepus didactylus; assembly: GCF_015220235.1. Classification (NCBI taxonomy): domain Eukaryota; kingdom Metazoa; phylum Chordata; class Mammalia; order Pilosa; family Megalonychidae; genus Choloepus; species Choloepus didactylus. The sequence goes on along the minus strand of NC_051312.1, from coordinate 154,674,549 downwards.
AGAGAAAGTACTAGAAAAAGTGCCTTGGAATTATCTAAAAGGGAAGCATGTGAAAGAGTAGTAGGAAAAGGTAAATTTCAGAAAAGGCAGGAAGTGGAAGATATTAGAAACTTTGTTGACAATGAAACAGGGGATCCAGAAAGCACAGCAGAAAATGTCTGGAAGGAATGAAGGCTGAGGGGTTTGGGGCTTGAGTGGTGGGTTGAGTTGTGTCATCTTAAAATGGAAGATGATGAGTGGAGCTGTGACAGGCATAAGAGAAAATCTGTCTACTATGTAAGAGCAGTGAGGAAGGCTTCCAAATCCTGGGACACGTTGTGCTTTCTGCCTTCTTTATCTCTACCTCAATCAGAAACAGCCAAAAAGATTGGTCACAGATGTTGCAAATTACCCTTGAGAATATCATACCTAGATGAGACTGGTTTGTGAACTGGATGTTCAAGCCAGGATGTAATTCCTCAAACACGATGATCTGTCAAGAAGAAGGTGAGCAGGCCATGAGAACATGCCCTGCCTCTGAGGGCAGGCAGAGTCCAAGAGTCATGGACTGAGAGGTGGGGGAGGGCCTCACCTCATTTCTTCCTTGGTGAAGCCAGGGTCCTGGAAGGTAAAGAGTTTCCTGGGGACCTATTTTCCAGTAGCGTCCTAGGTTTTGTCCATTGATGAATACTATTCCTTTATTCCAGCCCTGGAAAAGATTGGAATGGAGGATTCAAGATCTGAGTGACAAGGAGTGTCATAAGGAGTGACAACTGGTAACCTGGAGAGGTGACTCGGAGCATTCTGTGTGCTCACCCTGGCATGGGGTTGGCTTCACAGCCTCAAGGAGGACACTGATTTCTACTCACCTTCTGTGTCTGTCCCAAGCCAGGGAGTTGGGGGGCTATTTCCCTTTACCATCAAGGATTCTTCAAAACATAGCTAGAGATGTAAAACTTGAGATGTAGCAATATATGTGTTGGAATTTCCCCTATAATATCTCCACTAGAAATGGTGATCGGTTCTTGAAGTCTCAACTCCTTGTAGTAGGTCTGGGGACTGGTGGGTCATTTGCACCAGGCTTCCTGTGGAATGGGTGCTACAGCTATCCCCACCAGTACACGGCACTCGTGTCTCCCGCATTTCCAGTTTAGTTTCCATCTCACCCTAATTAACACTGGGAGAGGGAGTGGCATCCTAGAAGCTGAATGACTGAGGTCCTTGTAGCTTAAATCCCTTACACAGGGCAGGTCTCATGCTACAGGGAGCTTTTTATCAAAGGTCCTCCTGGGATGGGGGAGAGATGGGCTCGAGGAGACAATTCACTAACCTCCAGTTTTATGAAGGTGTCTTTGGGGGGTTCCTCAATTTTCAAGTAACCAAGGAAGAAAGCAGGGCCACTCACTGAAGAGGAGATTGGCTTCCATTGGTTAGGAAGGTCCCTAGGAGAGAAGCCAAGCAGCAAGTGGAAAAGTAGTGCCTCTCTTTACATGTGTCATGTGACCTTTGAGTTAAGTCTTTCCCTGCCAGAGCCTGGAGGCCCCTCGATAGCTCTAGCCCAGGCATATGCCTCACAGGGAGCATCGAATAAAACGAGACCAGGAGGTGGGTGAAGAAGGGAAGGTCATCGTTCTGTGCCGAAACAACTATGATACTTGAAGTCACTTCCTTCCATGTTCTGGGTCTTGAGCCCTCTTCTCTGTATACCTAGGGGTTAATCTGGGCAATCTCTGAGGTTTCTCCTGTTTCCAAATGCTCCCCATCTTTGGTTGATTGCCTTGAGTCAATGGTCAGGCACCCACCTTTCTATGAATTTCATTTTCATATCCAGGCAGAATATTGCAAATCTTCTTAATGGAGAATTGTTCAGATAGATATCCCCAGTTAAACCTGGAGGGGAAGGAGGAAAGGGGGTGCCTAAGAAGGTGAGAGTGATGCAGGATATGCATCAGCTGGGCCAGAGCTCCCCTGAGGGAGAAGAGAGGTTTCTGCAAAACATGACACAGATGGTTTCTTTTGAATGCAGACCTCTTAGATGTGGCTGTATCTTCCACAGTGAGAGCATAGGCATCACTGCAATGCCTGCCAGATCTGGCCAGCACCAGGGTGGAGAGTAGCTCTAACCCTTAGGCAGGTGAAAGCACTCAGGTAGGAGAAAGAAGGTGTGTGTGACTCTGTGCCCAGTGAGCACTGGGGACAAGGAGGGGACAGCAGCAGCCATTGGGATCCAGAGAAGAATGTACCACACTTCCTAGGGAGGGACCCTAACTATTACTCCTCCAGAGGTATTTCCACAGCTTTCTCCCAATGGAGCCCTTTCAAAAGCCTCTTCTCCCAAGAGTCCATGGAGTGCACTGACACTGAGTTGGTTTTACAGAACACACTTGGGAGGAAACTAGGAGCAAGGTCGTTTGCAAACAAGACTTCATCATGTTGCCTCATTAGCTGAGATCTTGCTCTCTTCCATTCTGCATAACTAGCCATAACTGTTCTCCACCTGGGGTAAGAGCGGTGAGAATCTGGTGCCTGGAGATCACAAGCTTCTCCATTCTGGAGCCCACCTTTCCTCTCTTTATTGATATTCGGCCCATAGGCGAGTCTGCCTTGATTCTCTACCAGGATCCTCAGGGTATGGGCGTCCTTGGAGTCCTGTCCAACACAGACCAGCAGAGTGGGTACAACTCAAGCATCTCCTATTGACCCTCTAAGTCTCCCCTGAAACTAAGCCGAGGACATAAGCAGGGTGATCCACAGGACAGCAGGAGGCATCAGAAGAAGCCTTTGTATACCTGCTCCTCCTACTCATCCCCTCGCTCTCTTGGGCCAATCCTTTCCAGGAAAGAGTCATTTGATCATTTTTACCACAGACTCTCCTAGGGCTGATGACCAACCCAGAGTCTCTTGAATAATAAATATCCAAGGGAAAATCCTGCTCACCTAAGGCAGGTCCACTGTATCTAGAGATACACACAGCCCTCCCTCTGCAAGGAGCTGTTCAAAAGGACAGTGGGAGGGAAAATGGAACATTGCAAACTGGGTATGTGGACAGCTGAGCCCAGGGCTAGGCAGCTGCTGGAACTCTTAATCCTTTAACTACTGAATTACATACCTGGATTTTGGGGAGAGTCAGCTGTTTAGTGGAATGATCCAGAACTCCCACATACATTTTATCTAAAAACACCTGCAAAAGAGAGAGGAGAGCTCTATTTGGTCCTCATAAGGAAAGGGAGAACAGGGACCCCGAGAAAGCAAAGAGAGGGGCAATTGTCAGGGAATAATCACCTCCTTGTCTCCAAAAAGCTGACCAGGAGTTCACAAAATCGGTGTAATAGATCCAATTCTGTGAGGTTTTCCCAGATTTTTATCTGAAAAGTCTGCTGTTATTACTATATCTGGTTTGTAAGGATGCTCTGAATCTAACTGCATTTCCCTCCGTTTCCTACCTTGTTGTTTCAGCCCTAGATCAGGCCACTCCAGAAGGCTCTCTGCCTTGGCTACCCAGGACAAGAAAAGGATAACTAATTTGCCCCTTAGACTGTTTGAGTTAGATTGCAACTTTTCAAATGAAATTTGACCAGGAAATGGTAAAAATAAAAACCCACACATACTGAAAACATGAAAAGGTTAATAAACAGAACAAAGAATTCGCATTTTGAGCTTACTAGAGTAATTCCAAAGTTTATATACACTCTAATCATTTATTAAGCATGTACAGCAGGGCTGAAGATTTCCTCGGGAGAAAAGCCACCACTGAGGAACTCAGATCAGGAGATAATGTGCAGAAATAATTAAAATGCACCACAGTAGGTGCTATCTCGGCTCTGTGGAAACACAGAGGAAGGGAGAACAAATTCAACAGCAGTTCCCAGACATGGTGAAGTTGGAGCAGAGGAACCACTGGAAGACCATAAGTAGAGACATGACATGATGCGATTGTTACCTTAGAAGGAAACTTTGATGGCAGTCCCCTGAAAGAGGGATTTAGGAAGGAGAAGAAGGGGGTGGAGGGAAAAGGTAAGAGACGTAAAGTAGGAGCACAAGTTTTGAGGGTCTAGCAATAGTAGAAGCACGATACAAACACTAGACTAAGATGATAACTGCATGGATTGTTTTTGTTTTTGTTTTTTGTACATGAGTGTTCACAGCATCTTTATTCAGAATGCAAAACTTGGGAGCCACTCAAATGTCTATCACTGTTGAATGAATAAAGAAACATAATACATCCACACTATGGATCACTACTCAGCAATAAAAATGAATAAACTATTAATATATGCAATAAATGGATGAATCTCAAATGGATTAGAGTAAGTTAAAGAAAGCACACACAAAAGACTACATTCTGTATGTTTCCATTTATGTGAAATTCTAGATGACAGAAAAGATCAATGGTTGCCCAGAGCCAGGCCTGCTGGAAAAAACACAACTGTAAAAAGAGCACCAGGAACTTTGGGAGGTGATCATTATCATGGTAGTGGCTATACACCCCATATATTTGTCAAATTATCATTGACTTTTTTAAAAATTCATTTTATTGAGATATATTCACATACCACACAGTCATACAAAACAAAGCGTACATTCAATTGTTCACAGTACCATTACATAGTTGTGTGTTCATCACCAAAATCAATCCCTGACACCTTCATTACCACACACACAAAAATGACATGAATAAAAATTAAAGTGAAAAAGAGCAATTAAAGTAAAAAAAGAACACTGGGTGCCTTTGTTTGTGGTGAGATGTGTTTTAGTTACTCCTCCAGGGCAGTAGGTAGAAAGCCAGGAATTGCATGGACTGGACACCGCAGAGCAATCTGACTTTGGGCAAACTTCATACAACACTCATGAATGCGTGGAACAGCTGAGATCTGCAAAATCTCTAAGTTTTCGCAGCCAGGGGACCCGTGCCCCTCCCTCCCAGGCTGAGTCCTGTGGGAGGAGGGGCCATCGGTGCTGGGAATGAGGAGGGAGAACTGCAGTTGTGGCTCTTATTGGAAACTCATTCTACTGATCCAAACTCCAAAAACAGATAGACTGAGAACAGACACCAGAGAATCTGGGAGCAGCCAGCCCAGCAGAGAGGAGATAGGGACAGCAAAAACAGCAAGGAAAACCCAAAAATAAAAGCGGAGACTTTTTGGAGTTCTGGTGAACACAGAACAGGGAAGGGCAGAGCTCATGCAGACACAGGCTCATATGCAAATCCAGAAGGTGAGTTTCTTCCTCTGAAAGGCCAGTTTCTCTGCTCCCTGTATCCTTCCTTAATGGTCCTAATCTCCTTGTCTCTTAGCATTTCAATAGCCCATTAGATCTGCAAGGAGGGCCCTTCCTTTTTTTTTTTTTCTCATCTTTTTCTAAAACAATTACTCTGAGAAACCTATTACAGAAAGCTTCAAAGACTTGCAATTTGGGCCCAGACAAGAGCAAAGCTAACAGAGCTCTGAGACACAAGGCAATAAGTCCAGTGGATGAGAAAATTCACTAAACACCGCAACTTCCCAAGAAAAGCAGGGCATCCCCTCAGAGCCATCTTCCCAGTGGGCAAGAAACACTCCTGCCAGGCACTGGCTCCACAGCCCAGAGCTGCCCCAGACAACCCAGTGTGATGGGAAGTGTTTTCAACAACACACACACACATCACAAAATCAGCCGTGGACATTAGCCTTTCCCACACCCTCCTGGTTGTCCCACAGTTGGGAAGACGGAGCTGTGTGAATTAACATGCCCCATTCAGCCATCCTTTCAGCAGACTGGGAGTGTCCCTACACAGCCCTGAAGCCCAGAACCACCCTGGGGGGACAGCGCTCACCTGTGACATAGCACAGTCATCCCTCAACAGAGGACATGGGGGTGCACAGCTTGGAAGAGGGACCTGGTCACAAGTCCCAGGAGCCATACGCAAATACCAAGGACTTGTGGGTCAGCGGCAGAGACAAACTGTGGCAGGACTGAACTGAAGGATTAGACTATTGCAGTAGCTTTAAATCTCCAGGAACACCAGAGAGATTTGATTGTTAGAGCTGCCCCCCTCCCTGACCGCTCAGACACACACCTCATATACAGGGCAGACAACACCGACTACACACGCAAGCTTGTTGCACCAGTTGGACCCCACAAGACTCATACCCTCACTCACCACAAAGACAAAGTGGGGGAGAACTGGCTTGAGGGGATTAGGTGGCTCGCAGATGCCTCATGCTGGTTAGTTAGAGAAAGTGTTCTCCACAAAGCTGTAGATCTGACAAATTAGAGATTAGGGTTTTAATCAGTCTACAAATCCTAAAAGAACCCTATCAAGTTAAGCAAATGCCAAGAGGCCAAAAACAACAGAAAATTTTAAAGCATATGAAAAAAACAAATGATATGGATAACCCAAGCCCAAGTACCCAAACCAAAAGATCAGAGGTGACATGATACTTGGAGCAATTAATCAAAGAACTAAAGATGAAAAACAAGACCATGGCACAGGATATAAAGGACATGAAGAAAAGCATGGCATAGGATATTAAGGACATGAAGAAGACCCTAAAAGAGCATAAAGAAGAAATTGCAAGAGTAAATAAAAAAATAGACAATGTTATGGAAATAAAAGAAATTGCTCACCAAATTAAAAAGATTCTGGATACTCATAGTACAAGACCAGAGGAAGCTGAACAGCGAATCAGTGACCTGGAGGATCACAGAATGGAAAATAAAAGAACAAAAGAAAGAATGGGGAAAAAATAAAAAAAATCAAAACGGACCTCAGGGATATGATAGATACTATAAAACATCCAAATATAAGACTCATTGGTGCTCCAGAAGGGGAAGAGAAGGGTAAAGGTCTAGGAAGAGTATTCAAAGAAATTGTTGGGGAAAACTTCCCAAATCTTCTAAACACTATAAATACAGAAATCATAAATACCCAGCGAACTCCAAATAGAATTGTGTCGGTTTGAATGTATTATGTCCCCCCAAATGCCATTATCTTTGATGTAATCTTGTGTGGGCAGATATATCAGTGTTAATTAGATTGTAATTCTATGAGTGTTTCCCATGGAGATGCACCCCACCCAACTGTGGGTGATGACTCTGATTGGATAATTTCCATGGAGGTGTTGTCCTGCCCATTAAGGGTGGGTCTGAATTAAATTACTGGTGCACTATATAAGATCAGACAGAAGGAGCGAGCTTGCTACAGCTGAGAGGGACACTTTGAAGAAAGCACAGGAACTGCAGGTGAGAGACAGTTTGAAGACAGCCATTGAAAGCAGACTCTTGCTCCAGAGAAGCTGAGAGAGGACAAATATCCCAAGTGCAACTAAGAGTGACATTTTTGAGGAACTGCAGCCTAGAGAGGAACATCCTGGGAGAAAGCCATTTTGAAACCATAACTTTGGAGCAGACGCCAGCCATGTGCCTTCCCATCTAACAGAGGTTTTCTGGACACCATTGGGCACCCTCCAGTGAAGGTACCTGACTGCTGATGTGTTACCTTGGATACTTTATGGCCTTAAGACTGTAACTGTGTAACCAAATAAACCCCCTTTTATAAAAGTCAATCCATCTCTGGTGTTTTGCATTCTGCAGCATTAGCAAACTAGAACACATTTTGGTACCAGAGAAGTGGGGTGCTGGTGCTGCTGAGTTTGCAAATACCAAACATGTTGGAATGGCTTTTCAAATGGATAAGGGGAAGATTCTGGAAGAATTGTGAGGAGCTTGTTAGAAAAGGCCTAAACTGCTTTGAAGAGACTGTTTGTGGAAATATGGACTCTAAAGATACTTCTGACGAGGCCTTGAACAGAAATGATGAATGTGTTGTTGCGAACTGGAATAGAGGCAATCCTTGTTTTAAAGTGGCAGAGAATTTGGCAAAATTGAGTCCTGGTGTCAGATAGAGGGAAGAATTTGAAAGTGAAAACCTGGAATACTTAGCTGAGGAGATCTCCAGACTACATGTGGAGGACATACCCTGGCTTCTCCTTGCAGCTTATAGTAAAATGCAAGCAGAGAGAGATAAACTTAGAAATGAATTCTTGGGTTCAAAGACACCAGAAGCTGATGGTTTGGAAAATTATGGCCGTCCTGGGGGTGGAATCCCAGAAGTTACAGCCCTACGTGAAGATTTAACCAAACACGGAAGTTCACCGCCATTTCAGTACAAGCCAAGCTTGGAAATGGAGTTATCTAGAAAGGATTTGTGGAAAGTCCTATTGTCTGATGGCTTTGACCCCTGTGTGCTTCATGCAAAGCCAACAGAATTTTTGCAAGATCTTTACAGACAGAGCCACTGCCGGTCTGGACTGGAGGAGACAGACAAGGAACAAATTGAAGGAAAAATTTCTTCAAAAACAGAGCCATGGAGGTTGAGGTCTGGAGTCAAGAGGCCTTGGGCTAGGAGAGCGGAGTGGCCCACACACATGGAAAGGGTGAGTTTGCCCTGGAGGTCGAGAGTGGGCATTCCACCTCGATGCTCTGGAAGAGTTTCGCCACCCCAGGTCCCAAAGAGGGTGGAGCACATTCCCAGGGAATTGGGGAGAGCCTGGCTGCCACACCACTGTTCTGAAGGGGTTGAGTGTGTCCCCCAGAGATGGAAGGGAATTCGGGTGCTGCCCTGATGTTTGAGGAGGGTGGGGCCAAGAAGTTGGTCTCCCCAATGTGTGGATATGTTGGAGAACTCACCCCAGCGTTTGGAGAGGAAAGGGCTGCCAAAAAGGCACTCAGGAAGGGTTAGACTCCTGCTCTCTCAAGCCACAAGTATGCAACGTCATTCTGTAAATGACTCACAGACTTTGAAATCTAATGGGAGTTTGTCCTGCAGGTTTTAGGAACTGTTTCGGTCCTGTGAACCCTGTTTTCCTTTCAGTTTCTCCTTATGGCAATGGGAATGTATATCCTATGAATGTCCCTCCTTTGTATATTGGAAGCACATAACTTGTTCTAAGTTTACAGGTCCACAGTCAGTGGGGAATTTTGCTTTTTGACAGACTACACCTGTAACTGATTTAATGGGATCTTGTACTTAACTACTGTTACTGAAATGATTTATGTTTTTTGTGATATTGTGAAGGGGTGAATGTATTTTTTATATGGAAAGATAATGTCATTTTGGGATCCAGGGGGTGGAATGTGCCAGTTTGAATGTATTATGTCCCCCAAAATTCAATTATCTTTGATGTAATCTTGTGTGGGCAGAGGTATCAGTATTGATTAGATTATAATTCTTTGAGTGTTTCTGTGGAGATGTGCCTCACCCAACTGTGAGTGATGACTCTGATTGAATAATTTCCATGGAGGTGTTACCCAACCATTCAGGGTGGGTCTGAATTAAATTACTGGAGCACTATATAAGATCAGACTGAAGGAGCAAGCAAAGAGATCCAATCAGTCATCAAAAAGCTTCCCACAAATAAATGCCCAGGGCCAGATGGCTTCACAGGGGAATTCTACCAAACTTTCCAAAAAGAACTGACACCTATCTTACTTAAACTCTTTCCAAACATCGAAGAAAATGGAACACTAGGTAACTCATTTTATGAAGCTAACATCAATCTAATACCAAAACCAGGCAAAGATGTTACAAAAAAGGAAAACTACAGGCCTATCTCCCTAATGAATATAGATGCAAAAATTCTCAACAAAATACTTGCAAATCGAATCCAAAGACACATTAAAAAAATCATACACCATGACCAAGTGGGGTTCATTCCAGTCATGCAAGGATGGTTCAACATAAGAAAATCAATCAATGTATTACAACACATTAACAAATCAAAAGAGAAAAATCAAATGATCATCTCCATAGATGCTGAAAAAGCATTCAACAAAATCCAACATCCCTTTTTGATAAAAACACTTCAAATGGTTTCATATGGAAAATTCCTCAGGATGATAAAGAGCATATATGGAACACCCACAGCCAGGATAGTATTCAATGGTGAGAGACTGAAAGCCTTCCCTCTAAGATCAGGAACAAGACAAGGATGCCCGCTATCACCACTGTTATTCAACATCATGCTAGAAGTGCTAGCCAGGGCAATCCGGCAAGACAAAGAAATAAAAGGCATCCAAATTGGAAAGGAAGAAGTAAAATTGTCATTGTTTGCAGATGATATGATCTTATATCTGGAAAACCTTGAGAAATTGATGGTACAGATACTAGAGCTAATAAACAGATTTAGCAAGTAGTGGGATACAAGATTAATGCACATAAGTCAGTAATGTTTCTATATGCTAGAAATGAACAAATTGAAGAGACACTCAAGAAAAAGATATCATTTTCAATAGCAACTAAAAAAAATCAAGTACCTAGGAATAAACTTAACCAAAGATGTAAAAGACCTATACAAAGAAAACTACATAACTCTACTAAAAGAAATAGAAGGGGACCTTAAAAGATGGAAAAGTATTCCATGTTCATGGATAGGAAGTCTAAATGTCATTAGGGTGTCAATTCTACCCAAACTCATCTACAGATTCAATGCAATCCAAATCAAAATTCCAACAACCTACTTTGAAGACTTGGAAAAGCTACTAATCAAATTTATTTGGAAAGGGAAGATGCCTCAAATTGCTAAAGACACTCTAAAAAAGAAAAACAAAGTGGGAGGGCTTACACTCCCCAACTTTGAAGCTTATTATAAAGCCACAGTTGTCAAAACAGCATGGTACTGGCACAAAGATAGACATATTGATCAATGGAACAGAATTGAGAATTCGGAGATAGACCCCCAGATCTACAGCTGACTGATCTTTGATAAGACCCCCAAAGCCACTGAACTGGGACATAACATTCTTTTCAACAAATAGGGCAGGGAGAGTTGTATATCCATATCCAAAAGAATGAAAGAAGACCCCTACCTCACACCCTACACAAAAATTAATTCAAAGTAGATCAAAGATCTCAATATAAAAGACAGTGCCATAAAACTCCCAGAAGATAATGTAGGGAAAGATCTTCAAGACCTTGTATTAGGCAGCCACTTCCTAGACTTCACACCCAAAGCACAAGTAACAAAAGAAAAAATAGATAAATGGGAACTCCTCATGCTTAGAAATTTCTGTATCTCAAAGGAATTTGTCAAAAAGGTGAAGAGGCAGCCAATTCAATGGGAAAATTTTTTTGGAAACCATGTATCTGACAAAAGACCAATATCTTGCATACTTAAAGAAATCCTACAACTCAATGACAAGAGTACAGACAGCCCAATTATAAAATGGGCAAAAGATATGAAAAGATAGTTCTCTGAAGAGGAGGAAAAATAAATGGCCAAGAAAAACATGAAAAAAATGTCCAGCTTCACTAGCTATTAGAGAGATGCAAATTAAGACCACAATAAGATACCATCTCACACCAGTTAGAATGGCTGCCATTAAACAAACAGGAAACTAAAAATGCTGGAGGGGATGTGGAGAAATTGGAACTCTTATTCATTGTTGGTGGGACTGTAAAATGGTTCAGCCACTCTGGAAGTCAGTCTGGCAGTTCCTTAGAAAACTAGATATAGAGTTACAGTTCGATCCAGCGATTGCACTTCTCAGTATATACCCGGAAGATCGGAAAGCAGTGACACGAACAGATATCTGCACGCCAATGTTCATAGCAGCATTTTTCACAATTGCCAAGAGATGTAAACAACCCAAATGTCCTTCAACAGATGAATGGATAAATAAAATGTGGTATATATGCACGATGGAATACTACACAGCAGTAAGAAGGAATGATGTGAAACATATGACAACATGGATGAACCTTGAAGACATAATGCTGAGCGAAATAAGCCAGGCACAAAAAGAGAAATATTATATGCTACCACTAATGTGAACATTTAAAAATGTAAAACAAATGATTTATAATGTAGAATGTAGGGGAACTAGTGACAGAGAACAATTAAGGAAGGGGGAATGACAACCCAATAAGAACAGATAAGCTATAAAGGGTAAATTTAACATTCCGGGAATCCCCAGGAATTACTATGGTCTGTTAATTTCTGGTGGGTATGATAGGAACAAGTTCACAGAAATGTTGCTATATCAGGTTATTTTCTTGGAGTAGAGTAGAAACATGTTGGAAGTAAAGTAGTTATCTTAAGTTAGTTGTCTTTTTCTTACTCCCTTGTTATGGTTTGTTTGAAATGGTTTTTTTTATTTTGTTTTTGATAGAGTTGATTTAAAAAAAAAAAAAGAATTAAAAAAAAGAATTAAAAAAACATGCAAAGCCCCCTTGAGGAGCTGGTGGAGAATGCAGGGGTATTGGGTTTCCCCACCTGGATGGTTGCTGATGTGCTCACAGACATAGGGGACTGGTGGTTTAATGGGTTGAGCCCTCTACCACAAGACTTGCCCTTGGGAAGACTGTTGCTGCAAAGGAGAGGCTAGGCCTCCCTACGATTGTGCCTAAGAGCCTCCTCCCAAATGCCTCTTTGTTGCTCAGATGTGGCCCTCTCTCTCTAGCTAAGCCAGCTTGGCAGGTGAAATCACTGCCCTCCCCACTACGTGGGATCAGACACCCAGGGGAGTGAATCTTCCTGGCAACGTGGAATATGACTCCCAGGGAGGAATCTGGACCCAGCATTGTAGGATGGAGAACAGCTTCTTGACCAAAAGGGAGATGTGAAAGGAAATGAAATAAGCTTTAGTGGCAGAGAGATTCCAAAAGGAGCCGAGAGGTCACTCTGGTGGGCACTCTTACGCACAATATAGACAACCCTTTTTAGGTTCTAATGAACTGGAGCAGCTAGCACTAAATACCTGGAACTATCAAACTACAGCCCAGAGCCCATGAATCCTGAAGACGATTGTATAAAAATGTAGCTTATGACGGGTGACAATGGGATTGGGAAAGCCATATGGACCACACTCCCCTTTGTCTAGTTTATGAATGGATGAGTAGAAAAATGGGGGAAGGAAAACAAACAAACAAACAAACAAAGGCACCTAGTGTTCTTTCTTACTTTAATTGCTCTTTTTCACTTTAATTTTTATTCTTGTTATTTTTATGTGTGTGGTAATGAAGGTGTCAGGGATTGATTTTGGTGATGAACACACAACTATGTAATGGTACCATGAACTGAATGTATGCTTTGTTTTGTATGACTGCATGGTATGTGAATATATCTCAATAAAATGAATTAAAAAAAAAAAACTCAATCAGTTCCCATAAGAGTTTAGTGGGCACCTTCCCCAGGGCTGTTTCATATCGTGTATTTTAGCATACATAAAAAATATTCCATGGAAGGGACAGAAGCTAAAGAAACAGTGATAATGTTTGGAAGGTCATAAAGAGATTTAATCATCATGTAAACATTCTCCTCAGTAGCACAGTTGAGTTATAATAGCAGGGAAGTGGTGCTGGGACCTGCCCATTATCTCCTACCTGTCCCCGGTCCTGAACATGGTCATTTGAGGAGAGGAGGCCTCCACTGGTGGTAATGGAAGTCTCATACAGTGTGTATCCAAAAGATTGACCACTACCTTGATTCACAGACAGTTTCTCCATGCTGATTGGCTTGGTCGATTTGACTGGCTGTGGTAGAGACAAAAACAAAAACCAGGATGAAGTTTCAGGTTAGTGAGAATAAACTCAGAAAGCCCCACCCAAAGCCCAGTTCACCAGAGGAGTGGTCCCAAGAGTCTGGGGAAAGGAGCATAAAAAAAGGAATATGTAATGATTGATGTCCATGCCTAAGCACTGCGTGTAAAATGCCCTTTTGTTTCCCAAATCAGCCTCATGTTTCTCTGTATGTGCTAGCCAGGGAAGGCATTGTATTTTTTAGATGGAAAAGCTGAAATCAAGAAGAGCGAATGATTTGTGGAAGATTCACTCATCAATTAGTGGTGGAGTTTGAACTAAACTCCTGATTTCAGGAATCCCAAGCTAGCTGTGCCAGATTCTATCATAGGCCTTTTCTTCTCTTTTCCTTTTTATACTATCTGAGAGACCTCATCCTGACCCATGGTCTAACTGACCAGGATTGTTTATAAATCTATTTATCTATCACCAACCTAAAGCATTCCTTGTCTGTTTACCATCATGCCTACAGGACTTCTCCATCTGGAGAGCCATAGTTGTTTCAAACTCAATATAACCCAACCTGTATTTACCATAACACTTCCCAATCCCACCTTTCCCTTTCAGAAGAGTAGCACCATCCACTCAGTCAAAGCAGTGGAAAGCATGGACAGTGTCCTTGACTTTACCCTCAACATCCCACATCAACCAGTCATTATTCCTGAAGAGTCTGACCCTAAATATTTTACTGCTCCTCCTTCTTTATTCCTGTCATCTAAGCTCGAATTCTCCTTACTTTTCGCTTGGATTATGGGAATGACATCTGCTTGCTTTCAATGCTCTTGCATGGCCCCACTGAAATCCATCTCCCATGTAGCTACCTAAGAAATCCTGCTGAAATGCAAAGGTGGTTATTTGACTCCCACCCCTGCATTAAAATGCTTCTCCATAACTTTCAGGGAAATGTTCAAATTTATAGGCACAGAAACATGACCCTTCAGATTCCTTGCAGAAACAGATGACTTCAGGTCTTTGGTAGCAAATGTGCAACCACACAGCCTGACACATCCTGGTGACTCAAAAGCAAAGAAGACCTCCAAGGCTACTGGAGTCATGTCAGGAGGACACAGGGTCCAACTTGAAGCGTCTTCCACTGGTCAAAAATAGGATAATTTGAGCATCAAAAAGAACGACTCTGATGGGATCAAAACATACTCAGTGTGTTTTAAAATTTGTGAGTTTATAATCATATAAAGAGCAAAAACAGCAAAACAACTCACTGGTTTGGAGGATACCCAGGGATAAATTTGTTATTCTGATAAAAGCAATACTTGAACTTTGTCCTGACTTTTCTATATGAGCTGCACTTCAAGGAAGCAAAACAATTCAGGGAATGTTCTTCTAAGTAAAAGAATTCAGATAAGTAAACGGAAAAGGAATTTGAATAATACCGTTTTTGAAAGCCTTAATGAAATACTAGGTACAGTAATAATCACCAATGGCTGCTAAAACCATTAGGTAAAAGGCTAAGGGAAAATTGGTAGTGGAAGGTCCAGGCTAATTCCACCTGAATCCCACTGATGAATTATAAAAACAGAAAAAACCAAATATTATGTACTTGGAATAGGATGCCTAGAAAGTACAGCACTAAGTGTACTAGCAAACAAACAAAGAAAAGACTTAACCTGAATCTAACTATCAAGATCTAAGTTTGCAGAAAATGCAGGGAGTACAGGAACATGTTACTTGACACAGTGGGGATCTAATTAAAAAAACCCAGAATGTACAGAATTTGTACAGCTTCTTTGACAAATAGATGAAATAATAAAAGAAGAAAAAATGTTTAGGTTAAAAGAGACTTTAGAGACATATCAACTCAATGCAATGTGTGATGGACCTCATTTGGAACTTGATCTTGATGAATCAATGTTAAAAATTTATGAGATAATTTAGAAAATTTGAACATTGGCTATTTTGTGATTTTAAGCAGTGGGGAGCCCATTGTGCACCTCAATTCCCAACCTGCATGCCCTGACATCATGATGACAGCTTGAAATCAGCCACAGAATTATTTACACCACAGAAAGCAGCAAATATTTCTAATCAGAGCTTTTCCTTCTGGAGAGTTGATTGCTAAATATTTCCAAGCACATGAACTATTTTAAGAAATTACTATTATTACTATTAAGGGTGATAATGACTTAGTAGTTATGTTTTTTAAAAAGAGTATCTTTTGAGATATATTTGAAGCTATTTACAGCTAAAACTGTAGGATGTCTGGGACACGCTTTAAACTAATCCTGTAGAGAACAGAGGCGAATGAGTAATGGCATAGATAAAGCAAGATGAGCCATATATTGATAGAGACAAAGTTGGGTGTTGAGTACATGGGAGTTCACTACTATTCTCTCCATGTTTTTCATGTTTTAAAATTTCATAAGAAAAAGTTATGGAACAACCACAAAACCACAAAGGCCCTCCATCGTTTGGCACCTGGCTCCTTTCCTGCCACCCTCCCACAAAGACCTTTCACTCTAATCCTAATTGCAGTTGCCCAAACATGCAGTTTTCCCCAAGCCTTTACAAATGGCCTCAGACTACTTTCCCTCTCCTCTCCACCCTGCCATCATCTCGTTAACTCTATTCATCTCGCAGATCTCAGAATCACCTCAACTGAGATGTAATCTTGCAATGTAATCTGCTTGTCCAACATTCTGACCACATCTCTACAAAAATAATAATGGTGAACACATATTGTGTACTTACTGTGTGCTAGATACAGATATTAACTGTTTATTCCATACAATAATCTTATGAGATGGGCACTATTATCCTTATTTTGCTGATGAGGCATCTTTGGTAGAAAGAGGTTGACTGATCTCCCTGAGGCTGGCAAATACAGGAGCAAAGATTCAAATCTGGACAGTCTGCTTCCAGAGCAGGTGCTTTTTAGCACAACACTGTCTCAACAATGCTGTGACAGATTTATTTCTTTTACTATAGAATCTAAAATCCTCTTATCTCTGGCTACTCACCTTTCTTGCCCATTAGACTGGAAGTTCTCTGAGATAATGTCTTGGCAACACATTTCTCTAAACTATTAATGTTCAGGAATTGTTGTATAAATAAGTAAGCAGCTTCTCTGGACCAGGGGTTTCAATCTGTACTCTTCATAGCCACAGGGGTAACTCAGAAGTGGAGCATGGTTCATCCTGGACAAGTGACTGCTGACCCTCACGGAGAGTGAAAGTACAGCGCTACACAACTACCACCCCCATTTTAACCAGTGCAGTCTAACTTTTATCTGTTTTATGGATTTAACTTTATCCTAAGTTTGAAGAAATCATCCCTCTACTAAAACAAAAGTTTGAAACTCTTTGCCATGCATACAGGATGCCTTCCTTCTAACCATCTTCAGAAGGCAGTAGATCCTTTTCTCAGCTGGGCTGAAAAGGGAATACTCTTGGTATTTTGCAACATGTATGCTACTTCTTCAAATTCAAATTTCTTATTCCAAAATCTTTATCTAGGTGCATTATTTTAAATTCTAAAATTGGGAGAAGGAACTAAAACTGCTCAGGATTGCTATTTGTCCCTGACAATTCACTCCCTGATATTTGAGCTAAGCCTTTCACTCCCATTTCTTCAGTCCAAAGGTTATGCCACATTTCTATGCCCAGGAAATGCTCACTGTGTCCAAGTATGGCACCAAATCCCATAGCGACAAGTAGTGTGTTGGTTTCACTGGATTATATACAGCCTTGGGCATGTACTCTAAGTTGACGGGTGTGGGCAGGTCTGCAATGAAAAACGGGCAATTGGGTCATTCCAGGATTCTCCTATCCCCCCTCCCCCTCCATTCAAGGGTATTACATGCTCTGCTATGCTAAAGCCACCAAGAATGAGGAGCCCAGTCACAGTATATGACTTCCCAATTCCAGGGATTGAGTGGAATTCCCCTCCTATCTGCTGGCAAGACAGGGTGCTTTACCATCCGGAGATCCCATCCACTGGACCGGCAGTTCTCAACCTGAATGTGCACCAGAATCTCTTTAAGCCCAGTGGGAAAATACACCTGCCCAGATCCACCCCTTCCTCCCCATCTCAACCAGGATATCCTTATCTAATTGTTCTGCGAAGGGTCTGGGGACCTCTGGTTTTAGAAGTTCCAGAGGATTCTGATGCACAGCTACAACTAAGCAACATGGTCCTAGATGTTGAGTGCCTAAAAGGCAGACACTGTATCTTGCACATATCTGAACCAGTGATGAAATACACTGGATCAAATTTAATATCTCCCCAAAAGATCTCTACCCATTCCTTTACTGCTCTCTCTACAGGACAGAGCACCGTTGACGGGCTGAGATGTCATGCAGATTGAAGTTGTGGCTAGGTACCTAAAACATTGCTAAAAAACTCTTGATATATGAGGAACTCAGGTGTGTATTCTCCATCCTCTGTCAGCAGTGCTCCATAGTCTGAAAAATATAAGGAAATTTGACACTTTCCCCAGGAAAACCCCAGCTTCAGCAAAGGAAAAGATGAGAACCTAGCACTTAACAAAATGATGCTTAATACATCAGCTTTGGGAAGAGAAAAGTTTTGGCTAAAAAACATTTTAGACAATAAAATGCCAAGTGACAATCTTCCTGAAACTTCTGCTTGTGTCACAATTAGTCCAAACCAGAAGATAACTGCTATGCTTTCTAGGGCTTCTAATAGGAGGCAAATACCACCAGTTCATGGACATACAATAAACCCCTGGCTAGAAACTGCGGTTACTCTAATCCAGTGGTTCCTCCTTCCTATTCAATGTCTAACTTGACTTCTTTCTTTCATCCTCAACTTCCCACTTGTCCACTTAATAGAGCTGTAGACTGGGAAGACATAATAATCCATACACTGGTGCCCAAAGAGATACAGGGTAATCTGTTCTCTAAGAACCAGGGTCTGAACAACAGATAGATAAGATTAAGCCTAGTCTAGCGGTGTATAAATTCTAGTACTGTCAAGAGGAATAAAAAACTATCAATTCTCAACATGCATTAAAGGTATAGCATATTGTTCTGATTGTTCTGAGACATCTATTGGAAGCTCTCGGTCTCAAATGGTGGGGTGACCTAGGCTGGAGAAAATGCTGGGGTACAATTACTTGCCATAGCTGGTGACCATGGGGTGATAGCCATTCAAAGTTGTAGCTCCTCCCATGAAACCAAAGTTGGTACCCCCATGGAACATATAGAAGTTGAGGGAGAACCTCAATTTGAACATGTCACGGGCATTTTCCATCAACACTGCATATTGGTATGAAGAAAAGGAGAATGGAGAGATAATTAGAGTTTGAGAGTGGTTAATAGCCCTTCGTAAGATCTTCAAATAATCTAGACCCAATATAATCAAATTGATTGCTCCATCCTTCAACATCTACCCAGACCTCAAGCTCAGAAGCTGTGTGGGATTATGTCACAGAATTGACTGGTAATTTATTATTTTCATCTCCTCAGTCTCACAATTGGAAGATTTTTTTCTATCACATAGAATGGATGTATTAAATAATGGTTTGTGCATCTTTATCTTAGGTAAATATATGCCCAGCTTAGTAACTTCTGACAGGTGCTGATCTGAAGTCATGTCAATGGAACATTTATCTTTAAACCCTGCTTAATAATTATGGTCAATACTCCAGGGAGAACTGGGTGGATAATCTGGGACCAGATAACTTTCTAGTCCCACCCAGTACACTTTTGTGGAATTTCTCTACATGTCAGTACAATTCATGGAAACTACTTTAATAGTCTGAACAAAATAAAATTAGAATGGAAGTACTGCTAATTTCAATTTCAACTGAAATGGCCTCTGGGATGCCCATTTAATGCTGTCATTTTACTGCACGAATATCTGCGAGGTATCTATTTAATCACATTGATACTTATAAAGCCATGACATCTAGGAGCCTTAGCTCCTAAATATCAAGAACACTAATCAGCAGGGGAAAACATGGGCCAGTGCCACCTGTATCATCCTTTCTCCTGAGAAGGAGCTAAAGCACACTCACCATGTGGATCCAGGGTGCGACGGGAAACACCCCACGTATCAAAAGATGGTGCTGTATATAGCATCACCATTATGGGGCTAAGACCCTAAGAAAAAGGAAATGTCAATTTGGAAGAACTTGTGCAATTCAGAAGCCCCCAAGTTGCTTAGAAGGGAGTTGCAAAATTCAGGTCTCCTTTGCAACTCTGAGCACCCTGCACCCTGTCTCACAAACTCATATTCTTCTGCATTTCCTGGTCAAGTTAGTTCTTTGTTGGTTTCACTGGCCTTCTGGCCCAGCATGAGCATTAACCAACTGCCAATTAAACACTGCCCTTTCCAGAACCATGGTCTCCTCCTGTGAAGGTCCAGAGTAGAAGTCTAATAAAGAACTGCCTGGCACAGAGAAAGCACCAAAAATATTCCACGAATGAGTACCAAAAGGTTGACCCCATAAATGAGAATTCCAGAAACCCAGTTTTCCTACCCACTTCTTGGCTCCCACTCTTCCCTGTGCCATTATTGTGTCCTGCAGATTCGACTCCATAGTTGGCCCTTCCGATTTTGCTCCTTCTAACACTGAAGTTCATCAGCCCTTTGAATTTCTGCCCTCATTTCTATCACAATCTCCAGCTCTGGTACCTTCCTGCCAGCCTCAGCAATACCCACACAATGCAGCCTGAGCTGCCAGATGCTCAAAGAAAGTCGTAAAACCTGCTAACCCGACTATGATGAACTCATGTGATTCATTCTCATCTTTATCTATATTTCTACCTGGCAATCTTGTGATCTTGTTTTGTGTATTTACATGTCTTTCTCAGTGGACTATAAGTAGTTAAAGGTGAATGGAGCTGTGAGTAAAGGGTTAACGACAATTTTTTATGCAAATTGACTCCTCTGCTGTCTCCTGTCCTGTATGGCCAGGTATGGGCCAGGATGGTTTATGGTGGGCATGTGAGTTTAACTTAGTTGAACTAAAACCACCTAGAATAGGCATTGCAAGAGCACAACAGATACATGTTATAACTGAACTAAAACTGCTGAGAATTTCCTCCAAAAAAGAGTGAAGAGGTCCTGGCATGAGCAAGAATCATAAAGTCTTCTGTCTTTGAAATGTCCTTACCTGAATCGAAGAGAGCTTTCGGTAAGAATCTTTATTTATATTCTTCATATGGAGAGTGGCAAGCACTGTGGAAGGAAAGGAGACACTATACATGAGGTCCAGTGTAACCACTGCCAGGCAGGGAGGAGGCTGACTCCTAGGTGGAGGTAGAGAGCCAGGCCAGAACACCTTCTACACATATACCAAATGGACATTTCCCGTTGAACACTATGAGACTTATAACTAATAATAAAGATAGGATTGTATATTTGTATACAGTCATGGAATCTACAAAGAGCTATTAAGTATAGTTCTTCATTCAGCATTTACACTGTGTGAACCAGTGAACAAGAAGGACACTTAAAAAAAACCACACCATGCCAATGATACACTAGGCTTCAGAGAGGTGATGACGAGCCTGGGACCAAAAAATTGGCCATAGGTGTCCTGATTTCTAATCCAGGACAATAGTCTGTCCCTCAAACCCCAAGATGAGGAAGAGCCACCAAAAAGCCCGGGAGAGAGAAGACCAGAGAGAAAGCATCTGACAGAATTACTTGGGCTAAAGAATCCTAAAAAGTATTTTCTGCAGCTCCATATATCTGTTCATTTCATTTATCATTTTCCTGCATTTAAACCCATATTTCTACATTAAAGTTCCACTCCATATTTCTCTCCTACTTTAATGCCTCAGATTATTCCCTTGATGTAAGGTCATGACCTCCCTGAGTTGGGTCCATGAAAGTACTAACATCCAATCCTGTTACTCAGCAATGGCCAATGGACAGTGATGGAGATGGCCGTTACACCAGTCATGATCAAAGCCCCAGTCAGGGCCAATGCAAGCCTGAGGAGGTCGGGAGAGGAGGATGGGTGAAAAGTCTGGGTGAGGAGGATGAGTAAGAAAGATGGGTGATGAGGATGGCTGAGGAGAGTGGGTAAGGAGGATGGGTGATGAAGAGGATGGGTGATGAGGGTGATGAGAAGGATGGGTAAGGAGGATGGGTGAAAAGGATGGGTGAGGATGATGGGTGAGGACAATGGATGAGAAGGATGGGTGAGGAGAGTGGGTGAGAGGGGTGAGGAGGAGGATGAGTGCAGGAAATGGGTGAGGACAATGGGTGAGGAGCATGGGTAAGGAGAGTGGGTCAGAAGGATGAGGAGGAGGATGGGTGAGGAGGGTGGGGAGGAGGATGGGTGAGGAAAATGTGGTAAGAAGTGAGATGAATGCTTTGTTGAGGGTTCATCGAGGAGTACTGGGTGAGTAGCCTGAGTGAGGAGGATGGGGTAAGGAGGACGGTCTTAGAAGTATATTTTAGAAGAATTGGTGAGGAGGTTTTATAAGGAGGGTGGGAAAGGAGGACAGCCTGAAGAAAATGGGTGAGTGATCTGCATTGTTGAGGCTCTGGGATAACAGGCCATGTGGGTAGCAGAGGTGAGTGGCTGGTTCTTTACCTTTTGGCTCTGAGCAGCACTCTCCATTACTTTCATCCATAGACTATGAGGTCTACTTCAGGGGGAAATGGGAGTTATGAAGCCTCAGAGGAACTCTTGGTCCTTTTCCAACCTGACCAATGGGATAAATAGTGCAAACCCAAATACTTACCATTTTTTAAGTGGCCATTTACCACGTCTTTTCCATCATCTGCAGTCATGAGCAGTACCTTGATCCCTCTTGTCACCAGGGCCTATGGAGAAATCCAGTAGGATAAAATGAGCTATCCCTGGTCCCATGGGACTGCTTACAAATGGAAAAAAAGTACCTAAGAAATTCTACAATTGAGGTGATGTCACCAATATGGTACGTGAGATGCTCCAGTGCTCTGCACCCACACAGAATTTTTAAACAACTACATACTGATTCATCTTCCTTAGAGCTCTAAAAAACAAGCATTGCAATAATTGGGTAAGTAACAAATCAAGGAAAGGGGCAACTTAAAAATAACAATGATAGGAAGAAATAATGTCACCTTGCTTGCCCTTCCCCCAATCCCTCCTCTGCTGTATGGAGCTAGCCTGAACTCTCAATGCAGGTCCCTGATACCAGCTTCAGAGGGAGAAGAGTAACTCCAATGAGCATGCTAGTTGTATGTGTGTCTGGTTCACCATCCTAGAATTGGCTCATGGACAGATAAATCAGTGTAAGAAACCATCACATCACAATGGCCTGGGGCAAAAAATCTATTGGCTTTAAAACACACAATAGATTCATCCAGGACCAGGAGTAGGTGCTATTTTATAGGGAAAGAGGGGACATTCGAACTTTGTAAATGCAGAAATTCTCAAAACCACGAGTGCATGCCCAGGACAAATTGCATTCTCAGGAAAGACAAGAAAGGACTCTCTGCCTTCATCTCAGGGTGTTCTTCAGGTTCAGTGTTGGGATAGCTAAGCTCTGAAGGACAGTACCAGACAACAAAGAGCAACTTTGCAAAGACTTGGAATGGTGTTTGTTTTGTTGTTACTGTTTTGTTTTGTTTTGTTTTGTTAGCTCCCAGCATTCAAGTAAATCTCTGTCATAACATTAGCTGGATACAAACATAAGGAATACACACACCTCAGGGACTAAATTCCAAAGATTAATATTTTTGATATTAAAATATCAAAATGCCCAATGTGCAAAAAAAGATTACAAAACACACAAAGAAACAAGAAACAAGGGCCAACCCAAAGGAGCATGATAAAACACCAAAAACCATCAAGGAAGAAGGCCAGAATTTGGATACATGACCCAAAGACTTGTTTAAAATGTTCATAAATATGCTGAAGTAGCTAGAGGAAAATAAAGAAAAAAGAACTAAAAGATATCAGGAATTTGATGAATGAGCAAAAGGATAATTTCAATAAAGAGATAGAAATCATAGAAAGGAACAAGACAGAAATACTGGTGCTGAAGACTTCAATAATTGAAATTAAAAATTCTCTTGGGGATTCAATAGCAGATTCAAGCTGACATAAGAAATAACCACTGAACTTGTAGATAAGATTATTGAAATTATTCACTCTGAGGAAGATGCAGAAAAAAGAATGAGGAAAAGTGAAAAGATCCTAAGAGACCTATGGAACACCATCAAGTATACCAATGTATGCATTATCAGAGTCCCAAAGGAGAAGATAGAGAGAAAGGAGAAGAAAGAATATTTAAAGAAATAACGGCTTAAATTCTCAAACAGTGAAAAGCATGAAGAATCCACATCCAAGAATCCCACAGAATCCCAAACAGGATAAACTTGAAGAGAATCATGCTCAGACCATAGTTGTCAAAACATTGAATGCCAAGGACAATAAGAGAGTTCTGAAAGCTGCAAGAGAAATATGTGTTAAGTGTAAGCAACCCCCCGATAAGATTAAGTGTTGATTTCTCACCAAAAACCAAGGAGGCAAGAATGAAGTGGGATGAGATATTTAAAGTGCTGAAAGAAAACAATTGCCAACCAAGAATTTTATATCTGGCTAGACAGCCTTCAAACATGAGGGAGAGATTAAAACATTCCAAGATATACAAAAGTGGAGGGAGTTCATCACCACCAGACTGCCCTACATACCATGTTAAAAATAGTTCTTCAGATTAAAGGAAAGAACACTAGATAATAGAATGAAGATGCATAAAGAAATAAAATCCCCACTAAAGGTAAACACATTTTAATTACCAGTACTATTCTATTTTTGATTTGTAACCCTACTCAGTACTTCCTTCAAGATATAAAAAGAAAATGCATAAAAAGTAATGATAAGAGAGGTGGGGAAAAATGGCAGCACAGGTGTGGAATTTAGTTAGTCCTCTGGAATAACTAGCATATAGTCAGGAACAACTAGTAAATAGTCTGGAGCAACTGTTGGGGGGGCATATGTGACCAGACAAACATTGTACACCAGTCTGGAATGGGTGGAAAACCTGAGATCGCAGCATAAGAACTGTAAGTAAAGTTCCCCAAACTGCTGAACTGGTGCCTCTATCCCACTGGCATAGCAGACTGAGTTGGAAGACTTCCCTGTGTGAAAAAGAAGCAGTCTCCTAGGAGGAAGGGAAGGTAGCTCAACCAAGCTCCAATATTGGTTTCAATTAAGGAATTTGGACCACTGTATATAAGCTAGGAGCACAGATAAACCTGTAGTAAACAGGAAAGGAAACCAGAGGTTCCTCCTAGCAGAGAGGAAGTGGGGCTAATGGAAAAATATATATATAAATAAATAAAAACAGAGGCATTTAGAATTGGCTGAGCTCAGAATACTGGAAAAGGGCTGTGTCCCAAGAAAAGGGGCACATAAAACTGGGCACCAACTCCAGTTCTTGACTGGTAATTGGGGGGCTGGGGACTGGCTCTAAAAAGGGGATTTCTTTCTTTTTTTCCTTTTTTACTCTCAGTTTAAGTAGCTCATTAGAGAAAGACTCAGGCATTTTCAATTGTCAGTGCTGACCCTGGAAAGGGTGGAGTTAAGATAGTCAAAGGAAGTAATCAAGTGTAGGAGATAAATTCCTAAAGGGCACATCTTCCATAAGAAAAGGGGGAGGCAGGGCCCAGTTCAAGTGGCTACCCTCCCTCAGAGAACTCAGACCCTAGGGCCTGGGGGGAGAAAAAACAGAAATGGCTTAAGCTTGGCTTCTGACATTCTCAGCCCCTGGCAGGGACAGAGTCTACTGAGAATCAAAGGCAACACACCTCTTTATATAGGTGGGGAGCTGTGGGCTGAAAAGCACCACCTGCTGGGCAGGATAGGAAAAGCACAGCACATAGAGGCCTCACAGGAAAGTCTGACAACCTTCTGGGTCTCATCCTCAGGGAAACCTGATACTGATTACACCCTCTTCCTGAGATCTGGGCCCATCTGGTCTGCAAAAATCTAATTGAGGTAATCAAGGAAACCAGATGCTTAGACAACAAAAAATTATGAATCACACTAGAAAAAGCAAAGATATGGTCCAGTCAAAGGAACAAACTTACACTTCAAATGAGATACAGGAGTTGAAACAACTAATTAAAGATCTTCAAACAAATATGCTAAATCAATTCAAAAATCAAATCAACGAGTTGAGAGACAATATGGCAAAAGAGAAGAAAGATATAAAGAAGACATTGGGTGAACATAAGGAAGAACTTGGAAGTCTGAAAAACAATTGGCAGAACTTATGAGAATGAAAGGCACAGTAGAAGAGATAAAAACACATTGGAGACACATAAGAGCTGATTTGAACAGGCAGAAGAAAGGATTCAGGAACTAGGGGACAGAACGTCTGATATCTTACACAAAAAAGAACAGATAGGGAAAAGAATGGAGAAATGTGAGCAGGGTCTCAGGGTACTATATGACAACATGAAGCAAATGAATATACATGTTATGGGTGTCCCAGAAGAAGAGAAAGGAAAAGGAGCAGAACACATAGTGGAGGAAATAATCACTGAAAATTTCACAACTGTTATGAAAGACATAAAATTGCAGATCAAAGAAGCACAGCATACCCCAAACAGAATAGATCCAAATAGACCCATGCCAAGACACTTAATAATCAGATTATCAAATGTCAGAGACAAAGAGAGAATTCTGAAAGCAGCAAGAGAAAAGTGATCCATCACACACAAAGGAAGCAGATTTCTCAGTAGAAACCATGGAGGCGAGAAGGCATGATATATTTAAGATACAGAAAGAGAAAAAATGCCAACCAAGAATTCTATATCTGGTGAAGCTGTCCTTCAAAAATGAGGGAGACTTCAAAATATTTTCAGACAAACAGACACTGAGAGAGTTTGTGAACAAAAGAGACCTTCTCTACAATAAATATTAAAGGAAGCACTACAGACAGATAGGAAAAGACAGGAGAAAGAGGTTTGGAGAAGAGAGTAGAAATGAAGACTATCAGTAAGAATAAAAAGAGAGAGAAAAAATAAGATATGACATATAAAATACAAAAGCCAAAATGGTTGACAATAAAAATTACATTGAATGAAATGAGCCAGAAACAAAAGGACAGATACTCTATGGACTCACTAATATGAACTAACATTGATGACCATAATTGAGAGTTAAAGTTGAGAACACAGGTTGTCAGGAGATAAAAAGAAGTTAGAAAATGGGCATTTGATGCTGAAAAAGTACATAAAGTTCAACAGGATTGACTGTATAGATCCAGAAATGTATAGCATAATACTGTGTGATGGTAGCACAATATTGTAAGTACTTTGAACAAAGATGGGTGTGAGTATGGTTGAAAATGGAAGGCAAAAGGCAGTATGACACCAGAAGGAAAGATAGAAGATAAAAACTGGGATTGTATAACTTAGTGAAACCTAGAGAGGTCAATGATGGTGATTAAATGTACAAATATAAGAATGCTTTTTAAAAAGGGAGAAAAATGAATGTCAACATTGCAAGGTGTTGAAAATTGGATGGGATAGGGGAAAAATACAGTCAACACAAGCTAGAGTCTATAGTCAATGGTAACATTATAAGATGCTTCCATTAATTGTAACAAAGACAATACATCAAAGCTAAATGTCTATAAGAGGGTGATATAAGGGAGTATATGGGATTCTTGGTGTTGTTGTTGTCTGACCTGTTCATTGTATTTTATTTATTTTTATTTTTCTTTGATATTTTTATCCTTCATTTTTTTTCTCCTTTTCCTTTTTCTTTGTGGAAGAAATGGAAATGTCCTCACATAGATTGTGGTGGCGAATGCATAATTATGCAATTATACCAGGAATCGTTGATTGTTTACTTAGAATGGATTGTATGGTGTGTGAATAAAACCATTTAAAAAATAAACAGGGGGATACAAGTGCTGGAGAAAATGTGGAGAGAGGGATGTACCTATTCACTGTTGGTGTGGAAGTAGAATGGGGCAGCCCATCTGGAGGGCAGTGTGGTGGTTCCACAGGAAGCTCACTATGGGGTTGCCATATGGTCCTGCAACCCTGTTATTGGGTATATACTTTGAAGAACTGAGAACAGGGATATGAACAAACATTGCACACTTGTCTTTATAGTGGAAGTATTCATGATTTGCAATGGATAACCTAAGGGTACATTGACTGATAAATGGAATGGTGAACTGCAGTGTATACAATATTGACTGGTGGCAAGAAGAAATGAAGTCATGAGGTATGCAGCTAGGTGAATGGACCTTGAGGACAGTATGTTGATTGAAATAAGCCAGAACTGAAAAAATAAACATAACCCCTCCGTAATATGAACTAACTATAATGAGCAAACTCTGAGAATTGAATCTGAGAGCATAGGTTATTAGGGGAAGGCTTATGGTAAAGGTTCCTAGATTGTAAGTTCTTAGAGCAGTCAACATCTATTCATGAGTTGCAATGGTTATTTCTAAATTCTGAGATGCTGAGTTCTTTGTATATAATGTGGTCAGTCCCTGGAACTTTGGGTATCTGTCTGACACCTGAGACTGAAAGCCAGAGTCTGGCAGCTATGAATGTCAGCATTGCCCCATACAGCAAATGTTGAAGAAGCTGAAAAAGTGATCAGACTTTAATTAGAAATATGAACAAAATGGACTTGGTTAGGACTAAGGTAAACCAGACTAAAGGGAAAAGGATGCTATTGACTGTTTTAAAACTTTGACTTCTGTGTGAGACCAAAGGAAGAGATGTTGATTTGGTGGAAAATCTATATTTTCTGTAGCA
Source organism: Choloepus didactylus (assembly GCF_015220235.1). Taxonomy (NCBI): domain Eukaryota; kingdom Metazoa; phylum Chordata; class Mammalia; order Pilosa; family Megalonychidae; genus Choloepus; species Choloepus didactylus. The sequence goes on along the minus strand of NC_051312.1, from coordinate 154,646,300 downwards.
TGCTATATAATATAATTTGTATGGTCAGTTTACTCAAACATCATAATTACATGGAACCTTGAACAGGAGGTGAGATCTGGTTGGTCTGTACAGGTTAGCATGAAACTCCGATACATCCCAGAGTATGGGCTTATTATCCCAGAGTATGGGCAGAGAATAAAAAGTATTTGCAAAGTCCCCTTGAGGGACTGGGGAAAAACTGGAAATATTAAACTTCCCCACCTGGGGAATTCCTGATATTATCGCAAGCATTGGGGACTATCATTGTAGTAAGCCAATTCCTCAATCTTGGGGCTTGCCCTTATGAAGCCCTTATGAAGCTTATTGCTGCAAAGGAGAGGATAAGCCTACTTATACTTTTGCCTAAGAGTCACCCTCAGAAAACCTCTTTCCTTGCTCAGATGTGGCCTCTTTCTCTAAGCCAACTCTGCAGGTAAACTCACTGCCCTCCCTGCTATGTAGGACTCCCTCCCTGCTATGTAGACTCCCAAGGGTGTAAATCTCCCTGGCAACTTGGGACTTGACTTCCAGGTTGAGCCTGGACTCAGCATCGTGGAATTGAGAAAGACTTCTTGACCAAAAGGAGGAAGAGAAATGAAACCAAATAAAGTTTCAGTGGCTGAGAGATTTCAAATGGAGGCCAGAGGTCAATCTAGAGGTTATTCTTAAGCATTATATAGATATCCCTTTTTAGTTTTTAGTGTATTTGAATAGCTAGAAGGAAATACCTGAAACTGTTGAACTGCAAACCAGTATCCTTGATTCTTGAAGATGATCGTATAACTATATAGCTTATATGGGATGACTGTGTGGTTGTGAAAACTTTGTGGTCCACACTCCCTTTATCTGGTGTATGGACAGATGAGTAGAAAAAAGGAGGACAAAAAGTAAATGAATAATGGGGGGGAGTACGTGATGTTTTGGGCATTCTTTTTTGCTTTTATTTTTATTTTTATTCTTATTTTTATTTCTTGGAGTAATGAAAATGTTCAAAATACTGGTTGTGTGATGAATGCACAACTATACAATGATACTGCAAACAACTGATTGTACACTTTGGATGACTGTATGGTCTGTGAGTATACCTCAATAAAATTGCATTAAAAAAGTAATGATAAATCTATGGTTTTGGATAAACAATGTATAAAGATGTAAATTATAACCAAAGACCAGATAAAAATGGCAAAGGGGTTTAGGAACATAGTTTGTGTATGTAACTGAAGTTAATTTGTTTTCAAATCAAATGTGATTGTTAGAGATTTAGGATAATACAAAGAAAATATTGGAAAAGTATGCACATAAGGAAATGAATAGAGATTCTAAAGGTTTAGTTACAAAAAAAGCAACTGAATACAAAAAAAAAAAAAAGATATTAACGGAAAGAACTGAGGGACTAAAAAGGTATAAGGCTTACAAAAACCAAACAGCAAAAGGCAGAAGTATGTCCTGCATTATCAGTAGTCACTTTTTATGTAAATGGACTAAACTCTCCAGTTAAAAGGCAGAGATAAGTATAATGGATAAAAATAGCATGACCTAACTATATGCTGTATACAAGAGACTTACCTTAAATTCAGAGACACAAGTAGGTTGAGAGTGAAAAGATGAAAAAAATATTCCATGCAAATAGTAATAAAAAAGAGAGATGGGGTGCCAAAACTAATATCAGACAAAATAGACTTTAAGTCAAAACTATTAAAAGGGACAAAGAAAGATATTACATATTGATAGAATGTTAAATTCATCAAGAAGATATAACAGTTAGAACAATATATGAACTTAACAGCAGAGCCCCAAAATATATGAAGCAACAAAAACAGATTTGAAGAAGAAACAGATGGTTCTACATTAATGGTAGGAGATTTCAATGTGCCACTTTCAATAACAGCTAGAACATCTAGACAGACTATCAATTAAGAAATAGAAGACTTAAACAATACTATAACTAGACCTAAGAAATATACATACAGTGCTTTGCCCAACAATGACATAACACATATGCTTCTCAATTGCAATTGCAAATGGATCATAGTCTATGATAGGCCATAAGTTAGATCACAAAACAAGAATCAATAAATTTTAAAGATTGAAATAATACAATGTATCTTCTCCAACCACAATGGAATAAAGCTATATATTAATAACATAGGGAGAGCTGGAAAATTCACAATTATGTAGAAATAACAAAATACACTCTTAACCCCAATGGGTCAAAGAAAAAATCACAAGGGAAATTAGGAAATATCTTGAGATGAATAAAACGTCTCAGTGTCCTAGAAGTCCACAGAACAGAAAATGAAAGAACAAAAGAAAGAATGGAGAAAAAAATTGAAAAAATTGAAAAAGATCTCAGGGATACTATAGATAAAATAAAACGTCCAAACTTAAGACTCATTGGTGTCCCAGAAGGGGAAGAGAAGGGTAAAGGTCTAGAAAGAGTATTCAAAGAAATTGTTGGGGAAAACTTCCCCAACCTTCTACACAATATAAATACTCAAAGCATAAATGCCCAGCGAACTCCAAATAGAATAAATCCAAATAAACCCATTCCAAGACATATTCTGATCAGATCTCAAATACTGAACAGAAGGAGCAAGTTCTGAAAGCAGCAAGAGAAAAGCAATTCACCACATACAAAGGAAACAACATAAGACTAAGTTGTGACTACTCAGCGGCCACCATGGAGGTAAGAAGGCAGTGACATGATACATTTAAAATTCTGAGAGAGAAAAGTTTCCAACCAAGAATACTTTATCCAGCAAAACTCTCCTTCAAATTTGAGGGAGAGCTTAAATTTTTCACAGACAAACAAATGCTGAGAGACTTTGCCAATAAAAGACTGGCCCTACTTCAGATTCTAAAGGGAGCCCTACCAACAGAGAGACAAAGAAAGGAGAAAGAGATATAGAGAATTTTAACAGACATATATAGTACCTTACATCCCAAATCACCAGGACACACATTTTTCTCTAGTGATCACGGATCTTTCTCCAGAAGGGACCATAAGCTGGAACATAAAACAAGACTGAAGAAATTAAAAAAAAAAAATTGAATGTACTCAAAGCACATTCTCCAACCACAATGGAATACAAATAGAAGTCAATAATTTTTGAATTGTAACTCCACTATTTACTTCCTACATGATATAAAATACACAAACTCTAATGACAAATCAGTGGTTTTGAACTCAACGTAAAATATGTAATTTTAGACAACTATATAAAGGTGGGGGAATGGAGGAGTGTAGGAACTTAGTTTATATGTCCTATTGAAATGAAGGTGGTATCAAAGAAAAACAAGATTGTTATGGATTTAAGAGGTTAATTTTAAGCCCCACAGTAAACACAAAGAAATTATCAGAGAATATAACCATAGAGATGAAAAGTAGAGTATGGGTTAAGAGAAATGGGGGAAGGGGCAATGGGGAGTTAAGAAATGAGTGTAGGGTTGCTGTTTGAGGTGAAGGGAAATTTCTAGTAATGGATGGGAAGGTGATAGCATTACAACATTCTAAATGTGATTAATCCCACTAATGGAATGCTAGGGAGGGGATGGAATGGGAAGATTTAGGCTGTATATATGTTTCCACAATTGAAAAAAAAAAAAAAAAAAAAAGACAGTCTAAATAGATGACAATTGAATGCCAAGGATGAGCCTGGATGGGATTGGAGGATGGAGGAGAGGAGGCTCAAAGGGACACAGTTGAGACATAAGGAAAAGGAAATATAGAATGTAAGCTTTGTATCATTGTTGAATCTCTTGTACTTCTTAGCTGTGCTTAATGGGATTGCATAAAAGAATGTTCTTATTCATGGGAATTGTATATGTGAATTACAGTGTTTGTTCAAGGATGTGTGCATTTAGCTCTCTTATGTTCAGAATACAGAGCACTAGATCATGGATCATAGGGAGGGAGGAAGGGAGGGAGGGAGGGAGGGAAAGAAATAGCAATGTGACAGCATGTTAAAATTGGTGGATTGGGCTATTGGGGAAGGGGGTATGATGGAATTCTGTGTATGGGGTTAGTATTGTTTTTGCAATTGTTCCTATAACTTTGAATTTATTTCAAAATAAAAAAAATCAATAAAATTGGCAAACATATAACTAGATGGACAGAGAAAAAGAGATGACACAAATAAATAAAATCAGAAATGCAAGGGGACACATTACTACTGACCCCATGGAAGTAAAAAGGATTATAAGAGGATACTATGAAAAATTATAGGCCAAAATATTAAATAACCTAGAAGAAATGGACAAATAACCAGAAACATAAAATCTACTTACACTGAATCAAGAAGAAATAGATCTCAACAGATCAGTAACATGTAAAGAGATTGAATCACTAGTCAGAAACCTTCCAACAAAGAAAAGCCCAAGACCAGATGGTTTTAATAGTGAATTTTGATGAACACTCCAGGAAGAATTAACAACAATCCTGCTCAAACTCTTCTAAACATCAAAGAGGGAAAAACACTTCCAAATTCATTCTGTGAGGCCAACATCACTCTAATACCAAAGCAAGATAAAGATACCATGAGAAAAGAAAATTGTGGGCCAATAATATGGACCAATATCCCTTATGAACATAGATGCAAATATTCAATACTAGCAAATACAGCATATCAAAATAATTATATACCATGACCAAGTGGGATTTATCCCAGTATGCAAGGGTGGATCAACATAAAAATTTAATTAAGGTAATACAAACATTAATAGAATGAAGGGGGAAAAAAACATATGATCATCTCAATTGGTGCAGAAAAGGTTTTTGACAATATCCAGCATCCTTTCTTGATTAAAATACTCAGAAAACTAGAAACAGAAGAAAATTTCCTCAACCTGATACAGTTTATATATGAAAAACCTAGTCTAGCTAATATACTCAATTGTGAAAGACTGAAAACATTTCCCCTAAGATCAGGAACAAGACAAGAATGCCCACTGTCACCACTGTTACTCAACATTGTAATGGAAGTTGTAGCCAGAGCAATTAGGCAAGAAAAAGAAATAAAAGGCATCCAAATTGGAAAGGAAGTAAAGCTTTTCCTATTTTCAGATGACACAATTCTATAAATAGAATATCCTGAAAAATCCACAACAAATCTACTAGAAATAATAAACAAATTCAGGAAAATGGTGGGTACAAGAACTACATTTACAATAGCAAGTAAAAGAATAACATATCTAGGAATAAATTTAATCAAGGATATAAAAGATTTGTACATGGAAACCTACAAAACATTTCTAAAAGAAATCAAAGACAAATAAATGGAAGGATATTCCATATTCATGGATTGGAAGAGTAAATATTGTTCATATCAATTCTACCCAAAGCAATTCATAGATTCAATACAATCCCAATCAAAATTCCAACAACTTTCTTTGCAGAAATGGAAATGCCAATCACCAACTTTATAAGGAAGGTAAGGGGCCCCAAATAGCTAAAGCCATCCTGGAAAAAAATAATGAAGTTGGAAGATTCACATTTCTGATCTTAAAATTTATTACAAATCCACAGTAATCAAAACATCATAGCACTGGCATAAGGACCAACATATAGACAATGGAATTAAACTGGGAGTTCAGGAATAAACCCTCATATCTTTAGCCAATTGATTTTTAACAAGGGTGCCAAGTCTCTTTAACAAATGGTGTTGGAAATACTGAATATCCATACACAAAAGAATAAAGGTGGACCTTCACCATATACAAAATTAACTCAAAATGGATCAAAGACATAAATATAAGAACCAGGACTATAAAACTCCTAGAAGAGAATTGGGTACAGTCCAATACTAGTGGTCAATGAGGGGTGGAGGAAAGAGGTATGAGATATTTGAGGTTTTCTTTCTTCTTTTCTTTTTCTGGAGTAATGCAAATGTTCTAAAAATGATAATGGTGATGAATGCACAAATATGTGATGATATTATGTGAACCACTGACTGTATACTTTGGATGGATTGTACGGTGTGTGAATATATCTCAATAAAATTACATTTTAAAAAAACTCCCAGAAGAAAATGTAGGGAATCATCTTCAGGATCTTGTGTTAGGCAATGATTTCTTGACTTTATACCAGAAGCACTAGCAACAAAAGAAAAAATAGATAAATGGTAATTCATCAAAATTAAAAAATTTTGTGCATCAAGGTACTTCATCATGAAACTAAGAAGATAACCTACAGAAGGGGAGAAAATATTTGGAAGCCACAATCTGACAAGGGTTTACTTTCCAGAATATATAAAGAAACCCTACAACTTGACCACAAAAAAACAACCCAATTTCAAAACAGGTGAAAGATTTGAACTGACATTTCTCCAAAGAAGATATATAAATAGCCAATAAGCACATGAAAAGATCCTCAACATCATTAGCAATTAGGGAAATGCAAATCAATACTACAACAAGATACCATTTCACACCCACTTGAATGGCTACTTTTTTTAATGGAAAATAGGTCTTGGCAAGGATGTACAGAATTAGGAACACTCATTCCTTTTTGGTGGGAATGGAAAATGGTGCAGCTGCTGTGGAAAACAGTCAGGCAATTCCACAGGAAGTTAATTGTAGAATTACCATATGGTGAGGCAAGCCCACTTCTAGGTATATACCTAAAAGAATTAAAAGCAGGAATTCAAACAGATATTTGTACAACAATGTTCATAAAGACATTATTCACACCTGCCAAAAGATGGAAGCATCCCAACTTTTGAATGGATAAACAAAATATGGTATATACATACAATAGGATATTATTCTGCCTTAAAAAGAAATGAAGGTCTGATGCATGCAACAACATGAATGAATGTTGAAGGCATCATGTTGAGTGAAATAAGCCAGGCACAAATGGACTAATATTGTATGCTCTCACTGGTATGAAACAATTAGAATAAGGAAACTCGTAGAGTTTGAAACTACAAAAACAGGCTGGGTGGGCATAGGGAATGGGGAGTTAATGCTTACTGGGTGCAGAGTTTCTGTTTGGGGTGATGGAAAAGTTTTGGTAATGGATTTTTGATGGTAGCACAGCATTATGAATGTAAATAATACCACTGACTTGTGGATTTGGAAGTGCTTAAATGGGAAATTTTATGTTGTATATGTTACCCCAATAAAAATTTAGGAAAACCCACCATAGAACTATACAACACAAAGAGTTCTTTGTGTTGTAAATGATGGATTTTAGTTAATAATATAATTCTGATATTTTGATTCATCAATTATAACAATAAAACCACACTGATGCAAAACATAAATAATAGTGAAATTTTGTGTGTGTGCAGGGGTTGTGGAGTATACGGGAATTTCATACTTTGTAATTTTTCTGTAGACCTACAACTGCTCTAAAAAATAAAATCTATTAAAAATACTACAATAAAGCTGAGGAATGGAGAGAAATGTTTAATTCCCAATCCAACTACTTGTACTTTAGTAAATTTGGATAAAAACATCATCCCTACCTCAGCCACACTGAGCAACATCAAAGTGACAATGAAAATTTCAAACCTACACCCTGAGGAGCTGGGGGAAAATGCAGAGGTGTTAGGCTTCCCCACCTGGATGGTTGCTGATGTGCTCACAAACATTGAGGACTGGTGGTTTGATGTGCCAAACCCTCTATCATGGGACTTGCCCTTGGGAAGCCTGTTGCTGTGAAGGAGAGGCTAGGCCTGCTTATAATTGTGCCTAAAAGTTTCCCCTGAATGCCTCTTTGTGGCTCAGATGTGGCCCTCTCTCTCTAGCTAAGCCAACTTGGCAGGTGAAATCACTGCCCCCCTCCACCAATGTGGGATCTGACACCCAGGGGAGTAAATCTCCCTGGCCATGTGGAATTCCTCCCAGGGAGGAATCGAGACCCAGCATCATGGGATGAAGAACATCTTCTTGACCAAAAGGGGGATGTGAAATGAAATAAAGTTTCAGTGGCTCAGAAATTCCAAAAGGAGCTGAGAGGTCACTCTGGTGGGCACTCTTACACACAACATAGACAACTCTTTTAGTTTTAATCAATTAGAATAGCTAGTAGTAAATATCTGAAACTATCGAACTATAACCCAGTAGCCTTGAATCTTGAGAATGAATGTATAACAATGGTGCTTACAAGGGGTGACAATGTGATTCTGAAAGCCATGTGAATCACATTCCCCTTTAACCAGAGTGTGGTTGGATGAGTAGAAAAATGGACCCAAAAAAACTAAAGGCAAAATAGGGTGGGGGGGGGAAATTTGGGTGTTCTGTTTTCACTCTTAACTTTTTATTCTTACTTTCACTTTTTCTGGTACAAGGAAAATGTTAAAGAAATATATCAGGGTGATGAATGAACTATATGATGGCAATGTGATCAATGGATTATATACTTTGGATGACTGTATGGTATATCAATAAATCTTAATAAAAAAGTATAAAGGATATTGGGTAAAAAAAAATTCAAACCTAAAAGAAGAGGCTGTGGAACCATTTGCATTGATTTCATAAAATGTTTTCCCTTAAGACCTGAATTCTGGATTTTCACCACTGTGTCCAAGAGCATAAGACAAAACCCCTCCCCTACACTTCAACACAATTTAACCCCACCCCACAGGCCCAATTCACAGGATGGATTTGTGGATACACCTGCAGGCTTTATTTGGTCAGTGGCAGGAAAATTTTCGCTTGGTCAATCCACAGTCCCATTTGTTGCCGCATGGGGCCTTCATGTCCCACATCACTAGAAACATTTCAAGGAATGTTCTAATTCAAACTCTGAGAGAAGAGGCTAAGGGACTTACCTACTTAAGGGGGAAATGTTGAGACTGGATATGGATACTGAAAAAGGCCATATGTATGCCTCCCTGAGTCTTCTGGATCAGAATATACTGGAGTGGAAAATATTCCTGCAATTAGCCTAGAGGCATTTGTTGGGTATGAGGAAATAGTTTGTTTCTAATGAACATTTTTGAAAAATAGGGGAGGCAGAGAGGTGAACTTAATAAGTGAGAGGAGACAGATGTCATATTAATTGCTGTCACCCACTACTGTAAGGTCCTATCAGATTGCAATGTTTCAACTTTCTTGATGCCATTCTTCCAGGCGAATTCCCATAACATCAAGCTGTCTCAAACAAACCAGGATGTATGCATGGGTCATGACTCAGGGATAGCAACACATTCCACTTTAGGAATGGTCAACTGTTTTGCTCCAGTCCAACCTTCCTCCTAATAACAACTAGACAATCTGGATGAAAATATTTTTAAAAGCTTCTTTGAAGATACTGATTATGTACCTAGGCAAAAAGGATTTAAGGAACTAAGACCCCCAAAGTGCAGCCAAATTTAAAGAGATGATCCTAGCATTTGGCATTGGTTTCCCTCAAGACACTGGCTGATTCTTAAAACATCAGCTGAGAGGCTAAAAGGCTGGGCAGAACTTTCAGGAGCTTTATGAGTCTTGGGGAAAGAAGTTATATCTCAGGGACTGCCAAGGTAGAAGGACTCTGGCAAACCCTAGGCTTTCAGCTGGGTCCCAAAAGGTAAGCCTAGGAATAAGGGTAAACCAGGGAGAACCTAAGATAGCAGCTAGGAGAGACAGGACAAAAAAAAAACACCTTCATGAAAAATACTAAAGGCCAGAAAGTGACCCAGAACACCAGTTCCAGTGATGTACCAGCTGGACAGGGTCTGCTAAATCCACAGGGACTGTGCACCTGGTGAAACCGGGAGTCTGTGATCTGAAATGAGTAAGTAAGCCAGCTGAATGTCCAGCAGCCACACTGCAGTGTGGGGAAACCATGGGATGGCATTTGGAGGTGGACTAGTTCTTTTTTAAAAAACCCAGTAGTGGCTGCAGATACAGCAGCAAGAATGGCATAGTGAAGAGTGGCAGGAATGGGCTGTGCAAATGCCTCAATATCTGGCATGGAAGATAGCCTTTCACACACCCGCTGCTAATTTTTTTCAGAGTGAGGAAGGCAGAGGTGAGCCAAAAAGGGAAAAAAATCATGCCCCTTGCAGCCATCTTCCTGGCAGGCTGGGAACGCTCCTGCCCGGCCCAGGCACCACAGCCCAGAGCCATGCCAAAAAAACCAGTGTGACAGGAAGTGTTTCCAGCAATACATGCACATGCCACAATATCAATCATGGACAATAGGCTTTCATGCACCCACAGCTAATTGTCCTGAAGCTGGGAAGGCAGAGCTGTGCAAAAAGTGGGAAGTTAACACACCCCATTCAGCCATACTAACAGCAGGCTGGGAATGCCCCTACACGGCCGGCAGCCCAGAACTTCCCTTGAGGGATGGCACACACTTGTGACATAGCACAGCCTTCCCTCAGCAGAGGCCCTAGAAGGGCATGGCTTGGAAGAGGGACCCACTCGAAATCCCAGGGATCATACGCCAATACCAAGGACTTGTGGGTCAGTGGCACAATCTGTGGCAAGACTGAAATGAAGGTTTAGACTCTTGCAACAGCCTTAAAACTCCAGGAACACCTGGGAGGTTTGATTATTAAAGCTGCCCTCCCTCCCTAACTGCTCAGACACATGCCCCACATTCAGGGCAGACAGCACCAACAACACAACCAAAGTTGGTGCACCAATTGGACCCCACAAGAATCAGACCCCCACACACCACAAAGAATAAGTTGGGGAGAACTGACTTGGGAATAAGTGACTAGTGGATGCCATCTGCTGGTTAATTAGAGAAAGTGTCCACCACCAAGCTGTAGATCTGACAAAATAGAGATTAGTCTTTGAATAATTCTACATATCCTAAAAGAACCCTGTCAAGTAAAGCACATGCCAAATGCCAAGAGGCCAAAAACAACAGAAAATTTTAAAGCATAGGAAAAAAACAGATGATATGGATAACCCAAACCAAAACATCCAAATCAAAAGATCAGAGGAGACATGGTATTTGGAGCAATTAATCAAGGAACTAAAGACAAACAATGAGAGCATGGCACAGGCTATAAAGGACATGAAGAAGAGCATGGCACAGGATATAAAGGACATGAAGAAGACCCTAGAAGAGCATAAAGAAGAAATTGCAAGAGTAAATAAAAAAAAATAGATGATCTTATGGAAATAAAAGAAACTGCTGACCAAATTAAAAAGATTCTGGATAGTCATAGTACAAGACTAGAGGAAGCTGAACAATGAATCAGCAACCTTGAGGACCACAGAATGGAAAATGAAAGAACAAAAGAAAGAATGGGGAAAAAATGGAAATGGACCTCAGGGATATGATAGATAAAATAAAGCACCCAAATATAAGACTCATTGGTGTCCCAGAAGGGGAAGAGCAGGGTAAAGGTCTAGAAAGAGTATTCAAAGAAATTGTTGGGGAAAACTTCCCAAACCTTCTACACAATATAAATACACAAAGTATAAATGCCCAGTGAACTCCAAATAGAATAAATCCAAATAAACCCACTCTAAGACATATTCTGATCAGTTTGTCAAATACTGAAGAGATGGAGTAAGTTCTGAAAGAGACAAAAGAAAAGCAACTCACCACATACAAAGGAAACAACATAAGACTAAGTAGTGAGTACTCAGCGGCCACCATGGAAGCGAGAAGGCAGTGACATGACATATTTAAAATTCTGAGGGAGAAAATTTTCCAATCAAGAATACTTTATCCAGCAAAGCTCTCCTTCAAATTTGAGGGAGAGCTTAAATTTTTCACAAACAAATGCTGAGAGATTCTGCTAATAAAAGATGTCATACTTCAGATACTAAAGGGAGCCCTACCAACAGAGAAACAAAGAAAAGAGAGAAAGATACAGAGAAAGGTTCAGTACTAAAGAGATTCAATATTGGTTCATTAAAGGACAATAAGAGAGAGGGAAAAAATATATCTGACAAACATAAACCAAAGGATAGGATGGCTGATGCAAGAAATGCCTTCACAGTAATAACATTGAATGTAAATGGATTAAACTCCCCAATTAAAAAATATAGATGGGCAGAATGGATCAAAAAATATGAACCATCAATATATTGCATGCAAAAGACTCATCATAGACACAAAGAAATTGAAAGTGAAAGGATGGAAAAAATATTTCATGCATACTACAGCCAAAAGAAAGCATGAGTAGCAATATTAATCTCAGATAAAATAGACTTTAAATGCAAGGACGTTATGAGAGTCAAACAAAGCCACTACATACTAATAAAAGGAGCAATTCACCAAGAAGACATAACAATCATAAATATTTATGCACCCAATCATGGGGCCACAAAATACAGGAGACAAACATTGGCAAAACTAAAGGAAGAAATAGAAGTTTCCACAATAATTGTGGGAGACTTCAACACATCACTCTCTCTTACAAATAGATCAACCAGACAGAAGACCAATAAGGAAACTGATAACCTAAATAATCTGATAAATGAATTGGATTTAACAGACATATATAGAACATTACATCCCAAATCACCAGGACACACATTCTTCTTTAGTGCTCACAGAACTTTCTCCACAATAACCATATGCTGGGACCTAAAACAAGCCTCAATCAATTCAAAAAAAAATTGAAATTATTCAAAGCACATTCTCTGACCACAATGGAATACAATTAGAAGTCAATAACCATCAGAGACTTAGAAAATTCACAAATACCTGGAGGTTAAACAACACACTCCTAAACAATCAGTGGGTTAAAGAAGAAATAGCAAGAGAAATTGCTGAATATATAGAGATGAATGAAAATGAGAACACGACATACCAAAACCTACGGGATGCAGCAAAAGCAGTACCAAGGGGGAAATTTATAGCACTAAACACATATATTAAAAAGGAAGAAAGAGCCAAAATGGAAGAACTAATGGATCAACTGAAGAAGCTAGAAAATGAACAGCAAACCAACCCTAAATCAAGTAGAAGAAAAGAAATAACAAGGATTAAAGCAGAAATAAATGATATAGAGAACAAAAAAAAAAAAGAGAGAGGTTAAATAACAACAAAAGTTGGTTCTTTGAGAAGATCAACAAGATTGACAAGCCCCTAGCCAGAATGACAAAATCAAAAAGAGAGAAGACCCATATAAACAAAATAATGAATGAGAAAGGTGACATTACTGCAGATCCCGAAGAAATTTAAAAAATTATAAGAGGATAATATGAATGATTGTTTGCCAACAAACTGGATAATGTTGAGGAAATGGACAATTTTCTGGAAACATATGAACAACCTAGACTGACCAGAGAAGAAATAGAAGACCACAACCAACCCATCACAAGCAAAGAGATCCAATCAGTCATCAAAAAGCTTCCCACAAATAAATGCCCAGGGCCAGATGGCTTCACAGGGAAATTCTACCAAACTTTCCAGAAAGAACTGACACCAATCTTACTTAAACTCTTTCAAAACATTGAATAAAATGGAACACTACCTAACTCATTTTATGAAGCTAACATCAATCTAATACCAAAACCAGGCAAAGATGTTACAAAAAAGGAAAACTACAGGCCTATCTTCCTAATGAATATAGATGCAAAAATTCTCAACAAAATACTTGCACATCGAATCCAAAGACACATTAAAAAAATCATACACCATGACCAAGTGGGGTTCATTCCAGTCACGCAAGGATTGTTCAACATAAGAAAATCAAAGTATTACAACACATTAACAAATCAAAAATGAAAAATCAAATGATCATCTCAATAGATGCTGAAAAAGCATTCAACAAAATCCAATGTCCCTTTTTAATAAAAACACTTAAAAAGGTAGGAATTGAAGGAAACTTCCTCAATGTGATGAAGAGCATATATGAAAAACCCACAGCCAGCGTGGTACTCAATGGTGAGAGACTGAAAGCCTTCCCTCTAAGATCAGGAACAAGACAAGGATGCCTGCTATCACCACCATTATTCAACATTGTGCTGGAAGTGCTAGCCAAGGCAATCCAGCAAGACAAAGAAATAAAAGGCATCCAAATTGGAAAGGAAGAAGTAAAACTGTCATTGTTTGCAGATGATATGATCTTATATCTGGAAAACTCTGAGAAATCGATGATACAGATACTAGAGCTAACAAACAAATTTAGCAAAGTAGCAGGATACAAGACTAATGCACATAAGTTAGTAATGTCTCTGTATGCTAGAAATGAACAAACTGAAGAGACACGCAAGAAATAGATACCATTTTCAATAGCAACTAAAAAAATCAAGTACCTACGAATAAACTTAACCAAAGATGTAAAAGACCTATACAAAGAAAACTACATAACTCTACTAAAAGAAATAGAAGGGACCTTAAAAGATGGAAAAATATTCCATGTTCATGGATAGGAAGTCTAAATGTCATTAAGATGTCAATTCTACCCAAACTCATCTGCAGATTCAATGCAATCCCAATCAAAATTCCAACAACCTACTTTGCAGACTTGGAGGAGCTACTAATCAAATTTATTTGGAAAGAGAAGATGCCTTGAATTGCTAAAGACACTCTAAAAAACAAAAACAAAGTGGGAAGACACACTCCCTGACTTTGAAGCTTATTATAAAGCCACAGTTGTCAAAACAGCATGGTACTGGCACAAAGATAGACATATTGATCAATGGAATTGAATTGAGAATTCAGAGCTAGAACCCCAGATCTATGGCTGACTGATCTTTGATAAAGCCCCCAAAGCCACTGAACTGGGACATAACAGTCTTTTCAACAAATGGGGCTGGGAGAGTTGTATATCCATATCCAAAAGAATGAAAGAGGACCCCTACCTCACACTCTACACAAAAATTAACTCAAAGTGGATCAAAGATCTCAATGCAAAAAACAGTACCATAAAACTCCTAGAAGATAATGTAGGGAAACATCTTCAAGACCTCATATTAGGCAGCCACTTCCTAGACTTTACACCCAAAGCACAAGCAACAAAAGGAAAAAATAGATAAATGGGAACTCCTTAAGCTTAGAAGTTTCTGTACCTCAAAGGAATTTGTCAAAAAGGTAAAGAGGCAGCCAACTCAATGGGAAAAATATTTGGAAACGATGTATCTGACAAAAGACTGATATCTTGCGTATATAAAGAAATCCTGCAACTCAACGACCAGAGTACAGACAGCCCAATTATATGTGGGAATTCTGTAGATAAAATATTGTAGACTGAAATGTCTTGCTTTACTATGCTATGTTCTTGCATGTAGTCCATTCCAGTCCAAGGCCAGGCTTATCTGTTGTCTACTTGCCTGTCGATCTTTGTGTCATAAAAGTCAAAGCGTCCTGCCTCCCCTCCTGCCTCCCTAAACAGCCTTGAGTGCCAGCACGTCTCCCTACCCCAAAAATCTCAATAAAAACTGAAATGAGAACTGCTTGGGAGGACACTCTCCCTTGAGTTGTTCTCACTCTCGCCTCTCTTGACTTTTGTCTTGAGTAATTCATTGCATCACCGTGGTTACTGATGGACAGAAAACCACAATTGGTGCCCCATGTGAGGTGCAGCACCAGGATTTCCAGGTGAAGCAATCAGCACGTTTACGAGAAGATAATTTTGTCTGGACTACAACTTTTCATCCCTAAAGTAAGGAACAGCGGTGCCTGCTTGGGATAGCTGCCAACGTGCTTAGTTTCAGTGAGAGTTTTTCTTTCATCATGGGCTCAGGACTTACAAAAGAACAATCTCTATATGTTAAAACCTTACAACAGCTTTTAAAGGCAGCTAACTGCCCTGTAAAGGAAACTCAATTACTTAATCTACTTCAAAGTGTTCAAGCTTATTGTACTTGGTTTCCTGACCAAGGCACTTTCGATTTGGAATTTTGTGAACTGATCAGCTACATCCTTAAGAAGAAACATGAATTAGGAAGCAAAATATTGGTCTCAACCTTAATGACCTGGGGGCTAGTTCATACCACCCACCCTATGTCCCCTTCAATCACGTGTTCAGCCCAGGGCTCCCCCTGAGGAGTCTGAAAAAAAAAGATATAATTAGAGAAGAGAAAGATTGGCTGCCTCCGCCTACTCTGCCTTTGCTGGACGAGCAACACAAAAAACAAATTCCTATTCCTAACAATTCTCTGTGTCCTGTAATGGAACAATGTAACACGTATACATTCCATTAATCCCTGCCAAAAGATTGTTCATTACTGTTTCAAAATGCATTAACTAAAATGTTTTAAATATTTAGCATCATTCTAACAAGTTTGATTTTGGTGGTAATAGCATGTTGTATAGAAGGTATAAAGAACGTTTTTCTAATTAAAGGGAAAAGGAAAGTGGCTTCATCCTAAATGACTGATTGTTTAGGAATGTAGGATGAAGCCTGGATGGATAGGAATGTGGGATGAAGCCTAAATGAATACAGGAAGTTGCAGAAGTTTTGTGAAGTGAGAAATTTATTTGTGTAGTTAAAGTTAAAAAATAAATACAGAAAGCTGTAAAAAGTTTGTGGAAACATGGATACAGAAAGTTGCAGAAGATTTGTGAAGTGGGAAATTTATTTCTGTAGTCAAAGTTAAATAGATACAGAAAGCTGTAAAAGGTTTGTAGAAACAATTATTTCTGTGGTCAAAGTTAAAAAAATGGTAAAAACTAGTAATAACTGCTTAACAATAGAACCTCACAACTTAAAGAAAGTGGTTTTGTAAAACAAAATAGCATTAAATATTCTAACCACCACCTAAAGCAGTAATTAATATTCAATGTTGTATGTATGTGCCTAATAATTCACAAAATATACTCCTGCTATTTTACTATCAACCCAGCCACTCTCTTCCTTCTTCTCCTGTGCTACGTCTCATCATAGTAATTGTATGTTATAAAATGTTTGCTTAAAAACAATTTCCAAAATCATTTTGGTAACTTTTAATATGAAATATTTTTTAAAAATGTGCTTTTATGAAAAGTTTCCTTAGATTATTAAGGTATTATTTCTTAGTAAGAGGTTATAAAAATGTTTTTCTGAATAATCAATGTAAAAGGCAAAAAATCTTTTTTGTCAAAATAACTTCATGTTAATTTTATCATGTCCTTGGTAGTTTAAAAATATTGTCTTCTCACTTTTAAAAGAGCTAAGTCTTTTCCTTAACTTCAGTTAAATAACAACAACAAAAAATACTGTTTCAAACCTAACAGCTTTTAACATTTTGCTTTCTCAAGGTCAAGCCCTAAAAGACGTCTTTTTATTCCCAACAGTTACAAAGAATTTATTCATTCACCTGGAAAAAAAATGAAGGGCTAAAAATGATTAAATTCATGTAATATGTTATAAGTTACAAAAAGAAGTTTAGACAATGTTATAAGAATTAAAAACTTCTAAGTTTCTTTTAGTTACTGATATGCATAATATCAAACAACAATATAGTATTGCTAGTTATAATTTCAGTTATTTTTAAAGTGTTATCTGTCACAAAAATAGCCAAATTTCCTTGTAAGTTACATTGTTTCACTCTAATGCTTTTCTAAGTGTTTGCGGTTAGCTACAAGTTAAAGCTTCATCTTCAACAACAACAAAGAAAGACTTTTAAAAAAGAAGCAAGATAACTCTGTCATGCTTTATCAGCAATTGTAGTCAAAAAATAATCTGAATTCTGCCATTAAAGTTCCTTAAAAACAGAACTGTCAATAATCAACACTGTGTCCCAAATATGGAGAACTGAAGAAAGACTCATCGCCTTTGTTGCTGCAGCATCCACTACAAACCCTTCTAATTCCAATATAAAATTTTTCAATAAAAAAGGGCGATATGTGGGAATTCTGTAGATAAAATATTGTAAACTAAAATGCTTTGCTTTGCTATGCTATGTTCTTGCACATAGTCCATTCCACTCCCAAGGCCAGGCTTATCCGTTGTCTACTTGCCTGTCGATCTTTGTGTCATAAAGGTCAAAACGTCCTGCCTCCCCTCTTGCCTCCCTAAACAGCCTTGAGTGCCAGCATGTCTCCTTACCCCAAAAATCTCAATAAAAACTGAAATGAGAACTGCTTGGGAGGACACTCTCCCTTGAGTTGTTCTCACTCTCACCTCTCTTGACTTGTCTCGAGTAATTCATTTCATCACTGTGGTTACTGCTGGATAGAAAACCACAATGATAAATGGGCAAAAGATATGAAAAGACAGTTCTCTGAAGAGGAAATACAAATAGCCAAGAAACACACAAAAAAATGTTCCGCTTCACTAGCTATTAGAGAGATGCAAATTAAGACCACAATGAGATACCATCTAACACCGGTTAGAATGGCTGCCATTAAACAAACAGGAAACTACAAATGCTGGAGGGGATGTGGAGAAATTGGAACTCTTATTCATTGTTGGTGGGACTGTATAATGGTTCAGCCACTCTGGAAGTCAGTCTAGCAGTTCCTTAGAAAACTAGATATAGAGCTACCATTCGATCCAGCAATTGCACTTTTCAGTATATACCCGGAAGATCGGAAAGCAGTGACACGAACAGATATCTGCACGCCAATGTTCATAGCAGCATTATTCACAATTGCCAAGAGATGGAAACAACCCAAATGTCCTTCAACAGATGAGTGGATAAATAAATGTGGTATATACACACGATGGAATACTACGCGGCAGTAAGAAGGAACGATCTCGTGAAACATATGACAACATGGATGAACCTTGAAGACATAATGCTGAGTGAAATAAGCCAGGCACAAAAAGAGAAATATTATATGCTACCACTAATGTGAACATTGAAAAATGTAAAACAAATGATTTATAATGTAGAATATAAGGGAACTAGTGACAGAGAGCAATTAAGGAAGGGGGAATGATAACCCAATAAGAACAGATAAGCTATCGTGGGTAAATTTAACATGCTGGGAATGCCCAGGAATGACTATGGTCTGTTAATTTCTGATGGGTATGGTAGGAAGAAGTGGGGGAAGGGGAAATGGGGAGTCAATAAGAAATGAGTGTAGGGTTTCTGTTAGGGGTGAAGGGAAATTTCTAGTAATGGATGGTGGGAAGGTGATGGCATTGCAACATTGTGAATGTGATTAATCCCACTAAACAGAATGCTTGGGAGGGGTTGAAATGGGAAGTTTATGCTGTATATATGTTTCCACAACTGAAAAAAAAAGACAGTCTAAATAGACAATGGCAATTAAATGCCATAGATGATCCTGGATGAGTTCTAAGAATAGAGGAGAAAAGGCTCAAACGGACACAATTGGGACATAAGAAAAAAAAGAAATATAGAATGTAAGCTTTATATCAATGTTAAATTTCTTGAATTTCTTAACTACACTTAAAGTGATTATATAAATAACTATTCTTGTTCATAGGAAATATATATGTGAATTATACTATGTGTTCAAGGATGTGCGCAACTTGCTCTCATGTTCAGAAGACAGAGCAATAGATGATGGATGATAGATAGGGAGGGAGGGAAAGAAATGGTAAAGTGACAAAATAATAAAGTTGGTAGATCTGGGTATCAGTGGAGGGGGGTTGGGGTAGGCTGGAGTTCTGTGTATGGGGTTTGTATTATTTTTGCAACTGTCCTGTAAGTTTGAATTTATTTCAAAATAAAAAGTAAAAAAAAAAAAAAAAAAAGACTAGAATTGTATGTTAGAAAGGATAAAGTTTTCTGAATATAAATACAAAAGTGAATTTAAAAATGGATTTAAATTATCTTCTGCAATTAGATCCTATACTTTTACAATTTTCCTACTTGGACTTGAAACAGTACTATATACTCTACAGAAATCCAAGAAAACATTTGGTAAATAAATTAATGAATAAGAAATAGGCTTTTAAATTAATGGAAACTGAGAGAATCCACCAATAGTAGGCATGCATTAAAATATATATTAAAGGAAGATGAAGCCCAATCAAGAAGGCAGAGCAAGATGCCTCAAGACTCTGACCCCCCAATAGAAGGTTTGACCAACCAATAAGAACTGGCAGAAACATCCTTCTCAAAGCTCCATAATACACTTAAAGGACTGCATTAAGAAATGTAGTTATTTTAGGTTATTTGTTGTTCTTATTCCTTTGTTGGGTTATAGGCTGTTTATTTTCTTGGAGTAGGGTAGGAACATCCTGGGAGCAATGTAGTTATTTTAGGTTATTTGTTTTTCTTATTCTTGTGTTTTGGTTTTGTTTGAAATGTTGTTTTTTTGTTTGTTTTTTAATTTTTTGATAAAGTTAAAAAAAATGAATGTGAAAAAAATGAACAATGGGGCAAGAAGAGGAACGGAATGGTTTGGATGTTCTTTTATATTCTATTTTTTTTTTTATTTTTTGGAGTAATGAAAATGTTCAAAGATTGATTGTGGTGATCAATGCACAACTATGAACAACTGAATGTACATTTTGAAGGATTGTATGTTATGTGAATATATCTCAATAAAATTGCAAAAAAAAGAAAAAATAAAGAAGGGTAAACCAAAAAAAGACTCTCTCATGCATCTAAGTACATTATCAAGAAAATGAATAACAATCAAAAGAATAGGAGAAAATATTTGGAAACCATATGTCTGATAAGGGTTTAATATTCAGAATATATAAAGAACTCTTACAACTCAACAAAAAGACAAACAATCCAACTTTTAAAAATGGGCTAAGGACTTAAATAGCCATTTCTCCAAAGAAGATATACAAATGGCCAATAAGCAATGAAAACATACCCAACATTATTAGCCATTAGGGAAATGCAAATCAAAACCATAATGAGATACCAGCTCACACCCACTAGAATAGCTATTATTTAAAAAACAGAAAAGAATAAGTGCTGACAAAAATGTGGTGAAATAGGAACCTCCATATATTTTGGGGGAGAATATAAAATAGTGCAGCTGCTGTGAAAAACAGTTTGGTGGTTCATCAAAATTTCAAAATAGAACTATCAAATAACATGCTAATCTCACTTCTAAGCATATTCCCCAAATAATTAAAGGCAGGGACTCAGGTAGATCTTTGTATACCAATGTTCATAGCAGCATTATTAATAATAGCCAAAGGTGGAAGCCACACAATTATCCATCAATAGGTAAATTCGTAAGCACAATATGGTACATACATGCAATGGAATATTACACAGCCTTGAAAAGGAATTAAGTCCTGATACAGGCCACTACATGGATGAACCATGAATACATGTTGAGTGAAGTAAGTCAGACACAAAGGGACAGATGTTGTATAAATCCAATTATATGAAATAGCTGGAATATGCAAATGCATAGAGACAGGTTACCAGGGGTGAAGGGCAGGGGGAATAGGAGTTACTGCATGTTGGGTATAGGGTTTATGTTTGGGGTTCTGGGAACATTCTGGTACTGGAAGATGGTGAGGGTAGTGAATGTGAACACTGGTGAATGCGATTAATCCCACTGAATGGTATGCTCAGGAATGGTGGAGATGAGAAAGTTTATATTGTAGATATGCTTCCACAGCTTTGCAAAAATAGAACCACTGAAGAGTCAATGACAGTTAACTGCAATTCATTATCCTGGACTGGATCTAATTGTGGTGGAGAAAGTGCCCAAAAGGACTTTAATAGGACTTATGAAGAACTGGAATATTGATTAAAATCTTCATATCAATTTTAAAGCTCTTGAACTTGATAACAGTACTTAAGGTGGTTACATAAGTGGGTAATCTTGTTCTTAAGAAATGTACACAGAATTATTACATTTTTAAGAAGCGTGATGCATGATGCATATAACCTACTCTCAAATGTTTAAATAATTGATAAATACATGAGAAAGATGGACAGATGGAATGATATGGGAAATGTGGAAAATGTTCAAATTGGTGGATCTGGGTGTCTAGGTGAGAATATGTTGGAGTTTTCTGTATGGGTTTTGTATTATTTTGAAACAGTCCTGTAAACTTGAAATTATTTCAAATTAAAATGTTTTAGAAAAAGAAAATAAATAATCTCTCACAAGGACTGAAGCTCAGGTTCAAATAATTGCAAATACCTGCTAGAAGCAAATATAAATCCTTCTAACAGGTTATCAAGGACCTCAAATGATCTTAATATAATTTTCACACATAAATGTCTGACAGTGAATCACAAAATTATTAGACATACCAGAAAAGAATACTTTACTGAAAACCATGAAGAAAAAAATAACAATAGATATGCATCCATAGGAGATCCAGAAATTAAATCTATCATACATAGATTTTTAAATAAATATAATAAATGTGTTCAAGGAATTACAAGGAAATGTTTGCAAAGAACTGGAAACTATAAAAAGAATCAAATGGAAATTATAGAACTGAAAAAAACAATATCAGAAAATAACAGCCTAATGGATGGATTTAACATCAAATTATACAAAACTGAAGAGAAAATAAATGAATTAAAAGATTGCTTAGAAGAAATTATCCAGAAAAGAGCATAATGGGTAAATGAAAGCTGATGACAGCATCTAACATTTCTATAATTGAAGTCCCAGAGGCAAAGAAGTAGGCAAGAAAGGAGAGAGAACAGACCACAGAATTGATGGAACAAATAGAAAGAAAGTACCAAGATGGCAGATTTAAATGCAAATGTATAAGTGATTACACTAAATATAAACAAACCAAATACTCCATTTAAAAGGCAAAGATTGTTTCATCAATTAACAAAAAACAAATTCCAATTATATGCTGTTTACAGGAGATACACCTTAAATATATGGACACAGAAAGGTTGAAAGTTAAAGGATGAAAAAATATGTCATGCAATCCCCAACCAGCACAGAGCTGGATGAAAAAAGAAAAGGAAAGAGATTTTAACATCACTCTTTGCCTTACATTGGAGCTCTGTAGGTAGTTCCTGTTACCCTTTTTAGATTGTAAATGCATGGAAAAATTAAACTGGATCCTATCATCTTCATATCCCATGGTACCCAGCAAGCTACAGACACTCAAGAGATGCTTGCTCTGCAAACTAACAGAGTGAGAAAAGAAGTATGTAAATGTGGAGAAAATTAAATGAGCACTTACCTTTTTAACAAATGACATGTATTTTTTATCCAGGTAATATGAACCATATTCATTCTCCACCTGGACAGCAATGATGGAGCCTTTCTCATGGTACTGAGAATTAAAGAGATTAGAGTTTGAGAGTGAGGCTACTAATGGGAAAAAGCTGTATTTTCTAAAATTTACTGCTGTATACACATTTAGAGTACCATAAAAAATAACACATCCCTAACCCCAACCCCAAGTTACACTACACTTCTGGCAATATATTTCACCTCAAAAATCTCTTCCTTTAACTATAACACTATAATACTGTCTTTCCTAATATTCCCTAGATAATTCATTCATTATTTTTTCACTCATTCATAATATGTGAAGCAGAAAGTCACAAACTCCCACATTCTTCCTTTCCACCCTAGCACAAGTTAAATGAATAAGAGAACCCCTACCCAATATAAGGTCTATCTCATTTCCTGTGTGCTAGAGCTCATCCCCTTCCCACTTCTCAGGAACATTACTCTAGAAGCATCACCTCTGTCTTCTCTATCTTCAACTTCTTTACAGATCCCTTCCCATCATAATTTAAATTGATTTGATTCCGTGTGCTATGTTCAAGTTAGCTTGCCTGGACCATTTCCCCTCCAGTGACCACCCCCTTCCCTCTTTGCCTTCACAGCCAAACTTTGTGAAATATTTTCTACACTCACTCTTTACTTCTCTCATTCACCCCTTTACTCAATCTTCCTTCCACCCTTTTAATTCCAACTGAATTAACAATTTTGGATTTCTTTTTGCTTAATTCAAACAACAAATTTTAGACCTTAACCTAATCATTCTCTCAGCAGCTTCTCATACTCTTGGCCATTCTCTCCTTGAAACCCTTTCCTGTATTTTCTGTAACATTCTCTCCTCATTTTTGGCCTGCCTCTCTGGTCACTCCTCCCCAGTATCTTTTGGTGAGCTCCTCTTGCTCTACCCATCTCTTAAATGTTGACAACCCTCATGGTTCTCTATTAATCTCCAATTCTGTGCTGAATTCCATACCTTCTGTCCTATTGTATGATTCCCTCCTGCAATTATGCCCTTTCTCAAGTATCTTCAAATTCTCCTCTCAGCTAGTTCCTTTCTGTCAATACCAAAGATTGCTCAAGGATCTCCTATCTTTAAAGCTTTCTCCCAATCCATGGCCCTTGCCCAGCTATTGTATTTTCTCTCCATATTTTGCACCCCCAATCCCACACTGTAGCCAGATTTCACTGTGTCCACTTTTGTAGTCCTCAACCTACTCTTGGTGATACGTGAAGTACCTCTAAGCACATATAAATAAGAGAAACACTGTTAGCCTCTAAAATTTAGACTCCTCACCAATAATGTAAGTAGCAACCTAAGAAAAGCCTAGGCCTATGCATAAGAGTGACTGAAATGTTTATCACCAAAACTGTGATCATGATGATCTTAGAGAAATTTCAGTTGGAAAGAGTTGAAATGGGAGGATATTTAGTAAGCAAGGAATAAACTAACTATATTGTACTGCTCTGGGAGAGGATAAAGAGGACACAAAGCCTAAGATAGTGTTTATAAAAATGTTGAAAATGATATTCCCTCCTCACAAATACTGAAAAAAATTTTCAAGACATGTTTCTCCCCTCCCCCTTCCCATCCATGTGAGGAGAATCCAGGAGACTAGAGAATAAAAAGAGGAAAAGGAAATATCCAGAAATTCATAATACCAGGAATTATCCAACAGGTCCTGAATCTGATCAATACAACTGAAAGTCCTGAAAGAAGGATTCTCAGTCATAAGGAAGTGCTGATTCATGAGGCTTTGATTAAATAGCTTTCATGACCACCCAAACTCTTTGGGTCCTGATTCCATGATCTATAAGCAAACTTCTGACCACTAATTTAGCTTTCCAGGAGTTTCAAGACTGAAAAGTCATGGATTTGGGATGGAGTAAACACTCTATTCCAGCACTGTCCAGTAGAATTTTATGCAGTGATGAAAATATTCTGTATCTGTGCTTCACAATATGGTAGTGACTACTCATATGTGCCTATGAGCAATTGAACTATTGACGGTGTGACTGAGCAAATGAGTTTCTAACTTTCTTTAATTTTAATTCATTTCAATTTAAATAGCCACATGTGGCAAATGGCTGCCGTATTGGAGAGTACAGATCTAGTCACTAGAAAGAACTATCTCTACTATCCCCCACACGGACTCATACTGAGCCATTTAGGAGTTTTAATGGCTTCCCTAAGTATGACTAATCCTGGGATACTCATAATGTTAGAGAAAAACTCTCTCCAGTAAATTCACACCTTGTAAGCCTTCACCTCACCATAAACAAACCTTGTTATTACTTCCATTCGATCCACAATAATATCCACTTCAAATGGTTAGTGTGAGAATGAAGTATGCAAATTTAATACTAGATGTTCTTCTACATGTTGTCTAGAATAGACACCTTCCCTCTGCCCACTTTCTACCTAGTATATAGTCCTTTTCATTTTTCTAGCCATTTTAGAAATATAATCACAGACTATTTTACTTAAACAAGTGTATACAACACCATGGCTTTATTGCAAAAGAGGTGTACTAAAATTAAAACAAATTGCCACTTCTACAAAATCACTGATCTAACATCATCTATGTTAGCCAGCTATTATTTATGAAGAGCTCACAAATAACTATCACTAGCAGCTAAATGAAGTCATTTAGATTGATAATCATTAATTTACCATTTATGGTGATGCACAGAGCAAATAAATAAAGGGCAAGACAAAACAAAAATGGACAGAGTGCAGCTCCAAGTTGTACTACCAGGAAAAAAGGCAGATGGCAGCACAAGGGTTTGTCCAGTTGGTTCCATAGACAGAATAAAGGCACAAAAGCCTGTTGTGTTTTAGAAAAGAAACTGGAATTAAATATTGCTATGCTTCCTGCTCCTAATTTTTTAGGAGGTAGGCTGGTCCTATCTAGGAAATCAATTCAGGCAATTACTCCCCTTGGGGCAAATATATGAAAAGTCAGGTTTTACCTGGAATGGTACTATTCTGGGAATCAGCTGATCAAAATAGCGATTCACCGCTTTAGTGAAGCCCTTATAAGTTGTTCTCAGCTTCATTTTCGAATCCTGGAGTAACCAGCTAGGATTGAAAAAGGCGAGACTCAGACTTGGGATGGGGAAACAGCAATAAGAAAGGTTCAAGCATATGATGCTGAAAAAGTATGGGCAGCCCAAATTTCACAGCCACAGGAGGACAGTTGTATTGGGAGGTTTTAGTCCAACTTTAAGAAAAAGTAGTCTGTGTCCCAGTCACAAATGGTTCAGCACTTCAGCCCTCACCTCGCTCACCATGGTGAAAATAGGGATTGTATAATGCTGAAAAGCTCTAGAGTGGGGTCCTCAAACTACAACCCATGGGCCAGATCCAACCTGCTGCCTATTTTTGTAATAAAGTGTTCTTAGAACAGAGTCATGCCCATCTGTTGAAATATGGGATGGTGGTTGCCTTTGTGGCATAGGCAGCAGGGTTGCGTGGTTGCAAGGGAGTCTGTATGGCTGGCAGAGCCTAAAATATTTATAAACTGGACCTTTATTTAAAAAAAAAAAATGTTTACCAACCCCTAACCCAGAGTTGTTGAACTTTGGTTTTAAAAAAATAAACAGTCTTGCAAAGGAGATAATTGATCCAATTTCTTGCCATTTGTACTCCCATCATAAAAACTGGAACTTATTGGTGTAAGGGGTAGGCATCAGTTTTTATTTAAATAATCAGTGTGTATTCTACCTCATTTGCAATGCAGAGATGGAGGTTTATAAGAAGTAAATACTATACAATCCCCATTATTTTAAAATTCATTTTATATGACATTAAATGGAAAAAAAATAGTGCAGATAAAAAAATATACATTGCAAACAAAGCAAAACACTTTGCTCTAACTTGAATTTGAATGTACCTGTGGCCCCTGGAACATGCCAGTGACCCTTGCAGCACAACTTACCTGGGCAAGCCTCCAAGGTCTAGGTCGCTACCAATGTAGGGGCCTGGACACAGAATGACCCACAGCCCCACATCTGAGGCCGAGAATATAAACCCCCTGAAAAGCAAAACAATGATAACTGCACATCAGAATCAGAGACCTGGAGTCACTATTATGTTTCTCTTTGCTTTCTTCTGAGGCTGGAACAGGTGGGAACTCCCAGACCAGCCTGAAGTCTCTGTAGGAGCCATGACCCAGGAGGACAGGGGACCCAACACTCAGCAAGAAATGGGTTCAATTAAGCATTACTGAGAAGAACATTAAAGTGAAAGCCCAGAAATCCAAAACCAACCTCCAACCCTCTTTTACAAATCTACTCCTCCTATATTTCCTATCTCTATGGATAGCCTCCACCCTAAAAGCCACCCAAGGCAAAAACAAAAAACAAAAAAAAACTTGCCAGTCACCCTTGGATCCTCTTTCTACCTCACCACAGCTTTTAGGCAGGCACCAAACCATGTTTATTCCTCCCACTGAATATTTTCAAACTTGGAATTCCTCTGCATTCCTACTGCTATCATGTTGGTTCAAGAACTCATCATTTCACACCTGAGTTATTAGAATGGTCTTCTGACTGGTTTACTTCCTTCATTTTTACCTTCTCCTAAATCTTCTCCAGTTATTGCTAATAATAATATTATCATGAATAGCACAAATAGGACCTAATATTTACTTAGAAATAACATCAGGCACTGTAGCTGAATTCTTCAGATTTATTATTTCAATTGCCAATTCTAGGAGATGGCTATCAATATCTTCTCCATCTGATAGATTTTTAAAATGAAGGCTTAAAGTGGTCACAGCTTCCTCAAGGTCACATTTTCAGTAAATGGAAGAGCTAAAATTAGAACTTGGGCAGAGAGCTTCCAAAAATTCTATCTTCACTACTGTATTATACTTCCTATTAAAAATACTGCCAGAATGATCTTTCTAAACTGCAAAGGTGAACTTCCCAAATTAAAATTCTCCCACTGATTCTCCAATGCCTTTAGAATAGATTCTAAATTCTGTAAGAAGGTATATAAGGCCAGGATCTGACCATTGGCTATCCCTTCAGCTTTATTTCATGACTGCTCTTCCATTTAATACTTACATTAGAGCCAGAAAGCACTGCTTGCAGTTGCCAAACAACACAATGGATGGCAGAATGTTAATCATCAAACCCATCCCCTTTTCTTCCTGGACATGCAGCTCAACTACATTTCCCAGCCTTCTGTGCATTAAGATGTGGCCATGGGACAGCCAATAGATTGTGAACACAACCAATGAGTTCCAACTCCCATAATAGATTTTCAGTGCTCTCTCTTCCACTTGCTAGCTTGATGCAAACAAGTCTGGTGGTTTGGAAGTTATATGCTGAAGATGGTAGTGCCACAAGTAAGAAAGACTTGAGTCCCTCAACTGCTGTTTGGAAGAGAGGCAAGCTCACTAGGAACACCCATTTTAGATTTTACTTGAATGAAAATAAACCTTTATTGTATTAAACAGTGGAGACTTAAGAGCTGATCTGTTACAGCAGCTAACATCACCTTAATTAGCATATAATTTTGTCTCACATCCTGGACTTAGCCCTTGCTAAACCTTCTGCCTAAAATATCATTCAACCTCTTCTAATTAACTCCTGATCAAATGTTCAAATTAACCTTAGCTATAACTCCTCTGTTGTCTTCCCCAATTCCTTGCCCTAGTTTGCACCATGTATCCTAAGTATGTTATTTGCCTCCCTCTCTACAGAGAATCCATATTCTTGACAGCATAAAGCATATTATCCTTCCATCTCCAGCCCCAAAGACAATGTCTGAACTATAGTAGATGCTTAGTATATATTTTTGAATAAACAGTTATTCTACTTCTGTCATGCCTTAGAGACTCTGTAAACTAGAGCTCAGAAATCTCCTATTTTAGCTGAAAGAGTAGGTCCCTCATGATGGACAAAAATTTAGAAGTCTAGAAGTACAATTTTCTAAACCACATGGTGAATAATAATCCTGCACAGATATGAAGGTCTAGGCTCCACTGTAGTTAATCTAGGGTACAAAACATATCAGAGCTTCCTGAAGGCTCTAAAGCAGAACATAAAGTGCTCCTACTGCTTCATCTGAAACCCACAAAGTCAAGCCCTTGTCTGAACTGCAGAATTGGGCAACTGAAATATTAACATGTACCCCAAATCCAGGTTTCCAGTGAAAACAAAATGACCTCTACTGGGCTCATGGAGGTTCCAGGGAACATGCCTGCAACAGAAAATAACAGAAATATAAGAATCTTTCACTGGACTCCACCTGATTCCATATTGGCTCTTCTGATTTTAATATAGAATCTAGGTTATCTCTACCATGAAGAAGGCTGAGGATTCCAATAGCCAAACCTCTATGTGTGCACATTTATTACCTTGAAATTTTCCTCCCTTTAATGCCCAGAAAAGATTCATTCAGACAGTACTTTTTAATGATTCTGGACTTCAGAATCAGGTAAGATAGATATGTGTGTATATCATATCCTCTGTGACACAACTACACATTTCTCTTTTAAAATGCCCATGAAAACATATAAAAATTTAGATCCACATGCAGAATGGCAACAATGGAAAGCTACCATAAAGCAGAAACCAAAAAGAGTTGAAAAGTTTATAGAATTGGATTATATATTAGTTAAAAGAATAAAATATAACCCAGCAACTAACAACATAAGGTTCACAATGTCCAGTACTCATTAGAAAATTAATATGCATACAAAGAAGCTGGAAAATATGACCCATAACCAGAAAACAAACAATAGAAACAACCCAGAAATAACACATATGATGATGATGAAACTAGAAAAAAAAAGCATAATAAAAATCTATCACAAATATACTCCATATCTTTACTAACTAGAGGAAAACATGACCATAATGAGGAGAAAAATAGAAGATTCCAAAAAGACCCAATTGGAACTTCTATAAATGCAATATCTGAAATGAAAAATATTCTGAATACAAGTAACAGTAGTAAATGAAAAACACACAGTATAGAATTAAAAGCAGAGTAGACAGCAGAAGGAAAGGTTGGTGAATCTTAAGAAATAACAAAAGAACTACTCAAAATGGAAAAGAGAAGAAAGAAGAACTGAAGAAAAATGAGCAAAGCACCAGTGACATGGGACCATTTCAAGAAATCAAACATACATGTAATTGGAGTCCCAGAAAAAGCAGGTGGCAAAATATTTGAAAAAATAAGTACCCCAATTTTCTAAATGTGATGGAAACTATAAACCTACAGATCCAAGAATTTCAATGAGCCAAAAGTAGAATAAACAAGAAGAAAACTATACCATGGAACATCATAATCAAATTGTTGAAGATCAATGAAAAAGAGAAAATCTTAAAAGCAGCCAAAGGAAAAAAGATTACAAACCATGTGTGGAAAAACAAAGAGAAGTTCAGCAGACTTCCTGTCAGATAATATGCAAGCTAGAAGACAATGGAGAGACAAAAATTTGAAGGAAAAAAACACCTATCAACCTAGATTCTTTACACATTGAAAGTTCTGAAAATTAAACATGAAATAAAGATATTTTTGAGACAAACAAAACTAAAGAAAATTCATAGCAGCATATTTCCACTATAAAAAATGTTAAAGGAAGTTCTTCAGGCAGAAGTTTAATGATTCCAGGTGGAAATTTGAAGGGAGAAGGAGCACAAAAGTGTTTAATATGTGGGTAAAAAGACATGATTCTCATTTTTAAATTTCTTTAAAATATAATTGAGTATTTAAAACAAAAATAATAAAAATGTATTATGAGTTTGTAGCTTATGGAATTAAAACATATAACACAGCTTAGTATAAAGAATGGGAGGAGTGAAATGGAAGTATACTGTTACAAGATTCTACAATAATATTTATACTTTTTTTACAAAAGAGAATGGATTAAGAATTTAGATAT
Source organism: Choloepus didactylus (assembly GCF_015220235.1). Lineage (NCBI taxonomy): Eukaryota > Metazoa > Chordata > Mammalia > Pilosa > Megalonychidae > Choloepus > Choloepus didactylus. Next base: position 154,615,463 of record NC_051312.1, on the reverse strand, counting down.
AGAACTTTACATAAGGGCTTTGGATTAAAATCCTGGAATCTTAAAAATGCTAAAAAAAACTATAAATTGTGAAAAGCACATAAGAAACTGGAAATTAAAAAGAGATAGACCATAGAAGGGATCTAAGATGGCAGCATAGAGAGGAGTGGAAGCTAATTAGTCCCCCTGGAACAATTAATAAAAACCAGGAACAACTAATAAATAATCTGGAATAACTGCTGGGGGACAAACGTGACCTTCTAGTCATCATACACCAACCTGAATTGGGAGGAATGCCTGAGATCACAGCATGAAATCTGTAAGCAAAAACCATGGATCCAAGCTGGGAGACCCTTCTCCCCACAGCCCGAGCTGCAAAGCCTTGTGATGCTAGAGAGAAGCTCTCTCCCAGCAAACAAACATAGCTCAGCTGAGCTCCAACTGAGGTTTTAATTAGTGAATGTGAGCTTCTCATTACAATCTATGAATCCCCAAAAAGCAGACAGAGGCTTTGGGTGATGACTGACCTTGGAGAGCCAGAGGGTTACTGTGGACTAGCCCTGAAGGGGACTTTCTGTCCCTATTTCGCCACAGTGTAGAAAGCCTCAGCCATTTTCATTTCCCAGTGCTCTGACCCAGACAAGGGTGGAGATAGCACAGGCAGAGAGAGACCATTGAAATGCTAATGACCTCCCCCTAGGGTGTCTATCGTCTCTAAGAGGAAAGGGGTGGGGCCCATTTCTACTACCTGCCTTCCATTCAGAACCAGACCCCAGAGTCTGGGGGAAAGCAGCCACAGTCCACACCTCCTTATACCAGTCTGGAATTACAGGCTGACAAGCACCACCTGCTGAGCAGAATAGCACAGTGACCTGAAGCATCACAGGGTATACCAATTTTCTAAGACACATCCTCAGGGAAACTGGATACTGAATATTTCTTACTTCTGGGACCTGAACCCATTCTGGTCTGGGAAAACTTGATTGGGGTAACCAAGGAAACCATGCCCAGACAACAGAAAACTATAACCTACACTAAGAAAAATGAAGTTATGGCCCAGTCAAAGGAACAAACTTACACTTCAAATGAAATACAGGAATTGAAACAACTAATAATCAGTCATTTCAAAAAGTTTAGGGAAGATATGGTGAAAGAGTTGAACTGTATAATGAAAACACTGGGCATACACAAGATAGAAATTGAGTTTGAAAAACCAACTTGGCAGAATCTGTGGAAATGAAAGGGACAACACAAGAGATGAAAGACACAATGGAAACATACAATAGAAGATCTCAAGAGGCAGAAGAAAATACTCAAGAACTGGAGGACAAGGTACCTGAAAGCCTTCACACAAAAGAACAGATAGAGAAAAGAATGGAAAAATATGAGCAATGTCTCTGGGAACTTAAGGACAAAACAAAAAGCCAGAATGTACATATCATTGGTGTCCCAGAAGGAGAAGAGAAGGGAAAAGGGGCAGAAGCAATAATAGAGGAAATAATCAATGAAAATTTCCCAACTCTTAATGAAAGACATAAAATTATGGATTCAAGAAGCGCAGCATACCCCAAACAGAATAAATCTGAATAGGCCTATGCCAAGACATTTACTGATCAGATTATCAAATGTCAAAGACAAAGAGAGAATCCTGAAAGCAGCAAGAGAAAAGTGATCCATCACATACAAAGGAAGCTTGATAAGACTACGTGCAGATTTCTCAATAGAAACCATGGAGGCAAGAAGGAAGTGGGGTGATATATTTAAGATACTGAAAGAGAAAAACCACCAACCATTAATCCTATATCCAGCAAAACTATCCTTCAAATATGAGGAAGAGCTTAAAATATTCTCTGACAGACAATGACAGAGTTTGTGAACAACATACCTGCTCTGCAGGAAACACTAAAGGAAGCACTGCAGACAGAAAGGAAAAGACAGGAGTGAGAGGTTTGGAAAACAGTTTTGGGAGATACTAGCACAGCAATGTAAGTACACTGAACAAAGATGACTGTGAATATAGCTGAAAGAGGAAGGCTGGGACCATGTGGGGCACCAGAACAAAAGACAAACCATACAGATTGGGACTGTGTAACTAACTCAGGGAAATCTATGGTGTTCAATGATTGTAATAAAAAGTACAAATATGTTTTTACATGAGGTAAAACAAATGAATGTCAACATTGCAAGGTACTAAAAATAGGGTGGGATTGGGCGGAAAGTATAATCAATGCAAATGAGAGACTATAATTAACAGAAACACTGTATTATGCTTCCTTTAATATAACAAAGGCAATATACCAAAGCTAAATGCATATGGGGGGGGGGTGGGGAATAGGGGAAGGGTATGGGACTCCTGGCATTGGTGATGTTGTCTGACTCTTTATTCTACCTTAGGTTAATGCTATCTTTCCTTTTGTCGCTTTCTAGCTATCAAGTTTCATGGGGTTTTTTTTTGGCTTTTTTTCTCTCTCTCTCTTTCTCTTTTCTTTTTCTTTTGCCTCTCTGCCTTCTTTGACTCTCCCTCTGTCTTTGTGGAAGAAACAGAGATGTCCTTATATAGATAGTGGTAATGGTGCTGAATACATAAATACGTGACTATACAGGGAACCAATGATTGTTTACTTAGGACAGAATGCATGGTGTGAGAACAAAACCATTTTAAAAGAAATGGGTTGATGAGGAAACTGGCACTATATTGAGTGAAGTAAGAAAGACACATAGGATAAATATTGCAGGGTCTCACTGATACGAACTAATTATAATATGTAAACTCATAGACATGAAATGTAAGTTACCAAGATATAGAATGAGGCTAAAGAGTGGGGAGTGGGTGCTTATTATGAGCAGAATGTTAAACTAGGGTGAACTTAAATGTTTGGAAATGGACAGGGGTGATGGTAGCATGTAATGAGAATAATTAACAGTGCTGAAAGGTGTGTGAAGGTGGTGGAAAGGGTAAGCTTCGAGTCATGCATGTCACCAGAAGGAAACATGGAGGTTAAAATATGGGAATGTATAAAACAGTGAATCTTGTAGTGGACAATGTCCGTGATTAACTATACAAATATTAGAAATCTCTCTCACAAACTAGAACAAATGTATGACACTATAACTAGAAGTTAATAACAGAAGGGCATATAGGGAAAACTATATACCTATTGCAAACTATATACTACAGTTAGTAGTATTTTAACATTCTTTCATCAACAGTAACAAATGTACTATACAAACACTATGAATCAATAATGGAGGGGCGTGGTTAGGGGTATGGGAGGATCTGAGTTTCCTTTTTTCTGTCTTTATTTCTTTTCTGGAGTAGTGAAAATGTTCTAAAAATTGAAAAAAAAACTAATTGTGTTGATGGACGCACAGCTGTATGATGGTACCAAGGGCAATTGATTGTACACTTTGGATCTTCGGATGGTTGTATGGTATGTGAACAATCTCAATAATATATATATATATATATAAAATAAAAAATTAAAAAATTAAAAAAAAATTTTAAAAAGAGCTAGACCTAGAATGGTAAAGGATATTAAAGAAACTCATAGAATGTTATGCAAAATTGTGCATGACATCTCTAGTGAATGGAAAATTGTTTTTTTAAAATAGAAATTACTTGCTTGGTTATAAATAAAAGATCTGATTAAATGAGAAAGTGTAGAAGAAAATTGCAATTACCCTCCACATACACCCTTGTACACCAATTCCAACATGAAGAAAAACATTTTACTAGTAATTTTTTTTAAATTATAGGAATCAACTTCCAAGGTCCCATTCATTGAAAAGAATGTACCACATTAATGCAAGGTGTAAATAATAAGGAGAGTATATGGGAACACTGTATTTGCTGCATGATTTTTCTGTAAGCCTACAATTTCTCTAATTAAAAATTTTAAACAGCCAATAAAAGAGAAAAAATGCCAAGGTCCCTTGCTGTGTAACACATAAATTAAATTCATTTAATAAAACTAATATTAAAATGGAAAAAAAATAAAGACTAGTCATATTTTATTTAGATATATTTTTGAGCATTTAATATATGCCAGATACTATTATAATCACTAGGCATATTACCAAAAACAACATAGTCAAAAAAAATTTTGCACTCATGAAATTCACATTCTGGGAACAGGGAAGAGTTTGAGCAGGATTGGTATTAATTCTTTCTGGAATGAGTGGTAGAATTCACCTGTGAAGCCTTCTGGTCCTGGGGTTTTCTTTTTTAGGAAGTTTTTAATGACTGATTTAATCTCTTTACTTGTGATTGGTTTGTTGAGGTCTTCTATTTCTTCTCAAGTGAGTGTAAGTTGTACACTCTAAACCCACTTTTCTTTATATGATAAATAATAGCTATTTCAAACAATAGCTAATATTACAGGTAATTAAGACATGTTAGTTAAAATGAAATGAAATAGTTAAAATTATTAATTTGAGATCTATGCATAAGACATAAAATAGGAATAAAATAACCAATGAAACAGAGTATATAAATTATTATTTGCACATCAATATTTACCTACCACACTATAATGCCATGAAGGCAGTAATTAATTTTATCTTGTCCACCATTTTATCTCAAGATCAATATAGAGAAATGCTCAATAAACATTTTTGGAAGGAAGTAATAACATGGAGAGCTAGACTACAACTCCTACTAGGGAAAACAAGTGTTGTGACTATATATATCAATCACTCTCAACTATGAAAAACAAGTTTTCAAGACAATGATTTTAGCAAAAACACTTAGTTATTCTTTGGTCCCTTAAAGTTTCCCACTAAAATTATTATAGAATATAATAAAGCAAGAGTACTTATTTTACTTAAGGAAAATTACTTTTAAAAATTTTTGATTGGCTTCAGATTAATATCTATGTAGCCTAACAGTAAAAAGCAATAAGTTTAATTTGAGATATTAAACTTTATACCCTGAAGAAAATTCTTATTAAGCAACTTTAAGCAAAATATTTAATTGATTATGTACTAGACCACAAAAAAAAAAAAAAATCTTTCAAAGAACAGAAATTGGATAGGGCTAAGTTACCTTGTACCTAACCATGTATATACAAGGCTATTTACTGCAGCATTGCTTGTAATTACAAAAATTGGAAATAACCTTTATTTTGGTCAGTACCCAATTTATTACATACATTACTGTGTAGCTAGAGGAGCATAATCATTGAGTATAAACTTGAAAATACAATGAACTTGAATGAATTTCAACTCTGCCACTTAGAAGTATAGACAAGCTACTTAAACTCTCTAAATGTCAATTTCCCAACTTATACATGGGAATAAAATAATGCATGTAAAGTTTAGCATAGTGTCTGACAGGTAGTAAGGATTTTATGGTTAAAATAATAATAGCAACAAAAATGGTAAATGATGCATATTTTATACTTAGCAAAAATTAAAACGATTTTGTGCATCTTTATGTCTCACTATGTAAAAATAATGATTCATTGTTACATGAAAAAGTACATTGCAAAAGAGCATACAGATCATGCATCATCATCCTGTTTGGGGCCACAAAACTGTTCTCAATGAATTTAAAAAGACTGAAATTATACAAACCCTTCTCTGATCATAACGGAATGAAGCAGGAAATCAATAACAGGCAGAGAACTAGAAATTCACACGTATATGGAGGTTAAACAACATACTTTTAAACAACCAGTGGGTTAAAGAGAAATCAGTAAATATCTCTAGATGAATGAAAATGAGAACACAACATATCAAAACTTATGGGATGCAGAGAAGGCAGTGTTGAGAGGGAAATTCATAGCCCTAAATGCCTATATTAAAAAAAAAGAAGATAGAGCTAAAAGTAAAGAACTAATTTTATACCTGGAAAAACTAGAAAAAGAACAGCAAAGTAACCCCAAAGCAAGTAGAGGGAAAGAAATAACAATGATTATAGCAGAAATAAGTGAAATTGAGAATTTAAAAAAACAATAGAAACAATGGACATGAACAAAACCAAAAGTTGGTTCCTTGAGAAAATCAATAAAATTGACAAACCTTTAACTAGACTGTCAAAGAAAGAGAGTAGATTCAAATAAATAAAATCAGAAGTGTGAGGAGGGACATTACTCCTGAACCCACAGAAATAAAGGAAAGTTCTTAAGAAGATATTATGAACAACTCTATGCCAGAAAATTAGACAACTTAGGTGAAATAAACAATTTCCTAGAAACATATGAAAAAACTGCACTCACTAGAGAAGAAATAGAAGACATTAAAAAACCAATCACAAGTAAAGAGATTAAATCAGCCATCAAAAACTTCCTAAATGGGATGTGGAGAAATTGGAACTCTTATTCATTGTTAGTGGGACTGTATAATGGTTCAGCCACTCTGGAAGTCAGTCTGGCACTTCCTTAGATAACCAGATATAGAGTTACCGTTCGATCCAGCGATTGCACTTCTCGGTATATACCCGGAAGATCGGAAAGCAGTGACATGAACAGATATCTGCACGCCAATGTTCATAACAACATTATTCACAATTGCCAAGAGATGGAAACAACCCAAATGTCCTTCAATAGATGAGTGGATAAATAAAATGTGGTATATACACACAATGGAATACTACACGGCAGTAAGAAGGAACGATGTCGTGAAACATATGACAACATGGATGAACTTTGAAGACATAATGCTGAACGAAATAAGCCAGGCACAAAAAGACAAATATTATATGCTACCACTAATGTGAACTTTGAAAAATGTAAAACAAATGGTTTATAATGTAGAATATAGGGGAACTAGCAATAGAGAGCAATTAAAGAAGGGGGAACAATAATCCAATAAGAACAGATAAGCTATCATGGGTAAATTTAACATTCTGGGAATGCCCAGAATGACTATGGTCTGTTAATTTCTGATGGGTATAGTAGGAACAAGTTCACAGAAATGTTGCTATATTAGGTTACTTTCTTGGGGTAGAGTAGGAACATGTTGGAAGTAAAGTAGTTATCTTAGGTTAGTTGTCTTTTTCTTACTCCCTTGTTATGCTCTCTTTGAAATGTTCCTTTATTGTATGTTTTTTTAATTTAAAAAAAAATTTTTTTTATTTTTCATACAGTTGATTTAAAAAAAAAGTTAAAAAAAAAACACAAAAAACAAGAAAAAGAATATGCAGAGCCCCCTTGAGGAGCTGGTGGAGAATGCAGGGGTATTGGCCTGCCCCACCGTGAGGGTTGCTAACATGCCCACAGACGTAGGGGACTGGTGGTTTGATGGGCTGGGCCCTCTACCACAGGATTTGCCCTTGGGAAGACTGTTGCTGCAAAGGAGAGGCTAGGCCTCCCTATTATTGTGCCTAAGAGCCTCCTCCCGAATGCTTCTTTGTTGCTCAGATGTGGCCCTCTCTCTCTAGCTAAGCCAACTTGGCAGGTGAAATCACTGCCCTCCCCCCTACATGGGATCACACACCCAGGGGAGTGAATCTCTCTGGCAATGTGGAATATGACTCCCAGGGAGGAATGTAGACCCGGCATCGTGGGACGGAGAACATCTTCTTGACCAAAAGGGGGATGTGAATGGAAATGAAATACACTTCAGTGGCAGAGAGATTCCAAAAGGAGCTGAGAGGTCACTCTGGTGGGCACTCTTACGCACAATATAGACAACCCTTTTTAGGTTCTAATGAATTGCGGTAGCTGGTGGTGGATACCTGAAACTATCAAACTACAACCCAGAACCCATGAATCTCGAAGACAGTTGTATAAAAATGTAGCTTATGAGGGGTGACAATGGGATTGGGAAAGCCATAAGGACCACACTCCACTTTGTCTAGTTTATGGATGGATGAGTAGAAAAATAGGGGAAGGAAACAAACAGACAAAGGTACCCAGTGTTCTTTTTTACTTCAATTGCTCTTTTTCACTCTAATTATTATTCTTGTTATTTTTGTGTGTGTGCTAATGAAGGTGTCAGGGATTGATTTGGGTGATGAATGTACAACTATGTAATGGTACTGTGAACAATCGAATGCACAATTTGTTTTGTATGACTTTGTGGTATGTGAATACATCTCAATAAAATGAATATTAAAACAAAAAACTTCCTAAAAAAGAAAACCCCAGGACCAGATGGCTTCACAGGTGAATTCTACCGATCATTCCAAAAAGAATTAACACTAATCCTGTTCAAACACTTCCAAAGATTTGAAGAGGAGGGAACACTACCTATCTCATTCTATGAAGATAACATCACCCTTATACCAAAGCCTGATAAAGGTACTACATGAAAGGAAAATTAAACACCATTTTCTCTAATGAATATAGATGCAAAAAATCCTCAACAAAATGCTATGAAATCAAATCCAACATCATATTAAAAGCATTATACATCATGATCAAGTGGGTTTTATACCTGGTATGCAAAGGTGAACAGAAGAAAATCAATTAATGTAACAAATCAAAGGGAAAAAACACTTGATCATTTCAACTAACACAGAAAAGGCACCTGACAAAATCCAAAATACAGATAGAAATAGAAGGGAACAACCTCACCAGGATCAAAGGCATATATGAAAACCCCACAGCTAACATCATTCTTAATGGTAAAACACTGAAAGCTATCCAAGACCATGTGCAAGGTCTTGGTACAAGACAAGGGTGCCCACTGTCTCCACTGTTATTCAACATTGTGCTAGAAGTTCTAGCTAAAACAATTAGACAAGAAAAAGAAAGAAAAGACATTCAAATCAGAAAGGAAGAAGAAAAACTTTCACTACTTGCAGATGACATGATCCTATATTCAGAAATTCCTGGAAAAAAAAAACTATAACAAAACTACTAGAGCTAATAAATCAGTTCAGCAAAGTGGCTGGACACAAGATCAACAACCAAAAATAAGTAGCGTTTCTATACACTAGTAAAGAGCTATCCAAAGAGGTAATCAAAGGAAAAAAAATCCATTTACCGTATTAACTAAAAGAATAAAATATCTAGGAATAAACTTAATCAACTATGTAAAGGACTTCTACACAGAAAACTATAAAACATTGCTAAAATACATTTTAAAAATCCTAAATGTTTCCATGTTCATGGATTGGAATACTAAATATTGTTAAAATGTCAATTCAACCCTAAATGATTTACATAGTCAATGCAATACCAATCAAAATTACAGCAGCCTATTTTGCAGAAATGGAAAGTCCAATAATCAAATTTATTTGGAAAAGCAAGGGGCCCTGAATAACCAAAAACATCTTGAGAAAGAAGAACAAAGTTGGGGGACTCACATTGCCTGACTTTAAAGCATTTTAAAAAGATACAGTCATCAAAACAGCATGGTACTTGTATAAAGATAGATGTATTGATCAATGGAATTGAATTTAGAGTTCAGAGATAGATTCTCACTGCTAGGGCCAATTGATAGTTGACAAAACTCCCAAGTCCACCTAACTGGGACAGAATAGTCTCTTCAACAAATGTTGCTGGTAGAATTGGATAGTCATATTCAAAAGGATGAAAGAAGTCCTCTATCTCACCCCTATACAGAAATTAACTCAAAATGAATCAAAGACATAAATATAAGAACCAGGCCCATAAAACTCCTGGAAGAAAATGTAGGGAAACATCTTCAAGATCCAGTGATAGGCAATGGTTTCCTGGACTTTACATCCAAACACAAACAGGGAAGAAGAAATAAATAAATGGGACCTCCTCAAAATTAAATGCTTTGGGGTTTCAAAGAACTTTGTCATGAAAGTGAAAAGGCAGCCTACTCAATGGAAGAAAATATTTGGAAACCACATGTCTGATAAGGGTTTAATATTCAGAATATATAAAAAATTCCTACAACTCAACAATAAAAAGTCAAACAACCCAATTTAAAAATGGACAAAAGACTTGAACAGACACTTTTCCAAAGAGGAAACACAAATGGCTAAAAAGCACATGAAAAGAATGGTGCAGCCACTGTGGAAGACAGTTTGGCAGTTCCTCAGGACACTAAGTATACAATTGCCATATGATCCAGCAATCTCACTACTAGGTGCCAACAAACGAGATAATGTAGAGGAAATGCACAATTTCCTGGAAACACATGAACAACATAGACTGACCAGAGAAGAAATAGAATACCTCAACAAACCAATCACAAGTAAAGGGATTCAATCAGTCACCAAAATGCCTCCCATAAATAAAAGCCCAGGGCCAGATGGCTTCACAGGGGAATTCTACCAAACTTTCCAAAAAGAGCTGACACCAATCTTACTTAAACTCTTTCAAAACATTGAAGAAAATAGAACACTACCTAACTCATTTTATGAAGCTAACATCACTCGAATACCAAAACCAGGCAAAGATGCTACAAGAAAGGAAAACTACAGGCCAATCACCCTTATGAATAGAGACAAAAATTATCAACAAAATACTTGCAAATCGAATCCAGACACATTAAAAAAAAAATCATACACCATGACCAAGTGGGGTTCATTCCAGGCATGCAATTGTGGTTCAACATAAGGAAATCAATCAATTTAATACAACACATTAATAAATCAATAGGGAAAAATCAAATGATCACCTCAATAGAAGCTGACAAAAGCATTCAACAAAATCTAACATCATTTTTTGATAAAAACACTTCAAAAGGTAGGATTGAAGGAAACTTCCTCAATATGATAAAGGGCATTCATGAAAAACCCACAGCCAGAATAGCACTCAATGGTGAGAGACTGAAAGCCTTCCTTCTAAGATCAGGAACGAGACAAGGATGCCCGCTGTCACCACTGTTATTCAACATTGCGCTAGAAGTGCTACCCAGAGCAATCTGTTAAGACAAAGAAATAAAAGGCATCCAATTTGGAAAGAAAGAAGTAGAACTGTCATTATTTGCAGATGATATGATCTTATATTTGGAAAACCCTGAGAAATCAACAACACAGCTACTTGAGCTAGTAAACAATTTTAGCAAAGTAGCAGGATACAAGATTAATGCACATAAGTCAGTAATGTTCCTATACACTAGAAATGGCCTAATGGAAGAGACACTCAAGAAATAGATTCCATTCTCAATAGCAACTAAAAAAATCAAGTACCTAGGAATAAACTTAACCAAGGATGTAAAAGACATACACATAGAAAATTAAACAACTTTACTAAAAGAAATAGAAGGGGACACAAAAAGATGGAAAAATATTCTGTGTTCATGGTTAGGAAGGCTAAATGTTGTTAAGATGTCAATTCTACCCAAACTCATCTACAGATTCAATGTAATTCCAATCAAAATTCCAACAACCTACTTTGCAGATTTGGGAAAGCTAGTTATCAAATTTATTTGGAAGGGAAAGATGCGTTGAATTGCTAAAAACCTTCTAAAAAAGAAAATCGAAGTGGGAGGACTTACACTTCCTGACTTTGAAGTTTACTATAAAGCTACAGTAGTCAAAACAGCATGGTACTGGCACAAAGACAGACATATTGATCAATGGAATTGATTAGAGAATTCAGAAATAGACCCCCAGATCTATGGTTGACTGATCTTTGATAAGGCCCCCAAACCCACTGAACTGGGACATAGCAGTCACTTCAACAAACGGGGCTGGGAGAACTGGATATCCATATCCAAAAGAATGAAAGAGGACCCCTACCTCACACCCTACACAAAAATTAACTCAAAGTGGATAAAATACCTCAATATAAGAGACAGTACCATAAAACTCCTAGAAGATAAAGTAGGGAAACATCTTCAAGTCCTTGTATTAGGAGGTTGCTTCTTAGACTTTACACCCAAAGCACAAGCCATGAAAGAAAAAATAGATAAATGGGAACTCCTTAAAATTAAAAGCTTCTGACCTTGTGCCGGTTTGAATGTATTGTGTCCCCCAAATGCCATTATCTTTGTGGTCTTGTGGGACAGACGTTTTGGTGCTGGTTAGATTTGCTTGGAATGTGCCCCACCCAGCTGTGGGTGGTGACTTTGGTGGGATACTCCCATGGAGGTGTGACCCCACCCATTCAGGGTCGGCCTTGATCAGTGGAGCCATATAAAACATGTTGACTCAAAGAGACTGAACGGAGTGCAGCTGTGAGTGACGTTTTGAAGAGGAGCAAGCTTGCTAGAGAGGAACGTCCTGGGAGAAAGCCATTTTGAAACCAGAACTTTGGAGCAGACGCCAGCCATGTGCCTTCCCAGCTAACAGAGGTTTTCTGGATGCCATTGCCATCCTCCAGTGAAGGTACCTGATTACTGATGTGTTACCTTGGACACTTTATGGCCTTAAGACTGTAACTGTATAGCCAAATAAACCCCCTTTTTATAAAAGCCAGTCCATTTCTGGTGTTTTGCATTCTGCAGCATTAGCAAACTAAAACAGACCTCAAAAGAATTTGTCAAAATGGTAAAGAGACAACCATCTCAATGGGAAAAAGTATTTGGAAACCATGTATCTGATAAAAGACTGATATCTTGCATATATAAAAAAAATCCTACAACTCAATGACAAGAGTACAGACAGCCCAATTATAAAATGGGTGAAAGATATGAAAAGACAGTTCTCTGAAGAGGAAATACAAATGGTCAAGAAACACATGAAAAAAATGTTCATCTTCACTAGCTATTAGGGACATGCAAATTAAGACCACAATGAGATTACATCTCGCACAAATTAGAATGGCTGCCATTAAACAAACAGGAAACTACAAATGCTGGAGAGGATGTGGAGAAATTGGAATTCTTATTCATTGTTGGTAGGACTGTATAATGGTTCAGCCACTCCGGAAGTCAGTCTAAGGCAGTTGCTTAGAAAACTAGATATACAGCTATCCTTTGATGCAGCAAGTTCCCTTCTTGGTATATACCCAGAAGATCTGAAAGCAGTGTCATGAACAGATATTTGCACACCGATGTTCATAGAGGCATTATTCACAATTGCCAAGAGATGGAAACAATCCAAATGTCCTTCAACAGATGAGTGGATAAACAAAAGGTGGTATATACACATGATGGAATACTCTGCAGCAGTAAGAAGGACTGAGGTCCTGAAACATATGACAACATGGATGAATCTTGAAGACATAATGCTGAGTGAAATAAGCCAGGCACAAAAAGAGAGCCATTGTATATTACCTCTAATGTGAACTCTGAGAAAAATGTAAAATAAATGTTTTATATTGTAAAAAAAAAAAAAAAAAAAATGGGGGAAGTATATGGGGTATGGTGTTTTTCCTTTTTGGAACAGTGAGTATGTTCTCAAATTGATTGTGGTGATGAATGCACAACTCTGTGATTATACCAGAGCCACATTGATTGTACCCTTTGGATGGATTATGTGATGTGTGAATAAAAATTTTTTAAAAGAGAACAAGATAATATAATTTAAAATGTACACCAATAAATTGGAAAACATTTTAAAAAGAGCCTACAAAGTATAATTCCATTTTGTGAAAAATATAATAAACTTCTTATTTTATAAGCAGAAAAACAAAGGATTCATTATTAAAAATGATTTTTAAGGGGTCCGGTGTCCGGTGGGCCAGGAAAAGAGGGCCCAAAAGTTAGCACTGGAATTAGAACTGGAGGAGCTACCCCTCTGATCCCGGCCAAAAGTGACTCCAGAGATGGGCTGGTGGTTGTGAGGTAACCGTGCCTGAATTTGTCCAACATGGAATGCAAGCATCTATAACTGTGGGCTCGTCCACCTGTTTGTCAAGATCTGCTTTTCCTTGCCCCATGAAAGGAAGGTGACGAGGTACACCTTTTTTTCCTAAAGGAATTGATCATGTCAGAAAGAAAGGAAGCTGTGTGGAATGCTGTCTGTGGAAATTTGGAAGACAATAAAATAGCATTCAGTTCTATAGGGAGCTTCTTTGGATCAAGCTATGGTAAAAAATGTTTCAAAAAGGCAAGAAAACAACACAGAAGTAGTTCTCAAAGTACTGAAATCAGTACCAAGAGCACGTCTGTAGATGCCAGCCTTGGGGGATTCTCCCCATCCAGTACTGTAGCCAGCCTCGAGACAGGTTCCAACGAAAGCTCAGGACAAAGCAACAATAATTTAGATTCCCGTGTAGAATTTCAAAAAAAGTATGCTGGTGCCATTGAGAAACTGAAAGTCTCAGGGGGAAAAAGTCTTGAAGAACCACTGGACCTGATAAATTATACGGATGTCGCCCAGCAAGATGGAAAGTTGGCTTTTGTTTCTCTAAAGGAAGAATTTATTATGGGAGTTTCCAAGTATGGTATAATGTGTCAATATTAGATCAGTATGGTGATGTTCAGCAGAGGCATATTCCACATTTAATCATCCGGATGATGGTCTAGGGACAGGAAAAATCTTGCTGGCTCTGGAAACCACAGACACAAGCAATGATGAATACAGCCTATGGCTTTATCAGTGCAACAGCCTGAAAAAAGCAAAGGCAATTTGTAGCATTTTATCCACTGCTTTTGACTCTGTATTATCATCCAAGAAATCTTGAATTCTGCAGTCAAGTGCAAGTCAACTTCATTTGGAAGAAAGTTAGGATGTTTTCTAAATAGTTCTTTTTCAATATGCAATGTTGAACTATTATGGAACTTTGGTGAATCTTTGTTCTAAATTTTTTTGAAGAAAAGGAAATGTGTAAAATATTGATCATCTGTTTTTATATTAAAATATGTCTTAAAAATGATTTTTAAGTACTGAAAAAATAATGTAATATTATCCCTGGCATCATGGGATGGAGAACATCTTCTTGACCAAAAAGGGGATGTAAAAGGAAATGAAATAAATTTCAGTGGCAGAGAGATTCCAAAAGGAGCCAAGAGGTCACTCTGGTGGGCACTCTTATGCACAATATAGGCAACCCTTTTTAGGTTCTAATGAATTGGAATAGCTAGCAGTAAATACCTGAAACTATCAAACTATAACCCAGAACCCTTGAATCTTGAAGATGACTGTATAAAAATGTAGCTTATGAGGGGTGACAATGTGATTGGGAAAGCCATATGGACCACACTCCCCTTTGTCCAGTGTATGGATGGATGAGTAGAAAAATAGGGACAAAAAAAAAAAAGGCCCCCAGTGTTCTTTTTTACTTTAATTGTTCTTTTTCACTTTAATTTTTATTCTTATTATTTTTGTGTGTGTGGTAATGAAAATGTTCAAAAATTAATTTTGTTGATGAACGCACAACTATATAATGGTACTGTGAACAACTGAATGCATGCTTTGTATGACTGCATGGTATGTGAACATATCTCAATAAAAGTGAATTTAAAAAAAAGAAAAATGGCTTGGCATTATTTATAAAGCTGAACATACATGTACCCTATTACCCATAAACTCCATTCCCAGATGTATATCCAACAGAAATGGTTACATAAACTCATCAGAAGACAAGTACAAGATCATTCATGGCAGCACTTATAATAGCTAAAAACTGAAAATAATCCAAATATTTATCCACAATAGAAGTAAATATTGGTAGAATTATCAGTGGAATTCTATACAGTTATGAGAATGAAACAACTATTAAATGATAGTATTATGACAATATTATATGACAATAATAAGACAATATTATTGAATCTCACAAAAGTAATCTTGAGCAAAAGATTCAGATACAAAAGAGTATATATCATATGATTCCTTTTCATAAAGTTAAAAAACAAGTAAAAGTAATTTATGCATTACAGAATGGATAATAGCTTCTTCTTGAAGAAGTCCATGAGAGAGATTCTGAGATGTTGGTATATTACAAGATCTTGGCCTGGGTGCTGGTTACAGGATTATGTTCACTTTAAGAATATTTAATGATCTATGCACTTATTTTTTGTATACATGTCAAACTTTAATATTTTTAAAAGAAAATTAAAATAAAGAAGAATGGGGAAAAATAATTGAGAACTTCCAGTACCAGTAAGGATATACTATGTAATTTGGACCAAACCTCCCACTAAGACAAACTAGAAAAAATGAACAAAATATTTTTAAATTGCTAAAAGGCATCAGAAAGCTTTGAGAAGCAATGAAGAATTATGGAACCAAGACCAGACAGAGGACAGAAACCCAGAAAATGATCCAGCATTTGGGGTTGCTTTCTTCTAGTTCTGAAAGAGGCATCTGAGGGCTTAGCAGTGTTTCTGGGGCTGGGAGAACAAATTTGAAATCTGGGCATCCCAAAGGGGCTATGCCTGAGAACAACCCCCCACCATACACACAAACTTTAGGTTGAAACCCTGAAGGACAATTCTCTAGTAGTAAAGGGTAAACAATAAACAAACTAACTTCAATAGAATTGAACACAAGCTTCAAATAATAGCAATTCCTGGAATTGAATTAAGATGATCTTAAAGTCTTAATATCACTAACTGCCAGCCAGAAGCAAACCATAACATTCTTTGAATGAAAATAAAATTATCCTAGGCCTCAAATTATTTTTACAAGTTTTTAAATACCAGTTCTACCACCCATTTTTTTAAAAAGTCATGCAAAGAGAAATAATCATATAAATGAAAAAACATATAATTGAAACAGAAAACATTCCAGATATTTATCAGACACACACTATAAAATTTAATTTTGATATTTTCAAAGAGATAAAAAAAAAGATTGATCATTTTTACAGAGATCTTAGAATTATATTTAAATAACAAAAAGAAATTCCAAAACAAAAAAATTCAGTAACTGAAATTTATTAACCCAATGGATATGTTTAGCAGCAGAATACACATGGGTAAAGAACTAGTGGCTTGGAAATATACAGAGCTTAGCATACATAGAAAAAAGAGGGAAAATGCAGAAGAGAGGGTAAGAGGGTGAGAGACATGGAGAAATATTTTTTTAAGCCTAACATATGTGCAACTGGAACTCTGGAAGAAGAGAGAATGGAGCAGGAGCGATATTTACAGAGAAAAATAGCTGGGCATTATTAGAAGATGCAATAACATATTAAGCCAGAAATCCAAGAAGTCTGGTGAACCCAAAACAAAATAAAGAAAAAGAAAAGCATAACTAAGCAAAGCTTAAGAAAACTGCTGAAAATGAAACACCAAAAAACATTGTAAAGGTCTTCAGAGCAACTGGAAAGAAAGATATGTTACCCTCAAAGGAGTATAAAAGAGATCAACAGCCAACGACACAATGGAAACAATGAAAGCCAGAAAGCAATGGCATATCTTTATAGTACTGGAAAAAATAACTGGCAACATATACCCACTGAAAACATTCCTCAGAAATAAATGGGAAATGAAGGAATTTTCAGACAAACAAACAGAATTTTGTCACCAGAAAATTTACACTAAAGGAAATTTTTACAATGTGTTTTTAATGCAGAATTAAAATACCCAATAGCATATGTATCAGGATGGTAGTAACTGGAGATAAAATGTTCTAAAGTTTTTACATTACCTGGAAGTGGGTAAACTACAAGGGATGATTCATTGTTGATAAGTCAAGAATGTATGTTGATTTATTCTAAGATTATACTCTTCTTCCCCTTTGAGCATTAGAATGTCAATTTATGTTAAAGTGGTGGTACCATTAATTTTTCAAAGAAAACTCATGGGTTTAAGTTAAATGGTACATACCTCTCAAGCTAATAGAGTAAAGGAAATGGAATGGTAAGAAAAATACTCCATTGTTTAAAAGAAGGGATTATATTTTTTAAATAGCAAAGAAAAAAATTAAGGAATTAAAAACTTGGAAAGGGGACAAGGCTATTAGATATTAAAACAATATAAAACTAGAAAGCCAAAATACCGTTTGGAAAAAAGGGTGTAATAAACATAAATAAAATACAAAGGCACAATAATTAAAAATGTGAATAGATAAAACAATGCATCCAATACCAATAATAGCCTAGAAATAACCCCCATCATGTGTTCTCAAACACTAGACAAGAACTACTGGCCTTGAAGTGAAGTTATTGTGAATCCATACTGAAAATTTTTAATGATTAAACACCTGTCCAGAGAAGTGATTTCATCAGAGTGAGATGCTCCCAGTTGCTTTTCCCCCACAGAAACTTTAAACAATGACCCCAAGCTGGCAGAACCATCTTTCTCAGAGCTCTGGAAAAGAGTTAAAGAGTTGCAGTAATAGGGTGAGTGCTGAATCAAGAAAAATGGCATATTAAACATGGTAGGAAACACTCATGGTGCACTTGCTGGCCCTTGTCCTACCACCCCCTGGCTTGGTGTGGAGCTGGTCTGTCTATGCTCCCAGTGTGGGTCCCTCATCCCTGTTCCAGAGGGAGCAAAGTAACCCTTTTGCACATACTAGGGTGCACATATGTCTATGCCAGTCTGTCTGGTGGGAGCCTGAAAGACTGAACCAGGACACTCATCATAGGCTTGCCATCTCGGAATATGCCCTGTGCATAGGGGTGGCTCACAGGGCAGCTAGAATACTGTTAGAGAATAGTCAAATTGCAGTTGCCTGGTGTGCCGGTTTGGATGGTATTATGTCCCCAAAACACCATGTTCTTTGATAAAATCTTATGGGGACAGAAGTATTTAGTCTTGATTAGGTTGGAACCTTTGGATTGGGTTATTTCCATGGAGATGTGACCCACCCAACTGTAGGTGATAACTCTGATTGGATTATTTCCATGGAGGTGTGGATCCACCCATTCAGGGTGGGTCTTGATTTAATCACTGGAGCCCTATAAAAAGAGCTTACAAACAGAAGGACCTCAGAAGAGCTGTGAGTGACATTTTGGAGAGCAACTTAGAAAGACATTTTGAAGACAGCCATTGAAAGCTGATGCTGACATTTTGGAGAATGCCATTTTGAAGCACAACCTGGGACAAAGCAGACACCAGCCATGTGCCTTCCCAACTAACAGAGGTTTTCCAGATGCCAATGACCTTTCTTCAGTGAAGATACCAAATGTTGATGCCTTACCTTGGAAACTTTATGGCCTTAAGACTGTAACTTTGTAACCAGATAAACCCTCTTTATAAAAGTCAATCCATTTCTGGTGTTTTGCCAAATGGCAGCATTAGCAAACCAGAACACCTGGAGAAAAGGATTGCTGACTGTAGGACATACAGTGTAACACCTGGGAACAGGAGAAAATACTATTTTCTAGGGGAAAAGTGACATTCAGATCCATGAAAATGGAAGAAGTCCTAGGGCCATGCATGCATGCCCAGGACAACATATGTTGGGGATTGAATTGTGTTCCCTCTAAAGACATAGTCAATTCTTAGTTCCTAATGCCATAGGTGTGAACCCATTTGTAAATACTATGCATGAATATGTTACAGTAAGTCAGTGTGTAGGTTTTATCAGTGAATAGGATCTTTGAAGATTCTATTTAGATGTTGCCAACTGAATCAGGGTATATCTTAATCCATATTACTGGAAGCCTTACAAAGGTAAACCTGGAGATTGAGAAGCCAGAGTCAGAATAAGTCACAGGAAGAAACCAGAAGTAAGAGAAAACCATGGGGAGAAGCCAGAAGTCAGAAGAAACAAGATCAGACATGTTTCTGTCTGACATGAAAGAGTGATAACCATGAGATGGCAGGTAGAGATGCAAGCCAAGGAATCCCAAGGATTGTGGCAAGGCAGCATCAGAATGCTACAGACTTCAGGAAGAAGCATGTCCTTGCTGAAGCCTTGATTTTTGATCTCTAGCCTCACTAACTGTGAGTCAATAAATTACTGCTATTAAGCCACCCCATTGTGTGGTATTTGTCACAGCAGCCCTGACAAACTGAGAAAAGATGCATGCTCATAAAAGACTGGGAAGGACCCTATCCATGTGCCTCAGGCTGTTATTTAAACTCTATATTAGCAGGCTAAGCTCTCAAGGAGAACATTTGTACAGGCCAATCTGCCCAGGCTGGAAAGGTATTTTCTTTCTTTACTTTTCTTCTCTCTCTCTTTTTTTGTTAGCTCCTGACATTCAAGAAAGTCTCTGTCATAACTCTAGCTGAATACAAGCTTAAGGAATATAAGCTAGAGATAACACATTAAAAGATCAAAACACCCAGTGTGTAACAAACAACTGAAAGACATACAAAGAAAGGAAATGATGGCTCATGTAAAGGAACAAGATAAAGCATTAGAAGCCATCAACAAGTAATGACAGATCTTGGACATATCAAAGATTTTTTAAAAATTGTCCTAAATATGCTCAAAGAGCTAAAAGAAAATGCAGCAAAAGAACTAAAGGTAATCAAGAAAATGATAGAGAAACAAAAAGGGATACAAATAGAGAGATAGAAGTCATAAAAGGAAACTGAAGAGAGCTGAAGGCCACAGTAATGGAAATTAAAAATTCCTCAGAGGGGTTCAATAGCAGATCCAAGCTGGTAGAAGAAACAATCAGTGAACTTGATGGTAATACAATTGAAATTACTCAGTCTGACGAAAAGAAAGAAAAAAAGAATGAAGAAAAGAGCCCTAGAGACCTGTGGGACACCCTCAAGTATACCAATATAAACATTGTGACAGTCCCAGAAGCAGCAGAGACAGAGAAAGAGGCAGACAGAATATCCAACTAAATAATGGCTAAAAACCACCCAAATTTATGAATATCATGAATATAAACATCAAGAATCTCCACAAACCACCAACAGAATAAACAAAAACAGACACATACTGAGACATAAATTAATCAAACTATCAAATGCCAAAGATAAAGAGACAGTCCCAAAAGCCACAGAGAAGCAATGTACCATGTACAAGGGATCCTCAATAAGATTAAGTGACAATTTCTCACTGTAAACCATGGAAGCAGGAAAATAATGGGATGAAATATTTAAAATGCAGAAAGATTTAAAAAAATGACAACCAATAATCCTAATCTGGCAAAACTGTCTTTCAGAAATGAGGGAGAGATTAAGACATTACCAGATAAACAAAAGCTGAGGAAGTTCATCACCACTAGACTGGCCTACAAGAAATGCTAAAGGAGTTCTTCAAGTTGAAAGGAAAGGATACTCACAATAGGGCAAAGCCACATGAAGAAATAAAGATCCTGGAAAAGATTATGACATAAATAACTATAAATGCCAGTACTATCATATTTCTGATATTTCACTCCACTTTTTACTTCCAACAGGATCTAAAATGCAAATGCATAAAAAGTAATGACAGATCAATGGTTTTGAATGTATAATGTATGAGTATGTAATTTGTGACAAGAACAAAATAAAGGTGGGGGGACCAAGGAGTATAGGAACAATTTTTCTATGCTATTGAAGTTAAGTTGCTATCAAACCAAATGAGATTTTTATTGATTTAGGATGTTAAAATTTAAGCCCTAAGGTAACAACAAAGACAATATCAGAAAAAGATGCGCAGAAGGAAATGAAAAGGGATTCTAAAGAGTTCATGAGAAAAGATAAACTAAATACAAAAAAAGTAGCAATGGAAGGACTGAGAGACAAAAAAGATATGATTTTTGAAAACCTAACAGTAAAATGGTAAAAGAGAGTCCTGATTCTCAGTAGTTACTTTAAATGTAAATTATTTAAAATCTCCAATCAAAACTAAGAGATTGGCAGAATCAGTTTCTTTTAATGACCCAAATATATTCTGTTTACAAAAGACTCACCTTAAATTCAAAGACACGAGTGTGGTGAAAGTGAAAGGCTGGTGTTCCAGCTTGCTAGAGCTACTGTTATGCAAAATACCAGAAATGGATTCACTTTTATAAAGGGGATTTATTAGGTTACAAATTTACAGTTCTAAGACCATGAAAGTGTCCAAACTAAGGCATCAACAAGAGGATATCTTCACTGAAGAAGGCCAATGGCATCCAGAACACCTCCATCAGCTGGGAAAGCATGTGGCCAGCATCTGCTGCTCCTTTGCTCCTGGGTTGCATTTCAAAATGGCTTTCTCCAAAATGTCTCTGGGTTTCTGGCTCTCTCAGCTCTCTGCTTGGTTCTCCTGGGGCGTTTCACTCTAAACATCTCAGAGTCCTCTCTTAGCTTCTCCAGGGCAAACTCTGGGCTTCAGCTCTTAAACGTCCTTTAAGATGGATGTTTGCACATCCAAACATCCTTCTGTCTGCATCTTCCAGCATCTCCAAGTGTCTCATTCTGTGCCAGCTCTTATCTTCTCCCAGGGGAAACCTCTGGATTATATATCTTAGCTTCTCTCTAAAATTTCTCTCTCAGTTTCTCTGAGCAACTTCTCTCTGTGAGCTCTCTTAAAGGACTCCAGTAACCTAATTAAGACCCTCCCAGAATGGGTGGGCTTACACCTCCATGGAAACGATCTAATCAAAAGGTCCCATCCTAATCAAAAGACTAATAAGCCTGCCCTACAAGATTGCATTAGAGAACATGGCTTTTGTGGGGGACATAACAGATTCAACCAGCACATTCCACCCCCTGAACCACCCCCCCAAAAATGTCCTTTCTGAATGCAAAATTACATTCATTCCATTCACAATATCACAAAAGCTTCAATCATTTCAGTAACAATAAATAAGTACATGTCTTATCAAAATCGGTTACAGGCATAGTCTGTCCTAAGGCAAAATTCTCTTCTGGCTGTAGATATGTGAAACTTAGAAGTTAATCTTCTTCCAATATACAAAGGAGGAACAGTCACAGGATAAACAATCCCATTGCCACAGGGAGAAACTGAAAGGAAAACAGGGGTCAGGGGACCAAAACAGTTCCAATAACCTACAGGGCAAATTCTATTAGATTTCAAAGTCTGAGAGTCATCTACAAAATGATGTTTTATCCTTGGGGTTTGAGAGAGCAGGAGTCCCACCCTTTTTCAAGGGCCTTGGCAGCAGCCCTTTTCTCTCCAAATGCTAGGGTGATTGCTTCAACATATCCATGCATTGGGGAGACCACCTTGTTCTCAGCCCCACCCTCCTCAAGCATCCGGGCACCATCCAGACTCTGCATCTCCAGGGCAAAGGCTGTCTCCTCTCTGAAAAGTGAGGTGGTGGCAGGTTCTCCCCAGTCCCCAGGGAATGTGCTCCAACCTCTCTGAGGCCTGGGGCACCAACACTTTCTGAACAATGGAGAGGTCAAGCTCTCCTCAATTTCCCAGGCATCTGAGAATCTCTTAAACTCTAGGGCATTCTTAAACTCACCCTATCCACATGCTTGTGTGGGTCCACTCTCCTGGCCCAAGGTTTCTTACTCCAGACCTTAGCTTCCATGTTTCTGCCCTTGAAGTCATCCTTCCTTCAACTTGTCCCTTCTCCATCCCCTCTAGCCCAGATGGACAGTGGTTCCATTTATACAGATCTCACAAAAAATTTGTTGGTTTGGCATGCAGCATACAGGGGTCAAAACCAAATAGGATTTTCCACAAATCCTTCCTGGATAAATCCATCTCTAATAATGGCTTGTACTGCAATGACTGGCTGGTTCCAGGTTTTGTTAAATTCTCACATGCAGCACTATCCTCTGTGGTCTCATTTTCTAGAAGCCCAGAATTTTCCAGACCATCAATTTCTGGTTTCTTTGTGCCCAAGAGTCGTTCTCAGGTTTTTCTCCTTCTTCTTACATTTTACTGTAAGCTGTAAGGAGAAGCCAGGCTGCATTCTCTACATTTAGTTTGGAGATCTCTTCAACTAAGTATCCCATCTTGTTGCTTGCAAATTCTGCCTTCCATCTGACACCTCGACTCAATTTTGCCAAGTTCTCTGCCACTTTATAGCAAGGATTGCCTTTCTTCCAGTTTGCAATGACACATTCATCATTTCTGTCTAAGGCCTCACCAGAAGCATCTTTAATCCATATTTCTACCAATAGTCTCTTCAAAGTCTAGGCCTTTTCTAGCTCCTCAGAATTCTTCCAGAATCTTCCCCTTAACCATTTAAAAAGCCATTCCAACATGTTTGGTATTTTCAAACTCACCAGCAGCACTCCACTTCTCTGGTACCAAAATCTGCTCCAGTTTGCTAGAGCTGCCATTATGTAAAATACCAGAAATGGATTGGCTTTTACAAAGGGGATTTATTAGGTTACAGATTTACAGTTCTAATGCCATAAAAGTGTCCAAACTAAGGCATCAACAAGAGGATACCCTCACTGAAGAAGGCCAATGGCATCCAGAACACGTCTGTCAGCTGGAAAGGCATATGGCTGGCATCTGCTGCTCCTTGGCTCCTGGGTTGCATTTCAAAATGTCTTCCAAAATGTCTCTGGGCTTCTGTCTCTCTTAGATTCTCTCAGCTCTCTGCCTGGTTTTCCTGGAGCATTTCTCTTTAATCATCTCAGGGTCCTCTCTTAGCTTCTCCAGGGCAAACTCAGGGCTTCATCTCTTAGCTTAGCATCTCCAAACATCCTTCTCTCTGCATCTTCCAGCATCTCCAAGTGTCTGGTTCTGTGTCAGCTCTTATCTTCTCCCAGGGGAAAACTCTGGATTAAGTATCTTAGCTTCTCTCCAAAATGTCTCTCTCAGTTTCTCTGAGCAACTTCTCTCTGTGAGCTCTCTTAAAGGACTCCAGTAATCTAATTAAGATCCTCCCAGAATGGATGGGGTCACACCTCCATGGAAATTATCTAATCAAAAGGTCCCACCCTAGTCAAAAGACTAGTAAGTCTGCTCCCACAAGATTGCATTAGAGAACATGGCTTTTGTGGGGGACATAATACATTCAAACAAGCACAATTAAAAAAAAATATATTCCACACAAATAGTAATCAAAAGAAAGTGTGCATGCAAACATTGGGACTGGCGGTTTGATGTGCTGAGCCCTCGATCATGGGACATGCTCTTATGAAGCTCATTACTGCAAAGGAGAGGCTAAACTTGCACATAATTGTGCCAAAGAGTCTCCCCCTGAGTACCTCTTTGTTGCTCAGATGTGGCCCTCTCTCCCTCTAACTGAGCCACCTCGACAGGTGAACTCACTGCCCTCTCCCCTACATGGGACCCGACTCCCAGGGTTGTAAATCTCCCTGGCAATGCAGAATATGACTCCTGGGGATGAATCTGGACCTGGCATTGTGGGACTGAGAGTATCTTCTTGACCAAAAGGGGGATGCAAAATGAGACGAAATAGTTTCAGTGGCTGAGAGATTTCAAATAGAGTAGAGAGGTCACTCTGGTGGACATTCTTATGCACTATATAGATAACACCTCTTAGGCTTTAATGTATTGGAATAGCTAGAAGTAAATACCT
Source organism: Choloepus didactylus (assembly GCF_015220235.1). NCBI lineage: Eukaryota > Metazoa > Chordata > Mammalia > Pilosa > Megalonychidae > Choloepus > Choloepus didactylus. The sequence goes on along the minus strand of NC_051312.1, from coordinate 154,590,423 downwards.
GAAACTACCAAACTCCAACCCAGCAGTCTGGACTCCTGAAGACAATTATATAATAATATAGATTACAAGGGGTGACAGTGTGATTGTGAAGACCTTGTGGATCACACCCTCTTTATCTAGTGTATGGATGAGTAGAAAAACGGGGATAAAAACTAAAGGACAAATGGTGTGGGATGGGGGGGATGATTTGGGTGTTCTTTTTTCACTTTTATTCTTGTTCTGGTTCTTTCTGATGTAAGGAAAATGTTCAGAGATAGATTGTAGTGATGAACATATAACTATGTTATCATACTGTGGACAGCTGACTGTATACCATGGATGATTGTATGGTGTGTGAATGTATTTCAATAAAACTGAATTTAATAAAAAAAAAAGAAAGAAAGAAAGTGTGCATGGCTAAAGTAATATCAGACAAAATGTATTTTAAGTCAGAAACTGTTAAAAGGGACAAAGAAAGGATCTATATTTATAAATGTGTCAAACCATCAAAAATATGTCACGGTTTTAAACATATGTGCACCTAACAATAGAGCCCTAAAATATATGAAACATATGTTGACAGATTTGAAGGGAGAAGTAGATAATTCTACATGAATAATAGGAAACATTAATACTCCACTTTCAACAATGGATAGAATATTTAGACATAAGACCAATAAGAAAGGAGAAGATCTGAACAATACTATAAACCAACTAGACTTAGCCAACATACATAGAACACTTCATCTAACGGCAGCAGAGTATATATTCTTCTCAAGTGCAAATGGATCATTATCTAGGGTAGACCATATGTTAGGTCACAAAGAAAACTTCAATAAATTTAAAAAGATTGAAATCTTGCAAAGTTTTTTCTCTAACCACAATGGAATAAAGCTTGAAATCAATAACAGAGAGAGAAGTTGAAAATTCAAAAATACGTGGAAATTAAACAACACACTCTTAAACAGCCAATGGGTCAAAGAAGAAAACACAAGAAAAATTAGGAAATCCCTTTTACAAATAATTTTCCTTCTTTTTCTCGTTATTTTGTTTCTTTCATAATGTGATTTATAGACAGAGAGATTTCAAGAACTATTAAAACATCAATATTATAAAGAGCATACGTGAAAACCCCACAACTAATATACTCAATGGTAAAAAGAAGTAAAACAATCCTTATTTGAAGATGACATCATCCCATACATAGAAAACCATGAAGAATCTACAAGAAAGTTATTAGAGCTAATAAATGAATTCAACAAAGTGGCAAGGTAAAAGTACAACACAAAAAATCAATGATGTTTATATCTACCAGCAAGGAACAACACAAAAAGGAAATCAAGAAAATTACATGTACAATAGCAACTAAAATAATACAATGCCTGGGAATAAATTTAACCAATGTTATAAAAGACTTTTCATGGAAAACTACAAATCATTACTGAAAGAATTAAAGAAGACCTAAATAAATGGAAAGAAATTTCATGCTCATGGATTGGCAGACTTAATATCATTAAGATGTCAATAATACTCAAAGTGATTTACAGATTCAGTGCAATGTCAGTCAAAATTCCAATAGCCTTCTTTTAGGAAACGGAAAAGCTAATCATAAAATTCATGTGGAAGGGCAAGGTAACCCGAATAACGAAAAACATCTTGAAAAAAGAACAAAATGGGAGGCCTCACACTTCCCAATCTAAAAACTTATTACAGAATTACAGTAAACAAGACAGTAAACTAAAGGACAGATATGTAGACCAATGGAGTGGAATTGAGAATTCAGAAATAAACACACGCACCTATGGCCAATCAATTTTTGACAAAGGTGCCAAGCCCACTCAATGGGGAAAGAACAGTCTCTTCAATAAATGGTGTTGAGAAAACTGGATATCCACATGAAAAAGAATGAAGTCAGACCTCTACCTCACAACATAAACAAAAATTAATTCAACATGGATAAATGATGTAAATATTAAAACCATAAAAGTCTTAGAAGAAAACATAGGAAAATATCTTCAGAACCTTGTATTAGGCAATAGATTCTTAGACTTGACATCCAAAGCACAAGCAACAATAGATAAACTGGACTATAGCAAAATTTAAAACTTTTATGCATCAAAGGGCATTATCAAGAAAATGAAAAGACAACCAACAGAATGGGAGAAAACATTGGAAGTCATATATCTGATAAAGGTTTAATATCCAGAATATATAAAAGAACTCCTATAACTCAACAACAGAAAGACAAACAACCCAATTTTAAAATGGGCAATGGACTTAAATAAACATTTCTCCAAACAAGATACACAAATAACCAATAAGCACATAAATAGACACTGAACATCAAGAGCCATTACAGAAATGGAAATCTCAACCTCCGTGAGATACCACCTCACACCCACTTGAATGTCTATTATTTAAAAACTGGAAAATAACAAGCATTGGCAAGGTAGAGAAATAGGAACCTTTGTACATATCTGGTACCCTCTTACATTGCTGATGGCATTGTAAAATGGTGCAGCCACTATGGAAAACAGTTTGGCAGTTCCTAAAAAAGTTAAACATAAAACTGCCATATGACCTGGCAATCTCACTTCAGGTATATACCCAAAATAATTGAAAGCAGAGACTCAGACAGATATTTGTACACCAGTGTTCATAGCAGCATTATTCACAATATCCAAAAAGTGGAAGCAGCCCAAACATCCATCAGCAGATGAATGGATAAACAAAATATGGCATATACATACAATTCAGACATAAAAAGGAATAAAGTTCTGATGCATGCTACAACATGGATTGTCTTGAAGACATCATCTTGAGTGAAATAAGTCAGATCAAAAGGATAGGAATTGTATAATTATGCTTATATAAAATAACTATAACATGCAACTTTGAGAGAAAAAGCAGAGTACAGGTTACTAAGGGTAAGTGAGTTAATGTGAAGTTCATGCATAATGGTTACAGGGCTTTTGTTTGGGGTGATGGAAAATTTTGGTTGTGGATGGTGGGCACAACATTGTGAATGTGATCATCCCACTGAGCTGTATGTTTGGGAATGGCTGAGATGGGAAATTTTATGTTGTAAATGCTTCCAAAATTAAAAATAAAGTGACTAAAGAGATGATGAAAAGTAAATGCAATATGTGATCCTGGGCTGGATCTAATAAAAGAAGAGAGAATGATGATCAAAAGAACACTACTGGGACAATTGAAAACATATCAATGTTAAATTTCCTGAACTTGATAAGTGTACTAATGTGGTTATATAGTGAATATAATTGGTCTTAGGAAATATACACGGACATATTAAGTGTTCAAGGAGCATGATGTACCCAACCTCCTCTCAAATGTTCAGAAAATAGATGATAAATGGATAAATATAGAATAATAAAACATGTGACAAAATGTTAGAAGTTGGTAAACGTGGGTATCCGGGTAAGTACAATATTCAAGTTCTCTGCATTGGTTTTGCATTATTTTCATCACTGTTCTGTAAATTTGAAATCATTTTAAAATAAAAAGTTTTTAAAAACCTGTTGAGGACTGAAAGAGTGAAAGTCAGCACAGACTGAATGAAAAAGAAAAAACAGCTCTGCCATTTTCAGACTAAGAGGCAGACACAGACAAAGCCAGATGCAAAATTAGTAGGAAACTTCATTTTCCACACGGTCATGTAGCAGTTGCAAAAGGCCACCAGCATCCCCTCTTTGAGTGACTATTCCTTTCTCACCAGTGATGCCTCTGACCCTCTTTGCCACATCTGTCTATTACTGTGGATGTCCAATTGCTAAGCATCCCTGGCCTCATGCCAGCACCCAATCTTTTGTTAATCTTCACTTCTCCTAATCACGTCAGGAACAACAACCCACCCAGAATTATCCATACTTTTCCTACATCCCCTCAGAATCCTCCATGGAGCCAAAACCCCACAGGAGATGCTTCTCTCCTCCCCTTTGCTGAGTGGCACGCCACAGTTCCTCTGGTTCTGTTCCTCCCTGTTCCTCCCTGTGGGTCAATAAACCTGATTTTGTCAGACAATATAATTTGTGCCTGCTGGTTTGGCTGATTAGTCATTAACGATTTTTTCAAAAGACAATGCAAGTTTGTTTTTTTTTTTTGCAATGCTAAATTTGTTTCATGTATGGCTATCTTATTCTGAGATAACTTTCTTCCTCTTTGGACATTAGAATGCCTTTTAGTTATGAAATAATGGTGGTACTTAAATTTTTCTAAGCAAAGATACTAAAAACAAACAAAAATTGGGCAGTCTTAGTAGACCATGAGTGTTTTTGAAATTTTAATCGTTCATTGGTCCCTGAATCACTGCTATATGAAAGCAGCAATATAATGAGAAAAAGGAAAAAAAAATCTATAAAAGGTGTTAAGACAATTTGGGGGGAAAATGCCTTAAAACATCATCTCATCATCATTCACCAAATTAAATTCCAGATATGTTTCTTCTATGCCCATATTTTAAAAATCAAACCATTGAAAAAGAGGAAACAACCAAAATTGACTGTGAAAACAGTAGTGAAGTACTTTCTAAGCTTAGAAGAATAAAAAGAAATTGTGTATTTTTTAAGATTTCAGCTTCTGGAATGAATATATTACAGAATGTTCTATTGTTTGCCAGATCTATTTCCCAAAGAAACCCATCTTCAGAAGACAAGATATCATGGAAGAGCATTGTATCCTGGGACTCCTCACTGCAGGGTCTCATCTGCTCTGCCAAATGAGGGCTCTCAAGGAAGAGGATGGTGGTGCCCAGACCTCTTTGGTTGTCAGGTGCCCATCAGAGTTGGGATCTTGCCTCCAAAGCAGAAGGAGCCTTTTCAGACAGAGGCCTTCCAGAGGAATTGCACTGGGCTTTGCCAACAGAGTACCATGAATGGAGATTCAGACATCCTAAGATGTCTGACACCCTAAGAACCACCAGGAAAGTACTAAAAGGGCCAACTGTTAGACTGATCTAATAAGGTCTCAGAGCTAGGACTTCAGACAACAAATCGTTGAAGTCGCTCCTAGTGATTCACTCACGTGGTGACGGTGTTGAAGCCACAGGCCTTCAGCTTCATCAGGCGGTCCCGCCAGTATTCCCGGGGCATCCGGAAATAGTGGACAGTTCCCGCTATGATCAGGAACGGGAAACCGTCTAGTTTGAAGGTTGAGCCCTCCACTTTCAGACCTTCACCACGCCTTTGCAGACGGACGGGGGTCAGATGAGTTTGATTAATACTGCAAGGACAAAGGAAGCACATAGGGTCCTAGAGATGTTACCCAGGTGATATGCAGTATGAGCAGATGCGCAAATCCTTTCCTGCAGGGGCCCTGGGCATAACGCCAGGAGAATGAGAAACCGCCCCACCCTTGCCTCCTCAAGCATACCTGGGCGGGAGGTTGTCTGTGATCTCAGCCATCACTGATAAGGCTGAAGACAGGCACAGGAGGCACTGCAGTCCCACCAGGAAGGCCCCCATGCTAAACAAATGGGGTAGGAGAAGGGTCAGAGAGAGCTGGGTAAGGGAGGGATAGGAGAGTTGGGGTCTGAGGGACACAGGGCACGGGGGCATGAGAGGATCGAAGGGGTCCCCATTTGGAAGGCAGAATTCTGGAGTAGTCCCACAGACAGGATAGGCAGCATCTCAAGTCCAAGACCCCCTCCCCCTCCTGCTGTCTACGGACCGGAGAGAGAACAGCTGCAGAGAAGAGTCTGCTAAAAGGATGGGTTTTCAGACCCCATTTGCTTCTTAGAGAAGATCAATCTTCAGTCAAAGAACAGTTTTGCAAAACAGAATAATCTCTGGGAAACTTGCCTGAGACATTCAATTCCTAAAGGATGAAAACTGGTTAGGATATAGGCGCGATTCCTCTAGAGTGGGCTCCCCATTTCTATCTCCAAGCTAATTGTCCACTTCCCTGCTACTGTAGGACTCCTTCCACGGGTTCCCAGAGCACCTGGGACTTGCTACACATCTTGGGAGAAATGCTTTTCCCTTTATGTATCAAACATTCTGAATCTGAGCTGGACAGAAGGGAGCGGCGGCCAGCTGCGTGGGTCTGGGGGGAAGGACGCCCCGCCGACCTCGGCTGCATCCCTAGAGCCCAGAACGGTGCCTGAATCATAGACGGTACTCACCGGATATATTCTGAACAAATGAATGAGTTACCAGAATCACCAAAACGTCTGTGATGCCTCCAGAAACCCCAGCTTTACCATCTGCTTGGTGAATAGAACCCTACGCAGAACCCGCGTGAGAGGAGACCAGAGCGAAGTTACAACGCGGCCAGGGGAAAGCCAAGCCAGGGAAAGAAATGCAGGCACAGCGCTCCCAGCAGAGTCTGGGTAGTGGAAGTGGGGGGGCGCCAGACTCCCCACTGCGTGCTTGGCTTCTTAAGAGTGCAGAGAAAAGCAGGGATTCCGAGGGAGAAATCAAAAGGGACAAGCAGAACTTCCAGGGGAACCTAGAGGAGGCGCCCTGCAGAAAGAACCCAGGGAGACCGCCCTGCAAATCCGAGGGGTCTGTCCAGCGCGACAGGGCGCCGGGGCTGTGGAGTCGCCCAGGGCCGGGAGAGGCGCCCACGAGTGCGGGGAGAAACACTAGGGGATTCCAGGGCCCTCGTGGGGGTGGGGTGTCCAGGCTCCCAAGGGTGCCTGGGCCCCGCTTACCCAGCGCCGAGCGCCGATTTTGCAGCCAGACGCCGCTGCTCTGCCTCTCAGCAGCTGCAGCCTCGACCTACGCCCCGGTGGCTGCCTCCTGACTCGCGGGCTGCGGGGGCGGGGCAGGCACTTGTGATCTGTCCTGTCCTGTCCTTCGCCCGCCCGCCCCCCACCCCCCGTGCAAACTCTCCCTCTCAGGCAGACCCCTCGTTTGGGGCAGACAACCCCTCCCGTGCAGACCTCCCTTCTGGGGCAGAACCTGTCTCCTCTCTGGCAGGGTTTCCGCGCCCTGGAGGGACGGCCTCCCCGAGGGTACAATCGCGGTGAGTTCCAGTGGCTTTTCCGGGTGGGTCGGCTTCACCGCCCACTGGATCCCCGAGGCTGGCTTTGACCTTTCCGACTTATGCAGATGATGTCAGGGAGCACCGGGTGCCCGGAGAGCCCAGGGCTGCCTGGACTCTGGCTCAGAGAGGCGGCCTGATCAAGGTCCTGCGCTAATCATGAGCGCGATACCGGCGGTCCGGAGCCCTCACCTGGAAGGACTTCCCACACAGTCGCTTGTTCCTGGGAGAGTGATTCAGCCTCCTGGAAGTCCAGGCTAGAGTCGGGAGGCGACTTTCACCAGTGGTTCACAAACCAGGGCTCCCGCCTGCTAGGTGCTGAGATGTAGATAAACAAGAAAAGGAATATCCCCTTCCTATGGAGACTTGAAAATCCGGTGGGAAACTCAGGGGTCCTGCCCTAAAGCCAGTAACCTGACTCTGCCAGGAGCAGTGGCTCACAGAAGCAGTCCTCACCAGCAAAAGGGAATGGACCAGAAAGGCCAATTCTTGGTTCCACTCCAGATCTACAGAATCTGAAACTCTGGGAGGGGGTAACAAATCCTCAAGGTCATTCTACACACTCAAGTTTGCCAGTTCCCTGTCTTGAGCTTACCCTGTGCATGAGGCGGTAGCGGGAGGATAGGGGGATTCTAAGATTAACTTCACCAGTGTGTTTGGCATGGCCCTTCTTTCAGGCTGCTGGATGGGGGAGAGTGAGCTCCACTTAAAATTCACACTGCTGGGTCCATATAACCCAGATCCAGGCTCCAAAAAGTTAAACTCTCCTCTTTATAGACACTGAACACCATAATAGCAAATAATCTTATTTTAAGAAATATTTACCAAAATTTAAGTAAATATTTAAAATTTAAACTAAAATATCAGGAGTTTTTTAATAATTTTAAATACTTATTATTCTTAATTTGTATTTTCCTTTTAATTTTAATAGGTGTTTTTCAGTAACCCCATTCCACCCTTCCATTTTCCACCAATTTCCTTAGTCAATCATTCTACTATATTTTTATATCCTTTGATTTGTATTTGTTCCTGCAAAACATATGTTGGTGTTTATATGGCTATATTATTTACACAAATGATATTAATTGCAAATCTTATTCCATCTTATTGCTTTTCAAGATCTAAAAACTTGGTTAGTCAATAATCCTGTAGTGATTCTACTGTATTAATTCTGTCAGTACATCTGTACTACATAATGCCAATGATTTCTTCTCATATTTAAATTTTTGGTCTATACTTCAGTCTCTGCTAATGCCTTCTAGCAGGCCAAAATCTCTTTCTCAAAGGAGAGTTGTTATCCACAGAGGATGGCAGGGCTTTGCTACAAAATCCTATGAGTTTGCCCTGTGATTCTCCTATGGGTACCTGTTGAAGGCTCCAAACAGCATCTTCATCTGCCATTGACACTTCCAGCACCATTGGATCTGCTGGATCATAAGGCCCAAGTGGCAGAGCAGCTTGCACGTCAGCCTGGACCTGTTGTAGAGCCTTCTTGTGTTCTGGGACCTATTCAAAACTAGCAGCTTTATGGGTGACTCAATAAACAGGACAGAGTAGCACACCCAAATGAGGAATATGTTGCCTCTAAACTCCAAAGAGGCCAACTAGGCACTGTGCCTCTTTTTTGGTTGTAGGAGGGGTCAGATACAACAATTTATCCTTCACCTTAGAAGGATTATCTTGGTGTACCCCATACCACAGAAGGCTGGAATTCTCACTGAGATTAAAGGCCCCTAAATTTTTGTTGGATTTATCTCCCATCCTGTGATACACAAATGACTTACCAATAACAACTTACCAGGTAACAATTGGTGTAGTTGTTACTTCCTACTCACTAGGCCCAATCAGCGTAATGTCATCAATATAATGGACTAGCATATCTTTTGGAAGAGAAAGATGTTCAAGGTCCCTACAGGCTCTTGACCCAGGATGGAGAGTTGATATACCTCTGAAGGACAGTGAAGGTATATTGTTGGCCTTGCCAGCTGAAAGCAAATTGTTTCTGGTGGTCTTTCCAAAAGGTATGGAGATAAAAGCCTTACCAGATCAATAGCTGCATACCAGGTACCAGGGGATGTGTTGATTTGCTCAAGCCTTGATACCACCTCTGGAACAGCAGCTGCAAATGGAGTCACCACATGGTTAAGCTTATGATAATCCACTGTCATCCTCCAAGATCCATCTGTTTTCTGCACAGGCCAAATAAGAGAGTTGAAAGGGGATGTGGTGAGAATCACAACCCTACATCTATCAAGTCCTTGAAGGTGGCACTAATTTCTGTAATTCCTCCAGGAATATAATATTGCTTTTGGTTTACTATTTTGCTAGGTAAAGGCAGTCCTAGTGGCTAGTGTAGGAATTCTGCCAGTTGCTAAGTAGCATTTCTACTGTCAACTATGAATTCCATTACTGGGGCTATAACCACAGGTTGGGTTTGGAGACCAACCAGGACCACTGTGAGATGGACATGAGCTAAAACTCCATTGATCACTAACTGCCATGAGCCCCTAATCTGACTTGTGGACTACAGTGACGCTTTGGGTCTCCTGGAATTAGTGTCAATTTACAGTCAGTGTCCAGTAATACCTGAAAAATCTGATCATTGCCTTTTCCCCAGTGCACAGTCATCATGGTAAAAGGCCATTGGTCCCTTTGGGGAAGGCTGGGAGAAAGATTAACAGTATAACTTTTTGGCAGTGTATCGAGGTCTGTCCTCAAGGAGACCCACCTTCCCTCATTCAAGGGGGTTCTGCATCTGAAAACTGTCTCAAACTTGGGAATTGATTGATGGGCTGTGACTCTATTTTGATGATTCAATTTAGACTTCTTTTCTCTTGACTTAGAATTTAGTAGACTGCACATCTATTTCACTTCGAGGTGCCCGATGATCAATTGCCAATATCATAGTTTTCTGTGAGTCAGACTATTTAATAACTGCTTTGACTCTGCCATGCCTATTTTGTTTTTGGCTATTAAGTGCTACCACTTGGCCCTTACCACCCTGGGATCCAATTATCTTCACTGCATTGAGGACTCCAGGTCTGTGGCAGCATTTCCCACCGCAATTCCTGACTTACAGAGAAGACCAACCACAGAGCTCTTCAAAAATGCTGGGGCTCCCCTTACAAATTTATTTCTCACAATTGTGGTGAAAAATGTGTCCTCTGGATGCTCCTGGGGTGTCTTAGCAGGTCTTACATGATAAATCCACTCTACCATTCCAATATCCCTAAGCCTTTGTATACTTTCCTCTGTATTATTCTAGAGCAGTTCTGGCATTTCAAGTTCAGGTAATGTAGTCTGCTGTGGTAGGTTGGATTACATACTCCAAGAGGAAATAAATTCTTAATCTTAATCCATTCCTATGGGTGTGAATCCTTTGTAAATAGGACCTTCTGAAGATGTTATTTTTAGATAAAGTGTGGCCAACTGAATGAGGCCTTAGTCCTGTTACTTCAAGCTTTGTGAAGAGAAAACCACCACATGGAGGAGCAGAAGCTAGAAGCCAGCAGAACTTATAAGAGAAAGGAGAAGATATTGCCATGTGCCAGGATTGCCGGCCAGCCAGAACACTGCCAACTCCAAGAGGAAGCAAGCCCTCTAGCCTCTGAAAATATAAGCCAATAAATTCCTGTTGTTAAGGCAACTCATTGTGTGGTGTTTGTCACAGCACCCAAGAAACTAAGACAGCCACCTTTTGGTTCATGTTTCAGTCAGACAAACAGTTAGAGCTCTTTCTAAGCCCTGAACTACAACATTGAGTCTAGAATCTATGCTTCGTGGGGCCCTGTGCTGGTTTGGATGTATTATGTCCCCCAAAACACAATGCTCTTTATTGCAATCCTGTGGGGGCAGATGTATTAGTGTTGATTAGGCTGGAATCCTTTGATTGAGTGTTTCCATGGAGATGTGACTTAATCAACTGTGGGCAATACCTTTTGATTAGATTATTTCCATGGAGATATGGGCCCTGCCCATTCTGGGTGGGTCTTAATTTAATCACTGGAGTCCTATAAAAGAACTCACAAACAGAAGGACCTCAGAGCAGCTGAGAGTGACATTTTGGAGAGCAGCCAAGAGAGACATTTTGGAGACAGCCTCTGAAGGCAGTCTTTTGCTGACAGTTTGGAGGTGCTAGCCCAGTGTTTGTTCCAGAGAAACTAAGATAGGACAAAATGCCCCAAGAGCAACATTTTGAAGAATACACAGGAGCTGAGAGAGGAGCTGGAACACAAACTGGGATCCATGGAAGCCAGCCACATGCCTTCCCTACTGACAGAGGTTTTCCGGACGCCATTGGCCATCCTCCAGTAAAGGTACACTCATGTTGATTCCTTAATTTGGACATTTTCATGGCCTTCAGCCTGTAAATTTGTAACCAAATAACCCCCTTTATAAAAGCTAATCCATTCCTGGTATTTTGAATAACAGCAGCGTTAGCAAACTGGAACAGGCCCTATTAAAAACTCAGCTTGATCTAACTTTATGTTCCTTCCACTGTTATCTCACACCCTTAATATATATTCCACACATATTATCCAGATTTCTTTCTGTATAATTTGGAAGAATCATGCAGTTCTTCTTGAGTGTAACACACATCTTCATAGGTCACACTTTGTACCTCACTTTTCAGAGCCTTCTGGGACTTCAGACTACTTATAGGTCTAGAAACAAAGAAGGGTAGTGGAGTGGGTCTTGTGGACAATCAGCAGTGTTTTGCAAGTGAACTACCTCAGGCCATTACAAGCTCATATAGCAAAGTGGGATTAACCTTCTCAGGTGATGGGAAGGGCTGCTTCTACTGGCAAAGAAGACTCAGCAGAATTTAGGGCTTCAGTGTTCCATCTTCTTCAAGATCTGCCCATATGTCCCCATCCCAATTTTCAGGGCACCATTCCTTCCCCATCAATAGCATCACACACCCTGCAAAACAGGGAAGTCAATGTACATTGTAATTGCAATCACAGGATCAAACTCTGGGGTTGGTTTTCAGAAATCTTCAACTTTGTAGTTACAGGAGATAAGGGTATATTTAAAGGCACCCAGAAATTTGAGATCATTTATGTGGCACTAGAGCAGGGAATTTGAGGCCCTGAGTTCATCCTTTTCTTTTTCCACTTTCTGCAGTCCAATGAGGAATTCCCTGGGATGGAAACCCAACTTACATTAGATATTCTAGGGTGTACATTTTGCAATGCCTTTCTCCTAATATTTATTTTTATATTAGTATTATTAGTAACAATTGCTATTGTTATTACTATTATATTAGATTATTGTTTATATTAGCATTTTATGTTGACATTATGACTGCATTGTGGAATGAAGATAGTATTTCAAAATTTAGAACATAGAAGAGTGTTTATCAATTCTGACAACTGGTATCTCAACTGTCTAATGGGAAAAGATTAAAAATTTTCCAAAAATAAAACATACAAGAAAAGGACACCATAAAACACAATGCATCTCAGCTGTAAGCAATACATAGATTAATGTAAACACTGAATTTTGATTTAACCAAAAATCATGATTTAACTATACGGTGGGATAGGTAGAGAGAAAGACTGACTATATGAGTGGGTGGAAGGGTTGCAGAAGCTGTAAATTCTCATTTTCCATATCAAGAAACAAATAAACATACCTAAAGTTAAATATTAATAAATAGGAATTTAAGCCTGTTGTTTGGAAATCTGGAGATAATTGCTAGAAAGCTCTGAAAATGATTACCTTTCCAGAATAGGAATCAAGAGTGGAGAGAGATGGAAAACAGAGCCACTGTTTTTTTATTAAAATCCTTGTGAGTGGGAGAGAGGTCTCAGGAGAAGATGTGCTTGCCATGGCAGAGATATTTAGGCTGCATTGGTCTGAGGATCTGGTTTGCTAAGCTGGTTAGTTCCTGGGGCCATGTCACCAGGCCCACTACCTGTGCCACCACCTCCCCACCACCATGTCTCTGTTCATGAGGAATGTGGCCAACGACAACAGGTCTGAAGATTTACGTCATGATTTTGGTCCTTATAGTTGATGTCTGTGTTCCACTTGATTTCTACACTGGCCATCCGAGAGGGTTTGCTTATGTTCAATTTGAGGATGCTTGTGATGCCAAAGATGCATTACATAATTTGGACAGAAAATGGATTCGTGGATGTTAAATTTAAATCCAGTTTGCACAGGGGATTGGGAGACACCAAATCAGATGATTGCCAAGGAAGGGAGGAGTGTATAAGTTACTCATGTGATGATGATGGCAGATGCAGATGTTCTTGTAGCTGGCATTAGGAAAGGAGGAGATCAAGAAGTCAATCTTTTGATTACAACCATAGACGATCTCAGAGTCCTAGAAAGAGTAGACCGACTGCAGAAGACCATGTTAGCAGAAGCCATTCACAGACAATGAGAGCCAAGTAAGCGAGGAGAAAAATGACAGAAAATGTTTCGTGAGAAAGGAAAGGTGCTATATGGAGTATGAGCTGATAACTTACAAGCCAGGGAAAGACCTGGGAACCATTCTACTATTCTCTTGAAAAGTTGGCCCAGTAACCTGCTGCATCCAGTTCAACTAACAAAATCTGTATACCATAGAGAATAAAGAAAAACAATCTGACAAACACCCTTCTTTTATTTAAGACCAAACTGCAGCTGGAATACCCAGGACAGATTTGCCTACTACACTTCAAGAAAGATCTGAGAAAGCAGAAAAAGAACCAAAGAAGGGCAGTTGAAGTGACCAAAGTGTGGGTGGAAGGTGCTGCAGTATAAGTACTGTACAAATAGTTTGACCCTGATCTGAAAAGATAAAAGAATGTTATTCATGGAATAATTGATGTCCCTTCAAGTTTGAAAATAAGCATTTTAGGGCAAATGAAAGGAAATTCAATTTTGTGCTTGTGGGAACTAATTCCTAAATATGAATATTGATTCATAGGTAATAGGTCCATAATAAATTATTGAAAACTAGAATGTCTGAATATCAAGGAAGACAGCCAATTTCTTACAGTGCCTCTGTCAGTCTGTCACCAACTGAATTGGGTGGGAAAAGGTACAGTCCAATATAAACTTTCTCTTTGGTTGTCTCTTACAGTCAGTTCCAGTTTGCTATTATTGGCAAATCTTGCCTATGCTTATTTTGGTGCCAGTGTTTTCTGCTTAATTGTTTGCTTTATTGGCATCTGAGTTTAGTTACTTGCACACCACAGCTTGTATCTTCCTCTTTCTCAGGTAAATTCCAAATATGATTCTTGATACCTGTCTGCTCCAGTTTGCTAATGCTGCCTTTATGCAAAACACCAGAAATGGATTGGCTTTTATAAAGGCGGTTTATTTGGTTACGCACAGTCTTAAGGCCATAAAGTGTCCAAGGTAAGGGGGTACCTTCATTGAAGGATGGCCATTGGTGTCCAGAAAACCTCTGTTACCTTGGAAGGCTCATGGCTGGCGTCCACTTGTTCCCAGGTTATGTTCCAAAATGGCGTTCTCCAAAATGCTGCTGTTGGGGCGTTTTGTCCTCTCTTAGCTGTGGCTCCTCCAAAATGTCATTCTTAGCTGCTCTGAATTCCTTCTGTTTGTGAGCCCCTTTATAAGACTCCAGTGAATTAATCAAGGCCCATGCTGAATGGGCAGGGCAACACCTCCATGGAAATGATCCAATCAGAGTTATCACCTACAGCTGAGTGGGTCACCTCTCCATGGAAACAACCCAATCCAAAGGTTCCAACTTGATCAACACTAATACGTCTGCCCACACAAGACTGCATCAAAGAACTCGGAGTTTTAGGGGACATAATACATCCAAACTGGTACACCGTCTAAGAGGGTCCATCTCTTCTCAACTCTTACCTAGTCAGTATACTCAGCAAACATTTATTGCACCCTTACTGTTGGGCAAAACATTTTACTGGATAATTGGGGAGAGAAAAATAGATAAAATTCACTTATTCAATAAATGTCTATTGAGAGCACAATCTAGTGAATCATTACAGTATAGCCCCATTGTTTTGTTTGAGGTGTATTATTCATAACAATATTTTATACAACTCATATCCTAATGTAATCATAAAACGCAATATATACCATTAAAGATAAGTAATTTTGTGGTTGTCTGCCATTTTAAGGTATCCAGTATTTCTGTTTGCATCCCATTAGTACAAATAATGAAAAAATGATTTGTTTTAATCTGTAATGAACTGATTTATTGTGCAGTGACTGCAATATACTAGAGTTATATGAAATTGTTAATTGCTTCCTCCAAGACATATTAGGAAGTAATCCCAAAATAATTATTCAATCTTGCATTAGCTATAAAAGAGACTCTTTGGGTGCTAAAATTATTAGATAATTTTGAAGCAGACAGAGTTGTTATCCCAACTGATTTAGTCTGTTCTGTAATTGAGAAAATGTTCAACAAATTAAACTTTTTAGTGATTTACATGCACATTTTTTGGGGGACATGTTCTGTGCATAGTGAATAATTTTATAGTATCACAAAAAAAACTCCTTATGAAACGATTTGACTTTTAAAATTGTTTGCATATATGTAACTTTGATATAATAAAAACTACTTAAAAAAAGAAAAGAAAATGAGTTGCCAAAGGCAGTTGTAAACCATGTCACATAATCTTCCCTTATCAGAACACTGCGACTAAGAACAACTCCTACTCCACTTTTTCCTAAGGGGAAATTGACTGAGAAATAAAAGTAACCACCCAACCAAAGAAAACTGCACGTTCCCTCACCCCAGGGAGGTGACCAGAGAATGAGGCGAACTGGGGTGTGTGTGGAAGAAAGCAGCAGCCTTCCTTCTGGTGCCTTTTGGAGATCAGGCTGATTAGATTCTGCATCCCACCAATTTGTGCAATCTGATACCTAGAGCTGAGCCCACCAATGGAGTTGAGGTCAGGTTTAGATGTAGTAACAAGGGATTCATCAAAGAATCAATGTCACTGAGAAGAACTGGCTACGGGTGGGCTTGGTATTTCCATCGATAAACTACAAAACAACCTCAAAACAACATGCATCAATTATTATGGGGAAAAGGACCCAGTTGTCTCCAAGGTTGAGATGATAACAGCCTTTCCTTATTAGAGGAGACAGAGGGTTTGTTCAACTGCAGAGAAAAAGGTTCTGAGTGTGTGTGGCAGGGGGTGGGAGCTGGGGTGTACCTGGTTGGGACAGTTAACTGTAATTTGGAGAAGGGGATGGACCCCAGGACAGTTTGGAGAGGGAGGAAGAGAGTTGGAGTTATGCAGCTCTGGAAAGGTTTTCCCATCTGTGACCTACTGGAGCTGCTCTGTCTGCAGGGTAGAGGTCTGGGCCTGCAGACAGCCATGGCACCTGGCCCAGCACTTGTCTCAGATTCTGAGCCCCCACGACTCTGGGACCAGGAGGGATCTTATCCAAGTCCAACAAGATAATCCTTGGCAATGGGAAGTGGGTGTGATGAGTTCCTTGATGGCAGGACCCACATTTTAAGCACTTCTCTGGCCTAACTCAGCCTGTCTCCCCACACAGCATGCATTCAACAAATAGACAAGTGTTAGCTGCAATTGAAAACACAAGCGTTAGTCTCTGAGAACACCAGTTTATAGTCAATAGAAAACATTGTATTCCCCCTGCATACCAGGAAAATATGTGCAAGTATAATTCATAGGTCATGGGGGTTCTTTATATGTAAAAATGCTTGTCTTTTTTTAATGTCTTATTATTCAGATTTTATTGAAAGATATTCATTTATCAAATATTGCATTCAAATTATACAATCAGTATCTCACAGCATTATTACTTATTTGTGCAATCATCACACTCACTTTTAGACCATTTTCATTGCTCCATAAAGAAAACTATCAGATAGACACAAAAAGAAAACCCAAAATACCCCATAAAATGCTTGTTTTAAAGAAAACTGTAAATTGAGTTCTACTGATTTCCCAAGTTACTGAATTTGCCAAATTCTTAATAATAAGGAGGAGGCCTATTTTTAGAGCCTCATTTGTTAGAGGAAGATTTTTTAAAATGGTTGTTTCCAGGAATTAGCCAAATGCTTACTCAAATCTAATGGAAAAATAAACAAAAATATACAAAAATCAAGTTTTTTAAAAGTTAAAATAAAAACCAGCTTGGGGAACCAGGTTAACATCCTGAGTAGGTTTTATTCAATGATATGGTGCTTACAAGTATCTGAAAACAATAAACAACTCAAAAAATACCTCAGACAAGAAACAGAATTCTGAAAATATCATTGTGAAGGGCTTTAGAAACTGGACCCCTCAGTGCTTCCTGGCCTCATGCTTCTATAAAGAATTTAAATTTAACCTACTTGATGTGCAAACAAAATCTCATCCTCTTAATGTCTGGATAATTCACAGCCTAACCACAATACAGGAACAAGGTTTCCTAAACATTTAATTTAGCTTAATATTCAGTGGAGTGCTATACAGTAAGTGGGAAAACATGAGAAATGTGCATCTGTAGCTACTACTAAGAGAAAAGGAAGGAAGGAAGGAAGGAAGGAGGGAGGGAGGGAGGGAGGGAGGAAGGAAGGAAGGAAGAAGGGAGGGAGGGAGGAAGGGAGGGGAAGGGAGGAAGGAAGGGAGGAAGGAAAGAAAGAAGGAAGGAAGGAAGAAAAGAAGGAAGGAGGGAGGAAGGGATGGAGGGAGGAAGGAAGGAAGGGAGGAAAGAAGGAAAGAAGGAAGGAAGGAAGGAAGGAAGGGAGGGGGGGAGGAAGGGAGGGGGAGGGAGGAAGGAAGGGAGGAAGGAAGGAGAGAAGGAAGGAGGGAGAGAAGGAAGGAGGGAGGAAGAGATGGAGGGAGGAAGGGGGGATGGAGGGAGGAAGGGAGGGAGGGAAGGAGTTAGGGAAGAGACAGGGAAGATGAAAAGCTAGGAGGGCATTTTCTCTGTTTCTTCCTTGTTATCTAAAACAAAGTGGGAGAAGCAAATTTCCTTCAGGAAGCGAAATATAAAAATACAGGGAAATTAAGACAACTTTTATTCTTCTTTACCTCTATTCTGTCCCCCTCCAGTCCATTCTCTACAGAACAACAAGAGTGATCTTGAAACATTGATCAAATCATCTTACTCCTTCCCCTCCTTAAACTCATTTGATGGTTTCTCAGAATGCTGAGGATAAAATCAAATTCTTTACCTTGCCCCAAAGACCCAGAGCTCTGCCTCTATAGGACCACCAAGAATGGATCTGAGCCCAGGTTTAAAAAAAATCTGGCTGATATTCTTTGATAGTCAACATAGTTGAGCTTGGGCTACCCTTTGCACAACCAGACCCCAAAACTGTGTATGGATTTTGCCCCTCCGTTGGGTCTCAACCCCTGCCAATCTCTCCGAATTCTTTCCTCCGTTCCTCTCCTGCTGTTCAAGCCTGTTTTCCCGTCATCCCACCCATGAGCCTTTTTTTCTGACTCAGAGCCTTTGGAGATGCTACGCCCACCGTAAGGAATGTTCTCCCTCCCTTTAAATGGGGGGCTCCTTCCCAAACCAAGCATCAGCCTGGAGCCTCAAACCCAAGCTATTCTATTCTTGAGAAGCCTCTTCCCCACTTTCTTGTCCCCAGTCCCTGTTGATTTCCTTCAGAGTACTCATCAAAGTGTAAATAATTTTCTTATTTACTCTTTTACATCTGTCCCATGACAGCAGACTGTCAGCTAATATAGCCCCTAGCCCATGAAAGGCTCTCTGTGTCTTTATTGAAGGGATACATGGTTTAGGAAGCCATTTAATGGAGATAGAGTCCCCCTAAAACAAGAGAAACAACATGGTCAGTGATCAAGATGAGGACAGCGCTCGGGGACGTTGGAGGGAGGGGACACGCAGTGTGGGGATCAGTAAGCATAACAGCCGGGCACTGCCTTTGAGAGTACAAAAAGAGCAGTTACTCAGAAAAATAAACTTTGATCTTTGTGAAATGATTCCTCTTCCCTTACGATGAAGACACAGGTCTGCTTTAGCCAGATTATAATGGAAATTGCATTAGGCTTTGCCACAAACTACTCATACTGATACTTTGCCGCCGAGGATATCCCACATGATAATTTTACTCATGAAAGATGACAGAGATAAAAATAGTTATCACGTCATAGAGGATTGCATGTTCAGATGCTTCAGAGGATGGGCCTATTTGTGGCCTGAGATTTTAGGAAATGAAGGTTCTAGAGACTAAAATTGGCATAGCTGGATTCTGTCTGCCTATAAATCACGACCCTCCTGGCATCTATAACTCAGTGAGGTTGAGTTTTCATTTATGATAAGAGAATTGTGCAGGGAAACACACTAAAGTGTTCATAGCTGAAGAAGAACTGAGAACAAGAGACAGATGTGACACCTTTTTTTTTTTTTTTAAATGCCCAAAGGTATCCAAGGATCTCCATTAACTGTTATAAAAAGGGAAGCCTGAGGTTTTGGATGTATCACACTGGCTTCCTCGATGAAGGAACTTGCCTGGTCAACAACAGGGAAGGAGGCTCAGAGAATCTACTGTGAAGATGAGACATTATCCCAGCTTGGGACAGGTAGTTTGAGTTTAGAGAAGGGCCAAAAACCCAGATCAGGTTGGAGAAGGAGAGTGAGAGCCATAGCAATAAGTTTCTGCTATGGAAACACTGAAGATTTAGAAGTCCAATGCAATAACAATTGTACAATAATAGTAGAATAACACAGTAATTAGTATTCAGTCATAAAAAGAATAAAGTACTATACAACATGGATGCACCTTGAAAATGTTATGCTAAATGAAAGCAGTCAGACATAAAAGCCACACATACTGTATGATTCCATTTAAAGGAAAATTCCAGAATAGGCAAATTGAAAAAGTCAGAAAATAAATTAGTGGTTGGCTAGGGCTGGGGATGGAGATGGAGGAAGGGTAGAAAAAAGGATTAGTGGTGATGACTAAGTGGCATGGGATTATTTTTGGGGTAAAGAAAATGTTCTAAAATTGATTGTAGTGATGGTTGCATAACTCCATGAATAAACTAAAAGCCACTGAATTGTACACTTCAAATGGGTGAATTTTGTGGTTTGTGAATTATAGTTCAATAAAGATGTTAAAAAATTCATTGCCTAATGCTTCTAATTAAATTTAAATAGATAGGTCTCAGTAAATCAAGTTTTAAAATCATTAATCATTTTAAAATGACTATTTCTGTAATAATAATGAGCTTGATACATGTTGTAAAAATGAAAATACAGACATTACATATTTTTATCTGAGCAAAAAATTTAGACCCTACATTAAAGCTAATGTCATTAAATTTTCTGAGTTTGCTTAGTATAAGACATAATTGATCATTATATGAATAGCTACTTGAAAGCAGTTAATTCTAATGTCTTTATAAATTGGTTCTTAGAAAACATAGACAATACTGTAAAATTATATAGATCTATAAAAGTGTTCCACTTTAATTTTAGTAAAATTTAAAGATACAATGTTTCTCTACTAGATATTAAGTACATGTTATTTTTGTATTAAGATTATTACATTTTTGCATATTCTTAAAGACATTGGAAACACTGGCAACTTTAGATTAATACAGTGCAGAGTAAGACATAGTTGCATTATTTAAAGGCTTAGATTTCAATACAAACTATATGGAGAAAAATAAGATAGTTACCTTTGTAAGCACTAAGTAGATAATTCTTTTCTCAATTCTAAATTTTCTAAATTCTAAATTTTCACATTTTAATATCCCTGGTATTGGACTGCATTTTACAGTTGATGGCAGTTTGGCTTGGAGTCATAGTTTAATCGTCATCATTTTCTTTCTTTTTTAGTGGTATATAAAATTTCAGTGCATCTTACAATTGATGGCATCGTAGCTCTGATGAAATACTAATTTTTTAGAAAACAACAAAAAAAGAAGCAAACAGTTTTCCAGAGTAGTTATACAAACTTTACCCTCCTATCAGCAATGTATGACAATTCCAGTTTTTCCACACCCTTGCCACTACTACATGTTGGCTGGCTTTTTCATGTCAGCCATCCTAGTGGATTTGCAGTGGTAGTACATTTTGATATCAGTTTGCGTTGCCTTGATGTCTAATGATGTTGACCACATTTTCATGTACTTATCAGCTCATCTTTATAGCTTCTTTTTGAAGTGTTTATTCAAGTTTTCACCCATTTAAAAAAAAAATAGGATGTTCTTTGATTGTTGAGCTGTGGGAATCCTTTACATGTTCTTTTTCAGGTATGTGTATTGAGAATATTTTCTCTTTGGGTTTATGTGTTCATTTCCTTAATGGTGTTTTTTGACAAGCAGAAGTTTTAAATTTTGATAGAGACCTTTTATCAATATATTTTTTTCTTTTATGGTTACTGTTTTCTGTATTCCAATAAATCTTTGCCTGTCCCAAGATTGTGAAAAATATTCTACTATGTTTTCTTCTAGAAGCTTTAGAAGAAAGTTTTAGCTTTCAAAAGTTTTTTAGCTTTTTAAATTCAGATCTATGATCATTCCCAAATCAATTTTTTGTTCATGGTGTGAAGTAGATGCAAAGGTCTTTTTTTTCCCTTAATGGATGTATAGATCTTGCACCATTTGAAAAGACTACCCTTTACCCACTGTTTCAGTCTGCAAGCTGCTAAAGCAAATACAACAGGAATTTATTGGCTTACAGTTTTGAAGGCTAGACGGCTTGCTTCCTCTTGGGGTAGGTATCTTCTCTCTGGCGAGCAGTCTTTGGGGGTTCCTGGCTATTCTGTCACATGGCAACACCCACTGCAGCGCCTTCTTTCTCCTCTGGGTTTTGTTGACTTCCAGCTTCTGCCTGCTCCCTGCAACTTCTCTCTGTGTGTCCAATTTCCTTTGCTTATAAGGACTTCAGCCATACTGGATTAAGGCCACCCTCTTTTGTTTTGGGCACACCTTAACTAACAACATCTTTAAAGGTCCTATTTACAAATTCCCACCCACAGGACCAGAGTTAGGATCTGAACATGCCTTTTGTGGGGGACCTGTTTCAATGAAATGTTTTTGGCTCCCTTGAGATAAAACTGACTGCATATGTGTGGGTTTATTTCTGGATGCTCTATTCTATTCCATTAATATATGTGTATGTTTACCCTTATGATAATACCATAACTGATTTGATTGCTGTAGCTTCATGGTAAGTCATAAAGTAAAGTAGAATAAGACCTTTAACTTTATTCTTCTTTAATATTATTTGGCTATCTAGGTCTTTTGTATTTTCATATACTTTTGAGAATCAACTTGTCAAACTCTACCAAGAAAAAGAAGTCTTCTGAGATTTTGATTGGAATTGCATTGATAAGTTTGGGGAAAACTTGTATTTTAACAATGCTGACTTCTCCAATCTATGAACATGGTACATCTTTGCATATGTTTATGTCATCTTTCAATGTTTCCTAACTTTCACTATAATGGTTTTATCACTCTTTTTAAAAAAATATATGCCTAAATGCTTTATGTTTTTGGATGTTATTGAAAATGACCTTTTCAAATATCATATTTCAACTGCCATTTGTTTGTAAATAGAAATATACTCTGACTTACTTTTGAGAAGCCATCCCTTCCTCTTGTCACTTTATAAGATTTCGGTGAGGTTGCCCCAATCCCAGCATTTAGAGGAAGGAATATGACCTCTCTGTGGTCAAATCAATTTATCTTTGGCCACAGTGATGGTTTCAAGGACGGATACCACTCCTGTGATCTTATGTCGTGGTTTGCTCAGGACCACACCTGTTGATGACTCTTATTCTAGCGTAGTTGCTAATGGCACCCCCTTTCACTTTAAAAACGTTCCATTTGGACAATAAATTATATAGTCATCCTACATGTTACCTAAGTTTCTCAATTAGGGCCATCCCTAGACATTTATAAGAGAAATATTGAGAGGGAGAACCTCTTCTCATTGACTTTGAAGTTGATTGGCTGTAGGAACACTGCTGCCAGAGCCACCATGTAAATAAAGACTGCCTGAGGAAAAACTCCAACTGAGAGGCAAGAAGAGCCAAAAATATTGAGGGATGTGGAGACAGAAAGAGAGGAGACAGGAAGGAACAGAGAAAGGGGGGTATGGAGGGAGGGGGGAGGAGGGAGTGGGGAAGGAGAGAGAGGGAGAGAAGGAGAGGGAGAGCGAGAAGGAGAGAGAGGGAGAGACAGAGAGAGAGAATATGCTGGTGACACAACTGACTGCCCGGATTCAACCATTCATGTAGATTTTCCCCAGACTTTTTATACACAAGAAAACGCAAGCAAACCTTTGTTTGCTTAAGCCAGTTTGGGGTGGTTTTTTGTCGCTTGTGTACCATCATGTACTAAATATACTTCTTCAGTCATCTAGCTTGAGTTGAACAGAAAGAACCAGGAAGAAAGTGCCCACAAAGGGGATCAGAACTAAAAACACTGTGATAACCCTCTAAGATGCCTGAGGTGGCTCTGTATCTGATTCACAGCACTCTGACCTCCGTCCCAGGAGGAAGAGCTGGGGAAAGGGTCATGACTTCCCTAAACATTTATGTCAGTCAAAGTCCAGGCAGAATAGGGACTGCACACTGAGCTTAGATGCTGAAGAGATTTTATTGGAGGCACTATTTCCAGAGGTATGATCAGGGCTAAGGGAACCAGGAACAGATGTTGGGGCACCAAGGAATTAGCAAGGCTTGAAAGGGTCAGGGGAAGGAACTCTCCTGCCAGAGCCTGGCTCAGAGATGGGAAAGGATGGTCACCTATCAGAAGCCACAGTCACCAGGGGGGTAAGAGAGGAAATAGCCGCAAACTATCTCTCCTACCCTCTGATATACTGCTAATATCTTCCATTGGCCAAAACCAATTGGAAGCCAGATGATAAGGCAACCCAGATGATGTGGACTGTAGGGATCTAATACTTGGGGCATAGAGCAGGGCAGAGAAGAGAATAGATTGGGGTGAGATGGTAGCAAATAGAGACTAATCAGCTCCCCATTAGGGAGATTGCAGGAACTTGGGTCACTGCTACTCATTCTGTCAACCTAAAAATGCAAGAAAGCACATGGCACCCCACAATAGCCTGCTATTGTCATCCTGCCAAGGTGGGGATATGTTAGCATATCTGTGAGGTTGTTATCCTGGACATCTTTGTAGAACTTTTGATACAGACAGCCCAGATACCTACTCTGCTTTGTCATCTGCAGTCACCCAAAGCACTGGTTAGGGTCCTGGTAGGAAGCAGAATTTTCCCCGAATGGTTCAAATGTCAGGAACTACTTATAAAGGTATGGCCAGAGTTAGGGAAACAATCCAGTTTGGTTAGCAATAATGGAGAGACATCACCACCCCTAAAGCTGAAGGGGCACGGGAAGAGAAACTTACAATGAGAGCAGGTCTTCCCCTAATATTTGTGAGTTCAAGAGTGAGAGTACAAATCAGCTCACATCCCACCCCATGTGCTTCCTACCCCCAGCTCAGAAGGGCAAACCCAGAAAAGAAGGTTTTGCAGGCATGAAGTGGGCATGGGGTGATTTGGGCAGTGATTCCCATATTACAAGATACCTGCAGCATGGTCCAGAAGAGGGCAGGTGCGGGTGACTGAGCTTGTACCTCGGCTTGCCAGGCCTGGGCCAGGGGACCTGATCACCCCCTGGGGAGGGTAGTAGGTACGGGCGTGAGTGCCCTCTGCAGCCCCCCCGAGCCTGGGGAGCGAGGTCAAGGCAGCTCCCTTTTCCTCACCCAAAATGCCACTGGCAGGGGAGGCTTGCCGGAGGAAACCGCCTTTCTCCCAACTGCCCTCTCCCCACTCCCTTATCTTACCCACACACTCCCTTGTGCCAAGGCCACTCCTGCCACCGCCAGCGCGCATGCACCGTGGCCAGAACAACCCCCGCCCGCTGCAACGGCTCCTGCGTCCTCTCAGAACCAATCCTAGCCCCTCTCCCTTCAGTATTGCCATTTAAGGCTGCTTCACCTCCTTTCCAGCCCTGCCCTTCTTACCAGCCTATATAACCTGTAATCACCCCTGAATAAACTCTCTTTGGCGCATACTCCTACTGGATGAAGAGTGTCTTGTCCTTATCGCCGCCCTCCACACCTTGCACGCCTCCCGCCGAGGACCCGGCCAAGTCCTCCGCCTCGCCCTCGCCTCCGGGAAAGAGCCCCCGCCGCCGGTACCCTTTAAGCAGCCCCGAGAGCTGAGGGCTCAGCTACCGGCCGCCCCTCCCCCCAGAAGCAGTAACCCCGACCGCAACTGGTGCCCCGTGTGAGGGAACGTCTCCACACAACAGTTCGGCAGGTCGCCCGCTCGCCCGGACGCCTCTCCAGCTTCCCGTTTCCTCGCCTGCAAGGTAAGGGCCGCCTCTCCTTCGCCGCTTCCGGAGCCGTGGGAGGTTCACTGCTCCAAAGCCGCTCCTCCCTTCCCCCACGCTCTCTTCGTCCTCTTGTATGCGCACTTCTATGACCCCCGTTCCTCCTAACGCTCTCCCTCTTCCCCACCATTACTTTGCTGTAGTTCTTTGTATCTTTATTTCCTCATTTGGTGCCGTGTGCCTCTTTGCAACCGCCCCCCCCCGACTACTCCCGTTGCCAAAGGGCACTGCTTTCCGCTCTCGCCGTCTCCTTCGGCCTTGCGGCCACAGTTTATCTCATTCTCTCTGCTCGGTAAACAACCCCCCCTCCTCCCCCCTCAGCTATGGGTAATCGTATATCTACGTGCCAGGCACCTCAAGTTCGTGCTCTAGCGGGTCTCCTAGACACGCATCGCTGTAAAGTGTCTGTCCGGCAGCTGCAAGTATACTGGGACCTCCTGCTGCCCTTTAACCCATGGCTCACCACTTGCCATCTTTGGGACCCTGTTACTTATGATCGCCTTATTGATCGGGTCACCAACGCCATGGAACATGAGAGCAAGCGCTTCCCTCCCGGCTTGCTCCCCACCTTGATAACCATCCGCTCCTGCCTTCAAGGCTCCCTCCCCCCTGATCGAGGCCCCGTTAAATCCAAGGAGGCCCTATCAACCCAGCCAACAGATTCAGATAGCGATACTAATTCAAATCATGACTCGGACACGGAGTCCTTAGTCGAGCAGATTAACAACGCGCTCGAAGTGACTCCCAAAAAGCAAAATAACACTGCGCCACGCCAAGATGGCGAACTTCCTCCTTCTTCTTCCATCGAGGGGAGGAAGTGCTCCGGCGATGACGTCAGCCCTAAGCTGGGCCGGAAACCGCATACGCTTTACCCCGCCCTTCCACAGGGCGGAGCTAGTCCGCCATCTTATGCCTTGAACCCCGCCCTTTCACAGGGCGGGGCTGATCCACCATCTTGCGTCTTAGCCACGCCCACCGCGCCGCCATCTTGCGACGCTTGGGGCCTCCCACTCCCGCCTCCCCCTTCGGCGAGCTCCCCCTCGGAGCCGCTACCGGCAGCTGCCGCCGCTCCTCCCACCCTGCCGACTAACAACCCCTGGCTGCCTTCTACACCTCAAGGCAACCCTTGGGGCAACGCTCCCCCTACCCCCACTCCCGCGCCAAGCCCTCTGCAAGCGCGTCCTCCTTTCTCTCGTGCTTTTCGCTGCTTTCCTCTTAACCTTGCCCCCACACCACAGAAACCGTATGACTGGTATCCCATTGACTCAGATACTATCAAGCAGCTTCGCAGGGCCGTCAAGGAGGACGGGTTAGGTAGCCCATACGCTTCCCAAATACTGCAGGATCTCGGCATGGACTTTTGCATCCCCCAAGACTGGGCCTCGCTTGCCCGTTCCATTCTTAACCCCGGTCAGTTTGTTGACTGGCGTGCTCACTTCCAGGCAGAAGCAGCTAAGCAAAGTGAACAAGACGCAGCCCTTGGAGTCTATCATCCCCCCGAAGCCTATATGGGCACTGGAGCATTTCTAAATGCGTCTGCTTATATTAATGCACCTGCCACCTTTTGGCCTATCCTTTGGGGAATCGCCTTACGAGCATTTGCCAACTGCTCTGCCTGTCGGCCTAATAAATTCACCAAGCTCTTCCAGGAGCCGAGTAAGCCTTTCGCCACCTTTGTCTCCAGAGTCGAAGAAACCTGCGCTCGAAAGGTAAGTGATCCCCAGGCCCAATATTACATGTGCCCATCCTCAAATCCTGGAAAATCGTGCTGTAATTCCCCCAACGAGTACTACTGTGCATACTGGGGGTGTGAAACATTAGCCACTAATTGGAAGCCTCCTGTTCCTAATCATTACCTTACCCTAAAGTGGGCCCCTACAGGGTGCAAACTCCCTACTGTTAACTGGCTCGGCCAAGAAAGTGAGGGATCCTGCACACATCTTAATCTTACAGTGCAGCTCCCCACTGATCCCTCCTGGTTACTCGGTCAAACTTGGGGCTTCAAAATCTATGAAAAAGGAACCGACCGAGAATCACTTATTCTAATAAAAAAGGAGGCTGTAAACCAACCAGGCCAAAATACTGCATTAAAAACACCCTCTAGCATAGGTCCCAACCAAGTCATTAACCCTCTTTTTCCACAGCCCTCCAGCCGCACTTCAAGTACAAGCAGCGCATCCGGAGGCCGCACCTCAGCTGCAAACAACGCATCGCCAACCCCACCACCCCAACCTTTTCTACCCCCCTCTCATTATTCCTCTCCCCTCCTCAGCCTCATCCAAGCCGCCTTTACCTCAGTAAACTCCTCCAACCCCAATTTTACCTCATCCTGCTGGCTCTGCCTCTCCACCTCTTCCTCACTATACGAGCCCGTTGCCTCCAACCTCTCCTTTTCAGAAAGCACAGAAAACAGCCCCTTGGAATGCATTTGGAATACCTCTGCCGTCCCCCTAACCTTTCATTCAGTCTCCTATACGGGAAAGTGCGTCCGCCCTCGCTCCAGTAACTCTCCCGACCTCACTGCCTGTGCCAGCTACTCATCTCCCAGCAGCTCGGCAAAATTTCTCATTCCTCATAACTCCTCCCAATGGCTCTGTTCCTCTACAGGACTTACCCCCTGTCTCAGCACGAATGTCATCAGCGAATATAAAGAAACTTGCCTCCTAATTGTCCTTATCCCTAGGGTCTTATACCACAGCGAAGAAGACTTCTTCCTCCGTCTGGAAAAAACTGCAGCTCCTGCCCTTCTGCAAAAGCGAGAGCCCATCACCGTCCTTACAATTGCCTCCCTCCTAGGTCTTGCCGGCACTGGCACCGGAATCGCTGCACTAGCCAGTCAAGACTCCGCCCTAACTCACCTCAGGGCGGCTGTTGACGAAGACATTCATCACTTACAAAACGCTATTTACCATCTAAAAAATTCTGTCAATTCCCTCTCTGAAGTAGTGCTCCAAAACCGCCGAGGTCTTGACCTTCTCCTCCTCAAAGAAGGAGGCCTCTGCGCCGCCCTAGGAGAAGAGTGCTGTGTATATGCCAATTCCACAGGTCTCGTCGAGGACAGCCTGAAAAGGGTCCGAGAAGGACTGGAAAAGCGTAAAAGAGATCGTGAAGCCACCAATTATTGGTCCAGTTTTTTCACTCCCATCCTCCCATACATCCTTCCTTTTCTTGGCCCCTTATTAATAATTATTCTAGCTCTCATCTTAGGACCCTGCCTCATCCGCAAAATTGTCCAGCTTGTAAGAAAACAAACGGATGCCATTTTTTCCTCGTTCGTGCAAATCCAGTATCAGCGACTCGCCACCTCTGACGCCCCCCACTCCAAGATGACAGCCAACCCTCCGCAACCTCAACGCCACCGGTCGACTCGCCAACCGCGAGGCCCTTCTCAATCACCTGAACATCGCTCTCACCTCGAGTTCCAGCTTCTCTGAACCCCTGAACTTTAAACCCCTCACCTTCGCCCAGCCCGCTGCAGCGAAGCCATTGTCAAGCGCCTGGGCACCACACCAACACTGAGCTCCAGCCTCGCTGAGCCACCGTCAACCCCTTTTTCCCTTCCCTGACCTCCCCCTTCCCTCACCCTTAGCGGGCCTCTCCGGTAAAGCCTCTTCCTCTAATTAGAAAAGAAAGGGGAATTGCGGGTGACTGAGCTTGTACCTCGGCTTGCCAGGCCTGGGCCAGGGGACCTGATCACCCCCTGGGGAGGGTAGTAGGTACGGGCGTGAGTGCCCTCTGCAGCCCCCCCGAGCCTGGGGAGCGAGGTCAAGGCAGCTCCCTTTTCCTCACCCAAAATGCCACTGGCAGGGGAGGCTTGCCGGAGGAAACCGCCTTTCTCCCAACTGCCCTTTCCCCACTCCCTTATCTTACC
This sequence comes from Choloepus didactylus, assembly GCF_015220235.1. NCBI lineage: Eukaryota > Metazoa > Chordata > Mammalia > Pilosa > Megalonychidae > Choloepus > Choloepus didactylus. The sequence goes on along the minus strand of NC_051312.1, from coordinate 154,561,270 downwards.
CACACACTCCCTTGTGCCAAGGCCACTCCTGCCACCGCCAGCGCGCATGCACCGTGGCCAGAACAACCCCCGCCCGCTGCAACGGCTCCTGCGTCCTCTCAGAACCAATCCTAGCCCCTCTCCCTTCAGTATTGCCATTTAAGGCTGCTTCACCTCCTTTCCAGCCCTGCCCTTCTTACCAGCCTATATAACCTGTAATCACCCCTGAATAAACTCTCTTTGGCGCATACTCCTACTGGATGAAGAGTGTCTTGTCCTTATCGCCGCCCTCCACACCTTGCACGCCTCCCGCCGAGGACCCGGCCAAGTCCTCCGCCTCGCCCTCGCCTCCGGGAAAGAGCCCCCGCCGCCGGTACCCTTTAAGCAGCCCCGAGAGCTGAGGGCTCAGCTACCGGCCGCCCCTCCCCCCAGAAGCAGTAACCCCGACCGCAGGCAGGGAATGCATTCCAGGGGGACTATCCCCTTCCAAAATCTCTGTGCAGAAGTGTGTGCATGTGTGTGTGTTTCACTATGTGTAATTCTATCATGCTCATAGCTTCATGGAAACACCACCAGTCAGGATGCATTCATGCTGTCACCACAGGGCTCCCACAGGCTTTCCCACATCCCCCAGCCCCCAATCACTGACAACCCCTCATCTATTCTCCATCTCCATAATTATGCTATTCCAAGAGTATCATATAAATGGGATCCACTATTATGTAACCTTTAGAGTTTGCCTTTTTTCACCCAACTTAATGCCCTCGGGTTCCAACCAATTTGTTGCATGTCCAGTTGGTTGACTTTTGAAGAGGCCCAGATGGGGCCTTAAAGCATGCAGTTCAGGTCAGGGGCACTGGTTCCCAGAGTCTGAGGCCTGAGTGGACTGGGGAACTGGAGAGATGTAGTCAGTGGGAGGAACAGTAGGGGAAATGATGCCCAAGCAGGGTGGAGCAAGGAAGGAGCACTCTGGCCTCACTCCCTCTCACCCTCTGACCTCCTGCTGGGGCCTCCATTAGCTGGAGCCAACCAGGGACCAGATGACAAGGAAGGTGAATGATGCAGTTCACAGAGGCTAGCACAAAGAAGGGAGAAGAGAGAATCTTGTGGACAGAAGAAGAGGGAAAGAGAAAATAACCAGCACACCCAGACACAAACCACTCACTGTCTTCCCTGGGCCACAGATGGCAGAAAGAGTGGAGTCCAGTGTCTTTGGTGAGGCATTCTCTCTACAGCACCACCACCTGATTAGGCACTTAGCTGAGCCTGCTGTAGGCCTGGCCGTCAAAGAACAACAAAGGACAAACCAGCTTTCAACAAGGTTCTTTATTTCCTGGATCCCACAGTAAGTGTGAACATTGAAGTCCAGCCCAAACTGCCTTCCAGACCATTGACCTGTCCTCCCAGTCCTCTCACCTTTCTGTGGCTCAAACCCTGAGTTACCTGTTCTCTCACCTAAGCTAAGCTCAGAAAACTGCAGCATAGGGAGGGTGGGCAAAGCCGGGGCTGCTATAGCACAATGGAGAGAAGGGAAGGCGAGGTCTGGAGAGTGTCTCCCTACCTGGCTGACCTTTTCTTATTTATATTTCAAAATAATTATAGATTCACAAGGAGTTGCAAAAAAATGTACAGGCAGGTCCCATACACCCTTTGCCCCTCCTCCCCAAGCAATAGCATCTTTGTGTAACATCAATACCATGAAATTGATGTGTACTTATTCTGATTTCATCAGTAATTCATGCACGTGTGTGTGTGTTTCACTCTGCAATTCTATCACACATGTAGCTTCAAGTAAACACTACCAGTCAGGATGCATTCCTGCTCTGTCACCACAGGCTCCTGCAGGCTTTCCCACATTCCCCGGCCCCCAATCACTGGCAACCCCTCATCTGTTCTCCATCTCTATAATTATGCTATTTCAACAGTGTCATATAAATGGGATCCTCCAGTATGTAACCTTTTGAGTTTGCCTTTTTTCACCCAACTTAATGCCCTTGGGTTCCAACCAATTTGTTGCATGTCCAATTGGTTGACTTTTGATGCTGTCTTGCCAACTTCTATATGGGGTTTGCCAGCAGCTGTGATTAGCATCTCATTGGTGCTGATGGCGTTTTCGTCTTTCTCTTTGTTCAATAAACATTGAGCCCATCCCTATGTGCCAGGAAAGCACTAAGGATGAACCAGAGATGTTCTCAGACTCTGACGAACTCTATTCAGCCCACAGACTGGTTTGCAGACAAAATGCAAACTCGTGGCACTTGTAGATTGTCTGTAGGAGAAGGGGCAGAAGGTTAGGGGCTCAGGGCCCCAATCTGGCTGAGGGTTGGGTGGCTAACCAGTGGGCTGTCTTGGAGTATTGCCTATAGAGCTCTTTATAAAAACTTGGGTGAAACTGTATAGGTGGGAAGGGATAGAGCTAGATATAAATCGCAGGCCCCCACTTTTCCAAAGCAGTGATGGCTCCCCCAAGATAGACACCCCTGTTCCTATTCCAGGGTAAAGAGAGAACGATGTTTCATGGGGTTCCAATGTGCCTGAGAGGCTCAGTGCCATCCCTTTCCCGTGGTGGTGGCAGGAAGTGAGCAACCCAAATGGGCTGGGCTGTGAGTCCTGAGACCGGTGTGGGGGACAAGAGGCCAGGGGCCAAGGGTGGAAGGACCCAGATGTGCAGCAGCTCAGACTGCACCAGCTTACAAGTGATGGTGGGGGCAGGAAAGCTCGTCAACCTGGAGCTGGGGAGCCCTGTCTTTACACCACAAAGTGCTGTCCTGATGACTTTTGTGCCATTCGAAGCAATGAAAGAACATTTCATCCATCCTGGTTTGTCCTTTTTTCCCTTCTCATCCGTTACCTGCCACAGGTCAGCTGGAAAGGCTTGAAGTCTGGGCCTCCCACCCTCTGGTCTCCTCCAGCCCCTCTTTTCTTCCTTTCCACTGGGGTACTAACCCAGAATTCTTGAAGTGGTGAAGCAGTGACCTGTTCTGTTCCAAAATCTCTTTGTCATCCTGCTGCCCTGGCCAGGGAGAGGGCCTGTTCACACTGCACTTGCAAATGACAACTCAGGACCAACCAGCCTTTCTGGATGCCCAAGAGAAAATAGATTTTGGGAGAGAAGACTGTATCTGTAAATGCTCAGACAAAGCGGAGGGTGTGGACAAAGGGAGGTTTACAGCAAAGCTAATGAAGCTCAAGGTCTGGGCCACTGACTTGTATGACTCCATGAGAAACCTTAGCCATGGGTCCATATGGTCGCATGTTTGGGTGAAACTTGCAAAAGGGAAATGCAATCCCACCATCTACCTGGAGAGGCAAAACCCAGAAATGTTTGGTTTTCAGCACAGATTGACTATTACAGTCACAATCTTGGATATTTTAGTATCTTGGAAGAGCTGTGCCTTACAACCTCAAGCTTGAGCTAGTCACACTCATTTCACCTTGTTCATCTGTAAAATGAAGCTGACATATTCACTGAGAGTGTTTAATGTACTCTCTTCCTGGCCCTCCCTCTGGATTCTTTCTCTTGATTCACTAATTATCCTATGAGATCGGAACTTCTATTATCTCCAATTTACAGAGGAGGAAACAAGCAAAGGGTGTTTTGCTTAAAGTAACACAATTAGTGACAAAGCGGGCAATCAGATCTGGATAGAAGAAAACGAATCCAAAGCCAGCCAGATCTCTTCACCCAACAGCAAGTTGGTTGTTATTAGTTTAAACAGGGTTGTGGCTCAACTCAATCCAAATCAATTGAACGTGGCTGACAAGGATCTCCAATGCCTACTCTGTGTGAGGGCTGTTTGTAAAAGCCAAACGGGAAATGTGAGATAATTTACAGCAAACTGCTTTGAACAAACTGTAGTGTTTTAAAAGTATAACCAGGTAAGTAATAAAGTAGTAAATAAGGTATTTCAAATTTATCAAAAATAATAGAAAATTTTAACGGGTAGTGTTAAAAGAGTCTCTAAAGAAACATGTGACTATGGGGATGGGCAAGTCCAAGTTCCACAGAGCAGGCTGCAAACTAGGAATCTGATGAAAGTTTTTGATGAATTCCCCAGGAGAAGCTGGCTGGCTGAAGGAGAGATGGAAATTCTCTGGACTGTTGAAATCATCAGTTCCCCCTTTAAAGCCTTCAACTGATTGGATGAGACTTCACTCACTGTTGAAGGCCGTCTCCTCAGTTCGTTACATCTGTGATCCACTGACTGATGATTTAAGTTTACAAAATATCCTCAGAGTAACAATCAGGCCAGTGCTTGCTTGACCAAACAACTGGACCCCATAACCTCCCAAGTTAACAAATGAATTTAACCTAATTACAGGTAGCCCAAACATTCTGGTTTTTAAAATATATATATGTAATTAAAGCATAATTATCCCCTCAATCATTTGTAATAGCACTATAACAGGAAACAGTTTTAGGACGTAATGAAGAATTAAGACAACTTGGAAATCCACTTCCCACCACGTCATCCTGACAACCCTAAGATTTCTTGTGCCCACAAGAGCACGCGCCTTCGTTCTTGTGACAATACACTGAAATGCTCTTTTGTACTTACCAGCCCTCCCAGCCCATAAGGTCTGTCCAAGTTAACTGTGTTTTGTCACCTGTCTCTCTCAAAGCCAGTTTTTGCTTCAGGCATCAAATCCCTTGCCAGGCTACTAAACCAAACACTAAATTCTCTGAATAACAACTGGGGGTGACAGTGAGAAATGCATTTTTAGTAACTATCACTTCATCGAGATCTGACAAGGAAGACAAACAGTAAGACAATATTGCCCCCGTTTGAAGACCACAGGCTGTCTGCGCACTCCATTTTTTTTACTTGCAGTCAGAATGGGAGCCTGAGAGCTGCAGTGCCGGAAACAGACTGATCACTGAGGTCTTCACGTTCCTGGGGGGACATTCTAAGCACACATGTTGATGTGCCCGAGTCCACTTTCACCTTCTAAGTACAGGCTCAATGCTCTCATACCTCGACTATTCAAGAACCTGTTGAGTATGCCTTGCCTTCTGTTTCTCCCTACCCAGTCATCCCACAAGTGCATTCTAGAATGTTCTTATGGACGCATTAGTCTCCTCACATCTTCCTCATAAAAACCTTCTCCTCTCCTTACCAAATAAACCCACTTTGACTTTCATGATGCTCCATCCAGACTCAACTTCCATTTTCTTTGGATCCCACGCCAACTCCAAATTACAATTAAATAAAAGCACAAACAGCTCCCACTTAACTCTTCTCTTTCCTCTGCCTGAGTGGAGTTCTTGATTCTTCTTGGATATTGTTCCAGTTTGCTCAAGCTGCCGGAATGCAAAACATCAGAAATGGACTGGTTTTTATAAAGGGGATTTATTCGGTTACAAATTTCACAGTTCTAAGGCCATAAAAGTGTACAAACTAAGGCATCAACACGAGCATACCTTCACTGAAGAAAGGCTGATGGCATCTGGGGTTCCTCTGTCACATGGGAAGGTACATGGCGACATCTGCTGGTCCTTCTCCCAGGTTCTGATTCCAAAATGGCTTTCTCCAAAATGTCTCGCTCAGCTTCTGTTTCTAAGTTTCTCCCTCGGCTCCTCCTAAGGACTCCATTGAACAAATTATTAAGACCCACCTTCAATGGGTGGGGTCACAGCTCCATGGAAACAACCCAATCAAAAGATCCCACCCACAATAGATCTGCCCCCACAAGACTGGATTAAAAGAACATGGCTTTTCTGGGGTACATAATAGATTCAAACCAGCACAGATATTACACATTTTGATAGATGCTTAAATTCCTACCTTCCCCATGAATCCCTTCCTACCTCAGCCCTCCTGCCAACTATCTCGGTCTCTTATGCAGGTATGTGGGAACCTTGCACTGTTGGTTATGTCTTTAGCAGTAGTAGTAGTGGTAGGGAAGTTGTGGGTTTACAGAACAATCATGCATAAAATACAGGATTCCCATATTCCACCCCACCACCACCTTGCATTGGTGTGAAACATTTGTTACAGTTGACAATAGCACATTTTTTAGTTGCACTATTAATTATAGCCCATGGTTTAACTTAGGGTTGTTTGTGTAGTGTAGTTCCATGGATTTTTTTTAAATTTTTTATTATATATACAATCTAAAATCTAAAGTTCCCCCTTTAATCACATTCAGATATATATATTTCAGTGCTGTTAATTATGTTCACAATTTTGTGCTAACATCACCACCATCCATTACCAAATCATTTCTTGTTCCAAACAGGAACCCTGCACATTTGAAGCCCCAATGTCCCATTCGCTATCCCCACCCATCCCTTGGTAACCTTTATTTGAGATTCTGACTCTGTGAGTTTGCTTATTCTAATTGTTTCAAATCAGGAGACCATACAAAATTTTTCCTTTCACTCAACATGATCGCTTCAAGATTTGTCCATGTTGTCACATGTATCAGGACTTCACTCCTTTGTATGTGCATACCACATTTTATTTATCCATTCAGTGGTTAATGGACACTTGGGTTGCCTCCATCTTTTGACAACCGTGAATAATGCCCCTATGAACATTGGTGTGCAAGTACCTGCTTTCAGTTTTTTGGGGCATATACCAGGTAGGGGAATTGCCAAGTCATGTGGCAATTCTATACTTAGCTTTCTGAGGAACCTCCAAACTGTGAAGCTATGTCTTAATCCCCTATTACAAGAAGCTCTTTGATGGCACAAACATATTTTAGACTTTACAGAATACCCGTGCCTTATCCCCCTGCAGTGACCAATACGGTTCCTACCTAGAGCATACATTCCAAAAAATATATCTCTGTTGTAGCTAAAGAAGCACAATTTGGTCTCATGAAACACTGACTTGTTAACAGAAAGTTTTGCATATTTTTTCTACACAAAAGAGGGGACCATGTAATATCATGATCATTTATAATAGGGTTCTCCAGAAAGTCCCCATCTTTGGATATTACTTTAAATCTACTTTCATAAATCATAAACAATAAGTCTGCAAAGCTACTACAAATTTAGGGGGCCTATTTTTTAGACGGCAAATTGGTCAAGGAAAGGTTTTTAATATTATTTCAAAATCCAGTCAAGCATTTAATCAAACATAACAATAAAAAATATGGTTGTAAAGGCTTACTTAAAAGGCTAAAATAAAAACCAACTTAAGTAGAACCAGAGAGAGTACAGAGAGGAGTAGGTTTTATTTATCAATGTTATGGCTACAAGTATTTAAAAAAAGGAATAACTTCAAAAAAGAGAAAACTCAGGAAAAAATATGCTCAAATAACTTATCAGGAAGCTATAGAAACCCTGAATATCATTCTGACACTACGTACTTCTAAAAGAGACAAAAAAAAAAAGCAACCGCCATCTCAGCCCAATACTCCGGTTCTCCAGAAGTGGAGACAAACCTTCAATCACAGGTTAGAATGTCCCGAAGACTCATTTTATCTTGACTCCCCTTCAGAGGAGTGCTACAAAGGAAACCAAAAAAGGAGAGGAGGACATCTTCTCTCCATTTCCCACTTCCCACACCTTTGCTTTTAATCGGCAAAAGCCCTCAGTGGGGGCACCCCTGTCCCTAGAAGAGGAGGGATCTGGTGAACCAGTGACCTACAGACCAATGAAGACAATGCGCGTCCGAGGCGTGGCTTTGGCCCGATGGTGAGCTGCGCCATTCCCTTACTGGAGTCATCAGGAGGACGAGGCCACAGGTCTCAGACTGTGAGATTCCTGATCGGGGCTGCTCCCTCTGCTGGTAGCTGAGGACTGTGCTCCTGTCCGGGAGTGTCCGGGAGCTGAAGCTGCTGCCTACAGATCAGGGCCCCTGGGAGGAACTCAGCTTCCCTCCAGGACCCAACCATCACAGAAGAGTCCACATGGGCCATTCAACACTGACTCGGGTTGCAATTTAGCACCAGGCCGGTCCATGGGCCCTGGGTGCTACTCCTGGAGCAGGCTTCGAGAGATAAGCCGTCTCATCACTTCATTGCTACCTGCAAAAGGGAGAAAGGTAAACCTGAGGGTCCCCTGAAGCTCTGGCCAGGTGCTCCAAGCCAAGCTCAGGGTAGTCCTGGATTTAAACCACAACTGTTGCTTGTATCATTGTGAGGGATGGGATTATCACAGATTTCTCTCCAAAGGACAGAAAAATGTCAGAAAACTAGGATTCATATTTACTTTAAAAAAAAAACCAAAAAACAAAAAACTCTCCTGATGGGGAAAAAGGCTTATAATATAGTAAGTAAAAAAGGCAGATGATAAAACTGTATGCATAGTATGGATTTTAATTTTTTTTAAATGTACCTAAGAAAAAAGAGTCCAAAAAGAGATATACTAAAGTATTAATTCTGGATGATGGAAACATGAGTGATTTTTTTCCTTTTATTTTCCCTATATTTTGTAAGTTTTTCACAGTAAATATGCATTTCTTGGGCAATCAGAGAATTGAAATTTAAAAGAACAAAAGAAAGGATTTCCCTGAAAGGAGGGGCTCAGTTGTTTGTTTTATTTTTAGCAGTGGCCTTTAATGCAAAGAGAAATATGAACCCCCACAAGGAATGAGTAACCACAGACTTGCAAATAAAACCAAATCTAAAATGGCAGATTTATCCAATAGCAAAGGCCAAAACGAGACAAAGTGATAAAGTGGCCGGTGCTTGAATTTTTCTAGATGTGGTAACAGTGTGGCCTGAAACAGAACATATTTAGCTTTTTCCATTTAAAAGACAAGTTATAATGAAGGTCAAGTTTCCCACACTCACAAAGTGTGGGTGGGCAAGTAATTCTAGGAGTAATAGAAGAAATAAGACAATGGGGAACTTCATTTGAGCACTGGGGATTGAGGAACTGCAGCTGAGACCAGCCGGCTAACCTTCTGCAGCCTATGACCAGGGCACAACACCAGAGCAAAGAGTGAGCTAGGTAAGCAGCCTCAAGTGAAAACCTGCTTGAGCTGCAAATTCCAGGACCCTACCCCAGACGTTCCGAGTCATAAACTCTGGGAGTGGGCCCAGCAATCCGTGTTTTAAAAAGCCCTCCAAGAGCTTCTGATGTTGGTTAAAGTGTGAGCAGGCATGCTTTGAAAGAGGTAGGGAGGTCTTCTTCTCTGTATGCCCCTGTAAAGCAGCCCTGCTTTACTCCACTGAAAATCACTGAGAGAAGCCTGTGCCCAGCTGCTTTTCCCACAGTTGAGCAACCCCAGCCACCTACACTGCACAGAACAAGGCTGTCGAGTGGAGGAGTCAAGCTCTGAGCTGGACTCCTAGAGCGCACACACTTCCTGGCCCGAATCCCTGTGGCTACCAAGAAGATGCTCACAAACAGCTGATTTAGTATATTGAAAAGCCCACTGTCAATATTGGTCACCTTTCTGACCACATGGCAGATAGGCAATTTGCCAAGCTGCTGGTAATCACGCTGGCTCACACTTTACAGATTACTGGACAGAAGTTCTGGGCTCCCTGAGGACCTGGGTATGTTGTAACAGTAAAAGACAGGACGGTAGTTTTCAAAATGCTTTCTCATCTGTTATCTCAATTCTATCCTTCTCTCCCATTGACAAAGAAAAAGCAGCAGAAGCAGAGCGACTGAGCGACTCATCCGTGTGACAGAACAGAGCCCATTAGAGTCCCGCCTCCTGACTCCCCAGGGTTGAGCCCCGTGTATCACCCACTTCCAGAGCAGGACAGGGAAAGGAAGGAGAGAGGAAGCCAGAAAACAGACAGGGCCTGGTGGAAACTGCAGTCAGCGTGGGGCACTGAGGCTGGGGAAAGTGCGGACCCTGGAAGTATTCTGAAAGGAAGAGAGAAGTCTCTGGCTGTTTTTACCTTCCAGGATCTGGTGCACCCTGGAGTCCCGCACGTACTGCTGGACAGCATAATCCTTCAGGTAGCCATAGCCCCCGTGCATCTGTAAAGCCTGGTTGCAGATCTGCAGGGAGGCAGGGAGCAGTTGGCTTTGCTTCCCCAAGGACTGTGGGGTAAGTGGCTGCCCTCCCTGCCCCGCCTGCCTATCTGGCAGCCTGCAGTCAATGACCAAGAGGGAGAACAACTCACAGAACACCAGCAAGCCCTAAGAGGGGCTTCACGTTGGATGTGGTCGAGATAACCAGGGAAGTTCACCTACCAAATAGGCACCCAGAGACCCTGCCTTTCCTGCTTGTCATCTGCTGGGAGCAGCTACCCATGAGCTCCGGGGCTAGGATGTGCTGCTCAGCTGCCACCTGGTGGCCAGGCAGCCTGGCGTGGGAACGGCTTTCCCCCTGCCCAGTGGAAGGCACCACCACACTGAATTTAAGCAGAGGGCACTGGGCCGCCCTGAACCTTCCAGAGGTAGAATCTCATCTAGGACACAGTGAATAATGTGTCCAAGGGCATGGAGTGGGCTAGAAAGCTGGCTATGAGAGTTCTAGGCAGACCTGTCCTGAGCTGCTTTATATCCTTACACCCCAAAGTGATCCCTGCAGCATCCTGGGAGGGCGGGGTTCCAAAGCTTGACTTACACCCCTTAACTACCCTAGACCCAGCAGTTGCTTTTCCCACCTGGCCCCAGAGAGCCCGAGGGCACTGCCACTCACAGCAAAGCATTCGTCTGTGGCAAAGAGCTTGGCCATGGAGCACAGTGCCACCGCATCCTCCCGCTGCTCCTGCAGGGCCACCGCTGCACTGCGGATCATCAGTCGCGATGCCACCAGCCTCGTCGCCATGTCAGCCAGTTTGAACTGGAGGTACTGCAGCAACAGGGAGAGGAGAACCAGGCAGGGTGGGGGCTTAGACCAGCCCGCATCTGCTCTGGGACCCGCACAAGGACTCGCTGACGGTGTGTCTTTCCTAAGCATCCCATGTCCTCTACAGAGAAGAGAGTTCACTGCCTGATAAATCCTAAGGCCACTTCGCTCACGCTGGGCTTAAGTATTATCATCTCCTTAAAAAGATCAATAGGTATGAAGCACACGGCTGACTAGGAAGGGAGGAGGACTCCACTGCAGATTCCAGGGCCCCTCCCCTCCCAGAGATTCCTCCCGTGGAGGTGGCCTTGTGGACAGCGAGGCGTGTCCCCGGGAGGCACCTGGTTGCTGGCCAGTGGCTCCCCAAACTGCTTCCGCACATTGAGGTGGTCTCGGGTGAGGATGACTGAAGCATGGGCAGCCCCCAGAGAGCAGGAGGCTGCAAAGGAAGAGGGCCAACGTGAGGGTCGTGTGTCGCTGGTTTGGCCCTCACCCCCTGCCGTCCCTTGGTGTCCTCACCGATATTGATCCGCCCTCCGTTGAGTCCATTCATGGCGATCAGGAAGCCCTGCCCCTCATTTCCAATCCTGTTGGCCACTGGGACAGCACAGTCTTCAAAGAACACCGCTCGAGTTGGCTGGGAGTTCCACCCCACCTGGCAAAAATCAGGGGCTGTGTGGCTGCCCAGCGTCCCTCACTCAGGGCAGCACGCTCTGTTGAAGAAGGCCAGGTTCCGTAACTCTGGACTTAGACCCACAAGAACTTAAAAGGAGGAAAAACGGGAAGTTCAGATTTAAAGGCTTGTCAACATGCACCAAGATTTTCTTTTTTTAAACTAGAAATTTTTTTTTAACATAGCAAGAGAATCTACTTTTAATGTCAACTGTACCAGAGTAACCTTCCCCAAAGAGTCCTCATTTTTGGTGCCTCTATGAGTGTGTTCTTTTACAAAAATACAGGCAATATAAGTATTATTTGGAGTCTGGTAATGGATGGTGGTGAGGGTAGCACAACATTATGAATGTGATTAATTCCACCCAATGGTATGCTGGGGAGTGGTTGAGATGGGAAAGTTTATGTTGTATGTATGTTTCCACAATTAAAAAGAAAAAAAAGAGCAACTAAAAAGACAATGACAATTAAATGCAATACATGATCCAGAGTGGGATGTGAATAATGGAGGAGAAAAGGCCCAAAAGGGCATTATTGGGACATGAAAAAATTATAAAATTGACTGTAAGCTTTATATCAATGTTAAAGTCTTGGACTAGATAAATGTACTCAAGGTGGTTACATAAGTGAATATCTTCGTTACTAGGAAATGTACATGGAAATTATATATTCAAGGAGCACAGTATATATAACCTACTCTCAAATGTTTAGAAAACAGATAAATAGGTAGACAGGCTGATAGATAGATGGACAGAATTATCAGTATCAAACAAGTGGCATATCTAGCAAATGTTAAAACTGGTGGATCTTGGTATCTGAGTGGAGGGGATGCTGGAGTTCTCTGTATGGGTTTACATTATTCTTGCAACTGTCCTATAAGTTTGAAATTATTTCAAAATTAAATAAAAAACAAAATTATGAGTCAGATTTTGTACATCAGTATGTATCTTAAAACCCCCAGTGGACTCTATGAGACAGCCTAAGTCTTGTAATCCCCAGCAAGGCAAGAGTGACCCTTGTGGTTTTGTATGCCCCAGCGACTAGCTTAAGGCCTTGTGCACAGTAGGTCCCCAGGAAGTATCTGCTGTGCTGTAAAAGAGAAGGGGGTTCCAGGCCTCAAAATTCTTGGTAGTTACAAAGGATTGGGAAGGCTCCTGCAGGGAAATATGGGAGCTGGAGGAGCTGCGTGAGAAGTATATTTAGGAGTCATTTCATTACCTAACATCTCCCCCGAAGTCCTAATTATACCGGTAGATGAGCTGTCTGTTCATTTGGTTTAAAACATCTGAATGAGTCTCACCCTTATCTCCAAGTATAATTACAGGATCATGGTCTGACTAGAGGATTCTTTAAGCCTTGGAATATATTCACTTCTCAAAGTACTATGGAAACACTGTCCCTCTCATATTACAGGAATATCCACATAAACCTCCAACACATTTTTCTTTATTTTTTATTTAAAGAAATAAAAAGCACCTCTTCCAGGGATGACAGTGCAACGCAGGAAGAAGCTGCAAACAAAATGTGGGCCCAAAGCAAAGGCAGGTGGGGACAGAGAAACTCCTCCCAGTGAAATGAGAGGCTGCTCAGGAGACGTGCCAGTGACCCCACCATTCCGCCAGTGGCTTAGTCTCTCTTTGACAATGCCTTCATCTGTGTTATATGTTCCTGCTGAGAAACTTAATAGAAGCAGCTGCCTGCAAGGCAGATTAGCAAGTGTGCAAACTGGTTTCCTGGATTAGGCAGGGGTGTGTCAGGTGGTGGCTGGGTCTCACGGCTCAAATTGCTTCCTGTCCAAAGCCACTCACCTTTTTCTCCTTCTTGCCAAAGCTGAGGCCAGGGGTCCCCTTCTCAACAACCACGCAAGAGATGCCTTTGGGGCCTGGTCCCCCGGTTCGGCACATGACCACGTAGATGTCCGATTCGCCAGCACCGCTGATGAAGGCCTGGGGGTGGGGGTGCACAGGTGTCAAGAAATGCTGGAGTTCTTGGAGCACAAGGTCTGGGAAAAGCAGAGAGGTCCTTCCAGCCACAGAACACCAAGAGATATAATGGCACAGAGAGACTGCAGAGGGATGAAAAGTAGCTGCCCCAACTCTGGGGAAATTAGAGATCTAATGGAGAATATAAAAGGATGGATAAAAACAAAAGAAATTATCTGGAAGAGTAAAGATAAATAAAGTTTCTCTTTATTTGGAAAGATGTAAAAATGACAGGTATTAACACACAGAAGCCAAGGAGACAGGAGGTTCGGGGGGAAGATGGGAGGGACGCGAGCTGGTACCTTGCAGCCGTTAAGGATGTAGTGATCTCCCTGTCGTCTGGCCGAGGTCAAAAGGGATGCAGCATCACTCCCACTTCCTGAGGCAGGGAGACAGAGAGGGTGGAGAAGGCAGGTGAGAGAAGTAAGGGAAGTCCAGGGAGCCCCAGCACTGACCCATGCCCTAGGAAACCTTCCCAGATGGAGAGAAGGTTCCAAGTCCAATACTTTAAAATCCAGACTGTACTTGACGAAAACTGCTTATGCCAATCAGACCCTTTTCCATCTCCCAACATACTACTTAGCAGTGAGCTTCCCACCAGGAGATTCTGTTCTTCAGCCTAGGGGGATCTCGACCTGGAGGTCTCCTGGCCCATTACATTGGCCATGGGAATTCTCTACCCAGGAATGAGCTTCCTGGGAAGCAGATCACAGGAGTCAAGGGGTGGAGAAGGGGCTCGTGGCGACCTCACACAACTCATACCTGCTACAGCGCATCTGCAGGATGGCAAACCCACCTGGTTCCGTGAGGCAGTAAGAAGCAAACTTCTCCATGGAGCAGAGCGGTGGGCAAAACCTGTGCCTCTGCTCCTCATTTCCAAAGGTGTCAATCATCCAGGCACACATGCTACATGGTAGATACACCGTTACGACAAAGGACCAGAAAGGGACACCAAAAAGGAGAGGAAATTTGGGGGGATGGGAAAAGACAACAAAGGGTAACAGGGCAGAGTAAAGCAGAATAGAGTGGGAAGGGGAACAGTCACAATTAAGAGGATTAGACTAAAGGAAGGGAGCAGACTAAACGTGCTCCTGGAGCACGTACTCTTGAGATACAACTGGGGCCAAGGTTTTTCTCACCTGGATGTTGACGCTTCTAGTTAGAACAAAGGAGCTTCCCCAAAAAACAGAGAACTACATGCACTTTCTATGACTATGAGGATTTGGGAGAAGGTTGGCAGCCCCAATTCTCTAAGCAACTTACAAGAAGAGATACTCAAGTCCAGCAGGTGGCCACAGATCTCGTGTGTGCTTTTAACAGTCTAGCTCTTCAAAGGCACTCAGCCTGAAGAGTGCCATCTTTCCCCTGTGACTCTGGAATTTCCCAACAGCCCACGTGCGTGCCTCACTGTGCTTTCCAGGCCTGCCACTCACTTGTGGATGCTAATATAGGCTGTGGTGCTGGTGCAGCCTGTAGCCAAGGCCTCGAAGATGACGGAAGTATCAAGCCGTGACAGTCCAGACCCACCCACGTCTGTTCGTAGGTAGACCCCCCCAAAGCCGAGCTGGGCTGCCTTCCGCATCACGTCCACTGGGAATAGCTCCTGTGTACAAAGGAGAGCAGGGTCATCAGTAACTGATTCAGATGGACTTCTCTTTGGAGGGTACAAGGAGAGGGTCAGGATGCTTGCATTTGGGAGAGCGGAGAGATTCTTTACCAATTTGTCAACCTACAGTGATGTCAGTTAACATGAAATCTAAGACAATGAACAGAATGGGAGAAAATAGTTGCAAACCATTTATCAGATAAGGGCGTAACATCCACATTGTAAGAAGGACTTTTACAAGGCAACAACAAAAAGACAACCCAATTTAAAAATGGGCAAAGCTCCTGAACAGACATTTTTCCAAAGAAGATATACAAATGGCCAATAAGCACATGAAAAGATGTTCAACATTACTAGTCATTAGGAAAACACAAATCAAAACTACAGATACCACTTCACACTCACGAGGATGGCTATTATTTAAAAAATGGAAAATAACAAGTGTTGGAGAGGATGCAGAAAAATTGGAACTCTAGTGCAGTTTTTATGGGAATGTAAAATGGGGCAAGGTGCTATGGAAAGCAATATGGCAGTTCCTCAAAAGGCAAATGCAGAATTACCATATGACATGGCAATTCTACTCCTAGGCATATACCCAAAGAAAGTGAAAACAAAATCCCAAACTGATACTTGTACACCAATGCTGATAGCAGCATTATTCGTAATAGCCAAAAGGTTAAAACGACCAAGGTTTCCATCAACAGATGAATGGATAAACAAAATTATGTTATAGCCATACAATGCTATATTACTTGGCCATAAGAAAGAACGAGGTTATGAGATATGCTACAACATGGATGAACCTTGGAAACATTATGCTGAGTGAAATAAGCAAGGCAGATAAGGAAACATATTGTATGACATCACTTATATGTGATATCTAGACATAGCAAATTCAGAGACAAAAGGATATTAGAAGTCACTAAGGGACAGGTGGAGGGAGGAAGGGGGAGTTTTTTGCTTGGTGGATATACAATGTTTGTAAATAAAAATTAATTAAAAAAATGTTCTGTACTGGATATACATATCCAGAAAAATGAAAGAGGACCCCTATCTCATACCTTATTCAAAAATTACTCAAAATGGATCAAAGACCTAAACATTAGAGCTAAGAACATAAAACTTTTAGAAGAAACCGTAGGGAAATATCTTAAAGATCTTGTCATAGGAGGTGGTTTCCTAGACCTTACACCCAAAGTGTAAGTAACGAAAGAAGAAATAGATAAATGAGATTGCCTCAAAATTGAATACTTTTGCGCATCAAAGGACTTTCTCAGGAAAGTAAAAAGGCAGCCTACACAATGGGAGACAATAAATGGACACCACATATCAAATAAGGGTTTAATATCTAGAATATGTAAAGAGATCCTACAACTCAACAACAAAAAGACAAAAACCCAATTAAAAAATGGGCAAAAGACATGGACAGACACTCTTCCAAAGAGGAAATACAAATGGCTCACAAACATATGAAAAGATGTTCAACTTCACTAGCTATTAGGGAAATGCAAATCAAAACCACAATGAGATATCATCTCACATCTACTAGAATGGCCATTACCAAAAAATCCAGAAAATTACAAGTGCTGGAGGGGATGTGGAAAAAGAAGCACACTTATTCATTGTTGGTGGGAATGCAGAATGGTGCAACCACTCTGGAAGGCAGTGTGACGTTTCTTTAGGAAGCTAAGTATAGAATTGCCACATGATCCAGTAATTCCATTACTAGATATGTACTCGGAGGAATTGAAAGCTAAGATACGAATGGACATTTGTAAACCAATGTCTATAGCAGCATTATTCATGATTGCCAAGAGATGGAAACAGCCCAAATGTCCATCAATGGACGAGAGGATAAACTGTGGTAAATACATACAAACGAATATTACATAGCTGTATAACAGAATAAAGTCACAGAGCATATAACAATATGGATGAAATGTGAGGACATTATGTTGAGTGAAATTAGCCAAAAACAAAAGGACAAATACTGTATGGTCTCACTAATATGAACTAACCATAATGAGCAAACTCTGAGAATTAAACTTGAGAACACAGGTTATGAGAAGATAGAAAGAGGGTAGATATTGGGCATTTGATGCTGAAGGAATACAGAATGTTCAACAGATTGACTGTATAGATCCAGAAATGGATAGCACAATACTATCTGATGGTAGCACAACCTTGTAAGTATAATGAACAAAGCTGAGTGTGAGCATGGTTGAAAGAGGAAGGCATGTATGACACCAGAATGAAAAACTAGAAGATAAGGACTGGGACTGTATAACTTAGTGAAACCTAGAGTTGGCCAATGATGGTGATTAAATGTAAAAATATAAGAATGTTTTTAAAAGAGGGAGAACAAATGAATGTCAACCTTGCAAGGTGTTGAAAATGGGATGGTATACAGAAAAAAATACAATCAATGCAAACTAGGGTCTATAGTCAACAGTAACACTGTAATATGCTTCCATTAATTGTAACGAAGGCAATATACCAAAGCTAAATGTCAATAGAGGGGGATGTTGGTGGCAGTGTTTCTCCTACTTTTTTTATTCTTTATTCTTTAATTTTTTCCTCTTCTTCTTTCTTTGTGGAAGAAATGGAAATGTTCTCATACAGATTGTGGTGGTGAACATATAATTATGTGATTATACTGGGAGCTACTGACTGTTCACTTAGGATGCACTGTATGGTGTGTGTGCCAGTTTGGACATATTATGTCCTCCAAAACACCATGTTCTTTAATGCAATCTTGTGGGGGAACATGTGTAAGTGTTGATTAGGTTGGAATCCTTTGATTGAGTGTTATCCACAATCAACTGTGGGTAAGACTTTTGATTGAGTTATTTCCATGGAGGTGTTATCCCACCCATTCAGGAGGGGTCTAAATTAAATCACTGGGGCCATATAAAAGAGCTGACAAATAGAAGGAACTCAGAGCAGAGCAGCTGTGAGTGACATTTTGGAGAGCAACTGAGAGAGACATTTTAGAGATGGCCATTGAAAGCAGACTTATGCTAGCCCAGAGTTTGCTCCAGAGAAGCTAAGAGAGGACAAAACATCCCAAACGCAACATTTTAAAGAACACACAGGAGCTGAGAGAGTTGCAGAACATAACCAGGGATAAGCAGACACCAGCCACATGCCTTCCCAGCTAACAGAGGTTTCCTGGACACCATTGGCCTTCCTTCAGTGATGGTATACTTGTGTTGATGCCTTAATTTGGATATTTTCATGGCCTTCAGACTGGAGCTTTGTAACCAAATAAATCCCCTTTATAAAAGCCAATCCATTTCTGGTGTTTTGCAAAGTGGCAGCATTAGGAAACCAGAACAGTATGTGAATAAGACTGTTTAAAACATAAACAGAAAGACACAAATGCTGGAGAAAATGTGGTGAGAGGAATGTACCCATTCACTGTTGGTGGGGAAGTAGAATGATGCAGCCCCTGTGCAGGGCAGTGTGGTGGTTCCACAAGAGGCTAAGCATAGGGTTGCCATATGATCCTGCATCCCCATTATTAGGTATATTCTTAGAAGAACTAAAAGCAGGGACGCAAATAGGCATTTGCACACTGGTGTTTATGGCAGCAGTAGTCACAAACTGCAATGGATGGAGGTGGCCAAAGGGTCCATTGATGGGTGAACAGAAGGGTGAACTGTGGTGTATAGATACAACGGAGTGGCTGTAAGAAGGAATGATGTTATGAGGCATGCAACTAGGTGAATCAACCTTGAGGACAATATGTTGAATGAAACAAGCCAGAAACAAAAGGACAAATACTGTAAGGCCTCCCTAATATAAACTTTAATGAGCAAATGCTGAGAATTGAATTTGAAAGTACAAGTTATCAGGGAAAGGCTTATTGTAAAGGTTCCCAGATTGTAAGCTCTTACACCAGTTGCATCTATTCCTGAGTTTTAACTGTTATTTAAGAGATGCTTATTTGGTACAAAATTTATATTCTCTGTAGCACACTATCTAATTTAACCTGTTTGGTCAGTATATTTAAACAACATAATTACATGCAACCTAGAATAGGGAATGAGATTTTGTTATTCTGTACAGGTTAATGTAATACCCCGATACATCCCATAGTATTTGGGGCAGAAAATAAGAAAATATTTGCAGAGTCCCCTTGAGGGATTGGGGGAAAATGTAGAAACATTCAGCTTCCCCACCTGGGTAATTACTGATATTCTCACAAGCACTGGGGCCTAAGAATTTAATAGGCCAACCCTTAGTCTTGGGGCTTACCCTTATGAAACTTATTCCTGCTAAGGAGAAGCTAAGCCTACTAATAATTACGCCTAAGAGTCACACCCAGAGAAGCCCTTTTGTTGCTCAGATGTGGTTTCGTCTTAAGCTGACTCTGAAGGTAAACTCACTGCCCTCCCCCTGTACGTGGGACCTGACTCCCAGGGGTGTAAATTTCCCTGGCAACATGGGTCATGACTCCCAGGGATGAGCCTGGACCCAGCATTGTGGGATTGAGAAAGCCTTCTTGACCAAAAGGGGGAAAAGAAATAAACAAAATAAAGTTTCAGTGGCTAAGAGATTTCAAATAGACTGAGAGGTCATTCTGGAGATTATTCTTATGTATTATATAATCCTTTTTAGTTTCTAGTGAATTAGAATAGCTAGAAGGTATTAACTGGATTTGCTGAACTGTAATCCGGTAGCCTTGATTCTTGATGATGATTGTGGAACTATATAGCTTTTATCATGGGACTGGGTGATTGTGAAAACCTTGTGACTGACATCCCCTTTATCCAGTGTATGGGCAGATGAGTAATAAAATAAAGACAAAAAAATACAAATAATGGGGGTAAGGGATATTTTGGGATATATAAGGGATATTTTGGGTGTTCTTTAAAATTTTTATTTTATTTTCTTTATTTTGGAGTAATGAAAATGTTCCAAAATTGACTGTGGTGATAAATGCACAATTATACGATAATACTAAGAGCCACTGACTGTATACTTTGGATGGATTATATGGTGTGTGAATATATCTCAATAAAATTGCATTTAAAAAAATTCTTTGCTCAATTGAAAAAAAAAAAGCTATCTATGAGATGATAAGCAAGGTTTGTATGAAAGGGGTGATCCGAAACCCACGACTTCACTTGCAGTAAGAGCTGGTATACAGAGAAGAAACACTGAACAAGTTAGGACAATGAGGAGGTAAATGTAAGGGTGAGGCATCTGGTGGAACACCTAGCAAAAAGCAAAACTTGTACCTTCTGGTCCCACTCGGCCATGTTTGGAGCCATCTCCCGGGCAGCAAAGTCAAAGGCCACTTTCTGAAATTCTTTCTGCTCTTCATTTAGTCCCATGGAAGCTGTGGGTAGAATTGCACACACTCAGTTCCAGGGTGGTGGGCAGGGAAGAGTACTGCAAACAAGAAGCACTACAGAGCTACAGCAGCAGACCTCTTGGGGCACCTCCCCTACACAGGAGAGCCTGTCCCAGCAGGAGACTGGCATGACCCATGACCCAATATTGGTTTCTCGGATGGAGGTGACAGCTGTAGCAATACACGCAGATCAATGTGGGACAGTGTGGTGACCTTCCAGATTTCTTACCCCTGGCCACTTAATTAAAAAGTTGCAGCCCCTGAGAGGTAGAGGACTCAGCATAAGAACGAAGCAGAAGTTGGAGGCAGAGAGGATCACAGAGAACACAGTGGACAGGGTGGGTCAAGAAGCTGGTCAAACAGTCGCCTTTTTCCTTCTTCCTTTACTCCTGCTTGTCTGGCTGACCTCATTTACCTTCTAGCTCATTCTTTCAATATTCTTCTTTATCTCTTCCTCCTCAGAAATCCACATTAAACAATAATAAACACACATGGACCCTCAAGTTATGGTAAATCTTTCTTTTTCCCTTTGGGATGTCCTATCTATTCTGTACTGGTATCTTGGAAAACTCTGACCCTACATATGCATATCTTTTATCTATTTGCATCAACATTTTTATTTTAGAAGATCAACTGGAAAGTAGGCTATGTGTAATTTGATTTACTTTTGAAATTAAAGAAAAGATCCTACAATAAGGCCATGCACTTGGCAAGACATTCACTGATAATATGCATGATGAAGAAAGTCTTCCAGTGTTGAAAATATGGTTACGGCATTACTAAATCTTAGTAACTTAGTGATCTTAGTTTTACTAAGATTTAGTAAATTACGGCATTACTAAATCTTAGAGTCAGAATGTTTAGACTAAAGTTTTCTATCCTAATTTCTATGATAGAAAATTTGGGTAATTCCTTCACTTCTAGGTCTCAAATACTAAGAATGATGACTTGATAGAGTGACACTGACAGGCAGATAGTGTGGATCCACCGGGAGAAGTTTTAAACAATTTGCAAAAGTTCAAACTAGCAGAGCACTTTTATCAGGCCTATCTATAAAATAGTGACTGCAATTCAAAGGATCATTGCGTTTCAAATGCACTTTAAACAGCCAGGTCTTTCAGTGGCACAAACACAGGATTTAATTTTTATCTACTTTCTCAGAGCCTGCACAGCAAGGCAGGATGGCACTGGAAAGCAGGGACAGCTACTTAGTCAAGTGAAGACTATGACAGCTGCATCTTTTGCAAGGTGATGCTGACTTCCAGGTGGAGCAGGCCACAGCTAAGAGTAAGGAAGGCAGGCAAAGCTCCAATGAAAGGCACCACCACAGAGAAAGGCTGCTGCAGAGTTCAGACAACACAGAACCACAATCCTAGAAGCCCACACAGGGAAAATCAGACTTAAATTGCTTGCATTTATGCCTCTTCTGTTGCCTCTTAGTACAGCCGTCTGTCGCGGGAGTGTTTACCCACCCTTGGAGGTACACTGAAACCCTGAGGTGACTGTGGGGGCTATGAAAATGTTAACGTGGAGAAATGACATGCAGGGGGCTCTGTGCTACCCCCAAAGCACCATCCCTCAGTGCTGAAACTTTGGTCACTGAGGGGTGTGGGAAACTGAGTCTTCCATGTTGCCTGAGGCATATCTGGGGTGGTGGCTTGGAATGCTGAGCCGCAGGCCTGCATAGAATGCCATGCAGGCCCGCCCTGGAAAGAGGCGTGTCTTGTGACTACCATTATCGTAAACCTAGATTGGATACATCTGCTCTTCTGAAATAACTAGCTGGAGCAAGGCTGCATTGTCGTCCACTTAGCAAGAGATGCAAGTGGGCCCCCTGCTCCCTTAATTCTTAGCTTTGTGTCCGTGTCTCATTCCTGCATCGCCCTGTCAGCAATAAGTGGCGCCCGAACAGGGACTCAAGAACCGGACCTGGTTCCTGACAGAAGAATCGCTTGAACGAAGGAGGTACAGCGGCGCTGGAACTCGGGTGGAGGTGATGGCCGTGTTTGTATGCGTTCCATTGTAGAACGACTCCCGAGCATTATAAGCAGGGTAATGGGTAATGTTGAAGGACACAATAAATATGTTTTCTGTATTTCCCTCTTATGGCAGCTGCTGCGGGCCAGCGGTGTCAAGGTAGGGGAGTCAGAAATCTTAGAATTGCTACAGGTTATTGAAAAATACTGCTCTTGGTTCCCTACCCTTGGCTCCCTTGAACTGCATGACTGGGAGCAGGTAGTAAGGAACTGAAACAAAAACATATGCAAGGAGTTGATTTACCTGTTACTATTTGGTCTACATGGTCTTTAATTAAGTCAGTTCTTAAAACTTTAAAAACTGATGATGAGGAGGAAAAATATGAGTCTGATGACAATACTGGTCCTTATCATCTGAGGATGATAAGGGTAAAAAAGATCCAGTATTTTATTCTTGTCAATGCCCCAAACCTCCTGCGCCTTGCTGGGAGGAATGGCCCCCGCCGCCTCCGCCGCCTCTTCCTGCACATAGCTGTAGCCCGGCCTCTCTAGCATACAGCAGGGTCTGGCAGAAGCCAGGCAGCAAGGAGATTTAGAGGCCATATGTTGTCCTGTTGCCTTCCCTGTTACGGTTCGTGAGGAAGTGCCTCCTGGACAAGACGCTAATTATCCTGATGGAGTTTATACTTACTTCCATGAGCATGTCCCATTTGCAGTTCTTAAAGAATTGAAAAAAGCTGTACAAACGTATGGGGTTCATTCCCCTTTTTCAGTTGGCATATTGCAAAGTTTAGCTGAAGGTTCTCGTCTAATTCCCATAGACTGGACCACATTAGCCCGTACAGTCCTTAGCCCAGGAGAATATCTACAATTTAGGACCTGGTGGACTGAGCATGCAGAACGACAGGCTGCACATAATCGGCAACAGAAAGTAAATATAAATTTAGATCAATTACTGGGCCAAGGAGCTTATTCCACTGTTGAAAATCAGTCTGTTTATAATGATCAGGCAATCGAGCAGATTCGCCGTTGTTGTTTGCAAGCTTGGAACAAAACTGAAGCTAAGGGTAAAGCTGCACAATCCTTTCAAAAGGTTTTACAAGGGCCAAAAGAATCATATCCAGATTTCATTGCCCGGCTCCAAGAGGCAATACACCGGCAGATTACTAATTCAGAGGCTGCCGATACTATTTTGCAGCTGCTAGCATATGAAAACGCTAATAAAGATTGTCAACGAGCCATTGCCCCATTTAAAGGTAAAGCTGATCTTACTGGCTATATTCGTTTATGCCAAGATATTGGGACTGAAGGTTATAAAGCAGAAATGATGGTTCAAGCCAAGGATAATTTGAGAGTTGGCTCTCGTTTCCCAGGAAAATGCTTTTCCTGTGAAAAAGAAAAGAATGTGGTCACTTTAAAAATAAATCATGCTGTCATTCAGCCCACGGAACCTTTACAACCTGGGTTCCCCAATCCTAGCATGATTCCTGAAAACTGGGCTTTAGTGGTCATTGATATTAAAGACACTTTCTTTTCCATCCCTTTAGCTGATCAAGATAAGGAAAAATTTGCTTTTACTATTTTGTCCCTTAACAATAAAACCCCTTCTAAACGATATCAGTGGAAGGTCTTACCACAAGGTATGCTAAATAGTCCTACAATATGTCAATATTATGTCGACCGTGCTTTACAGCCTGTCTATTTAAATTTTCCTAAAGCTTATATAATCCATTATATGGATGATATTTTGTGCTCTGCACCTCAGGAGACTGAAGTAGAAGCTTTGTTCTATGCTGTTCAAAAAGCTTTACAGAATGTAGGATTGCATATTGCTACTGACAAAGTGCAACGTACTTTACCTGTACAGTATTTGGGTTCTAGTATCAGTAGACTTACAATTCAACCCCAAAAAGTACAACTCCGCAGAGATGCTGTTACCACCTTAAATGATTTACAAAAACTACTAGGGGATATTAATTGGCTTCGCCCCAAAGTAGGTATAGCTAACTATGAGCTTTCCAACCTATTTTCTCTCCTTTGTGGAGATTCTAAATTAAACAGCCCTAGATCTTTAACTTCAGCTGCAGAGAAGGAATTACAATTAGTGGAAGCTAAAGTTCAACAAGCTCAGATATCCCCTGTTGATCCTACACAACCTTTATCTCTACTTATCTTTTCCACTCCCAAATCCCCCACAGGCTTGCTTTTGCAAAATGATAAACTTGTAGAATGAATCTTCTTGCCCAATTCTTCTGTAAAATCCATTTCCCCTTATCTAGATCTCTTAGCTACTTTAGTTGCTCAAGCCAGAAAAAAGGCAAAACAACTCAATGGTTTTGACCTTCTTTAATTGTGCTCCCTATAACTGCTAAAGAACTCTCAGTTATTTTGCAACAACATCTAGCCTGGCAAATTGCTCTAGCTGACTATGTTGGCCAGGTGGATAATCATTATCCAAAAATGATCTTTTCCAGTTCATTAAACGTACACAATGGATACTGCCTAAGTATACTTCTTGTGAGCCTTTAATCAATGCTCCCATTGTTTTTACTGATAGGTCATCTAAAGGTCGAGCTGCCTATACTGGCCCTAAGTCCAAAGTTTTAGATCTTCCTCATTTCTCTGCCCAGCAAGCTGAACTGGCTGCTGTAATAGCTGTCTTAACAGATTTTTCTGAGGCTGTTAATATTTTATCTGATTCTGCCTATGTTGTTCATGTAGTTAGTAAAACTTGAAACAGCATCCATTAAGCAACAGTTGCCTCCTTGTTTATTTAACCTTTTTCTTAAGCTACAATCAGCTATTCCTGCTCGTGTATCTCCTTTTTATATTACCCATATTCGTTCCCATACCAACCTCCCAGGCCCTTTAGCAGCTGGCAATGCTGCTGCGGATAAATTATTACTGCCTGTTATTTCAGAAGCTTCTCATTTTCACTCGCTTACTCATCTTAATGTGCAAGGACTCATGACTCAAT
Organism: Choloepus didactylus; assembly: GCF_015220235.1. Classification (NCBI taxonomy): domain Eukaryota; kingdom Metazoa; phylum Chordata; class Mammalia; order Pilosa; family Megalonychidae; genus Choloepus; species Choloepus didactylus. The sequence continues at coordinate 154,536,007 of NC_051312.1, read as the reverse complement.
TTTCCCTTACTAGAAAACAAGCTAAAGATATTGTTTCTTCTTGTCCTAATTGTCAACTGCTTACTGCTCCACCTTCGCAGGATCCTGGTGTTAACCCTCGTGGTCTAGCCCCTAATGATTTATGGCAAATGGATGTTACTCATATCCCTTCCTTTGGCCGCTTAGCCACTGTTCATGTCAGCATTGACATGTACTCTGGCTTTCTTTGGGCCACAGCACAAACCGGTGAAACATTTCGACATGTTCGTACTCACCTTTTTCCCTGTTTTGCCTCTATGGGCTTGCCCCATGCTTTAAAAACCGATAATGGCCCAGCCTATACATCTGCAAAATTTGCTACTTTTACTACGACTTGGGGCATTTGTCATACCACTGGTATTCCTTATAATCCTCAAGGACAAGCTATTGTTGAGCATGCCCATCATACTTTAAAAACTATGTTAACAAAACAAAAAGGGGGAGATGATGGAACTCCCCCTGAACGATTATCAAAAGCTTTATTTACTTTAAATTTTCTAAATTTTTATGAAAAACTGGGTGGCACTGCCGCAGAACGACATTTTCCAGCTGAAAAGACAACATTGAAACATTATTTCCAGAAAGCACCTCCTATATGGTGGAAGGACATGCTAACTAATGAATGGACAATGGGTACTTTATTAACATGGGGAAGAGGTTATGCTTGTGTTTCCCCAGGTGATGGACGAGCACCACTTTGGATACCCACCCGATGACTGAAGCCATACCATGAACCCAGCAAAGAAAAGAGAATTCCTATGGGACGTCGAGCCACCAGTGATGCAGTTCCAGGGTATGACACTGAAGACAACAGTGATCGGGCCAACAGCCCAAACTAGGGAAGCCCGACATACAACTTGGGGGCAGATAAAGAAATTATATCTCCGGCATGTGCTCATTCTGAAAATTATACCTATTGGGCTTATATTCCTAACCCCCCATTGCTGCAACAAGGCAACAGTTCGTTCAGTTTTCCCTCCTCATTTTGGCTGCCTGGGTCCAAACCATTGTTGGGCATGGAGGCCACGGGGCATAGGCTGTCAAGGAGACAAAACTAACCCTCTTGGGGGGCGTTGCCCCTCCCTTACATCACCCTGTATGGCCCCGGAGGATGGCTGGTTAGCCAAAGACGGGTAAGATTCCTCAGGGAAGGAACAACCTAAGACAGGCACAGTCGCAGAGGGGCCATCAGGAGAAAACTTGGGGGCCAACAAAGGTGGGGCACAGAACCTCACCCCCCCAGCTTTGTGAGGGTCTGAACCCTCACCCCTTTTTAAGGGAGGTCTCCTGCCCCCGTGGCTACTTTGTTTCCCACGCCTGGCTCAGATCGGAGCCCAAGTGGCAGACAGAGATCTGGCCAGCAGCTAAAATAAAAAGGGGGATATGTGGGAAACTGAGTCTTCCATGTTGCCTGAGGCATATCTGGGGTGGTGGCTTGGAATGCTGAGCTGCAGGCCTGCATAGAATGCCATGCAGGCCCGCCCTGGAAAGAGGCGTGTCTTGTGACTACCATTATCGTAAACCTAGATTGGATACATCTGATCTCCTGAAATAACTAGCTGGAGCAAGGCTGCAATGTCATCCACTTAGCACGAGATGCAAGTGGGCCCCCTGCTCCCTTAATTCTTAGCTTTGTGTCCGTGTCTCATTCCTGCGTCACCCTGTCAGCAATAGAGGGGTGGTGATATAGACTGGAAAAGGAAGACTGTGGGCTCACACGCACGGCCATGGTTTACGGCCATGATTTACATCCTTGCTTAACAGCTACACACGGTCTCTCCAGGTGAGAGCAACTGCTGGCGATGTGACTGGGACTTTCAAAAACCAGAAATCAGAGATGAAGAGTTATGAGGATTAAACATTAGGCTACCTCAAGAAGCTCAGAGCAGAAACGTATGGGGGGTATGACTCAGGAATATGGGTAAGGCTAAACAATTCGTGGCTCCCTGACGAGGCATCAGGCCGTTTATCCCAACAATCCTGCAAAATTACTGCCTTTAGACTGTTAGGCAAAACTCCCCACCCCCAACACTTACACAACACACCCTTAGAAGCTCTCCCACAAGGCATAATTGTTTACATAAAACCCACTCTTAGCTAACACAGCAGTCTGAGCAAGAACAGAATCATTTTCCGTAATGTAATAATCTCCCTGATGTCAACTCCTTATCTTACCCTGCACACCCCTGATGCCAACTCCTTATCTTACCTTGACATCAACTCAATCCCCTGACTCAAATCCTTACTTCTCTATCTTACCCACCAACAATTATTCCCCCAACCCGCGTCCCCAAAAGCTATAAAACTACTCCCACCTTTGTTCCGGGCTGTTGCCATTTCTCAGGCTTCAGCCCACCTACACATAAATAAAACCTTTTTCCAATTGAGCTCTGGTCTCTTCTCTTCCTGGTCAAAAAACCTAACATAAACCATGGCACAAAGGAATATTTTACTATTTACCATGTTACCATGTACCAATGCTGGGGTTACGAAGGATGACATAACAGTAATAACGCTACTGTAGAAAGAGAACTGCTACAAAATTTCAGTCCCAGCAAGAGCTCACTAAATGGTAATGGTTATTAATATTCCACAGAATAAATGGCTACTTCCTAAAACAAGCAGTTCAAGGAATCAATCCAAGAAATAGATTTGAATTCCATCCTAAGTAGATAACAGAAGATAGTTTGACAAATCATGTATAAGCAAGCACAACATAATTCAATCACACCTTTTTTTGATTAATAACAAATATCTCTAAAGAATTGGGGTAGCTGGTGGTGGATACCTGAAACTATCAAACTACAACCCAGAACCCATGAATCTGGAAGACAGTTGTATAAAAATGTAGCTTATGAGGGGTGACAATGGGATTGGGAAAGCCATAAGGACCACACTCCACTTTGTCTAGTTTATGGATGGATGAGTAAAAAAATAGGGGAAGGAAACAGACAAAGGTACCCAGTGCTCTTTTTTACTTCAATTGCTCTTTTTCACTCTAATTATTATTCTTGTTATTTTTGTGTGTGTGCTAATGAAGGTGTCAGGGATTGATTTAGGTGATGAATGTACATCTATGTAATGGTACTGTAAACAATCGAAAGTACGATTTGTTTTGTATGACTGCGTGGTATGTGAATATATCTCAATAAAATGAAGATAAAAAAATAAAAAATAACAAATATCACGTCAATTTTAGAAAAGGGAATTAAAAAAAAAAAAACCCTGAGAATATTGCTTGGGGGAGAAAAAGTGGAAAAGGCAAAGTTAAAAGGTAAATTATACACAGGAAACCATGATGACTAAATAAAAATACCTAAATTCCCAGAAATAATGCACTATAAATACAAAACAAACAAACAAGCAAACAAAAAACCCACCACAGAACAAAAACCAGGCCTCATGAATTTTGCCAGAATTACTGGCAGAATATAAGAAGCCAACACACACACACTAAGAAGGAAAAGAGAAATAGAAAATGGGCCAAAATGAGATTACGAGAGCCTTCTGATATAGCAACTTAAGGAAAAGAAAAAGAACTCTAAATAACGGAAGTTTCTTCAAATGCATCCAAGGTAGAACCCTAACTCGAAGTAGGGAATCAACTGTTCCATTTGAGAACAATGGAACAAACATCAAGGAATGTTTGGGGAGCAGCAGCAAATTGTCCTGAAAGAGCAGTGGATGAGGAATCAGGCTTTTGAGCTCTGGTTCTGAAAGGATGAATTGTACGGCTCTCTAAAGCTCAGAATCCTTATCCGCAAAACAAGGGGACTGTGCCAGATATTGAACAAACTTTCTCAACTGTAAAATTAGGAAATTAGATTAAATGAGCTCTAATCTGTCTTCCATGAATAAAGCACTATGAAAAGGAGTTTGGGGGTGTTCAATGAATTTCACTCCTCTTACCCAAAGATGACAGAGAAATTATTCAGGTAAATTCTGAAGGTAAAAATTATTAAGTTGAAAGCAATGGGCAGCCAGGATATATAGATCTAATTACCAAAACAACTTGAAGCTGTGCTGTGCACTAGAACTTTCTGTGCTGATGGAAATGTTCAAAATCTGTCTTGCCCAACACAGCAGCCACCAGCCACATGCGGTTACTGAGCCCCAGAAATCTCACTAGTGAAACTGAGATGTGTTGTAAGGGTAAAATACACACCGGATTTCAAAGACTTTATGTGAAAAAACAAATATTTCATTAATCATTTTATATTGATTACAGGTCTACCAGAAATTCATATTTAACAGATAAGTTAAATATGAAAAATTCCTAAGCTGCTTTGCTATAACAAGAGTGACCTTGTTAACCAAATTGTAAATGACAGAACAGAGCAGCACCTATTGAAGGAGTTTGGGGACATGGAGAAACATTACCCTACACCTTAGTGAACCTGAAGATCTGGGTATCAAGCCAAGGCATTGATAGACTAGTCTGCTATAAAGAAAACTGTCATTTATCTAAAATAAAGTAAAAATTGTTTCAGAAGGACTAAAGTGGTTAGGCGCTTAACAAAGAAGTTCCAAACTGGCTAGGTCCCCAGCCATACTCACATGCAAAGTATCTGCCAAGCTCCTGAAGACACTTAGGCCTGTAATCCCTGGCAGTTTCCCATTTGCAACAGTAAGGGTGTTTTTAGAGTTACAGGAGTAAAGTTAAAAAAGCTGTATTTGTGAACAATCCTCTTTTATAATCCCTAGCTTTTGCTCATCTGTCACTACCATATTTCCTTATTATCAAACAGGTAGTAAGAATTATCACTTTTATGACCAATAATTGTTACGATTAAACAAACAAACAAAAGAACAAAGCCTCAAGTGCCTTCATTTCTCCAAGCATCCATTTCCTTATCTGAATGGGGACAGCAACAGAATATACGTCATAAAGTAGCAGTGACACAAAAAGTTATGTTATTCATAAACAAACTTACGAAGCGTGATACTCCAAGAGGTTCATAAAGTAAACCAAATTTAAGGAAGATAATTATGAATAGCATCAGTAACAAGTATGAATCTGTATGGCATCAAAGTCGTTCCGCGTCTCAGTTTCTCTTCAGAAAGCCCCCTCCGGGTTGGCAGGTGACTCTCTACCGGCGCGGGGGGGACCACCGGGCTGTCACTAACGCGGGAACTCGGGTACACGTCTCAGAGGGCAAGTCTTCCCCTCGCATGCCCAGATGTTAGTGGGCAGCCAGAGGAGCTTGGGTAGCCGACGCAGAGGAGTGCAAAACACAGACCAGAGACCGAGAAGTGACAGCGGGCGAGGACACGGGCCGGGCCTGGGAACCCGCGGGCGGAAAGGGGGTGCTCTGTGGGCACGACACGGGGTTTGGCCGGGTGACTGCCCGGGGAGACTGGACAGACGGGACCCGCCCGCAAAGGAGGCGCTCCGCGGTCTGGAAACTCGGGGCGCAAACGGTGCGCTCCGCGGACAAGGGACTCCGGGCGCAAAGAGCGCGCTCAGCGGACAGGGGACTCCGGGCGTAAAGGGCGCGTTCCGCCGACAGGGGCCCCAGGCCGGGGCACAAAAGTGAACGCTCCGCAGGCAGAGGAGCCCGGGCGCAGACGGCGCGGGGCCGGGCACGGGGGCTGCAGCCCCGCACCGTCCGGAGCGAGCCTTACGGTCGATGCAGGAACCCAGGCCCCGGCGGCCCGTCCCGGCGGGGGTCCGCAGAGCACCGCGCAGGCAGACCAGCGGAGCGCCAAAGCGCCGACAACCGCCCCGCAGCATGGTGGCGATCTACCCCCGCCGAGCGATCGCGCCCTAGACCTTGGCGGCCCGACCACCCCGTTGCACTCTGGGGGTTGCAGTTCTTCCCAGCCCGGCCGGCACCGAGCCTAGGTCCGCGGGAGGAGCCGAGACTACAACTCCCAGACGTCCCCGGCGCTGCGGGCTGTGGGCTGCTGGGGTGTTTGCGGAGTGGTGGGCCGCGCGGTGGGAGGACCGTCAACGTAGAAACGCAAGGTCAGGGTAAGAGCGGAGGAGAGGTTAAAGCAGGTGGTGTGAGAGGGGAGGATGGGCGAAGCCAACGAGCGGAGGGGTTGGAGGGGTCTAAGCACACGTGCCTGTGTTCTACGCAAAAGTCCCCCGGGGCGCAGACCCTGGAGAGTCATCGTCGTTTTCATCTCGTCCTGCGCAGGTTTCCGGGAAGGCAGAGTTGCCTCTTCTCCCTCTCGGTGGGATCCCCCTCCCCGTCCTGCAGGGAGGCCATGCCGCGACCCCGGAAAAGGCAGGCCGGGCCTGCGGACCCAGGTGAGCGGCTCCACAAGGACGTCTCCTCGGGGCCCGTTGGATACAGTGCGCTTTCCTTTTCCCGCTTGTTGGTTGTCTTTCATCCCCTGCTCCAGCTCGCCCTCCATTTTCGCCTTTACTTTCCCAACCGGCGTCTCCTCGCCTCCACCTCCACCTGTCCCTTCTGCTTGTTTATTTAAGAAACCGCTCTCTGTTGAGCACACGGAGAACACTCGCAATGCAGGGTGGCGGGTACTGATGTAAAGGATATAAAGTTCCTCCTCGAGGGAAAATGCAAACATACAAGTGAAAAAGGGGCCGGGAAACGGGATCGTTAGGAGCACGGAGGAGAGGGGAATCAGGGAAGGCCTTGGGAAGGAAGGAGAATTTGATTTCAGCCTTAAAGAATGGGAAGGCTTTACACAGGCCAAGTTTTGGTATTCAAAAAATGTGAGGTCTTTTTATGTTCACAGGGGCGAAGGGCAGGAGCAAAGCAGGTAAAGGCAGAAAAATGACCACGTCATGGAATGGCCAGGGTTTCAGATTGCAACAAGTTGTAGTTATTTAACAACCCAGGTGGTGTTGACAGTGTGCCTGTTATTACGGGACCACCAGGAAATCAGCCAGGAGGGTGTGCCTGTTCCACATGCGTGCGTGACACTTAATGATGAATGGGTAGAAGCTTAGACCCTATCCAGAGGCAGTCCACCCGATCCACTAAGTGGATTTTGCTGTTTACTGGATGTGTGGTCTGGCTGAGGCACATTTTCCAGATGAAGAATAGAAGTCTCACAGGTTGTGTAGGGTGAGGGTAACTTACGGAGCCTATATAGGGCCTGTAGTAAGAACAGCTATTAGCTGCTGAGTGCCTACCATGCTCCAAGCACATTTTCTGATTCTCTTAGAATAAAATCCACTCTTTACTGTACCTACAAGGTCCTGAATGATCTGTTTTTCCAACACCTCTTCTCATCTTCAAGGAGCAGAAAGGAAGCAGGCCAGTGAAGCTGAGGCACAGTGAACAAGGAACAAAGATATAGGAGATGATGCTGATAATGGCTAACATTTATTGAGCATTTATTATAATGCCAGGCACTGTTCTGAGCCCTTTGCGTGAATTGTCTCATTTAATCCTCAAATTTATGGAGTAGGTGCTCACTTTCCTCACTGGAGAGAATAACCTGAGCAAAGGCACGGAGGAGAAAGCAAGGAAGGAAAACCACATTTATCAACTACCTAATATATGCTAGGCACTCTGCTAGGACCTTTATTTAATCCTTAATACTCACTCTGTAGGGTAGGTGTTCTTATCCCATTTTTATAGATAAGAAACCAAAGTTCAATGATTGAAGTTCTACAGCTAGTTAACTGACAGATGCAGGTCTGATATCCACAATGGGGTGCCACCTGTCTGCCAGCACGACAGGTCTTTTCTTGTCACTTCTTCTGTTGCAGACAAGAAGGGCCCATCAGGAAAGCATCCCAAATCTGAGAACCCAGGTGAGTCACTGGCTAAAGTGGAGAACTCCAGCCCTCAGAAGACTCCAGCCTCTAACAACTGTGGGAAGAATGCAAGCAGCCACTGGCTGATGAAGTCAGAGCCGGAAAGCCGACTAGAGAAAGGGGTAGATGTGAAGGTGAGACTCTGTACTTGTCTTGTTACTTCAGGTTATTTTTCAAATGAGAAGTGAATATGGAACACCACAGGATTACATCACCAGCTTATCTTTGAAAAGTGGGGAAAAATAAAAATGAATAAAAGTAGAAGAGTTTATTACTGTCAGTTGTTTTGTGAATCCTCTATCTACGGCAGGTGTTGTCAGACTTGTTCTTACAGGCCCAGATACTATTAGGGGCTTGTCAGTTTTACAATTTCGGTTGCAACTACTCAACTCTGCCATTGTAGTGAGAAAGCAGCCATAGGCAGTACATTAAAAAAATGGGCATGTTTGTGTTCTAGTAGAACTATTCACAAAATTGGCACCAGGCTGGATTTGGCCTGAAGGCTGTAGTTCATCAATCTCTGATGTAGGCAACATTTCAGCCCTAGTTGGCTTTCTCTTGCTACCTGCCACACTCTCAGATGTCTCCCTGCTGATGGTTAATATACATTCAGGGAATGAATGTACACCAATTTTGTGTAATATAATTAGGATTATAGAAAGGAATATATAATACTTCAATAAGTAAAATGCAAATAACCAGCACATTACTTTATCGTTTGCATTATCTTGTCAATAAATCCAGTCAGCAAGGAAGACAAAACTACATAGGTTTTACTTGTATTTGCGCACTGTAATTGGCTCTGAAGCTGCTTCCCAGTAAAGGACATACTTCCACACTAGCCGGTACCACCTGAGTGGAGGGGAAGGAGTGACCTGCTTTCATACAGTGTTAATCATTTCTCGTTGGCTAGTTCGGCATTGAGGATCTCAAAGCGCAGCCCAGGCAGACAGCATGCTGGGATGGTGTTCGCAACTACCAGGTGAGGGATAAGGAACAGCACACCTGAGACCAGGGTGGATAAATGGTGGCCTCATCCCCATGACTCGCTCAGTAGCAGAACCTCTTAGTCAAGGTCACTTTGGCCCAGAACCCAACTTAAAACATATTTAAAAATACCTCAGTAACTCTGACAACTGCATTCAGTTTGCAAATGGCCTGTGTTCCAGCCACTGTCTCGGTACAAGTCTGGGTGTCTGGGCAAAGGAGACAGACTTTCTTAATGATTTGGGGGAAATTAAAAAATGACTGTGAGTATGGTTGAAAGAGGAAGGTTGGGACCATGTGGGACATAAGAACAAAAGGCGAAGGATAAAGACTGGGACTGTGTTAACTCAGGGAAATCTAGGGTGCTCAACAATTGTAATAAAAGGTACAAATATATTTTTATATGTGGTAGAACAAATGAATGTCAACATTGTAAAGTGTTTGGGGCTGGTGAGGAGGCTAGTGCTTGTTTCTTCTCTCTTGGGACAGGCCCGGAACTTCCTAAGAGCTATGAAGCTGGAGGAAGAAGCCTTCTTCTACCACAGCAACTGCAAAGAGCCAGGCATCGCAGGACTGATGAAGGTGAGCGGGACAGGTAGTTGGAATCCCCTCCTCTGGAGAGACTCACACCTCTAGAATGAAGGCGTACAGCTTATAGTGGTAACAAAAAAAAGCATTCTTCCCCCATCTCTCCTGTCACAGGGATGTGGAGAAGCTGCTCTGGCCCCTTCCTGTGTGATAGCCTTCAGATCCCACTACCCCAGCTTTCTCTTCATCTCTAAGCCTTGGTCCCCCTCTCTCCCAAACACAGGCTTGATGGTAGCACCTCCAAAAGTTGGATTAGAAATTGGCCAAGGGTAATTTCCATGGGGATTACCAGGAGCTGACTGTACAGGCAGATGACGGGAGACTTTGTTTTGGTTTCAGATCGTGAAGGAGGCCTACCCGGACCACACGCAGTTTGAGAAAAACAATCCCCATTATGACCCATCCAGCAAAAAGGACAACCCCAAATGGTCCATGGTAAAAACCATTCTCCTTACTTCGTGAAGGGACCTGGGGGCATCTTTAGGTACCGGTGCATGGCTCAGCCTTACTCTGATGAGGCTAGTACAGAATACTGGTGACTAGTCCCGTCTGCAGGGGCCTTCTGCATGCCACAGACACATGGGGGCTGAATTTGGCTGAACCTGTCTTTATATTCCGCGCACTGTTGTCATGTAGGTGGATGTCCAGTTCACTCGAATGATGAAGCGTTTCATTCCCCTGGCTGAGCTGAAAACCCACTACCAAGCGCACAAAGCCACTGGTGGCCCTTTAAAAAATATGGCTCTTTTCACTCGGCAGAGACTCTCAGTTCAGCCCCTGACCCAAGGTAAGAGGGGGCCCTTTCCTTTGCAGCCCCATGAATGCCCATTTACTTGCTGGCTAAACTGGGACAAAGAATTTAGCCTCTTGGAGTTGCAATCCTCCCCTGAACATCCATGAGGGAAGGAACATGTCCTGAGTTCCCTATTACCATGTATCCAGTACCTGGCAGGAGTTGGCATATTGCAGGGGTCTCGATAAATGGTTTTGGAATGCCTCTGAGTAATTGAGAATGACTTACAAAGTAATACATGAAGTCCCTACTGGAGTCTGCCATAACTTCCCTGCTCAGAGGGTACATAAGACCTAATTCTTCCCTTCTCTCTTCCCTGTTTTGGTAGAAGAGTTTGATTTTATTTTGAGCCTGGAGGAAAAGGAACCGAGTTAATTGGAACAGTGCTGCTGGAATGGCCAAGGAATTCCTCCAAAGTTAAGCTTTCATATGACAGAAGAAGTTGCGAGGAGATCTGCTTGTGATTGACCTGGGTTGGTTTGTGTAAAGGTGGGTTTTGTGTACTTTTTCCAATAAAATGTTAACATTGAGTGAACTGTGGGAAGAGGGTGAGGTAGGAATCTCCAGGAATCAGTCTACAACTATCAAAGAAGCAGGAAATGTTTGAATCAACTATTTCAAAACTTCCAAGTCCAGGAGAACATTGTACATCTTCCAGGGAAGAGCAAGAGGAAGTGGCTGGTAAATTACCACAAATACCAGTAAACTGCATTCTCCACATGGTGCTTACCATCACCCATCTCCCACTCATGGTAGCTAGCAGTGTTATCTGGCCCCTGGCATAGCTTTCTGGTGCCATAAAGGTACATAAAAATCCACTTCACCAGGATCTAGAGTGGGGAAGGGGTGGGGTGGGGGGGTGGGCTGATCGCTAATTATTACTTTTGATTAGCTATTTCAGATTGCTGGGGGCCTAGCTCTGAGGGCAGCCACTGTTCCAACCCACCCCGAAAAAAGGCAGTGGAGGAGACTTAAAGATGGTATGTTCCCTCAGAGCTGCAGAGGGCAGTTGAAGGGGTGCATTTGCCTGGCCTTCTCGCTGGGAAAGACTGACTTGGTAAACTCCTCTCTGGCATGCTGGCATGCCCCCCACCCCCACCCCAACTTTGCCTTCTAGGTAAAAGCAGCTTGAGACAACTAAAGAGGTGTAAGAAACAGTTGCAGTGGACAGACTGGGGCAAAGGTTTATCTGTTTAAGACCTGCAGTGGAACACCCAGGAGAGGAAAAAGGGTTATTTTCTTGGAGGTAGAGGGGGCATTCAAACTCCTGTAAACAGGGGAACTCCTACAGCCATGAGCAAGCACAAACCCAGGACAAGACACAGACCCCAAAAAGACAGAGAGGACCCTATACTTTGCATTTGCTTTGGGCTTATCTTCTGATGGGGGTGCAGAACTCTGATGGAAAACACTATCCAACACAGAGCCAATTTGCAAAGTTGGTGAAAGGTGTTTTTTGGTTAGGTTTGCTTGGTATTGTTAGCTCCTGGCATTCAAGGAAATTTCTGTCATCTCACCAACTGGTTACAAACTCAAGAAATGGGCATCTCAGGGAATAAATCCCGGAGTTAACATTTTAAGATATTAAAATGTACAGTGTGCAACAAGAGAAACAAACAAACAGGAAATCATGGCCCATCTAAAGGGAGAACCAAAAATCCAGAACACATCAACAAAGAATACCAGATTGTGGGCATACGAACAAAGCCTTTAAAAAATGTTAAGAATGTTCAAGGAGATGAAGGAAAATACAGGAAAAGAACTAAAGTATATCAGGAAAATAATGAACGAGCAATATGAAAATCTCAGTAAAGAGAGAGAAATTTCAGAAAGGAACCAAACAGAACTACAGGAGTTGAAGACTACAATAACTGAAATGGAAAATTCCCAGGACGGTTTCACTGTCAGATTGGAGCTAGCAGAACAAAGAATCTGCAAACTCAAAGACAACTGAAATGAGTCAGGCTGAGGAGCAGAAAGTAAAAAGAATTGTAAAAAGCAAAAACAGCCTCAGAGACTTTTGGGACACCATCAAGCACATTAGTATATGCATTATGGGAGTCCCAGAAGGAGGAGAAAGAGAAAGGCAGAAAGAATATTCAAAGAAATAATAACAGAAAACTTCCCAAATGTAGCAAAAAACACATCCAAGAAGTCAGAGAACACCAAACAGTATAAGCTTGAAGAAAAATATGCATCATTACATACTGATTAAACTGTCAAATGCAAACAACAAGGAGAGAGTTGTGAAAGCTGAAAGAGAAAGGCAGCATGTTACATACAAGGGAGTCCCAATTAGATTAACTACCTATTTCTCATCAGAAATCATGGTGGCAAGAATGCAGTGGGTTGAAATACTTAAAAATGCTGAAAGAAAACAATTGCTAGCCAAGAATTTTATATCTGGAGAGACCTTCTTTCAAAAATGAAGGAGACATTGAGACATTCCCAGATGAAGAAAGCTGATGTAGTTCATCACCACTAGACCTGCCCTACAAGCAATGCTAAAGGGAGGTCTTCACACTGAAAAGAAAGGAAAGGAAACTTGACAGTGGTTCAAAGCGGCATAAAAAAAAATAAAGATCTCTGGTAAAGGTAACCATTTGGGTGAATATACATGCCAGTACAATTGTATTTTTTGGTGTAATGCCACTTACTCTGTACAGGTGCTAAACTGCAGATACATAAAAGGTAATGGTAAATCTATGGTTTTGGACATACAATGTACAAAGTTGTGACAAGTACAAGAAAAGGGAGGACGGGGTTAGGAGGAACAGTGTTGTGTATATGCTATTGAAGTCAAGTTGGTATCAAATATGGTTGTTATATATAGGATGTTAGATTTTTAACCCCATGGTAACCACAAGGAAAAAATATGAAAAATACATCCTGATAGAAATGAGAAGGTACTCAAAATGGTACAATACAAAAAAATCATAAATATGAAGTAGGCATGAATGGAATAGAGGAGCAAAAAAGGTGTAAGACAAAAACTAAATAGCAAAATGGCAGAAAAAAAGTCCTGCATTATCAGCAGTCACTTTAAATGTAATTGGATTAAATTTGCAAGTCAGAGAACAGAGATTGGCAGAATGGATAAAAAGCATGACCCAAGTATATGCTGTCTGTAAAAGTCTCACCTTAAATTCAAAGACATAAGTAGGTTGAAAATGAAAGGATGGAAAAAAATATACCCTGCAAATAGTAATCAAAAGAGAGTTGGAGTAGCTGTACTAATATCAGATAAAATAGATTTTAAGTCAAAAACAGTTAAGAGGGACAAAGACAGTGGTTATAGCCTGATAAAGGGGTCATATTCAACAAGACATAACAATTATAAATATATATACACCTCACAGCAGAGCCCCACCACATAAGAAGCAAATACTGGCAGATTTGAAGGAAGAAATTGATGGTTCCACATTAATAGCAGGAGTCTTTAATATACCATTTTCAGTAATAGAACAGCTAGACAATGAGGAAATAGATACAAGACTTGAATAATCCTCTAAACCAGTTAGACCTAGCAAAGATGTGGAACACTGCCCAACAACAGAATATACACATTCTTCCTGAGTGCACACAGATGATTCTCGAGGATAGACCATATCTTAGGTCACTAAACAAGTCTTAATAAATTAAAAAATATTGAAATCATACAATGTATCTTCTCTAACCACAATGGGATGAAGCTAGAAATAACGGGGGGAAACGGAAAAGTCACAAATATATGGAAATTAAACAACATAGTCTTAAACAACCAATGGGTTAAAGGGGAAATCACAAATGATGTTAGGAAATACCTTGAGGCAAATAAAAATGAAAATGCAACATACCAAAATTTATGGGATTCAGCGAAGGCAGTGCTGAGAGAGAAATATATAGTTCTAAATGCTTACATTAAAAAAGATTTCAAATCAGAAATGTAACCTCAAACTGAAACTAGAAAAAGAACACTAAAACCCAAAGTGAGCAGAAGGAAAGAAGTCACAAAGATCAAAGTGGAGACAAATGATACACAGAATTAAACGAACAAAAACAATAGAATCAACAAAACCAGAAGTTGGTTCTTGGGAAAGACCAATAAAATTGCAAACCTTTAGCAAGACTGATGAAGAAAAAACAAGAGGACACCAATAATTAAAAACAGAAATGAAAAGGGGGCCATTACTACTGACCCCATAGAAATAAAAAGAACTATAAGAGGATAGTATGAAGAAAAGTACACAAACTACATAACCTAGATGAAATAGACAAATTCTTAGAAACATACAAACTCAAGAAGAAATGGAAAATCTCAACAAACCAATAAGTAGTAAAGAGATTGAATCAATAACCAAAAAGCCTCCTAACAAAGAAAAGCCCAGGACCATCTGGCATCACAGGAGAATTTTAACAAACTTTCCAAGAAAAATTAACACCGAACCTGCTGAACCTCTTCCAAAAATTTGAAGAGGGAACAATCTCTAATTCATTCTATGAGGCCAAGATCACCCTCATACTAAAGCCAGATAAAGATACCACAAGAAAAAAAAAACTACAGACAGTATCTTTTATGAATGTAGATGTAAAAATCCTCAACAAAATATTAGCAAACCAAATCCAAGAGCACATTAAAAGAATTATACATCATGATAAAGTGGGATTTATCCCATGTATGCAAGGGTGGCGCAACATAAGAAAACCAAGTAATGTAATACATCACAACGGAATGAAGGGGAAAAGAAACAACAACCATGATCATCTCAATTTACACAGAAAAGGCATTTGACAAAATCTAATACCTTTTGTTAAAAACACTTAGGAATACAGAAAGTTCCTCAATGTGATAAAGGGCTTATATGAACAATCCACAGCTAACATTTAATGGTGAAAGACTGCAAGTTTCCCCGTAAGATCAGGGACAAGACAGTTTCTGGCAGTTCCTCAGAAAGTTAAGTGTAGAATTACTGTATGACCTGGCAGTCCACTTATAGGTATATACCCCAAAAAGTGAAAGCAGGGACTCAGATATTTGCCCACTGTCACCACTGTTACTTAACATTGTACTGACAGTTCTAGCCAGAGTGATTAGGTATGAAAGAGAAATAAAAGACATCCAAATTGGAAAGGAAGAAGTAAAACTTCCTCTGTTTGCAGATGACACGATCCTATATCCAGAAAGTGATGAAAAATGCACAACAAAGCTTCTGGAGCTAATAAATGAATTCAGCAAAGTGGCAGGGTACAAGATCAGCACCCCAAAAGCAGTTTTTCTATAGACTAGTAATGAACAATCAGAAGAAGAAATCAAGAAAATTCCATTTACAGTAGCAACTAAAATAATAAAATATGTAGGAATCAACCTAACCAAGGATGTAGAGGGCTTAAACATAGAATACTACGAAATACTGGCAAAAGAAATATACAGACGGACCTAAATAAATGGGAAGACATTCTATGTTCATGGATTGGAAGACTTAATGTTGTTAAGATACCCATTCTACCCAAAATGACGTACAGATTCAATGCAGTCCCAATCAAAATTCCAACAACTTTCCTTGCAGAAATGTAAAAGTCAATCATCAAACTTACTTGGAAGGGTAAAGGGCCCTGAATAGCCAAAGACATCTTGAAAAAGCATGAAGTTGGAGGACTCACACTTCCCGATCTTAAAAACTTATTACAAAGCCTCGGTAATCCAAACAGCATGGTACTGGCACAGGGACAGACATATAGACTAATGGAATCAAATCAGGGGCTCAAAAGTCAACCCTCACATTTATGGCCAACTGATTTTTGACAAGGTGGCCAAGACCAATCAATTGGGAAGGAAGAGTCTTTTCAACAAATGGTGCTGAGGAAACTGGATCTCCTTTTGCAAAAGAATGAAAGTGGACGCTACCCCCTCCCCACCTAATACCATATACAACAATCAATTCAAATTGGGTCAAAGACCTAAATCATCAGAGCCAGAACTATCAAACTCCTAGAAGAAAATGTAGGGAAGCATCTTCAGGACCTCTGTTTCTGTCTTTACACCCAAAGCACAAGCAACAAAATTAAAAATAGATTAAAGGCACCTCATCAAAATTAAAAACTTTCGTGCATCAAAAGACTTTATCATGAAAGTAAAATGATAACCTACACAATGGGAGAAATATTTGGAAACCACATATCTGATAAGGGTTTTAATATACAGAATAAAGAAATCCTTCAAGAACAAAAAGACAAAACCAATTTAAAAGTGGGCAAAAGACTCGAACAGACATTTATCCAAAGAAGATATACAAATGGCCAAAAAGCACCTGAAAAGATCCTTCGCATCATTTAGCCATAAGGAAAATGCAAATCAGAACCACAATGAGATAACCATTTCACACCCACTGGAATGGCGACTATTAAAAAAAAAATTACAAGTGTTGGAGAGGATGTGGAGAAATAGCAACACTCATTCATTGCTGGTAGGAATGTAAAATGGCAGAAGACATTTTGGCAGTTCCTCAGAAAGTTAAGTATAGAATTAACCATATGACCTGGCAGTCCACTTATAGGTATATACCCCAAAAAGTGAAAGCAGGGACTCAGATATCTGCACATCAGTGTTCAAAGTGGCATTATTCACAATTTCTAGAAGTGGAAGCAACCCAAGTGCCTATCAACTGATGAATGGATGAACAAAATGTGGTACATACACATAATGGAATATTATTCAGCTATAAAAAGGAATGAAGTTCTGATAAGATACCATGTTGAATGGAATAAGCCAGACATAAAAGGACAAATATTGAGCTCACCAATACAAAATAGTAACGATAAGCAAATGCATAGAGTCAGAATATAGAATATAGATTACCAGGGGAAGGGGTAGGGATAGGGAATAAAGAGTTTAGGCTTAAAATGTAGAGTTTCTATTTGGGATGATGGAAAAGTTTTGGATTACCAAAATTGGTGTGATGGTTGCACAATATTGTGAGCATAACATCAATGAATCATATTTGAATGTGGTTACAAGGGGAAATTTTAGTTTGTATATATGTTACTAGAATAAAAATAAAATAATCCATGGAGCTGTGCATCACAAACTGTGAACCCTAAGGTAAACCGTGGACTATAGTTAATAGTACAACTATAAAAATAGGCTTTCATCAGTTGTAATAAATGTACCACACTAATGCCAGACGTTAATAATAGGGTGGTATATGGGAACTCTGTTTTGTGCATGATTTTCTGCAAACCCACAACTTCTAAACAAACACAAAAAACACAATGTCAGTGTTGGAAAGCTTTTCTTTCAAAACAATGTTGGAAAGCTTTTCTTTCTGAACAACATTGGGTACAGTTTAGAATCCAATGCAGAATTTTGGCTTTCAGGCTGGCTCCTTTTGCTGCTCAGCAAGATGCAGGGTGTCCTCTTCCGTCTTCTTTGACTGTAGCTAATAGTTAACAATCTCTGCAATACCAGGAGGCAGGGCTGAGGCCTTCAGTCTGCCAAACACCCACAAAGCTCTAACTTGTCTCTCTGCCTGCCTTCATTGCCTGCCCCTGAGGTCGTGGTTGCCACCCTCTGCACTTCCAGGACCCATTGTCAGAGAAGGGTAAAACCTGAATGCATTTCCTGGGCATGCACTTGTCTGCCGCAGGTGGTAGCATCAGCACCCAGCAGGGGCTCTGGCACCGGGGAAAGGAAGTGGCATAGGCTGGGCAGCAGGTCTGTCTGAGGAGTAAGACCCAAGAAAGCACAAGAGCCTGGTGAACCATGGACACAGTGCCCCCAAAACCACAGGGGCTGATTTAATCAGATCATGAAAACGGTATTCTTTGTTAAAAAGGCAGCCACTGAAAAGACCACACATGAAAAAACGTGTAAACATGGCAGCTGCTTGCTTACAACTCACACTTCTTGGTTGGGTATTGACGCACCCCCAGGAGTGGGGGTACAGGGGCCTCCCCTCACTTCCACAGTTGGACAGAGAAGTAGAGAATGGGGTAGAGTACAAGAAAACAGAAGATCTGGCTTGTGCACAGCGCGTGGAAGAATAAAATCAGATTCTGTCTTCTAGTTCTCCCAGAAGAAAGGTCTTAGATGTTAGGGAAGATGGAGAATGCATTTGTGTTGTCAGCTGGGAGGCAGAGGAATCAGATGCTTTGGAGTTATAACACCATTAACAGGAGGCCAACCAGAGCCTAATCTTATGTTCTGAGAAAGATGAAGAGCCACAGAACCTGCCTCCCTCACACGCTCAAGCCCCAGCCTCGATAATTAAAGGGCAGCTGGAGGGGGAATCCTGTTCATCTCAACGTGGGACCCAACGTGGGGGAAACAACCTTGCCCAGTTCCGCTGCCCCCAGTCAACCTCAAATCTCCCAAATGCCTTTCCTCCCAGTCTCAGCTCTGCTCCGTGAGCACCCGAAGGCTCCATGAGTACTGACTTCTGAGGATAAGTAAAGCCCCTGCTTCCTCGAACTCAGCCGAACAGTATCCTTGTTGGCCAATGGCGGGCACTGGCTCTTTCTGTGAGGGAAGGGAGGCCAATTGGAACGTGGCTCTGGTCATTTTCAGGTGAGGTGAGGTGGGGAAGGAAGCACACACCTCTACTCCTGTAGTTGGAGCACAGTGCACCAGAGTGAACACAGCCCTCTTTCGTAGTGTAACAACACCCACGAGGGCTCTGTACATGTTGTAAACAAAACATATCACTGATCCTAAACTCTCTGAGCCAACTGGTGAAGATGAAGATGTGACTTAGCAAGCAGGGTGATTCTGAAGTTGTAGTAGCAGAGTCTTCTAAGGGGCTTGGGCAGTAGCAGGAACAATACCTTCAAGTGGTTGAAACCATGCCACAGCCCCAAGATTAAACGGAGAACAAAGGAATCAAGGCTTCTTCACTGGACACCTCCCTTGGGGCTTGGTGGGGCCCAGACCTTAGAGTGGAAAGAGGAGTCCCTCCAGGAACAGACCATTTTCAGGCTTCCACACTTTTCCCCTGGGGCAGGGCTCAGCCTGTTTTCAACGCTGCTGATACCGCCCTGGGATTTCCCTATGCCCAGCTCTTTCTCACGGATGAAAGGTGCCTCCACAGGCTCCAGTTCCTCCCAGGCGTTACTGATTAGAATCTAGAGAAGCCACTGGAGGGAGGTGCCTGGGTCCCTGCATTGCCGGAAGGGCTTGTGGCATCCTCAAAGCACCACATCCGAGACTCCTAAGGAGGCAGTGTCCTGATCAAGCATCATCCCCCTGCCCTTGTAGATGGGGCAGGCCCCACTTCTGCCAGGACCCAGGGCTGTGCGGGCTGCTCGGATCTCAGATCAAGAAGTACGGAGAGCCAAGGATGCCTGGTCTCGGCTCCCCCAGGTGGAAGGCTGCAACAGAATGCACCTCTTTCCAGGGAGATACTAGCTCTCGGGATGCCACCCCTTCCCTATTCCCTCTTTCAGCTACAGAATCCCAAGGACATGGCCTCCCAGCCCAGGCCCCTTAGGTCCTTCAGAGAAAAGAAGTGAAGTCAAAAACATGATTTTTTTTTTCAGGTTGCAAGTAACAGGTCGGTGGAGTGACACCCCGTTCTTCCCCTCCCCCTCTAACCGCTGGTGTTGATAGGTGGGGGTGCTGGGGCAGAAGCCCAGCAGCATCTCAGCCCCAGGGGCCTCACTGCCTGCTGTTGTTGTCAGACAGCTGGCTGGGGGTCCGCGCCTCGCCCAGGGAGGTTGTGCCCTCGAAGCGCTGGGAAGCAATTGCTGCCTGGTGGGACATGCTCTTGCGTACGATGTCACCCTTCCGCCACAAGACCACTTCCTGCAGGAGGGGGGATGAGGGGTGGGCAACACGGCACCATGAGAGGGAGCACGGGAAAGGTTTCCCAGACTCCCCACTTCCTCCTGGGGAATCCTGGGCAAAAACCTCCTCTGCTTCTCTCCTGCCAAAGACAGCAGCCTCCCAACCCTCACTGCCATAAGGGCTCCTGCCACCATGGGTAGGAAGGATGCCTGGCTGCAGAGATCAGGCCTGAGAAAGCAGACCTCTGCTCCAGCTGTGGGGTCACCTCTTGGTGAGACAACCAGCGGCATGAAGCCTGAGCCCCTTTCTCTGTACCCTCCACCTAGTGGGTCTGCAGGAGTGATACCTGCCCATCTTGTCTCAGGCACCATGAGGACCGGACGGGGTGTCCTGGGCCTCACCTGCTGTTTGAAGTAGCGCCGCTCCTCCTCGTCGATCAGCACCAGGTTGAGGTAATAGCGCACCGAGAACTTCTTGTTGATGTCCCGCATGGTGGGCGTCAGCTCATAACCCGCTAGGAAGAGCCGGATCGGGATGGACTCTCCTGTGAGGGGCAAGCAGGGAATGAGGGCTGGGGCGAAAATGTGGCCCCTTCTGCCACGCCGCTCTGTAACCCCCGCAGTGAGCGGGGCTCAGGCCCTAAGGAGGGGGCGGCCGACCTTTGCTGACCAGGGGTGTGCTGCTGACACAGAGCCTGACCCCAGGCTCCCTGCCTCAGGACGTCCTCAGCATTCTGGCATAGGGGACAGCAAGCAGCAGGAGCATGAACAGCATGGGCATGTGGCTGTGAAGCATTTTCTTTTTGATCACACATGATGTGCTTTGTTGCTAGGTTTTCAAGAGGCAATTGGGAAACCCCAGGTAACTCACCATGTCCCCAGCAAGCCTGATGGCACCTCCCTCCATCCTTAATCAGTATATTCCCCACCCAAATACATGCCCACTCTAATATGGGTTGGCAGGGAGGTGCTGTGGTCTGGAAAGAAGAAAACCCTCATTTCCTCCAGGAACCAGCTGTCTGACTTTGAAGTAAGTCTGTTCCTTTCTCAGGACCTTTATTTTCTCATTTGGAAAATTATGGAATCAGACTGCATATTACTTTTGGTGCCTTCCAGCTCTAACACTGTGTCTTTTGGGGTATAAGTGGAACAAAATTAGGGCGGTAATTCCACTGGGAAAGGCCAAATCTATCATGTAGTCTAAAGCTAAATATAAATGGTTTTTAATTATCTGCTGTTTCATATTGTTTCTCTCGGTGCCCTGTTTCATTTGTACTGGAAAAACGGCAGTTGGCTGTATTTGCACCACTGGCGGAAAATATGGGACATCTGAGAGCACCAAGAACGTTTGCTCCAAGGCCCCATGGGTCTGGCATGGTAGCACCCACGGATCTGCTGCCACGTCCCCCGTGTCACAGGATGCAAAATCTATGCCACTCCTCCTTCCCCAAGGAAGAGACTGTGGGGACAAACTGAATAAACCCCAGAAACACCAAAGCGGTTTGAAATCTATTGCTGCAGACCCAGTGGGAACATAAATGATTGCTACTCCCAAATAACCACATGGGTTTTTCAAATAACTGATTGTAGCTCCACTCCACCAGGTAGAACGTTAGCTCCATTAGGGGAGGTGACCATCTCCATTGAATTCCCAGAGCCACCTCCAGGACCTGGCAGTGTCAGCCAGAATAATCTCGGAGGCTCAATAGTGCTTGGTGAATGAAACCGGTGATGAGCCATTTCACCAGAGCTAGGTGCAACAAAAATGAGTATCATACATTCCTCTCTTGCTCCCAAGTGGCAAGAATGTCAAAAGGAAAAAAGAGAAAAATGTTCAAACTGTATCTGCTAAAGTACTTTTCAAACAATTTACTTTTGAGCAGGCATAACTCGTGGAAAGAAATCCTGAACAGAAGCACAGTATATAAACGAGGTCCAAGTAGAGCTGTGCTGGGTGAAGATGGCATAGGGGACCCTGAAGCTCCAAACACTCAGCCCTCCTTCGTGAGATCCACGGTGTCCAATTTAGAGATGAGGAATTTATAGGTTAATAAGTAGATCTTACTTTAAAATAAAATCCCCTAAGCCCCTCCATCATTCTGGGATGGGCCTAGAGGAAAAGCAGGGGGCTGAGAGCTGTAGGGGTCCCGGGAGCTCACCTCTCACAGGTGCCCCATCCATGATCTCATACTTGGCTATGGTGTCGTTCTCGTGGTAGACATTGGGGCCTGTCCCTGTCGTTTCCCGCTTGATGATATCTATCTCCATGTGTTTTATTTTGATTCTCACCAGCAGGAAGTATATCTTCCCTACGATGACATCTTTCAAGTGGTATCTGGGGAGGAGAAAGTTAAGGAAATGAGACGTTTGTCCAGCAGATGGCCCTCTGCACTTTTACATACCTTTCTTGGTTTCAGTCGAGTAAGTTGCCATGTGTGGTGGTGTTGCAGAATGATTTCCTAATATATTCTTTACTTGAACCCAATTAACTGCTGTCCCTCAGCATTCCATATCCCACTCAAAGGCAGCTTTTCCTAAATGTTACTTTGCTCGATCATGTTTGCTCATCTGATCTTAGTATGTTTTCTCCCTTTTAGGCCTTTTGTGTTTGTGTGCTTTTTGAGACATTCTTGGGCACTGACAGACCAGTCCACAAGCACAGGGGCCAGGTTTCTCCCTCCCTCTCCAGTCTCCAGGTAATACCTCTCAGGAACTAGGCGCAGGTGGCTAACAGCAAACAGTGTCTACCTGCCTTGCCCCAACAGACGGACTGGCAGGGGCAGCAGAGAAAGGAGAATGAACCACTTTCCATCAGTGCCTGCCCCCAGCCTCCGCTCAGTGGTGCCGCTGCTCTGTGAGCTGTTAGGAACCCAGCCACGCTGCAGAAGACTTGCTGCTCCCCAAACTTTTACCCCTGCGCTGGTAGCCTGCACGTGCACAGCCCTGTATGACACATGGTAAGGGGACAGCAAAGTCTTTCATCCTGGAACTCAGGCCTGTGGGGCATGAATGTTGGCAGGAACGTTAGAATTCAACCTCCTTCCAGCGCAGGTGAAGAAAGGGAAGCTCAAAGAGGATGAATACACAAACCAGGATTTGGGTAGGGGGAAGAGACAAGATGTGAACTAGGCTCCTAATTCTCAGGCCTGTGTTCTTCCTACTACTACATATTACCCCTCTGCTTACCACCTAATCAGGAAGGCTGTAGACAACTCTAAGGAGATCCCTAAAGAATACTTACAAAAGCAACATATGGGCCACTTGTGCATGTCAGAAGGAATGCTGGAGATCTTAGGTTCTAGGGGTTTTCATACCTTTATAAATCAACCACTCCTTTATTCTGAATAAAGCCTTATGCAGAAGCATACATACCAAAGATGGATAAAAGAGCTGTTCTGGTCTGAAGGGCGGGTGGGGGCCCGGGGCCCTGCCCCTGGCGTTCCCTTCCCGCCACCCTTTCCATGGCATCATATGTGCCTGAAGCCCACTGGCTTACTGGAAGCCCCTCATTTTTCAGATGAGAAATCCTAGGCACAAACATGCTTAGTTCCTGCTGTCCTTAACCCAGTCTCCTGGTGTCAGTAGAGGCCTGGCTCCCAGTTGTGGTCTGTTCCATTCCACTGTGCAAGACATACACTTTCACACAGCACTGGTTCCCTGAGGTCAAGGCAGGGTTTAGGGAGCAGCACTGGGTTTGCAGAATGGACTTCACATTACACACAGACCTTTAGAGGGGCTCTTATATACCAAATTATAAGCTTACTGTGAGCTCTTGCAAGGAGGCACTGCATGTGGGCTGGTGCCAAATCCCCAGGTGGACAGGCGTTGAAGGACCACCCAGAGCCCAGATTCTTTGAGGATAAAAGGGTAGGAAGCCTGTTCACTTACACATCCCATTGCCAGGCCTGGGCCGACCTACCTCCCAGCCCATCACACAGCTCCATCGTGGGGGCAGGTCAAAGAGATGAAGCCCCAGAGGGGTACTCTGGGTTGCAGTGGTCAGTGGGCATCAGATTGGAAGGCAGGGGGAAAATACGCCTTTCCTTCACCCCTCTTCTAGGTACCAGGTATGTACCAAGCTTTAAAAAAAACCTGTTCCCATCCCCTTCAAAGGGGAACCCTGCGGCTCAGCTCCCATTGCACCGAGCCTCTGGAGGTCGTGGTGTCCAAGGGCAGCAGCACAGTGCGAACCCTTGTTGGACATTTTATGATAGGTTTTAGCTCTTGGTGAGCTGAATGAAAACTTTCAAACATTTTCAGGAATGTGTTACATTCATAAGAAAGATGCTTGTGGTCCACTTTTGACTGTCAGTGCATTTTGCGATAATACAAGCAGTTAAAGAAGAGTTTGAACATTCTAACAGTAAACAATTTAAAACATACATGGCTTCTCAGCTTGCCATAAAAAATGCATCAGATATTCTTTGCTACAAGCCATTTTATTTCAGGAGGGAGCAACCAAAAAAGTCTGGTTTTGTCACTTGAATTTCTAAAGAGGGGAGTGGTATTCTGACATTATCATCATTAGTAGAAGAAATAAGTGTGCCTAGAATCCAAAACAAACAAGGTCCAGTTTGTTTAGCTTGATTTTGAAAGACATCACAGGATGTTTCATTTATATCTACCTTCTTATTTAGTACAGTTTCAGTAACATGAAGTTTTATTTCCTGGCAATCCCATTTTAGCCAGCCCAGTACACATATCCGCTGTTATATTTCTGGGGTCTCTCCCCTCACGGCAGGTCACCATGATGAGCTGCATTGTGGGGCTCCCTTACTTGGCACTCGGATCAAGTCCTACCTTAACCTCCCTATTCCACAACCATGGGGCCCAGGACACTTACTTGGATTTATTGTACTCAAACTCAATGTGCAGACAGTCCTCGATGCCCACCTCCATCTTGATGGACGAGTTCAGCTCCGGGTATGTACTGAGTGTGTGGACTACAATGTCCATCTCTTTGACGACGTCGTTGAGGCGGCGGCTGATGGTGGCTCGAAGGAAATACCTGTACGAGGTGGTCGCAGCGTGAATGGACACTCTCATGTCCAGATGCTGGCCAGAGATGGCAGAGACTCGCGCGGCCCAGAGAACCCCTTCCCTCCCTGACAGTTCACTGCTATGGGCCCTTCTCTCGGAAAAAATGCTGCATGCACTTACGCAAAGAACTGTGCGGTCACCATTCCAGGGAGTTCAAAGACTCCCTCCATATTCCTTCTTGAATCTATGACCCGGGGTTAAGAATTCTGCCCTGAGTCAAAGTGATTTCTCTCCTCTGACTTCTCTATTCTTCAGCCTTTTGTGGTGCCAACACTATTTAACTTGTGCTGGTTACAGACTTCATCTCTTCTACTAGCTCCTAGCTCTGAGTTCAGGGATCTGTCTCCTACTCATCCTTGTGTATCCATTCATTTAAGTTATTCTGTCCACAAGCCTTTTTTAAGTCACTCACACTTTAAAGAGAACAGGATGGAGAAACAAAGTCCGCTATTCATTGAACAAACATTTCCTGAGCCAAGGACTGTGCTAGATATAGGATGAACAAAATACAGACTCACAGGATGTTCACAGTCCACTGGGGGTGATGGGCATATAAACAGAAAACATAGCAGAAAAGTGCATTCCAGGCAAAGCAAACGTGTATATAAAGCATCAGAGGGGTGAAAGGACCTGGTTTGTGCGAATAACAATGAAGAGTCTCTGGCTGAGACTTGGATGCTTGGGTAAGGTTTACTGCAGAAGGGGACAAGCAGGAAAGAAAACAGAGAGACACAGCCGCTGCAGGGCTGCAGCCGAGCCTGGCCTGTGTGACTACATTCCCACGATGCCTTCCCCAGCATCTCTTGACTTAGCTAGGTCCCCTTGACTTAGCTCCACGCTAACGTCCAACCATGGAGAACACACCCCTTTAGTGATTTTTTCATCTAAATACAACTTGGATAATCCCTACCACCTGTCAAGCATTACTGGAGGAAGTTATTAAAAAATGCTAACTGGGATCAACTCCACATTTAGGCTACCACCGTCTGTGTGGCGCTGGCTGCTCCTTGGCAACCCTTTCATTCCTCTCAGTAACTTCCCCGTCACGTTCCCCAAGACATTTGTTCCCATCCCTCTTCTAACTGCTCAGGCTCCCAGGCTTCCCCTCCCATTCCCCTCTACCAAGGAGACATCAAGATGATGATAATCTCCTTTCTCTGCCTCACGCTGTTTCTTACTTAGGGCTGCATCCTCAAGCAGCGTGTCCTCCTCTGTTTCTCAACACCTTTTCTTCTCCTCCACCCAGCACACGGATTCTCAGCCTGGAGGACATGAGAATCACTTGGGGGGCTCTGAGAAACCCTGGTTCCCAGGCCCCCCTGCGAGCTGATGGTTCTGGAGAAGGCTCAGGCATCTACATTTTTTAACTTGTGGGAGCCTCGGTTGAGAACCACTGTTCTGGCACCTTGATCCTTCAATCCCTCTAATCTTCTCAACATATTCAATCTCTCTCTAGCTAAAGGCTTCTTCCTTTGAGCTTACACAAGTCCCAAACCCATCGATACCCAAAAATGATCTCCAGGCCTGCTGCCCTCCTGACCTGACCTGCCTCAGGCACAGCTGTCACAAGAGAGGCCCTGGGCCCTCCTCCCCATCCACTGCTCTGGACCCCTTGCTTCTGCCCCCACCACCCAACAAACTGCTCTCCAAAAGGTAACACATGGCCTCTCGCTGCCAAATCCAGTGGTTTTGTTCTGCATTAGGAACGTAAAGCACGTCCTCTTCCTTCCCAGTGAGTGCTTGCCCAGGAGGCATCGCCCTTGACTCTTCTCATCCTCCTCCTTCTGTCCTCTACAGTCCGAGCCCCCCAGCCCTGCTCTCTCCTCCCCTCCCCGGATCTTCTTGAAAAACCTCTGTCATGGCCCTGAACAGGTGTGCCCAGTGGAGCCCTCTGAAGTTTCCCCTCTGTCCTGCACTCCAAGCTTGCGTTTCCAGTTGTCCGGTGAATTTTTCCACCTCTGTATTCTGCCAGCGCTTCAAACTCATCTCTAGAATTAGGTGACTCTCCTACCTGCTAGCCCTGAGCCCTCACCTCCTCTGTGGTGTCCCTGGTGAATTCTGTGGACAACCGTTCCACCTTGCCTTCTGCCTGCTCCCATCGCACCCACCAATGTAAAACTCCTGGGGCCTTGGAGAAGCCTGCTCGCTGTTCTGTCTCCACACACTTCCCATATCCACCAAATGCTACACACTGACACACAATCAATCTTACTAGAGAGCCACTCCCCTGCCTAAAAGCAAAAAAAAACAACAACAAAAAACTCATGTCTTCCTTCTACCTGGGAAGTATGATATAAGCTCTTAATCTGGAATTCATATCCTCTACAAGCTGTACTGAACCAATTTTCCTTTCTTCGCCTCCTCGCTTTCTCAACACGAATCCTGTAGTCTTCATCTAATTTGGGCTGCAGTGCCTTTCCTTCCAACATAAAAACACTTAAGACAAAACTAGTGCAAAAACCAAAATTAAATAATAATAAATCCCACTGCAAGCTCACTGTTGCTGCCTTCTCTGAATTCACTTTTGAAACACTACCTTTGGTGGGTGTGCCGGTTTGAATGTATTGTGTCCCCCAAATACCATTATCTTTGTAGTTTTGTGGGGCAGAAGTTTTGATGCTGGTTAGATTTGCTTGGAATGTGACCCACCCAGCTGTGGGAGATGATTCTGGTGAGATGTTTCCATGGAGGCGTGGCCCCGCCCATTCAGGGTGGGCCTTGATCGGTAGAGCTATATAAATGAGCTGACTCAAAGAGAAGAAAACTGAGTGCAGTTGGGAGTGATGTTTTGAAGAGGAGCAAGCTTGCTAGAGAGGAATGTCCTGGGAGAAAGCCGTTTTGAGGCCGGAGCTTTGGAGCAGACGCCAGCTGCCTTCCTAGCTAACAGAGGTTTTCCGGACGCCGTTGGCCATCTTCCAGTGAAGGTACCCGATTGCTGAGGTGTTACCTTGGACGCTTTGTGGCCTTAAGACTGTAACTGTGTAGTGAAATAAACCCCTGTTTTATAAAAGCCTATCCATCTCTGGTGTTTTGCATTCTGCAGCATTAGCAAACTAAGACAGTGGGGAACATGCCAGCCGTGAGGCCTCCCTGCAAAGATGTAAAAAGAAGAGTCCACAAAATCTCTTCTGATGGAAGAGGGAAGCCAGGGAGACAAAAGGGGAGGGAACGGGGTGCAGTCCCCAGGCTGTCCTAAGCCCAGGCCTCCCGGTGCTCAGATGAGCTGCTCTCAGGAGACCAGGTGCTCCGCGGGCGGCAGGGAGCCTGCTTCAGCCCAGGACACCGCATGGTCTTGGTGCAGACCTCAGAGTTCAGCTGCTCTGAGGAGTCAGACCCAAGCCTCAGAGTTTTCAGGCCTGGAGCAATAAATAATCACATCTATTTACAACATGTTTACTAATTTTCAGAGAACTTGTCGTGCCGTGTGGCATTTTCCCATCATCTCCGAGAGATGGAGGGGACAAGTCTAGAATTAGGATCCAAATCTGTTGCCTGTTTCTCAAGGAGGACGCTGAGTTACAGAGCACATGAAACCTGCTCAAGACCACACTGCCGGGCTGTGTGCGTGGCAGGCTGAACCGGGCATGGGATCCCCCAGCGCCCAGCTATGCTGTGCCCGGGCCGGCTCGGCAAGAAGCACACGAACCGGCTGTCACACATACGGTTATTAATGTAAACTTAATTAAATAAATGATATTTAAAATGAGGGTAACACTCAAAACTCATCACTTCCTAATTGCTTTGCCACATTTTAGGATTTTAGGCTCTGATGAGTATTTACATCTGGGGATTCTGACTCTGCCTTCAGGGTACTTTGAAACAGGTCGTGCAGGGAATATTTACACTATGGAAATTGACAAATGCAGCAAACCAGGGCTTTTTCCTCCCTGAGAGCCAGAAGCTAAACATCTACCAGCAGACCACTGGGCTCAACCACCTGCTGCACCAGCACCCAAACAAAGACCCTCTCGCCATGAAGACCCCCGTGGGTCCTCCCACAACATGGGCAGGTCCTAGGGGGCAGGGCGGGGGTGGGCACAGCTTACCGTAGCTTCACGTTCTGCCCCGTGTAGGACTCATACGGCTTCTCCACGTGGGTGAACTCAAAGTCAAAGGCCTGCGACTGGCTGATCTCTCCAGGCCGTGCCAAGTCCTTCACCAGGGACACAAACTCATGGTGGTTCCCACGGTCGTAGTAGAGTTCTGGAGAGAGAGAGAGAGAGAGAGAGAGAGAGAGAGAGAGAGAGAGAGAGAGAGAGCACCGCCCTCCTCCGTCACACCCTGACCTGCGCACAGGGTCAGCGAGGGTCTTTCCACTCTTTCCACTCTCCACCCGCTGACGGAAGGGACTTCCCCCAGAACAGACCTCTTCCCGCCTTGACTTTGGACTCCCTTTCTTTTCCTAACCCTTACCCCCCAACACACACACATGCTCTTCTCCCCATATGGTGGTCTCTGTACCACCCTCCTTTCCAAACACTGCCATGTTATGTGCTGAAATCCTGTAGCATAGAAAGAACCCCACAAACTCCTGCTCTGGGACAGGAGAACAGCACTTGAGTAAGGGATGTGTCGGGGGACCAATATCAAAAACACCGCCGCTATTTTATTTAACAACTCTGACTTTCAGAAGTGTATTTGTTGTTACTTGATCATGTCATCTTACAAGAACTGAGATGCTCAGCCAGGGCCTTATTACCCCATTTCACAGGTGAAGGATGTGAGGCACACAGCTGAGACTGGAGCAGATTCCCCCCAGGAAGACCCACTCTTGAGACCTAGTCTAACAGGGATTACAACGCACCCCACTTCATAAAAGTTTTGCAAGGATTAAAGGCAGTAAGACTCAGAACCCATATTAACTGCCAGCATTCAGATGCAGTGGCTAATCTGACATAACAGTTTTAAGGTTACTCCCTCCCTCTAAATCAGTGTATCTCAGACAGCAGCTGCTGGGGGGGGGGGACGTGGAGGGCTTGTTAAACCCCAGCTTGCTCCCTTGGTGTTTTCTGATTCAGTGGGTCTGGGGTGGGGCCCCAGGATTTGCATTTCTAATAAGGCTCCCAGGGGATGTTGAGGCTGCTGGTTCCTGGACCACACTTTGAGAAGCACTGCTCTAAATTACTGCTCTTCTGGAAATGGTTCTGGTATTTCTGTATTCTAAGTTCATGCCACCCATTTGTCCAGTATTTCAGGCTTGTTTGCATTCTGCTATTTAAGTATGCGCTTCACTAATACATTTGGCCTTCCTTTCCCATTTTGGACTGCTCAGCCTATACCTCCAGCTTCTTGGATGCACCCTGAACCCTGGGCACTGCACCGGGTTCCCACACTGACTGTGACAGCTCAAGCTCCCAAACCCTCAGGCATCTCTGTGTTGAAGCCCTGTGCTCACTGCCCACCTGCAGTGGGGCAAACCACCCAGAACAGGGCAGGCAGGGCGCATGGTGACTTCTGCTACATGCTGCTTGGGGAGAAGGGGACAGGTGTGCAGAGGGGAGTCTCCAGGAAACGGCCCCACTGGTCTGGCTCTCACCCTCTCCAGAGCCCAGGGGGCCATCTCTCTCAGGGGTGACTGGAGCTTTGGGGGCTGTCAGGGAGCAGCATTTGCTCTAGAGCCCACCCTGACAGCACGAGGCCCAGGGAACCAGATCTTTTGCCTCCCCAGAGCCGACTCAGTACTCAGACCTGTTCCCAGGAGGAGCAAGATGGTCCCAAGTGGTGCTTTTCTGGTCTGAGGGCAGAACCAACCCTGAGAGGAAGACATTCTGAAGTAGAGTGGACTCTGTTTCAGGATTTGTCTGCAGGCATGAAGGGAGCAGCAGGGTGGATAACTGAACCCCAAGCCAGCAGGTGATCTTCTGTATGAGTTGACAGCATATTCTGTGGATAGAGCTTGTCACAGACTTTCTCGTGTCATCACACTTTGATCGATCTTGTATCACAGACAATCTACCTTCTCTCCCAAACACTAAGGGGTTTCAGGGGTGGTGGCATTGTGGGCAGTGAGTGAGACCCTGCAAAGCAGCTAGATGAGATGTCAATACCGAACCAGCGGGGTTTCACCCAGGGAAACACGCAGGCCCTACTGTTGGTTTTACACTCCAGGCACTGTGTCCCCAGTAGAAGGGGTAGAAAAGGGCCAGGGCTGGCCACGGTAGGGGCCCCTCCACTTGCTCTGGTTGGCCTCTTGCCACACCAGCCCTTCTCGATGGCACTGATCCGTGGAGCCTGAAGCTGGCCCATGCACCTCACTGGCTTATGGCCATGGCTCCAGGGGAGAGACGGCTGGGTGGGGCCCAATGTCCATGAAACCCCAGGGTCAAGAGAAGGATGGAAAAATACACAAATCTGATCGCAGCCCGCAGGCAACATGAGAGATCAGCACAACAGAGGAGGATCCAAGAGCACCGGGGCTGCCAGCACCGAGGAAGCCTAGCAACGGTGCAAAGCCGCTCCAACGGGCCTGGCAGGGGAAACTGGCTGGCTGGCGGCTGGGGACCTTTGGCAGGCAACATGTTCCCCACATTGTGATAGCATCACATTCTCTCCAGCGCTTTTTCTCCAGGGTGCACACTAGTATCACCTCCTGCCTCAAGCATCCTGGAAGAGTGGCAAGTGTGTGGTCTAAGTGGGGCTGGATTTGGCTTTTTAATTTATGATTTATAAGCCACGTGCAATTCTCTTGCAAACACTGTGGGGCAGAGGGGACAGAAATAGCAGCTATTTGCCAAAAGTTTGGTTTCCTCTCATGTAATTTAAAAATCCAAGGCTGTTCTAGCAAGAGGTTTGTGCCCTAAGGAGACTGTAAACCACCTCATTCCATCCCAAAGACGCTACTCCAAATCATCCCCACTTCTTCCCAGCCACCAGAGCCTCAGAGAAAACAGACATTTCCAAGTAGAAGTAGGGACTAGCCAAGTTTCTCATTAAGGTAATTTCCCTGTCCCTAGCTTTATTCTTAGTCCAACAGGAGGGAATGGCTTTTGTACTCAGGATGTCTTCATGGTTGAATCTTGCCACCAAAGGCTGAGAAGGGCATTTGCCACTTTGGAAGGAAATGGAGCCAGCTCTGCATCACAGGGTCCTCCCATCAAAGACATCCAAGACACAGTGCAGGAGCCAAGACCACATTTAGCCCAGGCTTCTTGCTCAGCAAGGAAGAAGCACAGGCTGGCGAGGGCAAACCCTCCCAAGACCCTCCTCACCCCTCGTCCTAGTTTTCCCAGCTACTGTTTGCTGGCTGGCAACCGAGGTGACATTCCTGCTTGCCCTACGCCACTTGGAGCTCCTGGATCATAGCCAACACACCAGGGCAACTGCGCCTCAGGGCTTTCTCTCAGTGTGCATGTAATTTAGTATTTCAAAGGCTGATGGATTGAAATGCAGATGCCTCCAGAAGCACAGACCTGATTGGTGCTGATGGATTCAGATGCCTCTAGGAGCCTTACCTTTAAAAACTTTTAAAATACCCAGATATTATCTATGTGGCTTTGAAGTAAGTGCCCTGTCTGCTCTCCACTTGAGTTTGACCTTCTTGTTTATTTAACCTCATCTGCCTCCATGGCGGCCCAGCTCGGGTTCACGTCCTCTATTAACATTCCCTGGGTGATCCCAGTTGAAACACGGCCTCTCCTTCCCCTAACTTACACTGCTCCCCTCGGCACCCTGTGCCTTTGTATATTACAGGGCATCTTTCTAAGGATGAGGGCCACCAGCTACAGAAGTGCCCTGGCTTAGACTGCACAGCCCTGGAACAACGTGGGAGACGCCTGGCATCGTAGGGGCATGGACCTGGCCATCAGAGGGGCTGCTGCAGCGGTCCCAGCGGGGCTTACACACCTGCTGAGGACAGAACACATACAGGCTGCGGTAGATGGACAGGACCTTATGCTCTCGGTGGGCTCATCTGAGCAGTGCGAGCAGGATGAGCTGAACCACAGGTCTGACAGTCCCTGTTGTCTTATCAACAGGGAGAGATCAGCTTTAACTCAGCATAAGAAGGTGTGATGGAGATGCTGAAGCAGGGGCACTGCCTTCAGCTTGAAGGTGGCCTTACCCCGGTTCCCCAGAGGAGGGAGCAACTGGGGGAGGAGAAGGGTGGGCACGGCAGCCAGGGAGAGCCCCTGAGTTCTCAGTGGGCCCAGTGAGTCTGCACCAGATCACCAGACTCACTGACTGCGCCTGGTTCACCTATGCTCAGCACCCCCACCACACCCAGCACATGACCCCACCTGGCTCACCCCCTGCCTCCAGTTCACCGCCCTCACCCAGCTCATCTACCACATCCACCTCAACCTAAGGGTAACAAGCAGAACATCTTTAGACTCCCTTTCTTTCATTCAAATAACTGAGGTTTATCTAAGAGGAGGTGAGAGAAATATCCAGAGGACAGTGTCATTAATTTGTAGGCCTGACCAATTTATCCAATTAACAGTATTTACTGGATACCACCCATGTATGAGGCACTGATCGTAATAGGGAAATGGTGATGGAAGGAAGCCAGGCTCTGGGTGCAGTGACAGAGGGAAGATGGCCCCGGGTACAGTGATGGATGGAAGGTGCCCTGGCTTTCTGGCATTCATGATTTAGTGAGGGTGACAGACACGTGTACAAAAATGTCAGAGCCTGGTCTGATCCTACTCTAAAGGATCTCTGACGGCTATGAAATTTGCTGGTCTTTCAAGAATAAGTATAACTTGGGTAGACCATCAGATCTTGCAGAATGATGTCCATATACAAGCAGCAGGTACCCAGACTGTAAAAGGAACACAGCATTTTTAAGACGCCTCACATAGTGAAGGAGAAGGATTAGGGAGAGATGAGGCTGGCAAGGGAGTCGGTGACCAGTTCAGGAAGGCTTTGGATGCTAAGCGTATACATTTTCCCTTTAATCAACAGGGACTCAGTGAGAAGAATTTTTAAAATGGGGCTCCCTTTTGGAAAGTTCCCCTTCCAAAAGATGGGCTGAAGGAACAGGGAAACAAAGGCAGAAAGACCAGTCAGGCAATTAGTACAAACAGAAATAATAACAGTAGAATTGAGAATGGACAGCAAGCGGAGTTTTAAGATATATTACAGTTACAGCAGCCTAAAATTTAGAAGCCAGTGGAAGCAGGAGAGGGAGCAGGAAGAGCCTTAGATGATGCCTAGATTTTGGAGGCTGAATGGACCCAGGTGACTTGAGCTGAAATGGAGAAAACAGGCAGAGAAGCAGAGCTGGGGTTGGCGTGGAGGTAGGGGTTTCTGCTGCAGATGTGTATTTGAGGTACCTGTGGGGTGTCCGGGTATTGATGTCCAGGCATAGCTGGAAACCCAGGTTTGAAATTCATTGAGGGTTTAGGACAGGCCAAAGAAACAGTTTGGGAATTATCAGAATATAGGAAGTCAGTGAAGTCAGGGGCGTAGATGAGATTGCTAAGGAAAGTTATAGAATGAAAAGAGGCCAGCAGCAGAAGTTACACCTCTTCCTGCCTACCTCCAAAACACGGTCTAGGCAGGAGCTTTATTGCGCTATATCTGGGCAGCTGTTAGGAACTGGGCCCAAAGTAATCCAATGCAACAAAAAACCCAAAAAGCTGTTTCTGCACAGGATGCTGCTGGGTGACATTCCTTCCAAATCATTTTCACCTGGTTATCTGCATACCTGGCGCAGGTACTTGGAAGACAACAGGGGGAGGCAGACAAGTAGCTCAGAAGAGGAGACTAACCTGAAGCAAACACAGAAACATTTTGCACAGGTGATGGTGTTTAAAGTTCTAGCCCCTGAAAACTTCTTGATGGATTTTTCTTAACAAGGAAAGAGAAAATGACAATCAATGTCATCTTAACTGCCTTTAACCGAATACCTACATGTGTCAAGGACAGAGCTGCCTGCATATCATCTCTAATCCTCCCAACGCCTTGGCAAAGTTGGTGTCAGGATAAACTGGGGCTTCTATAATTTAAGTAACTCCAGTCTGCTCAACCCCCAAATTATATACCAGACTGTCCCTATAATGAACACACAGATGAGACAAGTATATGTTCATCAGGAGAAAAAAGAAACCATAAAGATTAAAAAGGTTAATTATATAAATCACTTCATTTTTAAGCCAGGCAATTCTCCCTCACTTCATCTTTAGTAAAGTCCATGCTGGAGGGGAGGGGAAGGGTGGGGAGGGGAAAAAAAGAAAGACCCTAACCCAACAGATTATGTGTTAAAAGAAGTATGATCTTCTTGAGTTAAAACGGGAAGCACTGAGGAGGGAGGAAAGTGGCAATATCAACTTTCTAACCCCCATATATCACCTGAACAACCAGACCTCAAAACTTAACGGAAGTTACACCCACTTCTGACCTCCAGGTTGCTTCATGCATAGTCACAGAATGCAATGGAGGAGAAAACCACACAACCACAACCCAGTTTCCACTAGCCTCGCTCTGGTGCCCAGGTCAGCTCACAGAGACCGTCTTGGCTTTGGGACACAAATGCTCCATGCCCTGCTTCCTTGGGGGGATGATGGGGGTATAGAAGAGAAGGAACATGAGATGCTAAAAAACATCACGTCGTGGCCCCCACATAGGCTGGTGCATCTTGACTATCAGACAACATGGGTATTTTAGGTACACAGACTCCTTACATTGTGTAGGTCACATATAACTAGAAAGTTCATTCTGATGCCTTGTCCTTGATCAAGAAGTATATTCTAGAGCCAAATCATGAGAAACACGGTCTGTAGTAGTCTATTACTACTCCCTTGGGTAAGGGGATAATTGAGCGTGAACTATATACTTTAAGCTCGGCAGCTGGATTGCGCTAACGCAACAGCAGGTGTGACTGTCCACATGGCTGAAGCCAGGGCTTTAAGCATAGGGCTGGCACATGCACTCCTTGTTAAGTAAGCATGCCAATCTTATTTTGGGGGGACATAAAGAGTGAACAGTATAAGCCAATGGCTAACAGTTGGTCATAAACCAGGTCACAAATTGAGTTTGTGAAATGAAATACCACTGCCTCTATTTCTTCAATTTGTATAAAGGAATCCTCTCTGGGGGCTTGTAGCATGCTCCACCTTCTCACACGGTGATTTTATTTTTCCACTGAGGCCCGGAGAGGGGCAGGCTTCCCCCAAATCACATGGCCAACCCAGCCTAGAGCAGTCAGCTCCCAGAGTTATCAGTGGAAGAAACCAAAGGTACTGAGGAAACTCAGCAGGGACGATGTCTTGGGATTCAAGGAATTAAGACCAGGCCAAGCAGGTACAGCAGGCAGCCTCCTCATCTACCTTTCACTTAGCCTAAAGAGCCTTTTACACTTTTCCTCCTGGAACAGCTAACTGCATGTTTTCTGAGGTATGGCCATTCTACCTTATGTTTCCCCTCCTGATGAGGCATCATCTGGGAGAGATGGCACAGACACAGACTGAACATGTCTGTCTACACTTTGTTACAGAGTCCAAGAATCCATGCAATAACTTTAAAACTACCTGAAAAAAAAACCATTCTAAGTAGGCAAGGACTTGACTGTCATCTATTATAGTTGGCATTTTAAGTGCTTTGGATTCAACCCATCCACCCAGTGACTCTCTACAAGGAGTGATTTTTATCCTCATTTGGCACTGTCTGGAGACATTTTTGGTGGTGACAACTGGGGGATGCTACTGGCAACTAGAAGGCAGAGGCCAGGAATGCCGCTAAACATCAAAGGACAACAAAGAATTATCAGGCGCCAAACGTCAGCTGTGCTGTTGAGCAGCTCTTCCATCCAGCCCATCTAAGCCAGAAAGCAGAGGGCATGGGACTCATTCTGTAGCCCCTTTCCTGGTACAATGAAAGTTCTCTTGCACTCTGGCTTTAAGGTGACAACAATTAGTATAGGATCAGTCAGTCTTCAGCCTGGTTTCATTTTCTTAAATCCCACAGGCAAAATGCTCCAGGCTGACCTCTGGACTGCATAGCCAGGACAGGAGGCTCCAATCCTGGGCCTCCTCCCCATTCTGCCTCTGTAGAAGGCAGGTCACAAATTCTTTGCTGAAGTGTCAGGATGTGAGAAATAGTGTTTAACAGGTATCCCCAGCAAGGACTTCTCAAAACACTGACATGCAATGTGTGGTATAGGGCATGGATTCCCAGAATTTACAGTGAATCTGCTCCTGACCAATTTATTTCAGAAGTACCTGAGGCTTCGAATAATTACAAGACTCCAAAGAGTCTCAGAACTGAGACCACCCAGTCCTGACTGGCAGCTCCCAAAATCTCTGTGGTTACTGTTTTTCCTCTCTGATTCCAATGATTAATAATCGTGCTTGAAGACTATAGAGCACCAAGAAATTTTTATCAACTAATTGTGGCTTTAGGCCCATCATTTCTTTGTCTTTAAGGAAAAAAATTAGTGTACTGGAAACTTGAATTCTAATAAAGAAATCAAAAAACACAGGCTAGGTGGGCAGTAAGGCTGTGGCTGAAGATAAGTCTTCTCAAACGTGGATAAAGTAGGCAGTTCAGAGCTAAGAGAAGACAAATGAGACTTGGTGAGCAGTGTCTCCCACACCTACATCTAAAAAGAAAGCGAAGGTGGCTGGGAAGGTGGAAGGGAGGCACAGAGGACTGGCTTAACTTAGGGTGTGATGGCTGTAGGGATCCAGTGATTAGGACCCCAATGTTAGAGGAGAGGTCTCCAGCAATGCTCCCAGCTGCAAGTCACGGCCAGACCAGAGAAGGAGAGCTTAGAGCATCTCCAAGAGGCCACTGGGGTAGCCCAGGGCAAGGTGGCCATCCCAAAAGGCAGGCAGGGCCAGCCCTGGGATCCTCAGCCACGTCCAGTCCATGACGGTGCGCTGTCACTTTTGGCAGGTGAGAGAGTAGAGTGGGGGGCGGGGGAGGGGTCCCCCACAGGCGGGCCTCGTGGCTGCATGCGCCTGACAAGAGTCCGACAGGCCTGCGACGAGCCGGGCCGGAATGCACCCTTGCCCTCGGAGTTCGGCGCCCCAGCCCAGCCGCCCGGGTTGGGGGCCGCACTCACCGATCTGTCCGATGAACTCGATCTTGATGCCCTGGTGCTCCAGCCGCTTGTTGGGGTTCTTGAGCGCCAAGCTCACCTTCCCGGAGACGGTCTCCCCGTCGTAGAAGAGGAAATACTTCTCCTTCTTGCCGTCCTCCGTCTTGTGCTCGGCCCGTTTCCGACTCTCCGCATCGTTCAGCAGGATTTCCACCTCCACGCTCTGCCCGAAGCCGAAGAAGCTCATCTCGCCGCCGCGCCGGGCCGGGGGCGCGCAGGGGTGGAAGCACGCAGCGCCCCTCTTCTCCCGGCCGGGCTGCTCCCAGGGAAGGCCAGGGGCTGGGTGCGGGTCCCGTCCCGGGCTGGCGGGGGTGGGATGATTGCTGGAGGGTGAGGTATAGAGGATCGGGGGTCTACTAGAGGTGAGAGGGAGTAAAGCTAGAGGAGGGGGCTGCTGGAGGGGAAGGGGAACGGCTAAAGGGGCGAGGGGGTGCTAGAGGGAGGATGGCTGCTGGAGGGAGCGCTGCTAGGAGGGGTGCTGTTGTTGGCGGCGGCGGGGAGGCGCTGCCAGCGGTGGCGAGAGCTACCCTAAGGGCAGGCCAGGGATCTGGACACGGATCTTGGGAGCCGGGCGGGGGGTGGGGAAGACTGCGGGCGGGAGCTGCTGGCGGGGGCGGGGGCAGCCCCACTCTGCTGCACTGGCAGGAGGACGACGCCGGGCGGCCGCTCTGTCACCGTGGCGGGAGGACGGAAGGAGGGCTGCAGGGGCGGAGGAGGCAGCAGGGCGAGAGCAGCTGCTGAGGCGGCGCGATCCAGGCTACTGCGTAGTGCCCGGGCCGGGAAAAGAGCAGTGGAGCCCGTGCGTGC
The DNA here is from genome assembly GCF_015220235.1 of Choloepus didactylus. Lineage (NCBI taxonomy): Eukaryota > Metazoa > Chordata > Mammalia > Pilosa > Megalonychidae > Choloepus > Choloepus didactylus. Next base: position 154,497,241 of record NC_051312.1, on the reverse strand, counting down.
AACCGCCCTCCGAGTGGGGCTGGCAGGAGATGCAGCAGGAGAAGCCGGGCCGGCCTCCGGGGCTCGGCAGCTAGCGGACCACTGATCAGTGCGGGCGGAGGGGCGGCCCGGGCCGGTTGTGGAGAGGCGTGCGCGTGCGCATTCCGCCGGGCTTTGCCGGCAGGGCGCGACACTGCGCGTGTGCGGTGGGAGAGGGTGGCCATGTTCCCTTAGTTGACATGGCTACTGCGGCCTCTTCCTGTGAAAACGTGGACCCACGTCCCTGAAATTCAAGGACTGCGCGTGGCCTTTTTGAAGCCTTTTGGTTGTATCCCCTTATAGTTTTAAATACACGTTGAGCGTTACCCACATCAGGATATGCAGTACTTGTGAATGTGGTCTGAACAGGACAAAGACAGCCTTTTGACCTGCACGCATGTTGCTCAAAAGGGGGTAAAGGTGGCAGTTATGACAGGAAGTATCCTGTCCCAAATGCTCTTAAAAGTCTCTTCCTATTTAAGAAAAACGAGCCTTCTAAATCGTATTAGGTTTTAATTTCGTTTCTGGTCCCTACTTTAAATGGAAAATTAAAGATCACCCCAAAAAACCTCCGCTCCTTCCTACCGCCATACCGCACCGTGTTCTGCGCATGCGCCAGAAGCCCCAGGCAATAGGTGAACGGCGCGAAGGCGGCTCGCGGGCTGTGATTGGTCGCCGGGAGCGCCCGGCGCGCGCGCGGCAGCGAGCTTTGAAAGCCGAGCTGGCGGGCGGCTAGGCGGCGCGGTGCAATGGTGGCGTTGCGGGGCCTCGGGGGTAGTCTGCAACCTTGGTGCCCGCTGGACCTCAGCCGGGGTGAGGAGCGAAGCCGCGTGCGGCAGGGAGGCAGGGCTGGACGAGGAAGAGACCCAGCTCCGCGCACAGCTGGGGGCTGCGGCCTCACCTAAGCCGGCCCGGGGGGAGGGGAGAAGAGGCAGAGGATGGGGCGGGGGTGCTCGCTGGCGGAGGGGACCTGGGAGGGGGAACGGGAGGGCCGGGCTGGGGACGGCGCGTGCGGGAGCGGGGGAGGGGCTGGGAGTCGGGGCTAGGCGGAGCTCGGCCCTTGGGCAGGATCCGGTGTCTTCAGGTTTGTGCTGCTCCCTAGAGACTTCAAGACCTGGGTTACAATCGGAGATTCAATTCACTGTAGTGACCGTTAAAAAAAAATAAAAACTAAAAGAAGTTTGTATTGCCATGTGACCTGATCTCTTTCGGTTCTTTTGCATCTGTCTTCTGCGCCTACCCCTTTTCATTCTGCATATCTCCCTGGCAACCGCATCTTTTCCTGTGGTTTTAAATAGCAAATCTATTTCTTCAATCAGACTTCTTTCTTAGACTTTATGTGCTCACCTGGCTCTCTCGCAGGCATCACAAACGTCTCACGAATGAAACTGCTTTTCCAAGAGCGTAATCTTTGGAGTCCGAGACACTTCCACTGGTGTCTTAGCGCTCCCACATAGCATCCGTGCATCACCAGGCAAGTTGCTTAACCTGGCTAAGCCTCAGTTTCTTGGTACCTCAAATGGGAACTATAATATCTACTTCACAGGAATTTTGTGAAGATTAACTTAGTACCTGGCACATAATAACTGCTGAGTAAATACTAATTCTCACCCTCCACATTCAAATGTTATGTTGTAATGATTTTGGTCATTTCTGAACACTTTGCAATCTCTTTCCCTTTGTGCTTTTTTATGCTGCTCTCTGTCTGGAATGCAGTTTTATTTCTTTCCCTGGCAAACCACTCTGTTCAGCCAAAGAATTATCCTCTCACTCCTATTTTGTACCCCTTCCCAAAGTAATATTGCTTGTTATGCTCTATAGCATTTTACATTTCTGTTACTATTTTAACACTCATCCGTTCTGAAAATAATAATGGCTGTCATTGGTTGAGCGTCTCCATTGTTGCAAGCACAATATTATCCTATCTGTAATAAGGCTTTCTTCTATTACAGGCTTTTTAAAATATATGTGTGTGTGTATATATATATATATGTATGTATATGTGTGTGTGTATATATATATATCTCATAAGTGTGAGATGGTGAGGATCTTTGTGGACAAGAACTCTCTGGTTTTCATCATATCCTGAGCACTAATCATAGTGGCTTCCCAACAGTATTTTTTCAAAACTGTTGGTTGAGTGAATGAATGATGAATTTCCTCATCTTCCATCCTTAGTAAAGTAGGTAGATTAGATGTATCCCATGAACAGTTGAAAAATCAGAGGGATGGTGAGAGATTTGGTTTGAATAGAGTATTAAGTGATTTGACAGAAGTCTAAAGGCAGAGTCATTAATAGGATTCCAGATTTCCTGATACCAGATAGTTTCTTTTTTGTTGTTGTTGGGCCTTAGTGCTTATGATCCAGAAATGAGGTCAAAAGTAGTGGTGTGCATTTAAAAGACCTACCATCATTAATTTGAGTCCTTTTAATTTGCCTTCTTGAATTGAGAATCATCTGTTGGCTTCTTCCACCTGGAATAATGTACAGCTCTGTCTGTCCATAGGGATTTATGGATTTGAGAAATTAAAGTTCATGGACTTCTCTTTTCTCTTCTTGTTATTTTTGTAAATACAGGTTAAACTAATCAAAGAGAACTGAAAGAAGAGGGGAAAATGTCACAACAAGGTGAAAATTAAGTATCTCCAGCAACTGGAAACCAAGTTTATAGGAGAGGAGTCACTTTGCCTAATTCTTTGCAACCACAGAATGTATAGTGACTTACCCTTTAGATCTTCCTGAGCATCTCCTTTCCCAGGATTGATGGCTTTTTCCTTCATGGGGAACCCCCATGCGTCCTTGGGCTGGGTCTAAGGCACAACAACCCCTCATCTAAGAAGTATCCCTCCAGCAAAACTGCTGCCTTTGCAAGGTTTTTTCTGCCTTATCTTCAACAAAAAGAATGTACTGAGTTCCCATGAGAGATTCAGCATTGTGCCTGCATTAATTTGTGGTCTTCAAACTTTGTTCCCACTGAACTGTGGCCATTGTGAATTGGACCGAGATGGTCTGCTGCTAAAATTTTGGGGCAGTCTTTTCCAGGTCACAGAAAAAATAAAGTTAGTGTATAGAATTTTCTCAACTTTAAGCTTTTATTCCACAAGTTTTAGTTACTCTGAGGAAGAATGAACTAGAAATCACAATGTCTTTATCCGTTCCCTCTCTTCTCACTGCCAATCCCCTTCATCCTTACTCTCAGCCTTACCCTCTCATCTCCTAGTAAATCTTTCCAATAGAACACTCCCCTTGTGAAATTGATAGATATTATTACCTCTATGTGATAGATGAGGCAGTAGAAGCTCAGAAATGTTAGAGACAGTATGACTGCAGTCATCCAGATCATTTTAGGACTGGAAACCAGGGTACTGCCTTCCACATTTGATCACTGCTGACAGGAGAGAGCTATTGCAAGGAAAGCCAAGAAAGGAGTATGGCGCCTTGACAGTCAGTCTGTGGTGTGACTTGAGACACCAGTGGGAAGATAGAGATACAGTTGGATTTTGCAGATCTTTCAAGCAGCATGTTGCATACCTTTGGAAGTGCAGAATGGGTCTCCCTCCTCCAGGGTCAAGCTCAAGTGACAAAAGATGATTAGCGACTTGCATTCTAAGGATGATGAGTCTAGTTAACCCCAGTTTTTTTGTTTACTAACTGCAATATAATGCTTAGAGCCATGAAAGAAAGGTTGAAGCCTGCCATCTCCAGTTTTTCTTTACTCTTTCTCCATGCTTTGCTCCATTTCTCTAAATCAATGGAGAACAGATATTTAAGGAGTATTGATTTGAAGCAGCTCCTAATTAGTAACCTGTCTGGCGTGTCCACACATTTCCATCTAGTCCTCATTTTAGGTTTAGGAGAATGACATAATGAAAATACTGAGGAAGGGTAATCTGTTAGAAAAGCGTGAGGAGGTTTGGAGTTGAGAGAGGTGGGCGAGTCTGCCTGGAATGCTGCTTTAATGTCACATTCTCTCACTCTACCCCAGTTCTTCCCATCAGTATGTTTTGAAATCGTTGTGGGCATTTCTCTGAGTGGGCCTGGCTCTAGTTTAAACTTCCTGGGGAGATCATGTCTGTTTTTTAAACATTGCATTACTGCCCCAGGGCTCAGTAAAGTGCTATGCACTTGTTTGGGTTTATTAAGTTGGTTTTGAGGTTTTCACAAGTGACATCTGAGGCCATCTTTAGTTATCCTCTTTCTTCCCCAGACTGACCATGTAGTAGAGCCTGATCGTTAAGTGTTTTAAGTTTCTTTCCCCAGAACTGCTAGATAAAGGTGTCTTGATATTTTTCAAAGGTGGACAACCTCATAGCTAGAAAAAGAAAAAGTTTTTCTTAACCTTTTCTGTTTTCCTTTAATTATATTAATCCTACATTGTATAGTTAAGGGGGGGTGGTTATAACTAATGTATTTTTTTCCTCTTGAATGTCCCTAGAGTCTAAAGATAGTTGGTTTTTACTTCAAAAACCAGCAATTAATTTGGCTGTATTTTTCCACCAGCCTGGGTGGACACAGTATGGGATCTGGACTTCACAGAGACGGAGCCTTTGGATCCCAGCGTAGAAGCAGAAATCACAGAGAACAGACTGAGTGTGTTCACTCAACTCTATGAAAGTCTTTTCCCCTTTGCTACCGAAGAACATGGATCTGCAGAGGTAAAAAAAAATGAAAAATCAAACTAGCCTTCTGTAGGTGTTAGAAGATGAAAGTCCCTTATTATAATCTAAAATTCAGCCTTTTAGTATGCAGTTCATAGGTGTACGATAAGAGTAGAACAAAGAATGTGTTTCTGTTATTGGAATATCCTGTTAGCTTTCCTCTGAAAGATTCAAGGTATTCGTCTGTGATTTTTTTCAAGACATTAACTGCCTTCTGGAACAGCAAATTAAAGGGAAAGAAAGGCAAAAACAAGGAAGAAAAACCAAACCAAATATGAAAAGAAAGCCAAGCAAAATGCAAATAACAATTTAGGCATGCCTTAACTTTAAGAAAATCTGGTATTATTAAACTGAGAAATGATTGAATTACAAACATTTATCCAGAGTTCCTTTAAATATTGAGTTCTGCCTAGAGCACTTATTAGATCATAAATTGCTTATCAAAAAATGGAAGGGCTAAGAAGCAGAACAAAAAATACTTAGATATTAACTTCTGAAACATTTAAATTAATCAAAAATATTTCAATTACAAGTTTCACCTAGCCGTTTAAAAGTTAAATTATCTGATTAAACATTTATTAGGCGTAGTGCTAAGCACTGCATTAAGTGCCTTAGAAGACAAAGTGATGGTTATGATGCAGAGCCGCTCCCTCGCCTCAAGGACTCTCTGGTGAGTTGGGGCTGAGGAGTAAGTCCTAGCTCTCAAAGCTTCCGCTCGCATTTCCCTGGACACAGTAAGTCCAGTGACCACATCCAGCTTTAGGAGGGTGGATCTACCATGAATCCCGGGAGAACTGCAAATCATTTGGTGTGTAAGTATATCAATTACCTAGCTGCTAAAACAAATACCATACAATGGGTTGGCTTCAACAACAGCAGTTTATCGGCTGACAGTTTTGAAGCTAGGAGACGTCCAAGATCAAGGCATCAGCAAGGCAGTGCTTTCCCCCTAAAGATGGGGGTGTTCTGGGGCAATCCTTGGTGACCGTTGCAGTCGGTGGGGTGTAATGTAGGGGGCCTAATCCAAGGCATCACTTACCACTTCCCCTGTCTTTGTAGAGAAGCAGATGTATAAGGTCTGATTTCTTGAATTTGGTGTGCCTGTTTTTTGTTTTTTGTTTTTTGTTGTTTTTTTTTGTTTTTTCAGGGTACTTAAGGATAAACCATATTTAATTGCTGCTGTGTTCAGTTTATAGAAATTATCCATTTTATCAGTAAGTGTTTAATAGTAGAAAAGCATGCAATAATGATGAAAATTATAAATTTGAGGTTTATATTCCAGGGCTTATTTCCTTTCTCAGCTAGGCTTACTTCTGACGTCTATTGAGGGAGATACTTTCAGGTGTTTTCTCCTACTCTCATTGCCCACAACATGTAGAACATTTAAATAAATGGCTCTGGTTTCCTCAGTTAGAGTGAAAAGAGCATTTGGGTCCCTTTAAAATAGATGAAGGAATAACTTCTCTGAGGAATGTCTGATTTAGGGTGTCCCAAAAAGCCTTAATGCAGTTTTAAACTTTAATGATTTTAGAGGTCTTTATGCTTCAAACTTACCAAACATTTTTTGAAGTTTAATTATTTAAATTTCTTATATATTTATTTTTGGAGATTTGAATAATATTTAATTTTCATTTTTTTCTTTCAGTCCCTTTGAAGATGGCAAACATTTATCATTAGGAATCTATTCCTCCTTTCCCATTTCTCTAATTATCTGCTTTTGTGATCCCCCCAACCTGCTCCAGAGCATTTGGACCTTCTTCATGGAGAACAGTGTCTCCCACAGTGCACTGGTGGCATTATTCTATCACTTTGTTCAAAGAGTCCATAAGAAAAACGTCAGTGTGCAGTATCGAGAATACGGCCTGCATGCTGCTGGACTCTATTTTCTGCTGCTGGAAATACCAGGTCTGTATACCTGATATGATAGGACAAGCCTTTTGTCGTTTTTATCCTGAATTGTTTCCAGCTTTTACTCTTTGTTGCCTCACTTACACGGTGGGGCAGTGGTACCCCACCTCATAGGCTTGTTCTGAGGATTAAACAAGAGTAAGTATAGGAAATACCTGGCATCTTGTAGGTGTTTGAAGACCGTCTTTTCCTTTTCTTCTTTAAATGTGTTTACTTCCTGATATTATTCTGTGTCTATAACCTAGTGCATCTAGTGTGAGTAGGATAAGACTGGAGGTGAGATGTTTTCAAGCTACAAGAACTTTGCTCCTACCCCCAACCCAGTTTGAAATTCTGATATGGCCCCGCTCCTCCTGACTCCCTGTCCAGATTGAGAATAACTCACCCAGTTTACCGCATTTAATCATCATATCTTCCTAGGCTCCTCTTGGTTGTCACAGTCTTAACCCATTTTTTTCTTTAAACTTTTTATTTTATACTAATTTCAAACTTGATAGGACAGTTGCAAAATAATACAAAACCCATACAGAGAACTCCAACATACTCCCACCCCACCCCATCCCAGATAACACAGATCCACCGATTTTAACCTTTCACCACATTTGCCTTATCATTCTGTCCATCTGTCTATCCATTTGTCTATCAATCTGTCTTTCTATCTAATCTATCTACTTTCTGAACATTTGAGAATAGGTTGTATGCATCATGCTCCTTATACACTTAATACATCAAGTACTTTTCCTAAGAACAAGGATATTCACTTACTTTTGTAGGCAGCCATTGGTGGATGAATATGATCTTTTAAGGCTTATTTGGAAGCTTTATTAGGGCAGATAAAGAGTAGCCTTTACTCTGGAGCTAGTGTAGCCCCACCATAGGGTGTGTTTCTTCTGAGGTCTCTACTGGATGCTCCTGGTTTTAAACAAAGTCTCTCCACAGAGCTGGTCAAAACTGAAATGTGCTCAGCCCTGTGTGAATTCTGGAAATGCTCTCATTACTTATTTCTGATTCAGCGCTATTGCTTACCCCTAAAGCTGAAGTTGATAATGGTTCCTCTTTGCTAAAGAGTCAGTATTATTCAAAGTTAATGAAAGACCTGTATTTTTGTTTTTTAACTTTTCATCTGTTATTACAGAAATGTTTCAAGACAATTAAATCTAACCTGCTTTAATTTTTATGAATAGGCAGTATAGCCAATCAAGTATTTCACCCAGTGATGTTTGACAAGTGTATTCAGATTCTAAAGAAGAGCTGGCCTCAGGAGTCTAACTTGAATCGGAAAAGAAAGAAAGAACAGCCTAAGAGCTGTCAGGCTAATCCAAGAGGGAATAGAAAAAGAGTAAAACCACCCAGGAAAGAGGATGTTGAGGTAAGAAGTGGAATACTAAACATATATGTACCTACATGTCAGTTTGATTTATTTAAGAATTGGCTTTATATTAAAATGTGGTTTCAGGCATTTTGATTACAGCCAAAAGCCAAGGTGTCATCAGCTAACTGATATGGCTTTAAGTTGCCCCTTGGGCTTGGTATACTACCGAAGGTACCTTTCTGCCTTGCACCTCCCCATCCTTGTTCCCAGGTGAGCACGACAACACGCTAACCAGCATATTTGGTGCACATAATCGTATTGTTAAAGAGGGTGGTTGAAATGTCCGTAAGAGAGTAATAGAATGATGCTAATCCCAAATTCTTGTGTAATTAGACAGGATGGTAGCGGTTCGTTGACTTTGTAACTTCTAAGAGACAAAAGAATTCACACTGATACCAGATTATAGAGCTGGAAAATATCTTAGCAGTCACTAGTCCTACGATTTACAGCTGTGACCATGGAAGCCTGGAGCAGTCAAGGGGCTTGGTCCTCACTGTAGTGATTCAGCTCCTTGTTGGAGTTTAACCTGACTTGGTTCGAATAAATTGAAAACCATGGGACAAAGGATTAGACATTGTTAGCAAGTCAGCTGTACATTTCTTCATAATTTAGATGGATGAGATTATAGAAGAACAAGAAGATGAAGACAATATTTGTTTTTCTGCCCGGGACCTTTCTCAAATTCGAAGTGCCATCTTCTATGTATTGAAGAATTTTTTAAGGCTTCTGCCCAAGTTTTCCCTGAAGGAAAAGCCACAGTGTATACAGAACTGTATAGAGGTGAGTGAGAATTCCAGGAACCTTGCATCAACCTCAGAGGGTGCAGACTACAGCTGGCCTAATGAGCTACAGTGAGCAGGAAAAATCAGGCCTTTTCTTGGTATCCTGTTTTCCAGATCTTTGTGGCATTAACCAGTTTTGAACCAGTTCTTCATGAATTTCATATTGCACCAGACAGGTGAGCCATTGATCTTCCAATGCTTTTAGTACGGTAAGTTTTGTTCTGGTGGTAGTTTAAATACCCTTTTTTTGTAATTGGCATGCAGGATTTTTTCATTTAAATATGGCTTATAGAGTTAGAGTATATTCCAAGTAAAATCATATCCATTAAGTAGTCTTTTGCCCTCTTTCTTTAGAAACCTTAACCAAGCAAAGTACATACCAGAACTGGCATATCATGGATTGTATTTGCTGTGTTCCCCAATTCATGGAGAAGGAGATAAGGTAAGGAAAACAAGGATCTAATTTAGTTACTAGTTGAATTACAAGTATATGAACTGTACAGTGGGAAAATGTTAAGTATTTGATTTAATGACATTTTAATTTACTACATCACTTTTGTTAACCTTTACCATTAGTATAATAAAAAGTAATACTGTTTCTATTTATTGCCTACTCTTCATTACCAAATTTATATCCAAATACTTGATAGCTGAAGCAACTTAGACATGTAAAGTGATTCGAATGTGAATTAAGTAGGAGGAACAGATAAGCTGCTGTACAGTTACTTTAATATAAATAGTCACCAAATTGCTCTAAAGAACAGTCATAAAATTTTCAAGTTTTCCGTGGTAATTCTTTCATGCCTCAGTATTTCTGTTAGTATTGGTATTATTTTTTTTTGTTGCTATTTTATAGAAATTCTACTGGTTATCACTGATAATCTAGATTTTGCCCCTCAAGTTACCTTACTGTTGTCACTTCCAATACTGTTGTCACAGTATTGGAATTAGGGTTATTTAAGCATTAGGATGTTACTAAGCTTAGAAGAGGTCATTAGTAAAGCAGTGAGATTTCAAAAAAAAATGAGATGAACCATAGCCATGAGGCTTTTGTTGTCTGTGATATAGTTAGTTTGTAGGGGCAGTATTCTTGGAGAAGATGGTCTTGGGGTTTGATGGTTCTTTGGAGTTTTCTGTGTTCATATGCTCCAGTCCTTACCAGATTCACGTCTTGTGTGAGTTGCTAAAGCCTCAGTTTTCCCATCCCGTCAGATTTGTTGGGAGCATTAAATGAAATAATGCATGTGAAATGCTGGGCATATGCCTATGTAGAAGACACTAATAAATGGGTGCGAAAATTTATCCTGTTAGGTCCACTGTGTCTCTAGAGATATAGGTGTTATCTTTTTTTAATTGACTTTATGTTAGACAATCTTGATTTTAGCAGACCTTTAGTTTCTTGACTTTGGACAAACCATGTTGAGAGTCTCTTTTATTATCTGCAAAATTCAAGTAATATATGTCTTGTTTACTTCATTAAGTTGTTGTAAGGTTAAAATTAAATGTAAAATCTAGCAATATATGTGAAAGTGCTTAGTGCAATATCTACCACATATTGGTTTTCAGCAAATGTATTATTTACTGGAGGAATGATTTAATCAATTGAATAAATTAAATGAGATAATACTGTATTACAAGGTGCTTTGTAAACTTCAGGTAAAATACAAGAGATCGTTCTTTCCCTTTCTAAGGGAGTATCAGTAGCATTCTTTGCCATTTATAAATGACAGTTAATTATCCACTTGACCTGAATTCTGAGCTATAGCATGCAGGGAGTGGGGGAAAAAACTGTTGAATTTATTATCATTATGATCGTTTCTCATACACTATTTACATTTCACATTTATCAACCACCTGGTGGTGATTGTCAAGAAGCACATCCCTAGTGTTCACCCAGAAACTGTGTTGACCTGGCTTACCTTCGGATGGCTTGAAATGATTTACGGCAGCCTGCATCGCTGTCTGTGAGGCGTCAGACCTTAAATTATTTTCCCTTCTAGGTTATTAGTTGTGTTTTCCATCAACTGCTAAATATCCTGTTAATGCCGGAAGGAGGTGAAGGGTCCCATCGCACCCCCTTGACTATTACTTCACAAGCCAGTCGTAGCAGGAACCAGGCAGTGCAGTTTATCAGGTGACTTTTTCCTCTTTCCTCACTCCCCCTCAGTCCACTGGGCCCTGAGCTGAGCAAGGTATCTGATACCTGTGGAGTTAGACCTTCTGGCCCATTTGTGTTTGGGGAGGTCAGATTCACTCCCTAGGTACAGTGGTATGCATGGTCTGGCTGGCTGTTGGTAGCCTCTGCGTTGGGGCTTTGTTGAAGAGAGAAGGGATCTGCAGCCCATGGGCTGGAGCCTCCAGCTTGACTCATCTGTCTCTGAGGTCAGCCTCTAAGGAGTGGTCACTTCTCTCTTTCTGCCTGCTTCAGTGTTTACCACTGTAGCTATTCTGTCTTATCTTTATCTTTCTATCTCTCTTCTCTGAGCCTCTTTCCTTCTATCCCTTGCCACTTTTCCCTTGTTCCTTCTCACTTTTCTGTTCCCCTCTCCCTATAAAAAATAGTTCCTAAAGGAAAGAATTACATTTTTTTCTTTGTTCTTTAGCAGTAATTGATTGACTAATATTCCCCTCATGAGTCCCTCAGCTTCACTTTAAAAACCACATCTTAGCTTTACTGGGAAAGGCGTCTCTGCCGTGTCCTTAGCTTTTCTTTCCCTCCTCCATTGAACATCTGGCAGGGAGCATAGAGGTGGTGGAAGGAGGAAGTGGTGAGTGTGTGTGTGAGCATGCACGTACCTGCAGGCATACAGAGTGTGCGGTGTGGTTGGAGATGTGTGTGCATGATTCTTAATCCACATATAGACGGACTATCATCTGATCACTGAGCAAATGTCCCCAGCTAAGGATTTTTTAAACATTAAATAATTAATATGTTTTAAGTGGAAACACTTTCACTTTGGTTCTTCAGTGAGAGTTCATGATGATAATTGCGGTGTTATTCAGATAATGGTACAAGTATATTTAGCACCAAAAATGGGTCAAATCTGGGCATTATAATAATTTCTTCTGGGTTTCAAGTTTGGAGAAATGTAAGAAATGTCAAATGTATTGAAGTAGCAGCACTTTGCTGAGCTACCGCTAGGTGGTACTGTGTCATAGCCTATTACATATATCTTCTGTCGTCGTGTCCATCCCGCCTGCCCCCCCCCCTCCGCCCCGCCTGAAGGATTGTTTCCTCATTCTTGTCTACTTGTGCCAGCTCTCAAACCATGCAGAGGAAACACTTGACAGTGCTTTGCTATGACATTTTATATCCTGTTTCTCTGTTTCACTCAAACAACTCTTGTAATATGGAGGTAGATTGTTTTTAATATTTAGGAGATCTAGAATAGAAGAGTAGTGGTTTTTGAGGATGAAGTCAAGGAAAATTGCTGTTGTGTTGTAATCAATAAAAGGTGTAAGGTAATGTGAGTATATTTTTCTTTTAAATAGCTCACTTGTGGATGAACTAAAGGAAAATATATTCCCGGTCCTTCGTATCTTACTCCAGCACATCTGTGCCAAGGTACCATTTGCTTTAATAATAATAATAATTTAAGTATATAGTATATGCCTATATAGGTATGTGTATGCAGGTAAATGCCTGTGTATGTTTGTTTTGGGCAATGAATCTATCATTACTAAAAGCAGTATTATTTAATAGTCACTAGATGTTCCCCTAGACAAAGTGTTCTTTTAAAAAAGAAACTTTTTACTTGGGAAAATTTTAAACATATACAGAAATGGAGAGAAGAGTGTGATGAAGCATCACACACCAGTAGCTTCAACTGTTGTATGCCATTACAGCTCTTCCTGCCCGTCCCCCACCCCCTCAACAGTACATACACTGGGTGGGTTTTTTTAAATCACATTCCATCATATTTTGTACATAAATAGTTCAGTATGTATCTCTAAAGGATAACAACTCTTTAAAAACATAAACACAAAATACTAACACACTGAAAATGACATACACAGTAATTCCTTAATATCACCAAATATCCAGTCACTGTTTGCATTTCCATGATTATCTCTTAAATTTTTATAGCAGTTTGGAAAAATGATTCTTAAACCCTGTGGACCTAGGAGCCCATAAACTCCCTGAGTTTGTAAATGCATTTTTCTTGGAGGGGAGGGGGGGTTTGTAGATATACCTTATTTCAGAGGAGTATGAATCTGAAATTTGTTAAGTCGTTTATATAACATTTTAAGGTCATTTAGTGACAGTCAGTTTCAACTTGCATTACAATATGTGTTTCAGTTATCTGCAGGTGGATGTTGGCTGCACCACTCCTCTATTTTTGTGTTTCAGGTGATAGATAAATCAGAGTATCGGAATTATGCAGCCCAGTCCCTTGTCCAGCTGCTCAGTAAACTTCCTTGTTTGGAATATGCTACGTTCATTGCCTGGCTTTACAAATATTCTCGAAGCTCCAAGGTAAGAGAAATAGCTGCATAAACGACAGCCAGATCTGGACAAGAGAAGGTTTCTTTGGTTTTGTCTGATGGAGATTCTTATGATTTTTGCTTCACCAGATCCCACACAGGGTTTTCACTCTTGATGTTGCCTTAGCTCTCTTAGAGCTACCTGAAAGAGAGGTGGATAGTACACTCTCCCTGGAGCTTCAGAAGTTTGTAAAGCATAAATTCTTGGTGCAGGAAATCATGTTTGACCGTTGTTTAGACAAGGCACCTACTGTCCGCAGCAAGGCCTTGTCCAGTTTTGCACACTGTCTGGAGTTGTCTGTTGCCAGTGCATCGGAGAGTATACTGGAACTACTGCTTAACAGTAAGTACGGTGACTATTGAAACCTATCTTCTGCTCATCAAGAAATTGGACTGCCAGGGAGTCCTTTTTTGCTGTGACAGAAATAATCAATATGTGATGATGCGTTTTCACCCCCATAAAACTCTCTCAGTACATTCCATTGTCAAATAACTTTTTAAACAGATAAGCCTGATAAAATCAAAAGGCCTTTTAGTATTTCAAATATTCATGTTTTAGAAGAGAGATTGTTGGCAGTCTTTAATATAACTTTGCATTGTTAGGCATAGAATTGGATGTATTGGTCCTAACATCCATTTCAAATGACATTCAAAAAAGAGAGCATTATTTAATTGTCAGCAATTTAGAATCTGTCTTCCTTGTCTTCAGGCCTGATTATCTTAATTGTGATTCCTCTGTGGATATTTACTTAAATTTTCTAAAACTAACTTTTTTTCGCTGCTGTCTATCTGCTTACTTTAGGTCCTGCAATTTCAGTAATAGAGAGCCACCCTGGTACCTTACTGAGAATTTCATCAGGTAATGGATCAGTATGTTTTCAAGTGTTGAATAATTGTCTTTTTGTTTAAAGGACATGCTGAATATTTGAATTGTGTAATATTCCACCTTTCTGCTTCATCAAAGAAATCGAAATTCATTTCAATAATAATGTAGCAACTTAGATGAGTAACCTGCCATGCTTACCTTATTAACACATTTTTAGCTTACTGATTCTCCCTCTTTAAATTTATTTTTAAGGATTTTCATATCAGAGGCAGCCACTTTACCCCTCAGGAACCTCAGAGATGATCAGTACAGACAAGAGTGGTGAAGCAGTTGGATCTGGGGGTATGTCAGGTTTTATCACTATCAGATGGGTAATAAACTGTTACATTTTAGTCACCCATAAGTAGAATCTAAAATCCTTGGATTTTTTTTTTTCCTGATTAATTCACCCTTAAGAATTGGAACATTTTTTTCACTCTAAAATTGGACAATTTCTATTTTGTTATCTTTAATTGATGACCTTGCATTATATATTACTACGTTGCATTTTTAAGACAGAATAAGCCACATTCCAGTTACCATGTATTGAACTTCAGGACCTCAGTACAGCTTAGAGAATAGTAGTAAGTATTTATTTTCTTAATAAAGTCAGTTGTTTTAAACTGTTGGGATTGTTGACATAAAAGAGCCAGTTACTGGAAAGTACCTAGGAGATTAAATTTGTGTTTGAGGAAAAATCATCACAAGAATGGGGAAAAGATGAAGGAATACTGTGGCATCCAACCTTGTTCCTGGCTTTAGTATCTCATTACTTTTGTTACCATGGTATCTTGACTCTGAATAAGCTATCCCAAAAGTCACTTTAAAAAATTTTAAAACAGATTTAATGCGGTAGCATATATAATGTAAAATTCACCATTTTAACCATTATAAGTGTACAATTCTGTAGCATTAATTACTTTTACAATGTTTTACTGCCGTCACCATCACTAAAACTTAAAATTTTTTCATCACCCAAAACAGAAATTCTTTACCCATTAAGCAGTAACTCCCCATTCTCCCTCCCCTAGCCTGTGGTAACCTGTATTCTACTTTCTGACTCTTGTGAATTTGCTTATTCTAGTTTTTTCATATAAGTGGACTCATACTAGCCTATCTGTGTCTGGCTTATTTCACTCAGCATAATGTTTTCCAGGCTCATCCATGTTGTATCCTGTATCAGAACTTCATTCCTTTTTGTGGCTGATTAAGACTCCATTGTTTGATATACCACGTTATATTTACTCTTTCATCTGTTGATGGATGCTTGGGTTGTTTATACCTTTTGGCAATTGTGAATAATGCTGCTATGAACATTAGTGTACAAATAGCTGTTTTAGTCCTTGCTTTCATTTCTTTAAGGTGTATACCTTAGAGTGGGATTTTTGGGTCACATGGTAATTTTATGTTGAACTTTTTAAGAAACTGTCAAACCTTTTTTCATGACAGCTGCACCATTTTTCATTCCCAGAAGCAACGCATCAGGGTTCCAGTTTCTCCACATCTTTGCCAATACTTTTAATTTTCCATTTTTTTTAATAGCCATTCTCATGGGTGTGAAGCGAGTATCCACTTTTAATACCGTGGTAGGAAACTGTGTCCAAACTTCCATTGGAAAAGACAGTTCAGAATTTGCGTTATAATTTCCCTTCACCAGCAGCATGAACCGATTTTTAATAGGTCACACATATTGTAAATTTTTTGCAATTTGAACTGTCACAAATTTTTACTTATTTGAAGTTCTATTTTTTTAGTGACAGATTAGATTTACTGAGTGGTTATTGGTTTTCTCTCATGGACTCCAGCACAGGATTCAGAATACTGTTGATACCAAACTTCTTGTGGACTTGTTGAACCCAGAAATATCTGGAGTGTCAGTGTGATTCAGAAGGAAAAAAACAAACCTGGATCATGTGTTAGATAGACTCGGTGCCTACTCAAATTCTGTTTCTGTCTAGCTGTATGGTTTTGAGAAAGCCATCTAATTACTCTGGGCTTCTTTTTCACCTGTAATATGAAATAACATCATATAGTGGGGAAAACACTGTATTAGAAATTAGGGGCAGTCTGAATTCTTGTGCCAACTCCAGTACTCATTAGCTACACAACCTAGGATGTGGCAGTCAATAGAACTCCCTGAACAACTGTCAAATTTTCTGATCCCAGCACCTTCCCCATCTCTCAGAATCTCTGAGAGATTTTATTGAAATAATGTTTTTAGAAGTGATTTGGAAATAGGTATATACAGAAAGAGAAGAGAGAAAGAGTATGTGTGTGTGTGCAGAGGATTAATTACATAATTAGGTTCATTCATTCAGCAAACATCTGGTCCTTCCTCATATACGCTATACACTATAGATACAGACTTTGACAGTATAGTTCCTTCTCTCAAGGACCCTGTAGATCAGTGTATACAGATACGTGTACATGTAAACTTAATTCTGCGAGATAGGTGCTGAAGTATAAGTAGAGGGCCATGGGGATCATTGCTGTTTATCATTTCAGTCTAGAAGATCAGCACAGAATTAAGTTTGTGTGGCTAGATGTTAGCACTTAGGTACTGTGTGGCTAAAATATTACAAAGAAATTTAATCTGGAAAATGCTAAATCTTTGCAAGTTACAGATTTACTATTGCACAGACTGTTTTTCAAGCATATCAGATTGTGTTCATTTAGCATTACCGGGTGTAAAGAGCCCATGCTCCCATCTTATTTTTGGTAAACTAAAAGGACTTTATTGTTGGCAGTGACTATATCTGAAAAAAATGTGTATAGTTGATGCATGCTAGGCACTGGGCTAAATGCTTTCTTTTTTTAAATTGAGATATGATTCACATATCATTAAGTTCACATTTAAAGTATACGTTTCAGTGTTTTTTAGTATATTCATAAGATTTGCCACCATCACCACTGGCTAATTTTAGAACACCCCCCCACACACACACACATGCAGAGAAACCTTATACCCTTAGTACTTGTTTCCCATTTCACGTCTATGGATTTGCCTGTTCTGGGCATTTCACATAATTGGAATCATACATTATATGCCTTTGTGTCTTGCCACTTTCAGCATAATATTTTGTGACGCGTATCAGTACTTTATTCCTTTGTATAGCTGAATGATATTCCATTGTAAGATATAATACGTGTTGTTTATCCATGTATCAGTTGATGGGCATTTGTGTTGTTTCTACTTTTTGGCTATTATAAATAATGCTGCTATGAACATTTGTGTATCTGTTTTTGTGTGAACATGTTTTTAACTCTCTTGGATTTATACCTATGAATGAAATTGCTGGATCATATGATAACTCCATGTTTAATGTTTTGAGGAACTGCCAGACTGTTTTCCAAAGCAGCTGCACCATTTTAGATTCTCACCAGTAATGTATGAGGGTTCCAATATCTCCACATCCTTGCCAACACTTGTTATTGTCTGCCTTTTTGATTTGGGCCATCATAGTGGGTATGAAGTAAAGCTAAGTGTGGTTTTGATTTGCATTTCCCTAATAACTAATCATGTTGAATATCTTTATATGTGCTTGATGGTTATTTGCACATCTTTTTGGGAGAAATGTCTGTTCATATCCTGTGCCCATGTTTAAAATTGGGTTGTCTTTTTATTGCTGAGTTGTAAGAATTCTTTATATATTTTGGATTCTAGATTCTTATCAGATTTATGATTTGAAAAAAAATTTACCTATTCTGTGGGTTATCTTTTCATATTCTTGATCATGTCCTTTGAGCACAGAAGTTTTAAATTTTGATGGAGTACGTTTTATCTGTTTCTTTTGTTGTTTGTGATTTTGGTGTCATATTTGAGAAACTTTTGTCTAATCCAAGGTCATGAAGATTTACACATATGTTTTTGTCTGAGTTTTATAGTTTTAGCTCTTACATTTAGGTCTTTGCTGCATTTTGATCTAACTTTTTATATGGTAGGAGTTCACATTCATTCTTTTGCATTTGGATATCCAGTTAACCCAGCACCATTTGTTGAAGTGACTATTCTTTTTCTTTGCCCGTTGAATGGGCTTAGCACTCTTGTCGAAAACCAGCTGTCCATAGCATAGACGTGATAGTTTATTTCTAGGCTCTCAATTCTGTTTCTTTGATCTATATGTCTTATCTGTATGCCAGTACCACAAATTCTTGATTATGGTAGCTTCGTAGTAAGTTTTGATATTGGGAAGAGTAAGTTCTTCATCTTTGTTCTTTTTGGAGAATGGTTTGACTGTTTTGTGTCCCCTATATTTCCATATGAATTTTAGGGTCAGCTGTCAATTTCTACAAAGCAAAACATCTGGGATTTAGATAGAAATTGATCTGTAGATCAGTTTGGGAAGATTGTCACCTTTACAAGGTTAAGTCTTCCAATCCATGAACATAGACTGTTTTCCCATTTATTTAGGTCTTCTTAATTCCTTTCAATATTTTGTAGTTTGCAGTGTACACATCTCGCAGTTCTTTTGTTATATTTATTTCTAAGTATTGTATTCTTTTTGAAGCTATTGTAAGTGGAATTTTCTTAATTTCATTTTGAAGTATTCATTGTTAGTGTATAGAAAGAACTAAATTTGAGGGGGGGTGATATATATCTTATTATATTCTGCAACCTTGTTGAACTTGATTATTACCTCTAATAGCTTTTTTGTGATTCCATAGGACATTCTATGTATGTCAGATCATGTCATTTGTAAACAGAGATAGTTTTACTTCTTTCTTTGCAATCTGAATGCCTTTTATTTCTTGCCTAATTGCCCTGGCTAGAAAGTCCAGTAGACTGTTAAGTAGAAGCAGAGAGAATAGGCATCCTGTGCTTAGGAGGAAAGCTTTTAGTCTTATTTATAGCTAAACAAAATTTAAGAGCTAAATAAGTCACTCAAATTTTAGAGGTAGGAGCCAGGATTTAAAACCAAGTTTTTAATGCTCCAAATTTGTGCCCTTTTTATTATCCCATCCTAACTTTTGCATTATTATGAATAGCTAATTATTAGGGGTTTTTCTTCTTATTCTACATTGTTTCATCCTTTGGTTTTTTTAGGATTTAAAATAAGCTAATTATTGAGACTTTTCAACTAGAGTATTTTCTTGGTGGTGTGTAGTCTTTCTCAGGCCATGATGACTCTTTGGCATTCCCTCAGCAGAAAGATGCATCCTGGCCATGCTGAGAAAGAGGCTCCGGGACGAGAAAACCAATGTTAGAAAGTCTGCCCTCCAGGTGGGAGCTTTTCATAGATGTTTTTATGTTCTTTCTTTATAAGCATTAAAATCTTGGAAATGCAGGAGAATATTCTGAAAACCCTTGGGCCATGTATGCTACTTAACTTGCTTTTCATTTAACTGCTGGTTGACCCTGATCCTGTTATATAGAAAAAACATAGATTAGCAGAAGGACTATCTGTTTAAAGCTTTCCCACTGGTTTGCTGGCTTTTTAAAGAACCCCAAATTTACGTTGTAGTGTCTTTTGTTTAGAATAGGGATTCTGAAGCTGAGGGCTGTGGATGGGTTTCAGTAGGGTTCATGAAACCCCTGAAATTGTAAATATTTGTTTACAGTACTGTTCAGTCAAATGGTCTACAGAGAATGGCTTTAGCTTTCATCATATTCTAAAATGTGGGATGTCATGGGGGAAAAGGTGGATGCATGACTCCAAATATGTTAAGAACCCAAACTCAGTATTCCTTCTTGTACAGCTTATCTTTTTGTGTTTATACCATTGGGGGTCATCGCTTGGTGTTGTATGTATGCCTTCTAGGTGTTGGTGAGCATTCTGAAGCACTGTGAGATCTCGGGAATGAAAGAAGAACTGTCAATTCTGCAGGACCAGTGCCGGGACCCTGCTGTGTCTGTCCGGAAGCAGGCCCTCCAGTCTCTTACCGACCTTCTCATGGTGAGAACCAGGTATTATGTATCTAATGCATGGGATTCGACACTCAATAATTCAGCATAATAGTTGGCTATTGCTAAACAATAGGCTAACAATTCAAAACGCTACCAAATTCACCAAAGACCTGTATGGTTTAAGAAAGGAAGAGGCATCTTTCAATTATGTATGATAGGCTATGTTTTGTGTTAAATATAATTAGGAACTAATGCTATAGAATGCTAATGGTCGACTTTTATTTTTGCTTCAGCTTAAATCTCATGTAGAAAAATCAACTTTAAAATTAATTTGATTAAGCCAGGGATGTACATTAATTTTTGTCTGTTAACACATATAGGTATGATATCATATATGGAGATGATATTGCCAAAAGAAATATAATTTACCAACTAATTAGCTGTTGAAGAATTTTAAAAGCATGTTTA
Source organism: Choloepus didactylus (assembly GCF_015220235.1). Lineage (NCBI taxonomy): Eukaryota > Metazoa > Chordata > Mammalia > Pilosa > Megalonychidae > Choloepus > Choloepus didactylus. Next base: position 154,476,839 of record NC_051312.1, on the reverse strand, counting down.
TTTTTTTATTTTATGATAGAAGGCGTTAAGCAATATGTATTTCCACTTTTTCTGTTAGCACCTGTTTTAATTGCTCCTTGAACAAATATTTGCTCTTGATCTTGAATTGCCAAAAAAGTGCTGATTTGCAACTTAAAAAACAATGACTTTAATGTGTAAGTTTAAAACTTCATTATACACTGATGTACAGCAACAGGCATTTGAACCTTATTTTCCATATATTTTGAATGTTGGGGTTTTTTTTTTTTTTTCCACTTTATGGTTTACCTGCAGTTGTATGTGTGATTACTTCTAACATGTCTCTCAAATCATTGATCACAACTTTACTAATAAGTATTTAGACTTTTGTTAGCAGCAGACTTCATGACTTTAAAATTATAAAATCCTAAGGCCCAGCCTAGATGTGTGCAGATACAAAAAGCCTGGCTGACAGGGGTCATCCCGGTTGTGATGGACTGTGAGAGCACGGTGCAGGAGAAAGCCCTGGAGTGTCTCGACCAGCTGCTGCTTCAGTGCATCAAGCAGTATGATAAATTTCACACCACAGACGACAGCCAGGGGCTCGCTTGGGCTCTCCTTACTCTCCTTGCTACAGAAAGCCAGGATCTGAGGTACGTTAACCACATGGTTTGTTTTCCTTACAGAAGGCCATAAGGATTTTTATTAATAAACTTCTGTATCGATACTGAAAAATCAGCTTTTCAAACTAATATATAAGAAGGCTCAATTTTGGTCTTATTTTCTTGACCTTCTAATTCAGATTTCATAGCAGTTTTGTGGTGGCTGTATTTTGGTCACTTCCTTTGCTTTCCTCTGAGAACTCTCCAGTTTTATACGGTCTTAATATGTAATAGTAAACACTGATAGATATAGTAAATTAATCTTAGCCTTCCATACTTGGTATGAAAGATGACCTTATTCTTGCAAGTACAGCTTTTTCTAACCCTTTATTGGCCTAGTTGGTTTAATGCCACTGTGGTATTGTTTTCCATTTGCTACCATTTACTGCGCTTCCACGGTGTATAGGAACTAAGACTTACAATGATGCATTTGTAGTAATCTTAAAATTCGCTTGTGCTTGTGCCACCTTGGATGCTTTTCTTTTCTCTTTTGTTTCTTTACTGTATGAGGAAGATTCCCATCCTCGTTTATGTATGGTTATGGAGGAACTGTCATACTGTGGAGAAGTGATGAATTTCATGTCATAGGACACTTTATTGGCACTGGCAAATCACCTAACCCTCTGGGCCTTAGTTTTCTCATTTGTGAATCAGGTGGATTACATGATCTCTTAAGGTCTCTTTTGGTATTAAAGCTCTATGACTAAAAGTGTATTCACTAATTAAATGTTACCTGAGTACCGACTATGTGTTAGGACACAGTGGTTGATTCAAAGAAGTTTAATGAAAGGGATTTTAAGTTTGATTTGTGAGAATCAGACATTTGCAGGAAAGTAGATCATTTTCATCTAGAGTGATCCAGAAAATGGAGAGAGATGAGATCTGAGTTAGACTTTGAAGAATAGCGAGAATCTTGATAGAGGTGGAAGAGAGAGCACACCAGGCAGGAAGATGACATCAGCGCAGGAACTAGCAGAGAAATCAAGGTATCTTCCAGCCTTGTCCCATAGTGTAGGCATTCTCAACCTAATGATTGGGATTTACCACTTTATACTGGTTTTTCTGTGCTTCATAAACTACTATATGCTGAGGTTTCTAGAAAGGAGGGAAATTTGGCCAACAATAGAATCCACTAGGCTTTAACTTTTCTCAGGGATGTCTCATCATGCACCCCAGCACTTTAGGGCTTCAGGATAATTGAAGGTGGCATTCTTCACAAAACAGCAGGGCATGCCTCCTTAGCTCATGGGGAGCTGCTGGAAGGTTTTCCTTTTTTTGACTTTTATATTGAAGTAAAACATTAGAAAAGTATAGAAATCATAAGCTCCCACAAAGAAGGCATAACCATGTAACCACCACCCAGATCAAGTAGAACATCACTAGGCCCCAGAAATAGCCTCGCATTTCCTCCCTGTCACTCCTTCTGTCCTCTTCAGAGATGACTCTACCAAGATTTTGATGCTGTGTTATTATTAGTTTTCTCTGTTCTTTGAATTTATGTAAATGGAATTCTTTGGTATGTATTTTTCTTCATATCCGTCTCCTTTCACTCAACGTAATGTAAGATTCATTCAGTTATTTTGGGTAATTGTAACTCATTCATTTTCATTTCTGTATATGTATGTGTGACATTTAGGACTGAACCACAATTTATTCATTCTCCTGTTGATGGATAATTGGCTTGTTTCCAGGTTTGTTTCTGTTTTTTTGTTTTTTGTTTTTAAATCCACTTTATTTTTTAGAGCAGTTTTAGGTTTATAGAAAAATTGTGCAGAAAGTACAGAGTTCCCGTATGCTCTGTCCTCCTGCACTTTTTTTCCCTTTTATTAGTGTGGTACATTTGCTACAATTGAACCACCACTGACACATGATTATTAATAAAAGTCCTTAGTAGGGTTCACTGTCTGTGTTGTATAGTTCTGTGTGTTTTGACACATGTATAATGTCATGTACGTGTTCTCTCCATCATTACTGTATCATACAGAACAGTTTTACTGCCCCTAAAAATGCTCTGATCCCCATTCCGTAAAACCCGTGGCAACCGCTGATCCTTTTACTGTCTTTGTAGTTTTGCCTTTTCCAGAATCTCTTATAGTTGGAATCATAACAATATATAGCTTTTTCAAACTGGCTTCTTTCACCTAGTAATGTATGTTCAAGGTTTCTCCATGTCTTTTTGAGTCTTAATAACTCAATTCTTTTTATCTCTGAATAGTACTCCATTATATGAATGTATCACAGATTGTTTATTCATTTACCTGTTGAAGGACATCTTGATTGCTTCCAATTTTGGCAGTTGTGAAGAAAGCTGCTATAAACATTTGTGTGCAGGTTTTTGTAAGAACAAAAGTTTTCACCTCATTTGAGTAAATACCTAGGAGCATGATTGCTAGATCATATGGTGTGTTTCCAGATTTTAACTGGAATTATGTATCATTCTTTTATGAATAGTCCTTTTGGGACATATGCACACAAACTTCTGTGGGTATATACCTAGGAACAGTATGTGTATAGTCACTGTTAGTAGATGCTGCCAAACAGTTTTCTGAAGTAGTTGTACAATTTACACTCCTACCAGCATACATGAGAGTTCCAGTTGCTCAGTATCCCAGCCAGCACTTTGGGTTGTCAGTCTTTTTCTTTTTAGCCATTTCAGTGGTTGGATAATGACATTTTGTTGTGATTTTATTTTACACCTCTATGTTGACTGATGAGATTGAGCCTTTTTTTCTGTGTGGATTAGCACTTAGCTATTCACCTTTGTGAATTACCTGTTTGGGTCTTTTGCCCAGCTTTTACTGGGCTATTATTGTGTTGCTTATTCATTTGAAGTGTTCTTTCTTTATATATTCTGTATACACGCCCTTTGTTATATGTATTGCAAATATCTTTTCCCACACTGTGATTTGCCTTTTCTCTCTTAATGGCATCTTTTGTTGTTCAGTTTATCAGCGTTTATTTTTCTTTACGTTTAATATATTTTTAAAATCTTTTCCTATATCAGGGTCATATAGATATTATTCTGTATAATTTCCTAGAAGTTTCTTCCTTTTTTTTTTCTTTAACTTTTCAGTGGTTAATCTTTAATTTACCCCCAAACTGATTTTTATATGTTGTGTAGGGAGAAAATTTGATGTTTCAGGTTTTCTATATATGTCCAATTAGTCCACAATATTTATTGAAAATAACGTTCTTTATTCATAAAGTTGCAGTGCCATCATTATAACAAATCAGGTGTTAATACAAGTATTCTAGTTTAGAATTATCTGTTCTTTGTTCATCCTTGGTCTATTTGTTCCTCCTTGTGCCAGTAGCACATTGTCTACTGTAGCTATATCAGTTTTGCTGTACAGGAACAAATCTCATGCCCCTGCTTTTTTGTTCTTTAATATTATCTTGTTTATTCTTGGCAGCCTTCACTTGTATCTATTCCAGTGTTAAATCCATCCACTGAGTTATGAATTTGTCATTGCACTTTTCACTTCTAGAGTTTTTGTTTTTTTCTTTGTTACAGCGTTTAGTTCTCTGTTAAAGTCAATCTTGGAACATATTGAGCAGTTATTTTAAAGTCCATGCACTTGATAACTCTACAGGCCCTGTGGATCTGTTGTTTTTGGTAACATTGTCTTGTCCCCTCAAAGGCTTGTCTGTGTTTATTACATGCCAGAGGAATTGTAAAATTCTGGGTAGTGATATCTTCTTCTGGAGAGGATTTAGATCTGTCTCAGCAACTGACTGGGTTAGAAGACACTTGCTACACCACAATACTTTAATCCAGTTTAGGACAGAGAATCCGAGGCCGGGGTGTAATGATTGTGCAAGTTGCTGGCTGGATTGTGGATGAAACGGCCAAGGACTTAAGACTTAAGAAGACAGAGGACTAATTATGCGAAAAGATTCAAACAAAAACAAAGACTAAGAATCTCAAGCACAACGGATAGTCAGCAATTCTAAACTTCTCAAACAAGTCAAGTTACAATTTTATGCCTGCTAAATTATTCAATATGCTGGGTGAGAGAAAGTCATTTTAAGACAACCAAAAATGACAATTGCCCCTCACTAAAGGAGCATCTATGAATTAGGATATACTTCATGAAGAAGGAAACTGAATTCAGAGGAAAGAAGTGGGGTGCAAGAAAAAATGTAAGAAGTAGGTATACCATAAATCTAAAATGATCATAGATATTAAAATAATACAATGAAGACAGCTGATTGGGGTGGTTAAAAACAAGGTGAACTAAAATATTGAAAGCTATGCAAAATGGGCTGGGGTAGCAGTCAGAATAAGTGTTCTAAGATCCTGGTATTGTATGAGAGTTACTAGAGATAGTAATTAGCATTTGACTTAGGTCAGGACTTCATGCAGCCAAGGGTAACCGTACAGAACTTCTCAGCCAGTAGAGGTAAAGGAAGGTAATGAAGAAAACTCAATTCAAAATGAGGCAGAATGGAAGGGGGGTGGGGTTTGATGTGACACCTAGAAAGAAATAAAAAGCATAGTGAATAGAATGTACAAAGTAAGGTGATACAAATTAATCCAAACATATCAGTAATCTCAAAAACTTACAGTGGCTTAAACTCACCAGTTAATAGACAAAGCCTTACAGATTGGACTAAAAAAAAATCCAACTACATACTTTTTATAAGAAACACAACTAAAACAAAGAGAACAGAAAGTAAAAGGATGGAAAAAGATTGCAAGGCAGTAATACAAAAATATAATAATTTTAGGTGAAATAGAATTTAAGGGGGGAAAAAGTATCAGTTACAGGAGAAAAGACCTACTCCATTAAGAAATGTATGTCCCTAATGGGACATGTATAAAGCTCCATCCCAACAATTAGAAATACACATCTAAGCCTCCATGAACTGCTTATAAAAATTGGTCTTGTACTGATTATCAAAGCCAGACTTGACAGATACTAACAAATCTATATTAATCATATCATGCTTTCTCAGCATAATGTAATATGTATTAGGAAAAAAGCCAAAGAAAGAACTTTTGGAGAATCTAAAAACATGCTTCCAGATTACTCAAAGGGAAAGAAGAAATTAATAAATTGGAATTTCCAATTTTTAGAACTGAATGTGTACCAAAACTGGTAGATTGTATCTAATGGGGTATTGAGAAGGAAATGCATAATACTAAATGTTTACAGTCTTAAGGCCACAAAGCATCCAAGGTAACACAGCAGCAATCGGGTACCTTCACCGGAGGACGGCCAATGGCGTCCGGAAAACCTCTGCTAGCTGGGAAGGCAGCCGGCGTCTGCTCCAAAGCTCCAGCCTCAAAATGGCTTTCTCCCAGGACTTTCCTCTCTAGCAAGCTTGCTCCTCTTCAAAACATCACTCCCAGCTGCACTCAGTTCCCTCCCCCCCCCAGTCAGCTCATTTATATGGCTCCACTGATCAAGACCCACCCCGAATGGGCGGAGCCACACCTCCATGGGAACATCTCATCAAAATCATCACCCACAGCTGAGTGGGGCACATTCCAAGCAAATCTAACCAGCACCAAAACTTCTGCCCCCACAAGACTACAAAGATAATGGCATTTGGGGGACACAATACATTCAAACCGGCACATGGTGTCAACAGGATGATACCTTTTCTGAGGAAAGGCCAATGGCATCTGGGGTTCCTCTGTCACAGGGGAAGGTGCATGGTGACATCTGCTGGTCCTTCTCCTGGGTTCTGGTTTCAGTGGCTTTCTCCAAAATGTCTCTGGGCTTCTGTCTTTCTTAGCTTCTCTTGGCTCTCGGTTTGTTTCTCGCAGAGTGTTTCTCTCTAAGCATCTCTCTTAGCTTCTCTGGACTCCTGTGGGCCCTCACTGCTTCTTCCAGGGGCAAACTCTGGATTACATAAGTTGGTTTCTCTCCAAAATGCCTCTCAGCTTCTTTGAGCCCTCTCTCTCTCTCTGTGAGCTCTCTTAAAGGACTCCAGTAAAGGATTAGGGCCTACCTTAAATGGACAAGGTCGCATCTCCATGGAAACAACCTAATCAAAAGGTCCCACCACAATATCTCTGCCCCCACGAGAGTGTATTAAAAGAACATGACAGATTCAAGCCAGCACAAGAAATATAAAATTAAGACTAGATATTAATGAATCACAACAACAAAAGACTGAGTCTTCGAGGGACCTAAGGATAAAGACAAACTTCTGGCAGGATTCTCCAATAAAAAACAGAAGGCACAAATAACCAGTATTAACAATGAAATGAATGGCACAACTATGAACATTGTAATAGAAATATGAAGTGTTCAGAGTATAGTAGTGGTTTTTGTTTTTTGTTTTTTTTTAGGAAAAGAGTCTAAATAGATGTATGTTATTTGAAGTTTTAATTGATATCACCTCTTGTGCGGGTTTGGATGTATTATGTCCCCCAAAATGCCATGTTCTTTGATGCAGTCTCGTGGGGGCAGATGTATTAGTGTTGATTAGGTTGGAACCTATTAATTGTTTCCATAGAGATGTGCATCAACTGTGGGCAAGACCTTTGATTGGATAGTTTCCATGGAGGTATTACCCCACCCATTCAGGGTGGGTCTAAATTAAATCACTGGAGCCATATAAAAGAACTGACAAACAGAAGGAACTCAGAGAAACTGCAGCTAAGAGACATTTTGAAGACGGCCATTGAAAGCTGACATTTTGGAGAATGCCATTTTGAAACACAACCTGGGGACAAGCAGATGCCAGCCATGTGCCTTCCCACCGAACAGGTTTTCTGGATACCAATGGCCTTTCTCCAGTGAAGGTACCCTATTGTTGATGCCTTACCTTGGACACTTTATGGCCTTAAGACTGTAACTTTGTAACCAAATAAACCCCCTTTATAAAAGCCAGTCCTTTCTGGTGTTTGTAGAACAGCAGCATTAGCAAACCAGAACACCCCTCTAGGATGGAAAAGGGCAGAGGCTGTGTCTTCTTCCAGCACTGTGTGCCTTGTACCTTTCTGTTCCTCCATGAGAACTTGCATGAATTATAATTACCAACAGTGTAAATGAAACACAAAGGGCAAATTGGGAAAACTGTAAAATATAACCAAGGACAATTCTCTTTATTTACTGAGAACTCTTCTAAATCAGTGAAGAAAAGATGAACCTTGTATTAGAAAAACAGATAGACTACATGAAAAAGCAGTTGGCAAAGGTGAAGTATAAACAGCCAGTAAACATAGAAAGAAATCTTAAGTCTCATATTAAATTTCTCCATCAAAGGAATTCAGAATAAAGCAATAGATTTCAACCTGTCCAAATGTCAAATTTGCTAAATATGGTGTTGAGAATTTGAAAAAATAGACATTTTTACACCACTGGCTAGAGTATAAATTCTTAAAACCTAGCAACACATATCTTAAGAAAAAAAAAAAATCATATCCTTTACGTAAGTCAGGGCTCTCTAGGAAAACAGAACGAACAGGAGATATCTGTAATTATTATGATATTTTTATAAGAATTGTCTCTTGCTACTGTAGAGATGGTCAAGTCCAAATTCCGTAGGGCAAGCCTCAAGCTGGGAACTCCGATGAAGGTTTTGGATGAATTCCCTGGGAGAAGCTGGCAGCCTGAAGTAGAGGTGGAAGTTCTCTCCTCTGACTGCTGAAATCATCACTTCTCCTTTTAAAGCTTTCCACTATTGGATGAGACATCTCTTATTTCTGAAGGCAGTCTCCTCAGTTGAGTGTAGATGTAATCAGCCATAAATGCAGTCAACTTTCCGATGATTTAAATGCACTAAATGTCCTCATGGTTAACAGGCCTATGCTTGCTTGACCGAACAACTGGACACCAAAACCTGGCCAAGCTGACACATGAACCTAACCATCACACCTTTTGACTTAGCATTCATCCTCCTAGGAATTTATCCTGAATACATATTGGAATGGGTTCTTAACCTGAATACATGCAGAACTGGGTTCTTATCCACAGTGGAATGAGTTCTTAAGATGTATACACAAAGGTGTTCAGAGTACTGTTTTTCAAGATGAAACATTAGATATAACTTAAAATGTATTGGAAGAACTTAAATATATTTTATTATATGAATACAATTCAGCACTGTACTTCTGGTAAAAATGAAAAAGTACAATTATATATATTAATCAACATGGAAAGATAGCAACAGCATATTGCCAAGTAAAAGATAAGATTCAGAATGCTGCAATCACATATTTAAATATATCAAAAGTTTGGTGTTTTTATGTGTGCATTGTAAGCATCTGGAAGGACAAATATCAAACTGTAACAGTGGTTATCTCTATAGAGTGTGTGGGGAGGCAGCTGTTCTCACTTTCTACTTACTACACTTCTTATTGTGTGAGGTGATTAATTTTAATTAATGGTAGTATATATTTTTTTCCTGCCTTTTTGTATGGTAAGCTTTACGATGCATTCCAGGCTAAATGAGATAGTAAAAAACATATTGGCAATTTTATTTTAATTTATTTGTATATGTAAATATTAAGTTAACAGGATAAAAAGTAAAAGCAGATACATTAACAGTGTCTATAAGATGTAAGAAAATCATCTAATATAATTATGGACATTAAAACTAAACATATTTCATTGGCTGAGGGGATCATTGTACCTCCAGCTTCTGCACAGAAGAATCTCGAATGCTTTGTCCATTGTACATGTAAACAAAGGTCATATAAATTCACCTGTTACAAGTTTAGAAGCATCTATTTTATTCTTTATTAATTTTTATTTTTCAGACACTCCCTTTTTCCCCTCCCCTCCCCCAGTAACCTCTAATCTGCCTTCTGTCTCTACGAATTTGCTGTTTTCTAGTCAGCTCTTATAACTGAGATCATACCATTTTTGTCCTTCTGTGCCTTGCTTACTTCACTGAGTATGTTTTCAAGGTTCTTCCATGCTGCATCATGTCTCATAGCTTCATTTTTTTCTTATGGCTGAATAATATATTGCTATTATATAATAATATATATATTGAGCTGTATTAATGATATAGCATATTATTGCTCTTATTATTTTTAAAAGATAATGACACCTTGAAAATATTTTTATAAGTAGAAATGTATAGCTCCATCTCAAAGTTTTCCAGCTTATCTTTCAGCCACCACCTGGACTTCTCTCCATGCCTGCTTCCCTCCCTGTGTGCCACCTCTGGGTTGATGCTGCCACAGCCTCTACCGTACCCAAATACAGAATCTAGGGCTCACCTGTCTCCTCTTTCTTCTTGTCCCCCATCCCCCACCCCCCAGTCTGCATTCTGCCTCTTCCCAGTTCTTGGCAGTTCACTAACACCACCTTTGTCTCTGGAATCCCTCCATCTTCAGCAGCTTTAGCTCCAACCCCGTCACTTCCTTTTGGAATTCCCCTAATATTCTCTGAGCCAGCCTCTTTGCCTCCACTCTGCCACCAGAGTACCTTTCTAAAGGCATGATTTCATCCAGTGTCTTCCCGTCACCTTCAGAGTAAAATGTGTATTTGCGGCTAAGTGTAAAATGTGCCCCGTACTAGAGTGTCTGCCCATCTCTTCACCTGTCTCATGTTCTCCCACGGGCATTCTGTGCCCTGACAGAACCACGCTTCTGCACACTTGGGCACTCCTATGCCTTCCCAGCCTTTTCTCTCTCTTTCTTTTCTTTGCTCATGTTTTTCTAGATTTTCTTTACTTATCTTTCAAAGTTTGCCTGACTCCCTGGTTTGAGTTTATATCTTTTACCAATTCTGTAAAACATATTTTCACATGTTAACATCTCTGAAATTGAAATGTATCTTACAGTCAAAGTGTGTCCTAGGAACCCTTAGGCTTTGTTTTCATTTGAAGATAGGAGAAACCCCTGGATATATCTGAAGTCAGAGGGGAAGGGACCCAGTAGATAGAAAATATTGAGGATGAATAAAAGATGGAGAATATTTAATGGAGAAAGTTTCTAGAAAAGAACATTATACAAAGGAGGAGAGAAATTCAGAGATAAAAGGAATCCAAAAGGGAATAAGGAGGGAGAATTGCGAAAGAGAATTAATACAAACATTAGAGCTTGCTGGCCTTTCTTTTCTTAGTAAAATAGTAATTAAAAGCATTTGCCCAAAATCAGGAAGGAGAGTATAGAATTAGGAGCTCAAGTGTTAAGAAGTTTGGCATAACCATTGTAGGAAATGAGGCAGCAGTCCTCAAAGTATGATGGGTTCATGTGGTCAGGCTACTTTTATAGAAATATTAATATGTAATTTGCCATTTGTCACTCCCATTTTTTCATGACAGTATAGTGGAGTTTTCCCATGGCTGCTTAACAGTTTGGGGTCTGCCTGTCTTTTGCTTAAGCCAGACTTTAAAGAGATTACAAAAGATTTATTTTGTTTTGGAAAAAAAAAGTTACTTTTTGTAAAATATTATTTATGTTAATATGTAATGAGGGTATTGTTCTTTTTAAATGAGTTAACATAATTTTTGATTTCTCAGTTTTATTTTCTAACATGGCAGATATTGATAGATATAACCCAAATAAATGAAAGCTCTTTGGGGTGCTGAGTAGTTTTTACAAGATAAAAGGGTTCCTGAGATGAAAAAGCATGCAAACCAGTGAGCTAGGGAATCAGCGGAGAAAGGATGGAGTATTGAATGCGGTAGTTACTAAACGGTTGTCTAGTAAGCAGGACATGTTTGGAGAGAAAGAGCTTTACAGAATAGGTGACCTTCGAGCTGAACCGTAAAGGTTAGTAATGGGGCACAGGGCATTCTCCTGGGGGCAAGGGTGGGTGCAAAGCCGTGGACACAGTCACGTGTACCACTCGGGCACCACAGATCTTCGGTATGGTAAGAGGCGCCTTGTTGGGCTGTGCATAAAATGAAACTGGAGAGTGCAGGGTCCAGATAACAGAGAGCTGTGATAGATGGGACTTTTGATGGGAACTGGTGGGAGGCAGGCACTGGTGAATTTACAGCAGGTGAGTGATAGAGGATTGTACATTTCAGGAAGCGTAGAACATGATTTGTGTTCATGCCCAGGAGGGCAGACCCCAAGTCTGGGAACACAGGCACTGTTGAAAAGATTTAAGTTAAAGGCCATGAGGAACTGGAGTAGGGCAGAGGCGTTGGGAATGGGGAAGAGTGGGGTATGCCCGAGAGCTACTTAAGAAGTGGAGGTAGTAGAGCTGGTAAAGGACAGGTTTGAGGGTTGATGAAAATGGTTAATGTATTCAGTTCAACACACATTTTGCGGGCCTGTTTTCTAGACACCGTTCTAAACTCTGGATATCCGCCGAATTCAGCATACTTCTTCCACTCATGTTGCTCACAGAGTAGTGGAAAAGGGCGAAATAAATTCACAATTTTAGTAGAAAGTGGGTTGTGGGAGCACAGAGGAAGGACATGGAGAGAAGTTTGGGTTTTCTTCTTTTTCTTCCTTTTCATCCTCTTCTTTCTCTTTCTCCTCTTCCTCCTCTTTTTCCTCTTCCTCTTCTACCTCCTCTTCCTCTTCTTTTTCTTCTCCTCCTCCCCCTCCTCCTTCTCCTTCTTCTTCTGTAAGCTTAGGCTGGCATGAGTTGAGTCTTGGGAAGTGAGTTGGGACTGGCCAGGCAGCCGTCACAGGGAGCTCCCAGAATTCTGACTGCAGTGGCTGGTTGAATGGCGTGGCCCTTGATGGAGGTTAGGGAGGCCGAAGGTAGGGCAGTCCGGGGGATGGAGGGCGGGGTGTGATGGAAGTTCAGTTTTGACTGTGTGTCCATGCTCTAAGTGGAGAGATCACTGGGAAGTCGACTTAGGTAAGAGAAGAGTACTAAGAATGCAGCAGTTAAACTGATGAGAAGAAAAGGCGATAGTGGAGGGGAATGAAGAGACCTCAGGTGGGTGTGAGAACTCAAAGTGTCCGCACAGTCAGCAAGGTCACATGGAGGGCAGTGAAAGGAGCCTCTGCTGGTTTTAGTGTTAGAACAGAGGTCACTGGTGAGTTTTCAAAGGAACCTGGCTGCTGTTTGTGGAATCACATTCTGACGAGGTAGGGAATGGCTTGTGATCCACAGTGGGGCTCCTGCAGCGGTGAACGGCTCAGTTGGCTTGCAGGGATATGAAAGGTAAGGAAGTGGTCAGAGAGCAGCCACATTTGAGACTTCAAAACTGGAAGTGCAGAGAATTTTTGCCCCATTCTCATGGCTTCATGTGGTAGTAAATATCACTTAATATTTTGTGATTCTTGTTAATATATTTAAAAATATTTGTTGATTGCATGCATACTGTGGTGTTTGGATATAAATTATGTTGTGAGCTATCTGCAGTAAAACACTAGACATATAAGGATAAATTTTTAACCAATAGCTAAATGTTTAATAAAACTGTTTATATGCATGTTTATTGTGGTATGTGAATGTGCTTATTTTGTTATAGTTGCCTTGTTCTGCATGCTTTAAGAATATCCTTTTATTATTTAATGAGAAAATCTTGTTAATCTGTGTGTGTGTGTGTTTCTAGCAATTCAAGAAAAAGTAATTGGGGGAAGAGTGTATTTTTCTTAATTAAATATGTTAGATGGCATTTGTCTCATAAGTAACATGACCTCATTCAGTGCTACTGGAGGAGTGAAATCAGAAATGGTTTAAAAACAGCAGTGACATAACATGGACACTTCAGATTAATAAATCAGAAGCATTTTTTGTTTTACTTTAGAAAGATTTGAAATGTGTATTTCTGAGTGGTGTTAAGCAGGTCATAGCAAATTTTAACTAGTTTGATGTGACCTCATTTAAATGCTAGGATGCTGTTTCTCTCCAATCTTTATACTGAAGAATGAAAAGTGTCTGTATTTCTTTGTCACTATAATCCTGTAAACTCGATGCATTGATTATTGGTAGCTACCCCAAAAGCTTGTGTAGAAATGTTGGGGGGAATGAGGGTGGGAAAGGTCTCAAATGAATTTTGAAATGTTATTCTTTGTTTTAAAAATAAATATGTAAGGAGGGGGAAATAAATCTAATGGAATTCTGTATAATAAAACTTAAAGCAATATCTGGTATTCTGCCACTAAGAACCTCTGCGTGGATGTTTCATTTGCTTGAGGATCCTAGAGCAGTGGATCTGATTTGAACAGTTTTGTTTTTTTTATAGTTACAGTTCTGCTTTCCTGTCTCTTTTCCCAGCCGCTATTTAAATAAGGCTTTTCATATCTGGTCTAAGAAAGATAAATTCTCATCTACCTTTATAAACAATTTGATATCCCACACTGGCACGGAACATTCTGCACCAGCCTGGATGCTGCTCTCCAAGATTGCTTGCTCCTTACCCAAGCTGGACTACACCAGAATCATCCAGTCCTGGGAGAAAATCAGCAGGTTTGCATGCTTATAATTCAGCCACTGGTGGGCACTAAAGATTCTTAGAAACAAAACTAATGTCTTAAGGAAGTGAGCTGCTTCATAGCTATTCCTTTATAGATACCTTTTCTTTGAAAATTCTGGCATATAAATAATATGAAAAGTAAGGATCCATTGAAGCTCTCAGTTTGTCCTTTGTCTAAGTACATTCCCCCAGTGTGAACTCCTAAGCCACACTACCTACTTCCTCCTATACTAATAATCTAGAAGAAAAGTACTTTGTTGGGCAGCAATGTTCCCATTGGTTATGTCTCAATATTTCTCCTGCCCTTTTTCTAGGCAGCAGAATCCCAATTCAAACACCTTAGGACATATCCTGTGTGTTATTGGCCATATCGCAAAGCATCTTCCTAAGAGCATCCGGGACAAGGTGACTGGTGAGTGTCTGTTTTTTGTGAAAAGGTGTTGCCTCTCACTTCAGTTTTTTGTATTCATACATTTTTTAAGAAGTTAAATTTTGAGGGTTTTGACTTCTTTTTTAGATGTTATCAGGTGTAAGCTGAATGGATTTCAGTGGTCTTTAGAGGTGATCAGTTCAGCCGTTGATACTTTGCAGAGACTTTGTATAGCATCTGCCCAGACACCACTGGAGGAACAGGTATGGCTGTGACCTCTCCTCGATATGTTTTATGATTTATTTGTACTTGGACATATTATTCTGTTTTAACATTTGGGGAATGTTCTCCATAAATAGAGGACCCGTAAGGTTGTGTAATCTCCCGCAGCCATTGGTACGAGGAAAAACTACTTGACAAGCAGTTGGCATCTCTCAAGGAGGTCTTGGCTGCTAAAAACATTTGGTTCCTGTAGGTACTTGTCGCCTTGGCTCTAGGTATAAGTGTCATCCCGGAAGGTGTGCTTGCTCATAAGATGTATTTCCCGGTGAGAATTTGACAAGGTTATCTTTTGATAAGTTGTAACATGAGCACTTGCAATAGCTTCGTATGTCCTCTTCCTTCATGTCTACCCTCACTCCAAGAATGCTTAGGCAATTTTCCACCCAGTGGGTTCCTTACAGACCAGAAGGTTTCTGATATTTTGACTTATCTAATCCTAGAAAATGCCTATCGTGTTACCATATACCATACTCAAAGACCCCTTGCTGGTATCCTCTTACTCGTGTTCCCAAAGTTGCCTTAGCTATAGCCTACAGCTAACTTTTTTTTTTATGTAGATACACAAACACAGATATGAATCAGTGTTTATGTGATGCAGAGTTTTGACTTCCTAAAATTATCCCTGTCAATAACTCTAATAGATTATTTTATTATCATGTCTTCTGTTTTTATCACAAGATGAATACTTGGATGGGACTAATCATGATGGAAAATCGTAGGGCTGGGGTTAATTAAGAATGATTCTAAAAGTCAAAAAACTGTTCAAATAATTGCTGGAATATATTCAAGTTTTCTGGAGTAAAAAAAAATTATTGCTTCATCTGAGCCACCTAGCTACCTTTCTATGTTTCTTTTTTGTTTGTAAGTTCCTTAAAGAAAGCCCTCCCTTCATATGTTACGTTTTCTACTTGTAATAACAGATGTAATAAAACAAGGTACTGTAGCTTTTTTGCTTGGAATTTAAGACAGGTTGGAATTTACTTAGCTAAAAGGGCTGAGCTCTTTCATGTGTTAATGGTGTCTGGTTTTTCTTGGTATCTACCTTTTGGCACTCTTAGATATTTAATTTGCCTTTGCTAATCCTTTATCTCAGGACCCAATAGATTATATGAAAAGCTTTAAATAAGGAACATTATCTAAGTATAGGGAGCCTATATGAAAAGCAAAAAACAGTAAAAAATAGCTTGTTCTGTAGTGAATGTAGTAACAATAAGAAAAAAATGATGTGGGAAAAAATGGGGAAAATTTTATATGGGAGATTATGGAGCTGGGACTGCACGCAGCTCATCAGTGGCAGGGCCATGACTGGAACTGAGACCTCTGACTTCCTGTCCACTGTTCTTTTCACCACTTGCTGTGGGTGTTCAGGGCCATGAAAAGTCATTGGCTGATCACTACTGGCCTATATTCATCACCCTGGTTGGTTGGATCATTTTAGAGCCTGGGAAGAAGGCAAAGAATTTCTTTAAATTTAGAAATTGAGAGCTAGAAGAGGGGTAGAACTTATTACCCTGAGAAAGGGCCAAGGTTTTCACTCTGCTGATACCATCTCCCGTGGTGGTTAACAGTGGAGTAAGGCCCTGAGATTTTCCAGGCTCTGAGGATATTATAAATCCATATGGCCCATTGTTTCCCCTAAGCACACGTCTCCTTTTCTTTTCTCTGTAAATGGACATTCTGTATTTTACTGAAAAAAAAATTACCCAGAGAATAGATAATCGAGATATAGCTCAAGAGCTAAATGAAAAGACTTAGGTCATTGGGCATTTTTGTTACCTGTAAGCTTGCAATGAATTAATAGCATTTTGCGGCTTCCATTTTACAAATCTGTGAGCTCTTGGACAGTCTTACTAGAAATAGTGTCCAGAGTAGGAAGACTGATGGTCCCCCTCTTTGCATTGGTTCATACTACATTGACATGCTGTGTAATTCAATTTCAGTAATAACTTTTCAGGGAAATATTGATAAAATGGAACATGTCCAAAAGAGAGCAACTGGATGAGGGGATTACAAAAGTAAGTTGTGTAAGGAATAGCTAAAGGACCTGGGGTATTTAGCCCGGAGGAGGGAAGGATTATGTGGGATGGACTATCTAGTGAGATTCAAATTTATGAAGAACTTTCAAATGAAAAAAGAATTGATTTTATTTGGTGTCACTAAAGGACATATCCGGACAAATTGTGGCTGACTGAGGGAAAAACTAACTGAGGCTGCCTGGAAAACAGAGGGGCTTGCCTGGGAAAAGGACCCCTTCAGTAGAGGCGTGTGGATAGACATCCCCACATAGGACAGCCTGCTAGGCCCTTTCCCGGGTTCTGTGATTCTGAAAGGTCTTGGTCCACCATCCAGCCAGGTTCAAACAAGTCAGCCTTTGTCCTTTCAGCAGAATGAAGTGTGTGGATTTCAGGAGGCTTTCTTGACCAGCTGTCATCCCAGCTCTGCAGGCTATTAAACTCTTGAAGGCAATAATTCTTTTAAGGGTTGTAAAGGCAATACTCCTGAGACCATTTAGGCCAAGTTGGACTAAGAACCATGTTAATCATGAAGCTGGGCCCAGGACAGTGGTCAGACAGGTTCCTTCTTCAGGCGTCTGCAGCGCTGTGGCAGAGAGACCATTTCAGCACAATACAGTAATTGCTGAAAAAAAAAGCAGACATAAGGGCACATGGACGCACTAGGGCGGAGGCACTTGGCTCATCTAGACATTTTAGAGCATCTCCAGGCAGAACTAAAGCCCAAGGGCCAGAGCGTGGGACCAGGCGTGCCCTCCCTTGGCATGTGAGCTCAGGCACAACACTGTCAGCTCTCCTCTGATGAGTAAATTCTAGAAGAATAGTAGCTCTTCTGTTGTGTTTCATGTCTTTTAAAAATACGTATCACAGTAGATTCATCACCTGCATTAGCCAGAAAAATCACAGTGTTTTTCTCTATTGTTGGATGAGCACTCTATTACTGAAGTTTTATAAATTAGAACCCAAGATCTTCTTAAACTTAGGTCCTTTGCCCTTGTAGGGCAAATACAGAAAGAAAGATAATTAATATACTGTTTTGTGTAAATTCTCCTTACCCAGTTCTCATGGCTTGATTGTTGGCTAACACTTGATCATTTGGATTTGGGCCACATTGTGGGGAAAGAGGAAAGGGACAAAAGCATGATGGCTAGGGTTTTTCATGGTTTATGGTTTGTACCTTTGAAGATGAGTCTCTTCTGAGAAAATAGCCTGCTGTATGATTGGGATCCTCAGAGATTCTCTCTAACGTGCCGCAGGAGTTACTGACCCAAGTGTGTGGGGATGTCCTCGCCACCTGTGAGCACTGCCTCTCCAACATAGTCCTGAAGGAGCGCGGAGCAGGGGACGTGCCGGAAGACCTGCTGGTGAGCAGCTGCCTTTTCTTGTCTGCTCTTTCCTCTTTCTCCTCTATCATTTGGGTGGTTTTTTGTTTGTTTTTTAATTGTATAATGTGCATTTTAAATACTGTTGGCAAAGAAAGGGCTCTCCTAGCCTGGAGCTTATTTTTTTTTTTTTAAGAAGACGTTTTTATTGATAACCTATTTATTTTTATATACTTACAACTTGGAGAAAACTTGATAGTATACATTTCATCCAGTTGGATCCTGTGGGGAACCTGATTCCTTCAGGGAAAACAAAATGTGTGTTGTAAGCTTGGTAGAGTTGAGCTTAGAAATAATAAGGTAAGAAAATAAAGTGAGTGTAGTCTTTGTTCTTTTGGTTTATCTGTTTGTTTGTTTATAATTACAAAGTATCTTCTGAGCTGTTTGAACATCAGACTACAGAGCTAGGGAATAGTGCTGAGCAGTTCTAAAGTAACATCTAAAATAAAATGAGATATTTTAGAATTCAAAACACAGATGACCTTGCAGCAGCAGGATTGTATTACATTGCATCCCTACTTTAGAAATTGTTTCAGTACAAGAGATTCCCCAGCCAATTTGCTGATTTGAATGGCTGGCTGTCAACAAAATATGTTATGGTAATTGATTCCAACATCTGACACTGTCCAATAAAGAAATAATGAGCTGCTTTTTGACGCCCCTCAGTATAGCCATCATTTAGCTAGAATTGGCCATTTCCCACATCAATTTGAAAATTAGCAGACTGCCCCCTTTTCCTATGTTCAGCTCCTGATTTGCAGCCTAGCACTTGCAGTTCCTCATGATTGAAGACCATGTTCAGATTTGCTAGAAGACCATTTGTGCTGGAGGCATCACTTGCACACATTTCAATAGTTAAAAGTATCCTTATCAGTCAGGATCTGGATATTTTAGGTAAGAGGACCATGAAATGTAGACTGTGCGAGACCCAGGATTTCTGGAGGAGCCTTGCTCTTTAATTTTTCTAGGAAGAGTCCCCTGCCCAAACCAAGAAAAACAGTTATTATAACCAGGAAGTTTTCCCTCTAAGGTTTTTTTTCCCAACCAAAATCTACCCTTCAGTCAGAATACATAGGAAGAAGTTTTACCCAATAAATATTGTTTGTCACACTTCTTTAAGTATATTTAAATATTTATTTAGTCCATTAAGAGATATAATATGTTCAGGATTTATTAAACACATGTACACTTACTATTAGCTTTCTCACCCTCAAATGAGCCTTTATTTGACATTTTATTGTATCACATCACCCCTCCATTTGGGGGATAAAAAAAGCACAATATTAGTTAGCCATTAAACTGAATTATTACTAAACACACACTAGTGGTTGCTGTGAGGAAGCATGTTTTTGGTAGGTGTCTAATAATAAACTAATCTGGAGGACAATTTGGTGATATGTATTAAAACGTAAAGCGGGTTTGCATATCCTTGAACCCTGGATTTTCATGTCTGAGGAAATAGAGCAGTGTTCAGACATGCAGAGGTGTCCGTCAGAGCTAAAGCCAACAGCAGCAAAAGATTACAAACAACGTAAATGTCTGTTAATAGTGAAACAGTTAAATAAATTATGAGGACAGCTGTGCTTTTTAAATGGTATGCTTGGAGGCGGGGCAAGATGGCAGACTGGTGAGCTGTATGTTTTAGTTACTCCTCCAGGAAAGTAGGTAGAAAGCAAGGAACTGCGTGGACTAGACACCACAGAGCAATCTGACTTTGGGCATACTTCATACAACACTCATGAAAACGTGGAACTGCTGAGATCAGCGAAATCTGTGAGTTTTTGCGGCCAGGGGACCCACGCCCCTCCCTGCCAGGCTCAGTCCCGTGGGAGGAGGGGCTGTCAGCTCCGGGAAGGAGAAGGGAGAACTGCAGTGGCAGCCCTTATCGGAAACTCATTCTACTGATCCAAACTCCAACCATAGATAGACTGAGACCAGACACCAGAGAATCTGAGAGCAGCCAGCCCAGCAGAGAGGAGACAGGCATAGAGAAAAAACAACACGAAACACTCCAAAATAAAAGCGGAGGATTTTTGGAGTTCTGGTGAATATAGAAAGGGGAAGGGCCCTGAGGCGCATATGCAAATCCCGAAGAAAAGCTGATCTCTCTGCCCTGTGGACCTTTCCTTAATGGCCCTGGTTGCTTTGTCTCTTAGCATTTCAATAACCCATTAGATCTCTGAGGAGGGCCCTTTTTTTTTTTTTTTTTTTTAATCCTTTTTTCGTTTTTCTAAAACAATTACTCTAAGAAGCCCAATACAGAAAGCTTCAAAGACTTGCAATTTGGGCAGGTCAAGTCAAGAGCAGAACTAGGAGAGCTCTGAGACAAAACGCAATAATCCAGTGGCTGATAAAATTCACTAAACACCACAACTTCCCAAGAAAAGGGGGGTGTCCTCTCACAGCCATCATCCTGGTGGACAGGAAACACTCCTGCCCATCGCCAGCCCCATAGCCCAGAACTGCCCCAGACAACCCAGTGTGACGGAAGTGCTTCAAATAACAGGCACACACCACAAAACTGGGCGTGGACATTAGCCTTCCCTGCAACCTCAGCTGATTGTCCCAGAGTTGGGAAGGTAGAGCAGTGTGAATTAACAAAGCCCCATTCAGCAGACTGGGAGCCTCCCTACACAGCCCAGCAGCCCAGAACTGCCCTGGGGGGACGGCACTCACCTGTGACATAGCACAGTCATCCCTCAACAGAGGACCCGGGGTGCACGGCCTGGAAGAGGGGCCCACTTGCAAGTCTCAGGAGCCATACGCCAATACCAAGGACTTGTGGGTCAGTGGCAGAGACAAACTGTGGCAGGACTGAACTGAAGGATTAGACTATTGCAGCAGCTTTAAAACTCTAGGATCACCAGGGAGATTTGATTGTTAGAGCCACCCCCCCCCCCTGACTGCCCAAAAACACGCCCCATATACAGGGCAGGCAACACCAACTACACACGCAAGCTTGGTACACCAATTGGACCCCACAAGACTCACTCCCCCACTCACCAAAAAGGCTAAGCAGGGGAGAACTGGCTTGTGGAGAACAGGTGGCTCGTGGACGCCACCTGCTCCTTAGTTAGAGAAAGTGTACTCCACGAAGCTGTAGATCTGATAAATTAGAGATAAGGACTTCAATTGGTCTACAAATCCTAAAAGAACGCTATCAAGTTCAGCAAATGCCACGAGGCCAAAAACAACAGAAAATTATAAAGCATATGAAAAAACCAGACGATATGGATAACCCAAGCCCAAGCACTCAAATCAAAAGATCAGAAGAGACACAGGACCTAGAGCAGCTACTCAAAGAACTAAAGATGAACAATGAGACCATAGTACGGGAGACAAAGGAAATCAAGAAGACCCTAGAAGAGCATAAAGAAGACATTGCAAGACTAAATAAAAAAATGGATGATCTTATGGAAATTAAAGAAACTGTTGACCAAATTAAAAAGATTCTGGACACTCATAGTACAAGACTAGAGGAAGTTGAACAACGAATCAGTGACCTGGAAGATGACAGAATGGAAAATGAAAGCATAAAAGAAAGAATGGGGAAAAAAATTGAAAAAATCGAAATGGACCTCAGGGATATGATAGATAATATGAAACGTCCAAATGTAAGACTCATTGGTGTCCCAGAAGGGGAAGAAAAGGGTAAAGGTCTAGGAAGAGTATTCAAAGAAATTGTTGGGGAAAACTTCCCAAATCTTCTAAACAACATAAATACACAAATCATAAATGCTCAGCGAACTCCAAATAGAATAAATCCAAATAAACCCACTCCGAGACATATACTGATCACACTGTCAAACACAGAAGAGAAGGAGCAAGTTCTGAAAGCAGCAAGAGAAAAGCAATTCACCACATACAAAGGAAACAGCATAAGACTAAGTAGTGACTACTCAGCAGCCACCATGGAGGCGAGAAGGCAGTGGCACGGTATATTTAAAATTCTGAGTGAGAAAAATTTCCAGCCAAGAATACTTTATCCAGCAAAGCTCTCCTTCAAATTTGAGGGAGAGCTTAAATTTTTCACAGACAAACAAATGCTGAGAGAATTTGCTAACAAGAGACCTGCCCTACTGGAGATACTAAAGGGAGCCCTACAGACAGAGAAACAAAGAAAGGACAGAGGGACTTGGAGAAAGGTTCAGTACTAAAGAGATTCGGTATGGGTACAATAAAGGATATTAATAGACAGAGGGGAAAAATATGACAAACATAAACCAAAGGATAAGATGGCTGATTCAAGAAATGCCTTCACGGTTATAACGTTGAATGTAAATGGATTAAACTCCCCAATTAAAAGATATAGATTCGCAGAATGGATCAAAAAAAAATGAACCATCAATATGTTGCATACAAGAGACTCATCTTAGACACAGGGACACAAAGAAACTGAAAGTGAAAGGATGGAAAAAAATATTTCATGCAAGCTACAGCCAAAAGAAAGCAGGTGTAGCAATATTAATCTCAGATAAAATAGACTTCAAATGCAGGGATGTTTTGAGAGACAAAGAAGGCCACTACATATTAATAAAAGGGGCAATTCAGCAAGAAGAAATAACAATCGTAAATGTCTATGCACCCAATCAAGGTGCCACAAAATACATGAGAGAAACACTGGCAAAACTAAAGGAAGCAATTGATGTTTCCACAATAATTGTGGGAGACTTCAACACATCACTCTCTCCTATAGATAGATCAACCAGACAGAAGACCAATAAGGAAACTGAAAACCTAAACAATCTGATAAATGAATTAGATTTAACAGACATATACAGGACATTACATCCCAAATCACCAGGATACACATACTTTTCTAGTGCTCATGGAACTTTCTCCAGAATAGATCATATGCTGGGACATAAAACAAGCCTCAATAAATTTAAAAAGATTGAAATTATTCAAAGCACATTCTCTGACCACAATGGAATACAATTAGAAGTCAATAACCATCAGAGACTTAGAAAATTCACAAATACCTGGAGGTTAAACAACACACTCCTAAACAACCAGTGGGTTAAAGAAGAAATAGCAAGAGAAATTGCTAAATATATAGAGACGAATGAAAATGAGAACACAACATACCAAAACCTATGGGATGCAGCAAAAGCAGTGCTAAGGGGGAAATTTATAGCACTAAACGCATATATTAAAAAGGAAGAAAGAGCCAAAATCAAAGAACTAATGGATCAACTGAAGAAGCTAGAAAATGAACAGCAAACCAATCCTAAACCAAGTAGAAGAAAAGAAATAACAAGGATTAAAGCAGAAATAAATGACAGAGAGAACAAAAAAACAATAGAGAGGATAAATATCACCAAAAGTTGGTTCTTTGAGAAGATCAACAAGATTGACAAGCCCCTAGCTAGACTGACAAAATCAAAAAGAGAGAAGACCCATATAAACAAAATAATGAATGAAAAAGGTGACATAACTGCAGATCCTGAAGAAATTAAAAAAATTATAAGAGGATACTATGAACAACTGTATGGCAACAAACTGGATAATGTAGAGGAAATGGACAATTTCCTGGAAACATATGAACAACCTAGACTGACCAGAGAAGAAATAGAAGACCTCAACCAACCCATCACAAGCAAAGAGATCCAATCAGTCATCAAAAATCTTCCCACAAATAAATGCCCAGGGCCAGATGGCTTCACAGGGGAATTCTACCAAACTTTCCAGAAAGAACTGACACCAATCTTACTCAAACTCTTTCAAAACATTGAAGAAAATGGAACACTACCTAACTCATTTTATGAAGCTAACATCAATCTAATACCAAAACCAGGCAAAGATGCTACAAAAAAAGGAAAACTACCGGCCAATCTCCCTAATGAATATAGATGCAAAAATCCTCAACAAAATACTTGCAAATCGTATCCAAAGACACATTAAAAAAATCATACACCATGACCAAGTGGGGTTTATTCCAGGCATGCAAGGATGGTTCAACATAAATGGTATGCTTACATAGTCCTTACACATTTATTGTATTTATTGACATGAAAGGATGCCTAATATTGAAAGTAATAACTGCAAATTTCAAAATAACGTCATTGGTAAGTATATAAGAAAAACTAAAATAAAGCCATATGATTAGAAATACTTTGCAGAAGAAGTTCTTCATGTAACTTTTTAGAGGGAAGCTACTGTGACTGTTTTCACTTGTAGAGCACACGTTCAGCCTGGGGCATTGTATTGTACCGTATAGCTGTGACATCTGTGGGTGGCAGGATGTTAGGTGGGTGACAGGAGGTCCCAGTTTGCCCGGTAACCCTGGTTTACAGCATATCTATTAATAGCACTCTTTTTCACTCACAGAAGTGTCTAGATTTAGAGGATAAAATTAATGGTCACCCTAATTGTGGATGAATTTCATAAAGTAGTAGCAGAATTTTAACAGTGGCCAAGTGTTTTTATGAAATGATTTTTGTAAAGCTCTTATGGGGTGGGGGTGGGGCAAAGAAAGCGTTCCTTTGACAGCTAATCCTTAATCTAGCTAGAGTTCCTTCTTCTTTTGCCTTGTTCTTACTGCAGAAATAATCTTCTTTGTAGGTGAAATACATTTTTACCTTAGGAGATATTGCCCAGCTGTGTCCAGCCAAAGTGGAAAAGCGTGTCTTCCTTCTGATTCAGTCCATCCTAGCCGCTTCTGCTGACACGGATCCCAGTAAGACACTGACAGTTATCCTCTGCCCCTGCTGTCTCAAGGCTGTGATGGCCTTTGCAGTACTGTACAAAAATCATTTTTTCCTTCCCTTCAGTGACATCGTGTCAAGCCAACAGTGATGCCCCTGCCTCTCAGCCACTCTCCCAGTTCAGTGGCTCCACAATGCCTTCCGTGATTAGAGCACACGCAGTCATTACCTTAGGTGAGAACAACACTTGGGAAAATGGTGCTGTGCCCTCCATTTCCAGACGTGACTTCTTCCCTTAAAGAAGCCTGGCCATATCAATGTGTGTTATACTGCTGAATCTGTATTTAGTCTGGCTCTGGTGATCTTTAGAGGTAATCTGATGGAAGCGCCCAGCTCTGCAGCCCCTAACTGAGTGCTAACAATGAGAGCCTGTGTGGGCCACAACCCAAGACTGTCAAAACTCGAAACACTCCCTGCAGGGATTTTGGCTGTTTATTGAGATTTTGTTAATTTATTACAATTACATAATATTTTTATTCTTGTCACGTAGCACCATGAAGACTGTTCAACAAGACCTGTATTCCAAGCACTGCTTTAATTCTGGGAATAAAATAATAAATTTGAAGTTCAGTTTATGAAACGAAATGGTTTATTTGATACTTTGCAGAACAGGTAGATGAGCTATTAAGAATATTTCTCCATGAACTCTAGTTGTTGTTAATCTTGAAAACACTGACCTCTATGTGATAATTTGATTTTTCCCCCTTAGTTTGTATATTTTATGCTAGATAAGAGTTATGAACTGTTTTTTTGGTAATGGTGGTTATTTTCAAATATCGAATCGCAAATAAGAGCAACACATTCCCCAGATCACAAAACAAAATTCACACAAACCAAACTTAGTAGCCATCCTTCTCCTAACAATGAACAAGATATAAAATAAATGAGAAAAACTATGAACAAGAAATAAGAGCAGTCGTCTCTTTCCATCTTAACCTAGCTCAAGTTTCAAATTCATTAGACATACAGCTTTCAGAGTACACGTGTAATCAGAAGTAAAGTGGACCATCTGTTGGGTTTTGTTTGTCACTTTCCAGGTAAGTAGATAATTGCAAAATTGAAATATTGGCTTTGAAAGGAACATAATTTTATAAGAGTGAAGGAGTATCCCATGGAATATAGCTCATGAAACCCCTAGGGGTGTTTTTTCCTTAAGGTATTTTGAACTTAAGGGTCTGTCTGGCTTTCATTTTTTGTTGTTTGTGATTGTTGACATGATGTTTTAACTTAAATAAAACCCATGGCAGGTTATGTCTGGAGTAATTCATACCTGGAATTAGACTAGAGTAAGCCTTGGCTCTCTTCTGTGACAGGTAAGCTGTGTTTGCAGCATGAGGATCTCGCGAAGAAGAGCATTCCAGCTCTTGTGCGGGAGCTCGAGGTGTGTGGTGACCTGGCCGTCCGAAACAATGTCATCATCGTCATGTGTGACCTTTGCATCCGGTACACTGTCCTAGTGGACAGATACATTCCCAACATCTCCATGTGCCTGAAGGATTCGGATCCATTCATCCGAAAGCAGACACTCATCCTGCTCACCAATCTCCTGCAGGTGCGTGTCATCCTCCTGCCCCCCATAGCTTGTGGTTTGAGGGGACATTGGAATAGCGTGGGAAATGGGCTACCTCTGGTGTAGGATATTGCTCCTCCAGTGTTCAGCACAGCCTTTTAAGCAGATTGTTACTTCCCAGTATTCATTTTGGTTGTTTGTTCAGATATCCTTTCAAGCAGTGTAAAGTTTAATTTTTGCAAATAAACAGCATGTCGAGAAAAGCACACTTCACTCAACAAGTAGTTCCAGCTCCAGTCCTATCATTCTCCTTCGCCTTGAGCAAGTCAGTGTTTCTCAGACCTAACCTCTTCATTTGTAGAATGGGAATCATGTTTGCCCTGGCCATCTCCCAGGGTTGTTCTGATATTTTAGAAACTTAGTGAATAATAAAGCTTTATAGAGTTTTAGGTTTTTTTATTTACCTTGAGAGCATATGTTTGCCTATTGTGATGAGAAAATAACATTTGGTCTTTACAAAGAAGACATTTAATTAAGCTACATATCTATTTCTAGAATGTTTTACACACAACTTTTTATAAAATTTTGTCTCTTAATGATGGCATCAGTGGCTCTCCCCTTTTAAAGCCGCATGCCTTGAGTCATTTTTCTAACGCAGTAGGCTTTATGCTGTCCTATCCACTTACTCCCCCACTAGTCCTTGTGACTAACAAATGGTACGTGTTTTAAAATGGGTAGGAAGGTGGTGCTAACTGATGAAGCGAATGTGCCAGGGACAGAGTGAATGTCTGACAGGTGTGATGTTAAACAGTTGGTTATATGACTGAGTACATTTAAGATTTATATATTAAAATCCATTCTGATAGACACTGGTTTTTCTTTGTCCAGGAGGAATTTGTGAAATGGAAGGGCTCTCTGTTCTTTCGATTTGTGAGCACTCTGATAGATTCGCACCCAGACATTGCCAGGTAAATCGTCTCCCTCAAATGTCAGACAACTGCATGATTTACCTAATTTCTGGTATATACTAGATCTCTTTTCAGATTGGTTTGGAATTGAGTTATTTAGGAAAATAACACATTTTTAAATTACTAAAGTGTATAGCAAAGTTTTATTTTACAAGCTAAAAAGAATTCCCATTGAGATTGTTCAGATCTATTGAGATTGATCATCAATCTCAGTATCGACTACATTTGCTAACATTGTCCCCTCTTCTGAAAGGAATAAAGAAGAATAGTATGTATGTGCCTTTGTCATATTAAACTGTAAAGAACAGTAGCCATTAACTGCTAACTTAATATGTTGATTTCTAGGCCAACAAAATGTTAATTTTGATAAAGAGTGCAGACTTTCAGTGCAGAAATTGTAGGAGGAAATTCTAGGAATTAAGATAGAATTACACAGTGTGAAATAGAGTATACAAATTATGAGGCTCTTTGGAAATAGGTGTTTCTTGAGAATTGAAGGCAAAAAGGGTTACTTTGCCAACTGTTAATTCTTATCCTATAATTTTTTTAAGATTTCTTTTCAAGGGGTTGAGAAATGATCTGACAAATTGACTGCCCTATATTATGTGGTATGCATTATTCTTTTTAAAGCAAGTTTGCAATTGGGAAATCAGATGTTGAAGGCCAGGGCAGCATGCACTGCAGTTGGGAAAAGGTCTTGATAGGGTTCATTAACTATAAATAGCTTATAATGATGGGTCCCTCTGGTTCTAAATATGGTCACAAATGATTTGTACTGCATTCCATGAAAGAATTCCTGCTCAGTTTTCACTGGGTGTAACTTCAAAGGAAGAACATTTCACGTAACAAACTAGTAGAAGACTAATGGTCTAATTAACACTGTCTAGAGCTAGAAGCGCAAGTCTGAGGCTCTGACTTTTTCTTTGTTACATGATTGGAAAAGAGACTATGGTATCTAGGCAACACCCTCTCACCTCTATTCTGCATCTACAGCGCTGGACACAGGCCCTCTGGTTCTCTTAAACAACAGGTAGCCCAGGGACAGGCAGAATTAGGAGCCTGGCAGTGAAGGTGATTATTTAACCTGTATTTCTTGTTTTCTCCACTTCTGCCAGCTCCTACACATGGTATGTTAAAAAGCATGTCGATCAGTGCATAAAATGTATGCAGAACCTGTTATACAGATGTCAGCATGAATCAGAAAGAAATTAGAAGGCTAGAGAAAGATACTTTATACTTTAGTAAGGTCATCAGTGTCATTTCATCCCTTTTAATCCTTCCTCACTGAAGCTTTCCCTTTTATCTCCACTTTCTGAGTTTGTTTAAGCAATGGTTTGAATGTGGACCATGATTTTTGGTTTCGAGAAGCTGACAACTGTATTGCTGACTGTAATCTAAGTTAGTCGGTTCCCCAGTTTTTAGGCCAAAGGCCAGGCCTGTCTGCTTATATTAAGTATATTAATTTTTCCAAAGAGACAATAGTGGCAGGGCCTATTGAGTTTAGTTTATTATTCTTCCAGGTAGAGATCCTGAGAATTCTGGCATATGCATATCTGCATGACATTTTTAATTGATTATATAAACCCAGAATGTTGGGGCTACAAAAGTGTGTGATGTGTTTTCCCCTCTGCCCACAAGGTGGTGGCACAGATTTTGGTACCAGAGAAGGGGGGTGCTTTTGCTGCTGAGTTTGCAAAAGGTGGTGGCCTTGTAGTATCCTGGGGGGGATAACCAAGTGACAAGGGGCTGGTTTAGTTTCACTGCACAAATGCTATAGACGAGAAGGCAGGGGACCAGAGAGTTTCAAGGATAGAAACTAAAATAATGGGCCATTGAGGCAGAAAAAGGAGGAACGACAGAGAGGGGTTAGTTTGGGAGAAAAAGAAGCAGCCGTGGCTCTGGAGGGCTCCATAAAGTTGTAGAATAGAGTGAGGGAGGGAGCCGGCACGCTGGAGGAGGCTGCGGTTTACAGAGGGACCGCGTGGTATCCGAAAGGGTATTCCAGGGCAGCGATGTGGTCTAGGATGTGGCCCTGGTGGGGGATTGGTGGGTGCAGACAGAGTAGAGATGAGAAAGCCACTGGAGTCCGTGAGGCCAAGAAGAGAGAGAGAGTTAGGGCATTGAGCAAGCTCCTCTGCCTGGACACTGAAGACACTTGAATGATGTCAAGATGTGGGATGGAGAGCTAGGAACAGTCACCACGGAGGAGAGGGTGCCACAGGCAGTCAGTAGGCACCTGAGGAGGAGGTGAGCTTTGTCACATGAGCAGGTAGAGGAGAGTTTTTTTGGTCTGCGGTCAGCCTCACCCCCACCCCCTCACCAGCCCTCTCATTTTTCAGAGCACTTTTGGCAGCATGGTCTGTAGTGTATGAATACCATCTGTCTGCCTGGTAGAGGACAAGCTTCCTGATGCGCAGAGAGTTCGTCTTGTTTACTGCTCTCATCTGGATGAGAGCTCGAAACCTGGTAGACACTCGGTAAAAAATGGTAAAGGAACACATGAAAGTGTTGTTGGGGAGCTGGGGAAAATACAGTCCTCGTCCCCTGACTGTGGGTGTGGGACATCGAGTATCCTGCCCTCAAGAGGGCTGTGAGGGAAGTGGTGTCCTTGGAGGAAAGCCAGCTTGCTCTGAGAACCAGTTGTGGACAGCAGGGCCAAGGTGTGAGGGACCTGGAACAGTACACAGTAGAGAGACGCAAGGAGGGGGAAGGAGTGATGGGAAGTTAGGCGAGGGAGAAGGAAGCCTAGGACAACATGGGGATAAGAGTACAGGAGGGGGCGGATAACAAGGGGTATGCACCAAGGCCAACAGGAACAGGAAAGATCTTCCTCAAGTTTCAGGTAGAGTTCTGGGGGACGTGGGTCTGAGCCCCCATCCTAATCTGCAGCAGACACAGAAGCGCGAGTTCCTGACAGCGGCCTCTTACTGAGCAGATGCTGTGTCAG
Organism: Choloepus didactylus; assembly: GCF_015220235.1. Lineage (NCBI taxonomy): Eukaryota > Metazoa > Chordata > Mammalia > Pilosa > Megalonychidae > Choloepus > Choloepus didactylus. The sequence continues at coordinate 154,446,739 of NC_051312.1, read as the reverse complement.
ATTGGCACGTGGCGTTTGGCTTGGGAAGAAAGCTGAAAGAAGTCAGAGTTTTACATTTCATAACTAAATCTGAAAACGGAAGTGAACAGACTGCTGTTCCTTTGTGGCCTCCTAGGGCTGCTTGAAGCCTGGATTTGATTCTCAGGGAGAGAGAACACTTTTTCACCAGGTTGTTGTTACTCAGACTTAGCTGATCTTCCATGTAATGGAATTAGTCTTGTGTAAACTCTCTCAACAGTGTTCCTGAATTGGAGGTTTGATTATATATGGTTCCTGTTAATAGTTCTGGGTTGAGAAAGGATGCTGACTGGTGTCCTTAACTTATTTTTTCTTTAGAATAGTGACATTTTCTAATCCAGGTACCTGGAAAGTGCTGTCTTCTGTCACTCTAAAGGGATGCTCCAAGGAATATTAATTTCTTTTAACTTTTCAGCTGACAAACAAAACCCAAAATAGTCCTCCTTCCCCAGTTTATCAAGCCAGTAGAATCTGCGAGTCTTAATCCCATCGAGGCTGAAACTTGCCCTTTTAAGTCACAGTCAATGCAGCAGCAAGGTTAGTGCTGGATATTTTCCTGGATGGGATTTCTGGTTTCTCGTGCTGCTTTCAGCCCTGAGCGTGTGGATCCTCTGTGTAATTAATGTTAATATTGAATTTGTAGTCTGGCTTGCTAAAATTGTTCCCTGGGAGCAGGCGCTGCAGTGTCTTGTCCTTTGGTTGCCTCTATGTACTTTATTTGCCTAGATGTATTCTTGACCTAAAGGCTAAGTAAGTTATAGCAATTGACATCAAGCCAGAGTTCAAAGCAGACCCTCTTCTTGCAGAAGAATTGTTGGATTCAATCTATAATTTTACATTTCCACAAAAGTGACTTCAAATCTGAGGTGGAAGTTCAGGCAGATATGAAAACTGCTGTGCTGTGTAAATTGAACTATTTTTAAATACCCCAGAAGGTGAATGCTTATTCTTTCTTTTGGAGATTTTTTTTTGTTTTTTTTTTTAATTGTTGGGACTCAAGATTTTGTCCATTGTTTGTCACTGATGGTTCACCAAGGTAATCCTTGTTTAGAAAGAACTTCATCTGATGCTTGCCCTTCTCTGCCTGCCAAGCCTGAGTTACCAGACAACACAGTGTCCAATACACTGGCCAGTCTTAGAGCAGGCAGGTGCTTCTAGTTGGCCCTCGTGAATTTCTCCTTGAGGATCTCCTTCCATGAAATAGAGTTTTGTTCGTTTTGTTTTCATATTTGTAAGTCAGGCTGCTCCCTCATTTCCTAGGTGAGTAGTCAAAGTGGGACCATCTGCAGAAGTGCTATCCAGGCTTACCTCCATCCCGATGCTGAACTTTTAATTGAGGTGTGTGCTGCGGATACAAACTGATTTTATCATGATCCTAAGGAAAACCATTAGGGAAAGGTTGATCTCCTGCAGAATCCTCGTGCATTCCACAGCCCGAGTAAAACGTGGGGATTATCCTGGCCACTGCTTCTCTCCCCTGGAGAGCTGACCAGTGCTCCTGTGTACATGGAAATTGTGTTTACACTCTGGGGCGAAATGGGAGCATTGCTGTGGATGGTATGAATGGACCAAAACAAGCTCTCACTGCCTCGGTCGACCCCTCAGCAGAAATCAGCACCAGGCGTTCTCTCATCACTGCAGTGATGGGTAACCAAGGCTGGACCGTTTTGGCTTTTGTCCATGTACATTGGGCTTTGGAAACCATTAGAGTTTTGCACTTTAAATTGGTGCGGGACTAGTGGCATGCACTGTCTGGTGTTGGACACGTGTGGTGGAAGCCTCTTCCAGTCTGGGGGCGCGCGTGGAAAGGAGTGTGTCCAGGGCTTGCTGCTGACGAGGGGTTCTGGGGGAAGATATTTGAACTTTTTGGAGAAGCTTGGTGAGAGTGAGTCACTGTGGTGGATGCCTGCCCTGTTACCCCATTCTGTGAAGCTTTGTAATTAATCCTCATTCTTGAAAAAATTCCAGCTCCTGAAATTGGTTTTTGTTCATTATTGTGGGCAAGAAACTTGAAGATGGGGGCTGAAGGCCAAGAGCTCATTTTCAGGCAGCCGTTTTCATTGCATTAGCTGCAAGGACTGCCTCTGCTTGAAGAAGCAGTTCTGGGGAGGTTGGTGGGTTGGTTCTCCTGCTGGAATTGTGTCTGAATAATAACACCTCCTTAGAATCGTGAGGAGAAACCAGGCTGAGAAAGCCTGTTCACTGACTTGGATTCCAAAAGGACTGACGGAATGAAATAAATGTGTATCTTGCTTTTGTTCTGCATGAAGCTGCTTATTGGGGTAGATTAGCCCTCACCCCCGTTCACAGTCCCGCTCTGGATTGTGGTGCCCTTGGTGTGTGCTCAGAGGCTGTCAGCAAGTTCCAAATGGGTCTCTTCCTTTGGTTTCTCTGTCCTTCGCAGTTTTGGGGAATTTTGCCTGGTACACCTGTTACTGAAGAGGAACCCTGTCATGTTCTTTCAGCACTTCATTGAGTGTATTTTCCACTTCAACAACTATGAGAAGCACGAGAAGTATAACAAGTTCCCACAGTCCGAGAGGTCAGTGTCAATGAAGGCAGCCTCCTCTCCCTTGGGGAGTGGGGGAGCCCTGGGGAGGTGCAGGGGGGGAGATAGACCCTGAGCCAGGTGTTTTATCGTGGGGGTCATTACTGTCCCTTTACTCAGGGGAATAGGTTCTGAGGGAAGTGCCTGTAAGGGGCACTGGAAGCTCATCGCTGTACTGAAGCCTCTGTCGTACACTTTTGGACGCTGCTGAAATGTGTAGAAAGTTCTGTTCACCCAAACACTTAATGCAGTCAAACTGTCCTGTTTTGCCATAGAGAGAAGCAGCTTTTTTCACTGAAGGGAAAGACAAACAAGGAGAAACGAATGAAAATCTACAAGTTTCTTCTAGAACACTTCACAGATGAGCAGCGATTCAATATCACTTCCAAAATCTGCCTTAGTATTTTGGGTAGGCCTGGCGTGTTCGGAACAAAATGTGTCTTTGAAATAAAATGCCATGCTGATGACGGCCACAGCAGGTCTGTACACATGTGAAGTGCCTGCTGCAGGAGAGCCCTTGTCCCTTTGTCCTTCTTTGTCCTCCTCCAGCACCCGCTGCCCCCATGCAGATCCTGCCCACAACCCCAAATGGGCCCTGCTGGTGCTGAGAGTCCCCTCCCCACATGGTGGCTGCGTGCTCTCCCAAACCAGTCTCTGTTCTCTCCCAGCGTGCTTCATAGACGGTGTCCTGCCCCTGGACATGGAGGCCAGCGAGCTCCTCGCAGACACATTTGATGTCCTCAGCTCAAGGGAGATCAAGCTCTTGGCCATGAGAACCAAGCCAGATAAGGACCTCCTGGCAGAGGATGACGACATGGCTTTGGCAAACGTCGTCATGCAGGAGGCTCAGAAAAAGCTCATCTCGCAGGTGAGGGTGGGCCTCTGGCGCGCCCAAGAGGCTGGCGGCATTCTTACCAAGGACTGGGACCCCCACCTCGGTGGTGGTTATTCCCAAATCTGTGTTTCTAGCTCCAACTTCTCTCGTAAGCCCACCTCCATTTCTCTCATAAGCCCACCTCCATTTCCCGTTGCCTGCCTGGGTGTGCCATAGACGTCCCAAACTTAATCCGTCAAACTGAATTAATCATCTCTTCTTCTCCCTGTCCTACTCCACCCCCTCTGGAAAAAAAGAAAAAACACCTTCCTCTGCCTTCTCCCGTGGTCTCTGTCCAGACCAGAGTTTGCATCCAAGCACGTGCATTGTTTGGCCAGTGAGGGTCAGCCTTTGAACTGAATCCATTTTAGGGGAACAGCTCAGTTGCCACTGTCACCCTCGCCAGGCCCCATGTTCTTAGGACTGGCCCAGATTGCGAATTGGCATTTCCCCTCTGGCCCCTGAGGGCCTTTGACTCCAGAGACCTCGACTTTGACCACATCCTGCCGACATCCATCCGTTTTATCTCGCAGATCCATCTCCCTTTGGCATTTCCACTGCTGCCAAGCTTGTTTAAGCCAGTGCCATTCCCAGCAGTGTCCTCGGCACCCTTTCTGTGCCAGGTCGGGCACCACGCTGCTGCCAAAGCAGTCTTTCCTGGGTGTAGATTCTAGCATTTTACTCTCCTGCTTGAATAGGTTGGAGGCAGACTGACTGCAGAGGGCTGGGGGTGCTTTTAGGGTGTTGGAAATGTTCTGTATGTGATTATGGACTGGTTACTTACTATATACTTTGGTCCAAACTCACTGGACCTTTCACTTAAAATGGGTAAATTTTAATGACTATAAGTTAGACTTTACTAAAGATATCTTAAAAATATAGGTTGGTTTCCTGTCACATTCTGAATTAAATCCTGATTCTTCTCCAAGGCACGCAAAACTCTTCGCTGGATGTGGGCCACGCCGCCCCCTCCCTGGTCTCTCCATTCCAGATTGCCTTTCGTCCCTCAGACCTGAGGTATCCCGTTGTGCCCCGCCCTCCTGCCCTCCTGAGGGTTCCAGAGGCATCTTCCAGAGAAGCTGTCCTTCATAGGCACCTTGTTTTCCCACTTCCTTCCCGGAGCCCCTCCTTGCCCTGGGCCACTCATTGAATGCCCACACACAAGTCCAGAAGTGACTTGGAGGCAGGAATTGTTGCCCTCATTTCTGGGTCCCCAGAGGGCAGCTTTGACTCTGGTGCATAGGTGCTTGGTGACACTTACTGAGCAAAAGCACATATGCTGTTTTTTAAAACTACCACCAAATTCACCATCTGTTCAGGCTCATACTTATTAAATTGCTTACTTCTCTGACTGCTGCCTTCCTGTTTCAGGAACTCTTAGAATAATTTTGAGAAGTGAGTGGTTTGCAAGCAATGGACATTAACGTGACTTTGAGGGGGAATAAAAAAAGTACTTTTCAGGTTCAGAAGGACAAATTTTGTATATGTGTGGTACATGTTAATTCTAAGAGATTGTTAATTCTGAGATTTCTTGCAAAATATTCATGGTGCATGACCATTCTTGATAAAGCTGATATTAAGGCTTGGTTATATCACGTTCTATGTAAATACATAGTGCTTTCCTAAATGTGCGTGGAGTTACAAAAACAATAGAGACAGAGCTGACTGTCTTCATGCTTGGCCATTTTTAGACCCTTATCATTTGGGTGTCCAGAGTTGAGCTTGTTTTCCTTCCAAAGGGGAAGATGTTGAATGGATGGAGGAGCCAAGGGTCTGTAATTGCTTTATGTGGGGATTTTTGACAAGAATTCAGCATATTTCTAATTCCCTTCCTCATTTAGAAAATAAGAATATTTATCCCCTTCCTAGTTTACAAAGCCTTCTAAGTGTTTTGCAGTAATGCTTACCAAGTCTCTGGTAAGAAAGTGGGTCCTATATATCCCCAACATCATATTAAAAGTATGAAATCAACTTGTATAGAATACTAGACTGGTGATGGTTTAAGAACTGAGTTGAGCAAGGAAGCCTTTGTCCTTCAGAAGTTTATGCCTCCAAAACAGCCCTCTGTTTTTGTTACTACAGGTTCAGAAGAGGAATTTCATAGAGAATGTTATTCCAATTATCATCTCCCTGAAGACTGTGCTGGAGAAAAATAAGATCCCGGCTCTGCGGGAACTCATGAACTACCTCAGGGTAGGTGCTGCCCACGGCTGCCCTGGCGTGGAACCTTCTGGCACTGTGCGGGTGCAGAGAGCTCAAGATGCTCAAGGGCCAACTGGCTCTTTTTAGAAATACACCTCCTGACAGGCTTTTTTTTTTTTTTTTTTTTTTTTTTTTTAATCATCATTTTATTGAGATATATTCACATACCACGCAGTCATACAAAACAAATTGTACTTTCGATTGTTTACAGTACCATTACATAGTTGTACATTCATCACCTAAATCAATCCCTGACACCTTCATTAGCACACACACAAAAATAACAAGAATAATAATTAGAGTGAAAAAGAGCAATTGAAGTAAAAAAGAACACTAGGTACCTTTGTCTGTTTGTTTGCTTCCCCTACTTTTCTACACATCGATCCATAAACTAGACAAAGTGGAGTTTGGTCCTTATGGCATTCCCAATCCCACTGTGACAGGCTTTTAATTAATCGTTGAGGAGGCGATAGCTTGACAATTAGTTCCACCAGTGTCGATCCTTGTCTTCCTCCCATTGAGTTTGTGAAGAGTTCACTGGCTCTTCTGAGCGTGTATAACCTCGGTGACGATTAGAGTCCATTTTGAACATCCTCTTAAGGGTGGTCAAGAACAAAGTCATCATCTTAGCTCACTTTTGTGAGGGTTAAGGTGAAAATTGGTCCATCATGTTTAATTTTAGGGTGTTTCCCTTGAATACTGTTTCAAATTGACAAGATCAGAAAATAACTGCCCTGAACAGCATGCCTTGGGAGTGTTGTGGGGAAGCCACACTGGAGCCAATATCTGTGAAGCATCCCCAATGTCTGAGCAAGGCTAGGAGCTCACCTTGCCTCAGACCCTTCTGGGCAAGATGTTTATCAGAAAGGAACAGAATTGGTCCTCTGTTCACATTGTGCCTTTTTCTTCCTCAAAAATGCTGCTGAAAATCTTTTTTTAAAAAGGGCTACAACAAAATTACCTTGAATATAATTTTTCAAATAGCTTTTTATCCTAGGGGAGTTGAGGCTCACTGTTTGGAAAAATGAGAACTTGCAATCCTTATGTTTTTATTGCTTAACTGTTTTACACCTCAAGAAGGAAAAAAAAAGAGCTTAGATCCTAAATTGATTGCTTACCCATGTAAGAAAATTAAGACCATCTCTTCCGTATGGCCATGCTGTTGCTTTACTTCAGCAGCCAGCACTTGTCCATTGTGAACCTTCTGTTAAGGTGGCCAGATGCTCCTTCTGCTGCCTGTGGAGCCCAACTCCTAGTGGTAGCTGGAAGAGTTGATGGATTTCCTTCTGCTTATTGGGACTTCCCTCCTGTTGGGGCTGTAAAATATCCTTCTGTCCCCCTAATTCTGGGCAAAGAGGCTTTGTCCCTGGCAGCCGTCTTGGAGCCTGGCCGAGAGTGGTCAGAGGTCTTCTGCAGTCTTCAGAAGAACACCCAGAGATGGCCTTAGAGCCATGGCCCTAACTCCCTGAGAGCTATGGGGAAGCCAGTGCAGATGGAGGAGCCCCTTTGAGATTCACTGCATTTTGCAGCTTGTTCCAGAGGGCTCCCCATCCACCTGCCTCCCCTCTGCAGTCCCTTCTGACGAATTCCTCAGAGACCCTGGACCTGCCTCAGTAACTGCAAGACCCTTTGGAGTGTGGACACTGCAGGGCCAGGCCAGACCACCCACCGCCCCCATCTTGGTCTCCAGGGATGGAAAGGGGAGAGCTGTCGGTGGCAGCTCTGCACCCTGCTAGAAGTTCTGTATTAAGCTAAGATTGCATGATTCCATGTCCTGTCTCCCACCAGGAACCTGGGAGATTGCCTGTTAGCTGGCAGATAGGCAGGGAGCTTCCTAAGAGATCTCAACTGTTAGTTAACATCTCACATCATGCTCGCTTGCATGTGGTAAATGCAAGTGTGGTTGGTATTTCTTGGAAATATGCCATCTGTCAGTTAACCTGTTAATGGAATGGAAATACTTTGCTCTCAGCAAAATCAATCCTAAAGTTCCTGTTATTGTCAAGTTGTGCTAGAGAGAGTTGTTTGTTTGTTGTTGTTCCAGAAAACATTAAAGGATGTTTCCGGGTCTTGTTTTAGGAGGTGATGCAGGATTATCGAGATGAAATCAAGGATTTCTTTGCAGTTGACAAACAACTGGCAGCAGAACTTGAGTATGACATGAAGAAGTACAACGAACAGCTGGCCCAGGAACAAGAGCTGGCAAGGCAGGTGGAGGCAAGCAGGACAGCTGAAGGAGCTGAGGCAGCACCAGTGGTGCAGGTAGATCCAAGGCCCGCCTTAAGCCTGCCTCCGCCTTCCAGTCTGCTCTGTGCTGTCAGCTTTTCCAGCATTTCTCAGTATCCAGATGTGATCAGAGGTCCATCCTAGTTAAACCTGTGGGAGTCCTCTCGTTGGGCCACAGCAGTGCCCCTTTCTTAACCCTGACGGACTTGTGGACAGCATCCTCTCCCACAGGCTTTGCAAGGGTAGTTGCAGGCAGCTGTGAGTGCCCCGAGAGTGGTGACAAGTGGATAACCAGGTCTTCCTGGCGTCTCCATCTGTTTTCTGCCTTCCTGCCACGTGCCCTCCTCTCTAGAACACACCATCTCCCCGGGGTATTTCGGGGTTTAGCGGCTGCTCACCATCAGAAGCACAGTGTTATCGCTGCCCTGAGGAATCCAGACAGATCTGCTGTCCTAAAAAATGTTGCCAGTTAACTGACTCCTTTTCCTTTTCTTTTAATGCCTCAGCCTTTGCACGTGCTGGTCTTCCAGTAATACTCTGTTTCTGAAGAGGAAGTTCTATTGGCTCAGGGTTGACCTGGCTTTAAAATACATTATGAATTTGCTCACAGTGTATGAAGATGCCTTAGGAAAAAAAAAAGTGCTAGGAGTTGAATATTCTATTTGCCTTCCCTCACAGGCTGCTCCGAATGTAGAAATAATGCCTGCTCCCGATGGCCAAGAAAGTCCTACTGTGGACCCCGGCGTGAGCAGTCCCGGCGGAGCCCCGGGTCTGCCTCCTTCACCCAAACCTGGGCCCTTGATGCTGGTGCCCAAAGCCAGGTAGAGAACCCGCCGAACCAGCTGTCTCTCCCAGTCGCTGCTCCCACTGGGCACTCACGGGCACCTCACCCGGCTCTTCCCTTTGGGATTTGGAATGAGTATGAATGAGCAGCACGTTTGAAAGGAAGCGGGTGGGGACTGTCATGCCTGTCCCCCTTGCTTCCTGCATGGAGGGGAGTCAGGAATGAAGTGTGTGCGGCATCTCCTCCACAGGCCCATGTCCCTGAGCACCATTGCCATCTTGAACTCTGTCAAGAAGGCCATGGAATCGAACAGCAGGCGCCGGAGTCAGAGCTTGGGAGTGTTGCCCTTCACTTTAAATTCTGGAAGTCTGGACAGAACCAGCGATCACGGTACGCCTTTAGTTGGTGCCAGAAGAGTCAGAACTCACCCAGTTTTTAGTCTCAGAGCATATACAGAAAGGGCGGGTATACAGCTTAAAAAATAAAGAAGTCAGTAGGCTTCTTGTTCCTTTTAAAATGCTTTTTGTTTTCTTATCTTTAAAGCAAATAACACTAGTTGGGGATTTGGGGTTATAAGGTAATAAAACCGTGCATATTTATGATAGGAGATCTGAAGAACAGAGTGAACTGTCAGCTCACCAGAGCAGCTGGGCGTGACCCCCCCTCCTCCTCACACTCACGTGTATTGTTTGTCTTATTTATAAAGCCCTGATCATCGCACATGTTTTATACCCTCCCTCCCTACACACATTTACATAGTAACCATTTTTCCATGAGTTTGTTTCAAAACATCCCCCTCAGTGACCTCAGTGCATTCCATCTTGTGGAAGTGCCTTGACTTATCGCTGCCCTGCGATTGACAGTGTAGGTGTTTGCCAGGTTTTTGATATCGTGTCACAGTGAATAGCGAACACCTTTGTACATATAGTTCTCTAAGTACGTAATTCTTAGGATCAATTCCCAGCAGTCAAAGGCCGTGAATATTTTTAAAGCTTTTGGCAGTGTCGAATTGTTCTGCACAATTCATACCAAATTATATACCCCCACCAATGGATGGGGCATGAGTGTCGGCATTCCTACTTAGAAGCACTGCTTTTGTCATTTTTTGTTTTCTTTTTGAGTTTTATAGACCGAAACTGGTGATGTTTTCATTTCCATTTCTTTAAGGCCCAGTGAGAGTGGACATGTTAGTCATTTATTTGTATATCTTTCTAGATTGCCTCTTTATAAAAAGACTTTAAACATTGAGAATATTAACTTTGCCATATAGCTTACAAATATGTTTTCATTTGGTTGTTTCGCTTTTTGATATTGTTTCAGTGGTTTTTTTTGACAGATTAAAGCAGTTTCCATTTTCTCATTTTCTCGTAGCCTCTTCCTACAGCTTGGACCAAGAGTCTCACGGAGCGGTTAACCAGGTAGCTCAGCGAGCAATCAGCACACCTGACAGTAAGTAGCAGATCTGAGTAAACTGCCTTCTCTGGCTCTCCCTGATCCCTCTCCTCCAGTCATTAGTCATTTGCTAGAGCAGCAGGAAAACTCTGTCTGCAAGTTAGTTAGTTCTTTTCACTGGATGAAGACTCTCCTTATACTCAGCAGCATTATAGTGCATTAGATCAGATTGAGCGTTTCATCATAACCCGTAAGTGCTGACTGCTGCTCACTCCCTCAAGGGAAGCTCCCATCAGCCCTAGGAAGCAGAGCCCAGAGCCTCAGGTAGTGGCTCTGGAACCTTCTCCTCACCACTGCTCTCCTGCCCCGGGAAGCTCAGCCCTGCCAAGCCCGTCCTGCTCCGTGCACTCATCACTGTTAGCACTAGGAGGCACCTCCGTGTTACCTCATGGAGCCCCCGCAGCCCACACTGTGCGCTAGGCTGAGAACATGTGTCTTGCTTCTAGTGGGTGGTGTTTAGAGGTGAGTTAGAAATGTAGAATACTTTTCTCCCCATTACTTTGTTTTATAGTTTCTTATTGTCTCAAAACCCATAAAAATTGTTGTTTTGAAAAAATGAGTACGGTATGAGGAAATTCTTACTGTCCGAAGTCTGTAGTCCAATGGATGAGGCCCTGCCTGGAATGTCCCCCGTATGCCTCTGCCCCTCTCTCGCTGCCTCGCCTTGCTCCTGCCCTGCAGCCTTCCTCCAGACTCGGGGCTTTCTCATGCCATCCTACAGCGTCCCCCTCCCAAGTTACTGCCTACCCGCCCTTCAGAAGAAGCCTTCCCTGCCCCACAGACCAAACTGGGTTCTGCTTCCTGGGCACCCTGCACCCCTGCTGTTGGTTTATGAGCTGCTTCCCTCTTCCCTGTGCCCACTGGGCCTGCAGCCTGGCATGCCTACGCAGGTTCTGATGAGTGCTGAGATGAGCGGCAGAGCTGGGGCTCAGACTCGGGTTTTCTGACTCCGATTTTGTCAGACACCTGTTGTGCGTTATGATCCAGTGAGGTGGTGTCACATGCTCTTCTCCTTTGTGAGGATGGGGCAGCAGGGCAGCGGGCCTCTTGTGGTCAAGCCCCCAGTCAGCACAGGTTCTCTGGCTGCTGTTGGGCCTGTCACCCTGTGATGCTGGGACCTCCTAGAATAGCATTTAACAGGTATAATGAAGTTCACTTAAGTCCTGTTTTATGGGGGATTAATGGATGAACAGAACTCCCAGCCTCCACCCCTCTCTCCAGATGACAGCTGAATCATGAAGCTTTTGTCATTAAAGGCAATGCGTAATTGCAGGTTCCTGCCTGTCACGCCTGTATATATACGTAAGAGGTGTAGGCTCTTTCGACTAGAACAGTTTTCTGTGTGTCTGTTCCTGGCTCGGGCACCAGGAGCTGCTGCTTTGGCAGTTAGGCACCATATGCTGATGAAGTGGTGGGGGGGGGGGTTGCATTCGTTCTGCTGCGCTCCCCCACCACCACCACCATGGGCCCCCTACTTGGTCTGAGTGAGCAGTGGGGCCTGGCGCATGGTGTGATGTGTCATTGCACTGAAAATAAGGCTCTCGGTGTCACCGGATCAGTAGAATACTTCTCTTATCTCAAGTGTAAAATTCCTGCTGAAGCAGTCTCTGGGGATCTTTCTTTGTTTGAACCAGGAAGAAGTGCTGATGGAAGGGTCCCCTATTAGCCTTCTTCCCTGGGAGAATTGTTAGATAACCTAAAAGAACTCTGTTCTGTTTTCTCTCTGGTTTATGAATGCATGTTCCTTTGAGGGCTGAGTTTTGGTGGGAATGCCTGTCAGGAAGTGGTCTCAGCTCCACAGAGCTAGTGAGAGAAGTGCTACCTGTTTTCAGCTGTTCTGGTCTCCCACTGGTATTCAACCTGAGCAAAGCACATTTTTTAGAGCTAGGATTTTAACTGGACCAGACCCTTTTATTGCTGTAACTCAGGCAGAAAAGATGCTTTCTGCCTTTGATTCTAAGCAGAGAGTGCACTGGGTGTCAAAAGACCTAGGGCAGAAGAGCTTCTGTAAGGGATGGAGATGGCTCCCTGCAGTGTATACAAGCTTCTGGATAGGACCAGGAATGTGGGAGTGGGGAGGGGAGGGTCAGACGCAGCACAAGGAGAGGCCTCGCAGGGACAGTGGTAAGCAGGACCAAGAAGGACCAAGCTTCGCTTGTGGCAGGGATGCAGATACGGGGCTCTCCCCTTGCCAGTCAGCTGGAGCAGCTGTCAGGAGCATAGCACTGCACACAGACTGGAAATAGATGATGTGCACCCACAGGAGGGTCATGGTGTGGGGGAGAAAGGTAGGAAGCACCAAGCTCATTTTGCAGATTTCCTTACACTCTACACGTGCCTCCAGCAGCCAGCTACCAAACCTCAACTGCATTTCCAGCATGGCATTGCTACTGGAGGGGGCTGCCAAGGAAGATAAGAAACAGCTATTCATATAAGTATGGTTTTACTGGAAGAAACACAACTTAACTAAATTTAGTTACAGTATTGTGGTAAGTGAGGTAATAGGAGCACAGGACCCTAAGAAAGGTCTCGGGTCTGGGAGAACATCCCTGTGCAGAGATGCAGGTGGGACAGGGACAGAGTAGGGCATGGCCAGAGGATGGCAACAGGCAGACACAGATGGACCTGGGCACATGTATGTAGCAAGTGAGTTTGCAAAGGGGGCTTGGGGCCAACCTGCAGGGGGGGCTTCTGTGCCCAACTCAGACTGAAGGAGGGATGGAAGGCCCTCCTCCAGAGAGCCGTCA